>NC_042629.1:9475407-10675407 GCF_901001135.1 Rhinatrema bivittatum | reverse complement strand
ATCTTAAAGACTTCACTCTCAAGGTTGTTTTCTTATTGGCCATCTGTTCCGCCAGGAGGATTTCGGAGTTGCAGGCGTTGTCGTGCAGAGACCCTTCCTTCAAATATCGTACGTTTCCTTCTTTTGTTCCGAAGGTGGTCTCTAATTTTCATGTTATTCAGGTGGTCGAGCTTCCAGCTTTCCCAGAATTGGATGCTTCTGTGCCATATGCTCGAGAGCTTAGGTTATTGGATGTCCGCAGGGCCTTGCTTCGGTATCTCAAGGTTACTAATGATTTCAGAAGGTCTGATCATCTTTTCGTTTTATGACCCCAGTACCTGTAGAAAATCCCAGGCTCGAGGTACCCTCAATGCCAACAAGCAGCGAACTTGGGACTATAACTTGTTCATTCTCTCCTCCGTGAGAAACACCTTGCCCTGCCTGGTGTTGAACTGAGCTCCGAGGTAGTTGAGTGTGTTCTCTGATGAAATTGGGATTTGACTCATGAGGTCAGTGGGCAGTGCTGTAGTGTAGAGTGTGCGCGAGTCACATCATCTTCTCCTGATCAAGAGGTGAGTTTGAGTTTTAAAACTTGTTTTAGAAATTGAACACTGGTTTTTATAATTTTCCCCTAAAAATGAACTTCTGTGAATTCTGGTAGATAGCTTACATCCCTAATTCACATTGTTTTATGCAGCCATCTCCTATACAGAGTATAGTAACAAGAATCCAGATCCTGCAGAGTAGACTGAGGCAAGAAACTGGATTATTTCATTACAAGTTTTTCTCTCTATAAATGCTGGTGTACCTTGATACCTATATACTACTTTACATTCCTTCAGCATAACAAGGATTCAACTTTTTCTCTAGTGTCACAGGGAATATAGCATCCAGGAATTCCAGAAAATTCCATGTGTTTTGAAGAATATGAGTTTTATAGAAAACATATGGTCTGGAAAAGTAAAACCACTTTCTAAATGTTCAGCAAGAAAGTTTCAAAGGCTCCTGTTAAAAGAAATGTATACATCATATGTTCATCTAGGAGCCATGGGATCCTGAAGAAAATGTAAAGATACAGTTATAATATCACCTCGCTTAGAACAGTACCTATTGCAACATAAATTGTTACCTCACAAAAAATGTTAAATACTGTAACAGCAACTTTTATTTCCTCAATAATTATCAAATTCATATAAATCATATGCCCTCCCATTGGTCGAGGAGGCATTTATCTATTTATTTATTTAACATTTTTTTATACCGGGATTCATGTAAAATTTTACATATCGTCTCGGTTTACATTGTAACTGAAAAACAGGCATGTGAGAATGCAATTACATAGAACAGGGCATAAAACTTGGATCAGAATACATGGGGAAACTTGGAACATAATAAAGGGGGAAAAACACATATTTGTATTATTGGGTGCATATATTTAATATGAGCGACATAAAACTTTGGGGTAAGTTGATGTAGCGAGGGGTTATTAAAATGTAAGGGTGGCATGGTTGGATAGTCTTAATTTAGCATGAAGGCTAGTGTGATGGAGTTGAGGTCTGTTGTTATCATAATTGGAACGCTTGCTCAAATAGCCATGTTTTTAGTCTTTTTTTAAAGTTGGTTGGGCAATGTTCTGAGCGGAGTTCTGGCGGTAGAGAGTTTCATTGTGCTGGACCTACTATTGACATGGCTCGTTTGCTTAGAGAGGTTTTGATGTATGTTGTTAGGAGAGTGTTTTTGTATGCTGTTCTTGTCGGTCTGGTTGGTAGATGTGGTTGAAGTGGAATGTTGAGTTCCAGTGGGGTGAGCTTGTGGATGGTTTTGTGAATGATCGTTAGTGTTTTGTATAGGATTCTGTACTTGATTGGGAGCCAATGTAGGTTTCTTAATACGTGGGCGTCATTTAAATATGTGGGCGTCACATTTAAATATGTGGGCATCACAATTAACATGTGGGGGTCACATTTAATATGTGGGCGTCACATTTAAATATGTGGGCGTCATTTTTGTAGTTTAGAAGCATTTTTTGCCATATTGGTATGGAGACAAGTCTTGTTGCTGATTCTGTTGAGTTATGGTATATGAATGGTAAGAAGCAGGTTGATAAAATCACTGCATCTCCTATACAGAGAGGATCAAGGGGACACAGAGTGAAGAAAAGTGAGCATCAAGAAATATTTGAAACCCAGAAGTGTTGATACAGTAATAAGAGGAGAAAGAGGGAGGGGGAAAAGAAGGAAAAAGGGGAAAGGGGAAGGGGGAAAGGGGAAAAGAAAAAAATAGGAATCTACATACATGTATGTGAATGAAGTGCCTTTCAAATGTGCACTGATGAGGGGTCTGATTCCTTCAAAATCTCTTCCCTCCTGGGAATGTGCACGGGGCTTTATCTGCTCCCATGTTCCATGGTTACTTTTACTCTTAAAATTGGCTTTGCCCATCCACGCCTCTCTTCTGTCTCCCACATCGTATTTATAAATGAAGCTTTCATCCCTTGTCCTCTTTTACCTTTTTCTGTATATTTACTCCAACCTCTCTCTATCCACTGACATTAGGATTCTGCCCTTGTTCTGGCACCTTGGACTCTAGCCCTGCTTCTTCAGTACCCAATAAAAGAGCAGGCCATATGGAATGGATCAAATAGTTACTGCTGTGAAACAACCCATCTTGTGTTCCTATTGAATTAACCATTTACTTCCCAAGGCTTTATTTGTTTTTAATGTTTTCAGTAATTTAAATTTATCACCAGTAGCAATGAGGCAACATACATGAGGCTGACTGACTCACCGCCCCCCCCCCCCCCCCCCCCGGCCCGCTTCCCTTCCCTGCTCTTGCTTCCCATTCCACGCAGGCCTCACTTATTCCTGCCTCTTATCTACAGGGGAGAGGACAGAGCACAGCTTTTACTTACCCAAGTCCTAACTGATGGCAAAGGTTATTTGAGATCTGGTCATTCCAATCATCTGCACAGGCCAAGCGCCACTCGTCCTGAAGCCGGAACTGCAATAGCCCATTGGTGCTCATGGAGCCATTAATGAGTCGTACTGTACGTGGAACAAAAGGAGAGGTCAAACAACGTTCAAGTAAATACATGCCAAGGGCAAGAATATCGGAGGTCTAAACCACTATATTTACAAACCTGTGAGCTGAGTATTTCTTCTTATTGAATTATTATTGTAGAGCAGCTCTTAAAAATAATTAGATTTGGGGGCATAGAGTCACAAGGTTTCCAGAACTAATTAGCTTTGTATGGCTTTTGTGAATGATTATTTGGCTTTAATAATGCATATGAAGGCAATTACCTTTGTATAGCGAGGAACTCATAGACTTTCACTGGTATATTATTGTATCTTTTTGACTCAATGAAATAGTAAAATTGGAAATATATAACTGGATTCCCACAGATATTCAGGCTGTACAGTTCCTGTGAACGGGATTGCATTGTTTATGTAGGGGACATAGAGATGCTGTGCAGTATTTTAAGTTTTGGGGGTGGGGGTGGGGGGGATAGAGGGTATCCAGGGCTTATACTTTTACAACCATCACCATTCTAACTGCAACATATTTTACTATAACCGCAATTCCTATTTTGCTAACTTCACTTCCTGTATTGCTTTGTAATTGTTCAACTGATTAAAAAAAAAGCACACCTAATGAAAAATAGCTGTAGAAAGTAAACCATACAGATTGTATCATGGGACAGTTGTATGCTGAGTATGAGAATGAGCTGTGTTGTGCTCGGGGGTGGACCCTTGTCCTGGGGCAGAGACAGAACGCCTCCTGAAAGGGAACAGGAGGTCACTGCCTCCAGGGGGCGGAGCACTGAAGGAGACAGAGGCTAGGAAGAGCTTCACCACTGGAAGCCCGAGGTCCCCCTGGGAGGAGCCCGTAGGGACCCGGGTCGCTTGTACTTAGGTGGGCCTCGCAGGGTTTCCTGAGAGAATGTAAGTCCAGCGTGCCAACGGAGACAGGGGGAGCGCAATCGGGTTCAAAGTTGCAGGCTGGTTGTAAAAAGGAGAACCAGAACAGAGTTGGTGATGACAAGGTGAGGAACAGAGCCAGAATCTGGAGACAAGGTCAGGCAGGCAAAGGTCAAGATCCAGAGGTCAATCCGAGGAATGGTCAGTAATGCAGGGGTCAGGTACCGGAGGACTGATGAGATCAAAGGCAGGCTGAGGTCTTGAAGCAGGCAGGCAGGCAGGTCAGGAGCAAGCTAAGGTCTTTGAGGCAGGCGGCAGGCAGGTCGGGAGCAAGCTGAGGTCTTTGAGGCAGGTGGCAGGCAGGTCAGGAGTAAGCTGAGGTCAGTACCAGTAAAACAGTCCGAGAGTACTACCTGGGTAGACAGACAGACGAACACAGGAACAAGCAGGACACAGAACTAGGATGCAGGAACAAGTCAGGAACAGAACTGGAACAGAAGGATCCTGGAACGAGACTAGGAACAGGCAAGAGCAGGAACAAACGCAGAGGCAATCTTAGAATAAACGAACTCGATTGCCAAGGCAAGGAAGCATAGACAGGAACTTCCTTATATCGAAGGATCAATCAGGGCACACCGTGGAGCTAAGACCCGCCCTTAGCCCTACATGAGTCCGGGCGGTCCGCGCGCGCGTAGGGGCGTGGCTAACATGGCAGAGGATGCTGAGCCTCGGCGTGAAGCCTGGCGTGCAGTGGAAGGCCCGGCGACCGCCGCCGTGGGACGCCGGGGCCTAGCAGGGCTGGCAAATACCGCAAGGGAGGTTGTCTCGGAACCCGTTGTGGAACCAACGGGCCTGTGCGCAGGACAGCTGCGGGCCAGGGCGCGTAATAAGCTGTCATCCACATCTACAGTGGAAACCTGTGTCATGTTCAGGGAGCATTCCAGGGAGCTTCTGGGTCAGTATCAGAGGAAGGGAGTATTTCTTATAAAGACCAGCATGCAGACAACCTGCAGTCTGCTGTAACTTAGATCCGGACATATTTGGGCTCCTCTGGATATTACTGAGGAACCAAAAATTTCCTTGCTTCACCTTGCAACTATCACTTCTTGGAGACAGCGCACATTCTGTTGATTAATCAGGAGGACTCCTATAACAAACTTGAAATCCCCTTTCCAATTGGCCCTATGTGTAGTATTACACAACTCACTTTATCTCCTACTCTACCCTCTGTAACTGCTGCTAACGTAACGTCTCTCATCTCTCCTCTCCCTCTTACTGTAATCAGAGCACCAGAGATGTTCTTCCAAGTCATCAACCCCAAGAGGGCTGCATATCCATGGCCATCCAATGTGGATGAGAGATTCTCTAAACCTTTATCTAGCTTGAGAGCAGATCTGTGCTACTCACTGGTTTGCTTCTTTGTTTTGGCTTTGTTAATCTATTTTTAAAATAAGCAAGGGCTATTGAATACTGTGAACAACAAGAAAAGGAAAATTGGTTCTTACCTGCTAATTGTCGGTCCAGTAGTACCATAGATCAGTACAGACTCTTGGATTTTGCCTCCCTGCCAGCATATGGCAACAGAGAAAGTTTCACTTACACTGTACATAACCCAGTGTACCACCTGCAGTGCCTCAGTATTGACCTGTACCCAAGCCAAGATGACAGCAACAACCATACATTTCTAAGTAAACTCTCTCCCCTCCGGAGGAAGGTGAAGTTGCCCGAAAAGATAATGGAAAACTCATTTCCCAATAACATAAGCGATCAGCATTGAAAACCTCTAATAACTCTGCATTATATACCAAGCAACAGTACGAGTGGCAGACTCTCCCTCAAGTAAACAGTCGGTCTCTGGACTGATCTGTGCTACTACAGGAATGAAATTAGCAGTTATGAACCAATTTTGTTTTCCCTATACGTACCCAGATCATTCCAGACTCCTGGGATGTACCTAAGCTTTCCTTAACTCAGGTGGAGAGTTCCACTCATAAAACACTCTCACTGAAGCACATGAAGCTGGAGCCCCAACATCCAAACAATAATGCTTAGCAAAATTGTGTAACAACTTCCCAATAGCCACCCTGCAAATTTCATGCGGAGACACCTGTTGTGACTCAGCTCAGGAGGTCGCCTGAGAACGCTTCGGAGTGCGCCCCCTAAATCTCACTGGTACCAGGTACCCTTTAGAAATGTAAATCGACTCCTTCAGCCACCGCGCAATTGTAGCCTTAGATGCCTTACATCCCATATATGGACCACTCCACAGTACAAAGAGGTGATCTGATCTAGGGAAATCATTAGTGACCTTTAGATACCTCAATAATGCACGCCTCCCATCTAAGAGCCTAAGCTACCCCATGTGAGGCATAAAGGAATCCAAATCTGTAAAAGCTGGAAGTTCCAATGTCTGTCTTTGATGGAACACCAAGCCTACCTTAGGCAGAAAAGAAGGCACCATGCATCAAGATATCCCCAAACACAAAATCTGTTGGAAGGGATCTCGTCACGACAGTGCATGGAGATCTTAAATTCTCTTTGCTGAACAAATAGCCACCAAGAAACCACTTTAAGAGTCATGGGCTTAAACAAGGCCCTTTTTAGTGGTTCAAACCGAACCTCACACAATCTTCTAAGAACTAGAATCAGATTCCAAGATGGACAAATGTTCTGCACCTGAGGACACAAGTTCTTAGCTCGCCGAAGGAACCTTATAACATCCATATGTGCAGACAGGGGACAGCTTGCACCTTACCCTGAAGACAACCCAATGTTGCTATCTGGACTCTCAGAGAGTTAAATGCCAGTCCCTTCACCAGAACCATAGGGGCAGATTTTAAAAGTCCTACGCGCGTAAATCCAGGAGGATTTACGCGCGTAGGGGGGTTATGCATGCCGGGCCTATTTTCAAAAGGCCCAGCGGCGCGCATAAAGCCCCGGGACACATGTAAGTCCCGGGGCTTGAAAAAATGGGTGGTCCGGGGGCGGGTAGGGGCGGGGGCGGTCTTGGGTGTGGCCAGAGGCCTCTGCAAGGCCACTGGGCTGGAGGATCGTGCGCAGGCAGTCAGCTGGCAGGCGTAACTTCTGAGACAAAGGTACGGGGGTTTTTTTTCGGGCTGGGGGGCAGGACAGATAGGGGAAGGGAGGGGAAAGTGGAGGGGGAGAGGGAACAGGGAAAGCCAACTGGTCTCCCCGAGGGTTCAGTGCACGCAAGGTGCACTAGTGTGCACCCCCTTGCGCATGCCGATCCCTGATTTTATAACATGCCGAGTTGCGCGCACAAATGTACGCCGCATGCGTAAGTTTTAAAATATGCCCCATACTGTAGAAAAGCCAAAATATGCAACACTGTAGTCTGAACAGGCTGAGGCTGCACTCCATCAACGGCAGACCAGGACTCGAAGACCCTCCAAATTTGCACATACGCCGAGGATGTAGAAGGTCGCCTAGCTTGCAATAAGGTGGAAATAACTGTTTCGGAATATTCCCTCTGCCTCAGTCATCTCCTCTCAGAAGTGAAGCCACGAGACAGAAGTGAGCCGCCTGACCCAAAAATATTGGACCCTGGTGGAGAAGAGTTGACAAATGTCCGAACCTCAGCGTCCTGTCTATGGCCATGTTATCCAATCTGGGAACCATGGTCGACATGCCCATTCTGGAGCTACCAAGAACGTGTTGCCCAAATGTTTCTCAATGGGGTAGATTTTCAAAGGGGTACGCGCATAAGATACGCGCGTACTCCCCGAAAACCTACCCCAAACCCCCCCCTGCGCGCGCCGAGCCCCGGACGCGCATAAGTCCCGGGGCTTGCATGGAGGGGCGTGTCAGGGGCGTGCCGGGAGTGACGTACCGTTTCGGGGGTGTGTCGCGAGTGACGCGGCGTTTCGGGGGTGGCGCCGCGGGCGTGGTTTAGGCCCGGGGGCGTTCCGGGGGCATGGCCGCGGCCTCTGGACCAGCCCCCGGACCGGAACATGGAGCGCGGCAGCTGGCCCGGCACGCGCAAAACTTTGCCGACAAAGGTAGGGGGGGGTTAGATAGGGCCGGGGGGTGGGTTAGGTAGGGGAAGGGAAGGGAAGGTGCAGGGGGGTGGAAGGAAAGTTCCCTCCGAGGCCGCTCCGATTTCGGAGCGGCCTTGGAGTTCACTTTGGTTGCCATTAAGTCCATATGGGAATACCCCCAATCTTCCATGAATGAGACACATCGCTGCCTCCAACAGCTCCCATTCCCTGGGGTCTAAATTTTTCTCTGATATGAGACGCCGCCAGCTGCTCCAAGTGCTGCTTTATCCAGAGAATGAACTCCCGGGGCTCTTGAGCCACTGCCTGATTCTTGGTTCCACCTTAACGGTTGATGTAAGCCAATGTCGTCGATTCCAAAGAGGCCTATTTTCATCCGGAACTGACGTATTCCCATCGATTCGAAAGAGCGCTCTTTCGAATTGATGGGAATACGTCAGTTCCGGATGGTGAATTAACATTCGGATTTGATACGGTGAATTAGTCGTAATCTCTTGAAAAATTATTTGAAAAATTGTTCACATCCATTTGATGTTTGTGTATGCAGTGGCACTTTTGAACACTCGATAACGGATGGCCAGTGGTATATGAGATCTTATGAGATTTGTCTGTGATTTTTTGTCGCAGTTTGACATCTCTATTTGGTGAGGAAATTTATTGGAGGCAGATATTTGTGGATTCCTGAATTACCTTGTTGAAATTGACAATGAAGATTTATTAAGCTTTAGTGATTGGAGAAGTCACATTGCTGAGAGGAATAGTAAGATCAATTTTATTCCGTTGGAGTCTCTCTATTGAAGATATCTTGAAGAACGTTTTGTGTTGAGTCCGTCCCTGAGGAAGCCCTCAAGATAAGGGGGTGAAACAAAGATCTTTGTAGGACTTGTGGATTTGTTTTCTAAATATCCTGTGCTTCTTGAATAAGGAGTAGATTTCAGAATATCATGTTTTTTGGATAAATTTACATAATATTCATTTATTTGAATTGATTATGAATTAACAACTTGTATTGTCTAAAAGCATTTATGAAAATGTAATGAGCTTGCGTATGAACATGGTTTTATGTGTAATGTGTGTGTGAGGGTGTGTGTGTGTGTGTTAGAGAGATTTTAATTGTTTAGACAGGTGTTTAATATGTGATTGCACAAATAAATGCTTAAAAACCATTATAAATTATTACTTCTTCTATTGTGTGTGATTTACGTATTACGTTAAAGAAGATTTGGCGATCCTGACCCTTTGTGTTGTCATACCGAAGGAGACCATTCTCCTGGCAGAAGTCCGGACCATGTCATTCAGTGTATCAGCCACACAGGCTACCCCGCCTCTAAAAGGGTCACCTGCACTGCTTCAGACGCCGTTCCTGAACGCTTGCCATGTGCCTTCTGCACCCAGGACAAACATTCTCTCTGCATCAGTCTTCTGCACACTGCTGCCCGAAGGGTCAAAGCAGAGACTTCAAAAAGCCGCTTGAGTAGGATCTCCAGCTTCCTATCTTGGACATCCTTGAGAGCTGCCGCTCCCATTACCAGGTTGGTCGTCTTTTTACTAACCGCCGGCATGGCTACATCCACCTTGGGAATTTTCCATGACTCCAAGTTCTGTTCCGGCAAGGGATATAATTTCCCCATAGCCCTAGCAACCTTCAGGCCTGCCTCGAGAGATTCCCACTCCCGATCCACCAACTTCTTCACCTGTTTCGGCAATGGGAAAGTGGTAGGAGTTCCCCACAATCCCTCCAGGAGCGGGTTCACCCCTTCCTTGTCCGAGTCTTCCTGGGCGGCTTTGATCCGAAGCTCCTCCAGAACCTGGGGAATCAACGGACCCAGTTCCTCCCTACTGAACAGCTGAACCACTCGTGGGTCCTCCCTCATGACTGGAACAGCATCCGGGTCCTGAGTGTTTGGATCCTGTATGGGGTCTCTCAAAGCATCCAATGGATCCTGGTCCGGGTCCTGTCCTGGATCTCCTAGGGCACCAACAGGGTCCTTGTCCAGTCACACCAGACCCCTTGAAGCTGTTCAGGATCATCCAGGCTATTCAATGAATCGCCCTCCTCCAGGGCGATTCATTGAATATGAATCCCACCTTACACAGGATCCCTCCTGATTCTGCGGGCTCTCTAGCCTTTTTGGCCATCCAGGACTTCCTAGGCAAGGGCCTCTTTGCCCCTAGCTCCTTCCTGGCTAAATAAGCCTTACGAAGGAAAAGCACAAACTATGTGGAAAAAGCCTCCTGGTCCGAGGAGAAAGATTCCTGATCGGCTTCTTCATGAGCCCCTCCCCGTCCCCTGCCACCAGCAGGGCCCTTTCCCACAGGCAGGCTCAGAAATGGCAGCCTGCACTTCAGCATGTGCTGCCAAAATGGCTGCTGGCTCCTTTGACCCCCCCCCCCCCCCCCCCCGGAGCCTCCGGGGCCGTCCCAGCCGCCTGCACCTTTGTGCCGCTTCCCAGGGGTCCTGCCAAGGTCCCCCTCCCCCTCCTTGAGGCACATTTGTGGCAAAACGAGGCCATATCGAGGCAAGCTTGCTTCAATCCGCAGTCGTGGCAAAGTTTGCTGCACTGGTGGGAGCCGGCATGTCAGGATGGTTGAGCTTGCACACGCGGTCAGGCCTAAAAATAAACTGAGCCACCCCAATCACACTCACCGCTGTTCTGGTGCTGAAACTCAGCACTTACCCGACCCCGATGAAGGCAGGCATTCAGCCCGCTCCCTCTGGCCTGCCTCTCAGCAGGAAAACAAATATTTACCCACTCCTCAGCCCTGCACAGAGCCTCCACTGCTGCCCGTCTCCCTGCTTCAAGTCTTTCCTTTTTTTTTTTTTAAACTAAATTAAAGAGACAGGCCACAAATAAAAAAGGGGAAAGAACTACACCCCTGCTTCTGGAGAAAGGAGGCTGAGGAGACAGGCGCACCAAGGGAGAGAAGGGCCCAGAGGGTAAGTGAGAATCAGGACCCTGGCTATCTATCCCCTCCTGTCAAGAAGGGCCGAGTCCAGACAGGGATTACAAACCGCCCCCCCCCCCACCCACCGCTCGCCCTGCTCCATGGAACCTAACACCTCGGGGAGCCAAATCCACTTCTTATCTTTTTTCTTCAAACTCCAGACTACAGGTTTGCAACTCTACCATCTGCTGGAGACAAAGAAATACTGAGGGACTGCAGGTGGCACTCTCGATTATGTAGCAGTGCCTCAAAGTTTTGTTCTCTGCCTCTGTCTGCTAGTAAGAATGCATAAACCCATTTGTCTGGACTGATCCGGGGTATGACAGGAATGTGGTATTTTGAATATTAAAATAGTTAAATTCCATAGTTTAATTTCGTGTGTTTGTTCCTTGGCATTCTGGGTGGGTGATATTACTCTCAGGACAAGCCTTATCAGAGTCTAACCTCTTTGTGTTCCTTACCACATTCTGCTTCATCGGAGCCATCTCTGCAGTGCTGGTACCCATCACACAGATTGACAAGCGCTACACATTCCTTACTGCCACACTGAAAGGCATTCTGTCTGCAGGGCTCTGTGAAACAATGAGGAAAGGAGAAAACTAGTCATTTATCCAATGCAAGAAAAATGTAGGTTCTTAATGGAATTGTGGGGTTTTTGTTTTTTTTTTTGCAAAATCATTTTTATTGCAAAGACATGCATTTCCACAAGCACGAGGAAATATACAAGAAAAACGATACCAACAGGAGAATAATTGGTACAGTGGTCATGCAAGTCTTTTATGTAGCAATGTGTGCACTGATTTTAAGCAACTTCTTTAAGTGCACAGAAAGAGACAGAAGCTGGTAGTCTACTGCCAGTTTAGAAGTGATGAGGTCTATATTCAAAAGCATTTAGCTGGCTAACTCAGAAGTTAAACAATATCACAACTGTGGGAATCATATATCAATTAACATCTCTTATAAACATATTCTCATATCATTCATCATAACTCCAGTAACTCATAATGTCAAAGTATCTATAAAGTTGTTTATTAAATATCAATACAAAAGATTCTATTTTTTCACTTTTTAAAAAATATTAGTTCCACAATTTACATTATATATCATGTAAATAAGTATCACTGTAAGTTGTCACTCATAAACCTTAAAGACACACAAAAGTCATATATTTCACCACTAGACATAACCAACTGTGAACATGTATTATATGTTAAAATACATCAAAAATACCCTATAAGTACCAAATCCCAATCCCCACATTCACACACATATACTCATCAAGCATTTCACATCCACATACTCATTCATATAAAAAGATCACCATATATAATCCCCTCACACAATATATATACTTTCCCTTACTTATTAATCACTACAACCCTATTACAGCAATATTTTTCTTAAGAATTTTTTTAAAAAACCCTTCTTCAATCTTCATCTGTATCCCAACAAGGTGCCTTGTTTTGCCCAGGTGGGCTTCCTCAGGGGTACTCCTTAAATCACTTTTTCTTCACAATACAGCCCCTAGTTCCACATGAGGATTCTAGTGATCTTTTTATATGAATGAGTATGTGAATGTGAAATGCTTGATGAGTATATGTGTGTGAATGTGGGGATTGGGATTTGGTACTTATAGGGTATTTTTGATGTATTTTAACATATAATACATGTTCACGGTTATGTCTAGTGGTGAAATATATGACTTTTGTGTGTCTTTAAGGTTTATGAGCGACAACTTACAGTGATATTTACATAATATATAATGTAAATTGTGGAACTAATATTTTTAAAAAAGTGAAAAAAACAGAATCTTTTGTATTGATATTTAATAAACAACTTTATAGATACTTTGACATTATGAGTTACTGGAGTTATGATGAGTGATATGTTTATAAGAGATGTTAATTGAAATATGATTCCCACAGTTGTGATATTGTTTAAATATTTTGGGAATTTTTTTATTTTCTCTCTAGTATTACTAACTCAGAGGTTAGCCAGCTAAATGAATATCTGGGCACTTAGCCAGCTAAATTCTCGCTGGCTAATAAGATAACCTGCTAGAATTCAGCCGGCTAAGTTAGGAGCATTCCAGGGGTGTAACTGGGAGGAGTTGAGTTAGCCAGAAGTTAGTCTGATCAGTCCAAACAACTGTCCTAAAGTTAGGAAGCTATAGTTATCCTCCTAACCTTAAGTTAGCCAGCTATATTTAATAGATCAGTTTCACTATTGAATATACCTCAAAGTTAGTCTGATAAGGTTATCTGGCTAAATTTGCTAGCCGGACTGCATCTGAATATGGACCTCAAAGTAGATACTCATGAAAGCAGGCTTCCCCCTTCCTGAACAAGAGGCACAGTATTGGAGGAATACAGAGAAATGGCTTTTGAACCTGGGAGCTATAGCATCAGCCATAGAACTTCCTGCATTTACAGAGAGAAGGACTCGGCATTAAACCTCTACCCTCTGAAAGGACAAATCCAATGTGTTCATCTACATGTTCTCTTCTTAAGCAACCCAACACTATTCATTTACAGAGCACCATCAGTGTACATAACACTGTACAGGAGAAGAAAAAACACAAGTTATATTAGGAATTAAAAAATAAAGTCCAGGTTACAGCAGGGGGAATATATGTTTTACAGACTTTCATTTCGGATATATAAGTGCCAAAATATCCTAAAAAAAAACAGACCTATCCTAGAACAGCTAAGCTAGAATGACAAATGGAGACCAGTTATCTAAATATGTAGTGTGGCAAGTCCCTGCATGTGGCACCACAGCTCCTAACTGTACCCTACCAGACGAACACAGTGTTCACAGTCTGCGAGAAGGGATTACTCCATTAAATACTTCAACAGGAAGAATTCTTCCATTGAGCAATATTTAATATTTGCTCAATCAAATTATGGATTATATTCTTATAAACACGACTTCTTCCTGTTACTTGGAGGTAGTGTGGGTTTTTGAAAAGGGACAAGCCTGAGAGCTGGATCTATTCCAGTCTCACTGTGGTGGAACATCCTTGAAAGGAATGAATTTAATCATAGTATAGGAAAATTGGTTCTTACCTACTAATTTTTGTTCCTGTAGTACCACAGATCAGTGGCACACTGGGTAATATACAGTGTCAGTGAAACTTTCTCTGTCTCCATCTGCTGGGAGGGAGGCAAAACCCAGGATTCTAGACTGACCTGGGTACGTACAGGGAACTGCCAGCTACTGGAAGCTCATTTTTTAAAACAAAATATAGTCAGTTTTGTTATACCAGAAAAATGATAAAATTCAACACCAGCCTCAGAATGACATACACATACCAGGCATGCCAAGACGGTATCCTGTAGTGAAATTAGCTAGGAATCCACCTCTGGTTCCTGACTGGTCAGTAATGAGATACACCGTCATGTGATTCGTTGTGGAGAACACATCTGGCACCTGGCCACTCCCTGTGTACACAGCTGCTCACAAGGAAAAGCAGAATGTCAGAACCAAGACACCCTTTCTGCATACCAGTAAAAAGCAGTGAAGCTGCCACATTAGTCCACCTGAATACACAGAAACATAACTAATAAGCTGTGAGTGAGACATTTGTATTGCACTAATGCACTACGATGGTCACAAGCTTTCAAGAGCTTTACCCCCTTCATGTCTGCCTCCTTTTTCAATAGAGCTAATGAAGGTGCATACCTTTTGAAAGTTAGTCATTAGTATATTAAGTTAATCCAATAAAAAGGTCTCATCTATATTTTTCTACATACGTTATAATAAAAGAGGTTTCTAGCAAAGCTTGCTCTTTTTGAAATTATAAATTAGTATGTTTTCTGTAAAATTCATGTTTTTACCTAACTGTTTTCTGAGATATAATCCAGAAAGGAGATCGTGAAGCTACAGGTTTTTTCCAGCAAGCAAATAAACCTTTTTTATTAAACAATTCTGCATACCCATAACAGGGAAAAGCCATATTCATGAATACAAAGCATGTCTGTAAACCAGAATGTAATTAAAATAATTTGTGATAAATTAAATTCCAAACAATAATCCAGAGGCAGTACATCTGCAGAAAAAGATGCAAAACAAGCGAGACTAAAAAACCTCAGGGTTATTAATGCACGTTTGACTGCTTTTCAGCACCAGTTCCTCTGACAGACAAATGCATGGAAATTATTTTCCTTTTCAAACTTTTGAAGCAGGCTGAAAAAACTGAGTTCCAAGTGTTTATTTAAATACCGTAGCTACATTTAAGCAATTGTCCATAATTCTAAAATATTCTTCATCTGATAGGCAAAGCTCCCTTGCATGTCTATAGTGCAGGGCTGTAGTAGCTGATAAATGAAACATCTCAGCAACTTAAACCCAAAGCGTGAACTTAAAACAAGTTTCCAAACTAGTTTGTGGAACCCATGGAAAGAACACAAGTTGGGTGCATCAATTTGCCAAATTTTATTTATTTAACCTGATACCCCCAGTTGAATGTACTCTATAGATGGAGAGTACAGAAAAGGGCTGTCCAAGGATCTTATGTGATTATCGGACTGTATATAATATTCACTTTCAAAAATAAGTTGAATGCCCCAAACTTTTGACTGAAACAAATCGGTGAATTGGCATCAAATTTGATTGGGTTTTTCCCAGATCTGTTGGATAGATTTCACTGAATATTTCCTTGAAATCTGAGGAAAACCCAATAATTTTGTCTAACTAAAGTCAGGCTAAAATTCAACAATTTCAAATTTTCTATTCATCTCTACTTAGACCAAAACGTTTGCTCTATATCAGAGGTGGCGAACTCCGGTCCTCGACAGCCACAATCAGACCAGGTTTTCAGGGTATCCACAATGAATATGCATGAGATAGATTTGCATACAATGGTGGCAGTGCATGAACATCTACCTCATGTATATTACATTTTGGATATCCTGAAAACCAGACCTGTTTGTGGCTCTTGAGGACTGGAATTGGCCACTCCTGCTCTATACAATATATAAACCTAGCTACGATATTCTCTCTCTTTAGATAGGGACTTTTGTTTTCAGTTTTTATTTTATTTTTCCTGGGATTTTCAATGATAGAACAAAAAAAATCAGTGCAGTTTTTCTTTTCTGTGTTATAACAAAGTTATTTTTCCACTGAATATTTAAATTTCCAGGAAAAATATAATAAAAACTGAAAATGAAGGTCTATCTATACAAAATGTAATCTAACTAAAATGGCAAAATTATATCTTACTTGAATATTTTTTTTCCTCAAAGTAAGGCATGGCAACCCACACCAGTGGGTTGTGCACTCCAACCAGCAGGTGGAGATGGAGAACAAAGACTCGCTGACATCACCATCATATAGCTCTACTCAGACACCAGCCAGCCAGTATTTCTTCAAAAGCAAACTGTGGATACTAACCACTAAACATTAACAATAATATTGCATTCTACAAACACTATTCAGCGTAACCTTCTGGATTATTTTTTTAACATCAATGAAACATTGGACTCAGCTCCACTAATGATAGTTCCTTAGGACATTCAGAGTATCTTAGAAGAAGAACGGAACTCATTTACCCAATTTGGGGGAGTCCAGCTCCATGAAATATCCTGGAAACTCATTCCTTTCTGGACAAAGATCTAACAACACAGAAGAAAGTCGGCCACCTTAAGGCAGCCCCAGGTGGGAAGGTGGATTGGCTTGCCTTATTTCGAGGAAAGGAAATTATAAGGTAAGAAGTAATTTCACCTTCCTCTTCATTCAGGCAAGCCAGTCCACACCAATGGGATGTACCAAAGCTACTTCCCCAAAGAGCGGGAGGCTGCCTGAGGCGCAAACACCACATCCAGTCAGTAATACCTGGCAAACATATGCAAAGAAGACCACGACACCACTCTACAAATCTCTGCTGGAGAAAGCAAACACAATTCTGCCCAGGAAACTGCCTAAGCCCAAATTGAATGCGCTCTGACTTGTCTTGGAAGAGGCTTCCTGGAATTCACATAGGCTTCTGACACTTCTTCCTTAATCCAATGAACCACCATGCCCCGAGAAGCTGCCTCCCCCTTCTTCACCCACCGGTGAAGAACAAAAATCCTGTCCAATTTCCGAAACTTGTTCGCAACCTCCAGAAAATGTAAAATGTGCCGGCCGCATGTCAAACGGCTTCAATTTCCTGTATTCCTAACCATCCATATCCTGTTCAAAGGATGGTAACACAACTGACTGGTTTAAGTGAAATTCCGAAATCACCTTCGGAAGAAAGGTAAGTACTGTCCAAATCTGCACCATATCCGGAGTGATAATCAAAAGATGATCTCTGCATGACAAGACTTGCAATTCCAAAATCCACCTTGCAGAACAAATAGCGCCCAAAAACACCATCTTCAGAGTCAGTAACTGCAAGGAAATACTACAGAAAGGACGAAAGTTGGATTCACCAGAAAGGAGAGAACCAGATTCAAATCCTACAAGGGTACCGGGAAACGCAAGGGAGGTCTAAGTTATTTTACGTCCCTCAAGAACCTAGTTATGTCTGGGTGAGAAGAGTGTAGTCTCTCCAAATGCAGCCCTGATAACACGCTATAGCAGCCACCTGCACCTTTAGTGTGTTCAAGGCTAATCCTTTACTCAGACCTTCTTGTAAAAATTCCAAGATTAAAGGGCAGGTGCCAAATGGGCAAAGAAGCATGATTCTGATACCAATGCTCAAACATCCGCCAAACGTGAATATATGCCAAGGAGGTGCAAAACTTGAATGCTTTGAAAAGCGTTTCCCTGCCCCCGAGTAACCTCACTTTAAGAGTCTAGACCTCTCAAGGGCCAAACCATAAGACAAAACTGATTCGGATGGTCATGAAAAATTGGTCCCTGCTATAACAGCACCCCAAGAAGAGAGAGTTGCCAAGGGTCCTCCATCAGACGATGATGCAGATCCATGTAACCAGAGCCTGTGCGGCCAATCCGGGGCCACCAGAAGCATGCCTGGATGTCACACTATCTTCTGCAACAAACGGCTGATCATGGGCCACAGCGGAAATGCATAGAGTAACTTCTCTTGCGCCCATGCCTGGACTAGGATATCCACTCTGAGAGCTTGAAGATCCCTTGTCCAACTGTAAAATCTCTCCACTTTTGCATTCTTGCGAGTCACCATTAGATCCAGGAAAGGACACACCCAGAAATCCACAATAAGACAAAACACTTCAGGAGCCAGTTCCTATTCTCCTGGATCCAACTCGTGATGACTGAGATATTCTTGCTATATGGGAGGCTGACAGTGCCTGTAAATGAAGTTCCACCCACAGCAGAAGGCTATCCATTTCTAGAGAGACTTTTCGAGTTTGAGTCCCTCCTTGGTGATTTATGTACGCCACCGCAGTCGCGTTGTCTTACATAACTTTCACCACTTTTCCTTCTAACCGGTCCACGAATTGAAAGAAGGCTAGTCGAATCACCCATGATTTCAGTTGATTGATGGACTAAGTCGCCTCTTCAGGAGTCCACTCTCCTTGCACCACCAACTCCTGACAGTTTGCTCCCCAGCTCTGGAGACTCGCATCCATGGTAACCAGCAACCAGTCGGGAGACTCCACATCCATACCTTTTTCTAGATGCTTCCTTCTCAACTTCCAGAGAAGCTTCTGCCTCATCTCTGGCAGCAAGGCCAGCATCATATTGTACTCCTGAGACTGGGGATTCCATCGAGAAAGGAGATACTACTGCAGAGGATGCATATGAGCACATGCCCAAGTGTCAGACAGGATGGATAAGTTTCAAAGTATATCCATCACGCACCACTTCCAAAACCCACTGGTCAGAAGCAATGTGAGTCCACCTCCGATAAAATTGAGTCAGGCGACCTCCTATCTGTGGCTCCGGAGGATGGACCCCCAAAACTTCACTGGGAGCAATACAGGGTTAACTGGAGCTGGAGGTGCCATCTTTGGCTGGCTTCCTTGGCTGAAAGGAGTGAGATCTCCTAAATGTCCGAGACCTCTGACTACTCGAATCTCTGGAGGAGCAAAAATGCCGAGAGCTCCAAAATTGCCCCTTGGCTTGAGAAAACCAGGGAGTCGACTTCTTATCCTCTGGCAACTGAGGAAATTTTGACTCTTCCCATTGATCTGCCATCTTCTTTAACTCCTCCCCAAACAACAAGCACCCCTTGTAAGGCACTATTTTGAAATAGTATCAGCAGATCAATTCCGTAGCCACAGAAGCCTTCGAGCTGCAATCACCGAAGCCACCCCTTGAGCC
Source organism: Rhinatrema bivittatum (assembly GCF_901001135.1). NCBI lineage: Eukaryota > Metazoa > Chordata > Amphibia > Gymnophiona > Rhinatrematidae > Rhinatrema > Rhinatrema bivittatum. The sequence continues at coordinate 10,656,311 of NC_042629.1, read as the reverse complement.
ACTGTGCGCACCAAATCATAGCCAGTATCCACCAGGAAGGCAGTTCCTGGCTCCACATATGGGCCATTCTCTTCCAGAGCTTCCTGGGCTAATTGCAACCTGGTCCTGGCCACCATTCAACAGCAAGCATTGCTTCAAAGGCCTGCTTCAAAATAGCCTCAATCTTCCGATCTTGAACGTCTTTTAAAGCTGCACCTCTGTCCACTGGAATGGTGGGCCGCCTTGTCACCCCACAGAATAATGTCTCCACTTTAGGAAACTGGAGTTGCTCCCTTGCTTTAGGGTCCATAGAATACAATTCCACTGAGGAGTGACCTCCTTTAAAATTGGCCTCAAGTACACTCCATTCTATCCTTGTACAGAGGAAAAAACCAGGATGCCTTGCGCAAGCTGATCATTACAGGGGTTGGCTTCAGATCTTTGGCTGCTGCCAGCAAGATCTCCTCACACTCAAGGGCTTTCAAGGTCTGCAAAATTAAACCGGACATCTTGTCCCTGTGAAAAAGCCGCAGTATAGTTCTATGAGGCTCAGCATCAGGGGAATCTCCCCCTATTCTATTAATGGATTGTTGGGATTCCCCCCCCCCCCCCGAGGATTCCGACTCCCCATCTGAGTCTCCTGAAGGATCCCTGTCCTCAACTTCTACTTCTTTCATCTGCCTCCTTCTTTTCTTCCTCTTGGAAGGAGACAAGGACCCCTCAAATGCTTTCTAGGTCCTAAGGAGTGAGACTTCTGAAGCAAGCAATTCATAGACTCTTCCCGGGAAGCTCCTTGCCCGACAGCACATCCCACTGATGTGGACTGGCTTGCCTGGATGAAGAGGAAAGTGCAGTTGCTTACCTGTAACATGTGTTCTCCTAGGACAGCAGGATGTTAATCCTCACATGCGGGTGACATCATCTGATGCCCAGCATGCCACTATCCGCGTCTTCACACGAGGTACCCCTTCAGTCACATAACATAGAGAAAAAATACGAGCGAAAAAAATATAACAACAAAACGGAAGGATAACCCAACTCCGTGGGGTGGCAGGCGGGATTCCTGAGGACTAACATCCTGCTGTCCTAGGAGAATACCTGTTACAGGTAAGCAACTGCGCTTTCTCCTAAGACAAGCAGGATGCGGCCAATAGGTACCAAAACAAATTGCCAATGGGCACAACAACCACAGTGGTACTGTTGGCTAGCAGAGGATGCTCTGGCACCCAACCAGGAGCTATAGGCAGGGAGAGTTGGGTTTAAGTCTGGAAGACATTGAGGAGGATGGACTGGTCGAAGTCACTGTACTGCCGACCATCTTTCTCTAAGTAGTGGGCCGCAAACGTGTGAAGGGAACGCCACGTTGCTGCACGGCAAATTTCAACGACAGGAACCACTCACAGATGAGTCACCAACGATGCCATAGCCAGCACAGAGTGAGCTTTGATTCGGCCTGACAGCGGAAGGCCCGCTCGCACATAGCAGAAGGCGATGAAATCTACTAGCCAGTTGGATAGAGTCTGTTTACCCACTGCCACTCCCAGTCTATTGGTGTTGAAGGACACAAAGAGTTGAGTGGACTGCCTGTGACCGGCGTGTGTTCTAAATACACAGCCAAGGACCTCTTGCAGTCCAAACTATGAAGAGCCTGTTCCCCTGGGAGGGAATGAGGCCTGGGAAAGAAGGTAGGTAAAAAAATGGACTGATTGATGTGGAAATCAGTCTTGACCTCAGGGAGGAAGATAGGGTGCATACGCAAGTCTACACAATTATGAAAAAACCTTGTGTATGGTGGATATGTAATCAAGGCCTGAAGCTCACTGATTCTACGAGGCGAAGTAATCGCCACTAGGAATATAACTTTCCAGGTGAGGAACTTCGGTCCGCAGGAACACAACGGCTCAAAGGGAGGTCATATGAGCCATGCCAGGACAATGTTGAGGTCCCAGGATGCAACAGGAGGCCAAAGAGGGGACTTCAATTGAACCAGACCCCTCATAAAGTGACCTACTATAGGCTGCACCAATATAGGTGTGCCAGCGACACCTCGATGGTACACACTAACAGCGCTAAAATGAACCCTGACTGAGCTGGTTTGAAGCCCAGACTCGGAAAGGTGCCAAAAGTAGTCCAACAGCTTGGGAAGGGGGGATGGGAATGGATCCAAGCCATGCTCTGCACACCAGGTGGAGAATCTTCTCCATTTCAAACTGTAAGACTTCCTGGTGGAAGGCTTTTTAGAAGCCACCAGCACCTGGGAGACACTGTCCAAGAGTTCCAGGGACTGAAGAACTAGGCGCTCAACATCCACAAAATCAGGGCCAACACCCAGAGATTCGGATGGCACAGGGTGACCTGTTTCTGAGTTATCAGCTTGGGCGCAGTCCCCACCCGAATGGGGACCCTGATTGACAGATCCCGAAGAAGAGGGAACCAGATCTGTCAGGTCAATAAGGTGCCACAAGGATCATGGTCACTCTGTCCTGTTGAAGCTTCAGTAGGGTCTTCAAGAGGAGCGAGAGAGGAGGGTATGCTCCCTGGCAACATGGAGCAGAAAGTGCGCACCTTGTAATTGTACGGGGAAGCAAAGAGGTCCACATCTTGGGTTTCCCACCAATGAAAAATTCTGACCACTAACTACGATTTAGGGACCACTCGTGTGGCTTAAAGGAGCGGCTCAGCTGGTCCACCAGTACATTCAGGCAGGTATGTCGCTCATAGCGACATCCCCCATGACAGGGCCCAGGACCACATCTGCACTGCCTCGCAACAGAGGAGGAAATATCCCATGCCTCCCTGTTTGCTGACATACCACATCTTGGTTGTCCGTCTGAATCAGGACTTCCTTGTGTGAGAACTGGTCCTGGAACGCCCAGAGGGCGTAACTGATTGCCCAAACCTCTAAAAGGTTTATCTGACAGTGGGCTTCGTGAGTGGTCCAGAGACCCTGAGTGTGAAGGCCGTCCACCTGGGCTCCCCAGCCCTGAGAAGAGGCGTTGGTGGTGAGGACCACTTGAAGTGGGGCAGCCTGGAAGGGAATTCCTTGCTCCAAATTAGAGAGGTTTTTCCACCAAGACAGAAATGCCCTCAGAGTTTCTGTGACTGAGAGACAGGTCTCGAGGTCATGGGAGGCAAGTTGCCACTGCGACCACAAGGTTCATTGTGCCTTTTGCATGCACAAGTGGGCAAGAGGGGTAACATGGACCGAAGCCGCCATGTGGCCCAACAAATGGAGCAGAAGGCGGGCACTCATCTGCCGGCTGCTGCGCACGAAAGTTGCCAATGAGGTGCGTGCAAGAGCCTGATCGCGGGGTAGAAACACTCTCGCTTGTGCCATGTCCAGCCTGGCTCCTATAAAGTCCAATTGGGGAGACAGGCAGAGATGAGACTTTGGGTAGTTGATTACAAACTCCAAGGATTGAAGTATCTGCATGGTCAGGGCTAAAGTGTGCAGCGCTCCTATATGGGAACTGCTCTTGATCAACCAATCATCTAGTTATGGGAAGACGTGCACCACACGATGCCCAAGGTATGCAGCCACCATGGCTAGGCATTTGGTGAAGATGTGAGGGGCTGAGGCCAAGCCAAAGGGCAGTACCTTCTACCGATAGTGAGCCTTCCCCACCACAAAGCGGAGGTATTTTCTGTGACCGGGGAAGATAGCTATGTAAGCGTAAGCTTCCTTGAGATCGCGGGAGCAGTGCCAGTCTCCTCTATTGAGGAGGGGTATCAGAGTGTCCAGAGAAACTATCTTGAACTTTTCTCTTAAGAGGAATTTGTTCAACGCCCTGAGGTCAAGAATGGGGCGCAAGCCTCTGTTTCTCTTTGGAATGAGGAATTACCTCGAATAGAACTCTCGGCCCTGCTGAGGGTGAAGAACGGACTCTACCGCTCCTGCAGTGGGAAGAGCGGAGAGTTCTGTCCGGAATATGACCTGCTGGGCGGACAAACTCCAAAACGATCACGGGGACAGTTCTCTGGAAGCTGTCTGAAATTGTGCTAGTACCCCTGATGGACTATGGCAAGGACCCTTTGGTCCGAAGTGATGGCCCTCCAGTGGTTGGCAAAGCAGATAAGCCTACCACCTACTGGGGGATCCGGTGCTGGGAGTACACTTGGCTGACTCATGCTCCCTCGCCGCCAGTCAGAAACCCATACTCGGGGTTTGCTGGGTCACTGGTTGAGGCCTAGGTCCTTGCTGTTGATGGGAGCGGCCCCTGGAGCCAGTGCACAGAGTGTGAGCCTGAAAGGCAGGAGGATAATATTTCCTCTGCCTGTAAAACGGCTTCCTGGAACTTGGTCTGGAAGATTTCCTGGCAGAGGAAGGGGCATCCGAAGTGCAGGCGGAGAGCTGCTGGAGGGTTTTGTGGTGGTCCTTCAACTGAGCCACTGCATCCCATCCTTATCCCTAAAGAGTTTGTCACCTGTGAATGGGAGGTCAGCCAACTTCTCCTGCTCCTCTGGATGGAGGTCAGAAGCCCAGAGCCAGGCATTCTATGGGCACCAATGCCCACGGTGGCTATTTGAGCCGCTGTCTTAAACACATCGTAGGTGGATCTCACCTCATGTTTGCTAGCCTGTAGACCCTGCAGGACAATGGCAGAGAGCAACTCGTTGCTGCTGTGGCAAGCTCTCTGCGAGGTCCTGGACTCATTTCCACAGGTTCCAGTTGTATTGGGTCATATACAACTGGTAGGCGGCAATATGGGCGATAAGAATAGCGCCCTGGAAGACCTTTCTACCCAGAGCATTGAGCTCCCTATGTTCTTGCCATGGAGGGGCAGAGGCATGGGTACGGGAGCGCTTGGCCTTTTTGAAGGCCGATTCCACAACCCTCGACTGATGAGGGAGATGCCGCCTTTCGAATCCCAAGGCCTGTTGTACCAAATAGGTGGTGTCCACCTTCCTATTGACTGGAGATCGGGTGTTCCCACATCCGAAGAAGATCCTTAAAGATGTCATGGATGGGAACCACCACGATTTCCTTAGGAACGTTGACAAATTGGAGTACTTCCAACATCTTATGTTGCGCATCCTCCTCCGTGAGCAGTTGGAAGGGAATAGCTTCGGACATTGCTCTGATGAACCCCGCAAAGGAAAGATCCTTTGGGGGGGGACTGACATCATTCCTCTGGCAGGGAAGGCTCGGAAAGGGGCTAGTCCAAGAATTCGGATGAAGACTCCTAGGAATCATCCTCCCACGGGTCATAAGGGCCTTCCTCCTCACTAAAGCCATTGCGAGGCTGGCGCGGGCAAGGCCTGTGGAGGACCCTAGCCCTGGGCTCTGAAGGCTTCGAAGGCACCAGCGGGAATTGACAGTTTCCCCGGTAATGGGGGGACTGGGGGCCACTGGAGGCCAGAGGGCTCAGGCAAAGGCTCGGGGAACCAAGACCTCGGACATGTGGCACCAGCCACGATTTCCTTCTCGGAGGATTCAATAATAGGGATCTAACCCAAGGGGGGCATCAGTGGCTGCTGGGGAACTGAAGGTCCCTCAGGCACTGGTTGCGTCAGGAGGGTGTGGAGAAGGCCTTGGGATTCGAAAGGCCTTGGGATTCAAAAGGCGGCATCTCCCTCACCAGTCGAGGGTTGTGGAATCGGCCCAGATGCTCAAGCAGGGGCGCCAAGATAGACGGTGCAGGCTCGGGCACCAGTATGGGGGCCGGTGGTAGCTCAATGCTCTTCAGAGCTCAGAGAACAGCACTCTGAACCCTGCAGTCCAACTCCTCCTGAAAGTCCGGTGAAGCCAGGACTGAGGGAGGGGGAACGAGGCGTCACCGGTGCTTCCTCGGTTCTCCGAGAAGGCACGGTGCCCAACACCAATGTCAGTGGGGAACACCTGGGACTCCAGGGTATATTGGAGAATGGGGCCTCTGATCATGGGGTCACTTCATAGGCGGTACGGCAACTGCCAGTACCTCACTGGAACCAGAGCCATGCACCAATGGCGACCAGTATTGATGCTTGCGGGATCTCCCACAGTACTCAGCACAGTCTTTCCCTGGTGCTGAGGAAGCTGAGGATCCCAAAGTCCTGGAAATCAGTGAGATCATTAAAGATCGCTCACCGTTCCCTCAGTCCTGTGAAGCTGCATTTGGAGAAATAGCGAGGGAGAGCATATTGAGAAGCTCCCCTTGACCCCCGGGTATTGAGGACTCCGACGCGAGTGTGGATGGAGCGGACTTTTTGGAACCAAAATGTTTCTCCATTTTGTCCAAGCATGCATGACGGCCCTTGGAGGTCATCTGATCACACAGCTGACACCCTCAGCCTCCAGGCAGAGGATGAAAACCTCATGTGGATTCGTGATGGACATGGTCTGTGGGTACTGGGGGCACTGGCGAAAGCTGGACGATGCCATGAAAAATAACCGGGGAGTGGTCGATGACCAGGGGCCACCGAGAAGTGGGATACTGGGAATCGACCGCAAAATGGAAAGAAAAATATTTTCCAGCTACTGCGCCGAGGAGAGGAACCGACTGCAAAGGGGGTCCCAACGATGGAACGGACACAATAGAAGCAGAGCTCCAGAACCGCGAGGCAACTGCACCACGGAAAAAGAGAGACAGAAGGGGGACCTCATGTGGACGCACATATAGTGGCATGGTGGCATACTGGGCATGCTTAGTGTGCCAGTCAAAGTTTCTAGAACTTTGACAAAAGTTTTCCGTGCTGGGCTCCATCGGATAATGTCACCCACATGTGAGGACTACCATTCTGCTTGTCCTAGGAGAAATAAGTTTTCTGTATTTATTATGTTCCTCATCGAGTTCCCATGGAAAGGCGTGCGTTAAATGCAGATAAATCAATAAATAGATGTTGATGGAAACAGGTTTTTACTTCTACCATCTGCTAGAGATAGAGAAATACTGAGGGACTGCAGGTGGCACACTCAGGGGGTCATTTATCAAAATGCTATAAGGCGTTTTTGCATGCATTAAGGGCTTATCGCATGCGAAAAGTGCCGTTAACACATGCGAAAATGCCTTTAACGCATGCGATAGCACCATAACGTATGGTGCAATGCAAATCCGAAAAAGAGGAGGAGTTAGGGGTGGGAATGGGCTAACCATTTTGTGAAGTCCTATTGCACGGCTTTAATGCCGATTTTAGCTACACCTTTTTCAGTAGTGTTAAGCTGTGCGAAAGGTTGCGTTGCATTTTGTGATGTGTTCTCAAAGGCCTGTGTTAGTAGCTTTGAAGCTCCCGGAGTACCAGCCTAGCTATCCAGGCCGTCAGGGGGGGGGGGGGGGGGGGAGAGAGAAAGAGAGAGAGCACCTAGCCATAATGCCCTCACCCTAGATAGGTAGAGAACATTGCACAAATATCATCTTTGAGTGAGTTTCTTCACTCCGAGGGTCATCAAATCTTCACAAGAGAGCACTGTTCTGTTCGTACATCTCAATTTGAATGACAAAGTGGCCCCTCACCCCCTACACTAATACCTAAACCTCACCTTGAGTTACTAGGTGGACCTCCCATAGAGATATAAATACCTATCTAGGGTGCAGGCATTATGGCTAGGTTCTCTCTTTCTCTCTCTCTCTCATAAAACATGGTCCCTCCAGTGGTTAGGAAAAAGTTATCACAAGTTGCAGTAACTTAGCTCTTCACATAGGTATTAGCACTAATTGTGATAAACTGCCTATTACCATAAAATATGCCCCTTTTTCTATCACAGGCGATATTTAATGCATTTTGATAAATCCAGGCCCCAGTTATGTAACAGTGCCTTAAAAGTTTTTAGTCTCTTCTTCCATCTGCTGGTAGGAATGCAAAACTCACTTGTGTGGACTGATCAGGGGTATGAACAGGAATATAAATAAACAAACAAACAACATCAGCAGAATTTTCCAGTCTTCATTTCAAGGTGTACACTGCATCTCCACACATTAGGAGGTTCTTTATCAGACTGTGGCTGAAATATTTTCAGCAATCTTTAATGCAAGATACATTGAAAATTAAGTCATTTTATGCATTTGTGTATTCATCTCATGCCTTTTCATTGGTAACTTATGGCTAGTTACATTCAGGTAAGTATTAAGCAGGTTGCAGCAGAATTAAGAATTCTCCTTTCAAAATACCTTCTGCCATTTTAGGGCCCTGGAAAGAACATTTGAAAGCCTTAGAAAGTGGATCCTCTCAGTATTTACCCAGAAACAGAGAATCTGCCCCTTTTCCATCTCGGACTTCAACAACATCGTAAATATTTTCCAGATCAAAATCTTTAAAGTGAAGCTGAATATTCTTCCCTGCATCTGCATTCAAGTTCCACACGCCTGGAGAGGAACGTGAGAAGAAACAATGGTGAAACTGCTCCGGTCACAGGGCAAATCTGAAGAATTACAAAGAAAAAGAAGATTTATTTTTGTTTGCTGCTAGTTTTATATCAAATATGCAAACAGAATGTTAAAAAAACGTGTCTCAGGAATTTGTGCACCTGGGTCAGCAGAGGATTTAGGGCAAGACTCAAGCATTGGGCAAAATTAAAGCAAAACAAGGGGAAAAAAAAAGTTAAAAAATGCACTCTGTGCAAAAGGTGTTCTGGGACAGTGTCAGGCCTTTAAATTGATTCCTTAATGATACAAAGAAAACCATTAGGAGTGTACTGTCATTTTAAACAAGGAAAACATTAATAATGCTTATATTGTCTTCTGTCATTTCACATCTGAAAATCACACAAAAATCCAAAAAAATCTTATTAATGCTGTTTAAGCATGTGCTACAGTATTTCAGCATGCAATGGTCACAAAATCTAGTAAAGACCAAGCATTGTCATGAATAGTAAAGTGCGTGTGCTGTAAAATATAGAATGGCTCAAACCATGTAAACCAAATAAATCATATATATGGAAAAAGCACAATGAAATGACACATGAAATCTTTTTCCATGCACACCCCTAATAAACAGTATTCTAGATATTAAATTCAATAAACAGCAAAAGCATTGAAGATAAACATCTGGATCTAGGCGTTGCAGGGAATTTCTACTCATGTGCAGTTGAGGACTGGAAGAGGTCTTGGACTCACAAAAGGCTTGGTTAGGGTACTTCTCGGGGTAATTCAGAGAACTGAAGGAGCTGTTTGATTCCCAGAGTTCAGAGGGACCTCCACAATCAGCTGAAAGAGAAAAGCGGAAAGGTTATAGAAACATAGAAATGACGGCAGAAGAAGACCGAACGGCCCATCCAGTCTGCCCAGCAAGCTACGCACTCTATCCTTTTTTTTTTTTTTATCTTTTACTCTCTCCCACCTGTTACTATTGGCTTCCAGTACCCTCCAGCCCTAATTCCCCTCCACCCCACCACCAATGTAGAGAGCAATGCCAGATCTGCATCCAAGTGAACATCCAGCTCAATTAGGGGTAGCAACCGCTGCAACAAGCAGGCCACACCCCTGCCCCATACTCAGCTATCAGACTATTTATCAGAAAATGACATATTACATACAAATCAACACGGATTCCGCAAAGGTCACTCCACTGAAACCCTTCTCCTAACTTCTTTTGATTCTATATTCTGGGCTTTTGACTCTTACACGGATCACATCATTGTTTTCTTGGATATATCAGCAGCATTCGATACCATTGATCACCAAATACTCATTTCCATTCTTAAATCTATAGGCATTACAGGTACTGTATTACAATGGTTTATTTCATTTCTATCAGACCGCATCCAACAAGTCAATATAAACAACTATTCCTCTGATCCATATTCCATTACATCAGGTGTTCCACAAGGTTCTTCTTTATCTCCTATTCTTTTCAACATCTATCTGCTACCTCTCTGCCGTATATTAGCCTCTTTAAATATAAAATTCAAAATCTATGCTGACGATATACAGTTCATGGTACCATATAACATCTCCTGGACCCACACACTATCATTAGTATCACTATATCTTACAACCATTGATACATGGTTATCCCATAATCATCTGAAACTAAATCCAAAAAAAACAGAAATAGTTCACCTCTCATCAATCACTGACTCATCTATAGGCCCCCCCTTCTCAACTTATATTCAATGGAACAACCATCCCCATTTCAAAATCTGCAAAAAATCTAGGCATAACTATCAATACAGACCTTTCATTAAAACAACACATATCCATGTTAACTAGGAACTCCTTCTACAAACTTCAACTCTTAAAACGGCTACGTCCTTTACTTTTTTTTCACGACTTTCGGACTATTCTTCAATCACTCATTTTCTCTGGATTGGATTACTGTAATTCTCTATATATAGGTCTTCCAGAAAACACACTTCACTCACTCCAACTAATCCAAAATGCAGCAGCACGTATCCTAACAAACTCCTCAAAAAAAAACCACATTACCCCAATACTTCAAGCGTTCGAATCATGTTAATAAAGCACCTCATCTTCCACGCACTAGCAAACATTCCATCCATAGACTCTCAATCAAACCTGAAACATAACACTTCACAATCAAGATAATTTCCAGTTTTCACATTTTTTATACTATGTTAAGTTAATTTTACCCATGTATTCGTTCCAAGTTTTTTAGTCCCTGTTCTATGTAAATTGCGTTCTTTATGCATGTCTTTTTTCAGTTACAATATAAACCGAGCTGATATGCAATCCTGCATGAAGCCCGGTATATAAAAATGTTAAATAAATAAATAAATAAATACTTCAGTCTTTACATTGGTTACCAGTTAAATATAGAATACAATTTAAAATTTTGTCCATTATACATTCTCTTATCTACACTCCTAATTCAGTCACTTTATGCTCCATTCTTCGAATTTACAAACCGACTAGACACTTAAGATCGTTGGAAAAAAACCTTCTTGACATTCCCTCACCCAGACAAGCCCGTCTTGATATTACTAGAAAAAGAGCTTTCTCAGTCATAGGTCCCATTCTATGGAATGCTTTACCAGACCCCATCAGATCCATATCTAATCCTAAGCATTTCAAAAAATCTTTAAAAACTCACTTATTCCGAACTGCATTTCAGATACCACCCACTAAATAATCATTCCACACTTCCAGAACACATATATTCAGTTAGGCACCCAACGTTCTCTTGTTCTGTTTATTGATTTCTTTATGCTACCTATTTTATTTTAAACAATTTGTTATTTTATATTAATGAAAATTTTTTGTAATTTTATATTTTATACGTCAATCTACTTTCAATCATCATTGTTCCTATTTTAATTTTAATTGCTTTTATTTCCATTTTATTTTTGATATATGTAAACCGTTTTGACTAAACACTGTTTGTAAAGACGGTATAGAAATACTTTTAAATAAATAAAATAAAATACTCTTACCCACCCCTGTTTTTTGTTTTTTTTTGGAGATGGCAGCCCTCCATCCTTCTGCTCCGTGAAGGTGGAGCACCAACCACTGGCATCCCGCTCCGTGAATGCCTCTGTGGCTACTGCCGCTCCGTGCAGTGTTTTGCTGCCTCTTCTTTATTCACGTCCTCTAGACTTGATGGATCCACAGTGTTTATCCCACGCCCCTTTGAAGTCCTTCACAGTTTTAGACTTCACCACTACTTGTGAATTGATCACTACTTGTGAATTGATCACTCAATGTAACTTATAGACAATTAGATAATATTGCTTCAGGGAATAACAGTTTTATGAGGATTGTGGATATGAATATTCATGTTTTATTCTGGAGACATTTTCATTTGAGATGTAGCAAACTTTGGCACTTAGTCCATAAAAATGATGGAGATATGCAATTTTGCAGACACAATCTTGTAAAGGTAACATAATTATTAGAGATGAAGATGAATTAAGAGGTTCATGGTCAGAGCAGCCAGTTGCTGATCAATAGTCAGAAGGTCTCCTCATGTATCGTGATCGTGCTGTAGCAAACACAAAGCATTTCCCCATGAACCAAGCATTGCAGCAGTCCCTACGTGTGCTTGACCTCGCCTCTGTGAGGTCAATTTTGGTGAGCAGTAAATTACTCAAGTGAATTTATCTGGGTAAAATTTGCTCAAATATTCGGAAGGAAGCAAATTCCATAATTATAACCAGTTAAGGTTGAAGTGATCCATGAAAGTTTATCTGAAAAACTTTGGACCTGCTCTCAACTCCGAGCAAACTTATGCGGCTACATTTAACCCAGGTAGTATTGAATATCAGCAGTTCCCAGCTAAGCATAAGCTATGCCCCCAGAATAGCTTCACACTGCCTTTTTTTTGTATGGGCAAGTTTTATCCAGTTAATGAATTTGTGGGACAGGAAATGTAAAACGTTGGTCTTCTCCAACTAGGTCTCAAATCTTTCCAGATGTGGTTTGGACAGGTTAAGGGAATGGCTCTCTTCAGAACTTTTAGAAGTCTTCAGAGTGTCCTCTCTAGTCTCCTTTTGTTAGGAAGCCTTTTATATTAAGGTGCCATTCCTGCCCTCACTACAGCTTCATATTTATGAATTGTTCAGTAAAAAGAAACCGATTCACTGCGTTTCATTTAATTTACAATCCCACATCTGTCAAAGGAGCTCAGTGCAGGTGTCCTGTAGTAAATCTGCTACATTCTGTTTCATCCCTGATTCACCACCATTGGCACATGTACTCTGTCATGAGATTTCAAGTATCATCATTATAAAGTACTTTGCTAGAAGAAAGGATTATGATCACAGAGCAAAGATAGAACGACAGAAACCTCTCTCTTGCCAAAGGTGCTGTTTACTGCACCACACAAGTGCATAATGCTCTCTCTGTACTTAGTGTTTTCCAGTATGAATCAATCAATGTGCATTCTTTTGTACAATCTCTTAGTTCTGCTTCTATTAGCATTTGAATTTGCCTGAATGGAGAACAGCAATAAAATCTACAGTCCAGTCCCCATTGAACTTTTATTGAGTTGGAGCTGAAATACTTTGCATTTAAGTTTCAAATCTGCTTACTTCAAAATGCTTGAAACTCAAATGGAAAACGTTTCAAACTCAACAAGGAATAGGATGGTACTGTGCTGGTATTCAGATGAGTGGTACAAAATCCTGCCTAAACATTGCAATATAATGTTTAGGCAGGAATATTGTAATATAACATTGTAACTATCTCTGTAAGTCTGCTAATGATAAAATCATTGTTTGGAACACGGCCAAGCAATCTGAGCTTTTCTGTTTAAAAGAAAACTCTAGCAGGCCTCACTGGTGGATACTGACTCATAAAAACTTTGAAGTTGATATTTCTAGCTGCATAATTCAGAGACGTTTCAGGGCGGACCATAGTTAGCCATTGTAGGGCTGTCCTAAAGTTGGCCGCTGGATATCCCCGTTAAGTTTTTGGCTTCATGTATATTACCCAACCCAACCTGTACAGAAGTATCTTCTCATTATAGGATAAGACCAAGGCACATTCTCATCATTTTGTATACAAATAACTGAAAGAACATCAACATGCTTAGTGATCCTAAAGCTTGTTTCTTTAAATATTCACTAATCTCTACTCAATTGCTTTGCTGCCTTCCTTTAGCTGATATACTGGAGTAACATTGTATTCTTGTTCCAGATTCACAAAGAGTAGTGCTGTAGTTTATGAAACCCTGAAATATTAATTATTGATATTCTGCTATATCCGTTGAATGCTGCTGTGCCGACTGGTTTGTGGATAGTAGGGATGTGCATTCGTCTAGAATAAATTAGGCAATTGCAACTAAATTGCCTAATTCATCCTGGTTTGGGAGACCCGAATCCCGAAACGGATTTTTCCCGAAATTCGGGAAAAATTTGTTTTTCTGGTTAGCGTGGGGGGGAGAGGCACATTTATTTAAAAAAACAAAAAAACAAAACCCAACCCTTCAATTTCACTTAATTACAAGCCCCCCCACTATCCCGATTCCCTCCCCCAAGACTTACTGAAAGCCCTGGTGGTCCAGCGGGGGTCCTGGGAGCGATCTTCTGCTCTCGGGCCGTCGGGCCTGCCAGGAATCAACATGGCACCAGTGGCCCTTTGCCCTTACCATGTGACAGGGGCTACCGGTGCCATTGGTCAGCCCCTGTCACATGGTAGGAGCAATGGACGGCCGGTGCCATCTTAAAAAATGGCACGGGCCATTCATTGCTCCTTCCATGTGACAGGGGCTGACCAATGGCACCGGTAGCCCCTGTCACATGGTACGGGCAAAGCGCCACCGGCACCATTTTTATTAGTGGCAGTCGATGGCCCGAGATGGAGAGATTGCTCCTGGGACCCTGCTGGACCACCAGGGCTTTTAGTAAGTCTTGGGGGGGGGGGGATCGGGATGGTGGTGGGGAGGGTTCAATTAAGTAAATTTGAAGGGTTGGGGTGGGTTTTTGGGGGTTTTTTTTTACTCATTTCCGAAAACAAAACTAAAAAAGTTTTCGGATTCAGGGAGTGGACCAAAATGGCCCACCCCGAACCTGAAAACGAACCGAAAAAAAAATTGTGCACATCCCTAGTGGATAGTACGCCTAGTGTACAATGTATGTAGCAGGGGGACAATCTGAAAGGTTAGTCTGTAGGTGACTGTGAGTCACAGTAAAGGACTCAAGTGAAAGGCTTTGGCTATCTGAGAGTATGTGTCAAAAGTCCTAGTATGGAACAGAATAGCAATAAAGCACACATCTGAAAGATGTTTAACACATTAAAACTAGTACCAATCTATTCACCATGATTTAATAACAAAGATGCCTTTAAAAGCATTGAGTCATACAGTAACTTCAAGCACACAAGTGGGAGAAGTTGCAGGTTTGTTCCAATAATCTGAAGCACATTTCTTTTGCCTGGGTCTTATACTAAGAAGACTTGCAGATGATTGTTTGTGGAATAACAAAACCTGCATTCCACAGCCTGGAGAATGAAAGACTGGGGAATCAACCACATATTCAGTGACAAACGTGTGGCTTACTTACTAGGGAGCACAGTAATGGCAGGGGTGGTAGGAACCAGAGTTGGCTGTGGATAAGCACTGTCATTACAACATCCACTTGTCAGGCCAATGTCATCCAATGCGATGTCACTAAAACCAGGGTTTTTAGTGGCATCAAAGGCAATCTGAAATTCCAGTTAAAAAATTCCAGTTATTCTTCAATTGCGATGCAGCTCTACAAGGAAGAAGTATAGATTAATTTCTGCTTATCCATCCGGCTCCCATTTTATCTCCACATATTTGCTAGAATCCAGTCCCTTCTTCACTTCCCCACATGCCAACTGAGTATTGGCCATTGAGGACCAAGGGATGTTTTTTCTCTCCACCCATCCATCTTGTCATTCATTCACTCTACTAGCAAAGCTCTCAGTCTTTGCACTTTATGGTTGATAATTAGATAAATCAAGTTTAGATAACCAAGCATTTATCTTTGTTGAACAGCAGATGGAAAGCGCTAGAGATTACATTAAAGATGCATTAAAAAATATTTATACTGATTGACGGAAAATCACTTAAACCGTAAAGTGTGATGTTTCATTTAATGTGACTTGTCCATAATTCCAGTAGAATCCATAATTTCCTTCTTTCTGGAACACAATTGTTTCCGTGCCTTGTCCATTGGTGACAGCAATACTTAAACGATAAACCTGAAGGCCGTACATGTGATACCTAAAGTGGAAACACAAAGATCCTCACCAAGTCAGATTGGTCTTTGTGGATACAGAACATAATTAGTATATGAATCACATATAAGCAATAGTTTGAACAACAAATGTCCTATAAAAATAAGGAGGTCAATATTCAAAGGATTTGTGTCATGGTTTTGCCTGTGATGCAGTTTCTCATGCCAAGGTTCAGCATACTGCAGTCTTCTCCCCGCCAGGGGTCTTCAGCAAGCCTTGCTCGTTACCTTGCCAGTTACCTCCTTGCTCATTACACAATGCCTAAGCTTCAGCCCTACTTAGCCTTACCTTGTGGCCTACCCAGGCCTCCTGTCTTGCTCTGTGGACTACCTGGCCTCCTTGCCTTGTTCTGTGGCCTCCTGGGCCTTTCAGCCTCACCTTGTGGTGATCAGGCCTGTTAGGTTCTCCTAGCTAGCCTTGTGCCTTGTTGGGCTTTCCTGTTTATTTTTGCCTGTGTAGTACTGTCTAGGGATGTGCATCATTTTTCTGACAGATGAAAATATCGTACGATATTTTCTATCATTCTTACATGATTAATAATTTTCTTACACAATCAAAAGTAAATAAATGTGCAATTACATAAACTCACAATAAATTTCCACAAAATTATACAATTATTGCACTATTTAAAATATAATGGGAGCCAAATAGCAATAAACTCTTAGGAAATTTTAAGTATGGAGATAAGGAGGACACATTACTTTTCTAACCCACTGTAGTTTCTGAGGCTTGATTCAATTTTTCAAGTTCTTTATCTCTTATAAATTTCTCCATATGTTCAGGTAACGAGAAAATAAACTTATTTCCTTGGTAATTAACAAAACATCGGCAGGGGAACTTTAAATAAAAAGTTGTCCCTAGCTCTAATGTTTTAGTTTTCAACATTAAAAACTGTTTCCTGCGAGCCTGTGTAGCTTTGGAAACATCAGGAAAGGTATACACCTTTTGACCACAAAATAACATTTCTCGGTTTTTTAGAGATTTCTCAAAAATAAACTCCTTGTCCCTTTCCTGAACAAAAGAGACAAACAAAGTTGTTCTTTTATTTACTATGTCTAAGGATTCTTCTAGAAAAGTTGATATGCCTGGGGACTGCATGTCCTCCAGTCCACCTGGCTTATCAACTTTAAATGGGAAATAATAAATCTTAGATATAAGAGGTATTTCCTCATTTCTACAGGTTAAATTTTCTTTAAGATATTTAACAAACATTTCATATGGGGATAATAGTCTTGTATATGGAAAATTAACAAATTTGAGGTTCTTAATCCGCATTAAATTTTCCAAATTTTCAATGTCATTATGCAACATTACATTATCAGCTACTCGTATTGTTTCTACACTCTGTATACTTTGAACATTAGTTGACAAATTATTCACTCTCTCATTTATATCCAATAATTTTTTACCCTGTTCAGCAATAGATACCTTATTGTTATTAACCATCATTGAAAGAGAGGAGTTCATCTGAGTAACATTGTTATCAAGTCTCAATAACATCCTCCAAAGATCCCCTAACGTACCTTTGGATGCATCCAAGTCAACAGCTTGGATGCTTACTTGAAGTGGAGATATATTTCCACTTTCACCTTCCTGTTGTAAAGAAGACAAATGGTGTAGAGCTTCCGCTCCCTTCACTTCGGGAGGGGTTTCAGCTCTACTTACGTTTGCAGTCTCACTTCCTGTGGATCCTTCCACGGTTGCTGCACCCGGGGGTTGGGAGGGTGTGGGTCTCAGGCCAGGACTTAATGAGACTTCAAAAGAGTCTCTATCCACGTCCTCTGATGGCCTATTGAGTCTGCTTAGAAGAGTGTCCATCGGTCCGATTCTGGGGGTGACCGGAGAAGATGTATAAGCTCTGGCCTTCCTTTTCCGCCCCATAAATCCAATTTAAGGAGGATTCAGACACCAACCAGCCAAAGACAGTCAAAGCCGGTCTAAGCCGCGCGCGCCCCTTTGGCGCGCGCGGCTTAGGCGATGCGCCAGCGGCGACTAAGCGCCGCTTCTCGCGAGATTTTATAGTCCGTCACAGGCTGATGACACCCGGCACTCGCAGCCCTCACAGCTGCGATCAGTTCTCACAATTGCCGGCGCCTGCAGGACTCGGTGGGTCCTCCGTTCTCCCTCTTTCGGCTCCAACACACTCTGGCTCTCTCGGGGTTTTAAAGCCCTGGCACAGGCTGATGACACCCGGCACACGCAGCCCTCACAGCTGCGATCAGTTCTCACAATTGCCGGCGCCTGCAGGACTCGGTGGGTCCTCCGCTCTCCCTCTTTCGGCTCCAACACACTCTGGCTCTCTCGGGGTTTTAAAGCCCCGGCACAGGCTGATGACACCCGGCACACGCAGCCCTCACAGCTGCGATCAGTTCTCACAATTGCCGGCGCCTGCAGGACTCGGTGGGTCCTCCGCTCTCCCTCTTTCGGCTCCAACACACTCTGGCTCTCTCGGGGTTTTAAAGCCCCAGCACAGGCTGATGACACCCGGCACACGCAGCCCTCACAGCTGCGATCAGTTCTCACAATTGCCGGCGCCTGCAGGACTCGGTGGGTCGTCCGCTCTCCCTCTTTTGGCTCCCTGATATTTTCTAATCTGTCAAGTATCGGGGGATCCCCGAAAGCGATAGGAAAACCCCATAAAATTTTTGTGTGGTTTTCTTATCATTTTTTTTGGGGGGGGGGGGGAAGAAAGGGCACACAGAACCCCCCCAAACCCACCCCTTTAAATCTAATTATTTAGAATCCCCCACCCTCCGGACCCCCTCAAAACATTCCTAAAGGATTTGGTGGTCCAGCGGGAGTCCCGGGAGCGATCTCCCTCTCTCGGGCTGTCAGCTGCCACTAATCAAAATGGCACCGATGGCCCTTTGCCCTTACCATGTGACAGGGGCTGTCGATGCCATTGGCCGGCCGCATCACATGGTAGGAGCAATGGATGGCCTGCGCCATTTTTTAAGATGGCGACGGCCATCCATTGCACCTACCATGTGACAGGGGCTGGCCAATGGCACTGATAGCCCCTGTCACATGGTAAGGGCAAAGGACCATCGGTGCCATTTTGTTTACTGGCAGCCAACAATCCGCGAGCTCCTGGGACCCCCGCTGGACCACCAGGTACTTTAGGAAAGTTTTGGGGGGGTCGGGAGGGTGGGGGATTCTAAATAATTAGATTTAAAGGGTCAGGGTGGGGTTTTTTTTTCCGGCTCGGGACAGCCGAACAAAAACCACGGGAAATGATTTCCCGTGGTTCTACGAACACGATACCGGAACCAATTCACATCTCTAGCCCTGTCCTATTCTTGTTCTGTTTGTTCTCTACCAGCCAATGCCTGTATCCAGCTACTGCCATGATGTTCAGCAGGAGTTAAGCTCTACCGGCCCCCAGAACCCAAGGGATACACCTGGGGGGATGGTGCTGGCTAGGAGTCCTGTACTGCTCCTGCAGGGGTGCCCCAACTCCAACCTGCCAGTCCATGACAGAATGAAGAGGCCAAACAACCCCCTTGGGATGCAAGGCTTCCTGCCAACTTGGTGAGTCTGGAACAGATTTTAATCATTCTATTACTGACACTGTTCCTGCCCCAGCAATTCAAGCCTTCTCAGGTTCTATACCTCGTTATGTTTGTCCTGTCTGCCAAATTTGGAATCCTTCACATTATCTAGAATGCATTGCTTGTCATTTTCCTAATTTTGGATTGTGGGACTTTAAAGACTGCTGTTTTATCAACACTGTGTCTGTAAATGCCTGTAGTACCTGTGTTGCACCCCACCCTGACGATACGATTGCACTGTAGACCCCAGCTTATTGGAAGTGCAGCATATGACTAGCTAAAAATTCTCCCATATTTCCAGATTGTGTGGGATGTGGTTTCCTCAATCCCACCTGGGGAAATGTAAATGCCTACCTGGGTATACGCTTCCTGACAGAGCCTGCCTAATTTGTTCTGCAACCAACTGAGCTCCCTTGAAAACCACAGCACACCAAGACACAAGTAAATTTAGCCAAGGAAAGTTTAAAACCTTACTTCTAAAGGCAAAATCAGCTTCTACATCCAACCTCTCTGAAACCCATAGTTTCTAAGTCAGCTCCTGTTAAGGAAACCTTAGATTCTAAAAGCAGGAAAATTACTTTTCAAGAAATACTCAGGACAACCTCTTTGAAAATCACAGCCATAAACTGCCAGGAAAAGTTTTTAAAAATTTACCTGCTAAGGCAAAATTGGCTTCTAGATCCAGCCAGGCAATCAGGAGTGAGAGAATGCACTGGGTAATCAAGTTCCTTAACCACTACCTCGGTATGCAGAAGCTTTGAGACAAAGAGAGCTGTCTTCAGCTGCATGTAGCAAACTGCTAACAAGATCAGCTCTGACTCATAGGAAAGCAATGTATACCTTTCTCAAACTGGCCTTCTCTGGATCCCTCCTAACTCCAACTCTGCTACACATAACCCACTTCAGATTGCTGTTTCCACCACTGGTGCAATTCAGTCTCCAGGGAAGTCCTGTGCCTCTGTTCAGTCATTTTGCAATGAGAAAACATCGTTAATGCCTTCTGCACATCCTAGCTTATCTTCCCAGTCTTAGGGAATAGTAATTCCAACTGAAATCCTGCTGGTCTCAGCTCTGCCACAATTCCAGGACTCATCCATTTCATTAACTCCACTCCAGGAGAGGCCCAGGCCAGCAGATCTTCTTCTGAGGGATTCCATTCCAGCCAACTTGCTCCAGGAGGAGTCCAACTCGGCCATTTCAGCTGACTCAGGACCAAAGAGACTCCGAGCCAGCTGTCCAGTCTTGGAGACATTTCGAGTCAGCGTCCAATGCTGGAGGGATGCCAGAGAGATTCTGGCCTCATAACTCAGCACTCATGAGACATTAAATCAGTGCTTCAGTGCACCAGAGAACCTGATTCAACACTTTAGCACACCAGAAACCCTGATTCAGGACCTCAGCACCCCAGAGAACTCAATTTCATGCTTCAATGCCCCAGAGAACCTGATCCACTGTTTCAGCGTCCCAGACAACTTGATTCTGTGCTTCAGTGCCAAGAGAGCTCTGGTTCAAGACCACTGCCTCAGAGAGACACTTTTATTCCAAGCACCTTTGTCTCCCTTCTGGACACCACTGACTGCAATTCAAGGAAACCTAGTAAATACAACCACAACCCCAATGGCAAATGGGATCCAAGAGAAGGGGGTCTTAAAGGGAGGGTACTGCATTGGTTTTGCTGTAGTGCAGTCTCCCCATGACAAGGTTCAGCCTGCTATGTATTATTCTCCCCACCAGGGATCCTCAGTGAGCCTTGCTCATCACCTTGCCAGTTACCTCCTCACTGATTACAAAACATCCAAGCCTCAGCCTACTTAACTCAGCCTGTCCAATACCTCAGTGGCTCTTCATTAAGTCACCTCGGCTCTCTGACCTGGCCAGCTTACCTTTTTACTCTGCCTACCCAGCCAGGATCTCCATTGCTGCTGCCACCACCATACCCATGGTGAAGACCATAGTTCTCTAACGTCTGCAAGAACGAGTGCTCAGTTGGGCTCATGATGCTCCCTTGGCCGGACATCAAGGAGTCCTATGCACTGAAGAGCTCCTCTCCTGCTGCTACTGGCAGCCTAACTGGAAACAGGATATCAAGCGATATGTAGACTCTTGTCCCACATGCGCAGCCAACAAGAGTTCCCAAACCTGACCCAAGGGCTTGCTACAACCTCTTTCCACTCCTGAAGAACCATGGATGCATCTGGCTACTGATTTTATTACTGATCTGTTCCCATCAGGGGGCAACACTACAATTTGGATAATTGTGGACAGATTCTCCAAAATGGCCTATTTTGTCCCTCTACCTTGACTCTCCTCAGCCCTGGAACTGGCTCAGTTGTTTGTACTGCATGTCTTCTGCTTACATGACCTTCCCTGCCACATTCTTTCAGACCAGAGTGTCCAAGTCACTGCCCATTATTGGAGAAGCTTATATAAAAAATGTGGGATTATCCTAGATTTCTCCTCCGCTTTTCAACCCCAGACTAATGAGTTAGCAGAATGTACAAACCAATCCCTCAAGACCTTCCTGCACTCGTACTTTAATCAATGCCAAGTCAAGTGGGCCTTCTTATTCCCTTGAACAGGGATATACCATAATAACCATGAGTGTTGGGTAAGAGTATAGTGATAGGAGTATACTACCGTCCACCTGGACAAAATGGTCAGACAGATGATGAAATGCTAAAAGAAATCAGGGAAGCAAACCAATTTGGCAGTGCAATAATAATGGGAGATTTCAATTACCGTGGAAATCGCAATATTGTAAATGTTAGCCTAAGAAGGTGTCAGCAAGCCTGACGTTATATGTCTTTATAGCAGACACTAACCGGTCTACTCAATCATCCACCTTCATCATTTTTTAATGCTTTAATACTACAAAAATTA
Organism: Rhinatrema bivittatum; assembly: GCF_901001135.1. Classification (NCBI taxonomy): domain Eukaryota; kingdom Metazoa; phylum Chordata; class Amphibia; order Gymnophiona; family Rhinatrematidae; genus Rhinatrema; species Rhinatrema bivittatum. The sequence goes on along the minus strand of NC_042629.1, from coordinate 10,634,329 downwards.
TTTTTATAGAACTTTTTTCTTTTTAATTAAAATTGTCCTCCATGGAATTCAAAGTGTATCAGACTCTTATCGGACAGCTCATTCTTATTGCCCTACACGGGCCGGTGTTTCGCTTCCTCAGCTTCGTCAGGGGCACATCAAAAGATGTTTTAGCAAGAGTCAGTTACCTACAATAACCATATAATAATTAATTTATATATCGAAAGAGGAAAAAATAGTACTTATCTTAATAGAAGCAAGGCTACCGTTCAAAATGGACCTCACGTCTCAGCCATCTTGTCAAAAGGGATTTGGAGGAACTGAAACCGAGGTTCAAGGCTCTTTAAATTCACCTGAATTCTGACGTCAATGACCTAGGTCAAGTGTGGTTGACTTTTTGTCACAACTTCTACAGATTGCTTTAAAGAAAAATTTTTTTGCTTTCAATCAAGAATTTTATTTACAGGTATGTGGCACGGCTATGGGGGCATCCATGGCCCCAGATTTGGCAAATCTGTATATGCATCATTTTGAGAACAGTTGGCTCACTAACCATCCATTTATGCAACAATTAGTTTCCTGGAAGCGTTACATCGATGATGTTTTTGTTCTATGGAGAGGAGATGAGGAGACATTTCAATTATTTTTGATTTGGTTAAATTCCTGTAATTCTCATTTGAAATTCACTGCTTCAATTGATTCACAAACAATTACATTTTTGGATATTCATATCACTTTGATCGATAGGAAATTTGTTACTTCATTATACCGTAAACCTGTTTGTTCAAATACTTACCTTCATTATACTAGTGCTCACCCAAGGAATTTAAAGAGAAACTTGCCGGTAAGTCAGTATATTCGTCTGAGACGTCTATGTACATCAGCAGCAGATTTTGAAATGCAGTCCAAAATATTAAATGAACGTTTTGCTGTAAGAGGTTATCCTCGGTCATGTATCAGGAAGGCTTACCTTCGTGCAAAATACTCTCATCGGGATTACCTGTTCCTTCCATGTACAGTAGATGACTCTGAACGTCAGACTTGCATTTTACCCTATTCCTCTGCTGCTTCAAAAATTCGAGAGTCAATTCTGAAATATTGGCATGTTTTACAAGTACATGAGATTTTTCATCTTCCACCACGTATCACTTTCTCTCGCGCTGCAAACTTGAGAAATCTGTTAGTAAAATCTGACAGTTCTGTGACGTCAGTTCCACCTAGTCATACCTCTGGATCACATCACCCATGTCACACCTGTTCTGTGTGCCAATCATCGATGTCTATTCAAGATCAATTATTGTTTAGGGATGTGAATCGTTTTTCAACGATTAAAATTATCGTCCGATAATGTTTATATCGTCTTAAATCGTTATAGAACACGATACAATAGAAATTCTAACGATTTATCGTTAAAAATCGTTAAATCGTGTTAGTGCGCACTAACTCGAGTTAGTGCGCACTAACTCGATTTAGTGCGCACTAACTGAAAATGATACAAATAAACACTTTCCAGGTCACTGAAGGTCAGTTAGGAATGAATATGTGTTCCTATTGGCTGGCTGCCCTCTTATCTATTGATATTACCAAGGTTACCACTGAGGTGATGGTTGGGGGGATGGGAAATGGAACTGGAAACTAACGAACACCAACAGAAAATGAAACAAAGTGTTCACACTTCCCAGGTCAGTAAAGGTCACTTAGGAATGAATATGTATGTATGTATTCCTATTGGCTGGCTGTGCTCTTATCTATTGATGTTACCAATATGGTTGGGGGGATGTGAAATGGAAACAGTTGGAAGCTTGACAAAAAAAGTAATGTAATGATCAGTACTCACGTGACTAGAACTTGTTTGTTTATTATTTTTGTTAGCAGGCACCTGAAATGCTAGTGCATGTTGAATTTGCCAATCACTGTGCATTTTAGAAAGGTGGTCCTGGCTGGAACTGTACACAGTTCAAATATATGTAATTGATTGTTGGTAAGTGTATTTTTTAAGTAGCCACACTGGCACCAGTATGTTTACTTTTCCTCCTACTTAACTCACTAGCTCAGCTTTGTAAGAAGGGCTTCTCTGCTTGTGTGTTGTTTTTGTTTGGTGTGAGGAGAGCAGAAACATCAGATCTTTATTCAATCTACTACAGTCATCTCTTACAGTGCCCTATCCCTATTAATACCAGGAGTGTTGTGATCTTCCTGCACACAGTGCCCTAACCCTGATACCAGTCTGAGACAGCTCCCTCCCTGCATTACTAGTGAGAGGCTGGCTTCACAGACAGGGGGGAGCTGCCTGACCCTCACTCCTGACTTCCCCCATGTCCCAGCTAGTGAATGGTGTGTGGGTGAGGGGGGGGGGGGGGAGGATGGTGAAGTCTGAGACAGCTCCCTCCCTGCATTACTAGTGAGAGGCTGGCTTCACAGACAGGGGGGAGCTGCCTGACCCTCACTCCTGACTTCCCCCATGTCCCAGCTAGTGAATGGTGTGTGGGTGAGGGGGGGGGGGGGGAGGATGGTGAAGTCTGAGACAGCTCCCTCCCTGCATTACTAGTGAGAGGCTGGCTTCGCAGACAGGGGGGAGCTGCCTGACCCTCACTCCTGACTTCCCCCATGTCCCAGCTAGTGAATGGTGTGTGGGTGAGGGGGGGGGGGGGGAGGATGGTGAAGTCTGAGACAGCTCCCTCCCTGCATTACTAGTGAGAGGCTGGCTTCGCAGACAGGGGGGAGCTGCCTGACCCTCACTCCTGACTTCCCCCATGTCCCAGCTAGTGAATGGTGTGTGGGTAAGGGGGGGGGGGGGGAGGATGGTGAAGTCTGAGACAGCCCCCTCCCTGCATTACTAGTGAGAGGCTGGCTTCACAGACAGGGGGGAGCTGCCTGACCCTCACTCCTCCGGGGTATTGTGATCTTCCTGCACACAGTGCCCTATCCCTGATACCAGGGGTGTTGTGATCTTCCTGCATGCAGTGCCCTATCCCTATTAATACCAGGAGTGTTGTGATCTTCCTGCATGCAGTGCCCTATCCCTATTAATACCAGGAGTGTTGTGATCTTCCTGCATGCAGTGCCCTATCCCTGATATCAGGATGTGTGCAAGAAGATCACAACACCCCCGGTATCAGGAATAGGGCACTGTGTGCAGGAAGATCACAACACCCCTGGTATTAGGGATAGGGCACTGTGTGCAGGAAGATCACAACACTCCTGGTATTAATAGGGATAGGGCACTGTGTGCAGGAAGATCACAATACCCCTGGTATCAGGGTTAGGTCACAAGTTCTAGTCACATTGACTGATCACATTACTTGTTTTGTCAAGCTACCAACTGTTTCCATTTCCCATCCCCCATATACTGTCAGTAGGAAACTTGGTAACATGAATAAATAAGAGGGCAGCCAATAGGAATACATATTCATTCCTAAACTGACTTTAACTGACCTGAAAAGTGTCAAATTGTATCATTTTCAGTTAGTGCGCACTATCTCCCAGTTAGTGCGCACTAACTCCCGTTAGTGCGCACTAACTCGAGTTAGTGCGCACTAATCGGAAAAAACGATTTTTAACGATTTTTTAACTAAAAAATCGTGCCTAAGACGATTTTCTTGCCCTGCCACACGATTTCTATCGTTAAGACGATATGGAAAACGATTCACATCCCTATTATTGTTACCTTCAGGATATAAAATATTTTTAAAACATGACACTACCTGCGATTCTTCGATGGTGGTCTATTTGATTCAATGTCCGTGCTCATTACTCTATGTTGGGAAAACTAAGCGTCTTTTAAAGACCAGAATGATAGAACACCGTTCTAATATCAAAAACAATCGAGAAGACGAACCGCTGGTATTGCATTGTCAAGAACATAAACATACTTTTGCTGATCTATGTTTCTGTGCTATAGATCATATATTACCGCATTGGCGTGGGGGAGATCGACATCGCCTTTTATTGCAAGCTGAACAGCGCTGGATATATAGACTTAATACTAGAGATGTGAATCGTGTCCTCGATCGTCTTAACGATCGATTTCGGCTGGGAGGGGAAGGGAATCGTATTGTTGCCGTTTGGGTGTGTAAACTATCGTGAAAAATTGTTAAAATCGTGAGCCGGCACACTAAACCCCCCTAAAACCCACCCCGACCCTTTAAATTAAATCCCCCACCCTCCCGAACCCCCCCCAAATGCTTTAAATTACCTGGGGATCCGGCGGTGGTCCAGAACGGCGGCGGTCCGGAACGGCCCCCTCAATAGAATCGTGTTGTCTTCAGCCGGCGCCATTTTTCAAAATGGCCGCCGCAAAATGGCGGCGGCCATAGACAAAAACGATTCGACGGAGGAGGTCGTTCCGGACCCCCGCTGGACTTTTGGCAAGTCTTGTGGGGGTCAGGAGGCCCCCCCAAGCTGGCCAAAAGTTTCCTGGGAGTCCAGCGGGGTTCCGGGAGCGATTTCTCGCCGCGAATCGTTTTCGTACGGAAAATGGCGCCGGCAGGAGATCGAGTGCAGGAGGTCGTTCAGCGGCGGTCCGGAACCCCCGCTGAACGACCTCCTGCAGTCGATCTCCTGCCGGCGCCATTTTCCGTACGAAAACGATTCGCGGCGAGAAATCGCTCCCGGAACCCCGCTGGACTCCCAGGAAACTTTTGGCCAGCTTGGGGGGGCCTCCTGACCCCCACAAGACTTGCCAAAAGTCCAGCGGGGGTCCGGAACGATCTCCTCCGTCGAATCGTTTTTGTCTATGGCCGCCGCCATTTTGCGGCGGCCATTTTGAAAAATGGCGCCGGCTGAAGACAACACGATTCTATTGAGGGGGCCGTTACGGACCGCCGCCGTTCTGGACCACTGCCGGATCCCCAGGTAATTTAAAGCATTGGGGGGGGGGGGTTCGGGAGGGTGGGGGATTTAATTTAAAGGGTCAGGGGTGGGTTTTAGGGGGTTTTAGTGTGCCAGTTTTCCTGCCCTCCCCCTTCCCCCGATTTACGATTTTTTAACGATAAATCGGGGGAATTGGTATTGTATCGTGGCCCTAACGATTTTTTGACGATTTAAAATATATCGGACGATATTTTAAATCGTCAAAAAACGATTCACATCCCTACTTAATACTGTGTATCCAATTGGGTTAAATAATGAATTAGAACTGCATGCTTTTTTGGGGTGATTATGCTCTTTAAATGATTTTTCATTGTTCAATTCATGATATCTCAACCACACTTGACCTAGGTCATTGACGTCAGAATTCAGGTGAATTTAAAGAGCCTTGAACCTCGGTTTCAGTTCCTCCAAATCCCTTTTGACAAGATGGCTGAGACGTGAGGTCCATTTTGAACGGTAGCCTTGCTTCTATTAAGATAAGTACTATTTTTTCCTCTTTCGATATATAAATTAATTATTATATGGTTATTGTAGGTAACTGACTCTTGCTAAAACATCTTTTGATGTGCCCCTGACGAAGCTGAGGAAGTGAAACACCGGCCCGTGTAGGGCAATAAGAATGAGCTGTCCGATAAGAGTCTGATACACTTTGAATTCCATGGAGGACAATTTTAATTAAAAAGAAAAAAGTTCTATAAAAATAATTTTTGTAGTATTAAAGCATTAAAAAATGATGAAGGTGGATGATTGAGTAGACCGGTTAGTGTCTGCTATAAAGACATATAACGTCAGGCTTGCTGACACCTTCTTAGGCTAACATTTACAATATTGCGATTTCCACAATTTTTGTTACTAGATTATTTCTGTGGTTATCTACTGACTCCCAGTTTGTTTGTTTAGATTTCAATTACCCCAATATTGACTGGGTAAATGTAAAATCAGGACTTGCTAGAGAGATAAAGTTCCTGGATGTAATAAATGATTGCTTCATAGAGCAATTGGTTCAGGAACCAACAAGAGAGGGAGCTATTTTAGATTTAATTCTTAGTGGAACCCAAGATTTGGTGAGAGATGTAATGGTGGTAGGGCCACTTGGCAACAGTGATCATAACATGATCAAATTTAAACTAATAATTGGAAGGGGGACAATCTGCAGCCCTAACACTACATTTTAAAAAGGGAAACTTTGATAAAATGAGGAAAATAGTTAGAAAAAAACTGAAAGGTGCAGCTGCAAAGGTTAAAAGTGTTCAACAGGCTTGGACATTGTTTAAAAATACAATCCTAGAGGTGCAGCGCATTAAGAAAGGTGGAAGGAAGGCAAAACTATTACCGTCATGGTTAAAAGGTGAGGTGAAAGAGGCTATTTTAGCCAAAAAAACATCCTTCAAAAATTGGAAGAAGGATCCATCTGAAGAAAATAGGATAAAACATAAGCATTGTCAAGGTAAGTGTAAAACATTGATAAGACAAGCGAAGAGAGAATTTGAAATGAAGTTGGCCATAGAGGCAAAATCTCATAATAAAAACTTTTTAAAATATATCCAAAGCAAGAAACCTGTGAGGGAGTTGGTTGGACCATTAGATGACAGAGGGGTTAAAGGGGCTCTTAGGGAAGATAAGGCCATTGCAGAAAGACTAAATGAATTCTTTGCCTCCGTGTTTACTAAGGAGGATGTTAGGGAGATACCAGTTCCAGAGATGGTTTTCAGGGTGATGAGTCAGATGAACTGAACGAAATCACTGTGAACCTGGAAGATGTAGTAGGCCAGACTGACAAACTAAAGAGTAGCAAATCACCTGGCCCGGATGGTATGCAACCTAGGGTTCTGAAGGAACTAAAAAATGAATTACTGATCTATTAGTTAAAATGTGTAACCTATCATTAAAATCATCCATTGTACCTGAAGACTGGAAGGTCGCCAATGTAACCCCAATATTTAAAAAAGGCTCCAGGGGCGATCCGGGTAACTATAGACCAGTGAGCCTGACTTCAGTGCCGGGAAAAATAGTGGAAACTATTCTCAAGATCAAAATTGTAGAGCATATAGAAAGACATGATTTAAAGGGACACAGTCAACATGGATTTACCCAAGGGAAGTCTTGCCTAACAAATCTGCTTCATTTTTTTGAAGGGGTTAATAAACATGTGGATAAAGGTGAACCGGTAGATGTAGTGTATTTGGATTTTCAGAAGGCGTTTGACAAAGTCCCTCATGAGAGGCTTCTACGAAAACTAAAAAGTCATGGGATAGGAGGTGATGTCCTTTTGTGGATTACAAACTGGTTAAAAGACAGGAAACAGAGAGTAGGATTAAATGGTCAATTTTCTCAGTGGAAAAGGGTAAACAGTGGAGTGCCTCAGGGATCTGTACTTGGACCGGTGCTTTTCAATATATATATAAATGATCTGGAAAGGAATACGACGAGTGAGGTTATCAAATTTGCGGATGATACAAAATTATTCAGAGTAGTTAAATCACAAGCAGACTGTGATACATTACAGGAGGACCTTGCAAAACTGAAAGATTGGGCATCCAAATGGCAGATGAAATTGAATGTGGACAAGTGCAAGGTGTTGCATATAGAGAAAAATAACCCTTGCTGTAGTTACACGATGTTAGGTTCCATATTAGGAGCTACCACCCAGGAAAAAGATCTAGGCATCATAGTGGATAATACTTTAAAATCGTCGGCTCAGTGTGCTGCAGCAGTCAAAAAAGCAAACAGAATGTTAGGAATTATTAGGAAGGGAATGGTTAATAAAACAGAAAATGTCATAATGCCTCTGTATCACTCCATGGTGAGACCGCACCTTGAATACTGTGTACAATTCTGGTCGCCGCATCTCAAAAAAGATATAGTTGCGATGGGGAAGGTACAGAGAAGGGCAACCAAAATGATAAAGGGGATGGAACATCTCCCCTATGAGGAAAGGCTGAAGAGGTTAGGGCTGTTCAGCTTGGAGAAGAGACGGCTGAGGGGGGATATGATAGAGGTCTTTAAGATCATGAGAGGTCTTGAACGAGTAGATGTGACTCAGTTATTTACACTTTTGAATAATAGAAGGACTAGGGGGCATTCCATGAGGTTAGCAAGTAGCACATTTAAGATTAATCGGAGAAAATTCTTTTTCACTCAACGCACAATAAAGCTCTGGAATTTGTTGCCAGGGGATGTGGTTAGTGCAGTTAGTGTAGCTGGGTTCAAAAAAGGTTTAGATAAGTTCTTGGAGGAGAAGTCCATTAATGGCTATTAATCAATTAGGGAATAGCCACTGCTATTAATTGCATCAGTAGCATGGGTTCTTCTTAGTGTTTGGGTAATTGCCAGGTTCTTGTGGCCTGGTTTTGGCCTCTGTTGGAAACAGGATGCTGGGCTCGATGGACCCTTGGTCTGACCCAGCATGGCAATTTCTTATGTTCTTATGTTCTTAAATCAGGCCACAGGGGCTTCTTCCTTTTACCTGGTCTTCAGATACCACCTGCAAACATCTCTGTCCACAGAAGCACAGTAGCTTGCCCAGCAGCCAATCTCAAGAAGCAAAAGCTGCACAATCTCTGGCAGATTACATATTGACTCTTGGAACAAGCTACCACCCAACTGAAAAAGCAGACAGACAGAAAATGACATCCAGCATCACAATTCTGACTGGGAGACTTGGTATGGAGCAGTACACGCAATCTCAAACTCCGCTTGCCATCCTTAAAGTTTGCCCCTCGCTTCATGGGACCTTTCTAGTAGCACTGTGACTGGGGAATGTAACCTATAAACTCAAGTTTCGAATCCATGACATGTTCCATGTATCACTGTTGAAACCTGCAGTTCTGTCCTAGCCATCAAGGTCTCCCCCCAAGCCCCCAGCTATTCTCATTGAAGATGATAATATGAAACAGCAGAGATCCTCAATGCCAAGTGGGTGTGGAAGAATCTGTTTTAGTTCATCTCTTGGAAAGGTTATGGTGGCAGGTTATGGGCCAGAAGAAAATTCTTGGGAGCCTGCCGCTCACATCTAAGCTCCCCAATAAATTCATGAATTTCACCAACGGCCCCCTTCTAAACTCAGGCCCAAGAAAACATGATTAGACCCTTGTGAGGGGCCGGGATGGGGGTAACTGTTAGATCCTCAGGCTCAAGAGAGTGATGCACTTACCTGGCTCCAGCCACGATGTCGGGAAAAGATGCTGCCAGACGCCAATGACAGAACCCACTCAGAATGGGCTTAAAGTATGCGTCTTGGCGTGAACACACTGGGGGCATCCTCATGTAGGTGCCCTCCTACCAGCGTCCCTTGCCTCAGCAACAGGTTCCCTGTGCGCATTAGTTTGCTATGCTGGTTGCTGCCACTCTTCAGTATGGTCTTCAAGAGGAGCGGAAGAGGAGGGTATGCCTACAGAAGGCCCCTCCCCCAGTGAAGGGAAAAGGCGTCGCTGACCAAATGTCCACCCCCCCCCCCCCGGCAACAGGGAGCAGAAACTGCGCACCTTGTAATTGTATGGGGAGGCAACGAGGTCCACATCTGGGGTTTCCCACCGATGAAACATTCTGGCCGCTACCTCCAGATTTAGGGACCACTCGTGCAGCTGAAAGGAGCGGCTCAGCTGGTCCACCAGTACGTTCAGAGTCTCAGGCAGGTACGTTGCTCTTAACAAAATCCCCGGTCACAGGGCCCAGGACCACACCTGAACCGCCTCGCAACAGAGGAGGAACGATCCCATGCCTCCCTGTTTGTTGACATAGCACATCGCAACTTGGTTGTCCATCTGAATCAGAACTTCCTTGTGTGACAACCGGTCCCGGAACGCCCAGAGGGTGTAACGGATTGCCTGAAGCCCTAAAAAGTAGAGATGTGAATCGGAATTGGAATCGGTTCGGTTCCGATTCAAATCGTGCATTTTTTTTCGTCCGGCCCGATCAGTTTTTTTTTTATTGGCTGCGCCCGATCCGATAAACAAAAAACCCACCCAACCCTTTAAAACCGCTCCCTTAGCCTCCACCACCCTCCCGACCCCCCCCCAAAATGTTTTGAAATTACCTGGTGGTCCAGCGGGGGTCCCGGGAGTGTTCTCTCGCGCTCGGACTGTCGGCCGATAAACAAAAAACCCACCCTGACCCTTTAAAACCGCTCCCTTAGCCTCCACCACCCTCCCAACCCCCCAAAAAACGTTTTAAAACTACTTGGTGGTCGAATGGGCCCTCGGAGCGATCTCCCGTTCTCGGGCCGTCGGCTGCCACTAATAAAAATGGCGCTGATGGCCCTTTGCCCTTACCATGTGACAGGGTAACCGTGCCATTGGCCGGCCCCTGTTACATTGTAGGAGCACTGGATGGCCGGCGCCATCTTTAAAAATGGCGCGGACCATCCAGTGGTCGGCTGGCGCCATCTTTAAAAATGCTAATTTTCGTTCCTGTTGTACCACAGATCAGTCCAGACTCCTGGCTTTTGCCTCCCTTCCAGAAAATGGAGACAGAGAAAAACTTCGAGAGCACCCCCTCTTAGTCCAGTGTGCCACCTGCTTCTCTTCAGTATTGATCAATACCCAAGTGATAACTTTGGTTCAGAACTTTGGCTCATTCAGCCAGTCCCAGAATCCTCGCTGACTGATTCACACTGACACTGTTGAAATACAGTGACCTTCTGACCATCTTAGACTCAAGAATGTGGAAGATCTGGGAAACTTGTATGCTCTGCAAAGCCTATAATTAAAGGCCAGGTGGGCATCAATGGCAATATTTAACTCATAATACAAGGAAGCTTGGTTCTCACGAAACCAACATACAAGCTTGTGATTCACAGATGCCTATCTCTAGTAACAGGAGCCAGGTGAATGAAGATTTCCTGAGGTTACAGCTTTAATTAAAGTCCTGGCACCAGCAACAGAATTCAGGCCTACTGTCTATTCAGAACACAGACCTACTACCTGTTTACACAACACAGAAGATCAAAGGAAGATCAGAAGAAACCAACAGCGAGAGCTTCAGGCACTATTCTGTTGAACCCTCACTGGACAAGATCATCTACTGGACAGAAGGAGTATCTAGAAAGTGATGGCAAATGAGCTACACCTGAAAAACCTGTCAGGGCAGTTCAGGGATAGGTTGTCATGTGAACAGCATGATGTGTCTCTGTAAATGAGTCTTTGGGCAGTCACATGATTCTAGAAGTTTTGGCAATACTGTATGTTTAACTATAAAAGAAGGGTTACTTCCTGCATTCGATGAGATGCTGGTTGTTTTGAAAGACAAAGGGCACCCAGTATACAGCATCTCCCAGGAACACTTATAATGTCAAATAAAATTTACTTTATACCTTTTTACTGAGTCTAAGTGTTCTTGTTACCCTGGCCCTGAGTACAGAAATTATGTACACAAGCAGAAAAACAACAACTGAATAACTGAACAATCAAGAACTCAAGAACGGTATCCCTCAATACCACAACAAGCAGAGGATGAGGAACAAAAAAAGCAATTGAATTTGGCAGCTAAGACTGCAGGACTGCATGCCCTAGATCAGGCAAGCATGAAAAAAATATTAGATGAGCGGACTCTTAGTTACACTCGAACACAGTAAACTGAATATCTGCAGTGGACGGGCGTTTGGACTGATCTGTGGTACTACAGGAACGAAAATTAGCAGGTAAGAACCAATTTTCCTTTCCCTGTACGTACCCAGATCAGTCCAGACTCCTGGACTTCACAAAGCTTCCCTAGACAGGGCGGGGCTGCGAGAGTCCCGCTCGAATAACTCGATTGCCAAAATGACAGACTTCGGGATCCTAAACATCTAGGCGGTAATGCCTGGGAAAGGTGTGTAGAGATTTCCAGGTAGCCGCCCTGCAAATCTCCTGAGGAGAAACAAATTGACATTCTGCCCAAGACGTCACTTGCGAACGTATGGAATGGGCCTTTAAACCCTCCAGGACAGGGCGACCTTGAGATACATATGTAGAGTAGGGATGTGCAGCAGGGACGAATTCGTCCCATTCGGTATTTGTATTCGTCAGGACCCAAATCCGTTGCATCCGTTCTCAGGGGACCCCAATCCGTTCATTAGTTACATATGTATTAGTTTCCCAAAAAAAAACCCCACCCCAACCCTTTAAATTTAATTAAATACAACCCCCCACCCTCCTGACCCCCCCTAAGACTTGCCAAAATTCCCCGGTGGTCCAGCGGGGGTCCTGGAACGATCTCCTGCACTCGGGCCGTCAGCTGCCGGTATTCAAAATGGGACCGATAGGTAGGAGCAATGGATAGGTAGGAGCAATGGATGGTCGGCGCCATCTTGTGCTCCTACCATGTGACAGGGGCCGACCAATGGCACCGGTAGCCCCTGTGACATAGTAAGGGCAAAGGCTATCGGTGCCATTTTGAATACCAGCAGCCGACAGCCCGAATGCAGGAGATCGCTCCAGGACTCCCGCTGGACCACCAGGGACTTTTGGCAAGTCTTGGGGGGATCAGGAGGGTGGGAGTTTATTTGTTAGTGATACGTTGTATTTGTGGGGGTTCACCATATGTTTCGTGACCCCCACGAATACAACGAATATGGCATATACGTTGCGGATTGCCAATATGTTGCAAACGAATGCACGCCCCAATGTAGAGGCAATCGCCTCCTTCAACCAACATGCTAATGTAGCTTTAGAAGCTTTCTGTCCCTTGTTAGCACCGTGCCACAATACAAAAAGATGATCTGACAGTCGTAAATTGTTGGAATCTCCAAATAGTGCAATAAAACTCTTCTCACATCTAAGGTGCTTTAAATCCCTGGAATGAGGAGAATTGAACTCCAAGTCTGAAAAGGCTGGGAGCTCTACCGACTGACTGAGATGAAAAGACGACACTACCTTCGGAAGAAAGAACGAGACCGTACACAAGGAGAGATTCTTAAAAACGGTTCTCAACAGGATAAAGCCTGCAGCTCCGAGATCCTTCTGGCGGAAGAGATTGCCACAAAAAATACTGTTTCAGCATCAGATCCTTCAAGGTGGCTTTCTTAAGTGGTTCGAAGGGTGCTGCGCACAAGCCCCTAAGGACCAGATTCAAACTACATGAAGGACACACCCGATGGACAGGAGGAAGCAAATGCTTCACTCCCTGAAGAAAACGTATCACATCCGGATGAGCCGCAAGTGAAGAGCCATAAACCTTGCCTGTCAGGCATTCCAGGGCCACCACTTGAACCCTCAAAAAGTTGAACAATAGGCCCTTCATAAGGCCATTCTGCAAGAAAGAGAGGATCATGGTCACTGAGGCTTGACGAGGATCCGCATTCTGTGTCTTGCACCAAGACTCGAAGATTTTCCACACCCGAACATATGCCATGGACATAGAGGGCTTCCGGGCTCGTAACAGAGTAGAAATAACATCCTCTGGATAACCCTTCTTTCTCAACTGCCTCCTCTCAAAAGCCAGGCCGCAAGACAAAAGCGATCCACTTGATCCAAAAATATAGGGCCTTGACACAGGAGATTTGGGAGATAACCGAACCGCAGGGGTCCGTCCAGTTCCAGGTTGATCAGTTCCACAAACCATGGCTGACGCGGCCACTCCGGAACCACCAGGATCACCCGGCCCGGATGAGGTTCTAATCTCCTGAGGACCTTGCTGATCAAGGGCCAAGGAGGAAACACATAGAGGAGGACCTCCTGAGGCCAAGGGACGACAAGCGTATTGACTCTTTCCGCTCTGTGCTCTCTTCTGAGGTTGAAGAATCGCTCCGCCTTGGCATTGCCACGGGTCACCATTAGATCGACATGCGGCTGACCCCACTGGTGGGAGATTAAGTCCATAGCGCTCTCCTCTAACTCCCATTCTCCAGGGTCCAATTGAGAAAATCCACCTGAATGTTGGAGGTTCCCGCTATATGGGAGGCTGCCAGCACTGTCAAATGACTTTTGACCCAGGACATTAGCATCTCCACTTCCAGAGCTACTGCATGGCTCTTGGTTCCCCCTTGACAGTTGATATAAGCCACCATGGTCGCATTGTCCGATAGGACCTGCACTGCCTTGTTGCGCAGAAGGGGAAGGAAGTTCTCCAAAACCAGTCTCACCGCCCTCGTCTCTAAATGGTTGATTGACCAGGTCACCTCCTCTGCAGACCATTCTCCCTGTGCTGCTTGAGACTGGCATACAGCTCCCCAGCCAGAGAGACTGGTGACGGTGGTCACCACTATCCACTGAGGTACTTCGAGGTCCACACCATGTTCCAAATGACCTGGCGCCAGCCACCAAAGGAGACTGGATCTGGGAACTTCTGGAAGGGGGAGCTGGAGATGAAATTGTTCCAACAACAGATTCCAACGGGACAACAGCACTCTCTGAAGAGGTCTCATGTGAGCAAAGGCCCATGGGATGAGCTCCAAAGTTGATGCCATGGAACCAAGAACCTGTAAATAGTTCCAGACCCTGGGCACTTGAATTTGCATCAGGTTCTGGACTTGAGCTCGCAACTTGAGAATCCTCTCTTCCAAGAGAAAAACCCTTTCCAAGATCCGGGAAGGAGTGAGATGACTCTTGGCTAGGTTGACCACCCAGCCCAAGGAGCGCAAACAGAGTAACACTGTGTTGACCGCTTACATGCACAACTCCTGTGACTTTGCTCTAATCAGCCAATCGTTCAGATAGGGATGGACCAGAATCCCTTCTCTACGCAAAGTCACTGCCACCATGACCATGACCTTTGTAAAGATTCGGGGAGCCATGGCCAGGTCAAACGACATGACGCAAAACTGGAAATGTTGATCAAGGATCATAAATCTGAGATATCTCTGATGATCCCTGTGGATCCCGATGTGCAAGTAGGCTTCTGTCAGGTCCAGGGAGGCCAAGAACTCCCCCTTGTGCACTATTGCTAACACCGAACGGAGAGTCTCCATCCGAAAGCGGGGCACTTTGAGGGTTACATTGACCTTCTTCAGATCCAGGATGGGGCGGAAAGATCCCTCCTTCTTAGGAACTACGAAGTAGATAGAGTATCTCCCTGGCCTTGTTCTTGGTGGGGCACTGGAACAATGGCCCTTAGTTCTTTGAGTCGGAGGAGGGTCTGTTGGATGACCTGCTTCTTTTCTGGGGAGCCACAGGGAGGCACGAGGAACAGGATGTGCAGTGATCGAGCAAACTCTAATGGGTAACCATGTTCTATCATGCTTAGAACCCAGCAGTCCGATGTGATTTTGACCCACTCCTGGTAAAAGAGAGTCAGCTGACTCCCAAAGAGCGGGACCAAGGAATGGGTTGGCTGCATTTCATTGTGATGTTTTGGCGCCGCTTGCTCCCGAGGCGGGTCAGTCTCGGTTGGATCTGTGGACATGAAAGGATTGGGACCAAGCCTGAGACCTCCCCGAAGCCTGCCTCTGTCCTGTCTCCTGAGCTGTGCTCTGACATAAAAGTCACTGGCCCAGAAAACGAGAGCGAGGCGGGAAGCCTCTTGAACCCTTCGGCCTGTCATCTGGAAGCTTATGTACCTTATTCTCTCCCAGTTGCTTGATCAGTTGCTCCAGATCCTCACCAAAAAGGAACTTTCCCTTGAAGGGTAATGTCCCGAACTACACCTTGGAGGAGACATCCACTGCCCAGTTCGCAGCCATAAAAGCCTCCTTGCCGAAACGACCGATATTATGGTGCTGGACAAGGTACGCATAAGGTCATATAGGGCATCTGCACCATAGGCTACCGTGGCCTCCAACTGTTCCGCCTGCTTTGCTTCCTAAGGAGGGAGATTCCTGGCGCTCAGTAACTGCTGAACCCTTCGCAAACTGACCCGCAGCATATAGCTGCTACATTCCGCTGTTCTGATGCCCAGAGCGGAGACTTCAAAAATTCATTTAAGATGGACCTCTAGCTTGTGATTCTGTAAATCCTTCAAAGCTGCCGCTCCAGCGACTGGAATAGTAGTTCGCTTAGTGACAGCTGAAACCGATGCGTCCACCTTGGGGAGCCTCAGCAGCTCCAGCATATCCTCTGGCAGCGGGTGCAGCTTGTCCATGGATCTGCTGAATTTAAGGCCCGTCTCCGGAGTATCCCACTTGCGGACCATCTTCTGCCTCATCATCTTGTGAAAAGGGAAGGTTTGCGCCGGACTCCGTAAGCCCGCCATGAGCAAATCCACAGTATTTGTGCTTGGCATGCCCAACTCCGTTAGGACATGTGGAATAAGGAGTGCCAAATCTTCGCGCTGGAATAAGTGCAGTACCCTAGGGTCATTCCCTTCCACGGTAGGTGACTGCACCTGATCATCTCCAACATCCGGATCCACCGGGGGAGGAAATGCCTCAATTAAGTGCGAATCCGGGACTGAGCCCTCCAATGAGACCTCCTGCGCTACCCCCCGCACCACAGGGCCTGGACAGTACAGAGGCTGAAAGTGGCCGGCGTATCCCCTGGCCTGGGCAACTTGCAAGGGGGCTCATGACTCCCCTCACTCCAAGGGGCCCCTTTTCAGTTAAAAGCACTGCTGGCTAAAAAGGCCTGGTGCATGAGGAGGACAAACTCTGGGGAAAACCCTGAGGGACCCCCTCCTTCCCCTTCAACAGGCTCAAAATCTGCCTCTTCCAGTGTCCCAAGGCCCCCCAGGTCTCATCGGGTCTCATGTCCACGGGAAACAAGTGAGGAGGGAGATCCCCTCCGCCTGCTGCTCTCTCCTCAGCCACGTGGAAGGCATCCAAAATGGCCGCAGTTCCCACACTGAGGGGGAACGGATTGGCCCGAGACTCAGGAGCACCCTGTGCCTGCGCGGCTGACCGCAGCAGAACTGAAGCTGCTGCCACACTCCCAGAAGCCCCCTCCCCACTGGGGAGGCAACAAGAACAGGGATTGGGGGACGAGAGGCTCAGGAGACGTGTGCCTCACAGAGAGCAGCAATTTGAACGCAGTATGCCCTCCTGCGCTGAAAATGAGGGGGGGGGGGCGAGAAAGAGAGAGGAAGGAAACTGCGACCACCTTCAAATTTCTCCCAGCTGCACACACGAACCTTCATGCAGGCCGGGCCTCCCCCCACCACAGTTCGACCTTCGTTGCCACCGCAAAACTGTAAAGTTAGTTTTTTGGTTTTTTTTAAATTAATTAATTAATTATTTTTTAAACCCAAAAAGTTCTAAGAAAAGGGATACTTCCCTGATACCAAGACAGTGGCTGCAGGCTGCAGGCTGAAGGGGAGGGAGCCGATCCCCCAGGTATCACCCCAGCACCTGCTCGCTGTATGCCTACAACCAGGGGGGATGGTCCCACCCGGACCTAAGCAACCCCTGGGAGGCTAGACCTAACAATCTTCTCTTTGCCTTATTTTTTCTTTTTTTTTTAAACCGGGTACAGAACCACAGGTTTTGCGCCACCTCCATCTGCTGGAGACAGAGAAATACTGAAGAGAAGCAGGTGGCACACCAGATTAAGAGGGGGTGCTTGAGGCCACTTCAGGTGGCAGAATTTTGAAAGGGCAAAAAGTGTCCCTTCAAAATTCTGACCAGCCTTCGCCTCACCCCTGTCATGCCACCGTCCCGACGCCCCCCTGGTGGTCCAGCGGAGGGTCCGGGAGCAATCTGCCACTCCCGGGGCCTCAGCTGCCACTAACCAAAATGGCGCCGGTGGCCTTCAGCCCCTACCATGTGACAGGGGCCAACCAATGGCACCGGTAGCCCCTGTCACATGGTAGGGGCTGAAGGCCACCGGCACCATTTTTACTAGTGGCAGCCGGACCAGGTGTTTTGTGAGTATTTTTGGGGGGGTTGGGGGGGGGGAGGTTGGGAGTGTGGGAGTGTGGGGGAGTGGCAGCATGTGGTCCCTGCCCCTGGAGGGGCTGCGACCGGGGGCAGGGCTGGGAGTGGCACGACGGGGGGGGGGGGGGGGGGCAAGGCTGAAGGTGCCTAGAGCACCCAATCCCCTTGCACCGGCCCTGTACGTACAAGGAAATTTGTTTACACAATCTGCTACTTTGGGGTAAGAATGCAGGAGGACTTCTGAAGACCCTTTCACTGCCTTCCTACTATCCAACTGTCTGGTGTGGGCTCCAGAAAAAATCACCCTTAGCTTTGCATTTTATGACAGGAACTTTTCAACAAAGGAGCATTTAAAGTTGCAGCTAAACACTAATAATCAGATACTGATCTCCACAGCAGATGTCAGCAACCTACCAGAAGCTAAGGCAGAGCGGCTCCAGGGCAGGAGGTATGGGCAGACTTGTCAGTCTGACTCGCTGGCCAATTCCAGGTCCTATGGGAGTCGTAATATAATACCCTGTACAAGAAGAACCATATTACAGGCAAATCAGCAAGGGATTCAGGCAACTGTAGCATGCATCAACCACCTAAAATGAAAGCATTAAGTATTAAGAAATCAAGAGGATCCACACTGAGCCGCTCAGTAAGTTAGCAGGATACACTTACCTGGCTAACTTAGCCAAGATATTAACGTTCTTAAAGTTAGTCAGATAAGTTTCCGACTGTCCTGCTAACATTAAGACTGTGGCCCAGCCAGAGCAAGTGAATAAGTTATCCTGCTAACTATGAATATCAGAGTTAGCCAGATAACATATTTGGCTAACTCGACTCCTCCCCAATGTGCCCATTCTCCAACTGAGTTATCCAGCTAAAAACTTAACACGATAAGTCACCTATCTGGTATCCACTGACCATAGCCGGATATTCAATGATGTCCTCTTTTTTTTAAAATAACAAATGCTGTACTGGGTCAGAATAAAGTTCTGTTGAGCTTAGCATCCTGTCACCAATAGTAGCCAATTCAGATCTCTAGGAAGCACCTGGCGGTTCCCAAAGAGAAGATCCATTTCGGCTTACCACTGGGAGTGGGCAACCAGAGGATATCCTCAAGTCTACCAATAATTGAATGTAAAATGAAATATTCATCTATGCAGGAATGGCTAAATCCAGTTCACCAGATGTATAAAACACGGTAAATTGTCAACATCCAGAGGCCAACTCTGAGGGCTCATATTGTTTGGTTCTTTGGTGGTAGTTTGCATGAGGCTGGTAATTTCAGGCTGCTACCACATGTGTCCTGTATATCATTAGCCAGCTGAACAAATCCCTATCCCAAAGGGCTGATGACAGGAGTGAAAATATTCATTCTAACAATACAAAGGATGTGGATAAAGGTGAACATCTAGATATGGTAGTTTTGGATTTTTCAGAAGGCATTTGACAAAGTCCCTCATGAGAGGCTTCTACGAAAACTAAAAAGTCATGGGATAGGAGGAGATGTCCTTTTGTGGATTGCAAACTGGTTAAAAGACAGGATACAGAAAGTAGGATTAAATAGTCTGTTTTCAAAGTGGAAAAAGGTAACAGTGGAGTGCCTCAGGGATCTGTACTTGGACTGGTGCTTTTTAATATATTTATAAATGATCTGGAAAGGAATATGATGAGTGAGATTATCAAATTTGTGGATAATACAAAATTATTCAGAATAGTTAAATCACAAGCGGATTGTGACAAATTAAAAAGGACCTTGTGAGACTGGAAGACTGGGCATTCATATGGCAGATGAAATATAATGTGGACAAGCGCAAGATGAAGCATATAGGGAACAATAATTCATGCTGTAGTTACACGATGTTAGGTTCCATGTTAGGAGTTACCACCCAGGAAAAAGATCTGGGCATCATAGTTGATATTATTTTGAAGTGATTGGCTCAGTATGATCTGGCAGTCAAAAAAGCACATAGAATTTTAGGGATTATTAGGAAGGGAATGGCAAATAAAACTGAGGACGTCATAATGTCTCTGTATCGCTGAATGGTTAGAATGAACCTTGAATACTGTGTGCAATTCTGGTCGCCGCATCTCAAAAAAGATATAGCTGCACGGGAGAAAGTACAGAGAAGGGCAACCAAAATGATAAAGGACATGGAATGGCTCCCCCTATGGCTTGGAGAAGAGATGACTGAGGGGGATATGATAGAGGTCTACAAAATTATGAAAGGACTTGAACTGATAAATGTGAAATGATTATTTACTCTTTTGGATAATACAAGGACTAGGGGGCACTCCATGTAGCACATGTAAAACAAATCAGAGAAAATTATTTTTCACCCAACGCACAATTAAGCCTTGAATCCACTGCCAGAGAATGTGGTTAAGGCAGCTAGTGTAGCTGAGTTTAAAAAGGATTTGGATAAGTTCCTAGAGGAGAAGTCCATAAATGAAGCTTATAATGAATCCTTAACTCTCACAACATCATCTCATCAACTGAACTCTCAAATGATCTGAAAACATGCTCAGTTACCAAGATCAACTTAACTCTAAACCATCTCCAGCTGAGAACATAACCTTTCCCATACTTTTTATTACCTTACTCCTCTTTACCTTACCTGCTATACCTTAATCTGACTGTACATTACCTTATTTTTACCCTGATGATAATCTCTGTATTACTTATCTATTTCTCCCTTTTTGTTATTTGTAAACCTTCATATCCCTTGTTTTAATATGTAAACCATTGTGATAGCATTACCGAATGATGGTATTTTAAAACTTGATAAATAAATAAATAAATAAAATAAACTGCTATCAATCAATAGGAAAAGCACAGTTGCTTACCTGTAACAGGTTTTCTCCTAGGACAGCAAGATGTTAGTTCTCATGTGTGGGTGACATCATCAGATGGAGCCCAGCACGGAAAACATTTCTCAAAGTTTCTAGAAACTTTGACTAGCATATTGAGCATTCCCAGCCTGCTGCTATCCACATGTCCACGTGAGGTCCCGCTTCAGTCTCGTAAGATAGCAAAATATGAGCGAATAAATAAAACAATAAAACGAAGGTGAACCCAACATCATAAAGGAGGAGGAATAGTCTAGTGGTTAGAGCAGTGGACTATGAACCAGGAGACCAGCGTTCAAAGCCTGCTGTCACTCCACTTTACCCTCCATTGCCTCAGGTACAAAAACTTAGATTGTAAGCCCTCTGGGGATAAAGAAATACCTACAGTATCTGAATGTAAACTGGTGTGATATCTCAATTGAGATCAAATGTCAGTATATATAAATAAAATAAAAATAAATCATGGGGAGGTGGGCAGGATTCCTGAGGACTAACTTCCTGCTGTCCTAGGAGAACAGGTGCTCCTCTGTATTTATGTTTCCGAGTTTGGCACCCAGTTACATTTAATTGAGTTTACGAATGTCTCCCTTAAAGTTTTCCTGTCCTCCTGTGTTAATGTATTCCGCCCCTGAGGCGACTGTGTTAATGTATCCCGTCCCTGAGGCGACTGTTCAGTTCCTTGTAAACCGGTGCGATATGTATGCTATACAGGAACATTGGTATATAAAAATTAAAAAATAAATAAATAAATAAATAGGTAAGCAACTGTGCTTTCTCCTAGGACAAGCAGGATGGTAGTCCTCACATGTGGGTGATTACAGAGTTGCAGACAACCCCCTGAGAACAGAGGGACCCATAGTGGCCAAACAAGGTGCCAACGGGCACAACACAACTGCAGCATTGTGGGAAACAGGGACAGTTTGATCACACCGAGACACGATGAGAACAGATGGGTTCAGGATTGGAATAGATTGTGCACGACAGACTGGCCAAACGTGCTGTCCTGGTGACTAATGGGCTGTGAATGTAAGGAGAGAACTCCAGGTCACGGACTGCAGATTTCAGCAACAGGGACTGCATGCAGATTGCCCACTGATGCTGCCATAGCCTGCACAGAGTGAGCCTTCACCCTGCCAACCAGTTGGAGGCCTGCCTGCTCGTAGCAGAAGCAATGCAATCTGCTAGCCAATTGGATAGGGTCTACTACCCCACTGCTGTTCCTAGCCTGTTGGTGTCAAAAGACACAAAGAGCTGGGTGGACTGTCTGTGCCTCCTAGTACGGTCTAAATAGAAAGCGACTACTCGCTTGCAGACTAGGGTGTGTAGAGCTCGTTCCCCCGGGTGAGAGTGAGGCCATGGGAAGAACGTGGGTAGGATGATTGACTGGTTGATGTGAAAAACAGTCACCATCTTGGGCAGAAATTTTGGATGCGTGCGCAGCACTACACAATCATGGAAGAATTTTGTGTAAGGAGAGTACGTAACCAGGGCCTGGATCTCGCTAACCCTGTGAGCGGAAGTTATCGACACCAGGAACATAACTTTCCAGGTGAGGAACTTCAGGGCACAGGATTTGAGAGGCTCGAAAGGATGCCACTTGAGCCTTGCAAGGACGTTAAGATGCCACGGGGTTACCGGTGGGCAAAGCGGGGCCTTCAGTTCCGCCATTGAAAGCCCACTGCCTGTTGGACCAGGTAAGTCGCATCAGCTTTCCTGTTCCCCAAGGCCACCAACACTGGGTTTTCCCATATGCAGAGGGGGAGCTCTTTAAAGATGTCATGGACCAATACTGCCACAACCTCTTTGGGAGCATCGATGACCTGGAGGATCTCCAGCATCTTATGACGGGAGTCCTCCTCCGACAGGAGTTGGAAGGGAATGGCCTCTGCCATTGCTCTCATGAAGCTGGTGAAAAATAGGTCCTTCGGGGGGGAGTGATGCCATTCCTCCAGAGGGGAAGGCTCCAAGAGGGGGTCGTTGGAGAACTTGGATGATGCGTCCGAGGAATCATTGCCCCACGGGTCATAGGGGCCCTCCTCCTCACTAGGGTCCGGACGCTGAGGGTGGGAACCAGGAGGGGCACCAGGCTTGGGCACCGAAGGCATCGATGGGCCCTTGGGCATTGGCTGTGGTACACCGGGGGGAAACCGTGGCGGCCTGGGGAACCGTGGGCACAGGTTCCCGGTCCCAGTGGCCTCATCCTCCTCAGAGGTTCCAGGAATCGAGATCGCTCTGGTGGAGGGTATCTGTAGAAGAGGAGGCATCGGGGGCCTCTTGGGCACCAGTTGCATCGGTAGGGTGCCAAGAAGGACGTCCAGATGCGATCCTTAGGGGTACTGGAATGCAGGACTGCCAGGGGGAGAGACAGTGACGGTTCCCCATGGTCCTTAGGCGTGGTTGCACAAATGACACCCTTGGACATCGTGCGAGGCCCCCAGGCAGAGGATGCATACCTCATTCGGATCCATGATGGACATGGTCCGCGGGCACTGGAGGCACTGTCGAAAACCCGATGATGCCATTGAAAAAGAGCCCCGCGGGCGGTCGATGATCGACAGGGACCCAGAAATGGAGTCCGGAATTGACCGCAAATTGCGGACCCGACGCAGAAGAAAAAACCCCGAAAAACACAAAAGAATGCTGCAAGAGTTTGGAACTCTACAACTGCGAGACTACTGCACCGCGGAAAAGAAGAGACTGAAGAGGGACCTCACGTGGACGCGCGGATAGCAGCAGGCTGGACATGCTCATTCTGCCAGTCAAAGTTTCTAGAAACTATGACAAAAGTTTTCTGTGCCGGGCTCCATCTGATGATGTCACCCACATGTGAGGACTACCATCCTGCTTGTCCTAGGAGAACAGTCACTGCTTGTTGCCGGTATTAGTGCATAGGATCTATTTAATGTTTGGGTACTTGCCAGGTACTTGTGACTTGGGTTGGCCGCTATTGGAGACAGGATACTGGAACATGCTCTGCCCTGCCTGAAGATGTGCACAGCTTAACCTAATACCCACTGAAAAGTGAACTCCATTTGCTCTTTTAGGCCTTCCGATTGTTCCTTTTCTGTGTCATATTTTAATTCTCCAGTTGTGACTGATCAACACTCATAAATATTACTATCACAAGGAACAGCTCGAATATTGGTTGCATTAATGATGCACAGGAACAATTACTACTTACCTGATCATTTCCTTTCACATATGGAAGGCAGATCAATCCACATAAGTGGGTTATATACCTCTACCAGCAGATGGAGACAGAGTAAAAGCTGACATCATGGACATATAGCCCTGCCCCAACATCATCCTTACCAGTATTCTCTAGAAAAGCTGAACTGTGGACAAACTGGATATACAAGAACATGATTATTAATAGTCAACCAGCCATGTTTCCACACAATCAGGAACACAGAACTCAACCAAAAGCATTAACATGCACTGATCTCAGAGGCTGTTTATGTCACTTACCAGTCCTTCAATGAATGAACAGAATAACAGTCTGCATTGTCCACAAGAAGGGACAAATGAAAGGCAAGTAGGCATCTGAGGGCAGGTTGTGGATTGACCTGCTTTCCTTAGAGGAAAGGAAATTATCAGTTAAGTAGCAATTCTCCTTCCTCTGCACTCAGGCAGGTCAAGCAACACAAGTGAAATGTACCAAAGCTACTCCCGAACCCAGCAGAAGGATGCCCACGGTCCAGTCAACACTGCCCATGTGAAGGCGGCGACCTCCTGAGCCTGAACAACTATAAGAACATAAGAAATTGCCAAGCTGGGTCAGACCAAGGGTCCATCAAGCATAGCATCCTGTTTCCAACAGAGGCCAAACCAGGCCACAAGAACCTGGCAATTACCCAGACACTAAGAAGATCTCATGCCACTGATGCAATTAATAGCAGTGGCTATTCCCTAAGTAAATTTATTTACCCCGCTCAGTTTGGTTTCCGTAAATTCCTAAACACAGAATCCCTTCTAATTTCTCTCACGGATACCCTCCTCATGGGATTAGACAAAGGACAACCATGCCTACTGGTACTGCTCGACATCTCCTCCGCTTTTTATACCATGAATCACTCCTTCCTCCTAAACCGCCTTTCAGACATAGGTATCTCAGGTACTGTCCACAGATGGTTTGAGTCCTTCCTCAGCAACAGATACTATAAGGTCAGAATAAGCAACAAAAAATCCCCCCCCCCCCATCAGCTCAACACTTGGAGTACCCCAAGGCTCTTCCCTCATCCCCACCCTCTTTAATATCTATCTCTTGCTCCTCTGCCAGTTTCTCGCAAAACTAAATCTAACTCATTTCATATACGCCGATGACGTGCAGATACTTATTCCCATAACAGAATCCCTCCCCAAAACCCTCAAGTTCTGGGACAACTGCCTTCACTCCATCAACCTCCTCCTCACAAGTCTCAACCTCGTCCTCAATACGGCCAAAACTGAACTCCTCATCATTTCCCCGAACCACAATAACCTTTCCCTCCCTGGCCCCTTAACTGCTACAACTGCCCAAGCTAGAGACCTCGGTGTTATACTGGACAACCAACTGAACTTAAAAAAATGTGTTAACAACACAACTAAAGACTGCTTCTACAAACTACAAATTCTGAAAAGACTTACACCTCTCATCCACTTCTTTGACTTTTGGATGGTTCTCCAAGCTACCCTTTTCTCTAAAATCGACTACTGCAACTCCCTTCTTCTTGGCCTCCCCGCAACCACCACAAAACCCTTGCAGATGCTCCAGAATGCCGCTGCAAGAATCCTAACCAACTCTAGCCGATGAGATCACATTACACCCATCCTCAGGCATCTCCATTGCTCCCCATAAGCTTCAGAATCCTTCATAAATCTCTCACCATTATTCACAAGACAATCCACAATCAGCACTCGCTCGAGCTAAAAATTCTGCTACAACTCCATACTTCAAATAGACCGGTTAGAACGGCCTATAAAGGAACCCATCAAGCCCCTCCCACCAAATCCACTCTCCACACATCCACCAGGGAACGTGCCTTCTCCACAGCTGGGCCATCTCTGTGGAACGTCATGCCTCCAGACCTACACCAGGAACACTGCCCGCTGGCCTTTAAGAAAAAACTTAAGACATGGCTGTTCAAACAAGCCTATCCCTAACCTATTATCTTTAATGTTACATACAGTGTTGTATAATGTATATTTTTTTCCTATGTATATTGTTGTCATAACAAATTTCATCTGTCCCCTTCCGCGGTTATTCAATATTTAGACTACTACTTAATTGTCCCTCTCTCCTTTCTCCTTCCATCCTCCAAGTTCCAGAAACCCTTGTTCACTATAACTCACCTCTTCCCTTAACTCTATTATTAGCTTCCTAGCTACGATTAAGTTAATGTTAATTTACCCCTGTTCGATGTGAACCGATGTGATATGACAGGTGTCATGAATGTCGATATAGAAAATAATTAAATAAATACATACATTAATTAATTAATCGCCGTTAATGGACTTCTCCAAGAACGTATCCAAACCTTTTTTGAACCCAGCTACACTAACTGCACTAGCCACATCCTCTGGCAACAAATTCCAGAGCTTTATTGTGCGTTGAGTGAAAAAGAATTTCTCCGATTAGTCTTAAATGTGCTACTTGCTAACTTCATGGAATGCCCCCTAGTCCTTCTATTATTCGAAAGTGTAAATAACCGATTCACATCTACTCGTTCAAGACCTCTCATGACCTTAAAGACCTCTATCATATCCCCCCTCAGCCATCTCTTCTCCAAGCTGAACAGCCCTAACCTCTTCAGCCTTTCCTCATAGGGGAGCTGTTTCATCCCCTTTATCATTTTGGTTGCCCTTCTTTGTACCTTCTCCATCGCAACTATATCTTTTTTGAGATGCAGCGACCAGAATTGTACACAGTATTCTAGGTGCGGTCTCACCATGGAGCGATATAGAGGCATTATGACATTTTCCGTTGTATTAACCATTCCCTTCCTAATAATTCCTAACATTCTGTTTGCTTTTTTGACTGCTGGAGCACACTGAACGGATGATTTTAAAGTATTATCCACCTTATGCCTAGATCTTTTTCCTGGGTGGTAGCTCCTAATATGGAACCTAACATCGTGTAACTACAGCAAGGGTTATTTTTCCCTATATGCAACAGCAACACCTTGCACTTGTCCACATTAAATTTCATCTGTCATTTGGACGCCCAATCTTCCAGTCTTGCAAGGTCTTCCTGTAATGTATCACAATCTGCATGTGCTTTAACTACTCTGAATAATTTTGTATCATCCACAAATTTGATAACCTCACTCATCGTATTCCTTTCCAGATCATTTATATATATATTGAAAAGCACCGGTCCAAATACAGATCCCTGGGGCACTCCACTATTTACCCTTTTCCACTGAGAAAATTGACCATTTAATCCTAGTCTCTGTTTCCTGTCTTTTAACCAGTTTGTAATCCACAAAAGGACATCACCTCCTATCCCATGACTTTTTGGTTTTCTTAGAAGCCTCTCATGAGGGACTTTGTCAAACGCCTTCTGAAAATCCAAATACACTATATCTACCGGTTCACCTTTATCCACATGTTTATTAACCCCTTCAAAAAATGAAGCTGATTTGTTAGGCAAGCCTTCCCTTGGGTAAATCCATGTTGACTGTGTTCCCTTAAATCATGTCTTTCTATATGCTCTACAATTTTAATCTTAAGAATAGTTTCCACTATTTTTCCCGGCACTGAAGTCAGGCTCACTGGTCAATAGTTACCCGGATCGCCCCTGGAGCCTTTTTTAAATATTGGGGTTACATTGGCCACCCTCCCGTCTTCAGGTACAATGGATGATTTTAATGATAGGTTACAAATTTTAACTAATAGATCAGAAATTTCATTTTTTAGTTCCTTCAGTACCCTAGGATGCATACCATCCGGTCCAGGTGATTTGCTTCTCTTTAATTTGTCAATCTGGCCTACTACAGTAATGCTTGGAAAAGATGTATAAGGATGACCATATCGCTGCTCAGCAAATCTCAACAGGAGACAATTGCTGAATCACCGTCCACGATATCGCCTGAGCCCTCATGGAATGTGGTCTAATCTGCTTTGGCAAAGGAATCTTGGCATTCACTTAGGTGGTTGTGATGACTTCCTTAACCCAACGGGCTATAGTTGTCTATGTCACCCATTCCCCCTGTTTACCTCCACCATGGAGCAAAAACAGTTGATCAGACTACTGGACAGATTCAGTAACCTCCAAAAATTGCATCAGATGCCGCTTGACATTCAAGGTACGCAAAAAATAAGAACATAAGAACATGCTATACTGGGTCAGACCAAGCCCAGCAGCCTGTTTCCAACAGTGGCCAATCCAGGCCATAAGAACCTGGCAAGTACCCAAAAACTAAGTCTATTCCATGTTACTGTTGCTAGTAATTGCAGTGGCTATTTTCTAAGTCAACTTAATTAATAGCAGGTAATGGACTTCTCCAAGAACTTATTCAATCCTTTTTTAAACACAGCTATACTAACTGCACTAACCACATCCTCTGGCAACAAATTCCAGAGTTTAATTGTGCGTTGAGTGAAAAAGAACTTTCTCCGATTAGTTTTAAATGTGCCAGATGCTAAGTTCATGGAGTACTCCCTAGTCTTTCTATTATCTGAAAGAGTAAATAACCGATTCACATCTACCCATTCTAGACCTCTCATAATTTTAAACATCTCTATCATATCCCCCCCTCAGCTGTCTCTTCTCCAAGCTGAAAAGTCCTAACCTCTTTAGTCTTTCCTCATAGGGGAGCTGTTCCATTACCCTTATTATTTTGGTCACCCTTCTCTGTACCTTCTCCATCGCAATTATATCTTTTTTGAGATGCGGAGGCCAGAATTGTACACAGTATTCAAGGTGCGGTCTCACCATGGAGTGATATAGAGGCATTATGACATTTTCCATTTTATTCACCATTCCCTTTCTAAAAATTCCCAACCTTCTGTTTGCTTTTTTTAACTGCCGCAGCACACTGAACCGACGATTTCAATGTGTTATCCACTATGACGCCTAGATCTCTTTCTTGGGTAGTAGCACCTAATATGGAACCTAACATTGTGTAACTATAGCATGGGTTATTTTTCCCTATATGCATCATCTTGCTGTTATCCACATTAAATTTCATCTGCCATTTCGATGCCCAATTTTCCAGTCTCACAAGGTTTTCCTGCAATTTAGCATAATCTGGTGGTAATTTAACTACTCTGAACAATTTTGTATCATCTGCAAATTTGATTACCTCACTCGTCGTATTTCTTTCCAGATCATTTATAAATATACTAGCGGTACCCGGCCACGCGTTGCAGTGGCAGAGTCAGGTTCTTTACCCTCCCTCCCCCTTCCCCCTTCCCCTTCCTCATTTACCTCAGTCAGTCATCCTCCTCCCCCTTGGTCACTCACCCCCCCTTCCCTCCCCTGTTCCCACTCCAACTCTCTCCCCTCACACTCACCTCTCCCCTCATTCTCCCTCCCCTGACACTCACCTCCCCCTCATTCTCCCTCCCCTCACTGTCACCTCCTCCGCCTACTGACTACCCTTCAGATCAGAAAACCTTTGTCTTTCTATTTCTGTGGGAACCCCCCACCCCCAAAAAAAACAACCCCCAATCCCAACCCTTTAAATCAAATAATAACCCCCCACCCTCCTTCCCCCTCCCAAGTCCTGGGAAATTAAAATTGTTGGTGCTACATGTGGTCTGTCCCTGGACGTCTGTGCGCGTTATGTAGCCAAATAGGGGAGTGCCTAACCAAATTTGCACTTCCAAATTTGTTTTGTGGTCTGGGGAGGGCTATTTTGGTGCGTTCCCGAGATCGTGCAAGTTTAGTGTATGTATTTGTGTGTGAACCTCCCCCTTCCCCCAAAAAACAACCCTATGAGAAAAGTTCTCTTAAACTAACCACCCCACACTCTCCTGCCCCCCCCCCCCCCCAGCCCCGTGAAAAACAGTAGCCCCCCCTGCCCCCCCCCCGAGTTGCTGAATGAATGAAACCTGCCCCCCCCTCGTGACCCCTCCCCAAGATATTCGCAATAAATTCATTACCACCCCCCACCCTCCAGACCCCCCCGAGACCTGATTAAAATGTCAGTCGGTGGAGCGGGCATTCAGGAGCGGTCCAGGAACGATGTATTGGCGTTGGTCCGTCGGCTGCGAGCACTGAAACGGGTTCCGACGGCCCTTTGCCCTTACTATGTCAGTGGGGTGGAGCAATGGCAGCGGTAGGTCCTCTGACATAGTAAGGGCAAAGGTCCGCAGGCTGCCAGTCCTGAAAATGGCGCCGAGGGGCCCTCACCCTTACTATGTCACATGGGCTACTGCCGCCATTGGTGTCCCCGAGTGGCATAGTAATGGAAAGGGCTGTCAGCGCCATGTTGATTGCTGGCAGCCGACGGCCGTAGTGCAGAAGATGTGTCCCGGACTGGTCCTGGCCCCCGCTGAAGCTTCCCGGACTTCTGTCAGGTTTTGTGTGTGTTGTGAGGGTCTGGGAAGTAAATAAATTTGGCATGTGTTTGGGGGGTGTGAGGAGGGTGGTTATGTGTGTGTTGGGAGGCTGTGGGAAGTAAATCAATTTGGCATGTGTGTGGGGGGTGTGAGGAGGGTGGTGGGTGTATTTTATCTGTAAAGGAAATAGTTATCTTCCGGCGAAAAAAGTGCGCGAATGTGTTAAAATGGAAGTGAAACGTGGACCTGGACTGGCGAAATGATTAGTGTAGCGTGTGTTAGTGTAAGCTGTAACAGATGGCGCTTACGTCCAGCAGATGTCGCTGTTTTCTGGGAAAATTTTTTAAACCCATTTTACCTGTCACAGGTGTGACATATCTGTAATGTAAGTACAGAAGAACCTTCCTGTATGCAAAATGAAGGTTGTGTCCAAATTTGAAAGCAATCGGTTCAGTGGTTTCTGAGATTAGCGATTTTGTCCAAACTATTTAACATTTTTATTTATATAGATTGAAAAGTAAGGGTCCCAATACAGATCCCTGAGGCACTCCACTGCCCACTTCCTTCCGCTGAGAAAATTGTCCATTTAATCCTACTCTCTGATTCCTGTCTTTTAGCCAGTTTGTAATCCACGAAAGGACATCACCACCTATTCCATGACTTTCTACTTTTCCTAGAAGCCTCTCATGAGAAACTTTGTCAAACGCCTTCTGAAAATCCAAGTACGCTACATCTACTGGTTCACCTTTATCCACATGTTTATTAACTCCTTCAAAAAGGTGAAGCAGATTTGTGAGGCAAGACTTGCCTTGTGTAAAGCCATGCTGACTTTGTTCCATTAAACAATGCCTTTCTATATGTTCTGTGATTTTGATGTTTAGAACACTTTCCACTATTTTTCCTGGCACTGAAGTCAGGCTAACCAGTCTGTAGTTTCCCGGATTGCCCCTGGAGCCCTTTTTAAATATTGGGGTTACATTAGCTATCCTCCAGTCTTCAGGAACAATGGATGATTTTAATGCTAAGTTACAAATTTTTACTAATAGGTCTGAAATTTCATTTTTGAGTTCCTTCAGAACTCTGGGGTGTATACCATCCGGTCCAGGTGATTTACTACTCTTCAGTTTGTCAATCAGGCCTACCACATCTTCTAGGTTCACCGTGATTTGGTTCAGTCCATCTGAATCATTACCCATGAAAACCTTCTCCAGTACAGGTACCTCCCAACATCCTCTTCAGTAAACAGTGAAGCAAAGAAATCATTTAATCTTTCCGCAATGGCCTTATCTTCTCTAAGTGCCCCTTTAACCCCTCGATCATCCAACGGTCCAACTGACTCCCTCACAGGCTTTCTGCTTCAGATATATTTGAAAAAGTTTTTACTGTAAGTTTTTGCCTCTACAGCCAATTTCTTTTCAAATTCTCTCTTAGCCTGTCTTACCAATTTGTTACATTTAACTTGCCAACGCTTATGCATTATCCTATTTTCTTCTGTTGGATCCTTATTCCAATTTTTGAATGAAAATCTTTTGGCTAAAATAGCTTCTTTCGCCTCCCGTTTTAACCATGCCGGTAATCATTTTGCCTTCTTTCCACCTTTTTTAATGTGTGGAATACATTTGGACTGTGCTTCTAGGATGGTATTTTTTAACAATGACCATGCCTCTTGCACACTTTTTACCTTTGTAGCTGCTCCTTTCAGTTTTTTTCTATCTATTTTTCTCAATAACTATTTTCTCAATTTATCAAAATTTCCCTTTTGAAAGAAGCACGAGAGTCGTGGATTTGCTTATTGTCCCCCTTCCAGTCAAAATTGCTCCCTCTCTTGTCGGTTCCTGAACCAATTGCTCCATAAAAATGTCATTTATTCCATCCAGGAACTTTATATCTCTAGCATGTACCGATGATACATTTACCTTGTCAATATTGGGGTAATTGGAGTCTAAATACAAAAATTCTCTTAATATCTAATCCCACGATTAGAGTAAACTTATATTGAAACATGTGGTATTTAGAAACTTAGACAAATTACAACGCTGTGTATAACAATATTTTCACATATTCAAAATATGAGTTTAAGGACCGTCATACCACCCACAGTGCTCACAAGTTAAACTTGTATTTCATGCACTTCATTGGGGTCACTTTTAATCATTTGGTCCGAGTAGCTAGCATCAAAAACGTCAATGTTCAATTTTTTGTTTTTTTGTATAATTTTTTCGCTATATATTAAAAGGTTTCAACTTCCCTTATTCGTAGCTGTCGGGGTCACTCGTCCGACGCGCGCGTTTCGCAACATAGGCTGCTTCAGAGACATCCGTTTAGACTCTCCTAATCCAGCACTCCCCTTTTTTTTCCCGGGGATACAGGCAGATCTTTGAGCGGTGCCAATTCATGCAAGAAACTTGAGCGATGCTGGTAGGTCCGTCAATTTTTCTAAGATATGAAAACTTATAATTAAAGTAATTTTCAACAAATTAATACAGCGTTTTTACTTCTTTGAAACTTCTTTAAAAACGATATTTAACGATGTGTACTTGCAGGTGGGAAAAACAATTAGACAAATCTGACTTACCGAACCTGACACCATTTCCCCGCTTAAAGTTTTTAGCGGTGGAGTGGCTCGGTTCGGTCTGATTTTAAATAAGGTTGCCTTTGAGGTCCACCTGACAGTCGATTCCTGATTTAGGTGGGCAATCACCAAAAATGAAACCATTCAATGTCTCTATTCAGTCCACCAGGGGTGACTGATTTCAATTGAAAGATCCACTTTTGTTCACATTGTCTTAATGTCTGCACACAGTTCCCGCCTCTCCAATGTTGATTAACTATTTCCAGAACGGTCCATTTTATGTCATCAAACTCATGTCCTAATTCTTTAAATGTGCGACTAGAGGTTCCTCTACTCGATTAGTATTAATGCAACATTTGTGTTCAGTGAGACGAATTTTGACTTGTCTTTTTGTCATGCCCACGTAAATCAATGGACATGGGCAGAAGATGGCGTAAACAACATGAGTTGAGTGACAAGAAAATTCAGGTAGCATAATGATTTTGCCCGATGGTATAGTAATGTGAGTCTGAGAAGATTTTAATGAACAGAAGTTGCACTTGTCACAGACCTTAACGGGTTCCTTATTCAAAATGGGTTTAGAACAACTTGTGCGTACAACATGATCTCGGATGTTTTTACCCCGGGAGTACGCAATCCGCAGGGGTTGATTTAACAAGGGGTGGATTTGCTGAATGATCTTTCAATGTGTTCTCATGGCTCTGCTGATAGGAGCCGACAGAAGAGTGTGTTTCAATACCATGGTCTGTGGGTTTGATCCTGGTTCAGGATTTTTTGGCAAAAACAAAATTCTCTATTAGAGTAAAGTGCTCGCCGATAAGCTTTTTTAATGCATTGCATCGGGTAACCTCGTTGTAAAAAACGGCTAGCCATGTCCTCAGCCTGATTTTTAAAATCATCTTGATCTGTGCACAGTCTCCTCAATCTCAGAAACTGACCCACAGGTAAATTGGTCTTGAAGCTAGTCGGATGGAAGTTGAAGCTAGTCGGAGGGAAGTTGAAACCTTTTAATATATAGCGAAAAAATTGTACAAAAAAACAAAAAATTGAACATTGACGTTTTTGATGCTAGCTACTCGGACCAAATGATTAAAAGTGACCCCAATGAAGTGCATGAAATACAAGTTAACTTGTGAGCACAGTGGGTGGTATGACGGTCCTTAAACTCATATTTTGAATATGTGAAAATATTGTTATACACAGCGTTGTAATTTGTCTAAGTTTCTAAATACCACGTGTTTCAAAATAGGTAATTGGAGTCTCCCATTATTACCACACTACCAATTTGGTTAGCTTCCCTAATTTCTCTTAGCATTTCACTGTCAGTCTCACCATCTTGACCAGGTGGACGGTAGTATACTCCTATTACTATAGTCTTCCCCGACACACAAGGGATTTCTACCCATAAAGATTCAATTGTGCATTTAGTCTCATGCAGGATGTTTATCCTGTTGGACTCTATGCCATCCCGGACATAAAGCGTGAGGTCTGCCACCTTCGCACCAGGTAGGCATGTTACCAGGCGATCCTCACGCTCACCAGCCACCCAGCTGTCTACATTCCTAATAAGCGAATCACCAACTATGATGGCCGACTTTGGGGAGATATCCTCGGTGCGAAAGGACAATGCAATACCTGGACAGCATGTCCTTGCTATAGGATCTTTTCCTGCTGCACTAGGTTGATGCTCTCCAATCATGAGACCTTCTTCCTCCAAGGCAGCAGCAGGATTGCCAGTCTGAAGTTGGGACTTGACTACTTTGTCCTTGAAGGTCTCATCTATATACCTCTGTGTCTGCCTCAGCTCCTCCAGGTCTGCCACTCTAGCCTCCAGAGATCGGACTCGTTCTCTGAGAGCAAGGAGCTCTTTGCATCGCATGCACATGTACAACTTCTCACCAAAGGGTAAAAAATCATACATGTGACACTCGATGCAAAAGACAGGGAAGGTGCTGGACTGCTGCCTTCATCTCAAATTTGTTCAGTTCCTACTTAAGTTTTAGGTTGCTATGGGAGCAGGAATGTGTCTAATTAATGTCCTTTAAATGTATTAGTGAATGCACTATATGTCTAGTAGTGGCCTACAGGGGAATGATCAAACTCTCAATAAGGTTTTTTATTTTTGGTTTTTTTGTAAGTGGCACCTGCCTATAAATTAAAGGATGTCCCTGTTCAACATGGACAGGGAAATAAA
Source organism: Rhinatrema bivittatum (assembly GCF_901001135.1). Lineage (NCBI taxonomy): Eukaryota > Metazoa > Chordata > Amphibia > Gymnophiona > Rhinatrematidae > Rhinatrema > Rhinatrema bivittatum. Next base: position 10,599,667 of record NC_042629.1, on the reverse strand, counting down.
CTGATTCAAATGAAACTCCAAAACCACTTTTGGCAACAAGGTGTTATGCTTCACTCCTCAAGAAGGGAGGAGTTAGCAGTCTGTTGTGGCTTACCCTGGCAGGAGGGCAGAGTTAGCAATCTATTGTAATTCTGACTCCTGTAGAAGAGAGGAGTTAGCAATCTGTGAGTGGTCACTCCGCCAGTAGGGCGGAGTTAGCAATCTGTTGTCAATCACCCCGTCAGGAGGCGGAATTAGAGTGTCTGCTAGGAGTTAACAGTCTGTTATAGGTTAGGACTGCTGCGTAGCAATCTGTAATAGAAGCTGCTATGGAGTTGCTCCCCAGAGTGGAGAGGTCAGCAACCATCTAAGATCTGTTCTTCCAGAGAGGAAGAAATAGTATCTGTTATGGATCTCCACACAGAGTGGCAACCTGATATACGAGAGTCTCCCTGAAGGGAGGTGAAGGCCCCTCTGTATGGTTCCTGCTAAGAAGTAGTAATTGGTTATGATACAGTTCCTGAGGAAGAAGATGTTAGGAACAGTTGAGGGTAGACTGCAAGGTAGAAGTTTGTTGTACTCAGCTCTTGAAGTGTGAGAGATGAGAACTCTAATGTAGAATGGTGAATCCTTGAGTCGATGGCAGATGACAGCACCCTCAAAAGGATATCAAGAGAGGGACCACCAACTAGGCTGGAGCATGGAGACAGACACAGATAGTTCTTTATTAGTTCTTTATTAGACAGGTAGTAGAACCTCTGTATCGCTCCATGGTGAGACCGCACCTTGAATACTGTGTACAATTCTGGTCGCCGCATCTCAAAAAAGATATAATTGCGATGGAGAAGGTACAGAGAAGGGCTACCAAAATGATAAGGGGAATGGAACAACTCCCCTATGAGGAAAGACTAAAGAGGTTAGGACTTTTCAGCTTGGAGAAGAGACGGCTGAGGGGGGATATGATAGAGATGTTTAAAATCATGAGAGGTCTAGAACGGGTAGATGTGAATCGGTTATTTACTCTTTCGGATAGTAGAAAGACTAGGGGGCACTCCATGAAGTTAGCATGGGGCACATTTAAAACTAATCGGAGAAAGTTCTTTTTCACTCAACGCACAGTTAAGCTCTGGAATTTGTTGCCAGAAGATGCTAGAAGTAGATGATACCCTCACATAGATATTAATAAGGCTCAGTAGCTGGAGAGAGTTGGGTCCTTGAAGAGCGAGTACCTTGTTCCAGGAACAGCTGTGAGAGAGCAATGGTAACTCACAGTTAATTATCTCTGTAATGGTTTCTAGGCAAACTGTAATAAGAACTCACAATATCTGTATATGAAATAACTTCTGAAATAGAAGGGATTCTTCGGAAGATTTTAGGAACATAGGCCCTCGAGGAGTGAGTACCGGTTCCTATATGCAACTGGAAAGGAAACTCACAATGTTCACGTCTGCGATCACTTCCAGGCAGTAAGGAGTCTTCTGAGCATTCAGGGACATAGGCCCTCGAGGAGCGAGTACAGGATCCCATCTTAGCAATCTGAAAACAAGAGGAGAGAGCAGGGCCCCCGAGGAGCGGGTACCCCTGGTAAGTTCAAAGAGGCAGAGCAGCGGAGAATGAAGCGGGTCTGCAATCAATCCCTTGCTAACTCGATTCGTAAGCGTAAGCAAAGCCCTTTTATGTTGGAAGTGGGTGACGTCACTATGGGGGGACGCCCCCGAGGTTTGCGCCCTTGCTGGTACAAACTTGGTGCGCGCCCTACATCATCAGGAACATGGCGGATCCGCAGCGTCAGGCCAGCCCGGGGACTCCGGGAAGAAACGTCGAGGAGAAGCCGTGGCAGCATCTGTCCATCAGACCCGAAGGGAGTCACCTCAGAGGTAGAGAGAGTGGAGCAAGGGCAAGAACAGGCATGAACGCAACAAAAGGAAGGCACAGTCCGAAGCTGTACCGCTCCCGGAGTCACATGCAGAAAAGTCACCGCTCCCGGAGTCACATGCAGAAAAGGCTCACAAGAAGAAACAGCCTTCAGTTCAGAAATCCGATGTGCAGAACAGACTGCCACTAGAAAAACTGTCTTCAAGGTAAGCAGCCGCAAGGAGAGGCCACGTAATGGCCGAAAATTAGGACCTGCCAAGAAATTCAGGACCAGATTAAGGACCCACAGAGAAACCGGTAGCTGCAATGGAGGACGAAGATGTTTAATTCCCTTCAAGAGCCGAGACACATCTGGAAGCAATACAAAGGCCCACCAGTGACTTGCCCCCTATAAGAAGTGAGAACTGCCACTTGAACATTCAATGTGTTAAGGGCCAAGCTTTTACGGAATCTATCCTGCAAAAATTCCAAAATTAATGTAATTTCCACCTTGAGAGGCTGAGAACCAAGCTCCTCACACCAGACCTCAAAAATTCTTCAGACTCTAATGTAATCCAGTGACCTAGAAAATTTTCTGGCCCGAAGCAAAGTGGAAATCATTGCAGCAGAATAGCCATGCTTCAACAACCGAGTCCTCACAAGGGCCAAACTGTAAGACAAAATCGACCCGAATCATTGTATAAAATGGGTGCCTGCCACAACAGATCCTTCTGGAGTGGCAGTTTGAGGGGACTTCCCACCAACAATCTCTGTAGATCAGCATACTACGTGTTGTAAATCTGCTAGGGAGTTAGCAATCTTGTTGTAAATCTGCTCCTGTGGAAGGAGGAGTTAGCAATCTGTAGCAAATCTGCTCCTGTGGAAGGAGGAGTTAGCAATCTTGTTAGGCTCTGCTATGCTGATGGGAGGAGCAAACAGATAGTGATTAGAGATGACTCCTAAAGAAGGAGAGTTAGCGATCTAGTTAGAGACTCCGTGAGGAGTTAGCAATCTTGTTATGAGCTAGCTCCTGTAGAGGGAGGAGTTAGGAATCTGTACCAGTGGAGTACTTAGAGAGGGCACCAACTGTAGAGAAATGTAGATAGGTGGATCCCTGGGCCGATGGCAGATGACAGTGCCCCCAGGAGGATATCCTGAGAGGGACCACCGGCTAGGCTTGGGTATGGAGACAGACACAGATAATTCTTTTATTAGACAGGTAGTAGTGTCTAATGATATGAAGTCTGCGAAACAATGCGACAAGGCGATAGCAAAAGCCAGAAGAATGCTGGGCTGCATAGAGAGAGGAATATCGAGTAAGAAAAGGGAAGTGATTATCCCCTTGTACAAGTCCTTGGTGAGGCCTCACCTGGAGTACTGTGTTCAGTTCTGGAGACCGTATCTACAAAGAGACAAAGACAAGATGAAAGCGGTTCAGGGAAGGGCGACCAGGAAGGTGGAGAGTCTTCATCGGATGACATACGAAGAGTGATTGAAGAATCTAAATATGTACTCCCTGGAGAAAAGGAGGAGCAGGGGTGATATGATTCAGACTTTCAGATACTTGAAAAACTTTAATGACCCAAAGACAACGACAAACCTTTTCCGTCAGAAAAAAATCAGCAGAACCAGAGGTCATGAGCTGAGGCTCCAGGGAGGAAAACTAAGAACCAATGTCAGGAAGTATTTCTTCACGGAAAAGGTGGTGGATGCCTGGAATGCCCTTCCGGAGAAAGTTGTGAAGTCTAAAACTGTGAAGGACTTCAAAGGGGCATGGGATAAACACTGTGGATCCATCAAGTCTAGAGGACGTGAATAAAGGGGAGGCAGCGAAACACTGCACGGAGTGGCAGTAGCCACAGAGGCATTCACGGAGCGGGATGCCAGTGGTTGGTGTTCCACCTTCACGAAGCGGAAGGATGGAGGGCTGCCATCTCCAAAAAAAAAACAAAAACCAGGGGTGGGTAAGAGTATGGGGCAGGGGTGTGGCCTGCTTGTTGCAGCGGTTGCTACCCCTAATTGAGCTGGATGTTCACTTGGATGCAGATCCGGTGCTGCTCTCTACATTGGTGGTGGGGTGGAGGGGAATTAGGGCTGGAGGGTACTGGAAGCCAATAGTAACAGGTGGGAGAGAGAAAAAGGAAAAAAAAAAAAAAAAGGATAACGTGCGTAGCTTGCTGGGCAGACTGGATGGGCCGTTTGGTCTTCTTCTGCCATCATTTCTATGTTTCTATGGAACGGTGTTCCCAGGGTTGCTGAGCTGTAGAGAAAACTATAGATAGTGAGTAGACAGGGAATGCTGTGTACATAGCCAGAACTGGATGACAAAACTCGCATAAGGTCTTAAGAAGCTCAGTAGCTGGAAATGGTTAGGCCCTTGAGGAGCGAGTACCTGGTTCCAGGGAAACCTCCGAGAGAGCGATGATAACTCACAATTGTCTGTATCTGCGATAGCTTCCAGACAGTAGAGAATCTTCAGAGGGTTCAGGAACATGGGCCCTCGAGGAGCAAGTACCGGTTCCTATCTGTATTCTGAAATAGTAACTTACAAATGTCTGTATCTGCGATAGCTTCCAGGCAGTAGAGAATCTTCAGAGTGTTGAGGAACATGGGCCCTCGAGGAGTGAGTACCGGTTCCTATTTATAAACTGAAATAGAGAAAAGCAAGTGTGGCCCCCGAGGAGCGGGTACCGCTGGTAAGTCCGAGGAGGCAGAGTAGCTTGGACGAATCCTTGCTAACTCGATTCGTTAGCAAATACTGAGACCTTTTATATTGGAAGTGGATGACGTCAATTCAGGGGAACGCCCCCGAGGTTCACGCCCTTGCTGGTACATACATCGGAGCGCACGCGTGCCCTACGTCATCAGGAACATGGTGGATCCGCAGCATCGTGCTGGTCCGGGGACGCCGGAGGAAGAAGGCAAGGAGACGCAGCGGGAGCGAACCGTCCATCAGACCCGGAGGGAGTCTCCACAGAGGTAAGGAGGGCGGAGTGAGGGCATTGAGCAACGACGGACGCAACACTACAGCCTCTGTGGCCAATCTGGAGCAACCAAAAGTACCGTTTCACCTGATTTGCAATCTTTTGAACAATTCTGCCTATCAGTGACCAGGGCAGGAAAGCATATAACACCCTGCCTTGCGGCCCACATCTGAATGAGAGCGATACCCAGCACTTTTGGATCTCTTCTGTGACAGAAGAACCACAGAACCTTCGCATTGCTGGAAGTCACCAGCAATCTAGATATGGGCAACCCCAGTGCGCCACTATGAGCTGAAAGGCTTCGTCCGCTAAGTCCCATTCTCCTGGGTCTGAGCTCATCCTGCTGACAAAATCATCCCTTATATTGTCCTTTCCGGTAATGTGGGAGGTGGAGATGTCTTGAAGATGTTACTCTGCCCATACCATGAGCGCATCTATCTCCTCTGACAACTGTTGGCTTCTGGTTCTGCCATTATGACTGATGTAGAACATCAGACATTATCCTGACTGCCCGAGCCTGTAGATGCGTGGCAAACTGCAAGCACACCAGCCATACTGCCAGTGCTGCCAAGCAATTGATGCTCCACTGCTGTTCCTCAGCATTCATAGAAACATAGAAATGACAGCAGAAAAAGGCCAATCAGCCCATCCAGTCTGCCCAGCAAGCTCTCACACTTATTTCCCCATACTTATCTGTTTCACCGATCACCAAGTTCAGAGCCCTTGTTAGTAACTGTTTGATTCAAATTTCCTGCCCCCCCTGCCATTGTTGCAGAGAGTAATGTTGGAGTTGCATCAAAGGTGAGCATAAGGCTTAATGTTTCAGGGTAGTAACTGCCTCCTCAAACAAGTTACCCCTATGCTTGTTTACCCAGATTGCACAGATCAATGCCTTGTTGGATGTTGTTTGAATGTAAACCCTCTTTTCCACATTTCTCCCTGCCATTGAAACAGAGAGCAATGCTCGATATGCATTCAAAGTGAAGTATCAGGCTTAATTGGTTTAGGGTAGTAACCGCCGCAATAAGCAAGCTACCCCCATGCTTATTTGCCCAGACTTTGTAGCTCAGTCCTTCAAGTGACCTTGCACCAGAAACTTACAACAATGAGCCCTCTCAACCCAGAAGGCTCGCATTGTTACCGGGGAGTGCTAGGAGAGTGGTCCCCATTAGAGAAAGTGTGCCCTTGGGCCCCTGGCACGATCCCGCACCAAGGGTAGGTGTAGCGTGGACCCAACCCCCAGCCGGACCTGCATGCCTCTGGAACCAACAGGTGGAGTGTTGGTGATGAACAGACCTCCGACCGTTCCCAGCCCTTTCGGACCTGCCGCTGGGATGGCAAGAGGCAGCAGACCGGACTCAGGGCGTGGGCAGATGAATGTTCAAAAACAATAGACGAAGACGCGGGAACCATAGACTGTAGACGTAGACTCTAAAACAAGATACTGTAGGCGTAGACTCTGAAACAAGTAGGAAGGTTGACGTTGGCACTGTCCCTCAGGGTGCCCTACACAGCCAGTATGACTGGTCTGGTCATGGACCACCCTGTCCCACATCCGCGGGAGCGGAACCAGTGCAGGAAAGGAAATGCTGCACAAAGCAGTCCAGGGAAATGTACTGCACATCGGCAGTCTAAAGCAGGTTAGGGCACACCGGCAGTCAGAAGCAAGTTAAAAATTCAGGGTCAGGAACAAAAACCAAGGAACATCATGAAACATCAGGGCATGCAAGACACGGACACCAAGCTGAAGCAAATACGGAGGCCTGATGGAGCGCTGGAAGAGAAGACATCCAGAGAGGTGTAATGCCAATGCAAGGCATAGCATGAGTGCTGGAGCAAGGTTTTTATAGCCCAGGAGCAGGCAACTCCCTGGGAGAAGTCCAGATGGGCCGTCCCTCGCTGGCTCTATAAAAGTGGAGAGGAGCCGCGGGCCTGCCCCTTAGGAGAAGGGCATGGTCCACACCAGAGCATCCAGGCTGCAGTAGAGCAGGCCCCGAACAACACCGAAGGCCTCCCAGGCCGTGAAGCAGGATCCGGATGGTTGCTCAGGCGAGGCCCTGGCTTCGGAGCGGCCTCCAGAAAAAGGTGAGATGCCTCCTGTGGCACAGCTACAGGAGGAATCGTATCACGCATCTATCGTGAGCACTAATCAATCTGGTGTCTCCAGGAAACTCCCTTCCTGAGATGATCCAACAGTAACTATCACTGCAATTGGATACTCACCTCCAATGGTAAATGAAGACTCACTGCATAATCCTTCGCCTGCAGACTCCACTGGGAAAGTAACGTGCGCTGAAGAAGCTGCATATGCACACTTGTCCAGGGTACAACCTCCAACATGGCTGCCATCAAACTCAGGACCTGTAGAAATGACCACAATGTTAGGGGAAGTCCTTCTCAGGGTCGAACTTGAGCAATCAACTTCTGAATGTGACACTCTGGCAGAAACATTCTGCTCTGCTTTGTATTGAAACAAATGCCGAGATACTCCAGCGTCTGAGATTGCTGTAGGCAGCTCTTGGCCAAGTTCACATCCAGCTTAGATCCTGCAGCAAGGAGACCAACCTACGAGAAGCCAGGTGGCTCTCCTCCACGCTCTTGGCCTGAATCAACTAGTCATCCAGATACAGGTGAACAAGGATGCTATCCTTGCGCAAGGATGCTGCCACTACCTCCATGACCTTGGAGAAGGTCCTGGGCACAGTGGCTAGCCTGGGCCTGAAACTGACGATGACATCCCAGAGCAGCAAACCAAAAGAACCATTGATGTTCATGATGAAAGGGAATATGCAGATATGCCTCCACCAGATTCAAAGATGTGGGATATTACCCTGATTGTACAGCCATTATTACAGAATGAAGTCTCCATTCAGAAATGAGTCACTCGTAAATGTCGATTGACTCCTTTGAGATACAGGATGGGTCGAAAGGACCCTTCTTTCTTGGGTACAAGAAAGTAAATGGAATAGCGGCCCATATTTTCTTGAGATTCAGAAACAGGAATTATGGCCTTCAAGTCCAATAGCTTCCTTATGGTAGCCTCCACTGCCACCCTCTTCTGAAGGGAGCTGCATGGAGAAATCATAAAGGCATCCGGAGGAATGCGAAGGAATTTGAGAGCATAGCCATACCTTACCACATCTAGAATGAATTGGTCCAATGTGATCTAGACCCACCTCGAGATAGACGCCCACCTATTTCCTGCCCCAGCATGTGAGTCCAAAAACATTCATTGAGAAGATTGGGAGGCTCCACTCCCTGAGCCTGCATCCTTCTGAGGCTTTCTGAGGTGAAAGCACTGAGACCTACTGAAGGGATGAGGTCTCTGAGTAGACAACCCCTAATAACGATGAAATTGCCTATAGTCTCAAGAGCTGCCATGTGCCCAAATAGGCTCAAAGCTGGCTTCTTATCCTCCGGCAAACAAGGGACCTGGGCTTCCCTCATCTATTTTCCATCTTCTCCAACTCACTGCCAAATAAAAGAGAACTCTTAAAGGGAAATCTTGTGAGATTGGACTTAGAAGTGGTGTCCAAGGACCAAATTCACAGCCACAGCTGACACCTAGCTGCTATCAGGGAAGCAACCCCTCTGGCAGAAATGTGAACAAAGTCACAGCCCGCATCATCTATTAAGGTGGATCCTGGTTCCACTACCATTTTGTTATCCAATCTCGCTCCCTCAGACTCCTGAGAAAGAAGCAGACTCGCTCTAGCCATAAGGGAACAACAAGAGGCAATCTGCAAATTTATTGCCATGGCCTCATGGCTTCAATCCTTCTATCCTGAGCATCCTTTAGAGCTGCTCTCCTTCCACCTGAATAGTGGTTCACTTAGTAGCAGAACACAATAGCGCATCCACCTTCAGGAATCGCAACTGCTCTTTTGCCATCGGATCCAAGGGATATAAACCGGCCAAGGCGCACCCTCCTTTAAAGCTTGTCTCTTCCACACTCCATTCAAGGTCAATCAACTCTTGAATTGCATCCAGGAGGTGAAATAAACATGATACTTTGTGTAGGGTGACCAATATGGGGTCCTTCTTCTGTACACTCGTAGAGTCACTCCCAGCTACCCCAAGTGTCTTCAGAGTCTGAGATAACAAACTCATCTCTATGAAAGTAACGGAGCAGAGTTCTATGTGGTTCTAAATCCGAGGGAATTTCCCCTTCCTCCAGGGGGGAGAAACCCAAATCATCATCAGTGTGATCTTGATCCACATCCTCCTGAACATCATCAGGAACTACTGCACCACAACGCTTACATGCAGTGATGAACAAGTGGAGACCCTAATTATGCGATCTTGATTTAGGAGGTATTACAGGCTCTGAAGAGTGCCCTTGCAAAAAAGGATGTAGTTTATGGAAAAATTCCCTCTAGAAAAAGGAGAATGTGTCCATACCAGGCTTCCAAGCAAATATCTCCTGAGACATCTCTGTCATGGGATCAACCAAAGAAGGGAACACCCTTGTTGTGTCACCTACAGCCCACACCCCTCTGACCGAGGGGATGGATCAGCATCAGCAAAATCAATAGAAAGGATCCAGGCAGCACTGACACAAACTTGCAGAAAGCCTTGGCTATATCGCCCTTATATGGCAAGCAGCACAAACTGCTAAGCGCTTCAACTTCTTTGACATCGGCGCTATACAATACAATACACACTCAGCTATACACTCAAAAAGTGCTTTAATATGCGCACACCAGCAGACCGCAGAAGTGCGTGCACAAACAGAATACGGTCTTAAGCGTCAAGTAAGCGTGCACGTTTGTGCCTGTGGGACATTTATTCAGGAAGTTAGTGAAGTGGATCAGAAGATTATTATATGCGAAGGTGGGGTTAATAGTGGATCTAGGCAATCACCAATAAATTGATAAATGTGGATTAATATATATGGCACAGCTTAGTATAAGACATTTTTAAATTGTATACTGTTTTTCTTTACTTCTCTTGCTCAGTAACAGGCACTGATTTAAGAGCAAGGAACACATCTGTTCTCGGCCAGATATGGCCAGTGAAAGCCGGTGCCTGGATTTGGTAGTGACAGGATACCTCCTTGACAGCCATATCCAGGCCATAAATCTTATTGTAACTGTGAGTTTTAATTAGCCATAGCTTAACAAGCTACAGATGGCTATTGTCAGAGCTATGATTGCAAGTCAGAACACAACACTTGCAGATGCTGGATTAGAGCCAGAAAATGAGAATATAAGGAATTGCATTTGGCAGTGTTCTTTGGATGAGCCATGGACACAAGCAGGCTACTTGTTCCTGAAGATCCCAGGCCCATACAGTTTTTCATTTCACAGAATACATTGGCTCATAGAAAGGAAGATCTATGAGGGAAGTACTCTTTGTAAAAAATGTTTCTTTAGTCCTAGCTTTGTTATTGCAATAACTATTTGCTTTGATTAATCTATGCAGTGCTTATTGTGATGCTCTGTGCTTATTATTGATATTCACTTTTGATATTTGTCTTTGCTGATCTTTATACAATTTTTGTCATATTCAGTAAACTAAGTTTTGCTTTTACAAGTTTGTATGTATGTGTTCTATGATATAAAATACTTCCATTCAGACCACCTCATAGCACTGACGCACGGCAAGAAGACCCCTTTGAAAGCGCACGAAAAACACTGTTGAAGTCTACCACGCAGCCTGAATGTCTAAGCAAATATACTTGGAAGTTGTGCAATATCCTGTCACTGCCCAGGAAATCTTAGAGTGCAGTCTACTAGAGCTCCAGCAGTATCGTGTGCAGAGAGTTGGTTATTTTCTCCTTCTAAGTTACTTAGAGAAAGAAATTTCAGCATCTGAAATATAGCTTCCCACTTTGTTGGAATCCCCTTTGATAATCTCTACCATGAAGCATAAACAATCGGTCAGACTATCTGAAAGAGCCAGAAAACTGCAAGTACCTCATCCGAAGCCACTTGATATCCAAGGTATGCAAAAAATGAGACCCACTCTCATCACTAACCTCCTCCAGCGTGGTAAGGGAAATAGAGCGAGTCAACTGAAACTCCCCAAAACCACTGCCGGCAAGAAGTCACGCACAAGCAAGAAGATGGCAAGAAGATCTTGCAGCTCGGAAACCTGACATGCTGACCAGATTGCCATGAGAAAAAACTGCCAGCAAAGGTAAGTAGCTGCAAGGAACATCCACACAATGGATGAAAGGTGGGACTCACCAAAGTCAAGACCAGATTAAGGTTCCGCAGCAGCACTGGTAGCTGCAAGGGAAGCCGAATACAGTTATCTCCCTCATGAACCGGGACTCCTCCAGTCCAACAAAGACTCGCCCTCTGTCACAAGCGAGAGCTGCTGCCTGAACCTTCAGGATGGTAAAGATCTAGCCTCTAAGCCAACCTTCTGGCAGGAAATTCCAAAAGAAAATGAATTTCTCTCTGAGAGGGTGAGAACCCCGCTCCTCACCCCAGGCCTGGAAGGACTCTGACTGTATCATAAGCCAGAGAGATAGAATACTCTGCAGAAGAATAACCACACTTCAGCAACCAAACCTCTCAAGGGCCAAACCATAAGGCAAATTTGATCTGTATCATTAAGTTATTTATTTATCATTATTTATTTATTTAATTAATGATTATTGATTTTGTTATGCCTTTAAGTATTATCCACTCTTCCTGTTAATTGTATTCTTCGGTTACTTGTAAGGGCTCCGCCCAAAAGTTTTTTGTTTTATGTAAACCGATACGATGTGCGAACGGCTATCGGTATAAAAGAGACTTTAAATAAATAAATAAATAAATAAATAAATAAATAAATAAATAAATAAGTGAAAGGGTCCCTGGAGCACTGCCCACTAGCAGTCTCTGTAGATCAAAAAACACGGCTTCCACAGCCAAACTGTAGATATCAGATGTATGATTGTGGTCTGCATAGCAATCTTGAGAAAGATGCTGTCTATTTATGTTCCTGGCAGGAAGACTTATAATATCCTACCCTGTGGCCACACTTGAATGGAAGCACCAAACGTTTGCACTCTTGGACCACCGACTGAAGAATTGTGGTACTTTCGCAAGATTAGATTACCCCAACACACTAACATGAGTGGAAAGGCTTCCGTTCTGCCTAGATGAATGATGTAGGCTACTGTCTATGCATTGTCTGACAGTACTGTGACTAGACGAGCTTCCAGCCACTCGGTGAAGCACAAACATGCCAGTCAGAGTACACATGCTCCCAATTCCTGATAGGGAGCTCTATAACTAAGCAGGTTCGCATCTGATGAGAACCTTGCAGCCCGGTTTCTCCAGGGAAATCCCCTCCCTGAGATGAGCTGCCTGTATTCACCACTGCAACTGGACCTTCACTGACAGGAGCAAGTGAAATCACACTATACACTCCTGCAAGCGCAGATGCCATTGAGAAAGGAATGTGTGCTTATAAGGCTGCAAGCATGCCTACGGACCAGGGACAATGTCCAAAATGGCCGCTATCGACCCCAGGAATTGAACAATGAACTCCTGACTGCGACGCTCAACACTGGCCACATGTCAAAATATTCCAGTGTCTAAGGCTAGATACGTGCCTCTTTTACGCAGAGATGCCAGTACTACCACCATGACCTTGTAGAAGGTTCATGTACGCAACCACCAGCCTGAAGGTCAATGCCTGAAAATGATGATGTCTCAGAATGACCAATTTCAGGAAATGCTGATGTTCCTGGGAAATGCACAGCCATGCCTCCTGTTGCGGTCCCGGTTGCAAGTCTCGCGACCGGGCCCTTATCTCCTCCTCCAGGGCGCCAACGACAGGACCCGCTGCTCACCAGGCTCATGTTCCCTTCCCCGGTCCGCTGATGACAGGACACGCTGCTGGTCGGGCCTGTTCAGGCCTTCTCGCGATGGCGTCTCCACGAGGGAGATGCCGCCAAGCCTCGAAACCAGGCCACTCCTCTCCTAGGCGCGCGCGCACGCAAAGAGGTACCTTTTAAAGGGCTTTCCCCGCCAGACCACAGGCCGCCCTCAGGAGTGACGTCAGATGCCGGCAAGTATTTAAGTCCGGCGTCTGACTGAACAAATCGCCTTGCAACGAGATTCCCTGCTGGATGTTAGTTGCAGTGTGCTGTTCTCTTCCTTGCCTGGATATTCCATTGGTTCCTGTTCCTGGTCCCACTTCAGTTCCAGCTCCGGATCTTCTGCTTCAGTTCCTGGTTCCGCTTCAGTTCCAGCTCCAGATCGTCTTCCTCAGTTCCTGGTTCCGCTTCAGTTCCAGCTCCGGATCCTCTGCTTCAGTTCCTGGTCCCGCTTCAGTTCCAGCTCCGGATCTTCTGTTCTAGTTCCTTGTCCCGCTTCAGTTCCAGCTCCGGATTTTCAGCTTCTGTTCCGGACTCCTCCTAGCTTGCTTCCCTGGTTCCTGACTCCAGCCTGCTTCTGACTTTCCATGTCTGCCGCCCGCCTCGACCTTGGTCTGTCTTCTCATCTATTAGCTGCCTTTGCCTAAGTCCCAGCGGCCCGGGTCCTCATGGGCTCCTCCCGGGGGGATCTCGGGCTTCCAGGGTGAAGACGTCATTTCTTCTTCCAGCCTTGCTACCACCAGAGTCCCAGTAGTCTGGGTCCTCTCGGGCTCCTCCCGGGGGATCTCAGGCTTCCAGGGTGAAGGCTTCAGCTCTACATCCAGTTTGACTCCGCCTTCCAGCCTACCTCGACACAGCAGAGTGCTCTTCTTCTTCCATCCCACTCTGCCAGGCCAGTCCAAGGGTCCACTGTTATGTCCGCAACAGTTTGCAAGGCCATGGACCTGGCGGATATACCTGGCCTCTAGGCCATCCCTGGAATGGCTCAGCGCTTGCAGCAGCAGCAACATTGCCTGGATGTTCTTGCGGCTACTGTGGAACGCTTGGTGAACCGTTTGGATGCCACACATCCAGAACCTCCCCAGGGGTCACTTCCTGCTCCTGTGGTTAGTGTGAACATGCCTACTCAGCTGCCGGCACCATCTCGCTACTCTGGAGAGGCTAAAGCTTGCCGAGGGTTCTTGAACCAATGTTACATCAGGTTCTCTCTTCTACCCAACCAGTTTCCTACAGACTCCGTGAAGGTGGCGTACATCCTGTCTTTGCTTGATGGGAAGGCGCTGACTTGGGCCTCTCCCATGTGGGAACGTAATGATCCTTTGCTAAACAGCCTGCCGCAGTTCATAGCCAGCTTCAAACAAGCCTTTGATGAACCCACACGCTTATCTACAGCCACATCGGAGCTATTGCAGTTACGACAAGGGTCCTGCTCCTTGGCAGATTACACTATTGAATTTCGTACCCTCACCCTAGAAGTAGGATGTGGGAGGATAGTCTACGAGGAGTCTTTTTGGAGGGCCTGTCGGCACATATCAAGGATGAATTGGCAGCTCGGGATATTCCTGACGATATTAATGAGGTCATTGATTTGGCTGGGTAACACAGGGCAAAGGAGGGGCGCCCGATTCGGCATACAGTGCCGTTAGCCCCTGTGTTCTCTAGACCCATGACATCGGGGTCGAGCCAAGGAGCAGCGCAATCTGAGGGTTCAGTGGAGGAGCCCATGTAGTTGGGGCGTACTCCATTATCTGCTGAAGAGAGGCGACGTCGCCAAACTTTGGGCTTATGTCTCTACTGTGGCAACAAAGGCCAAATTTTAGCCCAATGTAAGGAGCGCCCGGAAAACTCCAGAGTCTAGGATGTGTTGGGGAGCTGCTCCTAGGCTGTGTCAACTCTGCTCCTCAATGTACGGTACCTATTACTTTGGAATATCCTGGTGGTTCTTTTGAGACTCTCACCTTCATTGACTCTGGGGCAGGTGGGAATTTTATCTTGGCAGACCTGGTACAACAGCTACGAATTCCCATCCTTCCACATGAACCTCCTTTACGAATTACCTCTATCCGAGGAACACTCCTTCCAGGAAACATCTCTGCCTCCACTGTTCCTCTCACTCTCCGTACCGGAGCTCTGCATTTGGAAGAAATTTCTTTTCTCATCTTGGAGAGAGCCGTCCACCCTGTGGTACTGGGATTACCATGGTTACAGCTACATTCTCCAGTCATCCATTGGGACACTTTACTAATTGTGGAATGGAGTCCCTTTTGTTTCACCAATTGTCTCAAAATTCCGTGTGCACCATGCATCTCCCTCTAGCACACTTCCATTTCACCGCTTGCACCCTACACAGACTTTGCAGATGTATTTTCCAAGAAAAAGGCAGAGATTCTGCCACAACATCGTCCTTTTGACTGTGTGACTGAAATGTTACCGGGAACCTCGCCACCTCTTGGGAGGGTGTATCCATTATCCTTGCCAGAGACACGAGCTATGTTGGATTACTTTGCCGAGAACCTTGCTAGAGGGTTCATCAGACCCTCCAAATCTACTGCAGGGGCGGGGTTTTTCTTTATAGGGAAAAAGGATGGTTCCCTGAGGCCGTGCATCGACTATAGAGGCCTTAACGCCATTATCAAGCGAGATTGCTACCCCCTTCCGTTGATTCCTGAACTCCTAGATAGGTTACAAGGAGCCAGGATCTTCACCACGTTGGATCTGCGAGGTGCTTATAACTTGGTCCGGATTCATCCTGGTGATGAGTGGAAGACTGCCTTTAACACCAGGGATGGGCATTATGAGTACCTTGTCATGCCGTTTGGGTTATGCAATGCCCCGGCAGTCTTCCAACACCTAATGAACAAAGTACTTTGTGATCTACTACATTCTTCAGTCATTGTATATCTGGATGAAGTACTAATTTATTCCCGGGACCTGGAGTCGCATCGACAACACGTAAGACAAGTTTTGCAAATCCTCAGAGACAATCATTTAAATGCTAAGTTGGAAAAATGCATGTTCGAGCAGGAGTCTCTTCCCTTTCTGGGATATATTGTATCAGCAACCGGATTCCAGATGGATCCCGAGAAAGTGGCAGCTATTAAAGATTGGCCTCGTCCTAAAGGATTAAAAGCCTTGCAGCGTTTTCTTGGCTTTGCAAACTTTTACAGATGCTTCATTCCTCACTACTCCCTCAGGGTGGAACCACTCACTGCACTCACTAGAAAGGGGGTCGATGCCGTGGAATGGCTGGAGGCGGCTTGTCAGGCATTTGAAGACCTTAAGAAGGCCTTTTTACTGGATATTTGCCTATGTCACCCAGACCCCCTTCACCCTTTTATAGTGGAGGTGGACGCTTCCAATATAGCAGTAGGAGCCGTGCTTAGCCAAAGCACCAGTTTGGGGAAATTATTACCATGCTCATACTTCTCTAAGAAATTCTCTGCAGCCGAATGTAATTACAGCATAGGAGATAAAGAACTTTTGGCAATCAAGCTGGCTTTCGAAGAATGGAGACAATGGCTGGAGGGGGCTGCGCATCCTGTCACAGTCTACACCGACCACAAGAACTTGGAGTTCTTATGTCAGGCACAACGCTTAAATCCTAGGCAAGCCCGTTGGTCTCTATTTTTCAACCGCTTTGACTTCGTGCTTCGCTACCGGCCCGCATCCAAAAACGTGCGAGCAGAAGCATTATCTCGTACTTCGGAGTTGGAGGAGGAGGGGGAACTTCCTCAGTATATTCTAGATCCTGCAAAAGTTAATTTATCCAGTACAATTGTAAGTCCTCTGGGGAGGACTGTGGTTCCACGACGTTCTCGAAGGAGAGTTCTGATTTGGGCCCACGAATCCCTTACAGGCGGCCATGCTGACCATGAAAGAACACTTGATTTGTTAAATCGCTATTACTGGTGGCCCACCATAAGGCAAGATGTCCGCGCCAACGTCAGTTCATGTCCCACCTGCACTAAACAAAAACTGCGATCTGGAAAACCATGGAGGTTGCTGCAACCTTTGCACATACCTGTAGAACCCTGGACACACATCG
Organism: Rhinatrema bivittatum; assembly: GCF_901001135.1. Taxonomy (NCBI): domain Eukaryota; kingdom Metazoa; phylum Chordata; class Amphibia; order Gymnophiona; family Rhinatrematidae; genus Rhinatrema; species Rhinatrema bivittatum. Next base: position 10,582,986 of record NC_042629.1, on the reverse strand, counting down.
CCACAGATTTCGTGGTAGACCTGCCTGCCTCTGAAGGGAACACAGTCATCTGGGTAACCGTGGATTGCTTCTCCAAGATGGCCCACTTTGTTCCACTTCCCAAATTACCATCTGCACCAGAACTGGCTCAGCTCTTCACACAACATGTCTTCTGAATTCGTGGACTCCCGCAAGATATAGTGTCTGATCGAGGACCCCAGTTCACCGCTCGCTACTGGAGGGCATTGTGCAAAACGTTTGATGTGCAACTTAATTTGTCCACAGCCTTTCACCCCCAAAGTAATGGGCAGACGGAACGACCAATCGTTCTTTGAAGACGTTTCTCCGCACATTCGCCAATGAAAGACAGGACAACGGGGTGAGACTACTACCCTGGGCTGAGTTCTCCTACAATACCCATACCCATTCAGTTACGGGGAAATCGCCTTTTCTAACAGTATTTGGCAAGCAACTCAAACCACCATTGCCTCTGCCCATGCCTAGTTCCTCGCCAGCAGTTCAACTCTCTGCTCAACAGCTGCACGCTCTCTGGGTCTCTATCCAAGGCAAGTTCACCAAGGCGGCATGCACAACTAAAAAGTGGGCAGATCGACACTGCCAACCTGCACCAGTCTTTCTTCCCGGCGATTGAGTCTAGCTCAGCACCAGGAACATACAACTTTGGGTCCCATCTCGAAGATCGGCTGCAAAGTACTGTGGCCCGTTTCGTGTTGCAGAAAGAGTGGGCTTGGTGTCTTACCGTCTGCGTCTTCCTTCTTCCATGCGCATTCATAATGTGTTCCATGTCTCTTTGCTAAAACCTCTCATTCTATCCAGGTATCATCATAAAATTCCAGATCCCATGGACACGTCTGTTCAGGTTGATCCAATCTATCAAGTTCGTGATGTTCTGGATGTCCGTTTTCACCATCGGCGATGGGAGTATCTGCTGGCCTGGGAGGGGTGTGGCCCTGAAGAAAACACATGGGAGCCAGCCCGTCACATCTTGGACAAATCCCTGCTTCATCAATTTCATCTGCATCACTCCGGTAAACCTGGTCCTTCTAGGAGGGAGTGTAAGAGGGGGGGTACTGTTGCAGTCGCAAGTCTCGCGACCGGGCCCTTACCTCCTCCTCCGGGGTGCCGACGACGGGACCCGCTGCTCGCTGGGCTCGTGTTCCCTTCCCCAGTCCATCAACGACAGGACCCGCTGCTGGTTGGGCCTGTTCAGGCCTTCTCGCGGCGGCGTCTCCACGAGGGAGACGCCGCCGAGCCTCGAAACCAGGCCCCTCCTCTCCTAGGCACACGCGTGCGCAAGGATGTACCTTTTAATGGGCTTTTCCCGCCAGACCGTGGGCCGCCCACAGGAGTGACGTCAGATGCCGGCAAGTATTTAAGTCCGGCGTCTGACTGAGCAAATTGCCTTGCAACGAGGTTCCCTGCTGGGTGTTAGCTGAAGTGTGCTGTTCTCTTCCTTGCCTGGATATTCCATTGGTTCCTGTTCCTGGTCCCGCTTCAGTTCCAGCTCCGGATCTTCTGTTCTAGCTCCTTCTTCCGCTTCAGTTCCAGCTTCGGATCTTCAGCTTCCGTTCCGGACTCCTCCTGGCTTGCTTCCGTTTCCTGACTTCAGCCTGCTTCTGACTCTCCATGTCCGCCACCCGCCTCGACCTTGGTCTGTCTTCTCGTCTATTCGCTGCCTTCGCCTAAGACCCAGCAGCCCGGGTCCTCACGGGCTCCTCCTGGGGGGGGGGGGGGGGAGATCTCAGCCCTTCCAGGGTGAAGACGTCATTTCTTCTTCCAGCCTCGCTACCACCTAAGTCCTAGTGGCCCGGGTCCTCACGGGCTCCTCCCGGGGGGATCTCGGGCTTCCAGGATGAAGACTTTGGCTCTACGTCCAGTTTGGCTCTGCCTTCCGGCCTACCTCGTCACAGCGGAGTGCTCTTCTTCTTCCAGCCCACTCCGCCAGGCCAGTTCAAGGGTCCACCGTTACGTCCGCAACACCTCCATCAGAAACGAAGACATGAGAAACTTCTCTAACGCATAATTTTTCTCCGTTATGAATCAAACACAAATGATGCTCAGCTTCCTTAAGAATGATAGAAAAAGGGGGACAGTGGCCCACAATTTTCTCTCTTTCATTTTTTTAAATTTACAATCTGGGAACAAGCATGTTGGCCTTCAAGTCCAACAGCCTTATTAAGGTAGTCTTATCGGCACTCTGTTTAGTAGAGAGTTGCAGAGAGAGATTATAGAAGCATAGCCATCCTTTTTGTCAAAGACCTAGTGGTCCGACTAATCTGGATCCACCTCTGAGCCAGTAGGTGAGTCTTTGAACCTTCATTGTGAAGATCGAGGAACTCCAGTACCGGAGGATGCCTCAGAAAAGAAAAACCCAAAAAGGGTAACTGTGAGACTGGACCTGGAGATTGTCACCATGTCACAGCCTGCACTGGCTAAGAATTCGGTTCCCCCGGTTCCGCACTGCTTTCGAACCTCTATCCTTGTTTGACTCTAGAGAGACACAACTAATTCGCACTATCAGGGAGCAACAGGATGCAATCTGCAAATACATCGCCATGCCCGCAAGACCTGCCTAAGTCTCAAACCTATCCTGAGCATCGTGTAGAGCACCCTCATTTTCAATTAAGAGGCACAATACAGCCAAAATGCGCCCTCCAATGAAATTATGCTCAGAGGCGCTCCATTCAAGGACAGTCAATCCTAAAATCACACCAGAAGAGGAAAGAAAACATGACACTTCGTATTGGGTAACCAGTAAAGGGTCCTCCTGCTGCACACCAGCAAAATTGACACACCAACAGAATTGACACAGAACTGAACCTAAAACAACACATATCATTAAAAGTAAGGGAAGGATACGCCAAACTCATGACCCTCAGAAGATTAAAACCTCTACTGACAAGTAACTTCCATTCAGTGTTACAAGCTCTTGATTTCGCAAGCACGGATTACTGTAATGCCCTCCTACTTGGTTTACCATACACAACAATTAGACCACTCCAAATAATGCAGAACACGGCCGCCAGAATTCTGACTGGTAAAAGTAAAAGAGACCACATCACGGAAACCCTGATGGAATTACACTGGCTACCCATTGAGCAAAGAATACAGTATAAAACCCTTTATACAATACATAAGCTAATACATAATGAAAATGCTGTTTGGCTGAATACAGCCAAACAGCATTTTCTGTCCCTAACAGAAGTTTCTGTCCCTAACAGAAACCTGAGATCAGCTAATAAAGCCTTACTGTCCATTCCCTCAATCAAAACAGCCAAACTAACCCAAGTAAGGGAAAGAGCGCTCTCCTTAGCAGGTCCTATGCTATGGAACTCCATGCCCGTCGAGATCCACTTACAAAGAGACATCAAAACCTTCAGAAAACATTTAAAAACATGGTTATTCAAACAGGCATACAACAAAGAGAAAGGAGAGTAGAACACTGGGGAAAAAGAAAAGCGATTGGCATCACACCCTAAATACACTACCCAAATCAACACGGGTACATATTCTATTTTAATCATTAATCTCAAATATCTAGAATAAGATGACATAATTTCTCTTTTATTCTCGCTCAAAATAAATGAACATAACATAACACATCCAATTATGAGTTTGTTTTTTTTTATTACTACTTTGTTACCGTAAAGTCTTGGCACATGTATAATGATAGAATTCATAATCTTTTCCAATATTAATATTTGTGCCTCATTGTAAACCGTTACGATGGTACCTAACTTAGTGACGGTATAGAAAAGTTTTTAAATAAATAAATAAATAAAATCACTCCCAGCCAAATCGAACATCTCCAGAGTTTGAAACAACAGACCTGGCAACTCAAGTCTGTGAAAGACCAGAGTGTAATGTGGTTCCAAATCTGGAGGAATCTCCCCTTTGTCCAGAAGGGGGAAACTCAAATCCCTGTTGGAGGCATCCAACATATCCTCAAGCACATCCTCCTGAACATTACCAGGACTACCTCACCGCGGCGCTTGCATGCAGTGGTTGAAAAGTGGGAACCCCGAGTCTCTGCTGGGTGACCTGCAGAAAATATCTGAAGATCCTGGGATTCCAACGAGGAAAGGGAGGATGGATCCAAGACTAACACTGCTAGACTGACTCATATCTCTCGTATATATTTCGGTCACGGGAAGTCAAGAAGAAGGAGATATATTCTTTGTTATGTAACAGTATGTAATACCTTTCAACTTTCTTTGTTATGTAACAGTTATATAATACCTTTGTTATGTAATACAGTTATGTAATACCTTTATGTAATACCTTTATGTAATACCTTTATGTACCTTTATGTAATACAGTTATGTAATACCTTTATGTACCTTTATGTAATACCTTTGTTATGTAACAATATGTAATACCTTTCAACTAGCACTATGGAACTGAATGTTACCTGATGTATATAACCCTAGGTAAGAAAAATAGGAAATCAGAAGAATATATATATATGATGTAGATAACACGACCTTAGAAAGAAAAAGAAATAAGAAGGAGTACGCAACAGTATGTATGAAGTAACTTGCAGTATGTAACAACGATGCAAGAATTTAATGATGCAAGAAATAACTGGTATATGTAACAGCACATACAACAATTTGTTACATTTTTATGTAAACAGTTTTGATGGCGAAACCGAATGACGGTATACAAAACACCTTAAATAAATAATAAATAAATAAAATATTCTTCTCCACTAAGACTGAGGGGATGGCTAGTGTCAACAAAAAACCATAGTAGGTAAATGATCTTGTCCAACCAGCGCTGACACAGACACAGAGAAGGCGATGGCTCCATTGCCCTTATATGGCAAGCCACATAAAGATAATTACAGCATACACACAGTGCAAACTGTCCTTATATGACTTCATTAGAGCAGGTTCCCTTGAAAACTCCTGCGAAAACTGCTTGTCCAGAAAGGATCCCCAATGGGGCTTGAACCAGCATCAGCTGCAAGGTTGAAGACTGGAATCTTAACTTCTAGGCCAGCCTATATAGATACTGAAACCTCTATGTCCCTGGCACCATAACTGTTCTGGGAGAACTGTCATCACAAGCCTGCAAAGGGCCACGGTTCCATACAGTAAGTGCACAAATAGTAGGCGCTCAGACACCATGCGACCAGATAGAATGCGTTTGTACTGAATGCACTCAAACACTACGCGCTCAGACAGTATGTACCCAGACAGAATACGCTCTGGCAAGATGTGCCAGACAGGATGCGTTCGTACATTAAGCATCTAAACAGTATACGCTAAAACATTTAACGCCCAAACAAAGTGAGAATGTGCCCAGATAGCAAGTGCCCAGCAGGTGCTCAGTAGGCGCTCGGTGAGCTCAGTATGCTTTCAGACAGTGTCTGCTCAGTATGCGCCTAAAACAGTATGTGCTGCCACTATACCTCTGCTCTACATAGATCATGATCTTACACGCACAAGCACATGTGCACCTGCACGTTCACGTCAGTGCACTGCCACGCAGCGTGCACACACTCTGGCGCGTGGGAAAACCGCTATGACCCTCCACGTGGCTGAAGAAAATACAGCCTTAAGAGTGGGGCCTAGACAAGGCTGTTCAACCTGCTGAGCTTGAACTACCTGCTCTACACTAAGGAAAGTGAGAGGGAAGGAGGGAAAGGACACCGAACACTTAACATCGAGGGAAGAAGACCCAATAAGGAAGGGAAAAAACCTCCGTAAGCTCTCTTCTCTTTTTTCCTTTTTTTTTTTTTGTGCTTGAACTCAGTCCTCCTGGCTGAGAAAATGAACGGGTCTCTGGCTACAGGGGGGAGAGAGTACAAACCTTCACTGCCAAGCACTCCCTCTGGCTCCATCCACTTCTATTTATTTATTTTTTTAAGTCTACCATGAGGCAGGCTCCTGGACTGAAAATGCTCAACTGAGGGGCCTACTGGTCTCACCTCAGGAGCTCAAGTAGTGTTTGAAAATGTTCCCATTTTCTCCTTTTCTTTTATTAAGTTTTTTCCCCAGAAGGGAAATGCTGGAGATGGAGAATACTGGCAAGGCTGATGTCGGAGTGGGGCTATATGTCTGTGACATCAGCTTTTACTCCATCTCCATCTGCTGGTAGAGGTGCATAACCCATGTGTGGCGGGACCTGCCTAAGTGCAGAGGAAACCAGCAATGCTGAAATCATGGGAACACATCATTCAGTCCTGTCAGCTTGGATCTAGCCCAGGAAGACAGGAAATATAGCAACAAATGAATCTTTTACATTGCTCTGAAAGTCACTGCCAAGTCTTTCATGGAATTAATTTCCATTAAATCTATTTATTTGCCTTATCTAGGCAGAAATTGGAAAAAAGTTTTGAGTTCAGGGTTTTTTTTAGGGAATATAGACATTTTCTGGGTCATCTCTTGCTGTTGCGGAGAAAGTTACAGAAAGGTTTCATGTGATGTTAAGTGTCATTACTTTGAGGGCAGGCTTTTGTGGGACTTGTGAGTAAAAATCAGATGTGCTGCCATATTCCAGCTGCAAAGAGCTGCTTGTGGCATTTCAGGTCAGCCTTTGTACCTACCTATAACATTCTCCAAAAATGATTGCTGCGATAAGCATGGACTTATAAAGGTGCAAACTACACCAAGCCTAGGTATGAAGTATGAAATGTTAAGGGTTACCAGACTACAAGAAAGAAAGAGAAGCTTTATCTTTCCTTCCATACAGGAAGACTCACTAATTACCTTATCCCAGTCCTGCTGATAACCGCTCTTCACTGAGGCTTTATAACACATTGCATGAAAATGAACTCTTGTTCTTACCCGACTGATTGCCAAATGTATGGTCATCATTGGGCCCAGTAGTGGGGGGATACGTGGGCCCACTTATTCTCTCCCATTCACCGTCATCACTTAGATCTTGCATCCAATAACAAAACCCATCTTCAAAAGTGCAGTTAATTTTCTCTTCATCTGCAGATGAGTACAGTGAAAAAAGGCTGACAAACATGTCTTACGGCAAGCTAACGAGCAGATAGACCTGTTCCCTGCAACTCCCATACAGGTCTGTTGTTCAGGATATCTATAATGGAAGCTCATGAGATATATTTGCACAGGTCTGGCCTAAGAACCTGGTGAATTTGTATATTTTCAAAATTATTTTGGTTACCCTGAACATCAGATGTCTGGTAGTCAGGAGGACTAGTTTGTGTAGTGATACTAAGACTATGCCACTGTCAGAAATCATTAACTCTCCTCCCTCCCCATACATCATCTACTCACTGCACAAGACAATATTATAAAATGTGCAATAATAAAGATAACAAAACTTGGATGCTGTATGTGGATGATATAAATGTTGCATTTTCCCACTGGAATCTGAATTTTCAGAATTCAGAAAATTACCTGACAATTGATCTTACTGTCGGAAACCTCAGATCAGTGGATAAGGAATAGCCAGCAATAGCACACTTACTGCTGAGATCACTCGCATTGAAGGATGAATATAATGCTGAAAAACCATTGTAATTTTCCTTGTCATCCGTAAGAAATTCCACTGTTGCACGATTAGAAAATATTCGCACCGTGCCAGGATTTTTACCCCACAGTGAAGCTAAGGATGGTAAACATAAGCAAAAAGTTAAAGTCATGTAGTCTTAAGACTGGAAAACTAATATCATTAGTCATATTAACCAAAATCCTGGTAGATATACAAGAGGGAATCTCCTTGAGGCTCAATACACTTTTCTCATCTGTATTTCTCCCTTTCACCATGATAGGGACAAATTCCACCATGTCTTCCTATTTGTAGGGATTATTTCATACTACTTTGGTGGTAAAAGAAATCACGCTTGTAATTAATTTTATAATTCTTTTGTGCTAACTTCCCATATATTGTTTCTGTTTGCAGTCATTGCAACAGTGAACATGGAGAGTTAATTTTCAAAACACTTCTGCAGGTAAATCAGTACTGTAACCACAGAAATGATCCTGGTGAAGATCAAGTGCACATACTATATGTGTGTAATTTTATGCATGTGGTGGAGAGGCGCTCTGGGAAGTGGATTTACACACACAACACACACACACACACACAGAGTACGTGTGTAATTTTATGCATCTGGTGGGTGGAGAGGCGCTCTGGGGCGTTGATTTACACAGAAAAATGCCCCACACAAATAAGCAGCTGCAACTTGTTTAGGAAAACTTCCCAGGATAATTTTCAATGTAAACTTATGTGCATAAATTTGTTTTCCAAACTGATGTAATTTATATGGTAATTTTTTTAAAGACATTTTTGTAGGTAAAGTAGCAAATTAGAAACAGAAATATGACAGCAGAAAAAGACCATATGGCCTATCTTGTCTGCCCATCGCCACCATCCCTACCACTCACTCAGAGATCCCCTGTCCATGCTTTCTTGAATTGAGATACTATCCTTATCTCCATCACCACCACTGGAAGTCTGTTCCATGCATCCACCACCTCACCCTTTTACCCTCCTTCCACAGACTCTCTTTACCCATGGAAATGGCCTTTAATAAAATTGGCTGCCCGATATGCAGGTAAAAATAAGCAGCTAAGGCATCGCATTCAGAAGTAGTGTTCCACTGGTAGTTTGCAGGGAAATTGTTAAAGAAAACTTACGCACATAAATTGGCTTGGAAAACTGTATGTAAGAGCATGGCAATTCTACAGTGCTTGAAATGACTCCAGCAGTTTTGGTGCCTTTAAGGGGAAGGGTCTGATGGGATTCTGCAGCTTAGACTGTATCTCACTGGTGCTCCTTTCAGCTGCCTATACTGTGTAGACATCCACATTAAGTGTAAGGTAATTTTCAAAAACAAGCTATTCACTTGCACAATGTTGGCACAAAAGTACCCATGCACATTCCACCTGATATAGCTATGGGTGAAATACACGGAGGAAACATCACATGTACATTTGCAAAGTTCTATTATGCACATACAATTTACTCCACTGACCTAAACACACCCTGCAAATGTCTGTAATGCAGCTAAAAGTATACACATTGTGAAACATGAGTGCACATTTTAGCCCCTATGCGTTTCTCTCAGATCTAGCTGGCGAGCTCTCCCTCTGTATCAAATGCAGTTCTTGTGCATATTCTACCTGGCCCCAAAGCCAGCCTATCAGACATTTACCTCTCAAAATCTTCCTTGGTCCAAAGCCTTCATAAATGCTCAAAGTGTCCATAAAGGTTTCAGTGTCAAAAGAGCTGAAGTTCAGTTTGATGGAGGAGCCATCCTTCACCCTGGAAAAGATAAAACAGGCAACTGCCTTTCTCCAATCCAGTAATACGTAAACTGTAATTATATGCAACTCTTCTCTTAAAAAAGGTCTCCTTCACTTATAGGTGATGTGTTACACAGAGCAGATGGATGATCACAAGAGTGATCCTGATCTGCTGAGCACTCAATAGATTATCAGAAAGCGGAAACGCAGTTTGCAAATGTCTAGAGTGATTTTCTTTATTCTGTAGCACAGTTTATAGCTGGCTCGATGTGATCTTTATCTCAAGCTGTTGAGAGGTAATGTATACTGAGTCTGGAATTTGAGGCTGGCGGTATGATATGCACAGCTGGTATGTGATATGGGTTTTGAGTGTAACCAGCACTTTGGATGATATCTGTCCTGTTTTACATAATTTAGGAAAATTGGTTCTTACCTACTAATTTTCGTTCCTAAAATACCAGGAATCAGCCCAGACAAATGGGTTTTGAATCCCGACCAGCAGAAGGAGGGAGAGAATAAAAACTTTTGAGGCACTGCTACATAATCGAGAGCGCCATCTGCAGTCCCTCAGTATTTACCAGTATCCAAGCCAAGTAGAGCCATAAACTCAAATTCAATGAACAATGACCCCTATCAGAGCGATCACAGTTGGGGCCCCCTGACATAGAGCCCTCACATCCAACAAGGACCTGGAAACCTAACAGTACTAAAAACTCCAACTATATACATTTAAAAATCATAAGCTCTGCAGAACAGTTATCACAATCCTGTCAGTCTTTCAGAACCAGGGGATGGTTCTCTGGACTAATACATAGTAATTCAGGAATGAAAATTAGCAGGTAAAAAACAATTTTTCTTTCTGGTTCATACCCCAGGTTAGTCCAGACATGTGGCATATACCCAAACTCCCTATACTGGGCAGGGCACCAAAAAACTCTATCTCAGAACACTCTCACCGAAGCTCATCTCCTCTGGCACCCCCACATCTAAGCGGTAATGCTTGTTGGAAGTATGAAGGGAAGACCAAGTTGCCGTTCTACAGATCTCTTGAGGTGACACCAACTGACACTCCACCCAAGAAGTCGCTTGTGCTCTAGTCAAATGCACTTGCAATCCCTCCAGAACTATCCGGCCTTTACAAAGATAGGCCAACAAATAGTCTCCTCTAACACTGAGCAATAGTGGCTTACCCTTTATTTGCGCCCCCTGACAAGCAGATGATTTGACCTTAAGATAATGCATCAAGGTCTGCCACACATCCAATAAGTGAAGCTCTCTCGCATGTGCTTGCTCTGTAGACAAATCCAGAAATACTGGTAATTCCACTGTCTGGTTGAAATGGAAAGAAGAAACCACTTTCAGTAAAAACAAAGGTACTATACGCAAAGTCCCTCCATCCTCCAAAATCCTCAGAAAAGGATAGCACCTGAAGCTCTAAAATCCTTCTGGTCGAACAAATCGACACCAGAAACACTGTTTTCAAGGTGAGGTCCTTCAGCAATGCCCTCCATAAAGGTTCAAACAGAGGACCACAAAGACATTGTAAAACCAAGTTCTGATTTCACGGTGGACATGTTCTTCTCACTGGTGGACGCAAATGCTTGGCCACCTTGAAAAAACGTATGATATCTAGATGAGAAGCCAAAGGTCTTCCCTGTAACTTCTTCCAAAGACAACCCAAAGCCACCACTTACACCCAAATCGAATTGTAGGCTAAACCTTTTGACAAGTCCTGCTGTAAAAAAGCTATGATGTGCAGATATCCACCCGCAACGGATCCAGGCCTTCCTCCATGCACCAGGACTCAAACACTCTCCATACTCTGACATAAGCCAGCGAGGTAGCTGGCCTCCTTGTCTGTAGCAATGTAGCCACAACCAACTCCAAGTACCTTTTGGATCTTAAATGTTTCCTCTCAAAAGCCAAGTTGCGAGACAAAAGCAATCCACCCAATCCAAAAGGATAGGTCCTTGCCTGAGCAGGCCTTGCAGATGAGTCAACTATAGGGGCCTGTCCATAGGGAGCTGAATCAGATCCGTGAACCATGGATACCACAGCCACTCTGGCGCTACCAGAACCACCCTGCCCGGATGTCGCTCTATGCACCGCAACACTCGATCCACGAGTGGCTATTGAGGAAACACGTTCAGCAGGATTCCCATTAACTACGAAAGAACCAGAGCATCAGTCTCTTTGGCTCCTATCTCTCTTCTGTGACTGAAGAACCGTGCTGCCTTGGCATTGGCTTGTGTTGCCATTAAATCTAGCTGGGGTGTGCCCTACCTGGCTCAAACGAGTCCCAAAGCTTCTGCTGACAACTCCCATTCCCCTGGATCCTGTTACGACCCGAAGGCTTGAGGGCCTTCGGATCCTGTTATGAGCGCAGTCTCGGCTACTGTTACGAACCAAGGGCACGGTCGTTTCTGAAGCAGGTGTTGTGAGCCCTTGGGCCATGGCATGACTCAGGGAGGAGCCCCAAGACGCACCGCGGGAGGTGAGCTGATGCGAGCATGGGTAACGAAGAGCAGAACAAGGCTGAAGCGGAGACAAGGATACAAGGTCCAACCCTCTACCGGACCTGCACGCCCCAGGATGACCAACAACGCAGTGTTGATCGATGAACAGTCCTCCAACCGTTCCAAGCCCTTTCGGACTTGCCGCTGGGTACGGCAAGAGGCGGCAGGCCAGACAGAGGACGAGGGCAGATGGAGTCCTTAGAACACAGAAGACTTGGGACGAAGACTGAAGTGAGGACACTGTAGATGAAGGCTGAAGCGGGGACACTGTAGACGAAGGCTCAAGGCATGGGACCAAAGTGCTGGGTCGAGACTGTGATGCAGCACGCCCTACACAGTCCACCCGCGGGACTGGTCGCGGACCACGCTGGGATCAAAGCAGACTCTAGGAGGGATAATGGAAGTTGATACCGGAACATGACAAAGATACTGAAGAGGCCTCACCGGGGCATGCCCTACACAGTCCACCCGCGGGACTGGTCGTGGACCACGCTGGTGCGGAGCAGGTTCAAGCAGAGTCTTAACATGGACGGACACGAATTGCAATAGGCTCCGAAGACCGGGACAGGATTCAAGCACAGGATTCAACGATTCTCAAGGATTAAAACTTAAGACTGAAGCAGAAGTCTTCCGGAGGGTTGCACTACAGAAATGAGGATGGCCTTTGTACCGTGAGGTGCCCTACACAGCCCACCCGTGGGACTGGTCGCGGACCAGGACAACGGCACGCCAGGAAAGTGGACATCAGGGAACCAAGGCATGGAGGCAGAGGCAAAGGCAAAGGCGACAGGAAGAACGTCGGACATCAGGAGGTACAAACAAAGAACATCAGGAACATGAAGACATCTGAAGACACGGACGAGGAACATCAGGAATCTGAAGACGACTGGAGACCTGGACGAAGAACATCAGGGACATAAAGACGACTGAAGACTTGGACGAAGGACATCAGAAACATGAAGACGAAGCCGTCAAAGCAGGAGAAGACCATGGAGGACCTGGACCAGTCATAAGACACAGTGAAACCCGATCCAAAGGCCAGGAGTGACTGAAGAGAGGCCCTTAAATAGGGCTGAAGCAGGAAACTGTCATCAGGAGGAGCCCGGGGCATATCCGGCCACAGGCCCTTTAAATGCAGAGAAGAGGCGCACGCTGGCACCTAAGAAGAAGCAGGAAGGAACAGGAAGCACCATGGACAGCGGCGCCCAGCTGCACGAAGGAAACAGAGCAGGGAGGCCCCAGGACGGCCTCCTGCCGGCCGACGAGGACCCCAGCGATGAAGTCACGGCTCCCTGCGGCGGAGGCAGGTCGCAAGAAGAGCTGGAGGGCATTGGCAGCAGCGGCCCTAGGCCACGTTGGAGGTCGGCAGCACGGCAGTTCAGGCTGTGACTGCCGCAAGGCGGGTCCAGCGCTGGTGGCGACTGAGTAAGGTGAGAAGCCTGCTCGCAGAGAGTAGCTCCGCGGGCAGGGATCATAACAGATCCAATAACTGCCTGCTGACAAAATCTGCCTGTACATTGTCCACTCCAGCCACATGAGATGCCACAAACCCTTTCAGATATTGTTCTGTCCAGACAAACAATTTCTGAATCTCCGGAGCCACACCTCGACTCTTCGTCCCACCTTGCCGATTGATATACGCCATTGTTGTTGCATATTCCAAAAACAATCTGACCATTCGACTCCAAACCTGCAGAAGGAATTCCACCAATTCCCTGTGCACCGTCCTTGTTTCTAAGCGATTGATAGACCAGGCAGCTTCTTCTAGTGACCACAGTCCTTGTGCCATCCGCCCTTAGCAGACTACTCCCAAACATCTGAGGCTGGCATCTATGTCACCACGAGCCAGTCCTGAATCTCCAGAACCACTCCCCTATCCAAATTGGGCCGAGACAGCCACCATGAGAGACTGGATCTGGAGACCCCCTGAATCGGTAAGGGCTGTTGAAACTCCTCCAACAATGGATTCCAACAGGATGGAAGCACCCTCTGGAGTAGATGATTATGGGCAAAGGTTCAATGTAAACCACTAAATGTTCAATGTAAACCGCTAAATGAAGCGATAGTTACGGTTCCTTAGCGATAGTTATGGTTCCTTGTAAACCGGGGTGATATGTATACTATACAGGAACCCCGGTATATAAATTCTTTAAATAAATAAATAAATAAATAAATAAATAAATAAATAAATGGCAGCAAATCCAGTGTAGATGCCATAGAACAGAGCACCTGAAGATAATCCCAGGTCCTGGGCACTGGCATTTGATGAAGCCGGACCACATGTGACTGTAACTTCAGAATCCTCTCTAAAGTCAAAAACATTTTGCCCAATCGGGTGTCGAATTTCGTTCCCAATTATTGCAAAGACTGGGTTGGAACCAGGTGACTCTTCCCTAGGTTCACCACCCAGCCCAGAGATCGCAACATCTCCAGTACCCTCCGAACTGACTGATGACATGCGCCCTCCAACTTTGCTTCTGGATAAGCCAGTCGTTTAGATAAGGATGAACTAGGACCCCCTTCCCTTCGGAGTGCTGCTGCCACCACAACTATGACCTTTGTGAAAGTGTGTGGCGCTGTCACTAGACCAAATGTAATGGCCTAAAATTGGAAATGTTGCCACAGCATCATGAAACAAAGAAATTTCTGTTGATCTGCAAGTATGGGAATGTGCAAATATGCCTTTGTTAAGTCCAGCGAAGCCAAAAATTCTCCTTGATGGCCGCCACTAAAACTGTTTGTAACATCTCCATACAAAAATGGGGCCTTGCAGTGCCGCATTCACCTTCTGCAGGTCAAGAATGGGCCGAAAGGTCCCTTCCTTTTTGGAAATCACAAAGTAAAGCAAGTATCTCCCTTGACCCTGCTCCGTTGATGGCACCAGAATGATCACACCCAATTGCTGAAGGTGACGCAACATCTCCCAAATGGCTTTCTGCTTTTCATGGGACACACAATGTGAGACCATGAAAACTTCCCTGATGGAGTGAGAAAATTCTAAAGTGAAGCTGTCTCTTATCACTTCTGACACCCATTGGCCCAAAATGATTTTGGTCCACTCCATGTAAAATTGTGTTAGGCATCCCCTGACAGCCTCCCTGGGAGAGTGGACTAACCTGGATTCACTGCAAACAGTTCCGGTGCCTTGACAGGAACTCTCTCTGAGGGGTCTTTGGGAACCCTGAAAGGACTGCTGCCTTCCCACTTTCTGCTTCTACAAGGATGCTGAAGAGCTCTTGTTGGGACAAAACTGTCTCACATCCTG
The DNA here is from genome assembly GCF_901001135.1 of Rhinatrema bivittatum. Classification (NCBI taxonomy): domain Eukaryota; kingdom Metazoa; phylum Chordata; class Amphibia; order Gymnophiona; family Rhinatrematidae; genus Rhinatrema; species Rhinatrema bivittatum. The sequence goes on along the minus strand of NC_042629.1, from coordinate 10,567,978 downwards.
AGCCGCGATATGAGCCGGGAAAGTCTTCCTGCCAGTCTTTTTATCTTCCGGCAGCTTGTTCCCCTTTGACTCCCCCAAATGCTTCATCAACTGCTCCAGATCCTCTCCAAACAAAAACTTTCCTTTAAAAGGAAGAGTACAGAGTTGAGACTTGGACCACATATCACTGACCAATCCCGTAACCACAGAAGTTGGTGCGCTGATACTGCCGCAACCATACTCCTAGCCAAGGTCCTGATCAAATCATGTAATTCATCAGCTACATATGCAATCCCAGCCTCAACCTGGGCCGTCTGCCTAATGTCACTGGAATCGGTTAAGCTCTTCTCCTGAGACTTCTGCACCCAGCGCAAACAGGACCTTTGCATGAGGCTACCACAGATCACCGCCATTAGACTCAAAGCCGAGACCTCAAACATCCTCTTCAGCTGTATTTTCAGCATATGATCTTGAGCATCCTTTAACACAGCCGACTCCACCACCAGAAAAGTCGTCTTCTTGGTGAGCACTGACACCACAGCATCCATTTTAGGCAAGACTAACCACTGCAAAGCATCCGCCATTAAAGGGTATAACTTCACCATTATCTTGGCCACCTTGAGCCTGTTTCTGGAAAATCCCATTCCCAGTTCACCAGTTTCTTAACCTTCTTAGGCAGCAGAAAAGTCTTTGGCGGGCCTTGCAGATCATCCAGCATGGGATCCACCACTTCATTATCTGACTCCTCCTAAATCTCATTAATACCCAGTTCCTTTAGCACCTGGGGAATGAGGGGCTTCAACTCCTCTTTGCGGAACAGATGAACCACACGTGGATCATCACCCTCTGTAATCGGAACCTTGTCTGGGTCCATAAGATCCTTGTCCCCAATGTGGCTCCCACCCACTATGTTGCTTGCTGGGTCGTCTCCAGGATCATCCCCCAGATCAACACCCAGCCCCAGGCCCGGCTTGACTGGGTGTGAATACCGTGCATTTGCATGGGGCAGCACATCCAGGGAGGCGGTGGTGGCAAAAGAGGCCACAGGGCTGAAGAGGAAGAGAGGATGCCAGCCACCGCAAACTTCAGCCTGCCGGCGGCTGAAGAGGAAATACTGCACCGCCACAATGTTCCCTGAAAATATCCCGCATGTGCTCCCACACATAACTTTTCCCACTTCAGTGCCAACTCCCCCCTTGAGGCCGATGAGAAGAGGAGCCTGCCGGGCCATGGTGGAGCTCATCCTACCATGGCCCTAAGAGAAGAGGAGCCCGCGGAGCCATGGTGGAGCTCATCCCACCATGCCCCGAAGAGTGTTATGGTTTCGAGGTGTTTGAGTGGATTCTTGGGTACTGTGGGAGATGACCATGCCCACGGGGAGGAGCCCCGTGGGGACCCACAGAACTGGGCTAGACTCAGGATGCACAAACACAGAGTTTTGTCTTTTATTGTACAGCTGATGTGTACCACCAGAGGTGGCAGTAGTGAGGTGATCCAGAGGTAGCAGTCCACCAAGATGGTATAGAGAGATCCAGGTGTAGGTTTCCCAGCATGGCAGAGCTGTAGATGAGACAGACTGAGAATTAGATTACTCACTAGATGGTAGCTGTAAGGTTGATGATTCCACCAGGCAGAAGTAGATGGTAACAGGCACCGATGCAGGGAGAGCAGGCACTAGAGGAGCGAGTACCTGATCCCAGTAAGGCACCTGAAAGAAAGCAAAGGGCCCCCGAGGAGTAGGTACCCAGGTTAGAGAATACCCTGAAGGGCAGAGAGAGGGCTTCCAGCGATAGCACGGAAGCGGCAGAGTAGACCGGACGAGTCCAATCCTTGCTAACTCGAGCTAGCAAACAAGCATAGGCTAAATACCCAGATGGCGTGACATCACTCGAGAGGGACGCCCCCGAGGTTCCCACCATGACGTGGATAAAGACATGGGTGGCATGCGCCCGTGCACCCTAGGAGGCCCTTAGGAGAAACATGGCGTAAGGCTTTGCCATAGCCGTTCCAGGGATGCCGGAGGATGCGGCTTGCAGACGCGGCGGTAGCCATCTTCCCAAGGCTAGTGGGGAGAGTGGAGAAAAAGGTGAGGCACAAGGGTCAAAGCCATCTGAGACTGACGGACACAACAGTACCCCCCTTCAAAGGGCCCCCTCCAGACCTCCTACCTGAATCTCTCCAAAAAACTCTAGATTTCTGGAATACATGCCAACAAGCCATCAACAACTTACTCACAAGTCTAAATCTTATTCTTAATCAAAACAAAACAGAATACCTACTCATTTCTCCAGATGGAACTCACTCACTTCCCGGCACCAACCTCACCACTCAACTGACACTGTCACCACAAGTCAGAAATCTAGGAGTTATACTTGACAACCAAATGAATTACAGAGCTCTCATCAATAATATAGTAAAAGACGGATTCTTCAAATTACAAGTGTTAAAAAGACTTAGACCACTCCTCCATTTTCAGGATTTCCGATTGGTTCTACAAGCAATCATACTCACGAAAATAGATTACTGCAACTCTCTTCTAGTAGGCCTCCCCGCAAACGCCTTAAAACCATTACAGATGTTGCAAAACGCCTCGGCAAGGATCCTAACCAAGACAAACAAAAGAGACCACATCTCACCCATCTTAAAAAGCCTACACTGGCTTCCCGTCAATTTCAGAATACTCTTCAAAGTGCTTTCATCAATACACAAAGCAATACACAACCTGGCCCCACTGAAGCTCAAAATCCCTCTCCAACTCCACACCTCTACTAGACCAGTGAGACAAGCCTACAGAAACAATCTCCAGATACCACGAATGAAATCAACGTTAAGCAAAAGAGCATTCTCCACAGCTGGTCCCAAACTCTGGAATACGCTCCCGCCGGAACTCAAATCAGTGCAATGCCACATTATCTTCAAAAAAAGACTTAAGACTTGGCTCTTCCACCAAGCCTTTCCATAACATCAGTCTGCTGAACTATCTCTGCCAAGGTCCCCTTTAGGTCATTTCCAATCGAATTATAAAGAGAACTATTTATAAAGAGAACTATTTAAGATCCTCAGTTATTTTCAATAACCTACAAGAGAACTACACAAGAACCAGACAATAACCTACAAGAGAACTACACAAGAACAAGATCCTCAGTTATTTTCAATAACCTACAAGAGAACTACACAAGAACCAGACAAGTACCAGACAAGTACAACCCTAAAAATTCTTTGAACCCTCTATGAATACCCTAAGAACACCACAAAGAATTCTCTAAAGAATTATGCAATTCAACTTCAACTCCTTGGCAGTCCAAAACTCTGCCTACTTAGGCAATGTATATTATATCTCTTGTTATTAACCCCATATATTTATGAATACCCTAAGAATAACCTAAGAACACCACAAAGAATTCTCTAAAGAATTATGCAATTCAACTTCAACTCCTTGGCAGTCCAAAACTCTGCCTACTTAGGCAATGTATATTATATCTCTTGTTATTAACCCCATATATTTATTTCCAAGTTATTTATACCTGTTCTTTGTAAGACATTTACTTGTCACTGTTATTGTTCAAAATGTAAACCGAATTGATCAGTAATTCTGTTACTGGAAAGTCGGTATAGAAAAGTTCTAAATAAATAAATAAATAAGGGTCAAAGCCATCTGAGACTGACGGACACAACAGTACCCCCCTTCAAAGGGCCCCCTCCAGACCTCCTACCTGGTCTTGGTTTCTGAGGATGCATTCTGTGGTATTACTGAAGCATCTCTTTATCCATGATATTTGCCAAAGGTTCCCAAGAGTTTTCTTCAGGTCCATAATCCTCCCATGACAGAAGGTATTCCCATACTCTGCCTCTCTTTTGCACATCAAGGATAGCGTCTACCATATATTCAATGTCTTCTTCTGCATCTATAGGTGTAGGTTCAGGTGTCTTGTTGGAGAACTCGCTAAGGACTAGCGGTTTCAGTAGTGAGACATGGAACACATTCTGAATCTTCATTTCTGGTGGAAGTTTCAGACTGTACGTAAGAGTTCCTAATCTTATGTTCTAAAACATAGCAATATGTATATATCCTGTTATTCTGTTACTCCACATTCTCGATGCTTTTTAGTTATGTTATACTATATCATATTATGTTACCATGTTCTTTAGTTATTCCCTATAATTATCATTTAACTCTGTAAATGACTACTTACCGATGTTCGTTATAATATATCCTCATATCATATTTTAATTTCCCTATTTTCTAACTCGTTTATTGTCAAACACCCAGGCGTATTTCCTTGCTCTATGTACACCGACTTGATATTTTTGATGAGCGGCAGTATATAAAAACCAATAAATAAATAAATAGTCATCGGAGAATGGGAATGGGTTCGATGAAGTGTGTCCCTGATTGATGACATCATTGGATCTGGGTTCTTAAGCACTGCCTTCACCCCCTGCTAGCCGACTTGGCAACGAGTTCCTTCGCTACTCTACCAGCTCCTGTCTCCTCAGACCTGTTGTAGCTGTCTCAGACCCTTCTTGGACTCTGGACCCTGGCTCAGGTACCCGCTGCTCAGGGGCCTGTGTGTGCTCTCCTCGGAGACTTGGTCTCCTGGCTTCCCCCGCTCCTCCGGCTAGCCCTGCGCCTTCCAGGAACTCTACTCGCCAGCTCCCCACTCCTCAGGGTTGCCGCTGAGATGCCCTCGCCACTTGGGAGACCTATCGCTGTGCTTCCCTGCTCCTCGGGGTAGTGCCTACATTCTACTCCAGAGACTGTCTGTACTTCCCTGCTCCTCGGGGCAGTGCCTACATTCTACTCCAGAGACTGTCTGTACTTCCCCGCTCCTCAGGGCAGTGCCTACGTTCTACTCCAGAGACAGTCTGTGCTTCCCCGCTCCTCGGGGTAGTGCCTACGTTCAACGCCGGTTGAACCTAGGCTCTCCTAGAGCTCCTGCTGTACCAAACCTCCCCACAGGTGGTTACATCTTCCACCTCGGGCCAAGGGCCCACAAAACCCTCAAATCATAACAGATTGCCAATTTCATGGACCCGGCAGAGGTCTTGGCCCTCCAGGCCATCCCTGGCCTGGCGCAAAGAATCAGCAAACAGCAGAAATTCCTGGAGTCTCTGGCAGTGGCCATCGACAACTTGAGCATCCGCTTAGACGCCACTGTGACTGCCACCACAATGTCTGTCAAGCTCAGTACCTCCATCTCAATGCCAACTCCACGGCCTACCGTGCCCTTGCCGGCACCTCCACGCTTCTCAGGGAACCCTCTTATGTACATGGGTTTCTTGAATCAATGCAATATGCACTTTTGCCTGCAACCAGCTTACTTCCCAGATGTTATCACCAAGACTACCTACGTCCTTTCCCTTTTGGATGGTAAGGCCTTGGCCTGGGCGTCACCTCTTTGGGAACATGCTGACCCGGTCCTTCGTGAACTCCCGGGGTTATTAGCCCTTTTCTGTTCCATCTTCAAAGATCCAGGTCAAAGAGCTGTTTCCAGGTCTTCACTTCTCCATCTCCATCAAGGCTCTCGCTCATTAACAGACTACGTTATTGAGTTCCAAACCCTTTCTTCAGAGCTTCACTGGGACCCAGACTGTTTACGTTCCATCTTCCTCAAAGGCTTGAGCCCCCAGATTAATTGCCTGCGTTGTTGGACTCCTTGTTAGACCTTACTGGACATATCGATCGCCGTCTGAGAAGAACGCTCTCAAGAGTCCAGAATGTCCCGGAAGTCCACCTCAGGTTCATAAGAACATAAGAAATTGCCATGCTGAGTCAGACCAGCATCCTGTTTCCAACAGAGGCCAAACCAGGCCATAAGAACCTGGCAAGTACCCAAAAACTAAGTCTATTCCACGCTACTGTTGCTAGTAATAGCAGTGGCTATTTTCTAAGTCAACTTAATAGCAGGCAATGGACTTCTCCTCCAAGAACTTATCCAATCCTTTTTTAAACACAGCTACACTAACTGCACTAACCACATCTTCTGGCAACAAATTCCAGAGCTTAACTGTGCGTTGAGTGAAAAAGAATTTTATCCGATTAGTCTTTCATGTGCTACTTGCTAACTTCATGGAATGCCCCCTAGTCTTTCTATTATCCGAAAGTGTAAATAACCACTTCACATTTTCTCGTTCAATACCTCTCAGGTCTTAAAGACCTCTATCATATTCCCCCTCAGCCGTCTTTTCTCCAAGCTGAACAGCCCTAACCTCTTCAGCCTTTCCTCATAGGGGAGCTGTTCCATCCCCTTCATCTCAAACTCGATGTTCATCTTCACTCAGAATGAACACAGCTCAGAGTAATGCAGAGGATGAACCCATGCAATTGGGCCGGAGTAGATTTTCTCCAAGGAACGATGTCGCTGCCAGCAATCCGGCCTCTGCCTATACTGCAGCCAATCCGGACAAGTCATAGCCTCATGCCATCTGACCGGAAAACTCCCAGGCCTAGGTTCTGCCGGAGGACTACTCCTAGGCCTGACTTCACCATTTCCTACATTGACTGTCCCTGTTTCCATTAAAATGGATAACCAGGAGTTCCACACCCTGGCATTGGTGGACTCCGGAGCTGGTCGGAACTTCATACTAAAACAACTAAAGGAACATCTGCGGATCCCCACCATCTGCTCCCCTGTACCATTACTACTCTCATACATCCATGGAGAACCTCTTCCTGGTGAGGTTACCCACATCATGGCTCCCATTCAGCTTCGCACCGGGACTCAACACTTGGAAACCATTTCTTTCATATACTGGACAAAGCCATTCATCCTGTGGTCCTAGGACTGCCATGGCTACAGCAACACACTCCGCAATTCAACTGGGCTACACTACCACTCTCTCGTTGGGGTTCGTCCTGTTATAAGAAGTGCCTAGAGTCCGTCTCGCCTCTGCCTTGTGGGACTACCTCGCTCTTTCTTCCTGGCCTTATACCGCAATACGCTTCTTTTGCCAATGTGTTCTCAAAGAAGGCCGCGGATACTCTACCCCCATTCCTCTCCTACGATTGTGCAATTAATTTGCTGCCCAACACAGAGCCTCCTCGGGGTAGGATCTACCCTCTATTTCAGACTGAGACCCAAGCCATGTCTGAGTACATCCGCAAGAACATGGCCAAAGGCTTCATCCGGCCCTCGAAGGGAAAAAAGATGGCTCCCTCCATGCCTGCATCGATTACTGAGGCCTAAATGAAATCACTCTAAAGGACCGCTACCCACTGCTTCTGATCTCGGAGCTATTTGACAGGCTTCAAAAAGCAAAAGTTTTCTCCAAATTGGACCTCCGGGGAGCCTACAATCTGGTCCGGATTCACAAAGGTGACGCGTGGAAGACCGCCTTTAACACATTTGACGGCCACTTCGAATATCTTGTGATGCCATTCGGTCTTTGCAACACTCCCCCGGTATTTCAGAACTTGATGAACAAGGTTTTCAGAGATATGCTTTACTAGTGCATGGTCGTGTACCTCGACGACATTCTAGTTTTCTTGCAAGACCTTTCAAGCCATCGCCAGGGTGTCTCTCATGTTCTCCTGCATCTGCGAGACAACCAACTTTTTGCCAAACTCGAGAAGTGCTCCTTCGAGCAAGAGACTGTTCCTTTCCTTGGCTATGTGGTGTTCAGCCAGGGATTCAGGATGGACCATCAGAAATTGAAGAGCATCCACGATTGGCCTCAGCCTATTGGCCTCAAGGCCCTTCAGAGATTCCTTGGCTTTGCCAATAACTATCGCTCTTTTATTCACTATTATTCTACTCTGACTGCACCACTTACGGCCATGACTCACAAGGGGGCCAACCCCTCTCAGTGGTTGCCCGAAGCCATGACTGCCTTCCAGGATCTTAAGACCGCCTTTCTCAAGGAACCATGTCTCCGTCATCCGGATCCTACGGGACCCTTTGTAGTTGAGGTCGATGCCTCAGACGTTGGAGTAGGAGCCGTTCTGAGCCAATACTCAACCACCCATACTCTGCACCCTTGCTCATTTTTTACCTGGTGCTTCTCTCCGGCAGAACGTAATTACACCATTGGGGATAAAGAATTACTGGCCATCAAGCTGGCTTTTGAGGAATGGTGACCCTGGCTTGAGGGAGCCCAACACCAGATCACAGTATACACAGATCACAAATATTTCGAGTATTTACATCATGCTCAGCATTTAAATGATCGCCAGGCCCGTTGGGCCCTCTTCTTTACCCAATTCAATTTCCTGCTGCGTTACCACCCAGCCAGTAAAAATGGTCACGCCGATGCTCTCTCCAGATCCTTCATCGCAGAGGATGTACCTGATACCCCGCAGCACATAAAAGACCCTGCCAAAGTCATTCTGGCTGCCACCTTTCCAGTTCCACTGGGAAAGATAGTAGTCCCTCACTAGTTACGACGGAGGGTTTTTCAATGGGCTCCTTGACCTCAGGACATCCGGACCAGTCCAGAACTCTACACTCCAGCGGTGCTATTGGTGGCTCACTAAACGGAAGGACACGCAAGCCTACGTAGAGTCCTGTCCTACGTGTGCCCGTCATAAGCCTCCAGCAGGAAGACCATGGGGACTTTTACAACCACTTCCCGTTCCAAGCTAGCCTTGGACACATATTGTGACGGACTTTATTGTGGATCTGCCTGTCTCCAATGGTAAAACACCATATGGGTCACCATCAGCCATTTCTCTAAGATGGCCCACTTCGTGGCTCTACACGGTCTTCCCTCGGTGCCACAGCTGGCCAAGCTGTTCATACGGCATGTGTTTCCAGCTCTACAGGCTCCCCAAGCATATCCTCTCGGACTGTGGGATTCAATTTACTGCATGCTTTTGGAGATCTCTCTGCAAGAAATTCGACATCTTGTTAGATTTTATCTTGGCTTACCATCCTCAAGCCAATGGGCAAACCGAGAGGACTAATAGAACCTTAAAGCAATTCTTGCGGGCCTACATGAGCCTATGGCAGGACGATTGGCTGACCTCCTTCCTTGGGCAGAATTTGCACTGAACTCTCATCAGTCTGCGTCCACCGGCTCGTTCCCCTTCCAGATGGTCTATGGACGCCAGCCATTGCCACCATTACCGCTCCCGCTGTCCGTAGCCTCACCAGTAGTGCAGTCCACCTCTCAAGAGTTGCATAATTATGGCACAATACCCAACAGCTACTCAAGCAGGCTGTCCAGAGATCGAAGAGGTCCTTTGATGCACACCATCGCAAAGCACCCCAATTCCAACCTGGTGATAAAGTATGGTTCAGCACCAGGTTTATCAGACTAAAGTTGCCTTCGGCTTGCTTCGCTCCCAGATACAGTGGCCCCTTCACTGTGCTCCATCATCTGGGTCCAGTCACTTACAGATTCCAGCTGCCTTCCTCACTTAAGATTCACAATGCTTTCCACGTTTCTCTACTGAAACCATTGGTGCTCTCCGGATTTTCTAAGAAACCACAAGAACCTCAACCACTGTCCTCAGAAGCAGACATCACATATCAAGTTCGAGATGTCCTGGATGTTAGAAGACGTGATAAAAAGTGGGAATATCTCCTTTCGTGGGAGGGCTTTGGGCCTGAGGAGAACAGCTGGGAACCTGCCGCCAATATCTTGGACAAAGACTTCATCCGGCAGTTACATGCCACGCATCCTCGCAAACCCAAACCCCCGGGGGGGGGGGCTTAAGAGAAGGGGTACTGTTATGACCATCGGTCACAGACGGCTGCGACTGTGCCTAATCATGTCCTGTACTGTCCTGCTTCCCCCTCTGGGCCTGCTCGCAGCAGGAGCCAGCCTCTACCGCCATATATCTCATGGTCCCTCGTGGCAGCCTGGACGCCACCGCCATCTATGCCGACTTTGGGCCTTCCTCGGTGCACCCCTATGGTTGTCACCGTAGCAACTTCTTTTGAAGTTGCTACGGTGACAACCTCAAGGGCGTCCATGATTGATGATATCATTGGATCTGGGTTCTTCTCCTGCTAGCCGACTTGGCAACGAGTTCCATCGCTACTCTGCTTCATTTTTTTGAAGGGGTTAATAAACATGTGGATAAAGGTGAACTGGTAGATGTAGTGTATTTGGATTTTCAGAAGGCGTTTGACAAAGTCCCTCATGAGAGGCTTCTACGAAAACTAAAAAGTCATGGGATAGGAGGCGATGTCCTTTCGTCGATTACTAGCTGGTTAAAAGACAGGAAACAGAGAGTAGGATTAAATGGTTAATTTTCTCAGTGGAAAAGGGTAAACAGTGGAGTGCCTCAGGGATCTGTACTTGGACCGGTGCATTCAATATATATATAAATGATCTGGAAAGGAATACGACGAGTGAGGTTATCAAATTTGCGGATGATACAAAATTATTCAGAGTAGTTAAATCACAAGCAGACTGTGATACATTACAGGAGGACCTTGCAAGACTTGAAGATTGGGCATCCAAATAGCAGATGAAATTTAATGTGGACAAGTGCAAGGTGTTGCATATAGGGAAAAATAACCATTGCTGTAGTTACACGATGTCTGTCTGTAGTTACACGCGGACTGTCTTTGGAGTGGAACGTAATCACTGACCCGAGGAGCGGGGAAGCTCAGTCTCTGTAGTAGAACATAGGCACTGCCCCGAGGAGCATGGAAGCACAGCGAAGGGTCTCCCAAGTGGCAAGGGCATCTCAGCGGCAACCCCTAGGAGTGGGGAGCCAGCTGGTAGAGTTCCTGGAAGGCGCAGGGCTAGTCTCCGGAGAGAGCACACACAGGCCCCTGAGGAGCGGGTACCTGAGTCAGGGACAAGAGTCCAAGAAGGGTCCGAGACAGCCACAACAGGTCCGAGGAGACAGGAGCTAGTAGAGTAAGAACATAAGAACTTGCCATGCTGGGTCAGACCAAGGGTCCATCAAGCCCAGCATCCTGTTTCCAACAGAGGCCAAAACCAGGCCACAAGAACCTGGCAATTACCCAAACACTAAGAAGATCCCATGCTACTGATGCAATTAATAGCAGTGGCTATTCCCTAAGTAAAATTGATTAATAGCCATTAATGGACTTCTCCTCCAAGAACTTATCCAAACCTTTTTTGAACCCATCTACACTAACTGCACTAACCACATCCTCTGGCAACAAATTCCAGAGCTTTATTGTACGTTGAGTGAAAAAGAATTTTCTCCGATTAGTCTTAAATGTGCTACTTGCTAACTTCATGGAATGCCCCCTAGTCCTTCTATTATTCGAAGGAACCTTCAGAAGGAAGGAAGGAACCGCACGCAGTGAGACTCTGGAATCCATTCCAGTGGGAACACTGAGAGGAGAGGATCACCTTGCTGGTGGCTGAAAGGAATCAGTAAGTTTTTGCTTGGGACATTGTCTTTTTTAAAAGTACTGGGGCAAAGTTAACTATTTGGGAATATTATTTAGTGTGTTTGTGTGTTTGTGCCTTTAATAGTCAGAAAGGCAGTGAATAAACAAGTTAGACTGTTTGTATTTTTAAATAGTCAGTCAATAAGGTAGCAGTAGGTAGGCACTGAATAAACAAGTTAGACTTTGTATTTTTAGTCAGTCAATAAGGTAGCAGTAGGTAGTGTGTTTATTTTTAAAAGTCTGCAGAATTGAGTGTTCTCCAGACTTTTAAAGAACTGAGTGTTTGTATTTAATACTAACTGAGTGCTTGTATTGAGAAAAAAAAACCCCAACCCCCCCCCCCCCCCACCCAAAAGTAGCCAGAAGATAGAAATAAGCTAGGAGCAGTGTATACCTAAGTAAAAAAGTTGAATAGTTCAGCTCAGTTACTCACCTTGGAAAGGTGTTGAGGTAGTGTGATTGGGTTTGAATAGGGACCAACATTTGTTAATCAAGAGAACAGTGAGTCACTCAGGCTGACTAACTGAAGATAGACTGTTTGTATTTACCCAACCCTCCCACCCCTTGCCCACCCACCCCTAGCTCATCCCTTAATTTATAGGCAGGTGCCACTTTAAAAAAAAAAAACATCAACAAAAACTTTATTGAGAATTTGATCAGACCCCAGTAGGCCACTACCAGACACATAGTGAATTCATTAATACATTTAAAGGACGTTAGACAAATTCCTACTCCCATAGCAACCTAAAACTTAACTAGGAACTGATCAAAATTGAGATGAAGGCAGCAGTCCAGCAGCAAGAGGGGGGCTTCCCAGTCTTTTGCATCGAGTGTCACATGTATGATTTTTTACCCACCGGTGAGAAGTTGTACATGTGCATGCGATGCAAAGAGCTCCTGGCTCTCAGAGAACGAGTCCGATCTCTGGAGGCTAGAGTGGCAGACCTGGAGGAGCTGAGGCAGACAGAGAGGTATATAGATGAGACCTTCAGGGACATAGTAGTCAAGTCCCAACTTCAGACTGGCAGCCCTGGTGCTGCCTTGGAGGAAGAAGGTCTCATGATGGGAGAGCACCAACCAGGTGCAGCAGGAAAGGATCCTGTAGCAAGGACCTACTCTCCAGGTGATGCATTGTCCTTTCGCACTGAGGATATTTCCCCAAGGCCTACTGCTCAGAAGGGAAGGGTTAGGTCGGCCGTCATAGTTGGTGATTCGATTATTAGGAATGTAGATAGCTGGGTGGCTGGTGGCCGTGAGGATCGCCTGGTAACAGGCCTACCTGGTGCGAAGGTGGCGGACCTCACGCGTCACCTAGATAGGATTTTAGGCAGTGCTGGGGAGCAGCCGGCTGTCATGGTACATGTGGGCACCATCGACATAGGAAAATGTGGGAGGGAGGTTCTGGAAGCCAAATTTAGGCTCTTAGGTAGAAAGCTTAAATCCAGAACCTCCAGGGTAGCATTCTCTGAAATGCTCCCTGTTCCATGCGCAGGTCACCAGAGGCAGGCAGAGCTCCGGAGTCTCAATGCGTGGATGAGACGATGGTGCAAGGAAGAGGGATTCAGTTTTGTTAGGAACTGGGGAACCTTTTGGGGAAGGGGGAGTCTCTTCCGAAGGGATGGGCTCCACCTTAACCAGGGTGGAACCAGACTGCTGGCGCTAACCTTTAAAAAGGAGATAGAGCAGCTTTTAAACTAGAACAAAGGGGAAAGCCGACAGTCGCTCAGCAGCGCATGGTTCGGAGAGAGGTATCTTTAAAGGATACTAATGATGCATTAGAATTAGGGCATCCCGACAGTGAGGTTCCAATAATTAGAAAAGTAGTCCAAGTGCCTGTAACTAAAAACTCACCTGGGCTAAAAAATTCCAACTTATCCCTAACAATTAAAAAGCAGAATGAAAATACAAACAAAAAACAAACTTTGAAATGTTTGTATGCTAATGCCAGATGTCTAAGAAGTAAGATGGGAGAATTAGAATGTATAGCAGTAAATGATGACATAGACTTAATTGGCATCTCAGAGACATGGTGGAAAGAGGATAACCAATGGGACAGTGCTATACCGGGGTACAAATTATATCGCAATGACAGAGAGGAGCACTCGGGAGGAGGTGTGGCGCTTTATGTCTGGGATGGCATAGAGTCCAACAGGATAAACATCCTGCATGAGACTAAATATAAAATTGAATCTTTATGGGTAGAAATCCCTTGTGTGTCAGGGAAGACTATAGTCATAGGGGTATACTACCGTCCACCTGGTCAAGATGGTGAGACGGACAGTGAAATGCTAAGAGAAAGACTGGAAAGAGTGTTGAGGAGGCAAGATGGCAGCATAGGCAGGACGCTGATCGCTAGCTGCCCGATTTTTCTCCTTTTTACTTTTTAGCATCAAAGTTATGCCTTCGAAAAGGAAAGGTAAAGTAAGGATTTTTCCACCGGAATCTTTACCACCTCTGGGGCAACTTGACATCCTGTGATATATGCGCCAGCTGGATTTCAACGAGGGAGCCGGAGACTCCGATGTGAGCCCCTGCGGGGGAGAGCGGGGAGCTCCTGCGGATGAGGTGTCTCTCAGTCCTGATGCCAGGCCGCCTCCGGCGCAGCGTGACCCCGACCGAGTCACTCCCCAGTCGCAGGTCGATGACGCGGCCGGTGCGACGGGGGGGGGGGGGGGGGGGGGGGTGGAAGCTGACCCGGAACAGACGCTGAGTGTGGAAGAGCCCGCCCGAGAAGGCAGTAGTACGATCAGAGCGGGAACCCGGAGGAATCCAGAGCTGGTGGCCTGCCTTGGAGGGGGAAAGGAGGAGGCATTACCAGATGGAGCCTTAATGAAAACACCACCCGGCGTCGATGGTGAGTCCCCAATTTCAATATCTAGACCGGAGGCAGTGACGCTTGAGTCACTGTGGGATTTAATGGCTGGTCAAGGACAAGCTATGAAAAGACTTGAGAATAAAATGGACTCTCTAAATTACAATTTTCAACAAAGAATACTTGAAATCCAACTACAAGCCACTGAGACCACAAATAAAGTTTCAGAGGCTGAAAGCAAAATTTAGTCTCTTCAGGCTGTAAACGCAGCGGTCGTGAGAAAACAGATGGCTTGTTCTAGACGCTTAGAAGTCTTAGAGAACAACATAAGGCATTTGAACTTACGTTTCCTGAATTTCCCTAAAGTAGCTGGAGAAATTCCTTTTCTGACATTAAAGAGACTCTTTAGGGAAGGTCTGGGATATACAGATGAAAATATGCAGTCAATTAATTTTTGCAAGTTTTTGAATAACAGACCTTCTACTACAGGGTCTGCTTCTGCTCCAGCTATCCCGATGAATTTGACCAGCTTCTTAGAAAATTCCGAAACAGATGTACTAGAAAGGAGTACATTACTTGAGGCATTTATAACTGTGCAAGACCTAAATGGAGTTATGCGAAATTACTTTAGAAAATTTCCTTTATTATTTTATGGTCAAGCCATAAGAATATATCCAGATCTAGCACAAATCACACAAATTAGAAGGAGAGAATTTCTATCCTAAAGGCAGGATGTTGTATCTCTAGGCAACACCTTTATACTTCATTATCCTTGCAGGTGTACTTTAAGGAAGGGAGATGAATGCTTTATTTTCTTTCAAGTAGATCAGCTTCGTCAGTTCATAGATGCCCGTAGACCAATTACATCTTCCCCGGCTGACTAGTAAGGGACATTGTAAAGTTATGATTCCAGTTAGTCCTATGTTAATGCTATGAAGTATTATTAATTCTTAAATTTCTCTCACTTTGTTTTCTTTGCCTCCTTGAGTATTAGGGGATTGCTATGTAATATAAGACAGAATTGTTAAAAGGTAGTAATTACGTTGGAGTTACTTTTTAACTTTGAGTTCCAAGAGAAGAAACTGGATTTTCAATTTGTTTCATGTATGGAAATAATTCTTATTTTTAAATTTAATTTACCTGATATTCAGAAATCTGTAATTATACCTATTATAATTTCCTTTGCTGTAAGTGAAAAATGATAAATAAAGAATTTAAAAAAAAATGCTAAGAGAAATTAGGGAAGCTAACCAAATTGGTAGTGCAGTAATAATGGGAGACTTCAATTACCGCTGAAAAACACGTTGTACAGTATTATATCAAATTTAATGTGTGTGTTTTTCTAAATATAATTCAGTTACTAACTTATTAAGGACCGTCATAACACCCGTGGACTGCATGCATTTTATGCCTGTGTTTTCAGCCACTTTGGGTCATCTTTAATCATTGGTCCTATAAAACTTAAACAGTCTTTTTTGTTATTTTTATAATTTTTCCATTTTTTATATATATTCATGTAAATATGTGGAAAAAGTACTTCCCTCGATAAGGCGAAGTTTTGCTGTCATGCAAGTCCCGCTCAGGTTCTTCTACTGGCGTATGAGTAATACTATAGCCTACTTGTTCGGCGATGCTGCTTCACCATGCGAGTCTCTTCTTCCGTCCGCTGTTTTTATGGACGCCACCGCACTGCCACATTCATCTAAATTCAGCGCCACTGCGCTGCTTGCCGAAATCCTGCTTTGCAATTTTAGATCTAATTCTCAGTGGAGCATAGGACTTGGTGAGAGAGGTAACGGTGGTGGGGCCACTTGGCAATAGTGATCATAATATGATCAAATTTGAATTAATGACTGGAAGAGGAACAGTGTGCAAATCCACGGCTCTCGTGCTAAACTTTCAAAAGGGAAACTTTGATAAAATGAGAAAAATTGTTAGAAAAAAACTGAAAGGAACAGCTACAAAAGTAAAAAGTGTGCAAGAGGCGTGGTCATTGTTAAAAAATACCATTCTAGAAGCACAGTCCAGATGTATTCCACACTAAGAAAGGTGGAAAGAAAGCAATACGATTACCAGCATGGTTAAAAGGGGAGGTGAAAGAAGCTATTTTAGCCAAAAGATCTTCATTCAAAAATTGGAAGAAGGATCCAACAGAAGAAAATAGGATAAAGCATAAACATTGGCAAGTTAAATGTAAGACGTTGATAAGACAGGCTAAGAGAGAATTTGAAAAGAGGTTGGCTGTAGAGGCAAAAACTCACAGTAAAAACTTTTTAAAATATATCCAAAGCAGAAAGCCTGTGAGGAAGTCAGTTGGACCGTTAGTTGATCGAGGGGTTAAAGGGGCACTTAGAGAAGACAAGGCCATCGCGGAAAGATTAAATGATTTCTTTGCTTCGGTGTTTACTGAAGAGGATGTTGGGGAGGTACCCGTAATGGAGAAGGTTTTCATGGGTAATGATTCAGATGGACTGAATCAAATCATGGTGAACCTAGAAGATGAGGTAGGCCTGATTGACAAACTGAAGAGTAGTAAATCACCCGGACCGGATGGTATACACCCCAGAGTTCTGAAGGAACTAAAAAATGAAATTTCAGACCTATTAGTAAAAATTTGTAATTTATCATTAAAATCATCCATTGTACCTGAAGACTGGAGGATAGCAAATGTAACCCCAATATTTAAAAAGGGCTCCAGGGGCGATCCGGCAAACTACAGACCGGTCAGCCTGACTTCAGTGCCAGGAAAAATAGTGGAAAGTGTTCTAAACATCAAAATCACAGAACATATAGAAAGATATGGTTTAATGGAACAAAGTCAGCATGGCTTTACCCAGGGCAAGTCTTGCCTCACAAATCTGTTTCAATTTTTTGAAGGCGTTAATAAACATGTGGATAAAGGTGAACCGGTAGATATAGTATACTTGGATTTTCAGAAGGCATTTGACAAATTTCCTCATGAGAGGCTTCTAGGAAAAGTAAAAATTCATGGGATAGGTGGCGATGTCCTTTCGTGGATTGCAAACTGGCTAAAAGACAGGAAACAGAGAGTAGGATTAAATGGACAATTTTCTCAGTGGAAGGGAGTGGACAGTGGAGTGCCTCAGGGATCTGTATTGGGACCCTTACTTTTCAATATATTTATAAATGATCTGGAAAGAAATACGACGAGTGAGATAATCAAATTTGCAGATGACACAAAATTGTTCAGAGTAATTAAATCACAAGCAGATTGTGATAAATTGCAGGTGATGCATATAGGGAAAAATAACCCATGCTATAATTACACAATGTTGGGTTCCATATTAGGTGCTACAACCAAAGAAAGAGATCTAGGTGTCATAGTGGATAACACATTGAAATCGTCGGTTCAGTGTGCTGCGGCAGTCAAAAAAGCAAACAGAATGTTGGGAATTATTAGAAAGGGAATGGTGAATAAAACGGAAAATGTCATAATGCCTCTGTATCGCTCCATGGTGAGACCGCATCTTGAATACTGTGTACAATTCTGGTCGCCGCATCTCAAAAAAGATATAATTGCGATGGAGAAGGTACAGAGAAGGTACTACCAAAATGATAAGGGGGATGGAACAACTCCCCTATGAGGAAAGACTAAAGAGGTTAGGACTTTTCAGCTTGGAGAAGAGACGACTGAGGGGGGATATGATAGAGGTGTTTAAAATCATGAGAAGTCTAGAACGGGTAGATGTGAATCGGTTATTTACTCTTTCGGATAGTAGAAAGATTAGGGGGCACTCCATGAAGTTAGCATGGGGCACATTTAAAACTAATCGGAGAAAGTTCTTTTTTATTCAACGCACAATTAAACTCTGGAATTTGTTGCCAGAGGATGTGGTTAGTGCAGTTAGTATAGCTGTGTTTAAAAAAGGATTGGATAAGTTCTTGGAGGAGAAGTCCATTACCTGCTATTAAGTTCACCTAGAGAATAGCCACTGCCATTAGCAATGGTAACATGGAATAGACTTAGTTTGTGGGTACTTGCCAGGTTCTTGTGGCCTGGATTGGCCACTGTTGGAAGCAGGATGCTGGGCTTGACGGACCCTTGGTCTTACCCAGTATGGCATTTTCATTTGTTCTTATCCTCAAAAAGGGATCCCTAAGTGACAAAGCCTGAAGTTCCGAAATCCTTCTAGCGGAACAAATTGCCACCAGAAAACCCCCCTTCAGGGTGAGATCTATCATACTTGCCCTTCTAAGAGGCTTGAATGAAGCTGCATAATCACTTTAAGGACCAAGTTAAGGCTCCAGGAGGGACACAACTTCCACACCAGGGGACGCAAATGCTTCGCCTCCCCCCCTTGGAAAAAACGCACCATATCAGGATGTGCAACCAGAGCCGTTCCCTGCACTTTGCCTTGAAGACAGCCCAATGCCACCACCTGAACTCTGAGAGAGTTAACAACCAAACCCTTCACCAGCCTTCATTGCAAGAAGGTCACAATGTGCACCATGGATGGAATAGGTTCAACCCCCTGCTCTGTAAACCAAGACTCAAAAACTCTCCAGACCCTCACATTCACTAAGGAGGCGGAAGTCTTCCTAGCTTGCAGCAGCGTGGAAATGACATCCTCAGAATACTCTTTCCCTCTTAAATGCTTCCTCTCAAAAGCCAAGCCGCATGACAGAAGTGAGCTGCCTGATCTGAAAATAATAGACCTTGGTGTAGAAGCTTTGATAGATGGGTGAGCCTCAATGGCCCGTCCGCCGTTAGTTTGACCAGATATGCAAACCATAGCCACCGAGGCTACACCAGCACCACTAGAATCACCTCTCCTGGATGAATCTTTACTCGTCGCAATATTTTGTCCACCAGTGGCCATGGCGGAAACACGTACAAGAAAGCACCAAGGCATCGACTCCTTCTGCTCCGCTTTCCCTTCTTCAGTTGAAGAAGCGTGGTGACTTGGCATTTTGCTGAGTTACCAACAAATTCATGTGGGGCTTGCCGCATCTGTAACTGATGAGATAGATTGCTTCCTCCAACAACTCCCTCTCTCCGGGATCCAGCTGTTGTCGACTGAGAAAATCCGTTTGCACATTGTATATTCCAGCTATATCGTCATCCTCCATGATGAATTGGCGTTGAGGGTCCAGGTGCCAGAGGCAGGTGTCTTGGAGGAAGGCGTTCTTCAGATCCTGAAAGGCTTGTACGGCCGTGGCCGACCAATTCTTAGCATTGGCCCCCTTCTTCGTAAGAGCTGTCAGAAGGGGGCCACCATGCTGGAATAGTGGGGGATAAATTGCCGGTAGAAGTTGGCAAAGCCGAGGAACCGCTGCAGTGCCTTGATTCCCATGGGTTGAGGCCAATTCTTGATAGCGGCAACCTTCTCTGGGTCCATATGGACCCCTGTGGAGGATACAATATACCCCAGAAAGGGTAATGATTCCTGTTCAAATTGGCATTCCTCCAATTTGGCATAAAGCCGATTGTCTCGCAGTTTCTGAAGTACTTGACAGACATCTTGGCAATGCGCTTCCAAGTCCTTGGAATATATTAAGAAGTCGTCAAGGTAAACAATCATTGAGGTGTGCAGCATTTCCCTGAGTACCTCGTTCATGAGGTTCTGAAACACAGCCGGGGCATTGCAGAGGCCGAAGGGCATGACGAGATATTCGTAATGGCCGTCTCTTGTGTTGAATGTGGTCTTCCACTCGTCACCGGGCCGAATTCTCACCAGATTATATTCCCCCCGAAGATCCAATTTCATGAAGACCTTGGCTTATTGTAGCCGATCCAATAGTTCTGGAATCAAGGGTAGCGAGTAGTAGTCATGCCGTGTAATGCTGTTCAGGCCGCAGTAATCAATACAGGGTCGGAGGGACCCGTCCTTCTTACCGACGAAGAAGAACCTGGCTCCGGCTGGGGAGTTGGACGGTCTGATGAACCCTCGGTCCAAGTTTTCTTTGATATAGGCGGACATGGCCTGGGTCTCTGTGAGTGATAGTGGGTAGACCCTCCCTCGAGGTGGCATGGTGCCGGGGATCAGGTTGATCGCACAGTCGAAGGGCCGGTGCTCGGGGAGTAGCTCGGCCTTCTCTTTTGAGAATATGTCTCGAAAGGCATGGTACTGGGGTGGTAGCGCTAGTGGTGTTGTCAAGAGTGGTATTAGCGGTCGAGGCCGGGACAACAGACATTCCTTAAAGCAGGTCAGCCCCCAGGATGTAATCTGGAGGGAGTCCCAATTGATCACGAGAGAGTGCTTCCGAAGCCATGGCAGGCCTAACACGACTGGATGTATAGATCTCTCCAAGATGAGGAACAAGATCTCCTCGAGGTGTAGGAGAACAGTGCAGAGCATTAATGGCTGAGTACGAGTGGAAATGGTTCCAGGAAGTGGGGTCCCCTGAATCGAAGAGACACGTAAGGGGGGTTTCTGAGGTTAGACCCCAAGCTGGAGTTGCTCTACCAGGTCCCGGAGGATAAAGTTCCCCCCGGCTCCGGAATCCACCAGGGCTACGGTGTTGAAGTTCCCGTCTGGGAGAATCAAGGTTACTGGAACAGTACATGGGGAGGCAAAGGTAGTGTTACCTAGAGTTAACTCCCTGACTGACTCTAGGTCCGAGCGTTTCCCAGACGCTCGTGACAGTGGGTAAGAAAATGCCCCTTGCCGCCGCAATAAAAGCACAGGCCATGGGACCAGCGCCTTCTCCTCTCCTCTTGGGAAATCAGACCCCGGCCCAACTGCATGGGTTCAGCATCGTGCAGCCCCGGGGAAGCCGAAGGAGAATGCCTGGTTCGGGGAAGCGTGGTTCCGGAGCTCCCGAGTTCTCAAGTGGGTCTCCTCTCCCAGAACTGGCGTTGGATGTGGCGGTCTACGCAGCCGGCCAGGGCAATAAGATCATTCAAGTCATCCAGGAGATCTCTGGCCGCCAACTCATCCTGAAGTCATGGAGAGAGCCCCTCCAGGAATATGCCATGCAGGCTATTGCTTCTCCAATTCATCTCGGCAGCTAGGGTCTGAAACTCTACGGCATACTCCGCCAAGTGACTGTTACCCTGCCGTAGCTGGGGTAATTCAGATGCGGCCGTGAGTCCGCAGGAGGGCTCGTCAAAAATCCGTCGGATAGAAGTGATGAACTGAACTAAGTTGGCTAAGCGTGGATCCTGGCACTCCCATAGGGAAGGGGCCCAAGCCAATGGCCTCCCATCCAAGAGGGATATAATGTAGCTCGTTTTGATCTGGTCAGTGGGAAACTGCGCTGGCAATAGGTTGAAGCGGATATAACATTGGTTCAAGAATCCGCGACACATCTTCGCGTCCCCTGAGTACCGCGAAGGTGCTAGCATCTGTATGGGTGCAGACGGCCCTGCATTAGGAATGGCTACCGGTACAGGGGAACCGGAAGTGGCGGCTCCTTCCACCCGGTCTGCTAACCTCTGCACAGTTGCCACCAGTGAGTCGAGGCAAGTTTGTTGTTGTTGCAACCTTTGTGCAATTCCCGGGATGGCTTTCAAGGTCGAGAGGACCACCGGGTCCATGACCTTGCAAACTGTTATGTTCGTGGACCCTTGGGCTGGCTGAGACTGCAGATGTCATGCTGTGGATACCCACAGTGGGCGTCGCAGCTGGGAGGCGGCACTGAGAAGAGACTTCGAAGACGGCTTCACCACTGGAAGCCCGAGGTCCCCCCAGGAGGAGCCTGTAGGGACCCAGGCCTCTTGGTCTTAGGTGGATCCTATGCAACCAAGGATCAGAAGGGCTGCCTGCTGAGGTAATCCAACGATGAGAAGACGCCCAGGAGGTCAGAAGAGACTTCACCCTTGGAAGCCCGCAGTCCCCCCCGGGAGGAGCCCGTGAGGACCCGAGCCGCTGGGGCTTAGGAGTACCCTCCGGGCGATGATGAACAAGTACTTGCGGCAGTGGAAAGAGATGAAACCCAAGTCCAGGAACAAGCCAAGGTTGGGAGCCAGAAGTCAGATATCGAATGCCAAAACCAGGGATGGAAGCAGAAGCCGGAGTCGAAGAACGAAGCAAGGTCAGGAGCCAGGAATCAGACGAGAGGAACAAGCAGGAACTGGGAAGCAGGAAGCACAACTAGCTACTCCGAAGAGTCAACCTCGTTGCAAGGCACTGGCTAGCTGTGGCTGCCGGGTTTAAATAACCCGGCAACGTCTGACGTCAGCAGGGAGGCGTCCTCTGTCTTCCCGCGCTGGCCCCTTTAAACAGAGAGCCCCTGCGCGCGCGTGCCTAGGTGGCAGGGCCAGCTGTGGATTGCCAGCGGCGTTTCCCTCGCAGGAGGGACGTCGTGGTAGGCCACGTCTCAGGTGGCCGCGTCTCGGGTTCGGCAGACCGGAGGTGAATGGAGATCCCGGAGCATGACCCGGGATCGCAACAGGTAAGATGACTCTTTTACAGATTTACTACCCAACCCAGGGATCTCAACCACTGCAGCCCCAATGCCACTGCCTGTCTACAAAGGACCTCTGGCTTTGCTCGAATTAGCCAATCGTCCAGATATAGGTGAACTAGAATGCCCTCCTTCGTGAGAGCCAGTGCCACTACAACCATCATCTTGGTGAAGGTCCTTGGAGCAGTAGACAATCCAAATGAAAGGGCACAAAATTGAAAATGTGTCCCGAGATCATGAACCGCAGGAACTTCTGGTGGTCTGGTCAGATCGCTATGTACAAGTATGCCTCAGTCAAATCCAGGGAAGCCAAGAACTCTCCTTTGGGCACCACTGCAATGACTGAGTGCAGGGTCTCCATCCAAAATCGAGGAACTTTGAGAGCCACGTTTACCTTCTTTAAGTCCAGAATTGGACAGAAGGTCCCCTCCTTTTTTGGAACCACGAATTAAATGGAATACCTTCCCAACCCTCTGTTATGATCTTGGCCACAGACCCCATCCCACGGACAGGCCCTAACCTTTTCTCCGAGCTGGCCTGACGCTGCCGACTTCCGCACAGCCCGGACCGCCGCTGAGCCGTGCCTCCCTGCATCTTCGTGGCCTTGCTGCCACTGCTGCTGCTGCTCCCTCCTGCATGGCTGGAGCCGTGCTGCCAACTCTTCCTATGGGGGAATCCCCCGCCAGGATTCCCTCCTCCTCTGCGACCCATGCGCCACCGGAATCCTCTTCAGCGGCAGGGAGCCGCCGCCGCCTCGTCCTCTTCTTCAGGCGGCCCCAGCATGGCTCCTCTTCAGCAGCAGGAGCTGCCTCCGGCTTTCTCCTTCTTCCACCATGCAGCAGGATGCCGCTGCAGGCCTTGGCTCCTCCCATCTTCCTCAGGGCTCCCTCTAGGGGTGGGCACGCACCTCTCCTCTTCTTAAAAGGCCAGAGACAGGAAGTACTCGTTTGCCCTCCAGATGACGTCTTCAGGGCTCTTCCTGGTCCTGCCCTATATAAAGGCCCTGCTTCAGTTCCTCAAGACCTTCAGATGGAGTTCCATCCCACTCATTACACACTCCAAGGAGCTTCTCCTTCATCCATGGAGTTCCACCGCTTCAATCATGGTCCATCTTGCTGCTCCTGTCCAGAAGACTTCATGTTCTATGTCTTCTTGTTCCTGTTGTCTCTGACGCTCCAGGTTTCATCCCTCATCGGATCGTCCTCATGATGTCCAGATGTCCACTCGTTCAGAGATCCAGATGTCCAGGTGTCCAGACATCTTTCGACCTGATGTCCGTTCGTCCTCTTGTCTAAGGCTTTCTGATCTCTCTTGTCCAGAAGCCCACTCTTCCTGTTGTCTGTCTGTCCAGATGTCCAGAAGCCCAGATGTCCAGATGTCTACTCGTTCTGAGATCCAGATGTCCAGGGGTCCAGATGTCCAGATGGTTAGCACCTGAGGTACCTTTCTCTTGTGCACCAATTTCCTTCACTCCTCACCTTGATCCTGAAGAATCCGTTAGCAGCCTTACTGTCCCCCAGACCGTCTCCAGCCAACCTTCTCAGGAGTAATCTGCCTCATTCGGTGTCCATCTTCAGATGACTGGAATCCTCTTCCGGCTGGACTTCTCCCAAGTGCTGCCCAGACACTCTTCTCCATCTTGTGCTTGCATGGACCATGACCAGCCCCCCTGGCTGTGTAAGGTGCGCAGCGGGACAGGGTGGTTCGAGACCAGTCCACATTGGGCTGTGTAGGGCACCCTGAGGGACAGCACCTTCCAAGCCTCCAAGAGTCTCGTCTCTTCTTCGTCTCCAAAAGTCTCCAAGAGCCTCGTCTCTTCTTTGTCTCCAAGAGTCTCATCTCTTCTTCATCTCCAAGAGTCTCATCTGTTCTTCATCTCCAAGAGTCTCGTCTCTTCCAATTCTTCAAGAATCTTATCTCTCCTTCGTCTCCAAGAGTCTCATCTTGTCCAAGTCTCCAAGAGTCTCTTCTCTTCTCATCCAAGTCTCCAGAGTCTCATCTCATCTAAGTCTCCAGAGTCTCATCTCGTCTCGTCTAAGTCTCCAGAGCTTCGTCTCGTCTCACCCTAGTCCAGGAGTCCTCGTCTCTTCCAAGTTCCAGGAGTTCTTGTCTTCTTCATGTATTCAGACTCTCTTACATACTCTAGGATCCGGAGCCGTCTACTCCGGTTCCTTGTCTCTTGTCTCCAGCCCTCTGCCTCCGTCTGACCTCTCAGGTGCCTGTTGGATCAGCGGGGGGCTGACCCTTTTCCTCCTACTCCTGTGTTCTTGCTTTGCCCATGCCTGTACATGCTCACCTCCCTCGGGGTATGTCTTGGGTCTCCTCCCTGGGTCGCCCCGTGAGCCAAGGGCTCACTCTCTCTCTCAGGAGCAAGTGATCGCACCTCCGTGTCCCTTTCCAGGGCCCGCTGGGTGCACTCATAACACCCTCGCTCCTCTAGGGGGACAGGAACAATGGCCCCCAGTATCTGTAAACAGTTAATGGTTTACTGTACCACTCACCTTTTAGTCACGGAAGCACAAGGGGAGACCATGGACAAGTCCCTTAGTGGGCGAGCAAATTCTAAAGCATATCCTTATCTTATCACATTTAAGACCCACTGGTCTGATGTGATCTTGGACCACTTCTCATAAAAAAGTCAACCAATCCCCTATAACTGGAACCGAGGAGTGGTGGATTTGGTTCCACCAGCACCCTGGCCAGAACCATCTTTGTTCAGCTTTTGACCTCAAAAGGACTAGCTCCAGAACTGCTGTCTCCCAGTGCTTTGCCTCTGAGCACCCCCTGAAACTCTATTCTGCCAAAAACGCCTATTCACCCTACAGCGAGAACACGTACGAAAAGATTCTTTTCTCCTTTTTGGCTTATCCTCAGGCAATCTATGTCCTTTATTCTCTCCCAATTGTTTCATCAGCTCCTTCAAGTCCTCCACAAAGAGTAGTTTTCCTTTAAAAGGCAACACTCCTAACTGAGACTTGGACCAAACGTCCACCGACCAGTTCCATTGACATCATCGTTCTGGAAAAAGTTCTAATCTATATAAATAAAAATGTTAAATAGTTTGTACAAAATCACTAATCTCAGAAACCACTGCACCGATTGCTTTCAAATTTGGACACAACCTTCCTTTCGCATACGGGAAGGTTCTTCTGTACTTACATTACATATATGTCACACCTGTGACAGGTAAAAAAGGTTTAAAAATTGGTTCCACAAAACAGTGACATCTGGTGGTCGTCAGACGTCAGCACAACCTCTTACACCTTTCACAAACACTCACACACCCCACACACATGACAAATGTATTTAATTCACACACCCTCCGAACACACAGAAATCCACACTCCTCACACCCCCCCCCCCCACACACACACACACATGCCAGTTGGACACTTCACACACCCTCTCAAAACACACCAAAACGCACCAAATTTCAGGCTGCTACACTGGGGGGCCACGCACATGTCACATGTTGGCAATTCCCACACCCTACGAACTCACACAAAAACACCCTCCTCACACCCCCCATGCACATGCCTGTTCTACTTACTGCCCACACCCTCCGAACACACACAAACGCGGAAACAAGTCCGCGCTGCTCCAGCGAGGGGCCAAGAACGGTCCGGGACACATCACGTACACTACGGCCATCGGCTGCCAGCAATCAAAATGGCGCCAACGGCCCTTTCCCTTACTATGCCACTCGGAGACAACAATGGCGGCAGTAGCCCATGTGATATAGTAAGTGCGAGGGTCCGTCGATGCCATTTTCAGGACTGGCAGCCAGCGGACCTTTGCCCTTACTATGTCAGGGAACCTAGCGCTCCCATTACTCCTCCACAGTGACATAGTCAGGTCAAAGGGCTGTCGGAGCCATTTTCATTGCTAGCAGCTGACGGCCCGAACCCAAGACTTCGATTCCGAACCGAACACTCGCTCCACCGACTGACTGTTTGCAGAGGTATCCGGGGGCTGCACGGTGGGGGGCCGTAGTTATTTTCTTGCGCGAGTGTTCGGGGGGGGGGGGGGGGGGTGTTTCGGCCATTCTGCAACTCTCGCGGGGGGTGGGAGGGTGGGTTACTGTATTTCGCCGGGGTTTATGGTGGGGTTCTTTTGGGGTGGAAAGACGGAAGGCACACACAAACACAAACACAAAACGTCCCTGATCTCGGAAAGGCACCAAATTAGCCCTCTACAAAACAATTAACTAAATAGAGAGTGCTAACTTGGTTAGGCACTCCCCTATTTTGATACAGAACACGCACAACCTCCCACTGACGGACCACGTTTACCACCACCAATTTCTATTTCGGTGTTTTTTTCTCAATCGGCATCCTAGCTGCTTCTTACAGTCTGGGTCCTCTTACCTAAGAAAGCATACATTTCAGGGGAGGGAGAATGAGGGGAGAGGTGAGTGTGAGGGGAGAGAGTTGGAGTGGGGACAGGGGAGGGAAGGGGGGGTGAGTGACCAAGGGGGAGGAGGATGAGTGACTGAGGTAAATGAGCAAGGGGAAGGGGGAGGGAGGGTAAAGAACCTGACTCTGCCACTGCAATGCGTGGCCGGGTCCCGCTAGTGAGGTCATATAATGCATCGGCTCCGTAGGCTACCATAGCCTGTAGCCACTCCACTTGCTTCGCCTCTGATGCAGATATCACATTTCCGCCTGCAACTGCTGTACCCAGCGCAGACCAGCACAAAGCATAAAATTGCTGTACACCGCAGCACATTTGGCTAGAGCAGACATCTCAAACATTTTTGAGATGTCTGCGGCACAGTGTGATCCCCCTCCCCCCTTCGCAGCTTCTGAAACAGCCATGAGTGAAGGCAAAATGGCCATCATTCCCGTGCTAATCAGGGTTTGCTGCTTCACTCAATGCACCTGTGAGCTCCCTAGGCCCTCGCTGCTTTCCTGACGCCACCACGGTTGTTCCTGAAATGCCTCTTCCCCAGAGAGGCAGAGGGAACAAAATCCTGCATGGGACAGCCATGCATGCGCATTACCGCATGCGGTGCACTTACTGCCATGGGGCTTTCAGCCTGCCTGGACCACATGTACAGTCAGCCGCAAGAGGATCCTAAACAATGCTGCGAGAGCCGCTGCAGCCGAGCCCCTGCCGGGCTTCCACTCTGATCCCTGGTCTCCAGCAGCAAAAAGAAAACAAGCTCCCTTTTTTTTTTAACTTTAAGAAACAGACAAAGGCTACTTCCCGTTAAGGTGAAACGTGGCAGCAGGCTCCACAAGTCCTTCTGCGGGAGGGGAACTGACCCACCAGATGTCTACCCTTGGCAGGAAAAAATCGAGCTAAATAAGGGTCCCCACGCCTTTGCTCATCCACCTCAGAACCAGGAGGGATGGTCCCACCAGGACCTGGCCAACCTCCTGGGTGGAAATGTTCAACAATCATCTCTTATCTATCTATCTATCTATCTATCTATATATATCTTTACTTTTTATTTTTTAAACCTAATTTCCAGACTTCAGGTTTTGCACCTCTACCATTTACTGAAGAAAGAGAAATACTGAGGGACTGCAGGTAGCACACTAGGTTATGTAGTAATGTCAGCAAAATTTTCTCTGTCTCCATCTGCTGGAAGGAAGGCAAAACCCAGGAGTCTGGACTGATCTGGGTACATACAGGGAATCTGATTATGTGACTGAGGAGAGCTATTTTGCTAGCATGTAGTTTCTGGATGGGGATCTATAGCAGCCTGGCTTGTTCTGTTTTCCTAATAGGACATGTATAAGTGTTCTAGGGCCTGGTGTAATATTTGCAGTGTTGCCTTTTTCTAGATAAGGTTGCTACTGTTTGAGTGCTGTAGTTAGGATTGTTTTGGTATGGGAAGTTTACTATATTGTAATGGTAATTCTGATTATTCATGGCTTTCTGAGGTGCCATTATAAATTCCATAGGAGTTCCAACTGTCTTTTATGCAGTTTTCTGGTTGGCACCACAGCAGGGCATGTAAAAATAATATATATAGTGAAAGTGATATTTTGCCTAAGAAGACTGTACTTGTGAATGTTCTTTATCATGTAAACTTTGTTACAAGTGCTTAATTAAATTTTGTGTGACTATAGAGGTTGTGGGAGTGTGGGGAGTGGTGTGTGTGCAAGGCTGTAAGGTTTCCCTAGGTTATGTAATACCCTTCCCTTGACCAGGGGTTCTGTGGAGAAATGGATAGGTGTCAAATTTTAATATAGATTGGTGGAGGGAGCTGGGCTTTATTTGACAGGCCTGGGACAGAGACTGAATGAATTGTGGGGCTGGGCGGGAGGAGGGCAGCAACAAAGCTAGCACTGGCCCTGCCCAGCCCATCCTGTGAGTCATCTGATTCCTTTGATTCAAAATCCCCATCAGGATGGCCCAAATGGCAAAGCAGGTTCCCCAATCCTTTGTTTGAGGACCCCCTTAGATCTTTTAGATGGACGCTGTGGCTGATGATTCAGCATCCTTTTGCCTTCTGCACTTTTCCTGGCCAGATAGGCCTTGTAAAGAAGCAAGACAAAATCTGTGGAAAAAATCTTCTACATCATCGTCCCCTTTATCAGGCACAGATCCCTCAGCCTGAACATCCTCTCCCTGATCATCCAACCCGGTCTGGATTGCAGGCGAAAGCAGGGAAGGGGAATCCCTAGGCTCCCAAGTTTGCTTGTCTTTTGTTGCATGCCTTCATCCTAGCTGCCAGGCTGCAAACACCCCCTGGGCTTTCCCTGTCAGGGCCTTCGGCATGAGTGGCTCGTCTAATGCCTGTCACGCCCTAGGAGGAACCTTCCCCTCCCCTAGCACATTCCAGGCATAGCATGGCTGAATCAAGCCAAACACGACTGGTGCCATAGGCCCGACACAGTTTCCTGCACTCGGAGGCGCCTGAAACTGCCTGCCACGCTAAAATGGCCTGATCACGGCACAAATTTGCTGCTGAGTACACAGCCCCGACACTCTATAAGAGCTAAAAGCACTGTCAAAACTCACCGGCCAGCGCAAACATTCAGCCTCTTCCCCCTGAATGTCCGCTATGCTCCTGCTCAGCCCAAAGGCCAGTCGCTCACTCACTTGCTTTTTTTTTTTAAAGACACAGCGGCCATGAAAGAAGAAACCCAAGGCAGAATAAATAAAGTACTTCCCTGCTGCTGGAGAAAACCTCAGGGAAGAAGCCTTCAGGAGAAAAAAGGGAACCAGGATCTCTGGTTTTCAGACCCCTGGATATTGCGGGCTAAAGATGCTCAGGGATTACCAACTCCCCACTTGCCCAGCTCAACCTGAGGGATTGTCCACGAAGCTATGTAACACCTCTCCTGAAAACCTTTCTTCTCTCTTTTTTTTTCTAATTCAGACTGAAGATTTGCACCTCCACCATCTGCTGGAGACAGAGAAATACTGAGGTACTGCAGATGGCACTTTCTGTTATGTAGTAGTGCCTGAAAAGTTTTTAGTCTCTGCCTCCATCTGCTGGTAGGGATACAAAACCCACTTGTCTGGACTGATCGGGGTATGAAAAGGAATCACGGTTACTAGAATTTCCTTCACAAATTTTCAAGAAGTTACCAGGTTCTTGTTTCAGTCTTGCAGATAACTCCTGGAACCAGCAGGATCTTCAGTCTGGATACTCACCGTATTATCCAGCGACACACGGTGTTTGCCTCGTAAGGTTTTGGATAATTGATTGAGTGAAAAGAGCCTGAGGAAGCAGTCAATATAAAGCTTCCATCACATGGGGTACCTGGGAAAGAGATCACAGATGCAAGAAGTAATTCAGTACCATCCATGTATAAGGGAGCTTTCTGCTCCCAAAAAGCAGCTTTCTCTGGCTTGCTTTCTATCAGGTAATGCAGCTTGTGCATTCTGTTAGCGTGTGACCTTCGAAGGTGGAAATACAGCACTAGACACGGAAGGACAGCCAGGCACTAACTTTCAATGGACACGATCTGGACAAAGATTAGGCTTTATAAGGGTTTTTCTAAATTTTTGGTCTAGTGGATTCACCGTGCTTTTCTAAGTTCACTTTAGGACACCCAGAGTAGCTGCAAAGTAGGAAAGCTCCGGTTTATTTTACAGCCTTCATTTAATCTTCCCACTAAACCACTTTCAGAACAGCTTTAAATGCTTCCACTATGGTTGAAGATGGTTCCTTTTTTAGTCTAAAGCAGGCCTGAAACCAGTTTGAAAACTCACGGTGGAAAATGTATTCTGTACTTGTAAATACAATTATTATATCTGCTGAAGAAATGAACAGAATATTTGTTGTAGAGATAATAGTCTATAGTACTTAAGTCTTCAATTTAAAAAAAATAACTAAGTGCTGAAGAAACATTATAGGACCAGTAATGAATCCGTGATAATCATCCATGACGATGCCAGCATATTGCTGTTGCGCTGGAGGTGGACCCTTGGCCTGGTGCAGGATTGGTACGGCCCTCTGGTCAGACCCAGAGAGCGCCTGCCACCAGGAGGCGGAGCACAGGAGGAGACAGAGGCTAGCTGGAGCTTCGCCAATAACAGTCCGGGGTTTCCACAGGTTGAGCCCTTGGGTATCCAGACCGCCTGGACTTAGGTGGGCCTCGGATGGTCTCCCGGAGAGATAGTGGAGGGGTGTGCCCACCACGAGCAAGGGTGCGTGGGTGATGTAGAGATGATAGACCAGACCCGAAATGGAAGCTCCGGAGACCTCAGGGAGGTAACAGTTCAGGAAGGTTCTCCGGGAGAGGCAGGCAGCACCTGCGGGTCTGGTCAGGTGAAGGCTGTGGGTGGATTCCAAGCAGGTTGGTCTGGTAGCCTCAGTAGGACAGAAGAGAGTGTCCGAGTGAAGCACAAGGGTCAGAGCCAGAGTATCAGTCCAGAAGTGGTCAGCCAAAGCAGGGGTCTAATTCCAAGGTCAGTCCGAGCGTAGTCAAGGCAAGGGAGGGTCAGTTGCAGGCAGCAGACAAAGAGAATGGTCAGGCAGGCAGTGGTCAGTTCCAGGCAGCAGACGAAGAGAATGGTCAGGCAGGCCGAGGTCAGTACCTGAGATCAGTCCGAGGAGGTACTACCTGAGTACAGATACAGGAACACATGGAGTCTCAGGAACAAGGAAACACTGGAACAAGGAGACACTGGATCAAGGAGTCGCTGGAACAAGGAGATCCTGGAACAAGAAGACACTTGGACCGCAGGGTTAGGCAAGCTTACTACACTACGGTGTCGACCCGATTGTCAAGGCAAGGTCCTGGGGACAGGGCCTCACTATATATAGGGCTTTCAAGTGATGTCATCAATCTGCACCCCCATCGGTGTTCCCGTGCTTGGCCCTTTAAATCAGAGCACGTCGACCATGCACGTGCCTAGGGGCGGGGCCGAGGTAGCCGAAGACGTGGGGCCCCGATGGGAACTCCACTGAGAGGCTTACGGCGTGGAGGAAGCCGGAGAGGGCCTGGTGAGCGATGGGGACGGTGGGAGCTGGCAGCAGCGGTGAGAACGGAGCTAGTCGAGGGCATCATGAGGTGAGCAGGCCCAGTCGCGGCACCCACACGGCCGGGACGTGCAACAGTACCCCCACTTCTAGGCCTCCCCCTTACCGGTCTGGGTTTTTCTGGATGATCTCGGTGTAAGTCCAAGAGCAGGTTTTTGTCAAAAATATGGTGAGAAGGCTCCCAGGAGTTTTCTTCTGGGCCGAAGCCCTCCCACGACAGGAGGTACTCCCAGTGGCCTTGACGGCGTCGAACATCCAGGACTTCCTTGACTTGTAAGGTGTTTTCAGGTTCTGCTGCATGTTGCGTAGGTGGAGGAGGCCTTCGGGAAGGCCAAGATAGGACCAACGGTTTGAGTAGTGACACATGGAACGTGTTGTGAATTCCCATGGAAGCTGGAAGCTTTAGCTGGTAGGTGACTGCTCCTATGCATCGAAGGACGGGAAATGGACCAATAAATTTGGGAGCTAACCATTGGGAAGACAGTTGTAACCTGATGTGCTTAGTACTAAGCCAGACTTTTTGTCCAGGCAGGAACAGAGGCGTGGTCCGACGATGGGTGTCTGTGAAGCATTTGGCCCGGTCAGCTGCTTGGCAAAGCCGCTCCATTACTTGGTTCCAGAGCCGGTGTATGGTTTGTGTTGTAGATTGGGCTGCAGGTGAGGGTACACTGAATGGGACCAGCAGGGATAGGCGCGGTTGATGGCCAAAGATTACAGCAAAGGGTGAAATTTCCATGGCAAAGGTGATATGGGTGTTATGGGATAGTTCTGCCCATTGCAGGAGGTCAGCCCAGTTTTCTTGCTGGTTGTTGACATATGATCGCAGGAAGGTTTTCAAAGAGTGATTAGTCCTCTCGGCCTGGCCATTTGCTTGCGGATGATAGGCTGATGTTAAGTTTAACGTAATATTGAACTTTTTACAGAGAGACCTTCAATATTTAATGGCAAATTGAGGGCCACGATCGGAGACGATTTCTTGTGGTAGTCGATACAGATGAAATATGTAGATTAAGAAGAGTCAAGCTAGCTCTGGAGTTGATAGGAGTCCAGGTAAGGGGACAAAGCGGGCGATTTTTGAGAAGCGGTCAATGATGACCCAGATAACAGTATTTCCTTTTGAAGGAGGCAGATCCACAATACAATCTGTGGAGAGACTTGACCAGGGTTCGGTGGGCGCATAAAGTGGTTGAAGAAGCCCCCATGGGCGGCCAGTCAGGGGTTTTTGCTGTGCGCAAACCAGGCAGGAGTCCAAGTATTCTCGGGAGTCCTTAGTCATACCAGGCCACCAATAGAGCCTTTGGAGCATCTCGAGAGTCCGGGCTCAGCCGGGGTGACCGGCCAACTTGGAATCGTGAGCCCAACAGAGCACGCATTCACGGAGACGGCTGGTACTGTGGTGGTGACTGCAATTGATATGCAAGCTGGATTAATAATGTGCCTGGGAGTCTCGGGTGTGTCTTCTGGCTCGACGGAGCGAGAGAGTGCATCTGCACGGAGGTTTTTCACCGCTGGGCGATAGCGGAGCTCGAAGTTGAAGTGCTCAAAGAACAGGGCCCAGCGGGCTTGTCTTGGGTTAAGTAACTGGGCCTCCTTTAAGTGTTCCAGATTTTTATGGTCGGTAAATATTGTGAATTTGTGCTGCGCCCTTCACGCCAGGGATTCCATTCCTGGAGGGCACGTTTCACTGCTAGGAGTTCACGGTCCCCTATGGTATAATTCTGTTCTGAGGAGGAGAATTTATGTGAATAGAAAGAACATGGAACTAGGATTCCCTTGGTGGAGTATTGACTCAAGACCGCTCCTGCTCCAATGGCGAATGTGTCGACTTCAACTATGAAGGGGCGGTTAGGATCAGGGTGACGTAGACACGGGCCGGTATAGAAGGCCTCTTCCAAGGCACGGAAGGCTGATTGGGCCTTGGGGCTCCAGACTCGAAGGTCACATCTCTTCCTTGTCATAGCGGTGAGTGGAGTGGCCAACGTGAAGTAATTGGCGATGAAGTTTCGATAGTAATTTGTAAATCCAAGGAATCTTTGTAGGGTTTGGATACCCACTGGTAGAGGACAATCTCAAATACCCTGGAGTTTGTCAGGATCCATAGTGAACCCACGCCTGGAGATGATGTAGCCTAGGAATGGGAGACTGGCTTGCTCAAAAATGCACTTCTCCAATTTAGCATAGAGATGATGGTCTCTAAGGCGTTGGAGGACTGTTTGAATGTGGGAACGATGAGACTTCAGGTCTTTGGAGAAGATTAATATATCATCCAGATACACCACGACAAATGAGTACAAAAGGTCCTGGAAAATCTCGTTCATTAGCCGCTGGAAGACTGCAGGGGCATTGCAAAGCCCGAAGGGCATTACTACATACTCGTAGTGACCATCTCTTGTGTTGAAGGTGGTTTTCCATATGTCTTCCGGTTGGATCCGTACTAGGTTATATGCCCCCCATAGATCTAGTTTAGTAAAGATTTGTGCGCCATGTAGGTGGTTCAACAGTTCACTAATAAGTGGCAGTGGGTACCAGTCCTTATGGGTTACTGCATTCAACCTTCTGTAGTCTATGCATGGTCTTAGACTGCCATCCTTTACATCCTTTACATCCTTTATAAAGAAGAATCTGTATAAAGAAGAATCTGGCACCTGCCGGGGAATTAGAGGTCTTATGAACCCTTTGGCCAAATTTTCCTTGATTTTTGTTGACATCGCTTGGGTTTCTGGGAGAGAAAGAGGATAGGTTCTGCCCTTGGGAGGCATGGTTCCAGGTAGGAGTTCTATGGGGCAGTTAAACTTCCGGAGTGGAGGCAGGATATCAGCGTTTTGTTTGGAGAACAAATCTTCAAAATCTGAGTATGGAGCAGGTAACCCAGGAAGGGTTGTAGAGCTTAGAACTATCACTGATGGAGACACTTACCTTAAACAGTGAGTTTGACATCGAGGACACCACTGGGTGAATTGCAGGGATTGCCAGTTGAAGTGGGGTTCATATAACTGAAGCCAAGGAAGTCCAAGGACTATGGGATGAGTTGATCATTTCAAGATCAGAAGGGAGATCTCCTCATCATGGAGGATCCCAACAGTGAGGCGAATGGCCATGGTACAGTGAGTGATCCGATCAGGGAGAGGTTCTCTTTGAATTGAGGCAATACGTAGTGGTACTTCCAGTGGTTGGACTGGTATGTGAAGGAGCTTGATGATTTCTTCCATAATGAAATTGCCACTCGCCCCAGTGTCCACGAGGGCAGTGGTGGTGAATGAACATGACTCCCTAAGGAGGGAGATCGGCAGCAATAGTTGAGGGCCAGAAACTGTAGCACCCAAGCTCGGGACTCCCGCCGGGCTCAGGCTATGAAGTTTTCTGGATGCCCAGGGCAAGTCTGAAGAAGGTGTCCGGAACCGCCGCAATAGAAGCAGAGACCATATTTTCTGTGTTGGAGATGTTCCTCTGGGGTCAGGCAGCCGCATAGGCTCCTCGGGAGGTTGAGGGGCTGCTGGTAAGGCCTTCAACCAAGGACTCGCCGAACGGGGTGGTTGTAGGGCAGGAGGTCGAAAGACCCTTACCTCCTGATGCCATTGTCAAAGGCGGTAGTCGATTCTACCGACCAAGGAGATCAGGTCTTCCAGAGATACAGGGATCTTGCAGACGGCTAGTTTATCCTTAAGGGCAGGAGACAGTCCCTCGAGGTAGAGTGCCCGCAGGCAGTCTTCTTACCAACCTAACAGTAGCTAGAGTTCTAAACTCCACTATATTCATAAAAGACGCCTAGAAGTAAAGGCTCCACGCCCTTCTGCTGCACGCTCCACAAGTGCATCTCACTCTCCAGTGAAGAACCCGGTGTTACCACCTTCTTCCACCGTGGAACCCATGGAGGTGAATCGTGGGCGATTATCCCCGACCGAAAATCTCCGTCGGAGGAAGGAAGGGCTTTGCCTTTACTGGGGCACTTCTGGACATCGTCTGCAAATTTGCCCGGTCCGTCCGGAAAATTGCAACATCTGAGCCCGGCGGGGGTCCTGAGCTTGGGCGCGACTGTTTCTGGCCCTCAACTCTTGCTTCCTGTAACCTTGGGCGTTAAGGCCCACACCTTCGCGACCACTGCTCTAATCGATACCGGAGCGAGCGGTAGTTTCATAATGGATGACATCGTCAAACTTCTGAAAATACCTCTTCAACCCTTGAGGTGAGTCTTCGTATTGCCTCCATCCAGGGGGAACATCTTCCAGGTCTCATTACTCACCAGACAGTGGCGATCCATCTCACTATAGGTATTTTGCAGCAGGAGGAAACATCCTTCTACGTCCTAAAACGCTCTACCCATTTGGGGCTCCCCTGGCTCCAGGCCCAAGAACCTCAGTTTGATTGGCAGTCCCTGCAGTTGGTACAGTGGGGCCCAAAATGCCTGATGACTTGTTTGTATCCAGTATCCCCCGTGATACCTGTTTTGAAATCGGTTACACTTCCAGGTTTACCTCCACAGTTCTCTGACTTCAGTGATGTGTTCTCTAAGCAGAAAGCGGATCCCTTACCCCCATTACGCAAGTTCAACTGTCCTACTGAACTCCTGCTGGGCACCGTGCCTCCCAAAGGCAGAACCTACCCGTTGTCTCAGCCTGAAACCCAGGCCATGTCGGAATATATTAAGGAGAGTCTTGAAAAAGGGTTCATTTGTCCTGATTCCCCCGCAGGAGCGGGGTTCTTCTTTGTAAAGAAAAAGGACAGTGGACTCCATCCCTGTATTGATTACTGGGGTCTCAACGTGATAACCCGTAAGGATCGCTACACGTCACCCCTGATCAGCGAGTTGTTCGACTGTCTGGAAGAGGCACAAATCTTCTCCAAATTGGATCTGAGAGGTGCATACAATTTAGTACGCTTTCAACCCAATGATATCTGAAAGACGGCGTTTAATACCAGAGATGGCCATTACGAATTATTGGTAATGCCTTTTGGGCTATGCAACGCTCCAGCCATCTTTCAGCGCCTCATGAATGAAATCTTCCGAGATCTCCTGTACAATTTTGTAGTCGTCTACCTCGATGACATCCTGATCTTTTTTAAAGATATAGAGTCACACTGTGAGCACGTCCGCATTGTTCTCCAACGTCTGAGGGAGAATCACCTGTACACAAAGCTAGAAAAATGTTTGTTTGAGCAGAACCGCTTTACCCTTCCTGGGATAAATCATCTCTGATCGGGGATTCTTGATGGACCCAGAGAAGCTTCAGGGAATCCACGACTGGCCTCAGCCAATAGGCCTCTGGGCGCTACAACGCTTCTTAGGATTCACTAATTATTACTGGAGCTTCATTGCGAACTACTCTTCGATAGTTGCCCCACTCACTGCTAACACCCGAGTTTGGACGCCAAAAGCTATTTGCTGCTTTTTCAGAGAATTAAAGAGGCCTTCAGCTCCGGTCCCTGTCTCTACCACCCCGATCCCAGATGTCCATTCATTGTGGAAGTTGACGCCTCCGCAGTCAGCGCCGGAGCCATCCTGAGTCAACATTCTCCCACAGGCAAGCTAGTACCCTGCTCATTTTACTCTCATAAGTTTTCCCCCACGGAGAAATGTTACACAGTTGGCGACCGCGAACTCCTTGCGGTCAAGTTGGTGCTTCAGGAGTGGCACCGCTGGTTGGAAGGGGCGCAACTTAAGTTTACCAGCTACACGGACGACAAGAACCTTGAACATCTCAAAGATGCTCAACTTCTGAACCCCCATCAGGCCCGGTGGGCTTTGTTCTTTGAGAGGTTTAACTTCAACCTTTGCTTCCGTCCAGGAAGCGTGCCGATGCGCTCTCCAGATCCTTTGAGCCGGAGGACGTTCCAGAGGTCCCCAGTTTCATTACTGACCCTACTTGTATTACTCTGGCGGCTACTACCACAGTTCTAGTTGGGAAGACCGTTGTTCCTCGCCGGTTAAGTGAGCGTGTTAAGGTGAGCTCACGATTCCAAACTGGCAAGCCACCTCGGTCATGCCCGGACCTTGGAGATGCTGAGAAGTCATTATTGGTGGCCAACTATGATACAAGATTCCCGAAACTATGTGGACGCATGCCCTACTTGTGCTCAGCAAAAATCACCCACAGGGATGCCTTGTGGCTTGCTTCAGCCTCTCCCAGCACCTACTGAATTGTGGTCCATCATTTCTACAAATTTTATTACAGATCTGCCTGTTTCCCAGAACAACACGGTGATATGGGTCATTATCGACCGCTTCTCGAAAATGGGACACTTTATCCCTTTATCGGGTCTCCCTTCAGCCCTGGAACTCGCTAGACTTTTTGGGGCGGATTTTAAAAGGAGCGCGAATAGCCTACTTTTGTTTGCGCTCCAGGCGCAAACAAAAGTACGCTGGATTTTAGTAGATATGCGCGGAGCCGCGCGTATCTGCTAAAAACCTGGATCGGCGCGCGCAAGGCTATGGATTTTGTATAGCCGGCGCGCGCCGAGCCGCGCAGCCTACCCCCATTCCCTCCAAGGCCGCTCCGAAATCGGAGCGGCCTCGGAGGGAACTTTCCTTTGCCCTCCCCTCACCTTCCCCTCCCTTCCCCTATCTAACCCACCCGCCCGGCCCTGTCTAAACCCCCCCCTTACCTTTGTCGGGGGATTTACGCCTCCCTCTGGGAGGCGTAAATCCCCGCGCGCCAGCGGGCCCCTTGCACGCCGGGCCGCAACCTGGGGGCGGGTACGGAGGGCGCGGCCACGCCCCCGGACCACCCCGGGCCGCGGCCACGCCCCCGTACCCGCCCCCAAAACGCTGCCGACACACCCCCGAAACGCCGCGACGACCGGGCCCGCCCCCGACACGCCCCCCTCGGAGAACCCCGGGACTTACGCGAGTCCCGGGGCTCTGCGCGCGCCAGTAGGCCTATGTAAAATAGGCTTACCGGCGCGCAGGGCCCTGCTCGCCTAAATCCGCCCGGTTTTGGGCGGATTTAGGCGAGCAGGGCTCTTAAAATCCGCCCCTTTCTGAAGAATATCATCTTAACAGACTCCCCAAGGAGATTGTGTCCAACCGGGGACCACAGTTTGCAGCCAAGTATTGGTGTTCCTTGTGCCAAAAGTTCAATATTACCCTGAACTATACATCGGCCTCCCATCCTCAGGCGAATGGACAGGCCGAGAGGACCAATCGGACCTTGATGACATTTCTACGTTCCTACGTTAATGATCAGCAAGACAATTGGTCGGAGCTCCTCCCCTGGGCTGAGCTGTCGCACAACACTCATGTTGCAGCAGCCACCGACACATCTCCGTTTGCCGTAGTCTTCGGACGGCAGCCCCAACTGCCTCTTCCTGTACCTCTGACAGTTCCGTCTCCAGCGGCTCAATCCATGGCTCAAACCATTTGCCACATTTGGACCTGAGTAAAGGAGCAACTGGCGCAAGTTGCAGAATGCGCCAAGTGCACCTCTGATCTTCATAGATGACCTGCTCCACACTTTCGTCCAGGCCAGAAAGTATGCTTGGGTGCTTGACACATCCACCTAAAGCTACCCTCTCACCACCTGGCTCCCAAATACATAGGACCATTTCCGGTAATCAGAAGAGTAGGAGCCGTTTCCTATCAACTCCAGGAACCTCGTTCATTGGGTATCCACAACACGTTCCACGTGTCCCTGTTGAAGCCATTGGTTCTCTCCTGGCCCCCTCATAAAGACCCTCCTGCTCCCTGTGTCTCTGCAGAAGCAGACACGTTTATCCAGGTAAGAGAGGTCCTCGATGTCCAGCGACGCCGAGGCAAGTGGGAATATCTCTTAGCCTGGGAGGGCTATGGGGCCGATGAGAATTCATGGGAACCATCTCAAAATATTCTCGATAAGGATCTTCTAAAGTCCTTCCATAGGATGCACCCTGAGAAACCACAGCCGCGTAGGGGGAGGCGTAGAAGGGGGGGTACTGTTACGTGCCGTGCCCACTGCTGTCCCGCGCATGGGACTGCTCACCTGCATAGTTCCTCAGCGGGTACCGGGACGACCTCCCTCGCGATAGTGGCTAGCCCAGCCATGCCCCGGTGTCCCGCGGCGATGGTCGCCAGGCCTTCCACTGTGCACCAGGCCTCACGCCGAGGTTCAACGTCTTCCTCCATGCTAGCCACACCCATATGCACGCACAGCCTGCCCCAATACTTGTAGGGCCGAGGGCGGGCCTAGGTTCCACGGCGCGCCCTGATTGATCTACAATATAAGGAAGTTCCTGACTTCACTTCCTTGCCTTGGCAATCGGGTCGGCTTGTATGCTAGGTTGTCACTGCGCTTGTTCCTAGTCTCGTTCCAGGATCCTTCTGTTCCAGCTCCATTCCAGACTTGTTCCTGCATCCTCATTCCTGAGTCCTGCCTGTTCCTGTGTTCGTCTATCTGCCTTCCCTGGTAGTGAAGTGGTGAAGACCAGAACTGTGATGGACTTCAAAGGGGCATGGGATAAACACTGTGGATCCATAGTCTAGAGGACGTGAATGAAGAGTGGGTGGCTCGTGGGAATGACGGCTACTACCTGGAGATAATACCCTTATTCAATAAACATACACATGGTTAATGCGACTCCAACATTGCTCTAAGACTCCAACATTGCTCTAAGCTTCAACGGCAAGAGGAAATGGGGAAAAAAGGATTTGCATTCACAAAAAAGCGGGGAGTAGCTTGCTTGTTACGGCAGTTACTACCCGAAACCAAATAAGCCTGATACTTCACTTTCAATGCATATCCAGCATAGCTCTCTGCTTCAACGGCAGGGGAGAAAGACTGATACTTCACGCATATCCAGCATAGCTCTCTGCTTCAACGGCAGGGGAAAAAGACTGATACTTCACGCATAACCAGCATAGCTCTCTGCTTCAATGGCAGGGGAGAAAGTCTGATACTTCACGTATATCCAGCATAGCTCTCTGCTTCAACGGCAGGGGAGAAAGACTGATACTTCACACATAACCAGCATAGCTCTCTGCTTCAATGGCAGGGGAGAAAGTCTGATACTTCACTTTCAATGCATATCCAGCATAGCTCTCTGCTTCAATGGCAGGGAAGAAAGACTGATACTTCACGCATATCCAGCATAGCTCTCTGCTTCAACGGCAGGGGAGAAAGTCTGATACTTCACTTTCAATGCATGTCCAGCATAACTCTCTGCTTCAACGGCAGGGGGAATGAAGAAAAGTGGATCTATATACAGACAACAACCAACAAGGCCTGAATTACATAGTCTGGGTAAACAAATAAGCATGGGTGTAGCTTGCTTATTGTGGCGGTTACTACCCCTAACTAATTAAGCTAGATATTTCACTTAGATGCAGTTCCAACACTGCTCTCTACATTAATGGTGGGGGTGGAAGGAAAATAGAACCAAAAGGTTACTAAGAGCCAAGAGTAACAGATAAATATGAGAAAAAAAAAAGTGTGAAACTTGTTGGGCAGACTGGATGGGCCGTTTGGTCTTCTTCTGCTGTCATTTCTATGTTTCTATGTTACCCTCGGACTGTCTTACTGGTAGTGGCCTCGGCTTGTTCCTGACCTGCCTGCCTGTCTGCCAGCTGTCTACGACCCCAGTTAGTTCCTGACTCATCTGCCTGTCTTCCGCCTGTCCTCTACCTCAGCCTGTTCCATACCTGCCGCCTGTCTGCCGCCTGCCTCGAAGACCTCAGCCTGTTCCAGACCTGCTCATCTATCTGCTGCCTGCCTCAAGATCTCAGCCTGCTCCAGACAAGAAAATTATTCCTTACCTGCTAATTTTCGTTCCTGTAGTACCATGGATCAGTCCAGACGGTGGGTTATGTCCCCCGTCCAGCAGATGGAGTCAGAACAGACTTCGAGGGACGTCACCAGTATAAGCTAGTGCACCCTCTGCTGGAGCTCAGTATCACGTATAGCAAAGCCCAAAAGGACCCGAAAGAGTTTGAATCAAGTCACTTAACATACATTAAAACAGGAATTAACCATAGATAACAATAAACCGCCAACTAGCGGCAAGGCATCCAACTTGTAGGGAGCTGTGAACAGGTATAAGAACGAACTGAGGAATACAGAAGTTATCGACAGTGAGCAGACCCGAGCAGAAGCAAGAAAACCCAAAGTGGTGGGCATCTGGACTGATCCATAGTACTACAGGAACAAAAATTAGCAGGTAAGGAATAATTTTCTTTTCCCTGTACGTACCAGGATCAGTCCAGACAGTGGGATGTATCAAAGCTTCCCTACACCGGGTGGGCCCCTGAAAGCCCTGCTCGGAGAACCTGGCCGCCA
Source organism: Rhinatrema bivittatum (assembly GCF_901001135.1). Classification (NCBI taxonomy): domain Eukaryota; kingdom Metazoa; phylum Chordata; class Amphibia; order Gymnophiona; family Rhinatrematidae; genus Rhinatrema; species Rhinatrema bivittatum. Next base: position 10,525,807 of record NC_042629.1, on the reverse strand, counting down.
AAATGTCCAGTGGATGAGGAAGCCAGGTGTAGTCGATAATGTCGTGAAAAAGTGTGCAGCGACTTCCACGTCGCTGCCCGGCAAATCTCCTGTGAGGAGACGGAACGAGTTTCCGCCCAGGACGCAGCTTGTGAGCGGGTGGAGTGAGCGATAACCCCGCGAGGAGGAGTTCGCCCTGCTCCAATGTAGGATGCTGAGATAGCTTCCTTTAGCCATCGCGCAATCGTTGTCTTTGAGGCCTGGCACCCCTTCTTCGGACCCGACCAGAGAACGAAGAGGTGATCGGAGAGCCGGAAGTCATTGGTCACCTCCAAATAGTGGAGCAATGTGCGCTTGACATCCAAAAGACGAAGAGTCCAGGGCTCGTTGGGTCCAAAGGACGGAAGCTCCACAGTCTGATTCAAGTGAAAAGACGAGACTACCTTCGGGAGAAAGGACGGTATGGTGCGCAGAGAGACTCCGGAATCTGTAAATCTGAGATAAGGGTCCCTGCAGGACAATGCTTGCAGCTCCGAGATACGACGCGCTGAACAGATGGCCACGAGGAAGACCGCTTTGAGAGTAAGATCCTTGAGGGTCGCTCCACGTATTGGCTCGAAAGGCACCCCTGACAAGGCCCGAAGTACAAGATTGAGGCTCCAGGAGGGACAAGGATCCCGCACTGGAGGTCGTATGTGCTTGACCCCCTTGAGGAAACGTGCAACGTCCGGTTGCAGAAGAAGAGAACCATTCACTTGCGCAAGGGAATTCAGGGCCGCCACCTGGACTCGAAGGGAATTATATGCGAGCCCCTTATCCAGACCATCTTGAAGGAACTGCAGGATTGACGGAACCGATGCCTCCGTGGGTCTAATCCCTCGGGTAGAGCACCAGATGTCGAAAATTCTCCAGACTCGTACGTAAGCAACAGAAGTCGAAGATTTTCGGGCCCGCAGCATCGTTGAAACTACCGACTCAGGGTATCCTCTGCGTCGGAGGCGACGCCGTTCAAAAGCCATGCCGCAAGACAGAAGAGTTTGGCCTGGTCGAAATATACTGGACCCTGGTGCAGTAGACGAGGAAGATGACCTAGACGTAGCGGCCCGTCCACCGCCAGCTGGAGAAGATCCGCAAACCAAGGCCGGTGCGGCCACTCCGGGGTGACGAGAATCACAGGTCCCCGCTGATCTTCTATCTTGCGGAGCGTCTTGCCCACCAAGGGCCACGGGGGAAAGATGTAGAGCAGCCGATGAGCCGGCCACGGCAGGGCTAGGGCATCCACCCCCTCCGCGCCGTGTTCTCTCCGGCGACTGAAGAAACGTGGCGCCTTGGCGTTGGTGGCAGTTGCCATCAAGTCGAAGTGTGGCGCGCCCCATCGTTGGATCAATAGCCGCATCGCCTCGTCGGAGACAGACCATTCGCCTGGATCCAGTTGTTGACGACTGAGGAAGTCCGCCTGGATGTTGTCCACCCTGGCGATGTGTGAGGCCGCGATCCGGACGAGATGCATCTCCGCCCATTCCATTAGGGGGGTCGACTCGAGGGAGACATGCTTGCTTTTTGTGCCCCCTTGTCGATTGATATAAGCCACCGTGGTGGCGTTGTCTGAGAGAATCCGTACTTCTCTGTTTTGAACCAGTGGAAGAAACCGTTGTAGTGCCAGACGCACCGCCCTGGTTTCCAGGCGGTTGATCGGCCACGTTGCTTCCATCGGGGACCACGTCCCCTGCGTGGCGCTTCGGTCGCAGACGGCGCCCCAGCCCACGAGGCTGGCATCGGTGGTGACTACCACCCAATTGGGTACCTCGAGAGAGACTCCCCGTGCCAGATTCGCCGGGATCAACCACCAGTCCAGACTGGCCCTGGCGACTGGTGGGAGGGGAAGGATCACTTGATAATCCTGAGACACGGGTTTCCACCTGGAGAGAAGAGACGCCTGCAGAGGACGCAGATGTGCAAATGCCCAGGGCACCATATCGATGGTGGAGGCCATCACTCCCAGCAACTGTAGATAATTCCAGGAGGTGGGTTCCGGCAACGCTGAAAAACGACAGACATGCTCTCGCAATGATTGAGCCTTGTCCGGGCGCAAGAACACCTTGCCCTGGAGCGTGTCGAAACTGGCCCCCAGGAAGTCCAGGCGCTGAGAGGGAACAAGGGAGCTTTTGGAGAAGTTCACCACCCAACCCAGGGAGTGTAGGACCTGGACCACCCTGGCCACCGAGGCCTGTCCATGGACGAAGGACTTCGCCCGAATCAGCCAGTCGTCCAGATAGGGATGGACTAATATTCCCTCCCTCCTCAGGGCTGCTGCCACGACCACCATGATCTTGGTGAACATGCTAGGTGCTTTCGCCAAGCCGAACGGGAGGGCCGTGAATTGGAAGTGCTGACCCAGGATCTTGAAGCGGAGAAAACGATGATGCGCCGGCAGGATGGGAATGTGCAGGTAGGCCTCCGTCAGATCTAGGGAGGCCAGAAACTCCCCCTGGTGAACCGCCGCAATCACGGATCGCAGTGTCTCCATTCGGAACCGGCTGACTCGCAGAGACTTGTTGACTTCCTTCAGATCGAGGATGGGCCGAGAGGAACCGTCCTTCTTTGGTACGATGAAGTAGATGGAATAGTGGCCCAAGCCCACCTCGCCAAAGGGGACGGTGGAAATGGCCCCTATGCTCTGCAGCCAATCCAGGGTTTGTTGCACCGCCGCCCTCTTGAGATCTGAGCCACAGGGAGAGAAGAGGAACCGGTCCCTTGGAGGGCGGACAAACTCCAATGCGTAGCCGTGTCTTATGGTGTCCAGGACCCACTGGTCTGCGGATATCCTTACCCACTCCTCGTAGAAGTCTGCTAGCCGACCTCCTATCCTGGGAGTGGAGGAGTGGGTGCATCTGGCATCATTGGGACGACTTTGGCGGGGGGTTACCCTGCCCGGCGCCGTCCCGCGCGGGTCGCTGGCCCCGAAAGGACCGGGGCCAGGCCTGGGGTCTGGAAGAGCCTGCGCAGGCCCCAGACTGCCTGTAAGACCTATAGCGCCTCTGCGCTCTGGCTCTGGTCCGGGTAGAAGCGAACGCCCTGGAAGGTCGATGTCTGTCTTCAGGAAGCCGATGGACTGCATTCTCCCCTAGCGACTTGATGAGCTGGTCCAAGTCATCTCCAAAAAGGAACTTGCCCCGGAACGGCAAGGAGCCCAAGCTCGACTTAGAAGATGCATCCGCCGCCCAATTGCGGAGCCAGAGAAGCCTTCTGGCCGCCACCACCGATACCATGGACCGCGCCTGAACTCGAAAGAGGTCATAAAGGGCATCGGCGCCATAGGCTATGGCGGACTCCAAGCGGTCAGCCTGCGTGGCCTCCTCTGGAGGTAACAACTGCGAAGTGAGTAGTTGTTGGACCTACCGAAGGCTGGCCCGCTGGGCCAGCGAGGTACACATAACTGCCCGCATGCCCAAGGCGGAAACTTCAAAAACTCTCTTCAGGAAGACTTCCAGTTTGCGATCCTGTGTATCCCGGAGCGCCGTGCCGCCCGTGACCGGGATCGTCGTCCTCTTGGTGACCGCCGAAACGGCCGAATCTACCTTGGGAACCTTAATGAGATCCAAGAAATCTTCTGGGAGCGGGTACAACTTTTCCATGGCCCGCGTAACCTTCAACAAGGCTTCAGGAGTATCCCACTCCCTGGTGAGGAGCTGCAGGAAAGAATCATGGATGGGAAAAGCCCGAGGCCTAGGACGAAGAGCGGCGAGCACCGGGTCCCCCTTCCTGGACGATGTGACGACTGCGGGCGCCACCGGGAGCGGCGGATCCGGTGGAGGATCCAGGTCCAGTTCCTGAAGGATTTGCTGGATCAGATCGTTCAGTTCATCCCTCTGGAAAATACGAAGCGCCAGCGGGTCGTCCCCTTTGGACAGCAAATCCGACAGCGCAGAATCCAAAGGATCTGGGGAGGCTCCCCCTGATGGAGAAGCCGCTCCTGTACCTCCCGGGGCAACCCGAGGACGAGGAAGCGGACCCGGGGCCCCTGACACCGAGCCTACCAGGTCGGGGGGCGCACCAGGGTGAGCCGATGAAACCCGAGGGGTCTTGGCCGGTGGGGGGTCTTGGAGGGAACCCCCGGGGACCCCAACCCCTGCAAGTACGCACTGTGCATAAGCAGGATGAATTCAGGCGAGAAACGCGGCAAGCTGGGAGGGGGGCCCGAGGAGGGGACCTCCGATGGCTCTGGAACTGGCAATCCCCCCTCCGGGGATAAATTCGGGGGAGAGACCTCCCGAAAATCCCTCCGCTCTAATGCCGCCTCAGCTGCAGCAATGTGCTGCAAATCTAACATGGCCGCCGTTCCTGCCAACGGCGGCGAAATGGCTGGCCCGCGCCGCCCGTGCCGGGGGGAGGGGAGGAATGAAAATGAAGCGAGCGGCTGCGAGGTGCCTTCCCCACCCGGGAGACACCTCGTGCAAATCCCCTCCCGCGAAATCCGGGACCCCGGCTCGCCGCAGGCCGCGCATCGGGACGGCCGCGGCATGACCAAAAACGCCGGGGTAAGGCAGAAAAATGCCTCGGGGGAGGGGGGGGGCCCGGAGGGCCTACGCAACCCGCCGAAGAAAATTCCTGCAGCGCCGAAGAGAAGCCCTGTCAGGCTAAAAACCCCGCAAAAATAGGCCGCGGGACCGACTACCACCACATGGCGAGGCCGGCACCACCGGCAGCCATGGGGTACCGGGACGCTGCTGGAACAAAGAAAAATTCCCTGAAAAAGAAGAAATCCACAGAGAAACCCCTAAAAATTTACCACCCGCAACGGAGGAAGCAAGCCGAGAAGGCAGAGAAGACAGACACGCCTCCAAAGCTAGGGCACTTTTTTTTTTTTTTTTTTACATCAGACTTTAAACTTGATTCAAAATAGCTCAGAAACACATGACAGGAGGAAAGAGAAGAAAGTAGAAAAAAACCTAAAGCCCTGTCAGCCTGGGGGAGCCGTGGATGCCCCCAACTCTCATCTGCTGGAGTCAGAAAGATACTGAGCTCCAGCAGAGGGTGCACTGGCTTATACTGGTGACGTCCCTCGAAGTCTGTTCTGACTCCATCTGCTGGACGGGGGACATAACCCACCATCTGGACTGATCCTGGTACGTACAGGGAACTGTTCGCCTGTCTGCCGCCTGCCTTTAGACCTCAGCCTGTTTCAGACCTGCTCGCCTGTCTGCCACCTGCCTCTAGACCTCTGCTTGCCTCTGACTACCTCTGACCTCCGGTATCTGACCCTTGCCTCGTTGACCATTCCTTGGACTGACCTATGGACATTGACCTTTCGTCTGCCTGACCTTGCCTCCGGATTCTGGCTCTGTTCCTCGCCTTGTCATCACCAACTCTGTTCTGGTTCTCCCTGCTCCAGCTCGAACCTGACCGCCCTCCTTCTGTGTCTGTGGGCACTTAGGTGGGCTTCCCAGGAAACCCTGCGAAGCCCACCTAAGTCTAAGCGGCCCGGGTCCCTATGGGCTCCTCCCGGGGGGGACCTCGGGCTTCCAGTGGTGAAGCTCTTCCTAGCCTCTGTCTCCTTCAGTGCTCCGCTCCCTGGGGCCAGTTACCTCCTGTTCCCTTTCAGGAGGCGTTCTATCTCTGCCCCAGGACAAGGGTCCACCCCTGAGCGCAAGACTTATCCATCTGTCTTTAAGCTAGCCAGCTATATACTATAGTGCGGCTGCACCACTGAATATCCAGACACGTTCATTCAGCTAACTTTGTAATTGGCCAGTGACTGAATATTACCCCCAAAGGTGTCCAGTGAAAGTGTCCCAGCTTTTTCCCATTGTAAATTGTCGCTCTGCGGTAAAAGTTACACTTAGTGGGGTAATAAAGGGGAAAGAGTGCATCCTTCAGTTCATACCACAGGTTTTCTCAGCCTCATCCAGTCCATCTGGGCAATCTGCTAAGCCATCACAAAAGAGATCTTGCTTCACGCAGGTAACAGCATCAGCGCAAAGCTTAAAAGACGGGAGACACTGCACTGTGATAAGGAAGGAAAATAAGCATTACACAATGAAGAGAGATCAGCTCTGAAAACGTGAGGCCCTAAACTATGTCAAAGTTAAGAGATCCCCACAGAATTACCAGAACTTATAAAACAAGAAAGGATTAATTTTTTGTGTTCAGTGGCCCCCTCATAATTTGGGTCCTAACTGCAGTTCAGGTAGTCTGTGCCTAAATCTAACACTGGCTCTGTCCTTGGTGACAGACAGGTTCTCGCTGAACCTGGGGTCAGGACCCCCTCAGTCTGTGTACCAGATCCTGGAGGAATCCATTTGAGCAAAGTACCTGATATCATTAAAGCAAAATCTACTAGCCCAATGGCATAAAAGCCACTGTTTGTAGCGGGGGTCAGTACAGTATATGACTCCATATCCCCAGGGAAGTATTCCAGTCTTAATTACTCCACAGTTTAATTGCCTGCATTGGCTTTATTACCAATAAATATAGAAAGAACTGAAGTATTCTCCTGTGGTTCTTGGATTAATGATTAAGAGATACAGAAAGAAGAGAACATGGGAAAATTTTTGGAGCTGTGCTGAGTAAATGGCATTGCTCATTTGCTGTATTTCAAAAAAAGCATTGTGAGAGATTCCTTTCCAGCTAGGAGAGCCCCTTACCTTCCAGTCTTAAGGGGAATCAAATACTTTGATCTGGAGGAATCTGGCAGATTTTCTGGGGTTATGTTGTCCTTATATTAAATTCTGGCATTATGGTCAGTGCACGGAATTGTTAGTTGACTTGAATACATAGAAATGATGGAGAAAGGATAACTAGGAAACTTGTCACAGATGTACTCAGTCCAATGTAAAAGTCTCACCTACAGCTTGTCTGCTGACCCTTAATTCTCAGTGCAGAGAATACAGAAAACAAATGGGCAGCGCCATCTGGTGGCCAGAGGGAAGTGCACACTCTTTCACACTATGGTTAAACGAATCAGTGTTCAGTGCAACAGTGACATGCAGAATCAGACACCTGATCTGTTGCACTTTTTCTGTGTTAACATGCAAGCATGCTGGGTGCTGTAGTGTGGCAACATCATGTTTCAAGTGCTGAGAAGTGGAAAATATCTAATGCAAGTGGCAGAAGTACAGTTAGACTCAATCCCCTGCTGTTTCTTTGTATTTAGAAATGGGGTGAATTTTAACAAGAACAATTTGTAGCTGAAAATGCGACATTCTTAGAACATGCAGACTCTGGAAACATTCACTCGTATCTATATTTGCTGATCTCTGAAGTCTTTGGGCTGATCCTTCATCTAGAGGCAATACCTACCTGCTGATGGGAAAACTTTGCTTTTGGTGAGCTCATAGGAGAAGAGACAGGAATTACTGTAGTTTAGGGAATGTGGATTTTGTTGTGCTTGCTTTATCAGTGGAGCTCTGCCTTCTGTTCTCAATACATGATGCATTGCCAACATGGCTGCCCCCCTAACCTATGGGGTGATATAGCATTCCCCCAGCACAGCCCCATCACTTACCTGCTGCTGTGAGAGGTTTAGCTGTAGTGAATTCTTGTTGGGTTGCTGTAAAAGGACAGAAAAGCATGAGAAGAAAACCAAAATAAAAGCAGATAGCAGCAGCAGAGATAATGACAGCATTAACAGTGTTAACTGGGTAACCGTGGTAGCATTTCATAAAGACCACTTATATTCTGAGAAAACTTCACATGGGAAATCCACTAGAACTGGTGCAGATCATAATCACCTCCTGCCAGTGGTGGGTCTTCTAGAGTAGGATTAAGGTGCACTGGAAGTACAGTGTAGGGAGAGTTACTGTAGTTTAGGGAATGTGGATTTTGTTGTGCTTGCTATATCAGTGGAGCTCTGCCTTCTGTTCTCAATACATGATGCATTGCCAACATGGCTACCCCCCTAACCTATGGGGTGATATAGCATTCCCCCAGCACAACCCCATCACTTACCTGCTGCTGTGAGAGGTTTAGCTGTAGTGAATTCTTGTTGGGTTGCTGTAAAAGGACAGAAAAGCATGAAAAGAAAACCAAGGGAGAGCCTGAGTCAGAGGTGAGAGGGGCCTCCAGGTTTCGCCGCTATCTCGATAGACCCAGGTCATCGCGGGTCGTAGCCCCAGAACACCTGAGAGGACTTGATCCTCGGGAACAAGAACGAGGCTGGAGTGACGTCACCGGAGCGTCCGCTCCTACAAATTGGGCAGTGGACACTGTATTACCTGGAGAGCCTGAGTCGGAGGTGAGAGGGGCCTCCAGGTTTCGCCGCTATCTCGATAGACCCAGGTCATCGCAGGTCGTAGCCCCGGAACACCTGAGAGGACATGATCCTCGGGAACGAGGCTGGAGTGACGTCCGCTCCTACAAATTGGGCAGTGGTCGGCGCACCGCCGCTGTCGGCGTGCGCTGCCTAAGCTGCGTGCTCCGAAGGGGCGCGCGGCTTGGTCCGGCTTAGGCCGGCGTAGGCAGGAAGGCTGCCACGAATTTTGGTATCAGACCGAGAATCCCCTACTGCCTCCTATACCTTGATGTTAATGACGGAAGAGTGAGTAAACCCTTTAAAGTGTTATCTTGCTTATTACTTTAACATTTATGCCTCATACAAAAAGAAAAGGCAAAGTCAGGCAGGATGCCTCTACCCCTGCCAGGCCGGGTCCAATACAAACAACTTTAACAGGATTTTACACACCTACAGCTATTATGACCCTGGAGTGTCCCATTACAATGGGGGATTTTGAGCAAGTAACCCCGTTGTCGGGAGAAGTAAGTCTTAGTCCCGGGGTACCAACAACTCCTGTACCACCAATGAGCATTGCAGAAACCATTGGCCTAGGTTCACCGTTATTGCGGACAGAGTATATTGCGGTGAACCCGTTAGAGGAAGCTCAGGAGGGGAAAACTGCAATGCCAGGAAAGGTGGGGGGGACACCCCCATCCTTTCAAATGAAGGATCAGAGAACTGAGTAGCCAATGGGAGATCTATGGCAACTGGAGGAGGCACGCCAGCCCCTATTTCTGGGAAGACTTCAGAACAAGAGCCTATAAACTTATTGAGAAAGCCATCTACCCCTAATGCTAAGCCTGGTGAAACTAAACAGGTATCTTAAGAAATGTTATGGTCTGCAATAATGTCTTTACAAAAGAATGTTGAAAAATTGAATGTTAATATTAAAGATGTGCAAACATCATTGTTGAATTTAAGCCCTATGGTAATAAATAATGGGATGACTCTTAAGAAGGTAGAAACAGATATTATTAAGATAAAAGAGGTACAGACATCAATAATAAAGGGAGAAAATATTTTATCTAGAAAAGTTGAAAATTTAGAAAATGTGGTTCATTATTCAAATCTTAGATTTGTAAACTTTCCCAAATGTAAAATGATTTCCCCAGTAGAACAGCTTAGAAATTATTTTATTGAAGTTTTGTCATTTTCTTCTGATAATCTTCCGTTAGTTAAATGTGCATATTTTTTGAGCGAAGGAAATCAAAATCTCAACCTGCCACCACAAGAGTCTACCCTGAATGTTACCGATTTGATAGAATCATCATATAGTAGGGATGTGAATCGTTTTAGGACGATTAAAATTATCGTCCGATAATTTTAATATCGTCTTAAACCGTTATGGAACACAATACAATAGAGATTCTAACGATTTATCGTTATAAATCGTTAGAATCGTGAGCCGGCACACTAAAACCCGCTAAAACCCATCCCCGACCCTTTAAATTAAATCCCCCACCCTCCCGAACCCCCCCCCAAATAACTTAAACATTTCCTTGCCAAATCCTACCTCCTTCAATCCCCCACCCTCCCGAACCCCCCCCCCAAATGACTTAAATTACCTGGGGGTCCGGAACGGCAGCGGTCCGGAACGGGCTCCTGCTACTGAATCTTGTTGTCTTCGGCCGGCGCCATTTTCCAAAATGGCGCCGAAAAATGGCGGCGGCCATAGACCAACAGGATTCGACGGCAGGAGGTCCTTCCGGACCCCCGCTGGACTTTTGGCAAGTCTTGTGGGGGTCAGGAGGCCCCCCCCCAAGCTGGCCAAAACTTCCTGGAGGTCCAGCGGGGGTCAGGGAGCGATTTCCCGCCGCGAATCGTTTTCCGTACGGAAAATGGCGCCGGCAGGAGATCGACTGCAGGAGGTTGTTCAGCGAGGCGCCGGAACCCTCGCTGAACGACCTCCTGCAGTCGATCTCCTGCCGGCGCCATTTTCCGTACGGAAAACGATTCGCGGCGGGAAATCGCTCCCTGACCCCCGCTGGACCTCCAGGAACTTTTGGCCAGCTTGGGGGGGCCTCCTGACCCCCACAAGACTTGCCAAAAGTCCAGCGGGGGTCCGGAAGGACCTCCTGCCGTCGAATCCTGTTGGTCTATGGCCGCCGCCATTTTTCGGCGCCATTTTGGAAATTGGCGCCGGCCGAAGACAACAAGATTCAGTAGCAGGAGCCCGTTCCGGACCGCTGCCGTTCCGGACCGCCGCTGGACCACCAGGTAATTTAAGTCATTTGGGGGGGGTTCGGGAGGGTGGGGGATTTAATTTAAAGGGTCGGGGGTGGGTTTTAGCGGGTTTTAACGATTTTAACGATATATCACGATATTTTACCCCCCCAAACGGCAACAATACGATTCCCTCCCCCTCCCAGCCGAAATCGATCGTTAAGACGATCGAGGACACGATTCACATCTCTATCATATAGTGCACATATAGAAAAAAGGGGAACTTTAATTGTTAAATTTGCCCTCTTCTCGGACAGGGATAAAGTATTAAATCAGTTTATGCAAAATAGATCCTTTCTCTATCTAGGCCAGAAGTTATGGGTTTATCCTGATGTAGCAAAGGATACCCAATTGAGAAGAAAGAAGTTTATTGCCCTAGCTGGTTTGGCCAGAACATTTGGGATACAGATTATTATACGATTTCCATGCAAATGCACTATGAAGGTGGATGGTATAAGATATGTGTATTATGATCCTTCAGACTTAGAAAGGTTTTTGGAAGAACATAGAATACAGGGAGGGGAGGCGGATCCCTCAAATTGAATTTTGTTGGAATTTGAGAAGTGTCTGTATTACTTCTGTCATATTTTTGTTAGGAATTGTTTCCTTGATATAAATGGCTTGCTCATCAGGCTCCCCAAGATATTTAGTAACTGGAAACTAGGTAAACTATGAATAACTGTTTTATGTTGTTAAATTGTATTTGAACCTATTGTATTCCTAAAAAGTTCAATGTAAAAATTGGATACAAATCAAGGGATTTACTTTGTAAATGGAAATGAATAAATAAAGAATTAAAAAAAAAGAGAAAAGAAAACCAAAATAAAAGCAGATAGCAGCAGCAGAGATAATGACAGCATTAACAGTGCTAACTGGATAACCGTGGTAGCATTTCATAAAGACCACTTATATTCTGAGAAAACTTCACATGGGAAATCCACTAGAACTGGTGCAGAACGTAATCACCTCCTGCCAGTCTTCTAGAGTAGGATTAAGGTGCACTGGAAGTACAGTGTAGGGAGAGTTACTGTAGTTTAGGGAATGTGGATTTTGTTGTGCTTGCTTTATCAGTGGAGCTCTGCCTTCTGTTCTCAATACATGATGCATTCCCAACATGGCTACCCCCCTAACCTATGGGGTGATATAGCATTCCCCCAGCACAGCCCCATCACTTACCTGCTGCTGTGAGAGGTTTAGCTGTAGTGAATTCTTGTTGGGTTGCTGTAACAGGACAGAAAAGCATGAGAAGAAAACCAAAATAAAAGCAGTTAGCAGCAGCAGGGATAATGACAGCATTAACAATGCTAACTGGGTAACCGTGGTAGCATTTCATAAAGACCACTTATATTCTGCGAAAATGTCACATGGGAAATCCACTAGAATTGGTGCAGATCATAATCACCTCCTGCCAGTGGGGAGTCTTCTAGAGTAGGATTCAGGTGCACTGGAAGTACAGTGTAGGGAGAGTTACTGCAGTTTAGGGAAAGGAAAATTGGTTCTTACCTGCTAATTTTCGTTCCTGTAGTACCACGGATCAGTCCAGACTCCTGGGTTTTGCCTCCCCTCCAGCAGATGGAGACAGAGAAGTTTTGACTGACTCTGCCCTATACCCTGATGTGCCACCTACAGTCCATCAGTATTACACTGTATCAAAGCAGAACAATTAAAATCTACATGAAACAAAAATTTTAACCCCTCATGGACAGGGGGAGGAGAAACCCTGCAACGCCAAAAACATCCTGGTCACGAATGCTAAGTGGGAACCGAACCCATTATAACTCTGAGAACTAATCTGCAGAAAAAAACAAAGAAATACTGAACGAGCGGACTCTCCGTTATCCCATCGCTCAAATGGGTGGGACTCTGGACTGATTCGTGGTACTACAGGAATGAAAATTAGCAGGTAAGAATCAATTTTCCTTTTCCTGTACGTACCCGGATCAGTCCATCCTCCTGGGATGTAGCAGAGCTCTCCTACGTGGGTAGGACCTTGAGATTCCCACTCGAAGCACACCCTCTCCAAACCCCCCAGAGCCTGGGGCCTGGACATCCAACCGGTAATACCTAGCAAAGGTGTGCAAAGACTTCCAAGTAGCCGCCCTACAAATCTCTTGCGGCGAAACTTACTGACACTCCGCCCACAAGACTGCCTGCAAACGGGTAGCATGCGCCTGAAGGCTGACCAGAAGCTGCAGGCCATGAAGCAGGTACGCTGAACCAATAGCCTAGTTCTACCAGCGGGCGATCGTAGCCCTAGATGCCTTATGCCCTCTTTTGGAGCCACTCCACAGCACAAAAAGATGGTCCGACATGCGGAAGCTATTTGTAATTTCCAAATAACGCAACAGAATCCGACGCACATCCAGCTTCCTCAGATCTCTAGACTGGGGATCACAGCGGTCCAAGTCTGGAAAGGATGAGAGTTCCACCGACTGATTCAAATGAAAGGAGGATACCACCTTTGGGAGAAAGGAAGAAACCATCCGCAAAGACTCCCATATCCGTAATTCTTAAAAAGGGCTCCCTGCAGGATAAAGCCTGAATCTCTGACACCTCCGAGCTGAAGAAATAGCCATGAGAAAAAACACCTTTAACGTAAGATCTTTTAGTGTCACCCTCTTCAGAGGCTCAAAAGGTGCCACAAACAGAGCTTGGAGAACCAAATTTAGGCTCCACGAAGGACAAGGATTCCAGACCAGAGGATGCAAATGTTTTGCCCCTCAGAGAAAACAAGCCACATCCGGATGTGCGGCTAAGGCTACACCTCGTATCTTACCAAAAAAACAACCGAGGGCCACTACCTGCACCCTTACAGAGCTGCAAGGTAAGCCTTTAGCCAGGCTGGCTTGCAAGAAGGCCAAGATATCAGCCACCAAAGCCCGAGTAGGCTCCACCTTGTGCTCTATGCACCAACACTCAAAAATCCCCCACACCCCGACATAGGCCAGGAAAGTAGAGGTTTCCCTTGAATGCAAAAGGGTAGCCACCACCGCGTCTGAGTAACCTTTGCTCTTCAGTCGTTGCCTCGCATAAGCCATGCCGCTAGACAAAAGTGATCTGCCTCTTCCAAACAAACGGGCCCGTGATGTAGAAGATACGGGAGCCCCCGAAACCTATGGGGTCCTTCCACCGTTAGGTTGACTAGAAGCCAAGGTGGGAACAGATACAGTAGGATGTTCTTTGGCCAGGTGAGAACCAGGGCATCAAACCCTTCCGCTCCTGGCTCCCGGCGCCAACTGAAGAAGCGCGGGGCCTTGGCATTTCGAAACATTGCCATCAAGTCCACGCTTGGTCTGGACCACTTGTCACATATGAGACAGAATGCTTCTTTGGAGAGCTTCCACTCCCCAAGATTGAGTCGATGACAACTGAGAAAATTGGCTTGAACGTTGTCGACCCCAGTGATGTGAGAGGCTGCAAGCTGACTAGGTGCTGTTCCACCCAGCTTATCAACTATTGAGCCTCGATCGCCACTGGCCAACTCTTGGTTCCAGGATCAAAAAAACAAGAGGGTAGGCTATCTAAGAAAGCCGTTTAGGCAAATATGTAGTTTAGCCGCCGAAAGTTGTCCAAGTTTGAGCTTTATTTGAATGGAGACAAAAATATGTGTATGTGCCTGACTCAGGCCGAGTTTCACCCCACACCGGGGCTGCTTCAGGGGCTAAAATAAATAAATAAAATCAATGTAAACAATACAGGACATACATAAATAAATAAAATTAAAACAAAACTTAAAGATGTTTAAAACATTGAAATGTGTGAAAACAGGTAACACATGAGGGAGCAAAATCATAAAGAACACTCAGGCTGAAGTGAAGGGAAAGACGAAATGAATCAAGGAGCAAAAAGTACAGTGCAAAAACGCCTTGGAAAAGGATCCAACGACAATGATTAAACAGGACATTGACAATTTACTCTCAGTAGCAAAAGACAATGGCTTTTTAACAAATAAGGAATATGAATTTTTAACTGTCAAATTTTCTGTACTACCCACCATTTCCGTTTTACCTAAAATCCACAAATCCCTCACCAATCGCCCCGGTAGGCATTATATCCGGCAATGGTTCTCTACTTGAACCTCTTTCCATTTTAATTGACACTTTTTTAAAACCAGAAGTTAAGAATATACCTTCTTACATCCGGGACTCAGCTCATTTTATCACTATTTTAAATGATTTTAAAGACATCGCTGGAGAAATCATCTTGGTAACACTTGATATCGAATCCTTATATACAAACATTCCACAAGATGCTGCTCTTGATTTAAATATACAACAACTTAGAGAACACAACACACATAAGAGAATACCTAATCAGTTTTTAATTGAATTGGCAGAAATTGCCTTGAAGAAAACCTTTTTTCATTTAATAACAATTTTTTTTACAGATAAAGGGCGTGGCTATGGGGTCGCCCATGGTGTTGCGATCCCGGTCACTAGGTTAGTGACCGAGCCCTTACCTCCTCCAGTAGCGCCGCGAAACGCCGGGTCCTGGGCCTCCCAAGCCGCGTGGCAGCGGCGTCTCCACGAGGGAGACGTCGCCGAAGACTCCGCCCCTCTGGAGGGGAACGCGCGCGCGCGAGGGCCGGCGTTTTAAGCAAGCAGCCCCGGATGTGCTGACATGCCTCCAGATGACATCAGACGCCGGTAAGGGGATTTAAACAGGCCCCGGGAACTCTTACTTTGCCTTGCAACGAGGTCTCTCTCACGAGTGCTAGTTGCCGTTCCTGCTTGCCTGGTTCCTGACTTCTGCCTGCTCGTCTCCGGATTCTGCCTGCCTGTCTTCAACTCCTGCCTGCCTGCCTGATTCCTGGATTTCGCTTGTCCTTCTGATTCCGACTTCCGCCTGCTTGTCTCCAGCCTTGACTCCGGTCTGTGACTCCGACTTCAGCCTGCCTGCCGCCTGCCTCGACCCCGGTCCGTGACTCCGACTTCTGCCTGCCTGCCGCGACCCCGGTCAGTGACTCCATTCCTGTCTGCCTGCCGCCTGCCTTGACCCCGGTCCGTGACTCTGACTTCAGCCTGCCTGCCGCCTGCCTCGACCCCGGTCCGTGTCTTCATTCCTGTCTGTCTACCGCCGGCCTTGGCTCCGGCTCGTGTTTCCACTCTTCTGGTCCATCTCCTAAGTCCCAGCGGTCCGGGTCCCTACGGGCTCCTCCTGGGGGAACCTCGGGCTTCCAGGGCGAAGACTCCTAAGCCCTAGCAACCCGGGCTCCCACAGCTCCTCTGGAGGGGTCACGGGTTTCCAGGTGAAGTCCAGTCTGATCAGTGAGTGTTCTGCCTTCTGACCGTCCTCCTGCGTCGGCCGGTCCAAGGATCCACTTCCGGATTTTTCCAGTCATAACAGTTTGCAAGGCCATGGATCTGGCAGACCTCGCTGGGCTCCAGGCCATTCCGGGACTTGCCCAACGGCTGGTACAACAGCAGCAGGTGCTAGACTCTTTGGTAGCCACGGTGGAGCGCATGGCAACCCGCATGGATGCCGAACCCCCTGCTCTCCAGCTCCAGTACCGGCGGCCGCTCCGGTCGTCACACTTCAGACGCCTACGCAGCTTCCCGCTCCTTCCCGATACGCGGGGGACTCTAAGGCGTGTCGTGGTTTTTTAAACCAGTGTTTTGTGCGGTTTGCCTTACTCCCTAATCAATTTTCCACTGACTCCGTCAAAGTGGCATACATCTTTTCCTTACTGGATTGCAGGGCTTTGAATTGGGCATCACCAATGTGGGAGAAGAATGACGCTACTCTCGCTAACCTGGATCACTTTGTGGCCAGTTTCAAGGCAGCCTTCGATGAGCCCGCTCGTCAGACCTCGGCCACTTCAGAGTTACTGCAACTCCGACAAGGAGCACGCACTTTGGCTGAATATGCCTTAGAATTCCGCACGCTGGCGCTGGAAGTGGGCTGGCATGATGACTCTCTCCGTGGGATCTTTCTTGAAGGTCTTGCGGGTCGGATCAAGGATGTACTAGCTGCCAGAGACATTCCCGAGGATCTTAACGCCCTCATTGAACTCGCTGGACGCATAGACTGACGCCTGCAACAGAGGGCCAGGGAGGTACGCCCTCCTCGACGCATGACGCCTCTGGCTCCCGCCTTCTTGAGGCCGCTCACGCCGAGTCCTCGATCCACGGGGGCTTCAGCCGAACCTTCCTCCGAAAAACCCATGCAGATAGGAAGAACCTCTCTGACGGAGGAGGAGAGACGTTGCCGCCGGACCCTTGGAATGTGTCTGTATTGCGGTGGAAAGGGACACTTCCTTTCGCAATGTAAGGAACGGGCGGAAAACGCTCGCGCCTAGGGGAAATGGAGGAGTGTCTCCTGGGCTGTCTTAATGCTGCTCCTCAATATACGGTACCTATAATTCTAAAGTTTCCTGGGGGTTCCTTCGAGACGCAGGCTCTTATTGACTCCGGAGCCAGAGGGAACTTTATCACCCGGACACTTGTCCAACAACTTCAGTTAGCCACACAACCCCGGGAACCACCACTGCGGGTTACTTCCATTCAAGGTACTCCTTTGCCCAGAAGCATTTCTGTTGCTACAACTCCGCTTACACTTCAGACTGGGTTGCTACACGAAGAGACAATTTCATTCCTGGTCTTGGAGAGGTCGGTACACCCGGTAGTCCTCGGCCTGCCCTGGTTGCAGCAACACTCACCGGTGATTCGCTGGGACGACCTTCAGATTACCCAGTGGAGTTCTCATTGTTTTCATTCCTGCATTAAAACTGCGGTGGTTCCACCCATTCCTTTGGCCCACGTTGGGGCCCTACTCCCAGCGCCTTACGCAGACTTCGCTGACGTCTTTTCCAAGGAAAAGGTGGAAATACTACCTCAACACCGTCCCTTCGACTGTGCCATAGACTTACTTCCTGGTACAAGTCCTCCACGCGGGAGAGTGTACCCTCTCTCTCAACCAGAGACTAAAGCTATGTCTGAATACATCAGAGAAAACCTCGCCAAGGGATTCATCCGCCCGTCTAAGTCGCCTGCCGGGGCGGGATTCTTTTTGGTGGCTAAAAAAGATGGATCACTGAGGCCATGCATCGATTACCGGGGTTTGAATACTATTACTAAAAAGAATCGTTACCCGCTACCATTAATTCCGGAACTACTAGACAAACTTCAGGGGGCCCGAGTATTTACAAAGTTGGACTTAAGAGGGGCTTATAACCTGGTCCGTATCCGTCCCGGGGATGAATGGAAGACCGCTTTCAATACCCGGGACGGACACTATGAGTACCTGGTCATGCCATTCGGCTTATGCAATGCCCCAGCAGTATTCCAGCATCTCATGAATGAGATCCTTAGGGAACTATTATACTCATGTGTCATTGTATATCTAGACGATGTCCTCATTTTCTCACAGGACTTGAACACTCATCGACGCCAGGTTCGACAAGTGCTCCAGATTCTCCGGGATCAACACCTGTACGCAAAACTGGAAAAATGTTTATTCGAGCAGGACTCTGTGCCCTTCTTGGGTTATGTTATCTCCGCTACAGGGTTCAGCATGGATCCCGAAAAAGTATCCGCTATCCAGAAGTGGCCTCAACCTGTTGGTTTAAAAGCGTTACAATGTTTTCTGGGCTTCGCGAATTTTTACAGACACTTCATACCTGGATATTCGCGACTGGTGGCACCACTGACTGCTCTAACTAGAAAGGGGGCGGATACCCGACACTGGACTTCCGAAGCGTGTAAAGCGTTTCAGGACTTGAAAAAGGCGTTTCTGTTGGAGATCCGCTGCGTCCTTTCATAGTTTAAGTAGACACTTCTAGTGTGGCCGTGGGAGCGGTACTTTCTCAGTACTCCAGCACCGGGAGATTGCTACCGTGCTCCTATTTCTCCAAAAAGTTCTCCCCTGCCGAAAGCAACTATGGAATAGGCGATAAGGAACTTTTAGCCATTAAATTGGCTTTCGAAGAATGGAGACAGTGGCTGGAAGGAGCCCAACATCAGGTCACTGTCTATACTGATCATAAGAATCTCGAGTTTCTGTCACAAGCTCAACGCCTTAACCCCAGGCAAGCCCGGTGGTCACTATTCTTTAGTCGATTTGATTTCGTTCTTAAATACCGGCCTGCCTCAAAGAATGTTCGGGCCGATGCCTTATCACGAAACACCATCTTCGAGGAAAAGGATGATCCTCCTCAGTACATCATCAATCCGGCCAGGATCTTTCTTGCCAGCACCAGTGTATCCACGCAAGGGAGAGTGGTTGTTCGACGAGACCGAAGGAAGGTCCTAGAGTGGGCCCATGACTCCCTCACGGGAGGTCACGCCGGTCGGGAAAGAACGCTAACCCTCCTGAACCGGTATTACTGGTGGCCTCGAGTGCGACAGGATGTGCAAGAGTATGTTGCAGCATGTCCAACCTGTTCCAGACAGAAGCCTCTCACTGGACGACCCTGGGGACTCCTACAACCCTTGCCGATACCCACCGAACCTTGGACCCACATCGCCACAGACTTTGTGGTGGATTTACCTCCATCAGAAGGTAACACAGTAATCTGGGTCACAGTGGATCGGTTCTCTAAGATGGTTCACTTGGTTCCTCTGCCCAAGCTTCCATCAGCACCAGAACTGGCATTGCTGTTTACGCAGCATATCTTCCGGGCTCATGGTCTCCCGCAGAGCATTGTCTCAGATCGGGGGCCTCAGTTTACTGCCCGTTACTGGCGCGCCCTTTGCAAGAAATTCGGAATACAAATGAATTTATCCACTGCGTTCCATCCACAGAGCAATGGGCAGACAGAACAGATGAATCGTTCTCTCAAAACATTTCTTCGCAGCTTCATTTCTGAGAGAAAAGATAATTGGGTCTCCCTGTTGCCTTGGGCCGAGTTCGCTTACAATAATCACACACATTCTGTTACGGGCCAGTCTCCGTTCCAAACTGTCTTCGGACGCCATCTCAGGTCTCCTGTTCCAGTTCCTGTGGATGTTCCTTCACCAGCGGCTCAGACAGTAGCCACGCAACTTCATCGACTCTGGAGAGTTCTACAGTGGCGACTCACTACCGCAGCCCGGAGAGCACAAAGAGATACGAATCGCTACCGACGTCCAGCTCCTGAATTGTTGCCTGGCACCAAGGTATGGCTAAGCACCAAGAACCTTCACTTCCCAGGTCGTTCCCGCAAGTTGGCTCCCAGGTTCTGTGCTCCGTTTCCCGTGGCTGAACGAATAGGACTGGTTTCGTATAGACTCTGTCTGCCCTCATCCTTACGCATCCACAACGTGTTTCATGTATCTCTCTTGAAACCTGTAGTGTACTCTCGCTTTCATCGACTTACTCATGATGCGGTCTCAGTCACTTCACCTGAAGAACCTGTTTAACAGGTACATGAAATAAGGGATGTGCGCTTCTGTAACCGCTGATGGGAGTACTTACTAGCCTGGGAGGGTTGTGGTCCTGAAGAAGACTCCTGGGAGCCTGCACGGAATATTTTGGACAAGTCCCTGCTGACCCAATATCACCTGGACAATCCCGGAAAGCCCGGTCCTCTACGGAGGGGGCGTAAAAGGGGGGGTACTGTTGCGATCCCGGTCACTAGGTTAGTGACCGGGCCCTTACCTCCTCCAGTAGCGCCGCGAAACGCCGGGTCCTGGGCCTCCCGAGCCGCGTGGCAGCGGCGTCTCCACGAGGGAGACGTCTCCGAAGACTCCGCCCCTCTGGAGGGGAACGCGCGCGCGCGAGGGCCGGCATTTTAAGCAAGCAGCCCTGGATGTGCTGACACGCCTCCAGATGACGTCAGACGCCGGTAAGGGGATTTAAACAGGCCCCGGGAACTCTTACTTTGCCTTGCAACGAGGTCTCTCTCACGAGTGCTAGTTGCCGTTCCTACTTGCCTGGTTCCTGACTTCTGCCTGCTCGTCTCCGGATTCTGCCTGCCTGTCTTCAACTCCTGCCTGCCTGCCTGCCTGATTCCTGGATTTCGCTTGTCCTTCTGATTCCGACTTCCGCCTGCTTGTCTCCAGCCTTGACTCCGGTCTGTGACTCCGACTTCAGCCTGCCTGCCGCCTGCCTCGACCCCGGTCCGTGACTCTGACTTCTGCCTGCCTGCCGCCTGCCTCGACCCCGGTCCGTGTCTTCATTCCTGTCTGTCTACCGCCGGCCTTGGCTCCGGCTCGTGTTTCCACTCTTCTGGTCCATCTCCTAAGTCCCAGCGGTCCGGGTCCCTACGGGCTCCTCCTGGGGGGACCTCGGGCTTCCAGGGCAAAGACTCCTAAGCCCTAGCAACGCGGGCTCCCACAGCTCCTCTGGAGGGGTCACGGGTTTCCAGGTGAAGTCCAGTCTGACCAGTGAGTGTTCTGCCTTCCGACCGTCCTCCTGCGTCGGCCGGTCCAAGGATCCACTTCCGGATTTTTCCAGTCATAACACATGGCACCATCTATCGCCAACCTCTATGTAGCTAGATTTGAAAAATTATATTTGCTAGAACATCAGTACAAAGAGAATATTTTACTTTGGAAACAGTACATAGATGACATTTTTGTGATTTGGAAAGGTAATTCAGACACTCTTCAAGGTTTTTATAAATGGATCAATACATTGGACAACAATTTAAAGTTTTCTATGAATTTTAATTGTTTTAATACTCCCTTTTTAGACATTTTAGTCAGTTTTAAGAATGGAACTTTTGAAACAGACATATATAGAATTGGATGTTTTATTTTAATTCTCAAGTCGAGGCTAGCAAGCTTCTGGTCTTCAAATTAGATATGTGTGATTTTTCTATATTTATTTGTTTTATTTTTTTAATTAAGTATGGATCACCTGGACCGGATGGTATACACCCCAAAGTTCTGAAGGAACTAAAAAATGAAATTTCAGACCTACTAGTAAAAATTTGTAACCTATCATTAAAATCATCCATTGTACCTGAAGACTGGAGGATAACAAATGTAACCCCAAGATTTAAAAAGGGCTCCAGGGGCGATTCGGGAAACTACAGACCGGTTAGCCTGACTTCAGTGCCAGGAAAAATAGTGGAAAGTGTTCTAAACATCAAAATCACAGAACATATAGAAAGACATGGTTTAATGGAACAAAGTCAGCATAGTTTTACCCAGGGCAAGTCTTGCCTCACAAATCTGCTTCACTTTTTTGAAGGAGTTAATAAACATGTGGATAAAGGTGAACCGGTAGATGTAGTATACTTGGATTTTCAGAAGGCGTTTGACAAAGTTCCTCATGAGAGGCTTCTAGGAAAAGTAAAAAGTCATGGGATAGGTGGCGATGTCCTTTCGTGGATTGCAAACTGGCTAAAAGACAGGAAACAGAGAGTAGGATTAAATGGACAATTTTCACAGTGGAAGAGAGTGGACAGTGGAGTGCCTTAGGGATCTGTATTGGGACCCTTACTTTTCAATATATTTATAAATGATCTGGAAAGAAATACGACGAGTGAGATAATCAAATTTGCAGATGATACAAAATTGTTCAGAGTAGTTAAATCACAAGGAGATTGTGATAAATTGCAGGAAGATCTTGTGAGACTGGAAAATTGGGCATCCAAATGGCAGATGAAATTTAATGTGGATAAGTGCAAAGTGATGCATATAGGGAAACATAACCCATACTATAGTTACACAATGTTAAGTTCCATATTAGGTGCTACCACACATGAAAGAGATCTAAGCGTCATAGTGGATAACACATTGAAATCGTTGGAGTGTGCTGCGGCAGTCAAAAAAGCAAACAGAATGTTGGGAATTATTAGAAAGGGAATGGTGAATAAAACGGAAAATGTCATAATGCCTCTGTATCGCTCCATGGTGAGACCGCACCTTGAATACTGTGTAAAATTCTGGTCGCCGCATCTCAAAAAAGATATAATTGCGATGGAGAAGGTACAGAGAAGGGCAAGCAAATTGATAAGGGGAATGGAACAGCTCCCCTATGAGGAAAGACTAAAGAGGTTAGGACTTTTCAGCTTGGAGAAGAGATGGCTGAGGGGGGATATGATAGAGGTGTTTAAAATCACGAGAGGTCTAGATCTTGTAGATGTGAATCGGTTATTTACTCTTTCAGATAATAGAAAGACTAGGGGGCACTCCATGAAGTTAGCATGTGGCACATTTAAAACTAATCGGAGAAAGTTCTTTTTCCCTCAACACACAATTAAACTCTGGAATTTGTTGCCAGAGGATGTGGTTAGTGCAGTTAGTATAGCTGTGTTTAAAAAAGGATTGGATAAGTTCTTGGAGGAGAAGTCCATTACCTGCTATTAATTAAGTTGACTTAGAAAATAGCCACTGCTATTACTAGCAACAGTAACATGGAATAGACTTAGTTTTTGGGTACTTTCCAGGTTCTTATGGCCTGGATTGGCCACTGTTGGAAACAGGATGCTGGGCTTGATGGACCCTTGGTCTGACCCAGTATGGCATATTCTTATGTTCTAATAACGAACCGCAGGGTCTCCATGCAAAACCGTGGAACTGGAAGACACCTATTGACCCTTTTTAAATTGAGGATGGGCCGGAATGTGCCCTTTTTCTTAGGCACCACTAAGTAAATGGAATAGTGGCCCTTCTGCCGTTCCACAGGAAGAACTGGTATAATGGCTTCGAGCTTGAGTAGGCACTGTAATGTGTCCCGCACCGCCTGACGCTTCTCTTCATATGAGCATGGGGAAACAAGAAAGTGGTCTCGAAGGCGCCAAGCAAAATCTAAAGCGTAGCCCTGTCTTATTACACTGAGGACCCACTGGTCCGAAATTAATTTGGTTCACTCCTCGTAAAACAGAGACAGCCTGCCTCCTACAACTGGAACAGAGGAATGGACCAGCCTTGCTTCATTGGGAGGACTTAACTCCTCCTGCAGATTGGGGGGTCACGGTTCTACTGAAGCGAAGCCCTTGAAAGGATGGGGATCAGCACTGTTGTCTTCCGGAGGTTTGCCTAGACAAGGAGCCCGATGACTGGGAAGATCGGAATCTCTGATTCCCCCGGAAATGTGACCGAGGAGGAAAGGAACCTCTCATCCTGGGCCTATCCTCCGGTAGCCGATGGACCTTGTTCTCCCCCAAGAATTGAATCATGTCTTCTAAGTCCTTCCTGAAGATTAGCTTTTTCTTGAAAGGCAGAGAGCCCAGATGAGCTTTGGAGGAGACATCTGTAGACCAGTTCCTCAACCAGAGTAGCCTGCAGGCAGAGACAGCTGAAACCATAGACCTGGTCGAAATCCGTAGCAGATCATCTGCACTGTAAGTAATCGCAACTTCCTGCTGCCCAACTTGAACAGCCTCCTCCTCTGAAAGAGACGTGCTATTCTGCAATTGTTTTACCCAGCGAAGGCCTGCCCTCAAGGAAAAACTGCTGCACATGGCAGCCCGCACTCCAAGCACTGACACCTCAAATATCTTCTTGAGCTGGACCTCAAGCTTACTATCCTGGAGATCCCTGAGGGCCGTCATGCCCATCACCAGGATGGTGGTCTTCTAGGTGACTACTGATGCCGCCACATCTACCTTGGGAAATCTGAGGAGATCAGGGGCTTCTTTTGGCAAGGGGTACAGCTTATCCATCGCTCTACTGACCTTCAAACCTAAATCAGAGTGTCCCACTCCTGAAACAAGTCAGTGACAGAAAGATGATAAGGGAAAGACCGGGTCAGACCACAAAGACCCACCATGACTGGAACAATGACCCCCATCCGAGAGTCCTCCTGAGGGGTGTCAATGCCCAATTCCTCCAGAACCATGGGAATAATCGGGCCTAGTGTTGTGATCAATGGACTAGTGGACCCTTGGGCCGGCCTACAGGAGACTTGGGAAGGGCTTCACTGGTCTCGACTGAACAGGCCGGGAGGCAGACCTCTGGCGGACAGGTGGGGGATGGTTTCACCCTGGAAGCTGGTACTCTCCCGGGAGGAGCCCTTGGGAGTCCAGCCGCTGGGACTTAGGAGATTCACCCTGGAAGTCGGAGCCCCCCTGGGAGGAGCCCGTAGGGACCCCACCGCTGGGACTTAGGTGAGGCTCGGGACTGCACCCAGGATAGGTACGACAGCCAATGGAGTGGAAACAGGTGAGTACCAGGCTTGGACGAGGCAGGCAGGAACCCGGCTGGGGCTGTAGACATGCAGGAACCCAGCTTGAGCTGTAGACAGGCAAGAACCCGGCTGGGGCTGTAGACAGGCAGGAACCCGGCCAAAAGAGCAAGGCGAGTACCAGCATGGCAGGCAGGCAGGCAGGAACGGAGTAGCCAGAGCGCTGGTGGACTCTGGGGCTCGAGGCAACGGGGGACCAAGGGAACCCTGTTGCAAGGCGCTGATCAGGTGTCCGCGGTGACCCTAAGTAGGCCGCCGCGTCTGACATCAGACCAGGGGTGGAGCCACCCTCGGGCGGGAAACTGCCTAGAAAAGCGCGGGGCAGCCACGCGCACGCACCTAGAGGCAGGCCAGCAATGCCGTCTCCCCCGCGGGGAAGCCCAGGTCCCAACTCCGCTTCGTTCCCAGTTGGAAAAGACCCTCGAGGTAAGGGCCAGAACATGAGCTTTGCGGACCGGACCGCAGCACCTAGCTCATCTTTTCTGAAGAGGAGGACCATCTTAGGGTCATCCTCCTCAACTATGTGGGGACCATGAATGGAAATATGGTCCTGGTCACCCTCATGGTTCTTGTTCCTCTGGCTCCAAAACCTCAGAGGAGGAGCCCTCCACCGGGCGGGACGAGGCAGTACAAAGGGGGGCGCTTAACTTTGAGACCCCATCCCCCTCCGGAGGCCTGGGTCTCTTAATGGCCTGGATCCCTGTTTTGGCCAATTGCTGAGCAGAGAGAGAGCTTCCTCTCGAATGCCTCTTAGCTGTCTTCCTGGCTTTAAAAGCCTTGTGAAGCAGCAGAATAAAGTCGGAGGAAAAGGAGGAGGAGGATTCTAAAGCTCCCCCGGGGTTTCTTCTGCCGCGAATGTCAAGTCCTCCATCAGCCCGCCCCCTCCCCCTGCTGCAGGGATAAGGGAGGAGGAGAATTCCCTTCCCCCTCCACGGTCTGCTATGTTTAAAGAAGAATGTGAACCCCTGGGCTGAGATGAGTGATGTCTCTGCCCACAGGGAGGAACCCTGTGAGCCTTATCTTCAGCAGGCACAGTCTCAGTGAAGTGGGACACAGCTAGGGATGAAGACTATTAAATAGGAAGGAAGAATTAGTCTCCACAGAAATGGAAATGTTCTTTCAGTCCTGGGCAATGAGAATTACCCAGAGTGAGACACAGCAGGGAAGATCCGGTAGTGGATGTCTGTACAGTCAGATGTTGAAGGACTGGTAGCGATGCCGGAACCTGGAAGTGGCTCCTGTAGATGGTATGTAGGTATTCTGTAGAGCAGGAAGGTGAACGACTCCCACAGAAGGAAAGTGGTAGTGGCCCGAGAATCGGGGTACACCGCGTGGAATCTTCAATGCAGTCTGTAAAGTAGAAGTCAATAGAGGTACTCACAGTAAGAGGTTCCTGGAGCGAAATATAGACCAGAGAAGTAGGTTCAGTAGCAGTCAGGCAGGAAGGCCCTCCGAGGAGCGGATAGCCGGGAACGCAGGGGAGCCCCCGAGGAATGGGTACTTAGATCGTCTGTATGCCAAGACTGAGTCAGGAACAGGAAGTCCTTGAAGTGGAGAATTCAGCAAGACGGAACTCCTTGCTAACTCAAGAAAGGCAAGGGCAGGTCAGATTAAATACACTGGCAGGTTGACGTCATTGAGCGGGGACGCCCCCGAGGTTCCCGCCATGATGTGTTCAAATGAGGCCCTTGCGCGCACGTCTAGGTAACTCCGGATCCAAGATGGTGGTCGGCAGCGCCCACGCTGTCACGGGAACGCTAGAGAGGTCGGCATGGGCTGGTAGGGACTGCCATTCTTCCCAGACTTGATGGAGTGGGGAAAAAAGAGGTGAGCATGAGAAGTCGCAGCCGTCTATGGGGTGAGTGAACCGGGCTCCCCGGTATCACCCTGTTATTGTTTATAAGGACCTCTGGACTCTGTGGCTGCTGACCACGCCCACAGGGGGAAGTCCCATGAGGGGCCACAAGTCAGGCTCAGCTTTAGGACAGACACACAGTTAGATCTTTTATTAAATAGTATTGAGGAGCCACCAGAGGTGGCGGTAGTGAGTAGGAATGTAGCCCGGCTGGGCTTGTAGTCCCTCAGGCTCTGGAATAGCAATCCCACAATGGCTGTGCTGTAGTGGAGAGAAACTGAGATTGTGAGTACAAGCAATATATGCAGGGTTCAAGAATAGAGCCTCGTTGGTATAGTACTCACACAGTGGTCTCTCGGTATGGAGCACAGGAGCTGGATTAAAGGCAGGCCCTCGAGGAACGAGTACCTGGTTCCAGGGAACAGCTCTGAGAGAAGTAGATGGTAACTCACTGATGGTATAGGCAGCGGTGTCTTCCAGGCAGAAGAGAAGTCCAGGTAGCGAGTCCAGGATCATGGTCCCTCGAGGAGCGAGTACCGGTTCCAGACAGTGACCGAAAGAGAAGAGAGAGAGAGGTCCCTGAGGAGCAGGTACCCCAAATAGAGTAGTCCAATAGTGGAGGCAGAGTAGCTAGGTATGAAGAGCGAATCCCATCCGTTAGGAAACATTTGCTAACTCGACGGCTAGCAATCACGTAGGCTATTTGTATCGGGATGCGTGATGTCATAGAAATATAGACACATAGAAACATAGAAATGTCGGCAGAAGAAGACCAAACGGCCCATCCAGTCTGCCCAGCAAGCTTCACACATTTTTTTTCTCATGCTTATCTGTTTCTCTTAGCTCTTTGGTTCTATTTCCCTTCCACCCCCACCATTAATGTAGAGAGCAGTGATGGAGCTGCATCCAAGTGAAATATCAAGCTTGGTTAGTTAGGGGTAGTAGGGGTAGTAACCACCGCAATAAGCAAGCTACACCCATGCTTATTTGTTTTACCCAGACTATGTTATTCAGCCCTTATTGGTTATTTTTCTTCTCTCCTGCCATTGAAGCAGAGAGCTATGCTGGATATGTGTGACGTATCAGTTTTTCTTCTCCCCTGCCGTTGAAGCAGAGAGCTGTGCTGGTTATGCGTGAAGTATCAGTTTTTCTTCTCCCCTGCCGTTGAAGCAGAGAGCTATGCTGGATATGCGTGAAGTATCAGTTTTTCTTCTCCCCTGCCGTTGAAGCTATGCTGGATATGCGTGAAGTATCAGTTTTTCTTCTCCCCTGCCGTTGAAGCAGAGAGCTATGCTGGATATGCGTGAAGTATCAGTTTTTCTTCTCCCCTGCCGTTGAAGCAGAGAGCTATGCTGGATATGCGTGAAGTAACAGTTTTTCTTCTCCCCTGCCGTTGAAGCAGAGAGCTATACTGGATATGCATTGAAAGTGAAGTATCAGGCTTATTTGGTTTGGGGTAGTAACCGCCGTAACAAGCCAGCTACTCACCGCTTTGTGAGTGCAAATCCTTTTTTCCACATTTCCTCTTGCTGTTGAAGCTTAGAGCGATGTTGGAGTCACAGTAACCATGTGTATGTTTATTGAATAAGGGTATTATCTCCAGGCAGTAGCCGTCATTCTGGCGAGCCACCCACTCTTCATTGACGGCCTCTTGACTTTATGGATCCACAGTGTTTATCCCACGCCGCTTTGAAGTCCTTCACAGTTCTGGTCTTCACTATTTCCTCCAGAAGGGCATTCCAGGCATCTACCACCCTCTCCATGAAGAAATACTTCCTGACATTGGTTCTGAATCTTCCTCTCTGGAGCTTCAAATCGTGACCCCTGGTTCTGCTGATTTTTTTTCTATGGAAAAGGTTTGTCGTTGTCTTTGGATCATTAAAACCTTTCAAGTATCTGAAAGTCTGTATCATATCACCTCTGCTCCTCCTTTCCTCCAGGGTGTACATATTTAGATTCTTCAATCTCTCCTCATAAGTCATTTGATGAAGACCTTCCACCTTTTTGGTCGCCCTTCTCTGGACCGCCTCCATCTTGTCTCTGTCTCTTTGGCGATACGGTCTCCAGAACTGAACACAATACTCCAGGTGAAGTCTCACCAAGGACCTGTACAAGGGGATAATCACTTCCCTTTTCTTACTTGATATTCCTCTCTCTATGCAGCCCAGCATTCTTCTGGCTTTAGCTATTGCCTTGTCACATTGTTTCGCCGACTTCAGATCCGTGCTCCGTGCACATCAGCCTCTCTCCTGCTCCGTGCACATCAGCCTTTCTCCCCCCATCGAATACAGTTCATTCGGATTTCCACTCCCCATATGCATGACTCTGCACTTCTTGGCATTGAATCTCAGCTGCCATATCTTCGAGCACTCTTCCAGCTTCCTGAAATCCCGTCTCATTCTCTCACTCCTTCCGGCGTGTCCACTCTGTTGCAGATCTTAGTGTCATCCGCAAAAAGACATACCTTACCTTCTATCCCTTCCGCAATGTTGCTCACAAAGATATTGAAAAGGACCGGTCCCAACACCGATCCCTGCGGTACACCGCTTAAAACTGCTCTCTCTTCAGAGAGAGTTCCATTTACCATCACACATTGTCTTCTGTCCGTCAACCAGTTTGCAATCCAGGCCACCACCTCGGCACTCACTCCTAAGCTTCTCATTTTATTCACTAGTCTCCTGTGCGGGACAGTGTCAAAAGCTTTGCTGAAATCCAAGTAGATGACATCGAGTACTCTTCCTTGATCCAATTCCTTGGTTACCCAGTCAAAAAAGTTAATCAGATTTGTCTGACAGGATCAAATATCCAAAGGAACACTACAAGCCCCTCCAACCAAAGCCACGTGACTCATTGCATCCAGGGACCGAGCATTTTCGACAGCAGGCCCAGCTATCTGGAACAACCTCCCTGCTGAACTCAGGCTGGAACCTTGCCTGCTAACTTTTAAGAAAAAACTCAAAACGTGGCTGTTCCGCCTAGCCTTCCCAGAACCTTGGGATACACATTAGACGTTATCTACTCACGATCAATTATACCTCCCCTCCTCTGATTACCTGGACAGCATGGATACCAACTCTAACATGTGGACTAACTCTAATCTGAACTATCTCTAGTCCGGAATTTGTTATTTCTCCTTTTAACTTAACTTTATCTTTTTTCTTCAAGCTACCTAAGCTTCCAAGTTCACGGTCCTCGTTTAATGTAACTTTGTCTCTTCCTTTACCTAGTTTTTTTTACCCCTGTTCGATGTAAACCGTCCTGATATGGTATTTAACCATGAAGGTCGGTATAGAAAAATGTTAAATAAATAAATAAATAAATCTTCCAATGGTGAATCCATGCTGCCTCTGGTCCAGCAATTCTCACGACTGTAGATAGTTCACTATTCTCTCTTTCAACAGTGACTCCATTACTTTTCCCACCACCGAAGTGAGGCTAACCGGTCTGTAGTTACCAGCCTCTTCTCTGTTCCCACTCTTTTACTCTTCTCTGTTACCACTAAGCAGGATCGCTACCCACCGACACTTCATTCCCAACTATTCACGCATTGTGGCCCCACTAACTATCCTTACCCGCAGAGGGGCCAATGCGACGGACTGGCCTGCCTCCACCTGCCAAGCCTTCAAGGAGCTTAAACAGGCGTTCCTTCAAGACACTTGTCTCCGCCATCCTAATCCGAACCGGCCATTTATCGTGGAAGTGGACGCCTCCAATATCGCAGCCGGTGCTGTTTTGAGTCAACATATGGATACGGGACAACTCCTTCCCTGTTCGTACTTCTCTCTGAAGTTTACTCCGGCAGAGTGTAATTACAGCATAAGGAACTGCTGGCGGTGAAACTAGCCCTAGAAGAATGGAGACAGTGGTTGGACGGAGCCAACCACCCTATCACTATTTATACCGACCACAAGAATCTCGCCTATCTCAGTCAGGCTCATCTCCTAAATCCCAGGCAGGCCCGTTGGTCCCTGTTTTTTGACAGATTTAATTTCACATTACGATACCGCCCCGGCTCCAAAAACGTCCAGGCTGACGCACTGTCTCGAGCCGCCGAGCTTGAAGAGACATCTGAGAATCCCCGGTACATCCTGAATCCACAGAAGGTGTGTCTTGCCTCCTCCCCAGTGGCCCCCGAGGAGAAAGCCTGGGAGCCAACCCACAACATCTTGGACAAGGATCTGATTAAAACCTTTCACCAGGGCCACCCAAGTAAACCCGGGCCTGCTAAGAGGGGGCGTAAAGGAGGGGTATCAGTGGAGCTCTGCCTTCTGTTCTCAATACATGATGCATTCCCAACATGGCTACCCCCCTAACCTATGGGGTGATATAGCATTCCCCCAGCACAGCCCCATCACTTACCTGCTGCTGTGAGAGGTTTAGCTGTAGTGAATTCTTGTTGGGTTGCTGTAAAAGGACAGAAAAGCATGAGAAGAAAACCAAAATAAAAGCAGATAGCAGCAGCAGAGATAATGACAGCATTAACAGTGCTAACTGGGTAACCGTGGTAGCATTTCATAAAGACCACTTATATTCTGAGAAAACTTCACATGGGAAATCCACTAGAACTGGTGCAGATCATAATCATCTCCTGCCAGTGGTGGGTCTTCTAGAGTAGGATTAAGGTGCACTGGAAGTATAGTGTAGGGAGAGATTTCCTGATGCTACTAGACTATATTTTTCCTCTGTGGATTGAGGTAGTTCAGCTTTTCATATCTTCAGCCCAGCACTTATTAATGCAATATTTTAAAACAAAAGAACCAAGACCTCAAGCACATCCTCTTTAAAAAATGAGGAATAGATGATCCTACTTTAAACTGACAAGAAGGAGCCCAGCTGTTAAACATGGGAAAAGAAGCTTTTTCTTCCTGGTGTTATCCATAGGCATTGAATAGTTTTGCACGGTACAATGAGAATTAGTGGAGAACTGAACTGTAGCTAAGCTGTGATATTGCCACGGAAAATATAGAATACTTGGGAGGACATCTCTGCAATGTCTTTCTGTTTATTCCTTCCTAGCCGTCATTCTTCGGAGCTCCATCATGGCCAGTTCCCAGTATTTCATAGAAATCAGAGGACCACACAAAACCACAGCAAAAAAAAAAAAAAAAAAGCAGCCTAAAGCAGCGATTACAAACAGGCTCCAAGTTTATAGGGATGTCAACCAAGGAACTGGCAGGGACCAAACAAATAGGCAACTGTTGGCCCAAGAATGTGTGTTATATTCTGCCTTGGGTCCTTTCCAAGAAGAAAGGCAGTTTAGAAAAAGAGGCTGCTTCAGCAGCAGTGCCAGTACTGGGTAGCCTGAGGAGCAAAGACAGAGTTTAGGTTTATCTTAGGTCTGGCTAACTGGCCTTGATACCTTCTATTTACTTTCCATGTCTCAATTCTCTTCTGATGTGTCTGCCTTGTTCCACTTCTTGGTTAAATAAGAGGTCTATTGCCTTACAAATTATCATCTTATAGATGAAAAAAATATATGACACCCTCCAATATATTCTATAAATGAAAGATATTGCACTCTTCAGCATATACTACATTTCCTGTGGCCAGCTGTGTTGGAAAAGTGGACCCTTGAGCCGAGGCAAGGTTGTTGCTACCTTCAGGAGACGACCCTTGGAGGTCCTCGTCGTCGCTGAGGCAGTTCTGTGAGGGAAGACCCAACAAGAGCTTCACCTATACCAGCCCTCACTCCCTGCAGGTTGAGCCCTTGGGTTTCCGGGGCCAGCAGGACTTAGGTGCGGGTCTTCCCGGGCGTGGAACCAGCAGGCGGGGAAAGACAGCGTCGGAGAAGTCCAGGTGTAGAGGCCAGTGGCGATATGGCAGTGGAGTCAGGGCAGACGGAGATCGGGGCAGGCAGAGATCAAGCGGAGTCAAATACCAGGCAAGGAGTCAGAGCAGGTGGAGATCAAGCAGAGTCAGGTACCAGGCAAGAAGTCAGAACCGAGAAAGCAATCCAAGGGACGAGGAGCAAACCAGGGACCGGAGGCAAGGAATAGGAATGCTGGAGCTGGGGATCAGGAACGAAACAAGGATGAGTCAGGAACGCAGGAATTAAGAACGCAGAGAACTCACACACTTCAGGAGAACAGGAACCGTTGCTGAGGTGAATTGGGAGCATTGAGGCAGGGTTTAAATACCCGCATAGCATGATGTCATCAACCCGGGCCGCGGGGAAATTTCTTGCTGCTGGCCCTTTAAATCATGTGACTCGGCACGTGCACTTGCCTAGAGGGGAGACCACGAGGAGCTGAAGTTGGTGGCGTTCGGGGTGCCGCAAGAGCAGGTTGCGGACAGAGTCAGAGGCCGGGAGCGGCGGCAGCAGAGCGGGCCTCCGGCTGGCAGGGGACCTGGTCACGGGCCAGTGCGGCCGAGGTTCCTAACAGTACCCCCTCCTTTATGCCTACACTTAGAAGGCCCGAGTGTGTCAGGATGCATGGTGTGAAACTGGCGAACAAGAGCCTTATTGAGTATGTTGGAGGCGGGCTCCCAAGTGTTTTCTTCGGGGCCGAAACCCTCCCATGCAATTAGGTATTCCCATCTCCTGTGATGACGTCGTACGTCCAGTATTTCTTTTACCTGATAGATTTCTTCTTCAGCAGATAGGTCCTGGGGTTCCGGAATCTTCCGGCATTGCCAGGAGGACACCAGGGGCTTAAGGAGTGAGACGTGGAACATGTTGTATATTTTTAATGAGGAGGGCAGCCTCAGGCGGTAGGTGACCGGACTGATTCGTTCTGTGATGGAGAAGGGTCTGATATACTGGGGGGGGGGGGGGGGGCAGTCTCATCGAAGGTACTTGAAGCCACATGTAGTGGGTGCTAAGCCATAACCGATCTCCAGGTTTGAAGAAAGGCGCGGGCCACTGGTGCTTATTGGCCGTTTTTTCCGCTTCCTCGGCCGCCCGAAGGTGGTCCTGTGTGTGGGTCCAAAGGGTATGCAGTTGCTTGGCGGTAAGCTGCATAGCAGGCGATGGCACCAAAAGGGTCATGGGAAGTGGCGGAGCTGGTTGCCTACGATAGACCACCAAGAAAGGCGAAGAGCCAGTTGAAGAATGGTCGTTCGAGTTGTGTGAAAACTCGGCCCATGGGAGTAGTGAGGACCAGTTGTCCTGTCTGTTGTTCACAAAGGCGCATAGGAAGTCCTTTAGGGTCCAGTTAGTGTGTTTGGCTTGGCCTTTACCCTGCGGGTGATACGCTGTGGTAAAGTCTAGCTGGATCCCAAATTTCTTGCACAAAGAGCGCCAAAAGTTAGCAGTGAACTGCACTCCGCGGTCCGACGCAATGTGCTGGTGAAGTCCATGTAGTCGGAAGTTATGTTGGGTGAATAGGTGGGCCAACTCCGAGGCTGATGGCAGTTCGGGAAGGGCGGTGAGATGGACCATCTTTGAAAACCTATATACGACCATCCAAATGACATGATGACCATTGCAGGATGGCAGGTCCACCACGAAGTTCGTGGATAGATAGGTCCATGGTTCCTTGGGAAAAGGTAGCGGTTGGAGTAGACCCCACGGTCATCCAGCAAGGGGTTTCTGTCGGGTGTAGATTGGGCAGGAGTCAACAAAGGCCTTGACATCCCTCTCAACTTGGGGCCACCAGTAGTAGTATTGCAGCAACTCAAGTGTGCGGGGTTTCTCAGGGTATCTGGCTGTGAGGGAATTGGGGGCCCAGGACAGGACCTTCTGTCGGAGTCAAAGAGGCACTACCATCTTCCCTGACGGAGCAGTCTGGGTGGCAGCGAGAAGCACCTTCGCTGGGTCAATAATGTACTGGGAAACTGACAGTCTTCTGCCTCAAAGGCTCTCAAGAGAGCATCAGCCCGAGTATTTTTAGAGGCCGGTTGGTAGCGGAGGGAGAAGTTGAATCTGCTGCAAAATAATGACCAACGGGCCTGGTGGGTATTTAATCGTTGGGTGTGGCTGAAGTATTGAAGATTCTTATGGTCTGTGAAGACTGAATGATGTGCTGAGCCCCCTCGAGCCACTGCCGCCACTCCTCGAATGCCATCTTGATGGCTAGAAGCTCCTTGTCGCCAATGCTGTAATTCTTCTCAGCGGGCGTGAACTTCCGGGAGAAGAAAGAACAGGCCAGTAGGGCTCCTTTCTGAGAATGTAGGCTCAGGACTTCCCCCACAGCTGTGTTGGAGGCATCTACTTCCACCACAAATGGGCGTGTGGGGTCCAGGTGCCACAGGCAGGTGTCTTGGAGGAAGGCACGCTTCAGGTCTTCGAAGGTGGTTATCGCCTCGAGTGGCCATTGTCTGGTATTGGCCCCCTTCTTGGTGATGGTAGTAAGGGGTGCTACCAACCGGGAGTATTTATTTATTTATGTAAGGCTTTTTTATACCGATATTAGTGGTTATATCATACCGGTTTACATCCGAACTGAAGGTGGAAAACACATCAAACAGGGACAGGGGATGAGACTACAGAGAACAGGGGAGAAAAATAGCCGGAAACTGGCAAACAAGAAATCAGACTGTAGAAAATAACATGTTAAACAATGTAACATAACTTAATAGATAAGTTCAAATCACGTACTGATGCAGCAAAGGGGTTAAGACGTAGGGGATCTAATCTGGGTCAGGTCTTTAATTTATTTTTGAATTTGATGGTACAAGGCTCAAGTCGGAGGTTTGTGGGTAGTAAGTTCCAGTGGATGGGACCAGCAATGGAGAGGGCTCGGTCCCTTGTGGAGGTGAGGTGTGCCTTCTTGAGGGAAGGGATGTGGAGGGTTCCTTTATTGGTTTCTCTGGTAGGGCGGTTAGAGAGAGTGAGACGGAACGGCTCATCAAGCCAGTTGGAGTTGTGTCTGTAGATGAATTTGTGAATAATAGTAAGGGTTTTATAGAGGATGGGCGAAGGGATCGGGAGCCAATGAAGGTCTTTAAGGATAGGGGTAATATGGTCAGATTTACAGGCATTTGTGATAGTTCTCGTGACCGCATTCTGGAGCATTTGAAGCGGTTTTACGGTGGAGTAGGGGAGGCCTAGGAGTAGGGAGTTGCAGTAGTCCATTTTGGATGAGAGGGTGACCTGAATGACGGAAATCATGGGTATAGAGTAAAGGTTTTAGTTTTTTCAGAACATTAAGCTTATAGAAACCTTCCTTGAGGATAGTGTTGATATATTTTTTCAGGTTCAGTTGCTGGTCAATCAGGACACCAAGATCTGTTACAAAGGGCTGAGAGGAGATGGAACTATATGCCGGGTCGTTTGCAAGGGAAGGTTTTAGAATTTGGTGTTGGGATATGAAGAACAGTTCAGTTTTAGTGGTGTTTAGGGCGAGGTAGAGATTCGTGAGTAGGGTGTTAATGGAAGCGAGACATTTCTCCCAGAATTTTAGAGATTCGGAGATAGAGTCATGAATTGGTATGATGATTTGGACGTCATCGGCATATATTTATTTATTTATTTATACCTTTTATATACCGACTTTCATGATACAATCATATCAAATTGGTTTACATGGAACGGGGATTAACAACAACAACAAAGAGGATGGCAGATGCAAAAGTTACAATGAACAGGGGTAATGGAACTAGGAAGGAGAAGCAACCAGAGGTTGAGATGTAACTCGATAACTATAACAAAGTAAAAGCATTGTTCAAGGTAGCGTGCCCTAAAAAGGCGGATTTAGTATGTGATCTGTGGCAGTGTTGATGCCGGCCTAGGTTGGGTGAAAGGCTTGATGAAACAACCAAGATTAAAGTTTTTTCCTGAAAGTCAAAAGACAAGGTTCCTGTCTGAGATCAGGAGGGATGGCATTCCAAATGGCTGGTCCCGCTGTTGAGAAGGCCCATTCTCTGGTGAGATGGAGGTGGTCCAGAGAAGGGCGACCAAAAAGGTGGAGGGTCTTCATCAAATGACTTATGAGGAGAGATTGAAGAAACTAAATATGTACACCCTGGAGGAAAGGAGGAGTAGGGGTGATATAATACAGACTTTCAGATACTTGAAAGGTTTTAATGATCCAAAGACAATGACAAACCTTTTCCATTGCAAAAAATTCAGCAGAACCAGGGGTCACGATTTAAAACTCCAGGGAGAAAGACTCAGAACCAATGTCAGGAAGTATTTCTTCATGGAGAGGGTGGTGGATACCTGGAACGCCCTTCCAGAGGAAGTGGTGAAGACCAAAACTGTGAAGGATTTCAAAGGGGCGTGGGATAAATACTGTGGATCCATAAAGTCTAGAGGATGTGAATGAAGACAAGAAGCATGGGGGTGGCTTGAGGGAATGTTGGCTACTACCTGGAGATGAATATCCTTATTCAATAATGCGACTCCAACATGGCTCTATGCTTCAACGGCAATGTGGAAATGTGGAAAAAAGGATTTGCAACCACATAAAAGCAGGGGAGTAGCTTGCTTGTTACGGCGGTTACTACCCCAAACCAAAAAAATACCTGATACTTCACTTTCAACGCAAATCCAGCATAACTCTCTGCTTCAACGGCAGGGGAGGAAGTTTGACACCACACATATCCAGCATAGCTCTCTGCTTCAACAGCAGGGGAGGAAATTTTTGACAATTCACGCATATCCAGCATAGCCCTCTGCTTCAATGGCAGGGGAGGAAATTTTGACAATTCATGCATATCCAGCATAGCCCTCTGCTTCAACTGCAGGGGAGGACATTTTGACAATTCACGCATATCCAGCATAGCCCTCTGCTTCAACGGCAGGGGAGCAAGTCTGATATTTCACTTTAAATGCAAAGCCAGCATAGCTCTCTGCTTCAATGGCAGGGGAGGAAGTTTGACACTTCACGCATATCCAGCATAGCCCTCTGCTTCAATGGCAGGGGAGCAAGACTGATACTTCACTTTCAATGCATAGCCCCAGCATGGCTCTCTGCTTCAACGGCAGGGGGAATGAAGAAAGGTGGATCTATATTCAGGCAACAATCAACAAGGACTGAATTACATAGTCTGAATAAACAGATAAGCATGGGTGTAGCTTGCTTATTGCGGTGGTTAATACCCCTAACTAAATTAAGCTATTTCACTTAGATGCAGGTCCAACACTGCTCTCTACATTAATGGCGGGGGTGGAAGGGAAATAGAATAAAAAAAGGTTACTAAGAGCCAAGAGAAACAGATAAGTATGTGAGAGAAAAAAAAGTGCGAAAGCTTGCTGGGCAGACTGGATGGGCCATTTGGTTTTCTTCTGCCGTCATTTCTAAGTTTCTATGTTTCTATGAGTAGATTTGGAAGAAGGGACGTGCAGGGATCCTTTGTAGGCTTCCCTAATGGGTCTTGAAGAGGTGTGGAGTTTGAGTGGGAGTTGCAGGTCAATGGGGAGCTGGTGGTGAATGGTTTTATGAATCGTGGTAAGGGATTTGTGAAGGATTCTGTAGCTTATTGGAAGTCAATGTAGATCTCTGAGGATGGGCGTGATATGTTCTCTTCTGTTGGTGTTCGTCAGGATTCTAGCGGCCACGTTTTGGAGCATCTGAAGCGGTTTGGTAGTGGCGGTAGGAAGACCAAGCAGAATGGAGTTGCAGCAGTCTACTTTGGAGAACAGGATGGCCTGGAGAACTGATCTGAAGTCTTGGAAATGAAAGAGAGGTTTAATTCTTTTTAACACGAAGTTTATAGAAGCAATCCTTGGTGGTGTGATTGATGAATTTCTTTAAGTTCAGATGGCTGTCGATTATTACTCCCAGGTCTCTTGCTTGAGTGATTAGGGTATTGGGTTGGTTCAGCTGGAGAGTATCGTTTTCCGGTGAAATGAGGAGGAGTTCCATCTTGGCAGGGTTGAGAATCAGATTGAGGCTGGTGAGGAGATTGATGGATTGGAGGCAGTTGTCCCAAAACTTAAGTGTTTTTGTCAGGGATTCAGTTATAGGAATCAGAATTTGCATGTCATCACCGTATAGATAGTGTTTCAGCTTTAGATTTGTTAACAATTAGCAGAGGGGAAGGAGGTAGATGTTGAAGCACGTGGGAGATAGCGAAGAGTCCTGAGGTACACCTAGTGGGGAACTGATGCATGGGGACTCTTTGTTATTGACTGACTTTGAATCCTCTATTACTGAGGAAGGAGTCGAATAGGGATGTGAATCGTTTTAGGACGATTAAAATTATCGTCCGATAATTTTAATATCGTCTTAAACCGTTATGGAACACAATACAATAGAGATTCTAACGATTTATCGTTATAAATCGTTAGAATCGTGAGCCGGCACACTAAAACCCCCTAAAACCCACCCCCGACCCTTTAAATTAAATCCCCCACCCTCCCGAACCCCCCCCAATGACTTAAATAACCTGCGGGTCCAGCGGCGGTCCGGAACGGCAGCGGTCCGGAACGGGCTCCTGCTCCTGAATCTTGTTGTCTTCAGCCGGCGCCATTTTCCAAAATGGCGCCGAAAAATGGAGGCGGCCATAGACGAACACGATTGGACGGCAGGAGGTCCTTCTGGACCCCCGCTGGACTTTTGGCAAGTCTCGTGGGGGTCAGGAGGCCCCCCACAAGCTGGCCAAAAGTTCCTGGAGGTCCAGCGGGGGTCAGGGAGCGATTTCCCGCCGCGAATCGTTTCCGTACGGAAAATGGCGCCGGCAGGAGATCGACTGCAGGAGGTTGTTCAGCGAGGCGCCGGAACCCTCGCTGAACGACCTCCTGCAGTCGATCTCCTGCCGGCGCCATTTTCCGTACGAAAACGATTCGCGGCGGGAAATCGCTCCCTGACCCCCGCTGGACCTCCAGGAACTTTTGGCCAGCTTGCGGGGGGCCTCCTGACCCCCACGAGACTTGCCAAAAGTCCAGCGGGGGTCCGGAAGGACCTCCTGCCATCCAATCGTGTTCGTCTATGGCCGCCGCCATTTTTCGGCGCCATTTTGGAAAATGGCGCCGGCTGAAGACAACAAGATTCAGGAGCAGGAGCCCGTTCCGGACCGCTGCCGTTCCGGACCGCCGCTGGACCCGCAGGTTATTTAAGTCATTTGGGGGGGGTTCGGGAGGGTGGGGGATTTAATTTAAAGGGTCGGGGGTGGGTTTTAGGGGGTTTTAATGTGCCGGTTTTGCGATTTTTCGATTTTTCACGATTTTTCACGATTTTTCACGATATTTTACCCCCCCAAACGGCAACAATACGATTCCCTCCCCCTCCCAGCCGAAATCGATCGTTAAGACGATCGAGGACACGATTCACATCCCTAGAGTCGAACCAACTAAGGGCTGTTCCAGTTATCCCAATGTCAGAAAGTCGATTTAGGAGGATGTTATGGTTCACCGTGTCGAAGGCCGCCAAGATGTCAAGGAGAACCAGCAGGAAGGAGTGCCCTTTAAGCCCATGATGAGGTGGTCTGTGAGGGAGATGAGGAGTGTTTCAGTGCTAAGCGATTTGCGGAATCCGTATTGGGAGGGGTGGAGTATTTTGTGGTCTTCGAGATATTCTGAGAGTTGAGCGTTGACTAATTTTTCCATGATTTTCACGACAAAAGGAAGATTTGAAATAGGGCGGAAATTGTTCAGGTTCTTAGGATCCAGATTCAGTTTCTTAAGCAAGGGTTTGATGGTGGCGAGTTTTAGGGCGTCGGAGAAAATTCCTTGCGAAAGAGAGCAATTTATGATGTCGGTCAAAAACTTGGCGATGGTGTCTGGTACCAATAGAAGAAGCTTAGATGGGATATGGTCAGCAGGGTGGGTGGAGGGTTTCATTTTTTTAGTATGTTTTCTATCTCCAAGGTGGAAGTGGGTTCAAATGAATTGAGAGATGCAGTCGTAGTTGTGATGTAAGAGCTGGAAAAGGGGGGAGGGGTAGAGCTAGGGGGTAGACTAGTAAGAAGGTTGGAGATTTTGCTCTGGAAGAAAGTTGCAAGATCATTGGCTTTAGATTGAGCTTGGTCGTCCGGAATGGCCGGGATGGTGGTTTTTGTAAGTTCTGAAACATATGAGAACAGGGCCTTAGTGTCGAAAATGAGATCGTGAATTCTGGTAGCATAAAAATCTCTTTTTGTTCATAGAGTTGCATTCCTGTAAAAGTGAAGAGCAGATTTATAGGCCGTAAGAGTACCAGGGCAAGGGGTCTTGAGCCATTTATTTTCCTTCTGTCTAAGGTCTTGTTTAAGTTTTCTGAGATCATTGGAGAACCAGGGTTGTTTATTTTTTGCAGCTGGATTGATTATTTTGGTTGTCAGAGGGCATAGTTTATTAGCTACCGCTTCGGTGATGCTGTGCCATGAGGTTAGTGCTGTGTTTGGGTTTGAGATGTCTAGGTATATATATATATATATATATATATATATATATATATATATAGGTAGAATTTGAGGCCAAGGTCGGATAGGAGCTGGCAGAGGGGAGTGAGGTAAATATTGAATAGGGTAGATGAGAGGGAGAAACCTTCTGGAACTCCTTGGGAGAGGGATTAATGAGTAGATTCAGCGTTGCCTATTTTGACAGAGAATTGTCTATTGGAAAGGTAGGATTTAAACCAAAGAAGGGCTGAGCCTGAGATGCCTATGTCAGATAGGCGGGAGAGGAGGTGGTTGTGGCTTATTGTGTCGAACGCAGAGGAGATGTCAAGTAGGGCAAGAAAGTAGCAGTGACCTTGGTCCATGCCTCTGATGAGGTGGTCAGAGAGGGTGAGAAGGAGGGTTTCAGTGTTGAAGTGCTTGCGAAAACCAAATTGTGAATGGTGTAGGATATTGTTGCTTTCGAGGTATTGACTACCTTTTCCATGATTTTGGCAATAAATGGGAGGTTTGAGATAGGACGAAAAATTGGATGGGTCATTGGGGTCTAGCGAAGGTTTTTTGAGCAGGGGTTTGACAACTGCATGCTTGAGTGTATCTGGGACTGTGCCAAAGGAGAGGGAGCAATTGATGATTGTTATGGTTTGCTCCTCCAGAGGGGAGGAGTTAGCAATCTGTTAGGATCTGCTATGCTGATGGGAGGAGCAAGCAGATGGGAGGTAGCAATCTGTTATGAAACTGATGCTGATGACTCCTGATGGGGGAGGAGTTAGCAATCAGTTATGAATATGCTCCCGTGGTAGGAAGAGTTGGCAATCTTGCTCCTGTAGAAGGGAGGAGTTAGTAATCTGTTAGAGACTCCATAAGGAGTTAGCAATCTGTTACCAGCGGAGTGTTTGGAGAGAGCACTCGGCTGTAAAGGAAAGAAGATAGGTGGGTCGTTGGGCCGATGGCAGATGGCAGCGTCCCCAGGAGGATATCCTGAGAGGGACCACTGGCTAGGCTTGGGTATGGAGACAGACACAGTTTTTATTAGTCAGGTTGGTAGAACCACCAGAGGTGGCAGTAGTGAGCTGATATGCCCGGCAGGGCTGAAGTCCCTCAGGAACTGGAACAGCAATCCCAGGGTTGCTGAGCTGCAGAGAAACTATAGATAGTGGGGCGGATTTTCAGAGCCCTGCTCGCGTAAATCCGCCCAAAACCGGGCGGATTTACGCGAGCAGGGCCCTGCGCGCCGGTAAGCCTATTTTACATAGGCCTACCGGCGCGCGCAGAGCCCCGGGACTCGC
Source organism: Rhinatrema bivittatum (assembly GCF_901001135.1). Taxonomy (NCBI): domain Eukaryota; kingdom Metazoa; phylum Chordata; class Amphibia; order Gymnophiona; family Rhinatrematidae; genus Rhinatrema; species Rhinatrema bivittatum. Next base: position 10,483,932 of record NC_042629.1, on the reverse strand, counting down.
GTAAGTCCCGGGGTTTTCGGAGGGGGCGTGTCGGGGGGGGGCGTGCCGGGGGCGGGCCCGAACCGCGCGGCGTTTTCGGGGCGTGTCGGGAGCGTTCCGGGGGCGGGCCCGGGGGCGTGGCTACGGTCCGGGGCGGCCCGGGGGCGTGGCCGCGCCCTCCGGACCCGCCCCCAGGTCGCGTCCCGGCGCGCAGGAGGCCCGCTGACGCGCGGGGATTTACGCCTCCCTCTGGGAGGCGTAAATCCCCCGACAAAGGTAAGGGGGGGTTTAGACAGGGCCGGGCGGGTGGGTTAGGTAGGGGAAGGGAGGGGAAGGTGAGGGGAGGGCAAAGGAAAGTTCCCTCCGAGGCCGCTCCGATTTCGGAGCGGCCTTGGAGGGAACGGGGGTAGGCTGCGCGGCTCGGCGCGCACCGGCTATACAAAATCCATAGCCTTGCGCGCGCCGATCCAGGTTTTTAGCAGATACGCGCGGCTCCGCGCGTATCTACTAAAATCCAGCGTACTTTTGTTTGCGCCTGGAGCGCAAACAAAAGTAGGCTATTCGCGCTCCTTTTAAAATCCGCCCCAGTGAGTAGACAGGGTATGCTGTGTTCATAGCCAGAACTAGATGACAAAACTCACATAAGGTCTTAAAGAGGCTCAGTAGCTGGAAAGGGTTAGGCCCTCAAGGAACGAGTACCTGGTTCCAGGGAAAGCTCTGAGAGAGCGATGATAACTCACAATTGTCTGTATCTGCGATAGCTTCCAGGCAGTAGAGAATCTTCAGTGTGTTCAGGAACATGGGCCCTCGAGGAGTGAGTACCGGTTCCTATCTGCAATCTGAAATAAAGAAAAGAGAGTGGGGCCCCCGAGGAGTGGGTACCCCTGGTAAGTCTGAGGAGGCAGAGTAGTAGATGAGGCAGAATAGTAGATGAGTTGTTTAAAGCCTTAGAGAGAAGCGAGTCCAAATCAATCCCCGCTATCAATCCTTGCTAACTCGAGTTGTTAGCAAATACTGAGACCTTTTGTATTGGAAGCGGATGACGTCATCTCGGGGGACGCCCCCGAGATTCGCGCCCTTGCTGGTAGATCAATCAGAGCATGCGTGCACGCCCTACGTCATCAGTAACATGGCGGATCCGCAGCGTCGTGCTGGTCCGGGGACGCCGGAGAGAGAGGCAAGAAGAAGCCGTAGCATCAAACCGTCCATCAGACCCAGAGGGAGTCGCCACAGAGGTAGAGAGGGCGGAGTGAGGGTATCGAGCAGCGATGGATGCAACAATGATGTCAGCTAGAGATTTGGCGATAGTGTTAGGAATGGTTAGGAGTGCTTTGGTGCAGATGGTGTCTGTGGGGTGGGATGCAGGTTTAGTCTTTTTAAGAATGGATTCAATTTCCTTGGAAGAGGTAAGGTCAAGGGAGTCAAGGATAGCAGTGGTTAAGCTTGGACCAGGAGGAGTGGAAGATGGGGTGAGGGGGAATCTGAGGAGGATGTTTGCTATTTTTTTGTGGAAGTAGAGTGCTAGTTCTTCACATTTGCTACTAGCTTAGTTGTCAGGGGTGGGGGGAGGGGAGGACTTAGTGAGATCCACAACGTAGAAGAAAAGGTCTTTGGGGTTGTACATGTATTCATGTATTTTAGATGCATAAAAGTCGCATTTGGACTTAAGTGTGGAGAGTGTTTAGGAGTGCAGGACAGATTTGTAGATGGAAGCATGTTGAGGTGAGGGGTCTTTACACCAGATTCTCTCTCTCCGTCTGAGATTATTTTTCATTATTTTTAACTCAGCGGTGTACCATGGTTTTTTATTTTTTGATGCTGGGTGCAAGTCTCGGCTGGTGACCGGACATAAATCATTTGCAATGTCATGGGTGAGGTTGCTCCACGAGGCAAGTGCAGCTTCAGGATTGGTGCAGTCGAGTTTGGACAGAGAGTTGGAGAAAGCTGAGATTAGGTCCTCACTGGAGCAGGATTTTCTGAAGACAATGGTGGTACTTTGTGCAGGGTTGCAAATGGTTGGGGCATTTATGGAGAGTAGGATTTCGATGAGGGAATGGTCTGACCAAGGAACAGGGGTGCAATAGGGTATGTTAGGCAAATGGATGCAGTAATTAATGAAAATAAGGTCTAGGGTGTGCCCGGCTTTATGGGTGGGGGAAGAGATGAGTTGTTTAAAGCCAATGACGTGGGGTGAATTAAGTAAGGTTTCACAGGACGATGAGAGGGGGGAGGAGTCTACATGGAGATTAAAGTCTCCTAGTATGATTTCGATGTTGATGTTGTCAGAAATGAATTCAATAAGAGGGGAAGGGTTGAGGTCTAGAAGGCCAGGGGGGGGGGGGGGGAGGGGGAGGTATAGAAAGGCAGATTTGGAGTTCAGGGGATTTGAACAGGCCAATTTCAAATCTGGGAGTGGTGTCAATGTTGACAGGTTTGAGTTTTAGATGCTTTTTAACTGCTAAAAGGAGGCCTCCTCCTCTTTTCTTAGGTCTAGGGATGGTGAAGATATCATAAGAGAGCGTGGGAGCTGATTAAAGAGGACAATGTCAGAATCCTTGAGCCAGGTTTCTATGACGGCACAAATTTCAGGCTTGCAGTCAAGTAGTAGATTGTTAAGGATTGGGTTTTTTTTAGAGAGAGATTGAGCATTGACAAGAACCATGGTTAGGGTTGTAAGTCCTAGTAGCTGTGTCAGGGGGGAGATGAGGATAGGGAGAAGGGATTTGCGATGAGCGGGAGAGTTGATATGAGGGAGAAATGGGGGTCTGTGGGAAGGGTAGTGAATGCGGGGGATTGGGTAGGTTGTCATTATAGGACCCGGGAGAGGGAGCAAGGAAACAACTGAGAGCAGTGATAGCAGTGATAGACAGCCGGGGGGGAGGGGGGGAATAGAGAAGGGACAAAGTAGTGGGGAAAGTTGAATTGTAGAGGTCCAGATAACAATAATTAGCTGGGTTACCTTAGGGATGGCAAATACAGTAGTAAGATGGAGGTAAATAATAGTGGTGCAACTATGTAACAGAGGAGAGGTAGTAGTAAACAATAGTGGTGCAACAATAGTGGTGTGACAATAGTGGTACAATTAACAATGGAAAGCTGGATTACCTTAGGGATGGCAAATACTGTAGTAAGAAAGAGGTACAATTAACAATGGAAATACTGTAGTAAGATAGAGGTACAATTAACAATAGAAATACTGTAGTAGGATAGAGGTACAATTAAAAATGGAAAGCTGGATTACTTTAGGGATGGTGAATACTGTAGTAAGAAAGAGGTACAATTAACAATAGAAATACTGTAGTAGGATAGAGGTACAATTAACAATGGAAAGCTGGATTACCTTAGGGATGGCGAATAATGTAGTAAGATAGAGGTAAACAATAGTGGTACTGTACTTTAATGAGGGTATATCTGCAGGGGGCAGCGAGTTATAGCAACGGTTCTAGTTACAATGGTTTAATCAGATAAGCGCTGAGAGGCTAAAAAGTTATAAGGGACAAGGAGGGAGAGGAGGAAAGGAGCTGGGCGGTAGGGACTGTGGGGTAGGGGGGAGCAAGAGGGGGAGCACAAAGGGGCACACTAAGGGGCAGGCCCCTTAGTCGTGCCCCTTCGGCACGCAACGCCTGCGATCGGTGCGGCTTTTTAAATTTTCCTCCGGCCCCGGTGATGACGCTCTCTGGGGGGGCGGGTCACAAGCCGTGTGCAGAGGAGAACGGGGTCGAGGGCGGCCGCATGGCTCGAGGAGGCTCCTGGGACCCCGGCGGGTCGGTGCCGATCGCACAGGAGGCAGCGGTCCAGGGAACAAGCGAGGAGAGCCGAGAAGGAAGGTACCTGCAGTCGGCGCGGCTTTTAAAAGTTTCCTCCGGCCCCGGTGATGACGCTCTCGGAGGGGTGGGTCACAGGCTGCGTGCGGAGGAAAACGGGTCTGAGGGCGGCCGCATGGCTCGAGGAGGCTCCTGGGACCCCGGCGGCTAAGTGCTGATCACACAGGAGGCAGCAGTCCGGGGAACAAGCGGGGAGAGCCGAGTATTGCAGCATGAAGTGCCTGTAGAAGTTGGCAAACCCGAGGAAACACTGGAGGGCCTGGAGTCCTGTAGGTTGGGGCCAATTCTGGGTGCTAGAAACCTTTTCAGGGTCCATGTGAAATCCTGTGGATGAGATAATGAAGCCCAAGAAGGGAAGCGCCTCCGGTTCAAACAGGCATTTTTCTAGTTTAGCAACAACTTGTGGTCCCGTAAGCAATGAAGTACCTGTCTGACCTCCTTGCGATGGGAAGCTAGATCCTTGGAGAATATCAGTACATCATCAAGGTACACAATGACGTAGGAGTGGAGCCTTTCCCGGAAGACTTCATTCATAAGGTGTTGGAACACCTCTGGTGCGTTACAAAGGCCGAAGGGCATCACTAAGTACTCATAGTGGCCGTCTCTTGTATTAAAGACAGTCTTCCATTCGTCGCCTAGCTTTATGTACACAAGGTTATAGGCCCCTAGGAGGTCCAACTTCGTGAATAGTTTGGCCCCCTGTAGGCGATCCAGGAGTTCAGGAATGAATGGTAGTGGGTACCGGTCTCTCCTGGTGATGGTGTTCAGCCCACGGTAATCAATACAGGACCGCAATGACCCATCCTTTTTTGCCACGAAAAAGAAGCCAGCTCCCGCTGGTGATGTGGATGACCAGATGAAGCCCCTGTCGAAGTTCTCCTGAACGTACTTGGACATGGCTTGAGTCTCTGGTAGTGATAGGGGGTAGACTCACCCTTGAGGGGGCATGGACCTGGAAGGAGGTCGATCGCACAGTCAAAGGGATGATGTTCAGGGAGTGTTTTGGCCTTCTCCTTGGAAAAAACATCTGCAAAATCAGCGTACTGCAAAGGCAAGGTAAGTGGGGTAGTAGCCACAAGAAGACCAGGGCAAGACACCTCTTGGAGGCAGGAAGAATGGCACAGAGGACCCCAAGAGGCTATTTGCAGCATCTGCCATTCAATGCGAGGGGAGTGTTTCTGGAGCCAGGGAAGACCCAATACTACCAGGTGAATCGTTTTATCCAGAATGAAGAAGGTGAGCTCCTCTTTGTGAAGAACCCCGGTGCGGAGTCTCACTGGAGTGGTAGTGCGGTTGATCCTTCCAGGAAGAGAAGTCCCCATGGGCGTGGCAGAAGGTCACAGGCACAATACATTGGGGAGCAGAATTGGTGCAGCCCAGGGTCATCTCTCCGCTGACTCCTAGGCTCTGGCGTTTCCCAGCCTCTTGGGAAACTGGGCCAAGTGGCCTTTACCAGTGCAGTACAGGCATAGGCCTAAAGTACACCGTCACAGCCTTTATTCAGGGGTCAAATGGCTCCGTCCCAGCTGCATGGGTTCCTCCATAAGGGGTGTCTTGGGCAACGTCATGGTAGGTGGCATTATGGGTCATGAAAAGGAGGAGCTCGCACCTCTGGCCTGCGTGAGGGGTGCAATTCTTCGAGGCGTTGCTGTAGTCTTCGGTCGACCTGACCAGCAAGGTCAATCAGAGCCTTTAAGTCCTCTGGAAGGTCCCGGACAGCCAGCTCGTCCTTACTTCTTGAAGACAAATCCCTCCCGTCACCCCAGCTCTACTGCATAACTCAGCAAAGGGCGTGACCCCTGTTGTAAGTGCAGAAGCTCGGAAGAGGCTGTAGACTGTCTTCCAGGCTCATCAAAGACCTGTATGAACACTTGGACGAAGCATGGGAGGTCCTGAAGCAAGGAGTCGCCTCGATCCCAGAGGGGGGAAACCCACAAGAGTGCCTTGCCGTCCAGGAGTGACAGAATAAAGGTTGTTTTGATTCTGTTGTTGGTGAACTGGACCAGCTGTAAGGAAAAGTGCATGAAACAGTGGTTTAAGAAGCCACGGCACTGCCAGAGATCTCCTGCATAGCGAGGTGGCGCCTGCAGATGGAGGTTCGCTGCGGGAGACATGGGTGCTGGAACTGGGGCCAGCTGGGGACTGGAATCTAGTCGATTCGCCAGGTGCTCCACGGTGGCAGCTAACACATCCAAGCACTGCTGTTGCTGCTGCAGTCGCTGGGCTAGGCCAGGAATGGCCTCTAGGCCGGATAGGTCCGCTGGGTTCATGGCCTCAGCAATCTGTTGGAAAAGTGGACCCTTGAGCTGAGGTGAGGTTGTTGCTACCTCCAGGGCGGCAATTCTGGGAGGGAAGACCCAACAGGAGCTCCACCTATACCAGTCCTCGTTCCCTGCAGGTTGAGCCCTTGGGTACCGAGGCCAGCAGGACTTAGGTGCGAGTCTTCCCGGGCGTGGAACCAGCAGGCGGAGAGAGACAGCGTGGAGAAGTGCAGGGGTAGAGGCCGGTGGTGATCAGGCAGCGTCAAGCACCAGGCAAGGAGTCGGGGCAGGCGGAGATCAAGCAGAGTCAAGTACCAGGCAAGGAGTCAGGGCAGGCAGAGATCAAGCAGAGTCAAGTACCAGGCAAAGAGTCAGGGCAAGCGGAGATCAAGCAGAGTCAAGTACCAGACAAGGGGTCAGAACCGAGAAAGCAATCCAAGGGATGAGAAGCAAGGCAGGGACCGGAGGCGAGGCTGAGTCACGAATGCAGAGAACTCACACTCTTCAGGAGAGCAGGACCCGTTGCCAAGGCAAACTGGGATCAGAGAGGCAGGGTTTAAATACCCGCCTAGTCTGACATCATCAGCCTGGGCTGCGGGGAACTTTCCCACCACTGGCCCTTTAAATCCCTTGACTCGGCACACACTCCTAGAGGGGAGACCATGAGGAGCTGAAGTTGGCGGCGTTCGGGGTGCCGCAAGAGCAGGCCGTGGTCGAAGTTGGTGGCTGGGAGTGGCCGCAGCAGAGTCAGGCCTCCGGCTGGCACAGGTGAGGGGACCTGGTCACGGGCCAGAGGGGCTGAGGTTCCTAACAGCTGTAGTGGCAGGCCTGGGTTAGACGTTAGATTTATCATCTCTTCCTGATTCCCAGAAACGTACAGAGGCAAAACTTCCTAATTCTTCTCCACTCCCTTTCCTTCAATGAATCATTTTCCTAAACTGCAAGCAATGGTGTAATGCTTTCTCCCTAGTGAGAAATATGCTGTCATAGACGACTCATGAACGTGATGAGAAACAAAAGAGGAAAATTGGTTCTTACCTTCTAATTTTCATTCCTGAAGTACCACAGATCAGTCCAGACAAGTGGGTTTTGCATCCCTACCAGCAGATAGAGACAGGGAACTAAAAACTTTGAGGCACTGCTACATAACCAAGAGTGCCACCTGCAGTCCCATAGTATTGACCTGTACCCAAGCCAATTGTAGAGTAACTCCTCAACAAACCCCTAAATGAGTGCGAACACCAAACCCAAAGGTTGGAGCCCCCCAGACAGAAAAACCACAAATTAACCCAAGGGGCTAACCACAACCTGGCAAGCTTCTTTAGGTTCTGTATACATACATTCTGACAGTTCTTCCCAGTAAGCATGCCAGAACACGGACTTGTTGTAACAGTCTTGAGAACATTAAGGGGCTGGATCTCTGGACTGATCTATGGTACTTCGGGGAATGAAAATTAGGAGGTAAGAGATAATTTTCCTTTCCTGCTCGTACCCCAGATCAGTCCAGACAAGTAGGATGTAACAAAGCATCCTGTTGGGCGTGTGGACCCTTGAGCCAGGACAAGGGTTGGAACCACCACCAAGAGATGGCCCCCAGTGGTCCTCGTCGCCGGGAGGCGGTACTGGTGGAGAAGACCCAGCTGGAGCTTCATCTATACCAGACCTCGTTCCCTGCAGGTTGAGTCCTTGGGTGCCGGGGCCAGAAGAACTTAAGTGTGGGTCTTCTCGTGGAGAGGAGTCCAAGGAGAAGACTAATAGAATAGGGAAAAGAACCACAAAGACCCGAGTTTTACAGTTCAAAAACACAGACTTTGAGGAAATGGGAAAGTACCTGGAGGAAGAACTAAAAGGATGGGAGAACGAGAGAGATGTGGATCAGCAGTGGACCAATCTAAAAGGAGCAATCACCAAGGCAACTGCTCTATATGTTAGAAACATAAAGAAAAGCAAAAGAAAATTGAAACCTATCTGGTTCTCAAAGGAGGTGGCTGACAAAATTAAAGCTAAAAGAACAGCATTCAAGAAATATAAAGGATCCCAAAGGGAGGAGCACAAAGAAGAATATTTGTATCAACTGAGGGAGACGAAGAAAACAATCAAGTTGGCAAAAAATCAAGCAGAAGAGAGGATTGCCAAGGAGATAAAAAATGGAGACAAAACATTTTTCAGATACATCAGCGAAAAGAGAAAGGTCCAAAGTGGTATAGTGAAATTGAAAGGTGGTAATGATCAATGTGTGGAGACAGACGAAGAAATGGCAGATATATTAAACGAATACTTCAGCTCTGTGTTCACTAAAGAAGACCCTGGAGAAGGACCATCTCTACACAACAAGAAACTGGAGGGAAGTGGAATAGATGAAAATCCTTTTACAGTAGAAAATGTGTGGGAAGAGCTAAAGAACCTGAAAGTGGACAAAGCCATGGGGCCTGATGGGATTCATCCAAGGATATTGAGGGAGCTCAGAGATGTTCTGGCGGGTCCGCTGTGTGACCTGTTCAATAGATCCCTAGAAACGGGAGTGGTGCCGAGAGATTGGAGAAGAGCGGTGGTGGTCCCGCTTCACAAGAGTGGGAACAGGGAGGAGGCTGGCAACTACAGGCCGGTTAGCCTCACTTCGGTGGTGGGAAAAGTAATGGAGTCTCTGCTGAAAGAGAGAATAGTGAACTATCTACAGTCCGGAGAATTGATGGACCAGAGGCAACATGGATTCACCAGGGGAAGATCCTGTCAGACAAATCTGATTGACTTTTTGACTGGGTAACCAAGGAATTGGATCAAGGAAGAGCGCTCGATGTCATATACTTGGATTTCAGCAAAGCTTTTGATATGGTTCCGCACAGGAGACTGGTGAATAAAACGAGAAGCTTGGGAGTGAGTGACAAGGTGGTGACCTGGATTGCAAATTGGTTGACGGACAGAAGACAATGTGTGATGGTAAACGGAACCTTCTCTGAAGAGAGAGCGGTTTTAAGTGGTGTACCGCAAGGATCGGTGTTGGGACCGGTCCTGTTCAATATCTTTGTGAGCGACATTGCAGACGGGATAGAAGGTAAGGTTTGTCTTTTTGCGGATGACACTAAGATCTGCAACAGAGTGGACACGCCGGAAGGAGTGGAGAGAATGAGACGGGATCTAAGGAAACTGGAAGAGTGGTCGAAGATATGGCAGCTGAGATTCAATGCCAAGAAGTGCAAAATCATGCATATGGGGAGCGGAAATCCGAATGAACTGTATTCGATGGGGGGGGAAAGGCTGACATGCACAGAGCAGGAGAGGGACCTTGGGGTGATAGTGTCTAATGATATGAAGTCTGCGAAACAATGCGACAAGGCGATAGCAAAAGCCAGAAGAATGCTGGGCTGCATAGAGAGAGGAATATCGAGTAAGAAAAGGGAAGTGATTATTCCCTTGTACAGGTCCTTGGTGAGGCCTCACCTGGAGTACTGTGTTCAGTTCTGGAGACCGTATCTACAAAAAGACAAAGACAAGATGGAAGCGGTACAGAGAAGGGCAACCGGGAAGGTGGAGGATCTTCATCGCATGACGTACGAGGAGAGATTGAAGAATCTAAATATGTACACCCTGGAGGAAAGGAGGAGCAGAGGTGATATGATACAGACTTTCAGATACTTGAAAGGTTTTAATGATCCAAAGGCAACGACAAACCTTTACCATAAGAAAAAAATCAGCAGAACCAGGGGTCACGATTTGAAGCTCCAGGGAGGAAGATTCAGAACCAATGTCAGGAAGTATTTCTTCACGGAGAGGGTGGTGGATGCCTGGAATGCCCTTCCGGAGGAAGTGGTGAAGACCAGAACTGTGAAGGACTTCAAAGGGGCGTGGGATAAACACTGTGGATCCATAAAGTCAAGAGGCCGCCAATGAAGAGTAGGTGACTCGCCAGAATGATGGCTACTGCCTGGAGACAATACCCTTATTCAATAAACAAACACATGGTTACTGTGACTCCAACATCACTCTAAGCTTCAACAGCAAGAGGAAATGTGGAAAAAAGGATTTGCACTCACAAAGACGGGAGTAGCTGGCTTGTTACGGCGGTTACTACCCCAAACCAAATATCCAAATTACTACCTCCACCTTCCTCTATTCCTGATGCCTTTCAACTAGCTTGATCACTCCATTCTTATACTTCACTTTCAATGCATATCCAGCATAGTTCTCTGCTTCAACAGCAGGGGAGAAGAAAAACTGTTACTTCACACATCCAGCAGAGCTCTCTGCTTAAACGGCACGGGAGAAGAAAAACTGATACTTCACGCATATCCAGCATAACTTCAACGGCAGGGGAGAAGAAAAAAGGATTCACACTCACAAAGCGGGGAGTAGCTGGCTTGTTACGGCGGTTACTACCCCAAACCAAATGTGCCTGATACTTCACTTTCGATGCATATCCAGCATAGCTCTCTGCTTCAACGGCAGGGGAAAAGAAAAACTGATACTTCACGCATATCCAGCATAACTTCAACGGCAGGGGAGAAGAAAAAAGGATTCACACTCACAAAGCGGGGAGTAGCTGGCTTGTTACGGCGGTTACTACCCCAAACCAAATGTGCCTGATACTTCACTTTCGATGCATATCCAGCATAGCTCTCTGCTTCAACGGCAGGGGAGAAGAAAAAAACTGATACCTCACGCATATCCAGCATAGCTCCCTGCTTCAACGGCAGGGGAGAAGATAAACAACCAATAAGGGCTGTATAACATAATCTGGGTAAAAACAAATAAGCATGGGTGTAGCTTGCTTATTGCGGCGGTTACTACCCCTACTACCTCTAACTAATCAAGCTAGATATTTCACTTGGATGCAGCTCCATCACCGCTCTCTACATTAATGGCGGGGGGTGGAAGGGAATTAGAACCAAGAGCTAAGAGAAACAGATAAGTATGAGAGAAAAAATGAGGGAAGCTTGCTGGGCAGACTGGATGGGCCATTTGGTCTTCTTCTGCCGTCATTTCTATGTTTCTATGTTTCTATGAAGCAGCATCAGGAGGTACAGGTCGAGACAGGTGGAGTTCAGGGGAAGTCGTGGGCAGACCAGGAGTCAGGGCTGGCAGCGAACAGGCAGCACGGTGAACCAGGCCAGAGGTTGGGGAAGGCAGCGAGCAAGCAAATACGGGAAGACAAGTCAAAGGTCAGGACAGGCGGCAGACAAGCGGAGTCAGGAAGCCAAACCGAGGTCAGAACCAGGAGAACAGTCCGAGGGGCGGAGCTCAGGATCAGGAGCACGGAGGAACTCAGGATCAGGAACAGGCAGGAACTCAGGATCAGGAACAAGCAAGAAATCAGGATCAGGAACAAGCAAGAAATCAGGATCAGGAACAAGCAGGAACTCAGGATCAAAGCAACAACACACTCAGACGAGCAGAACCTGTTACCAAGATAAAGTGCAGGAAACTGAGCCGGGCTTAAATAGCCTGGAGCTGCGACGTCATCTTCGGGGGCCGGGCCGAAGCTTCCCACCATGGCCCCTTTAAATATTGGCATGTCCCGCACGTGAGCGCCTAGGGAAGCACATGCTGGAAGGAAGTCGGTGGTGTGCTAAGCCTTGTGGGAGAGACGCCGTTAGGCGATTCGGGGCCAGGCTGCGCCGTCAGAAGGGGAGTCCGCAGCCGTTGCCTGCCGAGGCAGGTAAGGGGACCGAGTCGCGGATTGCCAGGGTTCCCAACACATCCCTACACTGGGCGGGCCCGCAAAAGAGCCCCTCTCAACATACTTTCACCAAAGGTTGGCTCGCTTGGAGCCTGAATATCTAAACAGTAACCATGTCACCACTCTACAAATCTTCTGTGGCGATTCTCGGCCCATGACGCTATCTGCGCACTAGTAGAGTGCGCATGCAACCCCTCTGGAATTCTTCTCTCCTTACAAAGGTAGGCCAAAACAATAGCCTCCTTCAGCCAATGAACTATCATGCCCTTGGAGGCCTTGCATCCATTTCTGGCACCTCCAGACAAGCCAAACAAATGATCCGACTGCTGAAAACTGTTTGTGACCTTTGCCTCCGGAGACTCAGCAGACCAATTTGGGAAGGCAGGAGCTCCACAGTCCTTCTCACTCCTTCATACTCCTTCACACAGTCCTTCACACTCCTTCTCACTCCTTCACACTCCTTCCACGCCGGAAGGAGTGGAGAGAATGAGACGGGATTTAAGGAAGCTGGAAGAGTGGTCGAAGATATGGCAGCTGAGATTCAATGCCAAGAAGTGCAGAGTCATGCATATGGGGAGTGGAAATCCGAATGAACTGTATTTGATGGGGGGAGAAAGGCTGATATGCACGGAGCAGGAGAGAGACCTTGGGGTGATGGTGTCTAATGATCTGAAGTCGGCGAAACAATGTGACAAGGCAATACTTAAAGCCAGAAGAATGCTGGGCTGCATAGAGGAATATCGAGTAAGAAAAGAGAAGTGATTATCCCCTTGTACAGGTCCTTGTGAGACCTCACCTGGAGTATTGTGTTCAGTTCTGGAGACTGTATCTCCAAAGAGACAGAGACAAGATGGAGGCGGTCCAGAGAAGGGCGACCAAAAAGGTGGAAGGTCTTCATCAAATGACTTATGAGGAGAGATTGAAGAATCTAAATATGTACACCCTGGAGGAAAGGAGGAGCAGAGGTGATATGATACAGACTTTCAGATACTTGAAAGGTTTTAATGATCCAAAGACAACGACAAATCTTTTCCGTAGGAAAGAAAAACAGCAGAACCAGGGGTCATGATTTGAAGCTCCAGGGAGGAAGACTCAGAACCAATGTCAGGAAGTATTTCTTCACAGAGAGGGTGGTAGATGCCTGGAATGCCCTTCCGGAGGAAGTAGTGAAGACCAGAACTGTGAAGGACTTCAAAGGGGCGTGGGATAAACACTGTGGATCCATAAAGTCAAGAGGCCGTCAATGAAGAGTGGGTGGCTCGCCAGAATGACGGCTACTGCCTGGAGATAATACCCTTATTCAATAAACATACACATGGTTACTGTGACTCCAACATCGCTCTAAGCTTCAACAGCAAGAGGAAATGTGGAAAAAAGGATTTGCACTCACAAAGCGGGGAGTAGCTGGCTTGTTACGGCAGTTACTACCCCAAACCAAATAAGCCTGATACTTCACTTTCAATGCATATCCAGCATAGCTCTCTGCTTCAATGGCAGGGGAGAAGAAAAACTGATACTTCACGCATATCCAGCATAGCTCTCTGCTTCAATGGCAGGGGAGAAGAAAAACTGATACTTCACGCATAACCAGCACAGCTCTCTGCTTCAACGGCAGGGGAGAAGAAAAACTGATACTTCACGCATAACCAGCACAGCTCTCTGCTTCAACGGCAGGGGAGAAGAAAAACTGATACTTCACGCATATCCAGCATAGCTCTCTGCTTCAACGGCAGGGGAGAAGAAAAACTGATACTTCACGCATATCCAGCATAGCTCTCTGCTTCAACGGCAGGGGAGAAGAAAAACTGATACTTCACGTATAACCAGCACAGCTCTCTGCTTCAACGGCAGGGGAGAAGAAAAACTGATACTTCACGCATATCCAGCGTAGCTCTCTGCTTCAACAGCAGGGGAGAAGAAAAAACAACCAATAAGGGTTGAATAACATAGTCTGGGTAAAACAAATAAGCATGGGTGTAGCTTGCTTATTGCGGCGGTTACTACCCCTAAATAATCAAGCTTGATATTTCGCTTGGATGCAGCTCCATCACTGCTCTCTACATTAATGGTGGGGGTGGAATGGAAATAGAACCAAAGAGCTAAGAGAAACAGATAAGTATGAGAAAAAAAATGTGTGAAGCTTGCTGGGCAGACTGGATAGGCCGTTTGGTCTTCTTCTGCCGTCATTTCTATATGTTTCAGTCTGATTCAGGTGAAACGAAGATACCACCTTAGATAGGAATGAGGATACCATGCGCAGACATCCCCTTATCAGAAATCTTCAGAAATAATACCCTACAGGACAAAGCCTACAGCTCCGAGATCCTTCTGAATGAACAAATCGCCAACAAAAATACCACCTTCAGGGTAACAACGCCTTCCTCAATGGCTCAAAACAGAGGCCCGAAAAGCACCCGCAAGACCAAGTTTAAACTCCATGCCGGACCCAGATGCTTGACCCACTTCAGAAACCTCATAACATCCGGATGTGAGGCCAATGACCTTTTCCTTGGAGTATGCCTCTGAGACACCCCAAGGCTGCTACCTGAACCCACAAGGAATTGTAAACTGAGCCCTTGAAAATCACGGGCTCAGAATATTATTTTTGTCGCAAGTGCTTGCTCTCAAAAGTCAAGTCGCAAGACAAAAGTGATCCACCTGATCTGAGAAAATAGGACCCTGCCTTAACAGCCCCTGCAAATGAGCCAATTTCAGGGACCCGGCAATTGCATGCTGAACCAGATCTGCAAACCACAGAAGATGGAGCCTCTCCAGCACCACCAGTACCACCAAGCCCAGATGCCTCTCGATGTGCCTAAACACTTGACCTATTAACGGTCACAAAGGGATCCTTGTCGGACATAGAAGAACCGGAATGTCTATGCCCTCGGCTGTGATCTATCGTTTGCGGCTGAAGAAACTTGCTGCCTTGGCATTACTTCTTGATGCCATCAGATCCAGACAGGGACTGCCCCAGCTCCCATTCTCCCGGGTCTAACTGTTGCCTGCTGAGATAGTCCGCTTGCACATTGTCCACTCCCGCAACATGCGAAGTGGCTATCTCCTGCAAATGTCACTCCACCCAGGCAAAAAGGTCCTGGGCTCTTGGGAACTGTAAGACTCTTCGTTCCCCCTTGCCAATTGATATAAGCCACCGTTGTTGCATTGCCTGAAAACACTCTGACAATTTGACCTTGGTCTTGTGGAAGGAATTCCACCAATGCCCTGTACACTGCTCTTGTTTCCAAGCAACTGATAGACCTGGATTCTTCCACTGGCAAACATAGTCCTGTGCCATTCGTTCTTGACAGATCGCCCCCCAATGAGATTGGCATCCGTGATCCCTATAAACCAATCCAGAAACTCCAGTCCCATCCCTTTCTCCAAATTGGGCTGACACAGCCACCACGAGAGACTGGATCTAGAAGTACCCTACAGCAGTAAAGGCTGATGAAACTCCTCCGACAACAGGTTCCAGCGCGACAGTAATTCCCCCTGTATAGGGCGCATGTGGGCAAAAGCCTATGGTACCAAATTCAACATAGATGCCATTGAACCCAGGACCTGAAGATAATCCTAAACCCTGGGCCCTGGCATCCGAACCCTCTCTGAGGTGAGAAACACTCTGCCGAGCTGAGTATCGAACTTTGCCCCCAAGTATTCCAGCATCTGGGTAGGGTTCAAGTGATTCTTCGCCAAATTCACCACCCAGCTCAAGGACCACAACATATGCATCATCGTGCGCACAGACTGCCAGCATACCTCCTCCGATTTCCCTTGGATAAGCCAGTCATCCAGATAAGAACTAGGATCCCCTCCCTGTGGCGAATCTCTACCACCACCTCCATCACCTTTGTGAACATGTGAGGTGCAGTCACCAAACTGAATGGAAGGGCTCAAAACTGGAAAAGTCGCCCCAGGACCATAACATTTATTTATTTTATTTATTTGAGGGTTTTTCTATACCGACATTCGTTTCGTAACATCACATCGGATTCCATTTAACATGAAATAGCAACGGCGCTTTACAATTGAAATTATAGAACAGAGTAATTAATAAGGAAGAAGATTAATAAACAAGGAAATTAAATAAAATTTAATTAAATAAAATAAAAATTAAAGGAAATTAAAGGAAATTAGAAAACAAGGAAATTAAAAATAAATAAAAATAAATAAAACTTTTGTTATGATTTGGAGAGTGGACCCCTGTTCTGAAGTAGAGTCAGCGCTGCCGAGAGGGGAGTTAACCCTTGTCAGCCCCTACCATTGGATGGCAAGGCCTATTGGAGAGGTAGAGCTGAAGACTTCACCCTGGAAGCTCGTGGCCCCCCCAGGAGGAGCCCATAGGGGCACGGCCGCTGGGACTTAGGAGACTCCCTGAAGAATGAAGATGGTCTGGATGCAGGCGCCTCCTGCAGGTCGTGGTTTCCAGACGGCTGGCGCCTCCAGCAGGTCGTAAGAAGTCGGGGAGTAGGTTTGAAGAATGGTCCAATCCAAGGGTCGAAGTCCGGAGAGAGGTTGAGAGCCGGTCCAGGAGCAGATGGGAGAATGATCTGAAGCCAATCCAGGAACAAGAGGGAGAAGGGTCCAGAGCCAGTCCACGTCGAAGCCAGAGAAGTCACCAACACCAGTCCAAAGGTCAGGAGCCAAAGAATCAATCCAACGGGGAGAAGAGCAGAAGCGGGACGAGAAGCGGATCCAGAACACCAAACAGGAAACCAGGAACTGAGCCTCAATACCAAGGCAAGGTCTGAGAGGCAGACCTTGCCTTAAATACCCGAAAAGAGGAAGCAGCTTCAGAAGGGAGCCACGACATTTCCTGTCATGGCCCCTTTAAATCTATTCTTCAGCCGCGCGTGCGGCCGTAAGCAACCAGGAAGGAGGAGGAGTCATCTCAGCCCTGCTGGGCTCCACGGCTGGCCCAGGCAGCGGCCGAGGCCACGAGAAGAACGTCTGAGGGAGCTCCCTGCTCCATCAGGAGCCTCCGGGTCCCCCCGATGTCGCGGGTGAGTTACCGGTCCCCGCCGCGGACCGCTACGGCCGGCGGCCATGATGGTCGGCCCCGGTCACGGTTTGCCACTGCCGACGGCCATAACAACTTTGATGTTCTTCCTGAATGGGACGTACAGATAGGCTTTCGTCATGTCCAGCGAGGCCTGGAAAACTCCACACGATGAACTGCCACTATCACCGTCTGCAAAGTTTCCATATGGAAAAACGTGGAACTCACAGTATCACATTTCACCTTTTGCAAATTGAGGATGGGACGAAAGGCTCCTTCCTTTTTGGCATAACACAATCAATCAAGTACTTCCCATGACCACGCTCCTTGGCCACAACTGGTACTATCATACCAGCAACTGAAGGCAACATAATGTGTTCCAAATCGCTGCTTGCTTGCCTTGCCACTGCAATAAGACACCATGAAAGCTTCCATGATGGGGTGAAAAAATTCTAGCTATTCCTTATTACCACTAGGACCCATTGGTCTGAGGTAATCCTGGTCCAATCTTCATAAAACTGTGATAGATGGCCTTCCACCGCCAACTTAAGAAGCCTTACCGCCGCCAGCCTCCTGGTCGAAGCTCTCTCAGGGAAGTCTACAGGTGCCTTGAAAGGACTGTTGCCTACCGACCCCCTGGTTGTTCCCCCGAAGACAGTGCAGAACCCTTATTGGGATGAAAACTTCTACACTTCCTGAAACCTAGGGCGAGGTGAAAAAGACTTCCTGACTGTCATCTTATCCTCTGGCAGCTTATTCCCTTTAGACTCTCCCAAAACCTTCATCACTTGTTTCAGATCCTCTCCAAACAACAATTTTCCCTCCTTTAAAGGGAAGATTACAGAGCTGAGACTTGGACCATATATCAGCTTACCAATTCCGCAACCACAGCGGACATTGCACCGAGACCGCTGCGACCATATTCCTGGCCGAAGTCCAGCTCAAGTTATAAGGCGCGTCAGCCTCATATGCAACCCCGGCCTCCACCTGAGTTACCTGGCTATTAACACCAGCATCTGCTGCAGACTTCTGAGACTTCTGGCCCCAGCATGAACAGGCCTTCTGCATCAGACTTCCACAGATCGTCGCTCACAAGCTCAGCATCGAGACTTCAAACATCCTCTCCCGATGAATCTCTAGCTTACAGTCCTGTGCGCCTTGAACGCTGCCAAACCCTCAACCAGAATGGTGGTCTCGTTAGCGTCCGCTGAGACTGAAGCATGCACCTTTATTTATTTTATTTATTTATTTATTTAACAGCTTTTTTATACCGATATTAGTGGTTACATCATATCGGTTTACATCATAACTAAGATAGAAAGTACATAGAACAGGGGAAGGGGTAAGGGTTGTAAACAGTGATGGCATAGAGAGGAGGAGAAGATTCTAACTAGAAAAGAAAACAAAAAACTTGGGGGCATAGTGAGGTTGCAGAGGAGTTCAGCAATACCAGCAGCTGCAGGTTATCTTCCGTGAGGGGACAAAACTTTGCGATGGCTCTAGCTACCTTGGGGCTTGCTTCTGGGAAGTTCCATTACTAGTTCACCAACTTCTTGATCTTTTTAGGGAGAGGAAAGGCTTTTGGTGGGACCCAGAGTCCAACTAACACAGGATCCACCCCTTCATTTGCAGACTCCTCCTGGACCACCTTAATACTCAGTTCCTTCCAAACATGTGAAATAAGGGGCCTCAACTCCTCCATACGGAACAGAAGAACCACCCATGGGTCATCTCCCTCCATTATCGGGACCTCTTCCAGATCAGCCATGTCCCTGTCCCTATCCCCATCCTGATTGACATCTACCATGAGATCTGCTGGGTCATCCTGATCCACCCCCGGACCAACCTTAAGACTATCTTCCAGGTCATCCAGGTCCAAATCATCTGAGCTGCCAGGCCCCTCAGGATGGTACAGGCCCAGCCTGTGAAGGAGGTCCCCTGATTACCTGGCCAAGGAGCCTCTCGGCCTCTTTGCAGGACAAGACACCTGACAGAAATGCCTTTTTATAGCCAGTGCTTTTCCTGGTTGAAAAAGCCTTATGCATAAACAAGACAAATTCTGAGGAAAACTGTACGTCATCCTCTCCCTTGTCTGGCCCAGAGCTCGCACCTCCTCCACCCCCCCGGGGATAGGATCGCTGGAGATAACAGGGGAGGAGAGTCCCTGGTCCCAGATGTAGGCCTTCTCCTGCCTGACAGGCTATTTAGGTTCCCAGTATTGATCCTGACAGGGCCTTGGGAACCTGGGGCTCGTTCCCCCCGGAAGGCCCCCTCCTCTCCAGAAATGAATCGCGGCATAGGGCCGCTGCATTCAGCTGTCCCTGAGCCAGGCAACTGGCCCAACAAGCTTTTCCGTGCTGGGAAAATGCTGTTGGAGCCATCTCATCTCCATGTGGCCAGGCCTGCTGCAGAGAGTAACACAAGCTGTGTTATAGTGGCGCACGGGAGAGAAGGGGATCGTGGCATGCGGAAGAGGAGGAGAACACGCCCCAACTCAGCTTCTGGCTCCCAGAGCAGCCCGAAGTCGCAAACAGAGGAGCTACACTGCTCCCTTCCCCAGCCCGGGCCTGCCCTGATGATCAAACCAGAAACAACCCCAACAGTTGCTGCTGAAAGAAAAATGTAACACTTTTTTTTTTTTAAAGAAACAGCAGCCACAGCAAGAAAGAAATTCAAGCGAAAAAAGGAAGACTTCCCTGCTGCTGGCAACACCTCTGGGAAGCAGCCTTCAGGGGGTAAAAGGTAACCAGGACCCCTGGATGTCAGACCCCTGGATCTGCTGCGGGCTAAAGCTAATCAGGGATTACCAACCCCTGCTTGCCCTGCTCAACCTGAGGGATGGCCCACAAAGGAACCTAACACTTCAGGAAGCGTCTTCTAACTTCTCTTCTTCTGTTCCTTCTGTCTTTTTTCTTAACTACAGGTTTGCACCTCTACCACCTGCTGGAAACAGAGAAATACTGAGGGACTGCAGGTTTCTCTCTCGGTTATGTAGCAGGGCCTCAAAGCTTTTAGTTCTCTGCCTCCATCTGCTGGTAGGGATGCGAATCCCACTTGTCTGGACTGATCAGGGGTATGAACAGGAACTGCAGATTTGGTTTCCCATGCTATAGAAATCTGGGGGAATTGTAAAGTGTTTGAGAATTACCTGTGATCACTATGGTGCTCGGGTCAATTCTGAAGGTCTTCAGAAGATCACTTGCATTTGCTTCAATGCCCGAGACCAGCACAGTCTTTATATTTTCATCTGATATCAGGTGTGCAAAATAAATGTTGAATACAACGATTACACTGCCATTCCTGGGAGAGAAAGAATGTGAAGGGAACATATAAATTAAAATCTACCTTGTATCTGCTGCAGAATGTAAAGCTTGAAGGTCTGATGAGACACTGTGTCTTCCCTCCCAAATGAGGGAAGACACAGTGTCTGTGGCATTTTGAAACTGTTCCATGCTGTCTTAGCACTGTAGAAATCTCAGTTGCTTACCTGTAACAGGTGTTCTCCTAGGACAGCAGGATGTTAGTCCTCACACATGGGTGACATCATCCAATGGAGCCAGGCACGGAAAACTTTTGTCAAAGTTTCTAGAACCTTTGGCCAGCAGACTGAGCATGCCCTACCTGCTACTATCCACGCATCCATGCGAAGTCCCTCTTCAGTCTTGTAACATAGCAAAAATACGAGCGAAAAACAAAAACAGGAAACCGAAGGTGAACCCAACACTGTGGGGAGGCTGGCGGGATTCCTGAGGACTAACATCCTGCTGTCCTAGGAGAACACCTATTAAAGTTAAGCAACTGTGCTTTCTCCTAGGACAGTGATGGCTAACCTATGACACGCATGTCAGAGGTGACACGCCGAGACGTTTTTGCTGACACGCACAGCGTTTCGTGGACTATCGGGAAATTATTATTTTTTTTTATAGGCTGCGCCGAGCCTTTTTTTTTTAATCGGCTGCGCCGACCCTTTAAAGTTAGCTTTTTAGTATCCCTCCACCCTCCGGACCCCCCCCCCCCCCCCCCAAATGCCCCCGGGCACAGGGAGGCTCATGCGGCGCAGCAACAGGCAAATAGGCAGGGCCGTGGTGAAGCTCACATCACCACGGCCCGAAGAAAAAGATTGCATTTAAACGTGCTGATGCTCCTCCTCCTTCCTGCCTGTGCGGCCCCGGAAGTAAACGTTGCCGGAGCCGCGTGGGCAGGAAGGAGGAGAAGCATCAGCACGTGCAGAAGAGAAGCAGCGCTTGCGCTTACAGGCCGCCGTGAATCCCAAGTTGCAGTGGCCCGAGAAGTGGAAGAGGCCCAGTAGCAGGGCCACCGCGGCCCGAGAAGATTAGGGCCGCTGCAGAGCTCATCCTGTGGCGACCCGTGAAGAGGAGGCCCAGAGGTGAGAGAGAGGCTGAGGGTCTGTAGAGGGTGTGTGTGTGCGCGTGTATGAGATGAGTTGAGAGATTGTGTGTGAGAGTGAGGACCTGAATGTTTGCAGAGACAGCATGTGAGAACCTCTATGTGTGTGAGAGAGACAGCATGTGACAGGGAGAGCCTGTGCTTGAGCAAGACAGCATGTGGGAGTGAGAGAGAGCCTGGGTGTGTGAGAGTCAGACAGCATGTGCCAGTGAGAGACTGTGTGTATGAATGGTTATATGAGAGAGAGCATGTGACAGTGAGAGCCTGAGTGTGTGTGAGAGAGAGAAATGCATGTGAGAATGAGAACCTGACTGAATGTTTGAGGGAAGAAGATGGAGAGAAAAGAAACAGAAAAAAAGACAATATAAAAGGAATTGGCAAAAAAAAATAAGAAAGGGAAGGTGGGGAAAAAAGCCTGTGACCAACCAATTAGAAAACTAAGATCAGACAGCAAAGGTAAAAAAAATAAATAAATTACTTTTTACTGATTGGCACATGTAATCTTTGGGAATATGCAAGAGTAGCATTTTGTCTATACGGATCTCGCAATGTATGAGATCAGCATGGAGAAAGTGGAAGCCCATGGGGCCTGCACAGAGGAGGCAGCAGAATGGGCTTCAGTGTCAGTAGCAGCAAATCGGCACCTCCCCAATAGCCATGTGACAGCAGTGACAGTGGCAGCAGAGGAATGAGAGAGGTTCCGAGGTTGCTGGCAAAAGAGAGGGGGGTCTGCCTTTAGTGTGTGCATGTGTATGAATGGGACTCTGCCTGGGAGTGTATGTGTGAAAATGAATGGGTGCCTGCCTGGAGGATGGAGCGGGAGTGGTGTGAAAATGAATGGGTGCCTGCCTGGGGCTCAGTGTGTGTGTGTGTATATGACTGGGAGCCTGCCTGGGTGTGTGTGTTTGTGTGTATGTGAGAGAGCCAGTGAGTGTGAGAGCAGGAGTGTGTATGAGAAAATCCAGGGGAGTAAGAGTTTGTGTGGGGGGGGGAGGGGTGGAAGGGGAGAGAGTGTTTTAATTGAAGATTTAGCCAATGAAATTCAGCAACAAAAAAGTCACTAAGCAGGTAAGGTAAAGAATTATTTGTTTTTGCTTTATTAATAAATACAGTACATATATTAAAATTATTACTTTTTGTTATTAGAGCTACAAATATCACAAAATTATGGATTTTTCTAGAAGTGACACACCACCCGAGTTATGCTCGTTTTTTAAATGAATTTTGACACACTGAGCTCAAAAGGTTGGCCATCACTGTCCTAGGACAAGCAGGATGTTAGTCCTCACATGTGGGTAAGTACAGAACTCCAGACTTCCCCATTCAACCAGAGAGACCAACAGCGGCCGAACAAGGTGCCAACGGGCACAACACAACTGGGGCGCTGTGGGGAAAACAGGGGGCGGTCTGGTTCCACAAGGAGCACGAGTGGAGACAGTTGGGTTCAGGTCTGGAACAGGTTGCGCAGGTCGGACTTACCAAAGGCACTGTCCTGATGGCTATCCCTGTAAAGGCAGTAGTGAGCTACAAATGTGTGGAGAGAACTCCAGGTTGCAGCCTGCAAATTTCTGCGACGGGGACTGCATGCAAATGGGCCATCAATGTTTCCATGGCCCGCACACCCTGCCGGCTAGCTGAAGGCCTGCTTGCGCATAGCAAAAGACGATGCAATCTGCAAGCCAGTTTGATAGGGTTTGCTTACCCACCACTGCACCCAGCCTGTTGGGATCAAATGACACGAAGAGCTGGGTGGACTCTCTGTGACTCGCCATGCGATCTAAGTAGAATGCTAGCGCCCATTTACAGTCCAGGGTGTGAAGAGCACGTTCCCCAGGGTGGGAATGAGGCCTCGGAAAGAAGGTGAGTAAAACAATTGACTGATTGATGTGGAAATCATTCACCATCTTGGGCAGGAACTTAGGATGCATACACAGGACTACACGGTCGTGGAAGAACTTCATGTATGGTGTGTAAGTAACCAGGGCCTGAAGCTCACTGATCGCCACCAGGAACATAACTTTCCAAATGAGGAACTTCAGGTCACAGGACTGTGTTATGGTTATGTAGGAAATTGTGAACCCCGGGCCGAGATGAACGATGTCTCCGCCCACAGGGAGGAACCCCGTGAGCCTCACTGCCGGTGGGCACGGTCTCAGCGATGTAGGACAAAGCTGTGAGAGAGACTTTATTAGAGAGAAAAGATAAGGTATAACCCGAGGAGCGGGAAATGCAATAAACATAGTTCTTGAGCAGTAAGATATACCCAGAGTGGTACTGCAGATGAGAAGGTCTGGTAGTGGCCTCCAGAGTGGGGTACACCAGGAGGTTCCTTCAGGTTGATGGAGATACCTCAGAAATGCAGATCCGGTAGTGGCCCACAGAGCGGGGTAAGCCGAGATGGCTGTACTGTAGGTGACGAGGTAGATGAGGTCTGAGATACAGAAACCAAGTAGAGGATCTTGAGCAGCAGCAGCAATACCCTGTAGCTCAGGATATGTAGAAGCGAAAGTGCTGAAGAACGGTAGTGGCCCAAGGCACGGGGTACACCGTGGAGACTTCAGCAAAGTTGGTATCATAGGAAACTGAAGAAGGTACTCACACAAGGAAATTTCAGGAGAGACCCGAGGAGTGGGTCAGGTGTCCAAGGCAGGAAGGCCCTCCGAGGAGCGGATAGCCAAGATGCGAAAGGGCCCCCATGGAGTGGTTACCCAGAGCGTCCGTATGCCACGAGGAGAAACTGGAACAAGAGATCCAAGAGTAGAGTGGATTTAACAACGAGAGGACTCATTGCTAACTCGTCTTAGCAGGGGTCAGTCAGCTTAAGTACACCAGGGGGTTGACGTCATCGGGAGGGGACACCCTGGTGATTCCGGAAGTAAGATGGCGGTCGGCAGCGCCCATGCCGTCCCAGGGATGCCGGGATGTTGGCATTGGTTGGCGGAGGCTGCCATTCTTCCCATTACTGATGGTGCAGGAAAAAAAAGAGGTGAGCATGAGAGGTCACAGCCATCTGCGACCAACGGGCGCAACAGACTCAGAGGCTCAAAAAGAAGCCACATCAGTCTCGACAACACAAGATTGAGGTCCCAGGATGCTGCTGGAGGCCAAAGAGGGGGCTTCAGTTGGAGGAGACCCCACATGAAACAGTCAACGAGGGGCTGGACTGAAACGGGCGTACCAGCAACATCTCTGTTGTATGCGCTGACAAGGCAAGGAACTAGTAGCGGGCCCTGCTTATATTGCAGGGCCCAATGATGTCATCATCCGGGGCTGCGGGCTAATTTCCCACTGTGGCCCCTTTAAAGGTGTGAGAGGCGCGGACGCACGCCTAAGCCAGGGCCCACAGGAGGCTGGACGACGGTGTCTCCCCGCGGCACATGCGGGGAGACCCGCCGGGAGCTGAGGAGGTCCGCAGAGGAGCCAGGAACAGAAGAGGAGGCGTAGATGGCTGCCCACAGCCACGAGCGAGGATGGTCCGGGACACGCAACACTGGGTCAGACCAAGGGTTCATTAAGCCCAATATACTGTCTCCAACAGTGGCCAATCCAAGTCACAAGTACCTGGCAAGTACTCATGAAACTGATCCCATGTTACTGATGCTGGCAATAAGAAGTGGCTATACACTATTGATTAACAGCAGTTTATGGATTTCTCCTACAGGAAGTATTCCAAACCTTTTTTAAACCCAGCTACACTAACTGCCTTAACTACATCCTCTAGAAATGAATTCCAGAGCTTAATGTTTGTTTTATACACATTATAAAACAAAAAAACATTTTAAAAACATAAAAACAAATCAACAAAACCAGCATGTAACTCACCTAAAAGCCTCACAAAATAAGTGAGCCTTTACTTGCTTATGAAAGGTGCTACAATCTTGTAATTGCCGGATCTTCTCCAGGAGGCCATTCCACAAAAGTGGTACTATACAGAAAAAGGCCCTGTTCCTTATTTCCTGCAATCTGGCAATAGCAACTCTGGAGATTGACAACAAGGAGGCATCTTGCAAATGTGGACACCTATTAGGAACATACCTAGATTCTACCCTCAACCCTGCAGTAGTGGCTGGCCTCTTCCACCACTGGGGTACGCCAGATGTGGACCTGTTTGCATCCCCTCTCAACCACAAGGTGAGCAGATTCTGCTCCCTAGTAGCAGGGAATGGCCATCTGGCTGCGATGCTTTCTCTCGTCACTGGGGGCAGGGCCTCCTGTATGTACCCGCCTCTCCTGCTCCTCTCGAAGATTCTGTTGAAGCTTCAGGAGGATGGGGGGACCATGATTCTCGTGGCACCCTCCTGGCCTCAGCAGGTTTGGTTCCCACTTCTCCAGGACCTGTCGGTGAGCGCGCCCATCCTGCTTGGGATGATGCCTGACCTCATATCACTGAACCAGGGCACTCTGCACCACCTGAACCTCCAGGCCCTGGCCCTCATGGCTTGGATGTTGAGTGCATAATCCTCCAGCCATTACAACTCTCGGAAACCTTCAACCAGGATGTCTTACAGCTCAAAATTACCCCAATATAGACTGGGTAAATGTATCATCGGGTCACACTAGAGAGATAACGTTCCTGGATGGAATAAATGATAGCTTTATGGAGCAATTGGTTCAGGAACCGACGAGAGAGGGAGCAATTTTAGATCTAATTCTCACTGGAGCACAGGACTTGGTGAGAGAGGTAACGGTGGTGGGGCCACTTGGCAATAGTGATCATAATATGGGTTATATTATGAAAGTTATATGTAACATAATATGAAAGTTATATGTAACATAACATAACATAACATAACATATAACAAAGTTATATGTAACATAATATGAAAGTTATATGTAACATAATATGAAAGTTATATGTAACTTTCATTTCTTGTTATATGGTTGACTTTGTTATTCCCCTCATGTTATCTGTAAACCGATCTGATATGAATTTTCTTTCATGAAGGTCGGTATATAAAAATGTTAAATAAATAAATTAAATAAATAATATGATCAAATTTGATTTAATGACTGGAAAAGGAACAGTGTGCAAATCCAAGGCTCTCGTGCTAAACTTTCAAAAAGGAAACTTTGATAAAATGAGAAAAATTGTTAGAAAAAAACTGAAAGGAGCAGCTACAAAAGTAAAAAATGTCCAAGAGGCGTGGTCATTGTTAAAAAATACCATTCTAGAAGCACAGTCCAGATGTATTCCACACATTAAGAAAGGTGGAAAGAAGGCAAAACGATTACTGGCATGGTTAAAAGGGGAGGTGAAAGAAGCTATTTTAGCCAAAAGATATTCATTCAAAAATTGGAAGAAGGATCCAACAGAAGAAAATAGGATAATGTATAAACATTGGCAATTTAAATCTAAGACATTGATAAGACAGGCTAAGACAGAATTTGAAAAGAAGTTGGCCGTAGAGGCAAAAACTCACAGTAAAAACATTTTAAAATATATCTGAAGCAGAAAGCCTGTGAGGGAGTCAGTTGGACCGTTAGATGATAGAGGGGTTAAAGGGGCACTTAGAGAAGATAAGGCCATCGCGGAAAGATTAAATGATTTCTTTTCTTCGGTGTTTACTGAAGAGGATGTTGGGGAGGTACCCGTACTGGAGAAG
Organism: Rhinatrema bivittatum; assembly: GCF_901001135.1. Lineage (NCBI taxonomy): Eukaryota > Metazoa > Chordata > Amphibia > Gymnophiona > Rhinatrematidae > Rhinatrema > Rhinatrema bivittatum. Next base: position 10,457,182 of record NC_042629.1, on the reverse strand, counting down.
GTTTTCATCGGTAATGATTCAGATGGACTGAATCAAATCACGGTGAACCTAGAAGATGTGGTAGACCTGATTGACAAACTGAAGAGTAGTAAATCACCTGGACCAGATGGTATATACCCCAGAGTTCTGAAGGAACTAAAAAATGAAATTTCAGACCTATTAGTAAAAATTTGTAACTTATCATTAAAATCATCCATTGTACCTGAAGACTGGAGGATAGCAAATGTAACCCCAATATTTAAAAAGGGCTCCAGGGGCGATCCGCGAAACTACAGCCCGGTTAGCCTGACTTCAGTGCCAGGAAAAATAGTGGAAAGTGTTCTAAACATCAAAATCACAGAACATATAGAAAGACATGGTTTAATGGAACAAAGTCAGCATGGCTTTACCCAGGGGAAGTCTTGCCTCACAAATCTGCTTCACCTTTTTGAAGGAGTTAATAAACATGTGGATAAAGGTGAACCGGTAGATATAGTATACTTGGATTTTCAGAAGGCGTTTGACAAAGTTCCTCATGAGAGGCTTCTAGGAAAAGTAAAAAGTCATGGGATAGGTGGCGATGTCCTTTCGTGGATTGCAAACTGGCTAAAAGACAGGAAACAGAGAGTAGGATTAAATGGGCAATTTTCTCAGTGGAAGGGAGTGGATAGTGGAGTGCCTCAGGGATCAGTATTGGGACCCTTACTGTTCAATATATTTATAAATGATCTGTAAAGAAATACAACGAGTGAGATAATCAAATTTGCAGATGACACAAAATTGCTCAGAGTAGTTAAATCACAAGCAGATTGTGATAAATTGCAGGAAGACCTTGTGAGACTGGAAAATTGGGCATCCAAATGGCAGATGAAATTTAATGTGGATAAGTGCAAGGTGATGCATATAGGGAAAAATAACCCATGCTATAATTACACAATGTTGGGTTCCATATTAGGTGCTACAACCCAAGAAAGAGATCTAGGTGTCATAGTGGATAACACATTGAAATCGTTGGTGCAGTGTGCTGCGGCAGTCAAAAAAGCAAACAGAATGTTGGGAATTATTAGAAAGGGAATGGTGAATAAAATGGAAAATGTCATAATGCCTCTATCGCTCCATGGTGAGACCGCACCTTGAATACTGTGTACAATTCTGATCGCTGCATCTCAAAAAAGATATAATTGCGATGGAGAAGGTACAGAGAAGGGCTACCAAAATGATAAGGGGAATGGAACAACTCCCCTTCGAGGAAAGACTAAAGAGGTTAGGACTTTTCAGCTTGGACAAGAGACGACTGAGGGGGGATATGATAGAGGTGTTTAAAATCATGAGAGGTCTAGAATGGGTAGATGTGAATCGGTTATTTACTCTTTCGGATAGTAGAAAGACTAGGGGGCACTCCATGAAGTTAGCATGGGGCACATTTAAAACTAATCGGAGAAAGTTCTTTTTTACTCAACGCACAATTAAACTCTGGAATTTGTTGCCAGAGAATGTGGTTAGTGCAGTTAGTATAGCTGTGTTTAAAAAAGGATTGGATAAGTTCTTGGAGGAGAAGTCCATTACCTGCTATTTCCAAAACTTCTGCAATAAACGAACTGATCATGCTACATTCATCTTAGTAAATGCACATTCAGTTGCAAAGAAAGTGCCAATCATTACGGATTTACTGTATGACAATAAACCAAACTTTGTTGCAATAACGGAATCATGGTTAAAAAAAACAGACATAGTTCTAAAAAATCAAATAGCACACAAAAATTATGAAGTATTTTCAGTCCCCAGAATAAATAAACGCGGAGGAGGTCTCCTACTATTAATATTGAAAAAACCTTTAAATGCAAACCTATCCAAATAACACCCCCCCAAAATCATGAAATTGCCATTTTTGATACCAACAATTTACAAATATGCCTTATTTACTGCCCACCAAGCCTCCTAGAATTAAATATATCACCGCTAATTGAGTTCTTACCACGCACTTAAACATCTCTAAACCAAACATAGTGCTAGGAGATTTTAATCTTCACATGGACGCCACATGGACGCCCACCCTTTAACAAATGCATGCCAAACACTATTAGACGCTATGACAGCATTAGGCTTCTCACTAATAACCAACAAATCAACACATAAAGCTGGACGTTCACTGGATCTCACCTTTATTAACCACAGCTGTTTAGAACACTGTAAAACTGAATACACACAAATTCCATGGTCTGACCACTTCCTTATTCTTTCCGATGTAAAATTCCTTAAACCTCAAATCAAACAAAATCATAAACCTATAGAATTTAAATACAGACCACCTTTTAATACCGAAAAACTAAACGACAAACTAGAAGAAAAACTAACTGATATTGACTACAGGAACTGTAGTTCTGCCACAGAAACATGGTTAGAAACAACCAAAAAAATAGCTGACGAAATAAACCCCATCAAATCAATACAGGAAAAAGAACCAAGACAAAAAAAACCCCTGGCACAATGTAAAAGTAAAAGATGCAAAAAGGACTCTCAGATCAATGGAAAAAAGATGGAGAAAACACAAAACTACCGATAACTTAACCAAATACAGAAAACAGCTAGCTCTTTACAAACATTTAATACTCAATGCTAAGAAAGAATATTTCAGCAATAAAATAGAAAAATTTGCGAACAATCCAAGAACACTATTCTCAATAGTTTCGAACCTAACCAAGCAAGAATCACCACAAAACCTACCAGAAGCAAAATGTAATGAGATTGCCAAATTTTTCAGTGACAAAATTACTAAATTAAGAGACAAACTTCCAAACGCTGCCAACCAAGAAATCAAAATGCAAAAAAGAGATGTCAACCAATGGACATCATTCACTGAGATATCTGAAATGGAAGTGGAACAAATGCTAAAAAATGTAAACCCCGCCCCACACAAAATTGACGCAATACCAACTATTGAACTTAAGAAATCAGCTAACACAGTCACCGATACACTGACTAAAATCATAAACCTATCCCTTGAAGAAGGAACAATGCCAGATATACTGAAAGGAGCAATGATAAAACCAATCATTAAGAAAAAAAACAGTGATCCCCTTATCCTGAACAACTACAGGCCAGTATCAAATCTTCCCTTATTAGCTAAACTAATTGAGAAAACAGTACAGAAACAGCTATCTGAACACCTAGATGACAATAACATACTGTATCCATCGCAACATGGATTTGGAAAACACTACAGCACTGAGACATTGCTCCTCTCTCTAACAGATAACATTCTAAGAGGCTTTGATAGCGGTAAACACTATATTCTAATAATGCTCGACCTATCGGCAGCCTTCGACACAGTTAACCACAAAATACTACTAAATAGATTAGAAGAAATCGGACTACAAGGCAAAACATTAAACTGGTTCAGCTCATATCTAAAAAACAGGTTTTTCCAAGTTCAGATCAATAACACATTATCAGAAAAAATCAACCTCAAAACAGGGGTTCCGCAGGGATCAGCCCTGTCTGCGACCCTTTTTAACATATACATGCTGCCATTATGCCACTTACTGGCAGGACTAGGAATTATACATTACATTTATGCTGACGATATCCAACTAATTCTACCTATAGATGACACAATAGAGAAAACATTAAATCTAGCTAACATGTACCTAAGCATTATAAAACAACTACTGACACAAATGGAACTTGTTATTAATATTGATAAAACAGAATTTCTACACCTAGAACGGAAAAATACTGAAATCAGCCAAACCTCAATAATCCTCAAAGACAACCAGAAAATTGAACTAGCTGGAAAAGTACGTAACCTTGGAATAATAACAATAATAATCAATCTAAAACAGCACATATCACTAAAAGTAAAGGAAGGATACGCAAAACTCATGGTACTCAGAAAACTAAAACCACTACTAACTCAAAATGATTTCCGAACAATTCTACAGGCACTAATTTTCTCCAGCATGGATTACTGTAATGCCCTGCTGCTAGGACTACCAAATACTACATTAAGACCACTTCAAATACTTCAGAACACAGCAGCTAGAATACTAACCGGAAAAAGGAGGAGGGACCACATAACCGAAACCCTAGCGGAACTACATTGGTTACCGATTGAACACAGAATTAAATACAAAACCCTATGTACAATCCATAAACTAATTCATGATGAGAAATCAGACTGGCTAAACACAGCATTACGGGTACCAGTCCCACACAGAAATCTTTGATCAGCAAATAAAGCACTCCTAACCATCCCTTCAGTTAAAACAGCAAGACTAACCCAAGTGAGGGAAAGGGCCTTATCATTAGCAGGACCCACAATTTGGAACATAATGCCTCCAGAGATCAGATTACAAAGTGATCTCAGGCATTTAAGAAAAGTTTAAAAACATGGCTTTTTAAACAGGCATTTTACAAGGAGACGGGAGAATAGAAATTATTCAGGAATAAGCAGATAAGCACCGACACACAGTACTTAGGACAATACAGTAGAGTAGTCTATGAACCCCACATCACAACTAGCATATTGATAACACTATGGGGCGGATTTTCAAAGGCCCGCGCGCGTAAATCCTTCCAGATTTACGCGCGCAGGGCCCTTGCGCGCCGGCGTGCCTATTTTGCATAGGCCGCCGGCGCGCATAAAGCCCCGGGACGCCCGTAAGTCCCGGGGCTTTTGTAAGGGGGCGTGTCAGGGGCGTGTTGTGGGCGGGGCCTACTGACGCGGCGTTTCGGGGGCAGGTCCAGGGGCGTGGCTCCGGCCCGGGGCGTGGTCGAGGCCTCCGGACCAGCCCCAGGGACCAGAGGACAGAGCGGGGCTGCCAGCCGATGCGCGCAAAGTTACGCCTGCTTCTAGCAGGCGTAACTTTGCCAACAAAGGTAAGGGGGGGTTAGATAGGGCCGGGGGGATGGGTTAGGTAGGGGAAGGGAGGGGAAGGTGCGGGGAGGGCGAAGGAAAGTTCCCTCTGAGGCCGCTCCGAAATCGGAGCGGCCTCGGAGGGAACGGAGGCAGGCTGCGCGGCTCAGCGCGCGCAGGCTGCCGATTTTGCGCAGCCTTGCGCGTGCCGACCCCAGATTTTATAAGATACGCGCAGCTACGCGCGTATCTTATAAAATCAGGCGTACTTTTGTTCGCGCCTGCTGCGCGAACAAAAGTACGCCTGATTTTATAAGATACGCGCAACTTTTTAAAATCTGCCCCTATGTATGATAAGATACGCGCAACTTTTTAAAATCTGCCCCTATGTATGATAAATTTACCCGTAAAAGTACTTTCAGTACACTCGGTCATGACCCACTTCTCTAAAAATTATTTTGTCTAATGATATATTGCAACCGAACGTTTGACGGTACCTGTTAGAATGTACTATAGTACACTTTTACCTACATTAAATATGTGCCTACATGTAAACCGTTGTGATGGTATATAACTTAGCGACGGTATAGAAAATATTTTAAATAAATAAATAAAATAAGTTCACTTAGAGAATAGCCACTGCCATTAGCAATGGTAACATGGAATAGACTTAGTTTTTGGGTACTTGCCAGGTTCTTATGGCCTGGATTGGCCACTGTTGGAAACAGGATGCTGGGCTTGATGGACCCTTGGTCTGACCCAGTATGGCATTTTCTTATGTTCTTATGTTTGTTGATGACCTTTTTAAATGAGGTATGAGGAAACTAAAATGCTTCTTGTCTAATTACAAAACCTGGTTTTAACAGCCCCTGAAGCAGCCCTTCACTGGGCAAAACTCAGGCCTAGAGTCGGGCTTTCACGGATTAATTGTTTTTCAATAAACTTCTTTTGAGGACCTTCGGCATCTCCTTGTTTTCATCCCTCATGGCTTTGCTAGACTGACTTCCTTCTTGTTTTCTGTTCCTCAGGGCCTTTGGATCCAGTCTGCATAGCATCTGTGGTCTTCTTTGGATCTAGGTCCTCCGTGGTCTTCCTGTGCCTTGATGGATCTTCGTTCCATGTCTGTCATATTCCTGAACTTCGTCTCCTTGATGTTCCTGGTCTCATCCCTCGTCGGAGCTCCCTTGTTGCCTGTTTCCCGTTCCTGATGTTCCAGATGTCCAGTTCTCCTGATGTCCATATTTATTTATTTATATAAAATCTTTTCTATACCGTCGTTTAGTAAAGTACCATCGCAACGGTTTTCAGAGCGGCATGTAAAAATAAGTTTGGTTAAAATTTATCTAACAAAGTGCCAATAGATTTTCGGTTACATGTTTTAATAATATAAGGTATTTATTTTTATTTATTTATTTATTTATTTATTTATTTATTTATTTAACATTTTTTTATATAATGACAGCCGTTTGCACATCGTATCGGTGTACATTTAACTCAGAACTAATAGGCGATGCCTTTACATGGAACAGAAACTAAAAAAAATAAGCATAAGGTATATGATAAGTGATCTGGAAGTTTTACATTTATATGATTAATTAATAGGATAACCATATAAGTATTATACTTTATACTGCAAATCTCTTATATTAGTATTTAATTATGAGAAAAATAATAAAGTATGCAATTACGCTACTAGGTGACTTTGTGCTGTGTGTAGATGTTCTTTTGCTTGTTCATTTATACTTCTTATTCTCCATTCTCACTGTAAAAAGCTTTTTTAAAAAGCCATGTTTTTAAACTTTTTTTTTGAAGAGTTTTAAATCTCTCAGTAATCTTGTTTTGAGTGGCATTGTGTTCCATAATGTTGGGCCGGCTAAGGATATTGCTCTCTCTCTCACTTGGGTCAGTTTTGCTGACTTGACCGAGGGGATGGTTAGTAGAGCTTTATTGGCTGATCTTAGATTTCTCTGGGGGACATGTAAGCGTAGCGCTGTGTTTAGCCAATCAGATTTTTCTTCGTTGATTAGTTTGTGAATTGTGCATAGTGTTTTATATTGCACTCTTTGTTCTATTGGCAGCCAGTGTAGTTCGGCAAGTGTTTGAGTGATGTGATCTCTTTTGCTTTTTCCAGTAAGTATTCTGGCAGCAGAGTTCTGTAAGATTTGTAATGATCTTAATGTTGAATACGGTAATCCCAGGAATAGTGTGTTACAATAGTCTGTGCTAGCGAATATAAGTGCTTGTAGAACTGTTCGAAAGTGTGCTTGGGTTAATAAGGGTTTTAGCTTCCTGAGGTCCATTAGTTTGGCGTAGCCTTCTCTAAATTTCAGTGATATGTGTTGCTTAAGGTTGAGTTCCGTGTCAATTATTACTCCTAGGTTTCAAGCTTTCTCGGCTAGCTCCACTTTCTGCTCATTTTTAAGTTTGATGGGGTTTTGAATCAACTCAATGTTTTTTCATTCTAGATGTATAAATTCTGTTTTTTCGATGTTAATTACTATCTCCATTTGGTTTAGTAGTTGTTTAATTATATCTAGGTACATCATTGCTAGGTTTAATGTTTTTTCAATTGTTTCATCTACTGGTAAAATTAGTTGAATGTCATCAGCGTATATGTAATGTATGATACCTAGTCCTGTCAGGAGGTGGCATAGAGGCAGCATGTAAATGTTAAATAGTGTCGCCGATAGTGTTGAACCCTGGGGTACCTCTGTTTTTAACTCGATTTTGTCTGACATTGTGTTTTTTATCTGTACTTGAAAAAATCTATTGTTTAGGTAGGATCTGAACCATTCAATTGTTTTGTTTTGTAATCCTATTTCTTCTAGCCTTTTTAGTAGTATGATATAGTTTACTGTGTCAAATGCTGCTGACAAGTCTAATAATATCATAATGTAGTGTGTTCCTCTATCAAATTCTCGTAGTACATTATCTGCTAGAGAGATTAGTAATGTTTCGGTGCTATAATGTTTTCTGAAGTCATGTTGTGAGGGATAAAGGAAAATTAGTTTCTTACCTGATAATTTTCGTTCCTGTAGTACCAAGGATCAGTCCAGGACACCTGGGTTGTGACTCCGCACCAGTAGATGGAGACAGAGCAAAACTTGTGGGCGGAGCCATATATGCCCCTGTGCCAGTCACAGCCCCTCAGTCATACGTAATGTCAAAGTAGAAAGCAATAAGGCAACCATAGCCAACTAGCAAAACCCGCCACTTAAATGGAAACAATATCAACCCCTACGGGAACCAGACTCCCCAACCGGGAGAGCGAAAGAAACAAGCAGAGAGCTGTAATCTTAAAGAACTATGAGCGGACTCTCCGTTATTTGATTGTAGCACTGCGGGCGGGATCCTGGACTGATCCTTGGTACTACAGGAACGAAAATTATCAGGTAAGAAACTAATTTTCCTTTCCCTGTACGTACCAGGATCAGTCCAGGACACCTGGGATGTACCAGAGCTAAGTTACCGAGGGTGGGAAGCAGAGAGTCCCGCTCGGAATACCCTCTCTCCAAACCCTCCGGCCTCAGTAGCCTGAACATCCAACCGATAATGTGTGAAGAAGGTATGCAATGACTGCCAGGTAGCCGCCCTGCAAATCACTTGAGGCGACACCTGAGAAGATTCCGCCCAAGACGCAGCGTGGGACCGCGTCGAATGAGCCTTGAGACCCACTGGCGCAAGTTATCCGCACTAGGTACGCTGAGCCACTGGCCTCTTTGATCCAACGGGCGATCGTTGTGCGAGGCGCCGCAGAACCTGTCTGTGGGCCCGAAAACAGGACAAACAGATGATCCGTCACCCGAAAAGGATCAGTGACTTCTAGATAGTGAAGAAGTGACCTCCGCACATCCAGTTTTCGCAATTCTTTCGATTTCGGGTCCGAAGACTCCCTGACCGCGAAAGCGGGAAGCTCCACTGATTGATTCACGTGAAAAACCTACACTACCGTAGGCTGAAACGAAGGAACAGCCCGTAAGGAAACCCCTACGTCAGAGATCCGCATAAACGGCTCCCTACATGACAACGCCCGTAAATCCGAAACACATGACAACGCCCGTAAATCCGAAACACGGCGTGCCGAAGCAACCGCCACTAGGAATACGGTCTTCAACGTGAGAGCTTGGACCGTAGCGCGCTTCAAGGGCTCCAACGGTGCCGAGCCTACGGCGGAGACGGACAAGGTGAACGCAAGGGAGGACGGAGGTGTTTAGCCCCCCCGCAGGAAACGGGCGATATCCAGGTGAAGAGCCAGGGAGGCTCCCCGGACCTTCCCTCGCAAACAACCAAGCGCCACCACCTGGACCCGTAGCGAACTGCACGCGAAGCCTTTGGCCAGCCCGGCCTGGAGAAAAACCAGAATATCGGAAACGGCAGCGACAGTGGGGTTCAAACCCCGCTCAACATACCATTCCTCAAAGAGTACCAATACCCGGACATACGCCAGGGACATAGACTGCTTCCGGGAACTCCACAGCGTAGCTATGACCGCGGCCGAGTAACCTATTCTCTGCAACCGATTCCTCTCAAAAACCATGCCGCGAGACAAAATGATCCGCATCCTCCAAACAGACGGAGCCCTGATGAAGCAGCCCCGTGAACCCCTGTAGACGAAGGGGAGCCGCCACCGACAACTTGAAGAGGTCTGCGAACCACGGGCGGCGCGGCCACTCCAGCGCCACCAGGATCACGTTGAACGGGTGCAATTCTATGCGCCGCAGCATCTTGTCGATCATGGGCCATGAGGAAACACGGAGAACCGTCGGTCAGGGAAGCACCTACGCGTCGACGCCTTCTGCTCCCCTCTCTTGACGCCGACTGTACAATCGCGGAGCCTTCGCGGTGTGCCACGTGGCCATCAGATTCATGTGGGGAACCCCCCACTTCCTGCAGATGAGGAGAAACGCTTCTCCCGCCAGCTCCCACTCGCCGGAATCCAGGCGGGGACATCTGCCTGGACGTTGTGGACCCCGGCAATATGAGATACTGCGACATTGTTGAGGATGTATTCCGACCAGCCATCAAGGACTGCGCCTCCCGTGCCACCCGCGGACGTCTCGTCCCGCCTTGGTGATTGATGTAGGCCACTGTAGTCGCATTGTCCGAAAGAACTCGGACTGCCTTTCCCCAGAGCACCGGTAGGAAGGCTTGAAGAGCCAGATGGACCGCTCTGGTCTCCAGACGGTTGATAGGCCACCGGGCTTGCGACTGACTAAAATCCTTGCACCGATTTCCCTAGGCAAACTGCTCCCCAGCCGGAGAGACTGGCATCCGTGGTCACCATCGTCCACCTGGGCCCAAGAAGTGACACTCCACCGGACAGATGACTGGGATCCAGCCACCAGAGCAGGCTGGACCGCGCCTGGCCCGCGAATGGGAGCGGTAGGTAGAAAACCAGGGTACCAACGCGAGCGTTGAAGCCAGCAATCCCAGAACCGTCAGGTAATCGCACACTCGCGGGCGGCTGAGGGCGAACCAACGCCGCACTTGAGACTGCAGCCTGCATATCCGATCTTGAGATAGGACCACCTAGCCCCGCTTCGTGTCGAATACGGCTCCCAGAGATTCCAAGGATTGAGTGGGAGTCAGTTGACTCATGTTGAAGTTGACCACCCAGTCTAGTGACTGCAAGCGCTGTAACACTCTGGCCACCGCCCGCCGACACTGATCCTCTGACTTTGCCCGGACCAACCAGTCGTCCAGGTAAGGATGAACCAGGAGTCCTTCCCGACGGAGCCGCGCTGCCACTACCACCATCGCTTTCGTGAATGTCCGAGGAGCGGTCGCGAGCCCAAAAGGGAGTGCTCGAAATTGGTAGTGCCTTCCTAGACTGCAGAACCTGCTGGATGCCCATGTGAATGGTACGCTTCTGTGAGATCTAGGGACGCCAGAAATTCGCCCGGACGCACCGACGCTATCACCGAGTGAATTGTCTTCATTTTGAAGTGGGAAACACGAAGGCATCTGTTTACCCCTTTTAGAGCCAGGATTGGCCGTGACGTGCCGTCGTTCTTGGGAACCACGAAGTGAATGGCGTGCCTGCCCCTGCCTCGCTGATCGACAGGGACGGGGGAAATGGCCCCCAAGCCTTCCAATCGTCGGATGGAGTCCAGCACCGCCGCCCTTTTCTTGGGGTCCTTGCAGGGTAAGACCAGAAACTTGTACGCTGGGATGCGAGCAAAAAACCAACTCGTAGCCGTGTCTTATCACGTCGAGGATCCACTGGTCCGACGTCACTATGGTCCATTCCTCGAAACATAACGTTAACCGCGCTCCAACCTGTGGAATGACGTGCTGCCGGCGCGGCGAGGGATGGACCATTCGAACTTCATGGCGAAGACTCGTTTCCCCGAAAGGACTGCTACCACTGAAGGTTCCGAGAGGAAGACGGCCTACACAAAGGGCCGGTGGATCTTTGAAGGGGCGATGTCCTGGGTCCCCGAAGCCGGGATCTGGCAGGAAAAGATGACCACGATCTGGTCTATCCTCGGGCAGTTTAAATGCCCTGTTCTCTTCCAGAGAAAACATCAAATCACACAATTCCATGCCAAAAACAGCAATTTCCCCTTGAAAAGCAGAGCCCCCCAGGAGAGCCTTGGACGAACCATCCGCAGCCCAGTTGCGCAGCCATAGGAGACGACGCGCAGACACCGCCGCCACCATGGACCTAGCGGATGTACGCAGCAGATCATGCAGGGCATCCGCTCCATATGCTATCGCCGCCTCCAACCTATCTGCCTGAGAAGCCTCCTTCGCAGACAGGCCCGCCTTCGCCCGAAGGTCCTGGGCCCAGCGCAGACTAGCTCTCATAGCGAAGTTAGTGCAGATGGTGGCCCGCACCCCAGGGCGGATACCTCAAATCTTCGTAAGCTGCACTTCCAACTTCCTGTCCTGGATATCCCGGAGTGCCGTAGCTCCTGTGACCGGGATAGTAGATCTTTGTCACCGCGGAGACCGCTGAATCCCCCTTTGGAAGACGGAGAAGGTCCAGCGCCTCCTCTGGGAGCGGATAGAGCTTAATCATGGCCTTGCTGACCTCCAATCTTAATTCCGGAGTATCCCCTGCGCAGAAGAAGATATCCGAAGAAAATGAAACGGGAAGGCAACTGCCGGACCCGTAAGGCCCAGCAGAACAGGATCCATGTTGGCCTCTTGGCGGACCACCACAGGTGGGGCCTCTATCCCCAGCTCCTGGAGGATGGCCGGAATAAGGGGCAATAGTTCCTCCCTGTGGAACAGTCGGACTACCTTGGGGTCATCCCCTTCCATGGTCTGTACTCCCTTTCCCGTGCTGGGCTGGGCGGAGCCATCCGCCGCCGCCTCCTCGGCCCCCGTCAGGGGCTCTTTGGAAAATCAGTAACCTCCACGGGGGAATCTTCCGAATCCGATTCCTGCGGCATGCCCCGAGGGGCCCGATTCCCCCTTGAGGGCTCCTGGACGCCCTCCGCAGCCCTCGTCCGTGGAGTAAGCTTGTGGGGACCCTCTGTAGGGATCCCCGCCTCGGCTGCGCTTGCTACGCTAGTACCAAGTACCTTTCGTAGCAATAGCGCAAAGTCCTGCGAGAAAGAACCTGACCCAGAAGAATCGGCCCCGGAAACCTCCCCGGACCGAAGCCCCTCTGAGGAGCCCCCTCCCGCCGCGCCCCGCAGTGGGGAAAAAACGCGGGAGGCAAGGCCGAATCCCCCGGCGCATCCCGCGCGATTTCTCTTTCTGTGCCAAAATGGCCGCCATTCCCGCGGGAACCGGTCCTGAGGCCTACCTATGGCGCCTCCAACCCGCGGCGGCGAACGCGCGATCCGGGAGCGAGACCCCCGAGGGGTCCCGGACGGCCCTTCCCCGCCCGGGACGCCGGAAGAACAAAAAACCGTCACGAGGTAGGCGCGCGCCGAGCCGCAGGCCCGGCATGGGGAGCCGCGCGGCCGCCGGCGAACGCAGGAAGACCAAGATGCGCTTCAGAAATAGAAAATTAATTAATTAATTCGGCGCCCTCCCCCCCTGCAAGCGGCACCCCCCTCGAACGGAGCGGCGAGCGGCGACGCAAGGAAAACGGAGAGCCGGCCGAACACAAAACAAAAGCAAAAACCTTTTTTTTTTTTTTTTTTTTTTACTGACGCTTGTCGCTGTCCCGGGTCCTGGAGCCCTGTACCTGCAGGGGTGAGTGAACCGGGCTCCCCGGTGTCACCCCTGACGCTGCTACTTGTGGAGCCGGGTCCTCGACCCTAGCAGCGGCCTCGACCAGGGGGGGGTAGTCCCCTCAGGACCTCTCAACCCCCCTGGGAGGCAGGGCAGCCGGGATCTGACTCTTCAATCAAAAAGAACAAACCCCAATTTGGCAAAAAAAACCACTAACTAGGCTCAAGAACTGATCACAAAAGAAAAACCCTAACCCTGACTAACTACCAGAATCAGGGCAGGCAGGGCTGTGACCGGACCTGCACCATCTACTGGAGACAGAGTAAGACTGAGGGGCTGTGACTGGCACAGGGGCATATATGGCTCCGCCCACAAGTTTTGCTCTGTCTCCATCTACTGGTGCGGAGTCACAACCCAGGTGTCCTGGACTGATCCTGGTACGTACAGGGAAAGAATGCTATTGTTGTCTAGATATTCTGCTAGTTGTTTTTGTACCATTTTTTCTATTAATTTAGCAAGCATAGGTAGGTTTGAAATTGGTCTGTAGTTACTTAAGACATTTGGGTCACTGTTTTTTTTTCTTCAGTATTGGTTTTATTATTGCACCTTTAAGTAAGTCTGCATTGATCCTTCGCTAAGGGATAGGTTAATTATTTTGGCTATTGTATGGGAAGCTGTATCATCTAGTTTTTTAATGTCCATGGTGGGAATGGTGTTGATTTTATGTGGGGCTGGATTTAAATTTTTTTAGCATGGATTCCATTTCGATCTTGGATACCTCGTCAAATGTGGACCATTGTGTCACATCTCTTTCGTGCATCTTAATTTCCTGTTTTGTTTAGTTCGGGATCTTCGTTTTTGGGATTGTGATTTTGTCTGAGAAATAGTGTGCTATTTCGTTACATTTATTCTCTTGTGGGGTTTGGGGCGCCTCTTTTTTTATCATTAATCAGATTTTTTATTATGTTAAATAGTGTTCTTGGGTTGTTTGCAAATTTTTCAATTTTTGAGCTGTTCTGTGTCCAGATGTCCTGATGTCCCGTGTCCCAAGGTGCCATGTTCCTGATGTTCGATGTTCCTGTCTTGACTCCATCCGTCTCATCTTCAGCTCTTCATCCAGTTCCCAGGTCCCTCGTCTGTCCACCTCTCCTGTAGTGCCACCGTCATGGTCCATGACCAGCCCATGGGGGGCTGTGTAGGGCGCCTCATGGTACAAGGCCTTCTTCTCATCTGCAGTGCAAGCCTCCAGAAGACTTTTGTTTCTAATGCCTTACTTCCTAGAATCCTGTCCTAGTCTTCGGAATCCCTTGTGCCTGCATCCATCCATGCCTAAGACTCTGCCAGAACCTGCTCCGCTCCAGTGTGGTCCGTGACCAGCCACAAGCGGCTATTTAGGGCGCGCCCCGGTGCAGACCTCTACTGAATTTTCGTCATGTTCCAATCTCAAGTTCCATTACCTCATCTGGCGCCAGCTTCGCATTCAGCGTGGTCTGCGACTGTTGCATTCGTGGCTGCTCTGAGCCCTCGCTCCACCCTGTCTACCTCTGTGGTGACTCCCTCCGGGCCTGATGGATGGCTTGCTGCCGCGGCGTCTCTATGCCGCTTCTCTCCGGCGTACCCGGACCGGCTCAATGCTGCGGATCCGCCATGTTCCTGATGATGTAGGGCGCACGCTCCAAAGTATGTACCAGCAAGGGCGCAAACCTCAGGGGCGTCCCCCTGTATTGACGTCATCCGCTTCCAACATAAAAGGTCTTCACTTTCGCTTACGATTTGAGTTAGCAAGGATTGATAGCGGGGATTGTTTTAGACTCACTAGTCTCTCTACGCTGCTCTTCCTCCTCGGACTTACCAGGGGTACCTGCTCCTCAGGGGCCTCGCTCTCTTTTCTCTATTTCAGATTATAATAGGAACCGGTACTCGCTTCTCAAGGGCCCATGTTCTTGAACACTCTGAAGATTCTCTACTGCCTGGAAGCTATCGCAGATGCAGACAATTGTGAGTTACCACCGCTCTCTCAGAGCTTTCCCTGGAACCAGGTACTCGCTCCTCGAGGTCCTAACTCTTTCCAGCTATTGAGCCTCCTTAAGAACCTATGTGAGTTTGTCATCTACTACTGGCTATGTATACAGCATACCCTGTCTACTCACTATCTTTAGTCTTTCTACAGCTCAGCAACCCTGGGATTGCAGTTCTAGTATCTGAGGGACTTCAGATACTAGAACTGCGTTCTAGTATCTGAAGTAGTAGTGAGCTGATATGCCCTGCCGGGCATATCAGCTCACTACTGCCACCTCTAGTAGTTCTACTAACCTGTCTAATAAAAGAACTATCTGTGTCTGTCTCCATACCCAAGCCTAGCCAGTGGTCCCTCTCAGGATATCCTCCTGGGGACGCTGTCATCTGCCATCAGCCCAAGGATTCACCTATTTACATTCCTTTCCAGCTGAGTACCCTCTCTAGCACTCCGCTGGTACAGATGGCCATCTCATCAGTCTATATCATAACAAGATTGCTAGTTCCACCTACGGAGCATATCAGATTGCTACACTCCTCCTTCCATGGGAGCCAGCCCCTAACAGATTGCAACTCTGCATGGTGACTGATAATAGTTTGCTACTCTTCCCACTACAGGAGTATTCAGCAGCAGATTACAATAGATTGCTAACTCCTCCCCCTCTGGAGGAGCAAAACCTAACAGCGACCAGCCACGGGCGGCTCTGTAGGACGTGCTGCGATGCAGTTCTCACCCAGTACTTTCACCTGACTCCTGAATCCTTGCCTGAAACTTCCGAGCAACCTGAATCCTTGTCTGAGTCTTCTGAGTAATCTGAATCCTTGTCCAAGTCTTCTGAGTATCCTGAGTCCTTGCCTGAGTCCTCTGAATCTTCTGAGTATCCAAGTTTTCATCTGAGACTTCTGAGTATCCAAGTCTATGAATTCTCCGAGTATCCTGTGTCTTCGTCTAAGTCTTCATGTTCCTGCCTCAGCCTCTGTCTTGCCTTATGCACTCGTCATTCCCAAGTGGCGGGTCTGGAAAGGCTATTGAGTGGCCGAAGGGCTACTCTTGAGACCAGCATTGCATTGCTGGGTCTCATTGGTGCGTGTAGGTCCAGTGGAGGGCTGAGCCTGCCTTGTTCCTGTTCTGGATAATCCTCGCCTTGCTTTCAGTCCAGCCTTGCTCCTGCTCCACCTGTGCTCATACCTGCGCACCTCTCGTGGTGTGTCTTGGGGCTCCTCCATGAGCCGCCCTGTGATCCAAGGGCTCACATCCTCCCTTGAGCTGGGAATATGCCTCCGCGCTCCTAACAGGAACATACGAGACCAAAAGCAGAGAGGAACATGTTATGGGGGGGATAACAGTTTCAGGAAACGTTCTTGTGGGGGGGGGGGGGGGAAGAGTTTGTGTGTCTGAGTGCGAGTGCGTGAGGGAGTTATTGGTAGGCTTGTCTAAGGAGCCAGGTTTTCAGGTTTTTTTTTTAAGTTTTGAGTGTTCGATTCAACTCTTAAGTCAAGGGGCATTGTGTTTCAAATGGTGGGGCCGGTAAGGGAACGTACACTTTCCCACGTCGAGGATAGATTAGTGAGTTTGGGAGAGGTTATGGGTATAATGCCATTATTGGCATATCTTGTGGATCTTCAGGGGGGTTGAAAGTGGATGGAGGTGTTGAACCAGTTTATATTTTGGTTGTATAGTGTTTTATGAATAAGCATGAGACTCTTGAAGTGTATTCTGAGTTGTATAGGGAGCCAGTGCAGGTATTTTTAGTATAGGGGTGATATGTTTGTTTCTTCTGGTGTTTGTGAGGATTCTGGCGGTGGCATTTTGAAGCATTTGCAGGGGCTTAGGGAGGTTGCTGGGAATCCTAGTATGGAGTTGCAATAGTCTATTTGGATAAGATGAGTGCCTGTAGGACTGTTCTGAAGTCATTTTGATGGAGGAGGGGCCTTAGTTTTTTTTAGCACATGGAGTTTGTAAAAGCAGTCTTTTATAGTTGAGTGTATGAATTTTTTTAGGTTTAACTCATTGTCTATTGTGACGCCAGGGTTTCTGACCTCTTTTGTAATTGGGGGTTTTACTTGGTGTGGGGGAAGTTTCAGGGAGGATTATATCATTGGATTTATGGCTTATTATTAAGAGTTCAGTTTTGTTGGTATTGAGTGCGAGGTTCATTTGATTGAGGAGTTGCTTAATGGAGGTGAGGAGGTTGTCCCAGAGATGTAAGACTTTGGAAATGGATTCAGGGATGGGAATGAGGATTTGGATGTCATCAGCGTATATGAAGAAGGTGAGTCCTAGGTCGGTTAGGAGTTTACATAGGGGAGCATATATATGTTGAAGAGCTTGGATGACAGAGAGGAGCCTTGTGAGATGCCTTGAGTTAGTTTGATGGGCTCGGTTTCATTCTTGCCAATTTTGACTTTGTACTGTCTGTTTTCTAGGTATGAGATGAACCACTGCAGTGTGATGCCAGATAGTCCAATTTCAATTAGTCGGTCAATGAGGATGTTGTGGCTAATGGTGTCGAAGGCTGCTGAGATATCTAGCATAGCTAGGGTGAAAGGTTGTCCTTTATCAAGACCTGTGAGGATGGTATCAGTGAGGGAGAGTAATAGTGTTTCTGTGCTGAAAAATTTACAGAAGCCAAATTGGGAGGGATGTAGTACGTTGTGTTTTTCTAAATGTTCCGTTGGTTGATTGTTTACTACTTTTTCCAGAATTTTAGCAAGGAAAAGGAGGGTGGATATGGGTCTGAAGTTATTTAGTTCTGAGGGGTTCAGTTGGGGTTTTTTAAAAATGGGTTTGACTAGGGCTTCTTTTATGTCAGTTGGTACATGTCCCTAAGACAGGGATGTGTTGATGATGTCTGCTATGGGTTTGGCTATGATGTTTGGGATAGATTTTAGATGTTTAATTGGGATTGCGTCGGCTGGATGTGATGCAGGGTTGATTATTCTAATGAGTGATTCTATTTCTGAGGAGAAGATATTCTCGAATTCATCAAGGATGGCGTTTGGGATTTTAGGTAGGGTAATTTTGTTTGCTGTGGTGGGGGCGAGTTTGGCCATTATGTTAGTGACTTTATCTTTGAAGAAGAGGGCAAGTTCATTGCATTTTGATTTGGACTCATTGTTTGGTATTAGTGATGATGATGTTTTTGTGAGTTTGGAGACGTAGTTTGGAGACAGGGCTTTAGTGTTGAATTGGAACTCATGTATTCTCTTCGAGTAATAATCGTGCTTTGATTTGAGGATTGCTGTTCTATAGTTGTGTAGAGTGGTTCTATATGTGGTCAGAAGGCTGGGGGTGTGGGATTTTCGGCATTTCTTTTCGATTTTTCTGAGGTTTTGTTTTAGGTTTTTTTAGTTCTGGTGAGTACCAAGTGTTTTTATTATGCTTGGAGGAATTTATGTCTTTGGTTATTAGAGGGCAGAATTGGTTGGCAATGTTATTTGTGATGGTGTTCCATGTGGCGAGGGTGGAATTAGTGTTGGTTAAGTATAAGTTGTTTAGTGCGGGAGGGAGCGCTTCAGTCAGGTCATCTGTTTTCCATGGTTTTCTGAATTGAATAGTGGAGGTGTTTGGGAGAGGAGTGGGGTGGTGTGTTTATGGAGAGGTTTTCATGAATTAGCAAGTAATCGGACCAGGGAACAGGAGTACAAGAGGGGGGTTTTGAGGTTTGTATGTGTGTGCTTATGAAGATTAGGTCTAGGGAGTGCCCTGCTTTGTGAGTGGGGGAGTCAATGATTTGTTTAAAACCTATGGCTGAGAGGGAGTTGAGGATAGCTTCGCAGGAAGGGGTTAAGGGAATGGTGTCAATGTGTAGATTGGAGTCACCTAGGATGATGGCAGGGGTGTTTATGTCTATGTTTTGAGTGATGAATTCAATAAGGGGGGAGGCATTGCATTCTAGGATACCTGGTGGGGTGTATAGTAGGCAGATTTGGAGTTGATTGGATTTGAAGTAGGCAATTTCATAGTTAGGGGCTGCGTGAGTAGCTTTCAGTTTGATGTCGAGTTCTTTCTTTGTGGCTAGTAGAAGGCCACTCCTCTTTTTTGATCCTAGGGACAGAGATGATGTCATAAATGTGAGTTGGGAGCTGGTTGGTTAGGACTATGTCTGTTTGCTTGAGCCACATTTCTGTGATGGCGCATATGTCGGGAATGTGGTCTGTTAGGATGTCTTGTAGGATTGGGGTCTTTTTCACTAGGGATTGGGCATTGAATAGTATAAGAGAGAATAAAGAGAGGCCGAGCAGTTGGGTCATGGGGGAAATTATGATTGGGATTAGGGATCTAGGGTGAATGGCAGGTCTCTTGTTATAAAGTTTCCTGTGTGCGTGGATTACTGTTTATTTGTCATAAATTGCATTGTGATCATGATGGTATGTAATTCAGGTTGATGTAAGAAAGCAGAGGGGAAGGAGGTCTATATCGTGAGAGGGCCTGAATAGAATGGGGAGTAAGGGGGGACAAAATAAGAGTTAGGGCAGCGATTGAGAGGGATTGAGCGGGGGGGGGGGGAGTGAAGGTGGATGTCAGGAGGTCTTTTCTTAAAGGATGGAATATAATATACCCTTAAAGTTAGAGGAAGAACCTGTTCAGAAATCTTAAGTATTTCCATTAAGTACCTTTTCCACATATCATTAGGTAGGAATTGTGGTACTTTGGAAAAATTGATACACCGAAGGTTTCTTCCTCTTATTTGATTTTCCATATTTTCTAATTTATATTGCAGATCCTGGTTTTCCTTTCTTAATGCTTGTTGTAAACCTAAACAGCTTTCAGATCTAACTTTAAGAGATTCCAAAAGATTCCTTGTTCTCCCTGGTTTCTTTCTCCACACTGTTTAAAAGAGAGTCCAAATTTCTAACACTCTCAAAGAGAGGATTCATTTGAGCTATGATATTAGAGTTTAAAGTTTGAATTGCTTCCCAGATAACCTCCAAATTGAACATAGCAGGCCTTACCAGCACAACAGGATGAAATTGTGGGATTCAGTTAGGCTTCCACCAGCCTGCTGCAGAGCAGCATGACCAGCAACTTCCCCTGGTTCATCGAAGGTCTTCTGCAAGGCTGAGACACTTTCCTGCAGTCCCTCAGGCTCAGAACAAGATCGGTTGCCGCTCAAATCCTTGATTGGCTCCCGATCTCGATATTGGGACTGCACATGTGCCTCTGCAGGGTTGACAGGGGCAGTCCAGTTCTCTGAGGACAAAGATGCCGATAGCTCAGGGAGGGGATCGAGCTCAACTTCCGCCCATCTCTCCTCCAGCGAGCCAACTCCCAGAGCAGAAGCTCCCCTTCGGACATGAGCATCCATAGGACCAGTCAGAGGGGTGGAGGAGAGAGCAGCTGAGCCAACACACTCTCTCACCCTCTGCTTACGTGCAGAAAGCAGCATTCAGGAAAAAACTAACAAGACGCAAAGAGAATGCTCACAGCCGGAACGCTAGTGCGCCATCTCGGATCTCCACTTGACATTTTGCTTTTCTGATTTCCTTCTAAGTCTCACCAGGTATTCTTCTCTGGTTTCTTTTTGGGATCCTATATACTTCTGAAAAGCTGTTCATTTTACCTTTATTATTTCAGCTATCTCCTTTGAGAACCAGAATGGTTTCTTATTAATCTTATTTTAGTTTAATTTTCCAACATATAGCAAACATATAACAAAACATATAATAAAATAAATAACATATAACAAAACAGAACAAACTACTAACAGTCTCTTCATGAGAATATTAAGACACAAATCAGTTGAATGCTAGCTAAACAAAAGTGTTTTGACAGAAGCAGGGATAAGTAGCATCCTGGGCTTGTAGGATGTTAAAGAAATCATTCACAATGGGCCTAAGGTACTAAAGGGTTTTCCATTTTGTGTCTATACGAAAAATGTGTAGCACATCTAGCCAGGTCCAAAAAAGGGAATTATTTATTAGAGATGTGAATCGTGTGATCGATCGTCTTAACGATCGATTTCGGCTGGGAGGGGGAGAGAATCGGATCGTCGCAGTTTGGGTTTTTTAAATATCGTGTAAATCGTGTAAATTGAAAACCAGCACACTAAAACATCCCTAAAACCCACCCCGACCCTTTAAAATAAATCCCCCACCCTCCCGAACCCCCCCAAAATGCCTTAAATTACCTGGGGTCCAGAGGAAGGGTCCCGGTGTGATCTTTTACTGTCGGACCTCCTGTGCGTTGTAGAAATGGCGCCGGCGCTACCTTTGACCTGTCATATGACAGGGCAAAGGTAGCGCCAGTGCCATTTTGTTTTTTTGTCCCCCGATGGCAGGAGCGTAGGAGATCGCTCCCGGACCCCCGCTGGACCCCCAGGGACTTTTGGCCAGCTTGGGGGGGCCTCCTGACCCCCACAAGACTTGCCAAAAGTCCAGCAGGGGTCCGGGAACGACTTCCTGCATGCAAATCGTTTTTCCGTACGGAAAATGGCGCCATTTTGCGCAAAATGGCGCCGGCCGTACGGCAACACGATTCGACTGCAGGAGGTCATTCCGGACCCCCGCTGGACTTTTGGCAAGTCTTGTGGGGGTCAGGAGGCCCACCAAGCTGGCCAAAAGTCCCTGGGGGTCCAGCGGGGGTCCGGGAATGACTTCCTGCACGCGAATCGTTTTTCCGTACGGAAAAACGATTCAAGGCAGGAGATCACTCCCGGACCCCCGCTGGACTTTTGGCAAGTCTTGTGGGGGTCAGGAGGCCCCCCCAAGCTGGCCAAAAGTCCCTGGGGGTCCAGCGGGGGTCCGGGAGCGATCTCCTACGCTCCTGCCATCGGGGGACAAAAAAACAAAATGGCGCCGGCGCTACCTTTGCCCTGTCATATGACAGGTCAAAGGTAGCGCCGGCGCCATTTCTTCAACGCACAGGAGGTCCGAGAGTAAAAGATCACACCGGGACCCTTCCTCTGGACCCCAGGTAATTTAAGGCATTTTCGGGGGGTTCGGGAGGGTGGGGGATTTATTTTAAAGGGTCGGGGTGGGTTTTAGGGTTGTTTTAGTGTGCCGGTTTTCCCGCCCTCCCCCTTCCCCTCCCCCTTCCCCCGATTTACGATTTTTTGACGATAAATCGGGGGAATTGTTATTGTATCGCGGCTCTAACGATTTTTGACGATTTAAAATATATCGGACAATATTTTAAATCGTCAAAAAACGATTCACATCCCTATTATTTATTCAATACATAGAACAAATGAGATGGTGACTAACATAGGCTCTGTAGAAGACATCAACTTGCACATAATACACATATAGAAGTTTTATCTATGCGCTTATAATGGATAACCCAGAAGCATGCTTGTGATACAGCTGGACTGACAACAAGATTTGTTGTGGTAAAGCTACAGGAACTCATGGCCTTTGCTTTACTATGTTACTCCTTTAACTTTGAGCTCCCCAACCACTACCAAGATTGAATTTTCTCTGCCAATCAAATAGTCATACAATAGACCTGACTTATCAAAGGTTTTTCCCAAAATCACATGAGAAAACCTTTGATGAATCCAGACCCAGCTGTAGATTTCTCCAACTTCAATTATTCTGGTTGTTACCTGCAAATGAAGTGTTCTTTTGTCTGCCAAGAAATCAATTTGCTCTCAGCTTGGAAAACTTCCTGTGTAAGCTTTGCAAAACTGACCTTGTGTGCGTTTCAAGAAATTCTAGTGAGCCCAATGCCATGCACCAGGGCCACAGTGTTAACAAGACTGTCTCCTCTTATGTGCCATATACACTGTTATTCTGTTTGCTACTTACATTATTTGAAAGATTAGTTTGTAGGAAATGGTTTTCAATAAGTTAAAGTGGAAATGTTTGAAATTTCAGAATCCAGCTTAATGTATGTACTAGCCATATTAGCATAACACTGATGGAAAATCACATTGGAATCAGAATCTAGTCAGCTGCAGGACCAGTCTGGAGATGTGAACTGGGCAGGTTTGTCACAGGCTGCAGTTCCAGCACTAACTTGCTGGGAGCATACTGCTTCACAGCTTGCTCCCTGAAATTTTACCAGTATGCAAGAAAGAGATCTAGGCGTCATAGTGGATAACACATTGAAATCGTTGGTACAGTGTGCTGCGGCAGTCAAAAAAGCAAACAGAATGTTGGGAATTATTAGAAAGGGAATGGTGAATAAAACGGAAAATGTCATAATGCCTCTGTATCGCTCCATGGTGAGACCGCACGTTGAATAATGTGTACAATTCTGGTCGCCGCATCTCAAAAAAGATATAGTTGCGATGGAGAAGGTACAGAGAAGGGCTACCAAAATGATAAGGGGAATGGAACAGCTCCCCTATGAGGAAAGACTAAAGAGGTTAGGACTTTTCAGCTTGGAGAAGAGACGACTGAGGGGGGGATATGATAGAGGTGTTTAAAATCATGAGAGGTCTAGAACAGGTAGATGTGAATCGGTTATTTACTCTTTCGGATAGTAGAAAGACTAGGGGGCACTCCATGAAGTTAGCATGGGGCACAGTTAAAACTAATCGGAGAAAGTTCTTTTTTACTCAACGCACAATTAAACTCTGGAATTTGTTGCCAGAGGATGTGGTTAGTGCAGTTAGTATAGCTGTGTTTAAAAAAGGATTGGATAAGTTCTTGGAGGAGAAGTCCATTACCTGCTATTAAGTTCACTTAGAGAATAGCCACTGCCATTAGCAATGGTAACATGGAATAGACTTAGTTTTTGGGTACTTGCCAGGTTCTTATGGCCTGGATTGGCCACTGTTGGAAACAGGATGCTGGGCTTGATGGACCCTTGGTCTGACCCAGTATGGCATTTTCTTATGTTCTTATGTTTCTCCTGCTTACTTGTGTTGGGGCATTGAATCAAGATAATCAATGCTGACACTTTTAGTAAGAAGACAGGGAGTTTTTGAAAGTTTGCTGAGCTTGTGTTCTGTTTCCCGAGTGGAAGAAAGATTATTTGGAATTCAGGCGGTAACTCATTTGGAAACGCTCGAGCCAAAACATTGACACTGAAATAGCAGCAACTTTGGCACACTGTGGTTAGTCCTGTTTTCTGTACAATGTCTGAAAAGATTCCTGTATTTAATTTACAAATGGATTCTGATATCCTACCAGGCCCTATGAGTGACTGTATTCTTTTAACACCATCTTTCTGATAGGCCTGGGTTTAGAGGGCAATTGGCACACACACCGAGCAATGCAATATTTCATATGTAAAAGTCACAAGCTGTTAAATCAGCATCAGGCACAAACTATGATAAGGAATGTATATCATACATAGGAGGTATTTATTAGCTGTATAATCAGATACAGTCAGAAAAATACTCCACTTATGCATAAAGTTTATACACAAAGATCTCGGCATGGAGGGTAAAAAAAGTGATTTGGTGGAGTTAACGAGAATCTAGGAAATGCCCAGCCTCACCCAACTTGTGCAAATGCTGCTGTTTACATTCGACAAGATCAAATAGAGGAAAATTGTTCCTTACCTGCCAATTTTCGTTCCTGTAGTACCACAGATCAGTCCAGACGCCTGGGTTTTGCATCCCTGCCAGCAGGTGGAGACAGAGAAAGTTTTACCGATACTGCTACATAAGTACATGTCCCATCTGCAGTTTCTCAGTATTGCCTGTACCCAAGCATAAAAAACCATTAGAAACAGCAACAATATCACAAAATTTAGGGAAAAAACTTTTATAACAAGTCTGTATTCCATAACATGAAAACCCTGTACTCCATCCCAATAAATCTAGCTGAGCGGATAACTCTCCACCTCCACAGATCGGGCGGGTTCTGGACTGATTTGTGGTACTACAAGAATAAAACATTAGCAGGTAAGAGCCAATTTTCTTTTCCCTGTATGTACCCGGATCAGTCCAGACTCCTGGGATGTACCAAAGCCCCCTACTTAGGGTGGGACCTGGAGAGTCCCACTTGCAAAACACTCTCACCGGATCCCCCACATCTAGACGGTAGTGTCTTGCAAAAGTATGCACTGACTTCAAAGTCACTGCTCTACAAATTTCCTGTGGTGAAACCAGCTGAGCTTCCGCCATACATTGTGCTCTCAAACTTTCAGGCACCTGATGCCCGGCAAGTATGTACGTCGACCCAATGGTTTCCTTGAACCACCAAGCAGTGGGAACCTTGGAAGCCTGGGAACCTCTCTTCGACCCACTCCACAGAGCTCGTGCAGACCGGAGAAAGCCTCAGAGGGAAATACTCTCCCCTTCCATTCGTGCAGACAGTACCAAATGGCTATCATTCCTGCGCCAACGGAGATAGTCCCCAACTCACTCCGAACCCCGGCGGGCAGGGACAGCCACTGCGGGAGACCTTCTATGATTCTTGGCGGCTACTGGGCCATCGATGGCCCTTCTCCACCTGAAACGCAAGCCACACATAGACCAATGCGGCTCAGACGCACTGATGCTGTGCCGCATGAGCAGCACAACAAGCCGCGCACCATGAAGAACTCAGCGGGAAACCCCTCGCTGAGCCTGCAATGCACCCTCTCCCCTTGCCGCCAACCACACAAAAGCAGAGAGCCATCCTCAAATTACCAAGGCCCTGTCTGGCTAGATCTTCCTTCTGCACTCTTTTTTGTTCGTTTTTTAACTTAAACAAACTTTAACATAAACATTCCTCAGCATGGAACACAGAGCTATCCAGCACCTCAGGAAGATCAGCCAAATTCAAACAAAAAGAGGCTGACTGAGAAATTCAGCTGCCCTGAGTCCACAGCCACCTTAGCAGCCTCGTGAAGGGGAGGAATCTGGACCACCAGATTTACACCCCATAGGACAATGGAGCGAGCATACAAAAAGGTCACCAACCTCCAGCTCATCCACCTCAATCAGACAAGGAAGGATCCAACAGGACCCAAAAAGCCCCTGGCTGGAAGGCTCACAAAATCAAAGTATTCTCCGGACTGCAGAACTGCAGGTTTTGCACTATTCACCATCTGCTGGAGACAGAGAAATACTGAGGAACTGCAGGTGGCACACGTGTCAGTAGCAGTGTCAGTAAAACTTTCTCTGTCTCCATCTGCTGGCAGGGATGCAAAACCCAGGAGTTTGGACTAATCTGGGTACGTACAGGGAGCAGAGTTTATCAAAGGCACATCCTGGCTTACAACATCACATACTCACTGAAAATGTAACACTTCCGTGTATTTGTATGCATTCCTCAGGTCACTCGTTTGGAAGATTTCATTCGTCTATAAAAATTAAAAAAAAAATTAAAAAACAACTAATATTAACCAGGCAAAATGTAATACTTATATCAGGCATTTGAATATTGTGCACCACCTGGTCCATATTCAGCTGCTTTGTGGCTCTGCTAGTTAGCCGCATAAGACTTACCTGGCTAACTTGTGCAGTATATTCAGGGGTGCAGCTGTGCTGCTAAATATACCTGGCTAGCCTAATGGATCTGTTATCCGGCTAACTCACAACCTTCCTGAAATGCCTCTGGACCACTCCTGACTTATCCAGTCAAATTCTAGCCAGCGAAATAATTATCTGGTAAGAATTTAGCAGGACAAGTGGCCAAATTTCCATTTAGCCAGATAATTTCTAAATTATCTAGGCAAATGCTTTTGAATATGGATCTCTAGAAATATATTTTCCTCTAATCATGTAAACACTGAAATGATAAGAGTTGAAATGAATGGATCCTACCAATTTTTGGACATCAAAGGCAAGAACCTTAAAATCCAGAGAAGATTTGTTCTGCAAACTTGGTCCATATGTTGCTCCAGCTAAGATCCTAAATACACCTCTGACTCCATGGCTTGTACTGTTACTGCAAGTGTCGTTGTAATTAGCTAGAAATAAACAAAACCACAGCAGTTAGCTTTATTTACAAACAAAGGCACAAATGTCAATAAGAAAGTAGGGCTGCAATAAAACAATGTTTCACTGTTTACTTTTACGAAACATTAGAGTAACTGCATTCAAAAAATGACAAACCTTCATAATATCTACTAGAGCAAGCTTTAGCAAGTCAGGTGGCAGGTAGGACAGCCAAAACCCAAAGGATCAAGTTTTTCATTATTTCTCATTTCATATTTAAGTCTTCAAAGTTTTGAAAGTCATTTACTACTGAGATGCTGTCATAGCTAATTAACAGAGCACTGCCGTCATGGGGATAAGGTTTCTCATGGACTAAGACATTGCTGGTTAAACAGGGACCCTGGCTGAGGAGCTCTGAATCTATTCTCATCACAATACCAAGGTCAGTTAACAGCACAGGAATAATTCCTAGTTTTTCTTTGCAATGAATAATAATTCTGGATTTTTAGCTCACATTTCCAAATAAGGCTGAAGATAGGCTTACAGATGCAATAAGTCTGTGTCCAAAGCAGCTTACAATCTGTATGTGTACCTGAGGCAACAAGAGAAAAATGACTTGCCCAAGGTTATAAGGAGTATCAGTAGGGGAAGTGGGATTGAGATTTCAACCCAGTCTCTCTGGTTCTCAGATCACTAATCTAACCATTAGGCTACAGCTCCTTCTGTTGCACCTAAGCCTATTATATATGATTGTGAAGCATTACAGGTCTTTCATTAATAATATCAAGTCCAAAAAGCAACTTGTATTTTCAGATAAACCTTAACTCCTCGATTCAGGCTCAAATTCTTTTGTTCTGTCCTTGTATTAGGAGCCTTCAAGTTTCCCCAGGCTTATAGTTAGTGCCTTCTAACCCAGTTTTCACTACTAGAATTGCCCATTGTCAAAACCTTTCTACCCCCAACAATGTAAACAAGTGGGAGTGCCATCAACAAACCTTTTCCATTGAAAACAATTTAGTAGAACTAGGGGTCACGATTTGAAACTCCAGGGAGGAAGACTTAGAACCAATGTCAGGAAATATTTCTTCACTGAGAGGGTGGTGGATGCCTGGAGTGCCCTTCCAGAGGAAGTGGTTAAGACTAAAACTGTGAACAATTTAAAGGGGCATGGGATAAACACTGTGGATCCCTAAAAGGCTAGAGGATGGGAATAAATAAAAAAGCTTAACTGGCATGGAGCAGCAGTTACTAACCTTAAGAGAAACATGGGGGAAACCTGCACGGAGCAGCAGTGACTGCCTTGGGAAGCTTGCTGGGCAGACTAGATGGACCATTTTGGTCTTTTTCTGCCATCATTACTATGATTTAGTACTAGGAAAGTATTAATAATTTCTATCGAAAGCATCACATCCTATCTAGTGTTTGTAAATCTGGTAAGTGTTTGTTACAGAGGAAAATAAATTTTTCAAGCAAACAAACAATCTTTATGCATTGTAGACATAAGTTAAGACAGGAAGAGGGCTCAGGGAAAGTGCGTATTGGAGTGAAAAGTTTGCTAAACAGTCTGGTAAACTGTTGTAATATTTATTCAGCTGCTGGATAATCCATGAACACTAGAGATGATCCTTCAGCCCAATGGAACTTCTTAGCCATTAGGAAGGTAGATCAGGGTTTAAGAGTACAGTATAAAAAGAAATCTCAGCATTAATTCAACCGGGCTGTAAGTAGGAACATCTAGGGGGGAGGTATGTAAGAGTGAAATGTTACTCACCTGTCTGCAAATCCTTAATTACCATCCACGAGAACACAATTAATCCAGTGCAAACTAGTACAAAAATAATGTTCAGAGCCACAAAAATGATTTCATGGTCACTTAGAGGGATTCTGGGCTTTGAAGATGCTTTTCTCCAAGTTACTGTCATGTTTTCAGGTGAGTATGCTATGTTACCAAGGACCTCATCAGATACTGAATACAGCTATGAGAGGTGCCCTGCACAATCTCTTACATTTATAAGACCAATTTGAATAGTAATCAAGGCATTAATCATTACTAATGAGTCACTGAGTAATAGCCTTTATACTCTTATTCAATGAACATATATTTGCATACCAAGAACAGTTTAAGACTCTCGACAATCTCCAGGAAGAAAGGGTAAGCACAAACTTTCAGGTGAAATGTTAATTGTGAGCTGTATATCACAGAACATGTCAGTTATTAACATAAATGTAAACCAAAAGTAATAATAGAAAGTACAAACATAATTTACACTTGTTTGGTTTAAATTTAAGTAGTGTGTCAACTGTCATTTAGATTTATATCAATAAGGCATAAAGAACCAAGTTTTAGTTATTTGCAAAGAATAACCCTTTTTAAAATCAATATTCTCCACTTTCTCAGATCAATATTTTACTTTAAACAACAGGAGATGGGGCCTGATAGACTACGGGCTTTCCCATTATTTGTCTATGAGAACAACACTCAGCACATCTGGCTCACAGAGAGGTACAAGGCTGATCTGCTGGTTAAACAAGTCCAATTGTACCAAGCATTTGCCTTACAGACACAAAGGAACCATTCACAGAAGCCTTTCTCCCATTCTGTGTCTGAGAGAATCAGGTCCAAAATGGACTTTAGGTATGCTGGGGAGCAGAGTATGCTTTAAAATCCTGGAGCTATAATCTACGTCGTAAAAATGAAGTTGGAGTAAGATGGATCTACGAGTTTACTACTGAACTGTAAAAGGAAAATTGGTTTTTACCTGCTAATTTTTGTTCCTGTAGTACCACATTTCAGTCCAGACTCCTGGGTTTTGCCTCCCTGCCAGCAGATAGAAAGTTTCACTGACACTGTACATAACCCATTGTATCACCCTAAGCATTGACCTGTAACCAAGCCAAGATGCAGCAACAACCATACATTTCTAAGCAAATTTCTAAATAAACTCCCTCCTCTCGAACGTGCCAAAAGAAGGTGAAGTTGCACAAAAAGACAATGAAAAACTCATTTCTCAAATTTTAACATAAGCAATCAGCAGTGAAAACCTCCAACAACTTTGCACTACATACAAAACAACAGTACAAGTGGTAGACTCTCCCCCCAGTAATTGTGCAGGTCTCTGGACTGATCTGTGGTACTACAGGAACAAACAGTAGCAGGTAAGAACCAATTTTCCTTTCCCTGTACGTACTCAGATCAGTCCAGACTCCTGGGATGTACCTAAGCTCCCCTTAACTCATATGCTTTGATGAGAGGAACACTCTAATCAAAGCATATGGAAGCCCAGAGCTCCGATATCCAAGCGATAATGCCTAGCTAACGACTAGTGCAATGACTTTCTAGTAGCCACCCAGCAAATTTCATGAGGAGACATCTGTTGTGACTCAGTCCAGGAAGTTGCCTGAGAATGCATTGAGTGTGCCCCTAAACTCCCCGGCAGCAGGCGCCCTTTAGAAATTTAAGTCAACTTGATTGCTTCCTTCAGCCACTGCACAATTGTAGCCTTAGACACCTTACTTCCCTTCTTTGGACCAAACCACAGTACGAAGAGGTGATCTGATCTACAAAGAGGTGATCCGATCTACAGGAATCATAAATGACCTTTAGATACCTTAATAATGCATGCCTCCTATCTAAGAGCCTAAGCTCCCCCACGTAAGGCATAGAGGAATTCAAAATCCAGAAAAGCTGGAAGCTCCACTGTCCAACTAAAGTGAAAGCCGAGACTACCACAGGCAGAAAAGAAGACACCCTGCATTGATACCCCTGAATCTGACATCCGTAGGAAGGGATCTTGATATGACAATGCTTGGAGCTCCAAACAAATAGCCACCAAGAAAACCACTTTAAGAGTCAAGCCCTTAACCGTAGCTCTCTTTAGAGGTTCAAACCAAGTTCTCTAAATTCAGATTCCAAGACAGATAAATGTTCCACACCTGAGGACACAAGTTCTTAGCTCTCCAGAGGAAACATATACCATCCAGATGTGCAAACAGAGGATACCCTTGCACCTTACCTAGAGAACCCAACTCGCTACCTGGGCTCTCAGAAAGTTAAAGGCCAGTCCCTTGACCAAAACCTTTCTGTAGAAAAGCCAAAATATGCGACACCATAGCCTGAACAGGCTGAGGCTACACTCCATCAACAGCAGACCAGGAAGATCCTCGAAATTCGCACATATGTCAAGGATGAAGAAGATCACCCAGCCTGCAATAAGGTAGAAATAATTGCTTTGAAATATCCTCTGTAACTCAGTTGCCTCCTCTCAGAAGCGAAGCCGCGAGACAGAAGTGAGCCTCCTGGCCCAAAAATATTGGGCCCTGGTGTAAAACAGTCGACCGATGTCCAAACCTCAGCGGCCCATCTATGGCCATGCTGATCAGATCTGGGAAACATGATTGATGTGGCCACTCTGTAGCTACCAGGAT
The DNA here is from genome assembly GCF_901001135.1 of Rhinatrema bivittatum. NCBI lineage: Eukaryota > Metazoa > Chordata > Amphibia > Gymnophiona > Rhinatrematidae > Rhinatrema > Rhinatrema bivittatum. The sequence goes on along the minus strand of NC_042629.1, from coordinate 10,426,012 downwards.
CACATTACCCGGATTTTTTTCTATACCTGTGATCCTTTGTCCACCAGAGGCCACAAAGGGAAGACAAAGAAGAATCCCTTGAGTGCACGGCAGAACCAGAGCATCGATTCCTTCTGTACCATGTTCTGTTCAGCGCCTGTAAAACTGCAACACCTTGGTGTTCTCTGGTCAGGATACCTCCATCTTCCATGAATGAGACACATCGCTGCATCGACAGCTCCCATTCCCTGGAGTCAAACTTTATCTGACTGAGAAAATCCGTCTGTAATTTGTTCACTCTGATTATGTGAGATGCTGCCAGCTGCTACAACTGCTGCTCTACCCAGAGAATCAACTCCCGGGCCTCTCAAGCCACTGCTTGATTATTGGTTCCTTCTTGACTGTTGATGGAGGCCACCATTATCACACTATCTGACAGGATCCATACTGGATAGCTGTGTAACCTTGGCAGACAGGTAAGCAACGCGAAATGCACTGCTCTTGCCTTTAACTGATTCATAGACAATGAGGTCTCCTGTTTTGATCACTGACCCTGTGCTGACTGATCTTGTCATACTGCCCTCCATATGGAGATGCTTGCATCTGTAGTGACTATTACCCAATTTGGAACCTCCAGTTCTACACCACAAGATTGGTGCCAGTAAGCCACCACGAAAGACTGTCCCTGGCTTCCCCCTCTAATGGAAGAGGAAGATGAAACTCTTCCAATAACAGATTCCAGCAGATGAGAAGAGCCTCCTACAGAGGCCACATATGCACAAAAGCCGTATGCATTAATTACAATGTCGATGCCACAGAACCCAGGACCTGTAAATAGCCCCAGACCCTGGGCACCAAAAGCTCTAGCAGAAGCCTATCCTGACTCTGCAATTTTAGCAATCTTTCTCTGTGAGAAGCATTCTCTCCACTAGCATGTCGAACTGAGCTCCCAAATACTTCAGAATTTGAAAGAGGACTAAATGACTCATTGCTCGATTCACCACCCATCCTAGAGACTTCAAACTCATCGATACCTTTTGTACTGATTGTCGACAGAGGTCCTCTGATTTCACATGAATGAGCCAGTCATCCAGATACAGATACACTAACACACACCCCCTTTTGCAATGTGGCCACCCCCACCACCATCACCTTGGTACAGATATGTGGAGCCGTCGCCAGCTGAAGGGAAGGGCTCAAAACCGAAAAAGTTCCCTTAGGACCATCAATCTCAGGAATCTCTGGTGCTCCGGCCTGATAGCTATGTGCAGTTACCCCTCTGTCAAGGCGAGAGATGCCAAGAACTCTCCCTTGTGTATCATTGCTATGACAGATCTCAGAACTGGACCTCAGATTTTCCATGCAGAAACGGGGAATCTTGACAGCTGCATTTACCTTCTTTATGTTCTCTTGAATTGAATATAGGGGGGAAGAAACAGGACACTTAACTTAAAATTGACCTTCAGCCACACTAAGCATGTTTAGGATCTGAGCCAAAAGACTCTGGCCATGCCGAGCGTGTGCAGGGTCAGAGCCAACAAATTCAGCAAATTCAGCAAGACATCCCTGTGAAAAAAGATAAAAATCTGAGCAGCTCTCAATCATATGCAATTTTTCCCTCTTTCAGAGGTGAGAAAAGCAAGTTTGCTTACCGTAAATGGTGTTTCCGTAGATAGGATGAATTAGCCATGCTGTCTGGGAGCATCTATGCGACCGGAAGTAGGTGGAGTTTTCCTCAGTGAGTTTTTCTGCATAAACCTCCATTTTCCCTCAGTCTCTTTGTAGCCAAGCAAGAAGTAACAATTGAACTGTTCTTTGTGTGACTGCCTAGGGAGGAGGGCAGGATCGCATGGCTAATTCAACCTGATATGTACGGAAACACCATTTACAGTAAGCAAACTTGCTTTTTCCCGTTGATAGCAGGGTTGAATTAGCCATGCTGTCTGGGAATCCCAAGCTTCTGGGTTGTGTCCATGTAGTATGTTTTAGAAGGTCAGGACACCAACCCTTAGGAAGAGTAGACAGTCTCATCGGTTTTGAAGGGTTGACCAGACTGCTGAGCCTAGTGCCGCATTAGAAGCCGCTTGTTGTTGAAGACAATAGTGTGATGTGAAGATATGAATGGAGGACCAAGTAGCTGCTTTGCAGATCTCCAGTAACAGAATCTTTCTCAAGTGGGCAACTGATGCTACTGTGGCGTGTATCTGGTGTGTCTGAGGCTTCTTGTCAAGTTTGATTGAATGCTTGTCATAGCAGAACTGAATGCATTGTGATAACCAACTGGTAATGGTTCTCTTAGAGACTGGTTGACCAGGGTCATTTGGGTTAAAGGAAAGGAAGAGCTGAGAAGGTCTGGAAGGAGATTGAGATTTTTATTTATAGTAAGCTAGAGCTCGTTTACAGTCTAGTGAGTGCAGGAGTTGGTCTCGCTCATTGTAATGAGGCTTTGGCATGAAGAATGGTAGTGTGATGGTCTGATTAAGATGAAAAGCGGAGACCACCTTGGGAAGGAAGGTGGGATGAGGTCGAAAGATAACCTTGTTGTGGTAAAACTCAAAATAAGGAGGGAAGTGAATCAAGGCTTGCAATTCACTCACTCTCCCAGCTGATGTGATGACCACCAGGAATACCGTTTTCCAGGTGAGGTATTTTATGTGGCATGTGTCTAAAGGCTCGAAGGGAGACATCATGAACTGCTCTAGGATAATGTTTAGATCCTAGGGTACAGGTGGCTTTGTCACTGGCGGTGGGAGGTGAAGCATGCCCCACATGAATATGGAGACCAAAGGATGATTGGAAATGGGAAGGCCATTGTGAGGGTGATGAAAAGCCACAATAGCAATGATATGCACTCAAACTGACGTGGTAGCCAGTGTTATGGTTTCGAGGTGTTTGAGTGGATTCTTGGGTACTGTGGAGATGGCCACTCCCCTGGGGAGGAGCCCCATGAGGAATGGCAGTACTACGCTAGACTCTATACACGCAGAGAATTCGTGTTTATTGTACAACTTGGTGGTACTGCCCAGGGGTGGCAGCAGTGAGGTAACCCAGTAGAGTAGTCCAGGGGTCCTCGGCAGAGGAGACCCGTCCCACACTCCAATGATGGTAGGCTGCGCTGGGTAGAGGAGAGAGTCCCAGATGTAGACTCGCAGCGCTGAAGCTGAAGGGGAGACAAGCTGACAAGGTTACTTTACTCACTGAATAGATGGCTGTATTCAATGAAGATCCTGGCAGGCAGAAGTAGTTGGTTTGCAGGCACCAAGGCAGGGAGAGCAGGCCCTCGAGGAGCGAGTACCCGGTACCCCAGATAGGCACCTGAAAGAAAGCCCCCGAGGAGCAGGTACCCAGGTTAGAGGTGAAAGGCCCGGAGGGCAGAGACAACTTCCAGTGGCAGCAAGGAAGCAGCAGAGCAGCTTAGACTGGAGGCAATTCAATCCAATCCTTGCTAACTCGATTTGTTAGCAAATGAAGGGCAGGCTAAATATCTGGATGGCGTGATGTCACTTGGAAGGGACGCCCCCGAGGTTCCTGCCATGATGTGGATAAAGACGTGAGTGGCGTGCACGCACACACCCTAGGAGGTCCTCAGGAAATCCATGGCGAACAATGTCGCCGTTTCCATTCCGGGGTCACTGGAGAGAGCAGCATGAAGACGGGGCAGCAGCCATCTTCCCAAGGCTTGAGGAGAGAGAAGGAAGAAAGGTGAGGCACAGAGGTCAAAGCCATCTGAGACCGACAGATGCAACAGTACCCTCCAGACCCCCTACCTGGTCTTGGTTTTTGAGGATCGATGAAATTGATGAAGCATCTCTTTGTCCATGATATTAGCCAAAGGTTTCCAAGAGTTTTCTTCTGGTCCGTATCCCTCCCATGACAGGAGGAAAGTGGAAAAAGCTCAATTTGAGACTATGAGAGTAGAGAATATAAGTGTGAAGAAACTAGAGAACTTGGAAAATCAAATTAAATATCTGAACCTTCGGGTTTTGAATTTCCCATATATAAAAGAGATATCTGCATACGATATGCTGAAGGAGTACATGATAAAGATTCTGAAGATTCCGGCTGAGGGATTACCAGTGATCTCAAAAGTATACTATCTACCGAATAAGGAAGAAAAAGGGAAAGAACCACCTCAGGAAGAAGAAAATGTATTGAATTTGACTCAGATTCTGGAAATGTCCACCGAAACAGAAGTTAAGAGAAGAATGACCTTATTTCTTCAATGTACTTTTCCTTCAGATAGGGATCTTATATTAAAGAGATATATGAGAAATAGGAAGTATATTATCGGAGTAAAATATGGATATACCCGGACATATCTCGAATGACACAAGAGAGACGAAAGAATTTTTGGCATTCAGGTCTGATGTTGTGGCCAAGGGCTCCAGTTTTAGTCTGAGGTATCCCAGCAAATGTGTAATCAAGCATCTAAATGCGAAATATATTTTCTTTGAACCTGCCCAATTACAGAGGTTTCTTGAGCCTAGTAACCCCCAGAACCTGTAGTTATCGTAGCTAATATAGAAGTTTCTGTTACATTCTCACGACGGTCAAAATGCTTTTGCAAAATATGTAAAAATTTCTTGTAAACCGCCATGTTTAATGTCTCCCCCAATTTCTTGGAAAAGTAGATAAAAATGTTATGAATGACTGAGTAAGAGATGAAAAGTCTTATTGTTTAAAAATTATATGATGGATGATAATCTACGCATTGTATTATATTTGCTGGAAGTGAATATTGAAAATTAATAAATATTAAAATATAAAAAACAAAAAAAAACAGTATTTCTTAATTTCATTTCAAAATATAAGAAAAAGAAATGTTTGGTTTTCATTTTATACGGTAGTGTTTTGTTTATTGGTTTTCATTTCATGCCAGCATAAAAACAAAACAACACCCCATCGGGGTTTTCCCCGCAGCCCCTGTTGATCGCCTCTTAACTTACCACAATGCAGGGGCCCCTTCGCCCAGAGCTGTTATGAATCCTGCCGCGGACTTCTCCCATGAGCAGGTCCCTCACCTTACTGCTGCCTTCGCCATTGCAGCCGATGTTGGGCCTTCTGCGCAGCCGGAGCCTCGGACTCAGTTGGCCTCTTGCGGCCTGGAGGCCGCCCACCACGTTCCTCTTCTCAGCGGCGGGAGCCGCGGACTGCAGGCTTCCTCCCCGGCGTGGCAGGCCTGCCGCCATGGTTATCCATGGCTGAAGCTGCTGCCGACATCATGGTCATATTCGCGGCCGGAGGCTGCAGTCCTCGGGCTTGCCTGGCGGCCAGAGCTGCCCTCTGATCCTTCTGCAGCAGCGGGAGCCACTGCTGACGTCGGGGCCTGCTCCTCGGCCTAGCCCTGCTTCTCCACGCCGACGTCGGAGTAGGGCCGCTGTCCACGGTCCTGCACAGCTTCCTGCTTCCATCCCTAGGCGCGCGGCCGCACCTCTCTTCAATATTTAAAGGGCCCAAGGCCGGATATGCCCTGGGCCCCACCTAGAGACCATTTCCTGCGCCAGCCCTAAAAAAGGGCTGCTCCTGCATTCCACCTTTGCCTTGCATCGGAGTTACTTCGCTCCTGGAAGTCCTTATCTTCCAGCGCTCCATCAGGTCTTTCATGTTCTTTGTTGGAGCTCCATGTCTCATCGGTTCTTGTTCCATGTCTTCATCTCCTGAGGTCCTCGTCCAGGTCTCTGATGTCTTGATGTTCCTAACGTCCTCCGTCTCTGCTCTCCGGATGTTCCTGAAGTCCTGATGTCCTCGATGGCTAGAGGTCCTTGACGTACCTGATCTTCCTGATGTCTGTTCCTGCAATGTTCCAGCTCTCCGAGTTCTCCAGGTGGCCTCTCCGAGGGTAAATCCGTTCCGTCTGGTTCCTGTTTCTGGTCACTGGAGCCCCTGCCAGCTGGATTCCGTTCCTGAGCCTGCCCCGCTCCCGCGTGGTCCGTGTCCAGCCTCCTTAGGCTGAGTAGGGCGCATAAAGAACAGGGTGGTCCATGACCAGCCCATTGGGTCCGCGCTGAGTAGTGGGCTGTGTAGGGCGCCCTGAGGAACAGTGCTCACCTGTCTCGCCTAAGTATTCCAAGTCCTTTTTGTCTCGTCTGGATTTTCCAAGGTCCGTAAGAGTCATCCTTGCCTCGGACATTCCTCTTGCCTGGAGATTTCATCTTCACTAGTCCCAGATGTCTTCTATCACCAGAGCTTCCATCTGCCAAGCGGCAGGTCCGAAAGGGCTGGGAACGGTCGGAGGACTGTTCATTTTACCAACATTTTCTTGTTGGATCCGGGAGCCTGCAGGCTGGCAGAGGGTAAGACCTTGTCTCCGCCATGCTGGGACACACCGCCAACCCTCGGTTCGGTCCTGGACTCGTCTGGGGTTGGGCCAAGGCCCAAGGGCACACGAAAACCCGAACATAACAAGAGCAGGAGTGATACCCAGGTCACTCCTGCCCTGCTGGTGCTCTCTCTCATAAAGGTGCTGCCTAAACAAGAGGCTGGCACCATTCTGGTACACGGTGAAGTTTTGGAGTGCCTGGCAGGGCAGGAGTGACTGGAAATCTCTCTGAGGCCCCCACAACACAGCAAGTTAAAGGGAAGTCCAGTGCGGCCCACCAGTGGTAGGAGAAATCCCAGGAGGGCTGTTTCTAAACCAGGTGGATGGGTTTTGTTTTTAGTTCGCACTATTTTAAAATACCACACACACTAAAACCAATACAAAATGCAAAAACACCCCCAAACAAATAAAAGAAAGGCAGCAAACCCTTCTCCTAGCACCAAAAAGAGAGAATACCTGTCCATACCGCCAATGATAATTCTAAGATAGCTCCTAAAAATTAAGTATAAGAGCTCGGGTGGAGGGGGCAGAGCAAGATGGCCGCAAGAGGTTACTTGGGAAGACGCTGCCCCTGTACTTCGGTTCTCACTTATTCTTTTTTCCCTTTGGCTATGGCTGCTAAAGTGAGGGTTTATCCTGCTGAGCCCACTCACTCACCCTGTCAGCAGTCTATCCAGTCTTTCATGTTCAAAGCATCTGAGCCAGGGATGCCCCCATTGCTGGTTTTGCTGAGGGAGCATCAATCCAGCTAGGGGAGGAGGTTTCCCTCAGCCCCCGGGTGCAAGACACACTGCCGCCTCAAAGACTCAACGCATCCGATCAATGATGCGAGTTCGGCGCCTGTGCGGGAGGGGGTGGAGGAGTTTGTCACATCCCTGTTCACTTCGGCTTGTTCGATTTTCCCCAGTTTCATTCCAAGCTTGAATGGAGGAGTGATATCATTGCCTATTTTGGATGCTCAGGGTGTTGTTGCCATTGAATTTGATGCTGGGGCAGGACCCCTCCATTAATCTGGAAGTGGGCGAGATATCCTGCAAGCTTACGAAACCAGCGGTGGTAACTGTGGATGGCATATGGGAACTCAAGGAGCAATTCAGCCATGTTTTGGCTGTCTCTGTTTCTAAAATGGACATTATCCTGGCTAAACTAGACCCTCAGGTTACAAAGCACAATTTACTTCTGCAGGAACATGGAAATCATTGTGTAATTTTAGCATTTTTTTTTTTTTTTTTTTAGTTTTTAAATATATGGCCATTTATCCACCTATAAATTAGCAGGATAAAAAAAAGAAGTGTTGTGGGGATGTTCCAGGGCATGATTAACTTATCCACCTAACTTAGATGATTTTTAGTTGTAACCGGATAAGTTAGCCAGATAAGTTCAGACCGGCTTCAGAGCCTTGTCTGGCTGGACAACTTCTTACTTAACTGGATAGCTGGAAGTGAGGGAGTGTGTATCTTGCTCCCATCAGGTTATTTTAAGGGGAGGCCCCACGCCACATCAGCACTGCAGGTGGGTAGAGGTGGGGAAGGGAAGGGAGGGGAGGCAGCCCGATGAGCATTGCTTGAGAAAACTGGGGCAGGGAGGGCCTAAACCGCACACCTGTGAACCCAAGCAGTTTTAATATGTAAGAGAGGTTTGGGGGATGCAGGATGCACGGCCCAAGAGGGCCATGTCTAACATTTTGGTGGGGGAGGAAGGGGATCTGGGCTGCTGGCCTCGTTATTTATTTATTTAGGCTTTGACAGCTGTACCTAATCAGATATCTATTGAAGATATCCAGATAAGTAGGAAGTTATCTGGACAGACAAGGCTGGATAAAAAACCTAACCAATTACAGTCAAACATGCAGCCAGATAACATCAGCTGAGTATATTCAGCGGGATGTTTATCTTGCTGAATATATGGACAAGTTTTCCAGCTAGCTTTAGCCGGATATCTTGTCCACTAACTGGCTTACTGAATATTGGCCGCCTCATGTTTTACATACACAGAGAGGGCTAATGTTTAAAGCTTCCAGCATTTTAATAAATGAGACTGGTCAGAATATTAACTGAAAGCTTAGCTTCAACCTTTGCCTTCCAACAAGATCATTTTGGACTTTGCACGGATTTTATCTTACATAAAATTATGGTTCTTATCTATTCCATTAAATGGAAGTTTTAATTATGTTGACATACATGAGGGAAGTATTAATTGCCGAGTGCCGTGAGATGCTGATCATGAAAAATATTTCATTGTGTTTTACAGATTCATTCAATGTAATACCAGTGCTTTTTAATATAAAGATGTGCGATGCTGAATTATATGAACATTTGCATGGTATTAGAAAATTATGTTTAATGAAATGATTTTATCTAAATCATAGTTTTAGCAGTCGTGAATTAAATGCTGAACTTGGAGTTTTATGGTGGTTTTAAACCATGAGTATTCAGGATAGCAGTTAATCCCACATTACCTTCGTGTGGACTCTGCTGACAAGGTTTATTGATATTAAGAACTTGTGATGTCAGAGTAGAATAGAAAACCACGAATTTAAGATATAAGATGCAATTAGTGTAAAACCTATTACTCTTTGACCGTTAACAATGTGTGTGTGGGTAAACTTTAAATGTATGCTGCCATAGGAAACAGATAGCTTAGTATAAATGTCCCATTGTGGGAGAATAGATGATGTCAGGGTAACAATAATCTCTGGTCATGTGCTATTTCAAGAAGAGTATTAGGGGATGAACGATAGTGTGTCTCTGCTTTTCTACAGGTCTGTCTGTGGCCTGGTATTCTGTACATCCGATGTGGCGAGACTTCATAAAGAAATAAGGGTCAGACTTTAGACATAACTTTTAATTACTGAGATTCCCAGCAGAGGATTTAGGTTGTTCCTGCCCCGGGCACTGACAGTGCTGCTGCCCCCTCCTTTGTAGACAGATCAGACATTACCCGGTAGCATCTCGGTGGCCCAGCTTTTGTGCCACAGCTTCCTCAGGGCAGTGAAAGTTGCAGACGTGGGAGGAAGACCAATGCTGGCCGAGAACCTGACCAGCCTCACATGGACCGCCAGGGCTGTGAAACTGCTTGCATCAGTGGCGCATATAGCTATCATCTAACGGGGCAGCCAATGGAGCCCTGTGGACTGGACACCCCACAACATTTTAAAGTGAATCATGGTACCATTGTCTGACCATGCCTAAAATTACTGGGGAAATCAGTGAAGACTATCCTCCAGGGGAAGGTAAGAGGCACTATACATGCTTCTGCCAGTCTGCTGTTAGTTCATTACTGTGTGGCCTCATTTGCAGGTACAGGATCCCAGACAGCACAGGACAGCTCTGCTGCATCAGTTTAACAGTTTTACACTTTGCTCCAATTATTTGGGCTATGCAAAAAATGCTTTCAGGTTTAGCTGTAAAATGCAACCCCCTCCCCCAAACAAAACTTGCAGCCCATGGTGGATTTGCCCCATGAGTCTGTGAGCTGCTAGAGAAAACTGTGAGGATGAGCTGAAATGTGAAGCAGTCATTGGTGAAGGAAGTCAATCATTTTGGTGGATAGCAAAATTGCTTACTTGTAATAGGTGTTATCCCAGGACAGCAGGATGTAGTCCTGACATATGGGTGTCGTCACTGGACGGAGCCCTATCACGGAAAACTTTCTGTCAAAGTTTCTAGAAACTTTTGACTGGCACACTGAACCCACTGAGCATGCCCAGCATGCCATGATCCCTCGAGCCACAGGGGTCTCCCTTCAGTCTCGTGTGCAGCAATAAGTGTTAGGAAAATAAAATAATAAAACATATCGGACTCAACTTCGCGGGGTGGCGGGTGGGTTTTGTGAGGACTACATCCTGCTGTCCTGGGATAACACCTATTACAGGTAAGCAATTTTGCTTTATCCCAAGACAAGCAGAATGACAGTCCTCACATATGGGTGATTAGCAAGCTACAGGCTGAGTCATTCTTGTATTGGACCAACATCAAACAACTTGTGCAACAGGCACAACAACTGGTACTGTTGGAAAACATGAGGCAGCCTGAAGTCACAGCAGGTTGGATGTGGAAGGAGTTGGGATTATACTGGAAATAAGTTCTTTAAAACAGATTGTTCAAAGGCTGAATCTTGTCGTCCTTCCTTGTCCAAGCAGTAATGTGCTGCAAATGTGTGGAGAGCTCCATGTTGCAGCCTTGCATATGTCAGCAATCGACTGAGGTTGCCATTGCACCTTTACTCGTCCCTGGAGAGGAAAGCCTGCTTTTTCATAGCAGAAGTCTATACAATCTGCTAGCCAGTTAGAGAGTGTTTGTTTGCCCACTGCTTTACCCGGTTTGTTTTTGTCAAAAGAAACAAAAAGCTGGGTGGATTTCCTATGGACTGCAGTGCAGTCTAGGTAATATGCAAGCGCACGTTTACAGTCCAAAACCCTCTCACCTTGGTGAGAGTGAGGTCTTGGGAAGAATGTGGGCAAGACCATGGACTAATTCAAGTGGAATTCCGTAACTACCTTGGGAAGGAATTTTGGGTGAGTATGGAGTACCACTCGGTCATGTAGGAACCTTGTATAGGGTGAGTATGTGACAAGTGCTTGCAACTCACTAACCCTTCTAGCAGATGTAATAGCGACTAGGAAAAGAACTTTCTATGTAAGAAATTTAACATCACAGGAATCCATGGGTTCAAAGGGAGAACACATGAGTCTCGTTAGTACTACATTAAGGTCCCAATCTGTGACTGGTGGCCGTAACGGGGGTTTAAGCTGAAGTAAACCTCTCAAAAATCGACTGACAAGGGGTTGCGCTGATATCGGAGCATCCCCTACTGTATTATGGTAAGCTGAGCTATCACTTAAGTGTACCCTTACTGACGTAGTCTGTAGACCAGAGTCTGAAAGGTGCCAGAGATAGTCTAATAAAGATGATGTGCGGCAGGAAAAGGGGGTCAATACTTTTCTGTGCACACCACGTTGTGAATTTTTTCCACTTAGAACGATAGGATTTTCGTATGGAAGGTTTACGTGAAGTGACGAGACACATTAGTTGAAAGATTGAGTGGTTGCAGGATCAAGCTTTCAACATCCAGGCTGTTAGAGATAGGGATTGAAGGTTGGGATGGCGCAACCTGCCCTGATCCTGAGTTATGAGAGTGGGAGCTGTGCCCAGGTGAATTGGTTCTCTGATCAAAAGGTTGAAAAGTATGGGAAACCATACTTGTTGAGGCCAATATGGAGCTATGAGTATCATTGTCCCTTTGTCCTGTTGTAGTTTCACTAGAGTTTTGGTTATCAGCGGTATCAGAAGATACATGTATAGAAGGCCTGAAGTCCAGGGACGCCTTTGCGCTTGCAAAGGCGTCCCTGGCAAAATTGTTGGTCTGCCTGTATAGGGAGCGGAATCTGTCCACTTTGCGATTCAGTTTGGATGCAAAGAGGTCTATGGTTGGTTAGCCCCAACGTTGGAATATTCTGGTCATTACCAAAGGATCCAGGGACCACTCGTCGGGATGGAACTGACAACTGAGGCGATCTGCAACTACGTTGTGATTGCCTGCTAGATAAGTGGCCCAGAGAAACATGGAGTGTGTCAGGGCCCAATCCCAAATCTGTGCGGCTTCTTGGCAGAGGCTATGCTTCCTTGTTTGTTCAGGTACCACATGGCTACCGTGTTGTCTGTCTGTATAAGAACAGTCTTGTGTGAAAGGCAGTCCTTGAACACATATAGAGCATAATGTATAACTCGAAGCTCCAGGAAATTGATTTGAAATGTTGCTTTGAGTTTTGTCCAAGTACCCTGAGTCTGGAGATTGCTTATATGTGCTCCCCAACCTAAGGTGGATGCATCTGTAGTTAAAGTCACTTGCGGAACTGATTGTTGGGCGTTCGCCCACCAGAGGAGAGATGAACGTAATTGTGGGTTATTTGAATTGGAGACAACAGTGGTTGAATGGCTTGTATCCACTGTGATCTTAATGCCCATTGGGTTATTTTCAAGGCTAATCTGGCCATAGGAGTGACATGGACTTTGGAGGCCAAGTGGCCGAGCAGAGTTAGAAACTGATGGGCTGTCACAAGTTTCTTTGTGTGCACAGATTTTGCTAATGTGGAGAGTGTCTCTGCGCGTTCCTCTGAAAGGAAAGCCTTGATATTGTGGTGTTCAACTCTGCTCCGATGAACTGGTATGAGGTGGGAGTTTTGGTAATTGGTATGAAGTGGGAGTTTTGGTAATTGATTAGAAATCCCAATGAGTGGAGCAGATTGATTGTGAGCCTGAGAGAGTTGAGAGCTCCTTGTTTTGACTGACTTTTGATTAGCCAGTCATTCAGGTAAGGAAAGACGTGTATACTTTCCTTGTGCAAATGGCCCGCTGCCACCGCTAGGCACTTTGTGAATACTCGGGGTGCTGAGGCAAGTCCGAATGGCAGAACCCGGTATTGGAAATGCTGATGCCCCACCAGGAAGCGCAGAAATTTGCGATGAGGAGGGAATATTGGAATGTGAGCATAAGCGTCTTGTAGATCCAGAGAACAGAGCCAATCTCCTGCTTGAAGAAGGGGAAGCATTGTGCCTAAGGTGACCATTCTGAATTTTTCTTTTCGGAGAAATTTATTGAGATTTCGGAGGTCTAAGATGGGACGTAGGCCTCCTGTTTTCTTTGGAATGAGGAAATAGCGGGAGTAGAATCCTCTGCCCTGCTGAGGTCGGGGAACTGGTTCCACGGCACTGGCTCTCAGTAGGGTGGATAAATCTGTTTGCAGGAGAGGGATATGATCTATGTGCATCCAAAGAGACTTTGGTGGAGAGTTGTTTGGTACTGTGAGAAAATCCAGTCGGTAACCTTGTGTTATAATGGATAGTACCAATTGATCTGTTGTTATGTTTGACCAATTGGGTTGAAAGAAAGAGACCCGACCTCCCACTGGTAGATCTGGGATTGGGTTGGTGCAGTGGCTGCTGTCCTCTGGGAGTTTTTAAAATCCTGATGTTGGGCCTGTCTAAGGTGGAGGCTGAGGCCTAGAAACTCTTGGTTGTCTAGGTTGACTTCTCTGTGCTGGTCTGGATGCCCTACCATGGGGTGCTGGTGGATAATTCCTTCGTGGCCTGTAATATGGTTTCCTGGTGTCCTATCTCACTGTTCTACTTGCAGAAGAGGGCATTTCTGGTGGAACAGTGGAGAGTTGGTGCAGAGTTTCAGAATGCTCTTTTAGCTGCGCCACTGCATCTTGAACCTTTATCCCAAAAAGGTTGTCACCAGCACAAGGCAGATCTGCCAACATTTCCTGAACCTCAAGCCTGAGGTCAGAGGCCTTCAGCCAGGCCCACCTATGGGCACTAATTCCAGTTGCCGTCATCCTGGACGAGGTTTTAAAACTGTCATAGGCTGCACAGACTTCATGCATGCCTACTTCTAGACCTTTGTGTATGATGTTATTCACTGAGCTTGATATTGTTGAGGTAAGGACTCAGACAGTTGTTGCATCTGCTTCCATAGATTGTGTTGATATTGGATCATATATAATTGATATGATGCTATCCTGGAGACAAGCATTGAACCTTGGAAAATCTTCCTGCCAAGAGTATCCAAGAATTTTTGTTCCTTGCCAGGAGGTATAGATGAGTGTTGATGGATCCCCCTTTGACTTCTTTTGGGCGGATTCTACCACCACAGATTGGTGTGGGAGTTGGGACTTTTGGTAATCTGGTATATGTTGTACTAGGTAGGTGGCATCCATTCTCTTGTTCACTCATGGGATTGAACAGGGGTGCTCCCACAGCCTATGTTGTAGGTCAACCAGGACGTCATGGACCGGTATTGCTAAAACTTCTTTAGGCGGATCAACAAATTGCAAAACCTCCAGGGTCTTTTGCCTCGTGTCCTCGTTTGCCACTAGTTGGAAAGGAATGGTATCAGCCATCTCCTTTACAAAATTTGAAAAGGAGAGGTTCTCTGGTGGTGACTTCCTTCTTTTTTCAGGTGGGGATGGTTCAGACAGTATATTTTCCGATGAAGTATCAGTGTCTCCGTCATCCTAGGTGTCTGATGAAGGACGTCATGGAGGAGTAGAGTGAGGTATGAACATAGGCATCGATGGCATTGATGATTTCTGCGGTGGAATCGATGGAGGAAAAAATGGCATCAATGGAGACACCGGAGTTCTTGGCCGAGAAATTCCAGATGGCCCAGGTACGGGTCGGGCATCGGAGAAGCCCCGGAGGCATCGTCTTCACTAACGGGAATCGGCATTTTCTGTGCCATTGGTAAGGGTTGCATCGGGAGAGCACCGATGAGGGCATCAAGCTTCGAGAGTATTGGTGCGAAGACTGAAAGGTCCGGCAGCGGCATCGGCGCGGGCATCAGTAGTGGCATCGGTACAGGCATCGATGGTTGAGATGGCGTCGGTGCAGGCATCGGTCCTGAAGGTTGAAGGTCTTGTAGAGCATCTTTGACTGCCTGGTGGATAAAACCGTCCAGTTCCTCCTGTATAGCTGATGAGGTCAGAGCAGCTATAGGGGGTGGCAGAGAAGGTAGAACCGGCTCTTCCACAGGTCCCTGTGGTGGCGCGGTACCCGGCACCATTACCAGTGGGGATTGCCTTGGAGTGAGAGGCATTGAGGGAAAACGCCTCAATGCCTCTCACTCCAAGGCATTGAGGCAGAGTGAGAGGCAAAACGCGGAAAAACGAAGACTGAGCGGAGACCCCTGTGGCTCGAGGGATCATGGCATGCTGGGCATGCTCAGTGGGCTCAGTGTGCCAGTCAAAAATTTCTAGAAACTTTGACAGAAAGTTTTCCATGATAGGGCTCCATCCAGTGACGTCACCCATATGTGAGGACTATCATCCTGCTTGTCCTGGGATAATGGGCTTTGCCCAAATTCTAAAGCATGTTAGCGTGTCTGAAAGGTCACGAATGATACACATAAAGCAGAGGAGTGACTGTACCTCTCTAAAGGACAGGTTTATGTGATGAGACTGCTTTCTTTCCTACTGTAAGCCACATTTTCATGGTTGCTTCGGTGCATATGCCTGTCTTCCCTCTCCCCTCTACAGAAGTCTTCAGGATGCATGTAGATTGCAAACCTGATTCTCAGCTGCTATTTTGCAGTCACTTTCATAGTCAGGATATCACAAGCCTTCAGTTTCATTGCAATTCTTGGTTAAAGCCCATGAATAAGATGTAAGAACATTGAGAAAAAAATGGAGTGAAACTCTTTAGGAGAGGTTATATTTTATACTGGAATTATGATTGTATAACTCTTGATAGAAACTGATCTTTATGATTAATTTCTCACTCTGCCCTGTTATTACTTCTGCTGGACAGGGTGCATGTTTTCTGACATTTGGTAATTCCAAGTTGCCATACTGTACAGAAGCACTTATATTTTTTTATTTATTTTATTTAAGAGTTTTTTTATACCGAGGTATAGCTAGCAGCCTTCACTCCGGTTTACAAGTACAACAACCTATTACATTTAACAGTAAACTGAAACCAGAAAAACTACTTATAATAAACAACATCAACGTTTATAATAGGGTATAACTGATCAAACCTTGTATATTGGGTGAACAAGTCAGGGTGATGATCAATAAGTTTTTTCGAAAACATTATTAGCTTAAAATGTTCTGTGTCATCGTCTTAGGGGTGATATTACATTTCCGAAAAAGGTTATGCTTTAGAAAATGTTATGTGGTATTAACCAATATCATCCTTGAATGTTTGACTGAATATCCATGTTTTGAGCTCTTTTTTTAAATGATTTAATGTTGCTTTGTGAGCTCAAGTGTTCTGGTAGTGAGTTCCATAATTTCGGACCCACAATGGATATGGCTCTGTTCCTTGTGGTGGATAGCTTGGCTAAAGGTTCCCAGTGGATAGCTTGGCTAAAGGTGGATAGCTTGGCTTATGGTTCCCAGTTACATTTAATTGAGTTTATGAAAGTTCTCTTTAATAGTTTTCCTGTATACTTGTGTTAATGTATTCTGCCTTGAGGCGACTGTTTTAATGTATTTCCGCCCTGGAGGCGACTGTTCAGTTCCTTGTAAACCGGTGCGATATGTATTCTTTACAGGAACATCGGTATATAAAAATGAAAAATAAATAAATAAAGGTAGTGATGGTATTTCTAGTTGTACTTGACTTGCTGTTCTAGTCGTACATTGCGATCTGTGTATATGTATGACATTGTCAAGGGCCGTGTTATCTGCTTTGTATATAGCATTGTGTAATATTGTTAGTATTTTGAATTCAATTCTTTTTTCTACCGGTAGCCAGTGTAGACTGTTGAGCACAGGGGTGATGTGGTCTGATTTCTTTTTGCCCGATAGGACTCTAGCTGCGGCATTCTGTAATAATTGAAGTGGTTTTAAGGCCACTTTAGGTAGACCTATCAAGAGAGAGTTGCAATAGTCGAGGCTGGTGAAAATAAAAGATTGTAAGACTGTTCTGAATTCCTGGTGGTGTAGCATCGGTTTTAGATGTTTAAGTATTTGGAGTTTATGGAAACCCTCTTTTGTTTTTGTTGTGATGTGCTTTTTGTAGTTTAGTTAACTGTCAATCCAAATCCCGAGGTCTTTTACGTTGTCTTTAAGTTGTATGTAGATGTTGTCTATTTGGAAGGATGGGGTGGTTTTTGATCCTGAGTTTTTTCTTTATATTAGAATGCATTCGGTTTTGCTCATGTTTAGACATAATTTTAGGTGGTTCAGCATATTTCTAATCGACTCAAGATGAGAGGCAGCTAGTGTCAGTGCATCTTCGATGGTGGAAGTAATTGGAATGAGGAGTTGTATGTCGTCAGCATACATATAGTAAGTTACGCCTAGGCTTGATAGGAGTTGGCATAGGGGAAGTAGATAAATATTAAAGAGTGTGGCCGAAAGAGCCAACCCTTGTGGCACACCTGTTTCAAGGGGGATGGCTTCTGATAATTTGTTATTGATGGAGACTTTGAAATATCTGTCTTTTAGGAATGAAGTGAACCAGCTAAGAGTTTTGCCTGAGAGCCCTATGTTTGCTAGACTTGATATTAGCCTTTTGTGGTCAACTGTGTCAAATGCTGCGGAAAGGTCGAGGAGGATTAGTAGATGGCTTATTTTGTTATCAAAGCCTCTTAGTATATTGTTGGATAGACTGAGTAGTAGAGTTTATGTGCTGAGGTTTTTCCTAAAGCCGTGTTGGGTGGGATATAGTATTTTGTAGTTATCGAGGTGTTCATTGAGTTGTTTCAGGACCGCTTTCTCTGTCATTTTTGCAAGTAGGGGTAAATTTGATATCGGACGGTAGTTGTTCAAGTCGTCTGGGTTCAGGTTTTTCCTTTTTAGTATTGGTTTGATTGTTGCGATTTTTTACTTTACTGGTAGCTCACCTTCTTTGAGAGATTTATTGATAATTGCTGCTACTGTTGGTGCTACGGAATGAGCAATTTCCTTTAGCTCTCGAGTGGGGATGGTATGTCCGGCTGGGTTTATTTTTCTTAGCATTTTTTCTGTTTCCGTGGTGGAGATAGGTTCGAAATTAGACCATGGTGTTATATTTGTTGTAGATATTTGGTTTTCTTTGACCGAGGAGTTGTTGAAGGCATCGGTTATTTTGGTTATTTTGTTCTTGAAGAACGTAGCTAAGTCCTGGCTTAAATTTTGTTTTCGGTTGTGTCGGATTTGGTGTTTTCAGAGATGAGGTTGTTTACTATGTTGTAAAGGGATTTGGAGTTATTGGTGGATTTTTTGATCTTTTGACTGTAGTAGTCACGTTTAGTATTCAGAATCATTTTTTTATAAGCGGCTAGTTGTGTGCGGTATCTCTACAGGGTTTCAGGGCACTTGTTTTTTGCCATTCTTTTTAAACTTTTCTGAGGTTGGATTTCATATTTCTTAATTGAGAGTTGAACCATGGGTTCCGTTGTTCTCTGCAATTCTTTAGTTGTTTAAATTTCTCAGGGTTTATATTATTTACGGTGTCTTCTGTGATTTGGAACCAGGATTGGACAGCATTATTTGTATTTGAGATGTCTAGATTTGCTAGTTGTTTTCCAAGTTCTTGTTGGAGAAGGTTGGTTTGGAAAGGAGGTCGGTATTTGAAAGATCGTGAATCATTTGTTGTTGCCGTGTTGTTGATGTTTGCTTGCGTCTTGCATTGTAAGAGGAAGTGATCGGACCATGGTACTGGCCTGTATGAAATAGATGTTTCTGAGAAATAGTTATTAGTGAAAATCAAGTCCAGTGTGTGTCCTGCTTTATGTGTTGGGTTGTTCACTTGTAGGTTGAAATTTAGACTTGATAGCATGTCTAGCATGGTTTGGCAATTTTGTGATCTGGGATTGGTATCTGTGTGAAGATTGAAGTCGCCAAGAATGATAGTAGGTTTTTTCGTGCTGATGTTTGTTATTAGGAATTCCAGGAGCGGAGAGATATTGTTATCTAGAAGTTTGGGTGGGCAGTATACTAGGCATATTTGTAGGTTTTGTGAGTCAAAGAGAGATATTTCATATTGTTTTGGGAAATTGTGTGGAATCACTTTCATAGAGAAGTGTTTTTTTTATAATAAGGAGTAGACCTCCTCCTCTTCGGGACTTGCATGGGATTGAAAATGTGTCATAAGCATTATTGTCTAGTTGATCTAATGCATAAAGTTGATCTAATGCATAAAGTTGATCTAGTTGATCTAATGCATAAAGCATAAAATATTAATTGATCTAATGCATAAAGTAACCCTAGCCAAGCCACAGGGAGGCTGAAATGCTGGAGCCAGCTAGTTTCCTGCCTCCCCACCCCTCCTTTGTAATTACAAGAAACTTTTTGCATTAGATCAGTTGGAGTGAGTGCCTCTGTCTTGTTTTGCAACTTGGCTATAGCTCTGAAGATGGTGGGGATCAAGCCTCAGACACACAGGCTGCCGGGCTCCTCAGTGTTGGAGGCAGACAGGAGGGGATGTAAATGGTCAGATGCTGTTGAATGGAGTTTATAAAATATTTTGTTGGCAAGTCTTTTGTTCAGCATTTCCTCACCTTGGTCAATATTTACTCATCAGAGTGATACAAGTTTTTGACAGCAAGACTCTGCTCCTGTTTTTCACAAGGCAATATTTCTGGGATATAGCATGACAGCGATCACTTTATTGAGCTGTTATTGGGTCAGATATATCATAAGAACATAAGAAGAACATAAGAAAATGCTATACTGGGTCAGATCAAGGGTCCATCAAGCCCAGCATCCTGTTTCCAACAGTGGCCAATCCAGGACATAAGAACCGGGCAAGTACCCAAAAACTAAGTCTATTCCATTCCATTCCTAGAACACATCAAACATTGTATTCCAGCACTACAATTGTTCCAGATTCCACAGTGAAAATGTCCTGGTATTCAGTTGGAGGTGGGGGGGGGGGGGGTCAGTGGGAACCACAAGGTCCAAACTAGAGCATGTTCTGCATCGGAGAAAAACTTCAGATCTGTTTCATTATTTCCTCCTAGTGCATTTTGTCTGATGCTACAAAGGGTGGCCAATAGCATTTAAAACATTAAAGAGAGCCAACTGGGAATCTCAGAAGAGTTTATAAACCAACAGGACAATATGCAGAGAAAGGTCAGTGTTAGGATTTGTAAGTATGTGGACCCTTTGACCGAGACGAGAGGTGGAATCGCCCAGGGGGAGGAGCCCCACTGAGCCTCACCGTCAGGAGGTGGAGTCTCGGCTGCGGGATGGGATACAGCAGCGGGTAGAATGAGAGAGAGAGTGATCCCTGGAGGTGGGCCACGGAGTGACATCGCAGCTGCTGATGTCACACTCAGCTTGGGAACTGTAGTAGACAAATAGTAATAGAACTACCCGAGTAGCATGGGTGCCGGTAGAAGTACAGTCACTAAAGTACACTGGGTCCGTAGAGACGGTATACAAGAGGGGCCCTTGGTGGGAGGTCACGGTAGTGGTCCGCAGAGCGGGGTACACCGGAGAGAGTTCCCATGTAGAGAATACAACAGGAACCGCAGTGTAATACTCACAGCGACTGAAGGCAGTAGCAAGTCCGGAGAAGCCTCGGGGAGCGAGGCAGGCAGGAATCCGTGTGAAGACCCTCTGATGAGCGGATAGCCAAGAGACGAGATAGGGCCCCCGAGGAGCGGGTACCTGATAGTCTCCAACACGGAAGTAGGAACCGGAACAGCATTGCAAAGAGAGTAGATAGTTGTAGCAAATGAACTCATTGCCAAGTCGCTGTCTGTCTGGGCTGGTGAGCTTTATCCAGGTTGAGTGACGTCATCTGGTGAGGACGCCCCCGAGGTTCCTGCCATGACGTGGTTAAAGCAGGTCGGGGAGTGCGTGCATGCGCCTAGGGAACCCCGCGGGTAAGATGGTGGTTGGCGGCGGCCATGCCGCTCAAGGAGGCCCGAGAACGGAGAGTGGAAGGCCGGTGGTAGCTGGCAGAGGCTGCGAGTTTCCCTAATGGAGCTAAGGCAGCAAACAAAGAGGTGAGCAACAGCGGCCGCAGCCGCCTGCGGCTGCGGAGCATAACAGTCAGATCATGTGACTTGACTGGCTGACATGGTTCCTACAGTATCTTTTGTTTTGTGAACCCTGTCGCCTCATTCAAGACTAGAGCACTTTAATGCCAAACCATGTGGTATCCATCTTGCCTGTCTTTGTCTGGTTTATTCTGAATTTTTCCTGTGAAGAAAAAAGTTCAATGGTTGGATCTTTGCAGACTCTCACAGTTCTTTTGCCTTGGGAACACAATTTATCAAAATTCAACATAAATTCCTGAATCTCACATAAGCCTGAATACCTGGAGATATTTGTCCTGTGGTAAACTTCTCATGTTAGGAATACAATCTTGGGGCAAGCTGGAATATTTGGCATTGTCCTGTGGAGACTTACTCCTTTACAGGATTTCTTGCATTCTAACTTTTGCAGAACAGGGGCCTGTACTTTAGAAGCTGTTCATAGGAGTCTGACTCTCACTCTGAACAACTGTGCCACAGAGCTAGCCCCACACCCAGAATTCTGCAGCCTGTTTGTACTCTGCTGGAAAGTTTAAGTAAAAGGCAAGCACACGCTTACAGTCCAAGGTATGCAGAGCTCGCTCACCCGGGTGAGTGTGAGGTCTTGGAAAGAAAGTGGGCAAGACAATAGACTGGTTTAAGTGGAAGTCAGTTACCACCTTAGGTAGGAATTTAGGGTGAGTGCGGAGAACCACCAGGTCATGGAGGAACCTTGTATACAGCGAGTAGGTTACAAGGGCCTGCAACTCACTGACCCTGCGAGTGGATGTAATGGCTACTAGGAAAATGACATTCCATGTAAGGTATCTGAGTTCGCAGGAGCGCAGGGGTTCAAATCGAGGACGCATGAGCCGTGCAAGTACCAAGTTGAGGTCCCAGGCCATGACTGGTGGGCATAGAGGAGGCTTAAGCTGTAGTAAGCCTCTCTTGAAGCGACCCACAAGGGGTTGAGCCGATATGGGGGCATCCCCTATTCCTCAATTGCAAGCGGAGATGGCACTCAGATTTACTCGTATGGAGGAATTCTGGAGACCAGATTCCGAAAGGTGCCAGAGATAGTCTAGGAGTTTCAGCGTGGGGCAAGAAAAGGAATCAATGCCTTTCTGTGTGCACCACAAGGTAAATCTCTTCCACTTAAAGCGATAAGACTTTCACATAGAAGGCTTTCGTGAAGCTACTAGGACATGAAATACGTTACTAGAAAGGTTGAGGGGCTGTAGTATCAACCTTTCAACATTCAGGCTGTTAGAGACAGGGTCTGGAGGTTCAGGTGGCGCAACTTGCCGTGATTCTGTGTAATGAGGTTGGGCTCCGTGCACAGGCGAATGGGTTCCTGGACAGAGAGGTCAAGAAGAATGGGAAACCAGACTTGGCATGGCCAATACGGGGCTATGAGTATCATTGAGCTTCGGTCCTGTTGTAGTTTCACAAGAGTCTTGCTTATTAGCAGAATCAGAGAGTACGCCTATAGCAGGCCTGTATTCCAGGGGTGGGTGAAGGCATCCAAGGCTAGTGCTCTTTGGTCCCTATGTAGGGAGCAGAATCGTTCCACTTTGCAGTTCAGCTTGGACGCAAATAGGCCGATGTCCAGCTGATCCCATCGGTGGAAGATCCTGCTCGCAACCAAGGGATTCAGAGACCACGTGTGGGGCTGGAATGTCCAGCTGAGGCGGTCCGCTACTACATTCTGTGTGCCTGCCAGGTAAGTGGCACGCAGTAGTATTAAGTGTGACAGGGCCCAGGCCCAATTCTCGCCGCCTCTTAGCAGAACAGGTTAGAGCCCATGCCCCCCTGTTTGTTCAGGTACCACATTGCTACTTGGTTGTCTGTTTGAATCAAGACAACCCTGTTGCACAGGCAATACCGGAATGTATAAAGGGCGTACCGCATTGCTCGAAGCTCTAGGAAGTTGATCTGACAGTTTGCTTTGGCTTTTGTCCAAATCCCTTGGGTTTGCAGGCCTTCGACATGGGCTCCACAACCTAGGTTGGAGGCGTCCGTGGTCAAGGTCACTTGAGGAGTTGATTGCTGAAAGAGAAGACCTTTCTGCAAGTTGGCCTTGTGTCCACCAGGCAAGAGATAAACGAAGTTGGCTGGTAATGTGGACTAGGGATGAGAGTGGCTGAGTGGCTTGGTTCCACTGAGATCTCAAGGTCCATTGTGTCATTCTCATGGCTAGATGAGCCATTGGGGTAACTTGGACCGTTGATGCCATATGGCCTAGCAACGTGAGTAGCTGGCGAACCGATGCTACGTGCCGACGACATATTGAGCTGGCAAGATTGGACAGCGTGGTTGCGCAGTCGTTGAGTAGGAACCCCTTGGCCACTGTAGTGTCTAGGCATGCTCCAATAAAGGAGAGATGGTGAGACGGTGTCATGAGGGATTTCGGGTAGTTTATCAGAAATCTCAATGAGTGGAGAAGTCGTGTGGTGAAGTTGAGGGAGTCAGGAGCTCCTTCTCTGGATAGTCTTTTTATAAGCCAATCATCCAGATAAGGGAAGACATGGACACCCTTGAGGCATAACTGTGCTGCCACAACTGCCAGGCATTTTGTGAACACTCGGGGCACCGAGGCAAGGCCAAATGGCAGTACCTTGTATTGATAGTGTCTTTGTCCGTCTACAAATCGTAGGTATTTTCAATGAGGAGGAAAGATTGCAATATGGGCATAAGCATCTTGAAGATCCAGAGAGCAGAGCCAATCCCCCTGCTGAAGGAGCGGGAGCATGGTACCCAGGGACACCATTCTGAACTGTTCTTTGTGGAGAAATCTGTTCAAGGCACGAAGATCTAGAATAGGTCGGAGGCCGCCGGTCTTTTTTAGGATTAGAAAATACAAGGAGTAGAACACTCTCCCCTGCTGAGTCGAGGGAACCGGTTCTACGGTCCTGGTATAAAGAAGGGTTGAGAGTTCTGACTCAAACATTAGTGTGTGATCATCCCAGCTCCATGCTGGAATGGGTGGGGAGTTCGGGGGTACTGCTGAAAAATTTAGGAGGTAACCGTGGGTATTGATGGTGTGTACCCATCGGTCTGCGGTAATTGGGCGCCAATTAGTTGTGAGGTGGCAAAGGAGGCCTCCCATTGGTGAACTGGGCTGTGGGATCAGGGGGGGTGACTGCTGCTCTCTGGATAGGAGTCAAAATCCAGCTGCAAGACCAGCTTGGGGAGCTGGCTGCACTCTAGGAGTCCTCTGTTGATGGGTATGTCCTCTCTGAGGGGCCTGAGCTGTCTGAGCATGGGATGTAGGAGGATAGTACCTACATGGTCAAAAAAATTGTTTTCTAGTGTCCCTACTTGTGCTCCTACGGGCTACGGAAGGTGTATCTGAGGTGACAGTTGACGCAGGGTTTCATGATGGTATTTAAGCTGGGCCACTGCGTCCTGGATCTTATCCCCAAACAGGTTTTCTCCTGTACAGGGGAGATTGTGGTTAATAGTTTAAGAATATGAGTTTTAGCTGTTCGGTTTTTTTACAAAGCCCGCTCAGTGTATGGAAATAAGCTGGGGAAGCACAACGCTCATTCTCTCTTCCAGCACCTTTGCCAATATTTTAAAGTCAGAATTCAAGAAAGAAATAGGTCTGTAGGAGGAGAGAAGTAAGGGATCTTTACTGGGTTTAGGGAGAACTATGATGTGAGCTGTGTTAAAGTCACGTGGGAGAGTGTTGCTTTCTAATGCCTTCGCATAATATGTAGACAGGGTTTCTGCTAATTGTGGTTTTAATATTTTGTAAAAGTCGTAGGCGAACCCATCTGGGCCTGGGGCTTTGCCCGATTTACTAGTAGTTATAACCCAGAGAATTTCTTCCGTTTGTATGGGTTTGTTAAGAAAGGACAATTGTATTACATTTATTTTAGGGAGGGAAATATTGTGAAAGAAGGCTTCTTCGTCTAAGGAGGATCCTAGGGAATCGTCAGTGTAAAGGGTTTCATAAAATTTGCAGAAGATCTCATAAATCTCACATTTCTTTGTGACTGTGTGACTGCTAGTCATTTTCATGCATTCAATGTACGATTTTTGTTTGTGAGAATGAACTAAGTTGGCCAGGAGCCTCCCTGCCTTATTCCCAAAGCATAAAAAATTAAGCTCTGAGGCCTGCAGGACCTTCAGCGATCTTTGGTGTAAGCAAAGATTCAGCTCTTATAAGATTTCAAAGTATGCCTTATTTGTCTCTTTTGTGGGGTGGGTCACCATGGCTCGTTTTACTACTTTTAGACACTTTTCCAGATCTAGGATGGATTGGTGTATCCTCCGGTTATGCCTAGCTACATAAGCTATAATGTCACTTCTTAGTACAGCTTTCCCAGCTTCCCAAAATGAAAGAGGGGAGTCAGCATGCTGTGTAAAGGAAGCCTAATTGTGCCACCTTTCCTTCAAATAGGATTGGAAATCTGTGTCATCTTTTAAATAACTAGGGAACCTCCAAATACGCTCCCCAGAGTCCCACTTCCCCAGGCGGAGATCAAGCCTAATTGTGGAATGATCCAAAATCGCCTGTGATCTAATCTCAGCTTAGGCTACCATTGCAAAGTCTGCCTGTGTTATCAATATGTAGATGATTCAAGAAAGGGAAGAGTGGGCACGAGATATGTGAGTGAAATCTTTCTCTACCGGATGCAGCGACCTCCATGGGTCAAGTAAATTGTATTCTTTAACAAGAATGCAACTCCTTTTTCTCTGGATGGTAAAGGACAGGGTCCTGGGGGGCTTTTGTCTATCGATGGATCTAATACATAGTTAAAATCCCCTGCCACCAAAACTGATCCTTGGGCATTCAAAACCAATTGATGTAGTACATAATTAAAAAAGGAGTGAGAGTAGCTGTTTGGGGCGTATAGTGAACATAAAGAAATTGGATATCCTTTAAGTAGCCCCGTTACTAACAGGAATCTATCCTCCGCATCACGAAAAGAGTTATGTACCTGAAACTGGAGATTCTTGTGAATTAATATAGCGACCCCCCCTCTTTTTTTGCCTTTCACTTCCGAATATAGACAGGAGCCGACCCAATCCCTTTGAAGCTTTTTGGATTCTGAATCAGACAGATGGGTCTCTTGAATGCAAGCAATGTTGGCCTTGCACTTCTTCAGATGCTATAGCACCTTCTTCCTCTTTATTGGGGAACCTACACCATTCATGTTCCAGGAAATAATATGAGTATTCTCACTTGACATTAGAGCAAGACATTGGTTCTGTGGGTATAAAGAATAATGTTAGAGATTTAACCCATGCAGGACCCCCAGCCAGCCCCACATGCAGCAAAACCATTCCGTATGCCCAAAATAAATAACAATCCGTTGATCGCATCCCATATAAGGATCTCATAGCTTATATAACATTGGGCTCTGTTCTATTTTTTCCAAGCTGAGCAGTTATACTGATTAGATAAAGAAATTGTGGAAATAGGATGTTTCTTGACACTGAAACCCACCTCCCTCCCTCTCCCCCAATAGATTCAAAAAGGTCCCCAAACTATATGGGCTGGTTGGGGCATTATAAGACGGGAACGGGTGCCCCCCTCCATATCCCTGTATAGAGCATAACTGCGATGCTATCTCGAGTTCCCGCACTGTAACCCCAAAGCAGAGTAAATAGGACTGTCTGCGCACCACTAAACATTAGAGTCCAGAAAGCAACTAGAGCCTCAGTAGTGACAACATAAAAAAGAAAAAGAAAAAAGACAAAAAGGGTAAAGGCAGAAAAAAAAAACCTCCTTCTCTGTGCTTCTGGCCATCCCATCTTCGGGTCCTATACCATTCAGGCACTGTCTGGGTCGTCCAAATCAGGCCAACGCTCAGAGCAGCAAGATGGAGGCTAATCATGCAGCCAAGGTGACAAAGGTCGCCAGTCGAAAGTCAGGGCCTCTGTCTGCAGCAGAGTAGGGCTTAACCGCTCGTGCCTGATTAGGTACTGTGCGTTATGTCCGAGAGGAATATCCACCTAGTTCTTTATAGATGAAGAGCCCACATCAAGCGCCTGAGAAAATCATAGTTCTTGCCGCAGACATTTAATGGGTATTTGTGCCTGATACTTAACTGTTGATGGTACCGATGTAGAGTTGCCCCTCTTGGACAGAGTCGAACACTTTAGCTTGCCCATCCTTCCAGACTTAATTTTGCAGGGAAGAGCAGGGCAAATTTAATATGCTGCTTAAAGAGCTGATCGCATATTGGGATAAAATTCTTCCACAGCGATGTCACGCAGGCTGAATAGTCCTGAAAAATATGGACTTTCTACAGATTATAGCTCAGATCTAGGTTCTTGCGATAAGCCTGATTGATAGCTTGCTTGTGTGCAAATTTTAAAACTTTTGCAATCACGATCTGTGATCTCGTCTCCTTCTCTTTGCGGGGCCCAAGTCTATATGCTCTTTCAATAGAGAAAGACTGGCGCAGGTCTGGCAGATTCAGGCTTTCCGGGAGCCATGATTCTAGGAAGGTACTAAGGTTCCTATCTTCGATGGTTTCAGGAAGCCCTAAGAACCTCAGGTTGGACCGCCTAGATCTGTTCTCTAGGTCATCCAATTTTTTCTTCATTCGCTGCCAGGGAATGCTCTAGGGCCACCAATTTGACTGCTTGTGCCGTCTTCTAGGACTGAGATCCTTCTTCAGCTTGACATTGCGGATGGGATAGAAGGTAAAATTTGTCTTTTTGCGGATGACACTAAGATCTGCAATAGAGTGGACACGCCGGAAGGAGTGGAGAGAATGAAACGGGATTTAAGGAAGCTGGAAGAGTGGTCGAAGATATGGCAGCTGAGATTCAATGCCAAGAAGTGCAAAGTCATGCATATGGGAAGAGGAAATCCGAATGAACTGTATTCGATGGGGGGGGGGGGGGGGGGGGGAAGGCTGATGTGCACGGAGCAGAAGAGAGACCTTGGGGTGATGGTGTCTAATGATCTGAAGTCAGCAAAACAATGTGACAAGGCAATAGCAAAAGCCAGAAGAATGCTGGGCTGCATTGAGAGAGGAATATCGAGTAAGAAAAGAGAAGTAATTATCCCCTTGTACGGGTCCTTGGTGAGGCCTCATCTGGAGTACTGTGTTCAGTTCTGGAGACCGTATCTCCAAAGAGACAGAGACAAGATGGAAGCGGTCCAGAGAAGGGCGACCAGAAAGGTGGAGGGTCTTCATCTACATATGTACACCCTGGAAGAAAGGAGGAGCAGAGGTGATATGATTCAATCTTTCAGATACTTGAAAGGTTTTAATGATCCAAAGACAACGACAAACCTTTTCCGTCGGAAAAAAATCAGCAGAACCAGGGGTCACGAGTTGAAGCTCCAAGGAGGAAGACTCAGAACCAATGTCAGGAAGTATTTCTTCACGGAGAGGGTGGTGGATGCCTGGAATGCCCTTCCGGAGGAAGTGGTGAAGACCAGAACTGTGAAGGACTTCAAAGAGGCATGGGATAAACACTGTGGATCCATCAAGTCTAGAGGACGTGAATGAAGAGTGGGTGGCTCACAGGAATGATGCCTACTGCCTGGAGATTATACCCTTATTCAATAAACATACACACAGTTAATGTGACTCCAACATTGCTCTAAGCTTCAACGGCAAGAGGAAGTGTGGAAAAAAAGGATTTGCATTCACAAAAAGTGGGGAGTAGCTTGCTTGTTACGGCGGTTACTACCCAAACTAAATAAGCCAGATACTTTACTTTCAATACATATCCAGCATAGCTTTCTGCTTCAACGGCAGGGGAGAAAGTCTGATACTTCACTTTCAACACACATCCAGCATAGCTCTCTGCTTCAACGGCAGGGGAGAAAGTCTGATACTTCACTTTCAACACACATCCAGCATAGCTCTCTGCTTCAACGGCAGGGGAGAAAGTCTGATACTTCAAGCAAATCCAACATAGCTCTCTGCTTCTACGGCAGGGGAGAAAGTCTGATACTTCACTTTCAACGCATATCCAACACAGCTCTCTGCTTCTACGGCAGGGGAGGAAGTCTGATACTTCACGCATATCCAACATAGCTCTCTGCTTCTACGGCAGGGGAGAGAGTCTGATACTTCACTTTCAAAACACATGCAGCATAGCTCTCTGCTTCAACGGCAGGGGGAACGTAGAAAGGTGGATCTATATACAGACAATAACCAACAAGGACTGAGTTACATAGTCTGGGTAAACAAAGGCAATGGGTGTAGCTTGCTTATTGCGGTGGTTACTACCCCTAACTATGGTAGATATTCGTTTGGATGCAATTCCAACACTGCTCTCTACATTAATGGTGTGGGTGGAAGGGAAATAGAACCAAAAGGTTACTAAGAGCCAACAGTAACAGAAGTATGAGAGAAATTAAAAAAAAAAAAGTGCATAGCTTGCTGGGCAGACTGGATGGGCCGTTTGGTCTTCTTCTGCCGTCATTTCTATGTTTCTATGGATTCATGTCTGCGAGGGCTTGTTTAACCTCCAGCTGAGTAGATATGCTGGTGAGTTTTTCTTCCAGCGCGGATAGCACTACGGCTTTAATACTGGCAAGGGCAGCGTCGTTGATGTCCATTAATTCTCCTGCTGCCGGCGAGGCTACCATTTTTGCCTCTGAGCCTTGAGGTTTTTCTTTCTCCTTTTTTGATCCCTTAATGGGCATATCTGATGGAGATTTTTGCATATATGGCACAATCAACATATGCCTTGCTGGTGACTCGGGTTCCTTTCTTGAAAAAGCTCTTTAGATTGCAGATTAATAGTTGATTTAGGGATGGGGCACCCGGAGCTCAAGAAGAAATGTCCTCTTTAGCTCATCCCGTCATGTGACCCCCCACCCCCATGTTCTTACTCTTTTTAAGCAAATGGAAACTTGACTGATGGCATCATAAAATGAACCCTGTATCAGGACAAAGAACTGGATGTTGTCAGCATAAAGTTTAAAGCCTACATCCAGGTCGGCCATGATTTTACATACAGGCACAATGTAAAAATTAAATAGCAAGGTTGAAAAGGCAGAGCCTTGTGGGACACCTGCCTTAATTGAAAAAAAACAGAAGTCTTGTGGCCACCATTCACAATTCCTTGGGTTTCACCAGTTAGGAAAGATTAGAACTATTTCAACACAGTATCACCAATTCCCATTTGGTTAAGTCATTCCAGCAACAATGTATGGTCAACAAAATCAAAAGCAGCTGTTTGGTCCAGGAGTACTAAAAAATACTCCTGGCCCTGACCAAAAACCCTAAGAAAAATGTGAACTAATGACAACAGCAAGGTTTTCATATTATGAGCAGGTCTAAATCCATAATGATGAGGATTTAAAATCTAATTATCCACAAATACTTCAAGTTGAGTTAAAACAAGACATTCTAAGATCTTTGATAAAAAAAAAGGTAGTTTAGAAATTGGTCGATAATTATTAAAATCATCAATGCCAAATTGGACTTGTTTTAAGATCGGCTTTACTGATGCTCTTTTTGAGCATTGGGTACATAAGAACATGCCATACTGGGTCAGACCAAGGGTCCATCTAGTCGAGCATCCTGTTTCCAACAGAGGCCAAACCAGGCCACAAGAACCT
Organism: Rhinatrema bivittatum; assembly: GCF_901001135.1. Taxonomy (NCBI): domain Eukaryota; kingdom Metazoa; phylum Chordata; class Amphibia; order Gymnophiona; family Rhinatrematidae; genus Rhinatrema; species Rhinatrema bivittatum. Next base: position 10,395,711 of record NC_042629.1, on the reverse strand, counting down.
GGCAAGTACCCAAAAACTAAGTCTATTCCATGTTACCGTTGCTAGTAATAGTGGTGGTTATTATCTAAGTGAACTTAATTAATAACAGGTAATGGACTTCTCCTCCAAGAACTTATCCAATCCTTTTTTAAACACAGCTATACTAATTGCACTAACCACATCCTCTGGCAACAAATTCCAGAGTTTAATTGTGCGTTGAGTGAAAAAGAACTTTCTCCGATTAGTTTTAAATGTGCCACATGCTTACTTCATGGAGTGCCCCCTAGTCTTTCTATTATCTGAAAGAGTAAATAACTGATTCACATCTACCCGCTCTAGACCTCTCATGATTTTTTTTTTATTATCTCTTTATTAAATTTGTAACATTTACAAAGTAAATAAATTCACTTTGCACATGAAATACAATAGCATGTCATAACACTTTGATAATCCTCAATCAAACAGAGAAAATATTTCAAAAGAAAATTATATCTTATCTCAGCCTATGTCATTGCTAAAACATCATAGAGGCAATACTTGCAAGAGATTTCTGTGTAGATTACTTAGGAGAAATTCAAAGAAAATTTACAAAAGAATTGAAATCTGATAATGAAGTTGGTTATATAAGAGTCGACCTTTATATTTAATTACCTCCATTAACATTTTCAATACTCAGGAATAGCTGAAAGGTATTAATGCACAGGAATCACGCCTTTTTTAATGGAAAGAAAACTGTAGAACAAGAGTTCATAATATGAAGCTTCAAGAGAACAGTCAGGACCAACATCAGGAAGTAGAGGATTTTGAGGAGGTATCCCAGGAAAAGCTTTGTTAGATTCAAGGGCCGAAGAGGGCGATCTAAAGGCACTCACCCACAGATAGCTTGACATAGCCGTGAGTAGTGGGCCTCCGAACTCTGGTCAATGCTGAAATCCTCAACTAACATAGAGAATGGAGCCACCCCCTCCCCCTCCTCTTCACACCATAGATGCACCAGAGAAATCAGGTTACACACACGCCAGTCCTTGAGGGCCGAAGAAAAGGTACAGCTGGGCAGAATAGAATTACTGTAGTGTTATTATTTAGGAGAGTTGTGGGTGGATCCTTGGACCGATGGCAGATGACCATGCCCCCGGGGGAAGATCCCGAGAGGGACCACCGGTCAGGCTCAGAGTTAGGAGACAGACACACACTAGTTCTTTTATTAGACAGTATACTGAACCACCAGAGGTGGCAGTAGTGAGCTGGAATGCCCGGTTGGGCTGTAGTCCCTCAGATACTGGAACAGCATCCCTGGAGGCTGAGCTTTAGAGAAACTGAAATATAGTGAGTAGGCAGGGTATGCAGAGTTCATCGACAGAACCTGATGGTAACACTCACACAATGTCTCATAGAAGCCCAGGAGCTGGAATGAAGTAGGCCCTCAAGGAGCGAGTACCTGGTTCCAGGGAAAGCTCTGAGAAAGCGATGGTAACTCACAGATGTAGTAGGCAGCGATGACTTCCAGGCAGAAGTGAATTCCGAAGAAGTCCGGGAACGAGGGCCCTCGAGGAGCGAGTACCAGTTCCAGACTGCAACCTACAAAGTAAGAGAGAGAGCAAGGCCCCCGAGGAGCGGGTACCCCTGGTAAGTCCGAGGAGGCAGAGTAGCGTAGATAGAACGAATCCTTATCTGTTATCCTTATCCTTGCTAACTCGAATTGTTAGCAATTCAGAGACCTTTAAATATCTGAAGCGGATGACATCATCTCAGGGGGACGCCCCTGAGGTTCGCGCCACTTCTGGTACTTGAGGCGGGGCTGCGCCGCGCACGCGCCCCTTGGCATCAGTCAACATGGCGGATTGCAGCGTCGGGCCGGTTGGGGGACGCCGGACGAGGACGGCCGAAAGAGAATCGCTGCGGCAGCCAGCCTTCCATCAACCCCGGAGGGAGTCACCAATGCGGTAAGGTGGGTGGAGTGGAGACGTCGGGCAGCGACGGTCGCAACATGTAGAGGGGACAAATAGGCGAGATCTCCTCCTCTTCCAAATTTAGGAAACGTATGACCTGGCGCCAAGGGTGAAAAGTTGGATTCACCTGTCTGTACTAAGGAAAATAAAATTATCAGGTAAGCAGTAATTTCTTTTTTCTTAGTGTGCAGACAGGTGAATCTAAAACCAGTGGGATGTACCAAAGCTACTCCTAAATAGGATGGAAGGCTGCCTGCGATCCAGCCAAAACCACACGTGCAAAGGCTGTATCCTCCCGGGCCTACACATCCAGGTGATAATGCCTGGAAAAGGTGTGACGAGAGGACCATGTCGCAGCTTGACAAATATCGATGGGAGAAAACAATCTAACCTGAGCCTTAGTAGAATAAGCCCTAATCTGACTAGTCAACAGCTGCTCAGCATCCACATATGCGACCGTGGGCTATTGTAGCCTGTGAAACCGGCTCACCCTGCTTGCTCCCACTATGAAGTATAAACATCCGGTCCGTATTTCTGAGAGGTTCAGAAACCTCTAAATACCTCAAAATATGCCTCTTGATATTCAAGGCCCGTAACAGGTGATATTTATCCGCATCTCTTTCCCTGTCCAGAGACAGCAGGGAAATAGACGAATTCAAGTGAAATTTCGAGACACTGTTGGCAAAAGAGAAGGTACAGTATGCAGCTGTATTGCCCCTAGAGTCACTTGTAGAAATGGCTCCTGGCAAGACAATGCCTATAGTTCAGATATTCAAAGAACAGAACAAATTATCACAAGGAACACTGTTTTTAAGGACAGTAACCTCAAAGAAAGGTTATATATCAGTCGAAAAGTAGGGCCCACTAAAAATCCAAAATTAGATTAAGACTCCACAAGGGCACTGGTAACTAGAGATGTGAATCGTGTGCCCGATCGTTTTAACGATCAGGTTCGGATGGAGGGAGAAAAAAATCGGATCGATGTGAATTGGAATTGGTTCCGATTCCAATTCACATCGTTAATTTTTTAGTGAGGCCTGAGCAGATTTAAAAAACCCTACCCCGACCCTTTACAAATGACCCCTTTGCTCTCCCACCCTCCCGAACCCCCCAAAAATGTTAAAATACCTGGTGGTCCAGTGGGGGGGGGGGGGGGGGGGGGGGTCCTGGCGCGATCTCCCGCTCTCGGGCCATCGGCGCCATTTTGGCTACCACTGATAAAAATGGCGCCGATGGCCCGATAAAAAAAAACCCATCCAGACCCTTTACAAATTACCCCTTTGCTTCTCCCACCCTCCCGACCCCCCCAAAAACCTTTTACATGTACCTGGTGGTCTAGCGGGGGGTCCGGGAGCCATCCCTTCAATCATACCCTCGGTGCCGGTGCTGCTGGACTGGTTTCAAAATGGCGCCGATCGCTTTTGCCCTCACTATGTCACAGGGAGCGACCCTTAAAGGCCATACCATAAGACAAAATCGATTTGGAACTTAGTGAACAACAGACCGATTTGGATCTTCGTGAAGAACAGGCCCCTGCCGTAGTAATCTCTATGCAGTGGAAACCGGGAGGGGAGATTCCACCAGGAGCCTTTCCAGATCTGCATACCATGGTCTCCTGGGCCAATCTAGTGCCACCAGAAGCATCATCCTCCTGTGACTCTCGATCCTCCGAACCATTCTTCCCAACATGGGCCAAGGGGGAAAAGCATATAGCACCTTGCCCTCCGGCCACTCCTGCATGAGTGCATCGATGCCCAAGGACTTTGGATCTCTCCTGCAACTGAAGAATCGAGGAACTTTTGCATTGCGAAAAGTCACCAGCAGGTCTAGAAAAGGAAGGCCCCAGCGAGCCACTATTAGATGAAATATTTTGCTTGTAAATTCCCATTCTCCTGCTTTTACATTATCTTTTCCTGCAATGTGCGAGGCTGAGATCTCCTGAAGATGCACTTCTGCCCATTCCATAAGTTGGGCTATTTCCTGTGACACTTGTTGGATCTTGGTTCCTCCCTGCCAATTGATGTACGCCACTGTCGTTGCACTGTCCGACATTATCTGGATTGCTTGACCCTGCAATCTGTCGCCAAACCGCAAGCATGCCAACTGGATCGCATGGGCTTCCAGCCAATTGATGTTCCAGAAAGACTCTTCTGCACTCTTCTGCCCTTGTGCTGTCAGTTCCTGACAATGAACTCCCCAACCCTGGAGGCTCACATCTGTCGTGAGTACCAGCCAGTCTGGTGATCTTACGGAAACCCCTTTTCTTATATGATCCACTTTTAACCACCACTGCAGTTAAGAGTAGACCTCAGTCGGCAGGTGAAGCCTCATCAAATAATCTTCACTGTGGGCTCCATCAAGATAGCAGAGTGTGCCTCGCCCATGGCACCACCTCCAGGGTTGCCGCCAACAATCCAAGCACCTGAAGGTAGGAACACACTGTTGGGCATATTGTGTTCGTCAATAGACGCACCTTTACCATCAGCTTCTGAATACTGCCCTCTGGCAGAAACTCCCTGCCCTGTTTCATGTTGAACTGAACACCAAGATACTCCAGTGACTGTGATGGCTGAAGATTGATTTTGGCCAGGATCACAACCCAACCTAGCTTCTGTAACAAGATTACCTTGTGCGAGTCCCGGAGGCTCTCTTACAGACTCTTGGCCTGAATCAGCCAGTCATCCAAGTATGGGTGCACCAGGATCCCATCTTTTCTCAATTCTGCTGCTACCACCACCACAACCTTGGAAAAGGTTCTGGGCATGGTGGCCAAACCTAAAGGTAACACTCGAAACTGATAATGACTTCCCAGAATCATGAAATGCAGAAATTGTTGATGCTCTAGCCAGAAGGGAATATGCAGGTATGCCTCAGACAGATCCAGAGACATCAGAAACTCCCCTGACTGTACTGCCATTATCACTGAGCGCAAGGTTTCCATGTGAAAATGAGTCACACGCAAATGACGGGTGACTCCTTTGAGATTCAGGATGGGACAAAAAGAACCCTCCCTCGGGCACCACAAAATAATGGAATATTGGCCTCTATTTTCTTGAGATGTGGGCATTGGAATTACAGCCCTGAGGAATATTGACAACATAACCTCCACTGCCTGTCTCTTATGTGGAGAGTTGCAGGGAGACACCATAAACACATCCAGAGGCACACTGTGAAACTCCAGCACATAGCCATCCCTTATCACCTCCAGCACCCACTGGTCTGTCGTGATCTCGACCCACCGCCGATAAAAAAGAAAGATGTAACCTCCTATCTCTTGATCCTGGAGGTGGATTAGCACACCTTCATTGGGAGGCTCGGGGTGATCCACTACCTGAGCCTGCGCCCCATCTGGGCTGCCTGGGACAAAAGGACTGAAATCTACCCAAAGATTGAGTCTTTTGAAAAGTCACTCCTCAGTAGAGTCAAAAACGTCTGAACCCACTAGCATGACCTCGCATGATGAAGGATCGCAGCGCCTTTTTTTTTCCTTTGATAATCGAGGAACCAGGGACTCATCCCACTTATTGGCCATTTTCTCCAGCTCGCTCCCAAATAAGAGTGAGCCTTTAAAGGACAACTTTGTAAGGTTAGATTTTGAGATTGTATCAGCCAACCAATTTCTCAGCCATAACTGATGCCTAGCTGCTATTACTGAAGCAACCCCTCTGGCCGAAGTGTGGATCAAATCGCAGCCAGCTTTTGCCAAAAAGGCGGCTGCTGGTTCCATCACTGCCCTGAAATTCACACTAGATTCATCAATCTCCTGATAGCAATAAACAAGAGCAAGCCATCAGGGAATAACAGGAAGCTATCTGCAAATTCATTGCCATTGCTTCAAAGGCCTGCTTAAGGATAGCTTCAATTCTCCTATCCTACACATCCTTCAAGACTGCTCCCCCCTTCTACAGGAATAATCGTCTACTTGGTAACAGAACACACAAGCACATCCACCTTCGAAAACCGTAATTGCTCTCTCGCAACTGGATCCAGAGGGTACAGTCCTTCCAAGATTCGATCCTCTTTAAAATTCACTTCTAGGGCGTCACATTCAAGACCAATTAATTCTTGAATGGCTTCCATAACAGGGAAGAAGCATGAGGCTTTATGCAAGGAAATCAAAATAGGATCTTTCCTTGGCTCAGCCCCAGGAACTCTCAGCATCTTCAATGTCTGGGAAATCAGAGCCCATAACTCATCTTTATGAAAGAACCTCAACACAGTTATATAGGGCTCCAATCCCGGAGGAATTTCCCCATCCTCCAAGAAGTAAGGATCAGTCTCATCATTCATGTCATCTGAGTCCCTATTAGGAAGACCAGCTACAGGCGTACCCCGATGCTTACCCGTAGCATCCAGAGTGCTGGATTTCACCCCGACCTGTCAAGATTGGCTGGAGCTGGGGAACTGCACCTGAAGGAAGGAGTGCAGTCTTTGAAAAATTTTTACCCATGAAAAGGGAGAAGAATCCATGTCAAAACCAAGGGGCAACTATCCTGTGCCCACTGAACTACATTCCCCTGCTGACAAACATAAGAACATAAGATATGCCATACTGGGTCAAACCAAGGGTCCATCAAACCTAGTATCCTGATTCCAACAGTGGCCAATCCAAGTCACAAGTACCAGTTAGGAGAGCTCCAAATTAGGTGACCCTTTTGGTAGCTCCCATTCCTGCACCAGGCTGGGAAGAACCAGGTTCAGTAAAATTAAAAGCAAGTAATTCTCCCTGAGCCTCCAAACTGTGCTGACACAAATTCGAGGAAACGCCAGGTTGGGATGCCTGAATATAACAAGCAACACATAGGGCAAGGCGCTTAGGTTTCTTCAGTATGGGCGCCATCAGTCTGTCAATAAGCCCTAACAGGCACATGACCATAGTGCACCCAAAAAAAAATTAGGCGTTTACAGATAAGGCGCACAACACTGTGCCTATATAAGTGTCCAAACTGAACTTCCCCAGGACACTCAGATAATGTGCACAAAATGTGCATGCGTGTGCATGCGCATAAAAAAGGCACATGTGTGCGCACTCAAATGGGCGCTCTGGTACATAAGAACATAAGAAATTGCCATGCTGGGTCAGACCAAGGGTCCATCAAGCCCAGCATCCAGTTTCCAACAGAGGCCAAACCAGGCCACAAGAACCTGGCAATTACCCAAACATTAAGAAGATCCCATGCTACTGATGCAATTTATAGCTACTGTTTAGGGTGTATGATCTGTGGAGCAATGGGGAAATTCCCCCTTCGTTTCTACAGTTCTGTGGATTCCTTGGGTTGAAAATAGCAAATAAAGTACGAGATTCCAGATCTCTACATTCCAGGCACAAGAGTTGCTTCCCAAAGTCACTCCCTAAAGGGTGAGAAAACCTGAAGGTTGGAATGAAACAGAAATGATCAACAGAAATACAGCCAACTATTTATCAATATCTAAGGTTTGGTCTTGGCATATTTAGGATTTGTCTTTAATGTACACCTTATAGCAGTCTGCTTTAAGAACTGCTAATGAGTGTTCAATTTTTTTTTTTAAAAAGATAAACAATGGTATTTAATGATAGGATTTTACTCACCACTGCCTCCAATGACATTCAGAATATAAAACAGATGGGCTATGGTACCCTTGAAAGAAGTAAAGCAGAAAAGCATTTCCTAACCACCAGATTCCACTACACAGCTTTTATATGGCTTGAGTGGAAGAGTATGTCCTGGGATAGAAGAGACCACAAGAGTGACAGAGGATCCCACAAAAAGAAGCAGCAGCTTCTAGTGAGGGACTCTATTGTCAGGAGAATAAGAACATGCCATACTGGGTCAGACCAAGGGTCCATCAAGCTCAGCATCCTGTTTCCAACAGTGGCCAATCCAGGCCACAAGAACCTGGCAAGTACCCAAAAACTAAGTCTATTCCATGTTACCATTGCTAGTAATAGCAGTGGCTATTTTCTGTCAAATTAATTAATAGCGGGTAATGGCACTCTTATGCGCCCAACTAGGAGCCCAACCAAATGTACAACAGGCTGCACAGTCGGGCGCACAAGAACGATCCGATGGAAAAGGGCAGTCTGCAGCACATAAAAAATGTGCAAAAACATGGCGAACCAGATGAGCCTTGGAGCGGGGCCTAGCCGCAAGGGCTCCTCAACCTGCCAGGCTGCTCCCATCCCCTGAACTCCACCGGAGGCGGGGAACAATTGTCAAATCGCATGCCAAGCACAAAGACCATGGGGGGGGGAATCCCTACTCAACTCCCCTTCTCTTTACCAATTTTTTTAAATACCTTTACCTGAGCTCAGCCCATCCCAGCTGAGCACAAGGTCGGTCTCCGGCTGTGGGGAGGAGAAGGCATAAACCTTCATCACTGCACTCAGCTTCCTGCACCCACTTGCTTTCAGTTTTATTCTTTTTTTTTACAGCTAAGTCCAAGCCAGTTTGAAAAATCAGCTACCGGACCAAGGCACTCATCTGAGGGACCACGGAAATCACCTAAGGAATTCTCAACTGAGAGAGGGACCATAAGGTATCACCACAGGAGAATGGGCAAATTCATTTCCATCTTCTTTTCTCTTTCTAAAACTTAAAGCAATCCCCAGTAGGGAGATGCATGTCCACCAGCTGCTGGAGTTGGAGAATACTGGTGGGCTGATGTCACTGCAGGAGTAGATATATACTGCGATTTATTTATTTATTTATTTATAATTTTTATATACCAACATTCTTACATTAAAATGCAAATCATACCGGTTTACATAAAACAGAAAAAGCAGGAAAAAATATTTCCATAGTCAAATACAGAGAACATTTATAATAAAATTGTTAACAAAGGCATAAGGTAGGAACTTGAAAAAAGGTTACTTAACAGAAAACGTAAAAGAAAAAATAGTAAATGAAGCACAAAGAGTTGACGTCGGGGGAGGGGCATGGTCACACATCGCAGTCACCCATTTCCCCTCACCTCCTGATGATAGTTCCGTTTCTTTTTTATTATTTAAGATGGTGTTCACTTCTTGCGGGGGCCCAGGATGGAGGGTGGCCTCCCCGCTCGCTGACACTGTGATGTCACTTTGCTCCATCTCATCTGCCGGGAGAGGTGCATAACCCATTGGTTTTGGATTCATCTGACTAGAAACTAAGAAAACAGAGGATTCGTAGTGGCTGAATGATGGAGACCAAGAAAAGGGTAACTTGTGTTGACTGGGATAACCTGCATAGAGCAATAATCACTTATTCCACGTATCACACGTAAACACACACATCCCAGTCCTAGCCTCTGATTCTCCTGTCTCAGTTGTCCTTTACCTCATCTCATAGAAACTACACAGAACCCCTGAACACCACGCTAGGCATTACCAACCCATCTGAATCTGAAATACTCTCTACACTGCAGCAGCCTGGAAAATGTAGGATCCCAAATCCACCAGAGTGGCAAACTGTGCATCTTAATTAGATACAAAAAGAATATGAATAAATGAAAATTTCTACTTATGTTAATACATGCTCTTGGTACATTACATGTTAAGGCCACAGACTGAGTAAGCCCAGTAGCCAGGCACAAATGGGCAGGCTGTGTGGACCAAGGGTCCTTATCTGTTGCCGTACTTTTCATGTCACTGCACACGCATTCAGTGCAAGGGCTAGAAGAGAACCAAAAGTGCACAAGGTGGCCCGCTTTCTCAGAGAGAGACAATGCCAACAGCAGAGAGTAACAAACAAAACAAAGTTGCTTTTTATCTTTCTAACAGGTCAATACAGTAAAGTGCGGCCGCGGTTACCCTGCTCCTAAACCGCTTTCTACTCACTTTTCGGCCGCATTAGTCCAACCCGCGATACACTATCCCCTTTAACCTACTCTTACCGCCTCTTTAAATCACTGGGTAACCCCTTCCGCCCGCGGCATGTATATTACATGTAAACGATCGAATTAGCTATTCCCTCCCATACAGTAACGCGCGCCCCGACTATCGCTTTTTTACCCTGCCGTTTTGCCGCGCGTTTAACCTGCTAATTTACCGCCTACCCCTACCTCTGCGTTAGAGGCAGGGGTAAGGGTAGACGGCAAACTTTCCCCCAAAAGGAAACCTAAAAACGTAAAATCCCCTCCTCCCGAAGCGACTTGACATGTTAGCAACTTACTTTTTGTTGCTTTCAGCCCCTTCCCTTCTCTGCCATCCTCCGGAGGGGGCAGCCGGCGGCGAAAGCAGCTTGCAGCGGTCCCCCCCACCAGGTCCTGGTTCTCCTGGCTCAGCCCTCATCTGAAGATTGTGAAGTCAGGTAAGAGCCCACTGTTCTGTGTTCTCTCCAGTCACGGCGCGAGCGGAGCGAAGCGTACTTTCATTGACTTGAGCGCCCGTCAATTTGGGCGCTCAAGCCAATGAAGCACATGGACGGGCGGGTGATGTCACGCCCGCCCGTCCATGTGCTTTCATTGGCTGGAGCGCCCAAATTGACGGACGCTCAAGCCAATGAAGCACATGGACGGGCAGGTGATGTCACGCCCGCCCGTCCATGTGCTTTCATTGGCTGGAGCACCCAAATTGACGGGCGCTCAAGCCAATGAAAGCACATGGACGGGCGGGTGTGACTTCACGGCATGCGTCACGCACGCCCGTCCATGTGCTTTCATTGGCTTGAGCGCCTAAATTGAAGGGCGCTCAAGCCAATGAAAGTACGCTTCGCTTCGCTCCGCTCGCGCCGTGACTGGAGAGGGCACAGAACAGTTGGCTCTTACCTGACTTCACAATCTTCAGATGAGGGCTGAGCATGGAGAACCGGGACCTGCGCGGGGGGGGACCGCTGCAAGCTGCTTTCGCCACTGGCTGCCCCCTCCGGAGGACGGCAGAGAAGGGAAGGGGCTGAAAGCAACAAAAAATAAGTTTTCATGGGTTAAAGTTGGGATCCACTTCCTGGTGCCTGTCATTTCAAATGTCATTTGAAATGACATTTGTAATGACAGGTACCAGCGCACCCAGGATACTGTATAGGCGCTGTATTAAGCGCCTATACAGTAAAATGGGTTGCACGGGCCTAACGCGTCACAGACGCTTCTTGGACGCGGCTTGCATTTGCAAGCTATTTAAATACAGTATCGAGCGGTAGGTGAGCAGGACTGTGCATGCGGCAAACGCAGGTGCGCCCGGCACTAACGCAGCTCTTCCTACCGCTCCTTACTGTATCGGCCTGTCAGTGTGCTGTGGAGAAAAGTTCCTTTGTGGCTTGCTATGGTCTGGCTCATCTTTTGCACTGCACATGGCATTGCAGGCAGAAGGCCAGCTGAATATACACTGCTCCTTTCTAATGTGAAAATAAGAGGACACATGTGGAGATGGAAGTTAGAAAGCTATAGAACCAACTACTGCACAGCTAAATCCCTAGCATGTGGTGACAGTGAGCCAGCAGGTAGGAAATCGTGCTGCACTTTTCACAATACCAGCAAAGTAGCAGCTGTTCCCAGGGAGCAGTGTTTAGGAGATTGACAACAGAGCAGTCTATCACTTATCCTTCTGTTGATAGCGAGAATGCCCTGATAGCCTTCTGTGGCTTCCATGAGAAAGACAATTTGTTCAGATTAGGACTCAGAGCCTGGACTTCTGCATTTTGTTTACAGTTTTTGAAATGTATTTCTTTAAAAAAAGTGTAAAGATACCAATGTAGCTCTTACTAGGATGATTCTAAAAGAGAGTATGACTTCCTGTTACTACATAATCATGCAGCTCTTGTTTGGGTGCTGTAGGATAAACATGTTCTTGTTAAACAGGTTGTGCAGCTCAGCTTTCTGGCTCCCTGTCAGGAATACGGTGGTCTGATCAACCGCCTACATGCCAGGACAGGATGAGTCCGAATGGGTAGTAGCAACTGTTGATACATAACATGGGGGGATAGTGATCAATCATTTCTCTCTCGCACGCACACTTGTTTACGGCACGGTATAAAAGAGCAGGACTTTCCAGTGTCCGGCGGGAGTAGGAGATATTGCCTCTATAGACATATAGAGTGTTGGACACTGAAAACTCCCTTCTCGCCTTTGCTAACCTGACGACTCCTCGATACAAGGCTGATGACACGAAGGGTGCTGGATGGCATATGCAATCGTGTGGTATGTAAATAACTTTCTGTAAATAACGTCTATTACCATGATGTCACATTAATAAATGATGTCATAGATATTGTGTCAGAATACCTTACTCTCTCATTCCCAACATTTGGCGTCACTGAACAGGATGTCTCTATTTAAAAGGAAAAACGGAAGAGAGACATCCAAACCACCAAGCCTGGTGGATCTAAAAATTCCTGGATGGGAAAAAACCCCGTATAAAATGTTGGCCCAGGAATGGGCTACGAATACAGGGCTCGTGGAGGCTTGGGATATAGGATGAGAACCTTTAGATATTGTAAATCAACTCCAACAGGTCCCCGTAATAAAAGGAAAAGAATTGGGGACAGTGGGACGGAGAGGATGGGTAGTATTAACAGGATATAGGAAATGTCATGAACAAAAAAGCATGTTGCAAGAGAAATTAGTAGAACTAGAGCGAGAGATAGACAACCTCCTCAAAGATAATGTTATGCTTAGGTGTCACTTAGAGATGTTTAAACAGAAGGCAGAACATTATCAGACGGTGGCCAAACGAGCCGCTGTGCGGGTAGCACAACACAATTATAGAAAACGAAGAGGAAGAGTAAATCATTCCAAAATACGAGCATGTATTATGAAAAATGACTGGGATCCAGAGATATGGGACAAGGACATATGGGACTCTACGGACAGTGAGGAGGAGGCATTAATACCCCCTCCCCCCTAGAGCAAGCCTGTCCCATAGTCAGGCGTAAATTAAAGCAGACCAGAGATGGTAGAGCTATAGAACAGGAGGGTACACAAGTAATGGAGGACTTCACCCAACAAGAAGTGAGATATTGGATCGCATGGGGAAAAAACCAGGAGAACCTATTGACCGCTGGCTAGTGAGATTATATGAATCAGGGGTGGGAGACATTATGATTCATCAAAAAGATGTTAAAAGATTCACTATGATTTCTACCGATCCCGAGGTAAGGGCAGCTATCAGAACAGTAGTTTGGCAAGGGGACATGACGGACTTGTTTCGAGTAGTTGCCGCTGCCACTAAAACAAGGTATAGCACTGTATTAGATTGGCCCGTCAGTAACAAACCATTATATAATATGCATGATATCATACAGCGTACCAAAGAAATTACCATGCAAACATGGTATCTGAGGAATTTGCAGGGAGATTTCCTGGACCTACCCCTTCCCGGTACGGCTTGGGCAGAGATTATGCGTACCGTAATCCCGGCACACAGGTCCATTATGTTGACCTTGCTATTAAATACGGCTGGGAAGAAAATTGGAGATTTGATTTGGGCAATCAGAGAGGTCCTAGATTTAGGGATACAAGAGCGCAATGATAAGACTTTCACATTTAAAGGCGAAGTATGTGACAGAGGAGAAGGTATTCGAAAGGGATACAGGGATCTCCGAAACCGAGATACGGACGCATGGGTGTCAAGGAGAGATATGTTTGCAGCATTGATAGCTGCCGGAGTGGCTTAAGAGAAAATAGCTGGTATTCCAACCAAAGACATGTATAAATTGTATCTGCAAAAATGCAAGGGTAAACAAAAGAAAGTTTACGCGGAAAGGGAGGAAGACTGGGGAAAAGTGTTACTAACCAAGATGAACCAATTGTTGCAAGAGAAAAAAGAGCAAGAGGTAAATGCTACAAACCCCTTCATAAATGAGTCTGAGTCCGTACAACCCAGCGCCCCACCTCAGGAGGCCAATAGTACCAGACTGTATCCGGACTTATCCTGGGCACATTAGGAAAAAGGCCATACCCCCCCAAATTGCTGCCGTCACCGTGGATAATCGCCCCCATATTGGGTTAGAAATACAATGGTGAAATGGGGAACAGCAGGTGATGGCTTTAGTAGATACGGGGGCGGAGGCCACTTTAATATTTGGAAATCCCAAGAAACATGGGGGGCAAAAGGTAGAATTAGCGGGTCTCGGAGGAAAAACTGTGATAGGAAAACGAACCATAATTTCTTTAGTCGTGGGAGGATACAAAATTCCTCAAGCTAAGGTAGTAATTGTACCCATTAAGGAATATATAATTGAGATGGATCTGTTACAGGGACTTAAGTTGAATACAACATGTGGGCAAATGGTGTTTGGAAAGGCGCCAAGTAAGAAAGTAGCATTTGAAAACAATAGACCAGTATATCTATCCAGAACAATAATAGTGGGTACAACTGTAGGACCAGAAATAGCTTTGCCTAAAACAAGGGGTCCAGTATGCCAAAAGCAATACCAGATACCTGGAGGACATAAAGAGATAACAGAAACAATTAAGGATTTACAGGAAGCGGGGGTGCTAATTCCAACCACTAGCGGTTGGAATAATCCCATCTGGCCAGTGAAGAAATCCGATGGTTCATGGAGAATGACAGTAGATTACAGGACTTTGAACAAAAATACGGACCCTCTGACTGCTGCGGTCCCCGATATTGTAACATTGGTAGAGCAGATATAGCAACATTCGGGGAAGTGGTACGCCATAATTGATTTAGCAAATGCTTTTTTCACAATTCCTATCTATAAAGAAAACCAAGAACAATTTGCCTTCACGTGGGAAGGATGACAGTATACCTTCACTAGACTACCTCAGGGATACTTACAAAGCCCTACCTTATGTCACCGGAAGGTGGCAGAAGATTTAGAAAGGTATGATTGTCCAAAAGACATACAATTAACTCATTACATTGATGATATATTGATACAAGGGGATACAGAAGAGCAAGGTGCGATAGCTCTAGCACAAGTAGTAGAAAATATGGAGAATAGAGGTTGGAAAATTAACAAGAATAAAATACAAGGACCTAGCAACACTGTGAAATTTTTGGGGATACAGTGGTCGAATGATAAAAGAGAAATCTTACCAAAGGCAAAGGATAAGATATTGTTGTTTTCCCCGCTGCGGAATCAAAAAGAAGTCCAGAAGTTTATAGGACTATTTGGATTCTGGCGACAGCACATTAGGGATGTGAATCGTTTTTTGACGATATAAAACAATTGTCAGATATATTTTAAATTGTCAAAAATCATTAAGAGTCGCGATACAATAGAAATTCCCCCGATTTATCGTCAAAAATCGTAAATCGGGGAAGGGGGGAGGGCGGGGAAAACTGGCACACCAAAAAAGCCCCTAAACCCACACCGACCCTATAAAACGAATCCCTTACCTTCCCCCACCCTCCCGAACCCCCCCAAAGCTTTTTACAAGTACCTGGTGGTCCAGTGGGGGTGCGGGGACCGATCTCCCGCTCTCGGTCCATCGGCACCATTTTAGCTGCCACTCAAAAATGGCGCCGATGGCCCGATAAAAAAAAAACCCCACCCAACCCTTTAAAAACGACCCCTTAGCCTTCCCCCACCCGATCCCCCCAAAACATTATAAAATTACCTGGTGGTCTAGTGATGGTCCTAGGAGCGATCTCCCGTTCTCAGGCTGTCGGCTGCCACTCATAAAGATGGTGCCGATGGCCCTTTGCCCTTACCATATGACAGGGTATCCGTGCCATTGGCCGGCCCCTGTCACATGGTAGGAGAACTGGCTGGCCGGCGCCATCTTTAATGATGGCCGCTGCCATCTTTAAGATGGCCGCCACCGTATTTAAAGATGGCAGCCGCTGTCGTAAAGATGGCCGCCGCCGTATTTAAAGATGGCGCCGGCTATCCAGAGCTCCTACCATGTGACAGGAGCCGGCCAATGGCACAGATACCCTGTCACATGGTAAGGGCAAAGGGCCATCGGCGCCATCTTTATGAGTGGCAGCTGACGGCCCGAGAACGGGAGATCGCTCCCGGGACCACCACTAGACCACCAGGTAATTTTAAAATGTTTTGGGGGGCTCGGGAGGGTGGGGGAAGCTAAGGGGTCGTTTTTAAAGGGTCGGGTGGGTTTTTTTTTTTTTTTTTTATCGGCGCCATTTTTGAGTGGCAGCCAAAATAGCGCCGATGGCCCGAGAGCGGGAGATCGGTCCCCGCGCCCCCATTGGACCACCAGGTAATTGTAAAAAGTTTAGGGGGGGGTTCGGGAGGGTGGGGGAAGGTAAGGGGTTAATTTTAAAGGGTCGGGCCTCACTAAAAAAAAAATAACGATGTGAATCGGAACCAATAACGATGTGAATCGGAACCAATTCCGATTCACTTCACCCACAATCAGATTTTTCCCCCCCTCTAGCCGAACCCGATCGTTAAGATGATCGGGCACACGATTCACATCTCTACAGCACATTACATATTTGGGGCAAATATTGTCCCCATTGTATAAAGTCACTCGAAAAAAGGAAAAATTCGAATGGGGACGATTACAACAAGATGCTTTTGATAAGGCTAAGGTAGCTATCCAAACAGCATTAGACTTATGGCCTATCAGGGAGGGGCCAGTAGAATTACAAGTTTCATTTTCATCTTGTCATGCGGACGGGAGTCTGTGGCAGAAACAAGACGGTAAACGAGTACCGTTAGGGTTTTGGAGCAGGAAATTACCTGATGCTGCATGGCAGTATTCAGCCTTTGAGAAGCAGTTACTAGCATGTTACTGGGCTTTGTTAGACACGCACCAATTAACTCAGAACCATGAAATCCTTTTGCGCCCTTTAATCCCAATTATGCAGTGGGTACACAGCACCCCACATACCCATCGGATAGGGTATGCGCAAGAAGCTTCCATTGTAAAATGGAAATGGTATATCCAGGACAGGGCGAAATCAGGCTTGGCTGGGCACTCCATGCTCCATGAACAGGTAGCGGAAATTCCTATTAATCAAGAAAAAGAACAGATAGAAACATTGGATATTCCTCCTTCTCCAGTTACTACCGGGGTACCATTCGACCAACTACCCAAAGAACAGCAGTTACATGCTTGGTTTACAGATGGTTCGGCTAGAATGAAGGGAACCGAGCAATTATGGAAGGCTGTAGTGTATAATCCCCATACAAACGAAGTAAGTCAGGAGGAAGGGAAAGGCAAATCTAGCCAGTTTGCTGAACTTTATGCCATATGGATGGCTTTACAAAAAGGGTAAACGGATTGCCACATTTATACTGACAGTTGGGCAGTCATGAAAGGAATGACTCAGTGGATGCCAAAATGTCATAAAGATCAATGGAAGATACATCACCGCCCGGTATGGGGCGCTGACATTTGGCAAAATATCTGGGCTGAGTGTCACAAAAAGCATATTACAGTGTTCCATGTAGACGCACATGTGAAAGATGTTTCTTTATCTAATCTGTACAATTCCATTGCAGATAAACATGCAAAAATCCGAGCCAGTGTCACAACCAAAAACGAGCAGGGGCTATGGAAATGGGCACACGAAAAAAGTGGCCACTTGGGGGCGGAAGCTACTCACAGGTGGGCCCAAGCCAGAGGGATACCAGGATCCCTCCCTGATTTTCAAAACATACTCACACAATGTGAATATTGTCAGTTGACACATCCAAGGTCACCACAAGCTATTGAACAGGGGCATATCCATTGTGGTTTAAGTCCTGCCACTATTTGGCAAATAGATTTTATAGGCCCTTTATGAAATGTGGAGGAGATATATATTTATGTACGGCAGTAGATACATTTAGTGGAATCATGATGGCTGCGCCTGCACCAGAGGCTAATCAGAAAGCTACGTTAAAACTTTTAAATGAAATGAGTCGGTATTATGGAATACCAAAACAAGTTCAGAGCGATAGAGGGACTCACTTTACTGGTAACTTAGTGCAGCAATATGCTAGAGACAACTACATTGAATGGATCTTTCACATTCCATATTATCCACAAGCTGCCGGCCTTATTGAGCGTATGAATGGGTTATTAAAAACTATGTTACGCTCTCTTACAAAATCTGCCACCATGAAGGGGTGGAAATCTGTATTGTTCACAGCTCTACAGCTGCTAAATAGTAGACCTTTAAAAAAGGACAGAAAGACTCCTTTCCAGAAGTTATATAATCAGGAACTCGCTTCTACTCAGATCCGAAATATCATTTGCTGGGCCACGGCTTCAGGAAATGTCGAATTGCCTCGCCAAAATAGTTATGAAGCTGCGGGATATGATGTAACCAATCCCACCGCTATAGTGATACCTCCCATGAATCTTTATTGTATGATTTACAGATTGGGTGCAGCATCCCTAAGCAATATTTTGGATGGCTGTGTATTCGATCTAGTTGGGCAAAACAAGGCATAACTGTATTGGGGGGAATCATTGATTCTGACTACCGTGGTCCCATATATGTACTGTATCACAACTTGACGAATAAAGAAATTTACGTTCCTGCCCAAACCAAAATGGTACAATTGATTATTATTCCCTATGTAACAGACCAAATGGTATGGGGAATTCCCAATTCCACTCCCCGAGGACAAGGTGCCTTTGGAAGCACCTCCAATCCAAGTAAACTACATCCAGGAGCTAAAATATGGATCTTCACACCTCATAGAGAACCTAGGAAAGGTGAAATTTTAGCTGTTGGCAAAGATGCAGTACTAACTGTACTACCAGAAGGAGATGAACATTGGATACAGGTACCCAGTATCCGATGTAAACTAAGGGAATAACTAACGATGGGTTCTCTCGCTACAAGTTGGCTTGCACCTCCCATTTATGGCGATCAACCTCTTTGCCATCATTGGTATGGTGCGCACCCTATATCAGCCTGTAGAAGTAACCTCCGGACGGGGGACTATCAAGTGGAAGAACAGCACCTCCTCTCGGACGCAGGATAATTTCACATGTAAAGCATACGATGCTTGTGTGGTTTGGAACATCACCACAACTGCAAAAGTAGTGAAAGCAAAGACAACACAGGACAAAATCACTGGATTACTCGTCAAGTATCACATCGGGGATCAGTTTTCTATAGCCAGTTACACCGCCATACAGTGTCGTAACTATTCAGCTCCTTGTCTACAATATAGCCGAGCTATGTGGAAGGAGAAGATATGCAATTCCACCCCAATCCAATCACTCAATATGACACTTACTAGTATTAATGACTGGGTGCAATGTATGTGGAAATGCTACTGTAATTACAAATCGGGCCCGCTTTGGGTACTTTTGGATGATGCTACCTATAAAAGAAGTTACTAGTCATTCCCAGCTGGTGGTCCGATTCCCCGAGACATGCATTCCTTTTATACCATATGTTACAAAACATGTGTTGAAATTTAACATAACATTTCCCCACCGACCCAAACTTACACGATATAAACGAGCATGGTATGATACACTATTGGGAGGATTGGGTACAGGAATGGGAGCATTAAATACTATGGACATAGAGGTATTAGCGAACAGAATTGCCACGGCCTGAGGGGATACAGGCCTCATCACTAACATTATTGCAAATTGGATTCCCGACCGCGCACACAAGCAATAGTATGTGCAGAAGTATTTGCATTTAAATAATGATTTGGTTATAGAAGGGTGGAATGCCACTTGGGAAATGGGACATAATCTGACTGCATTTGTTAATTGGACACAATCCTGTATGCAAGCTTTGTATCTACAACAACAGATAGAGATGATACAAACCAAACTATACATGAGTATTTCTCCTATTTGGAAGGAATTGTTCCAATCATATGTACCATACCAATATCCTGTAGGCTGGCTGCCACAGCCACAGTATACGATATGCGACACAAATTGGTGTACAGGCCAAATCACGTTTTATAACGCCTCCAATACATTAACAGATACTGTATGTAAATTTACATCACTTCCTTTCCCAGTCTATCTTCCTGAAAGAGGAAGTGTGCTAATACAAGATTTACATACTAACAATTGGATACGGTCCACGAATAATCACACTATTGACAATACAATATGTACCCCTACACTAATGGGATTGGCTTGCCCTTTAATGTATTCCACATTACCCGATGATTGCTCGTTGCAGCAACCTTTGGCACACTGTAGCCTTCTAATATTACCTGATAATGTAACTGGTTTCATAATTCCATTCCCTGAAACTGTATGTGTATATTTATTTATTTATTTATTTATAACTTTTTTTTTTTTACCGAAGTTCAGGTAACAGAATTAATTATCACTCCGGTTTACATTATAACAAGTAGAAAACAATGACAACATATGTCTTACAATGAACAAGGGAGTGAACAACTTGGATAATATAACATAACATAACTAGGAACAGTAGCAGTATGCACTATTAGAGCGAGACTAGCGCATGGGGAGGGAGGTTTGCTAATGGGGGGGAGGGGGAAGGAAGGTTGTTCGTGGAGGGGGGGAGGAGGGAGAAATTTCTTATTGATGAGTGAAAACATGAGCATAGGTTCTGGACGTCAACAGTATGAAAACAGTCTATGGGAGCTGTGGAAGACTAAGTAAGTTAAGGGAATGCTTGACCGAATAGCCATGTCTTGAGTCTTTTTTTGAACGTGTTGGGGCAATGTATCAGCCTTAGCTCCGGAGAAAGCAGATTCCACTGTTTGGGGCCTGCTGTGGATAGAGCTCTTTTACTTAAAGATGTTTTCATGGGAGGTGCATGTAGAGTTCTTCTTTGTGCTAATCTTAGCGGTCGGGAAGACGTGTGAAGCTGAAGAGGGATTCTGAGGTCCAGTGGAGTGTTGTTGAATATGGCTTTGTGGGTGATTGATAGAAGTTTAAACAGGATTCGAGATTTGACTGGGAGCCAGTGGAGCTTCTTTAGAATTGGTGTTATATGATCTCTTTTGTTGGATTTAGTGAGACTAAATATAATTTGACTTTTATATATAATTTGTATATAATTTGACTTTTACAGGATGCCTGTATAATGTTACTTGGTTTACTTTTGGTTCTCGACAATATTATTTACCACCAATGGACATCGCTGATGCGCAATTGGGGGTAAAGTTGGACTTATCATTCTTTAAGACCCCATTGTTGGATTTGACTAAACTGCAAAAGGTATTGAATACCTCAGATTCGTTGAAACAGACCCTGAGACATATGGACATTGCTGTAACTGGTGCCCTGCTTCGAGCGGACTTTGCCAAGGAACGCCTACTACATTTACAACAACAATTGATAAAAGACACCTCTCATTCTTGGTGGGATGTGTTTTTCGAACGTTCCTCTACTGCCACAATGACTCTGAATTGGATTTTTCATCCTATCCTTATTGCAATGTGTGTATGCCTCCTGTGCCTAGTGTGTACATGTTATCTTACCTATCGAGTGCATAAAATAGCACGTCAAAGTAAATATACCACTACAGTGGCTTCGTATGCAGTGGTGCCTGCATTGGAGAATGATTGATCAAGGGTGGAGTGTAGGATAAACATGTTCTTGTTAAACAGGTTGTGCAGCTCAGCTTTCTGGCTCCCTGTCAGGAATACAGCGGTCTGATCAACCGCCTCCTGCATTAGCATACTTTGACTTTTATATTTGGGACTCCTTAACTCTCCATGTCGAATAATAGAAGGACTAGGGGGCATTCCATGAAGTTAGCATGTGGCACATTTAAAACTAATCGGAGAAAATTCTTTTTCACTCAACGCCCAATAAAGCTCTGGAATTTGTTGCCAGAGGATGTGGTTAGTGCAGTTAGTGTAGCTGGGTTCAAAAAGAGTTTGGATAAGTTCTTGGAGGAGAAGTCCATTAACGGCTATTAATCAAGTTTACTTAGGGAATAGCCACTGCTATTAATTGCATCAGTAGCATGGGATCTTCTTAGTGTTTGGGTAATTGCCAGGTTCTTGTGGCCTGGTTTGGCCTCTGTTGGAAACAGGATGCTGGGCTTGATGGACCCTTGGTCTGACCCAGCATGGCAATTTCTTATGTTCTTATGCTTTCATTATTCCCACACCAAAAAGCTTACAATCTGATTTACTAAGGTGTTTTTCCCCATTCTGGGTCTATGGAAAAAAAAAAACAAGCTTAGTAAATGAAGTCCTAAGTTTTAGCACAAGGAGATGAGTGACTTGTTCACCCAGTAAGAAGTGGAGGGGAATCAGATTTATACCTCTGTGAACTGCCAACCAGCCTCTTTGGTTTATCACAAAGCTTGGTGGGAGAGACGGGATTTATGACTGGGGCCTCATGTGCTCATTTATCCAGTACAGGTGCTCAAGTTTCTGTGGCTGGCAACTGAAACATAACTTTTATGAACATGATCAACTGGTCTTTTCCTTTCATCATCTACTATGTCCCCATGTTCTATCATCTGCCATTAAACAAAGAAAGGTGGAAGTACAGAGAAGCCTAACCAATAGAGAAAAGTGCTGCACTGATTGCTAAGCAAAGCACCTTCATTTTCTAACAGAGCATTTGCGCCATTAGCCTCATTTTCCAGAGAGAGTGCTTCTGAGAAACAATTACAAATCCATTATATGTTGTGTGGAGCTAAAAAAAAAACAAAACAGTTTTGTTTCAATCCTATCTAGCTGCAGCCGTAGAAAAATAGAAACTCATCATAAAAAAGCACAGACTTCCAAAGACATGGGATCTGGCCCCAGTTCAAATTAAATAAAAAAGAATGTATTTTCTTTCTAATCCGGTCCATGTTCTTTTTCCTAGCATGGAAAATAATCTCCGATTTGATCATTATCAGCCAAATGAAATGAATGGTGCTGAATGTGCTTCTTGTGCCCTGCAGGGGGCGCTTTTAGTCTAGGAAAAGCTTAGGAGCTTTACTATTTCCTGTCACAGAGCTTTGGGGCCGATGCAATAAAGTGCACCCAGCGTAGTGCACAGCTTAATGAGCAGTTGGACGCGCATCCATAATCCCTAATGCAATAAGGTCATCAGCGCGTCCAAAACGTGTGTCCAAACAAAGGCGTAGCTAATAGCGCTCTTCACTTGTAAATGCCATGTAGATGAGGCTATTAGCTATTACCCCGCAATGCAAAAAATCCCCATGCGCCTGAGGCACACTTTTTAACCCGTAAAATGTTATGCCTGCCCTGGAGCAGGCATAAAGTCTTCACACACGTCAAGGGCTCAACTTAAAAACAAAAAAAACCTGCTTTTTTGTGGTTGCTCCTACTTAGTATTGTCACGATACTAAGTAGAAAGAACCACAGAAAGCATCATGCAAAAAAAAAAAAGTCTTGACTTAATAAAATTATTTTGGGGCCCACGATTGTGCCAATAAAATAGCTGCCGCGGGAAAAATGGATGCTCATAAATTGAGCATCTGTTTTCCCAACCAGTACACATTCTCGACTCCTGGGTACTGGATGCCATGTATGTGCAAGAGACACACAATTTATCCCTACTGTGTCCATTTTAGCGCAGCAGCTCATTTACACATTGCATCAGGTGCCCAGAAAAGATGGACATGTGCGCATTAAAAAACATGCACAGTTTGGACACATGTTTCTGCCTCATCTGAGGCTTGGATTACCATTTTCCCTGCTCAGCTTTTGCTCCTGGCAACGATCCTCGGCTCCTGGTGAGATCCGCAGTGCCCTTCCCCCTCAGCTGATTACACTGACACTGTCGTGAACACGTCATCAACTCAACGAGGAGGCCAAAAGCACCAGCACAGGGTCGGAGGTGCCGCATGCCGGGCGTCGCGCACCGAAGGAGCGTGACTAAGGGGCCTGCACCTTAGTTTTGCCCCTTTGTTTTTGTCCCCGATTAACATAGAAACATAGAAACATAGAAATGACGGCAGAAGAAGACCAAATGGCCCATCCAGTCTGCCCAGCAAGCTTCCCTCATTTCTTCTCTCATACTTATCTGTTTCTCTTAGCTCTTGGTTCTAATTCCCTTCCACCCCCACCATTAATGTAGAGAGCGATGATGGAGCTGCATCCAAGTGAAATATCTAGCTTGAGTAGTTAGAGGTAGTAGGGGTAGTAACCGCCGCAATAAGCAAGCTACACCCATGCTTATTTGTTTTTACCCAGATTATGTTATACAGCCCTTATTGGTTGTTTATCTTCTCCCCTGCCGTTGAAGCAGGGAGCTATGCTGGATATGCGTGAGGTATCAGTTTTTTTTCTTCTCCCCTGCCGTTGAAGCAGAGAGCTATGCTGGATATGCATTGAAAGTGAAGTATCAGGCACATTTGGTTTGGGGTAGTAACCGCCGTAACAAGCCAGCTACTCCCCGCTTTGTGAGTGTGAATCCTTTTTTCTTCTCCCCTGCCGTTTAAGCAGAGAGCTCTGCTGGATGTGTGAAGTAACAGTTTTTCTTTTCCCCTGCTGTTGAAGCAGAGAACTATGCTGGATATGCATTGAAGTGAAGTATAAGAATGGAGTGATCAAGCTAGTTGAAAGGCATCAGGAATAGAGGAAGGTGGAGGTAGTAATTTGGATATTTGGTTTGGGGTAGTAACCGCCGTAACAAGCCAGCTACTCCCGTCTTTGTGAGTGCAAATCCTTTTTTCCACATTTCCTCTTGCTGTTGAAGCTTAGAGTGATGTTGGAGTCACAGTAACCATGTGTATGTTTATTGAATAAGGGTATTGTCTCCAGGCAGTAGCCATCATTCTGGCGAGTCACCCACTCTTCATTGGCGGCCTCTTGACTTTATGGATCCACAGTGTTTATCCCACGCCCCTTTGAAGTCCTTCACAGTTCTGGTCTTCACCACTTCCTCCGGAAGGGCATTCCAGGCATCCACCACCCTCTCCGTGAAGAAATACTTCCTGACATTGGTTCTGAATCTTCCTCCCTGGAGCTTCAAATCGTGACCCCTGGTTCTGCTGATTTTTTTCTTATGGTAAAGGTTTGTCGTTGCCTTTGGATCATTAAAACCTTTCAAGTATCTGAAAGTCTGTATCATATCACCTCTGCTCCTCCTTTCCTCCAGGGTGTACATATTTAGATTCTTCAATCTCTCCTCGTACGTCATGCGATGAAGATCCTCCACCTTCCTGGTCGCCCTTCTCTGTACCGCTTCCATCTTGTCTTTGCTGGACAAACTTCTAAGATTTGCTCATCCACTGTCTGTTAATCAATAGATCTAAAACAACTTCTCATCCCAGCTGGGTCAATTTGCTTGCCAGCTACCATCATGGCAAACACTCAAATACCCACGATTATTACTCTCTCTAGACTGAATCCTAAATTTAAAACCAACCAATCACAATTATGCCATAGATCGAGAGTTCTCATTCCCGTTCCCCTAATCACTAATTCAAAAATCTTGGGGCTTTCAATGTTGTCGTTAATACTAATCAATGCCCAATCACTTGTAAAAAGAAATACCGGTTTTATACTCTAATACTATCCTTTATGCTAGAGTCAGATAAAGATTGGATTTTTAAAAAAATTTTCTTGAATAGATTTAAGGAATTTATGGGGTGCAAAGTGTAATTATTTCCTGATCTAGCGCCAATAACACAAAGATGTAGAAAACAATTTCTTGTGCTGAAGTCTCAAATAATTCAAATGGGAATGCTACTTATCTTGAAATACCCATGCAAATGCCTCATAAAGTCTGAGGGCAATGCTTATGTATTTTTACAACCTGATCAGTTAACACAATTTATTCAAAGTAAAATGATCCGTACCACCAGCTCTACCCCAAAACCCATCTAACCCAGTCATATGTGATATGACGTGATCTTTCCAGTAAAAGTAAGGGTAATTCCAGTTAGTTGTGTATTTAATGTTAATAATTAGATAATGTTTGGGTAATGTGTACCTTGGATTCAAATGTGGATTAGACACAGGTAGATAAAATCAATGAAAGAGTATAGATATATGGAAAAATGTTTTGGTTGAAAATTGTGTAATAAAATATATGGAGTAAGAAAATATGATTATGTAAAAATTGGATTAATTATAATGAGGAATGTAATATATATCTTTTGTTTTCTTATAAGTGTATACCTTAAAATGTTTTTAATAACCTGTGATAAATTTAAGAAAATTTAAGCTTCAATTGATTGTAAAATGAAGAAATATAAAATTAAAAAACAAATACCGGTTTTTACAGATCTTATACTAGAAAACAAACCTGACTTCTGTGGGGTAACAGAGACATGGTTCAAGAAATCAGATACTGTGCTGATAAACCAATTGCCTAAAAATGTATTTGATATTTACTCCGTTCCCAGAATTAATAAAAGAGGCGGAGGTTTATTGATGATGATAAAAAAATAATTTAAACGCCCTTCAATCAGTGGACATCCCCACCTGTTTCAAAATTACTCTACTAAAATGAAATCATTTGCAAATTTGTTTAATTTATGACCCTCCTGGATTATTAGAAGTTAATATCTCTCCATTAATAGAATTTATTGTTAACAACATAAATATAGATCTCCATACCATTATACTTGGAGACTTTAACCTGCATGTGGATGCCGAACCACTGTCCTCCAACTGTGAATCATTTTTATCCACCATGTATGCTCTAGGCTTTCAGCAAATTATACATCTTCCAACTCAGAGCTGGTCATACACTGCATCTTATATTCATCAATTCTCAAGTAGAAAATGCATCTGCTCCCACAATTTTACCAATTCCCTGGTCAGATCACTGACTAATCTTTGCAAACCTCAAGATACATTACCCCAAATGCGATACCCTTACTCAGAAATCTATCATTGAATACAGAAAACCATGTCATCAAGACGAATTAGTAGACCTCATGCCAAAGGCTCTGGAAAGCCTAGACTTATCTAACATTCGGGCCGATACAGTAAAAATCGCGGGAGAGCGGACAGGAGCGGCGACTGTCAGCGGGTTTGACAGCTGACGCTCAATTTTGCCAGTGTCGGTTCTTGAGCCCGCTGACAGCCACGGGTTCTGAAACCGGACGCCAGCAAAATTGAGCGTCCGGTTTTCAACCCGCGAGCCATGGGCCTATTTCAAATTTTTTCAGGACCTCCGACTTAATATCGCCATGATATTTTTACTGCTTTTCTGTGCACTTTCCCAGTGCCCAGAGAAATTAATGCCTACCTTTGGGTAGGCGCTAATTTCTGAAAGTAAAATGTGCGGCTTGGCTGCACATTTTGTTTTCTGAATCGCGCAGGAATACATAATAGGGCCATCAACATGCATTTGCATGTTGTGGGAGCTATTAGGTTCGAGGGGGTTGGACGCGCGTTTTCGACACGCTATTACCCCTTACTGAATAAGGGGTAAGGCTAGCGCATCGAAAATGCGTGTCCAATCGTGGGTTAACAGTGCTCTCCGGCCGTTAATGGCCTTCTCCTCCAAGAACTTATCCAAATCTTTTTTGAACCCAGCTACACTAACTGCAGTAACCACATCCTCTGGCAACAAATTCCAGAGCTTTATTGTGTGTTGAGTGAAAAATATTTTTTTCTGATTAGTCTTAAATGTGCTACTTGCTAACTTCATGGAAAGCCCCCTAGTCCTTCGATTATTCGAAAGTGTAAATAACCGAGTCACATCTACTTGTTCAAGACCTCTCATGATCTTAAAGACCTCTATCATATCCCCCCTCAGCCGTCTCTTCTCCAAGCTGAACAGCCCTAACCTCTTCAGCCTTTCCTCATAGGGGAGCTGTTCCATCCCCTTTATCATTTTGGTTGCCCTTCTCTGTACCTTCTCCATCGCAACTATATCTTTTTTGAGATGTGGCGACCAGAATTGTACACAGTATTCAAGGTGCAGTCTCACCATGGAGCGATATAGAAACATTATGACATTTTCCGTTCTATTAACCATTCCCTTCCTAATAATTCCTAACATTCTGTTTGCTATTTTGACTGCTACAGCACACTGAGCCGACGATTTTAAAGTATTATCCACTATGATGCCTAGATCTTTTTCCTGGGTGGTAGCTCCTAATATGGAACCTAACATCGTGTAGCTACAGCAAGGGTTATTTTTCCCTATATGCACTTGGCCACATTCAATTTAATCTGTCATTTGGATGCCCAATCTTCCAGTCTTGCAAGGTCCTCCTGTAATGTATCACAATCTGCTTGTGATTTAACTACTCTGAATAATTTTGTATCATCTGCAGATTTGATAAGCTCACTCGTCGTATTCCTTTCCAGATCATTTATATATATATTGAAAACCACCGGTCCAAGTACAGATCCCTGAGGCACTCCACTGTTTACCCTTTTCCACTGAGAAAATTGACCATTTAATCCTACTCTCTGTTTCCTGTCTTTTAACCAGTTTGTAATCCACGAAAGGACATCACCTCCTATCCCATGACTTTTTTGTTTTCATAGAAGCAGGTATATAAAAATAAATAAATAAACAGATAAATAAATAAATAAATAAATAAACATGTTTTTTTACGTGCACTTTATTGCATCCGCCTTTTTGTGTATAATTTTGTCCACCATGAGTGTGCCAAGCAAGGACTGAGCACCTCAGCCACTGATTCTCCTGTAAGTAGCTTCTTCTAGTAGCAGCAGTACTGAACTATTCATCATTTCTATAGAGCTGCTAGACTTATTGACATACGCATTATATGTAAATATCAACATCATGACGGTGTCTGAAATGTGCAGAAACTCACCACAAAACCTACCTTTTGCAGGAAAATCCTTCTGCTGTCTGGGATTGTTACCTCACGGGGATGCTGGTCCTTCTGAGGTGGCCCGAGATTTCTGCTGTTGGGGATCTGAAAACCTGGAGTTTGAACAAGAAACGCTGGCTTAATATTGGGGGCAGCGATTCTGAAATCAACAGAGATCCCTCAATATTTGCCAGTCTGAAAATTGCAAAGTTGAGTGTTTGCAGCTCTGGCAGCAATAGTATGTGTCAAGGTATGCAAACATCTCACTTCCACTCAAAGTTTGTAGGTTTGTGACTTTCTTTTACTGTCACAGCCAGTTCTGAGAAATCCTTTGCGTCTCCCTTTGGGTTTTCTGCTTCTTGTGCACAGAACAGGAGACAGGCCGGGGGCAAATACAAGCTGGAGAAAAGCTGTTTTCTTTGGAATTTTGTTCCACCACCATTGCTTCATTACAGTGACGAATAGAAGCACTTTAGATCAAATAAATGCTCACCTTTTCCAGCTGTCACACTCCTGCCTGATGCAAGCGTGTCCATGGATGGAATTGTGGCTGCCGCTCTGAATGGCACTGAGCTGACGCTCCGGCTGCTGCTGTTGCCGTTGGTTACCAATGTCAGACGCTCCCCCGCCCCTCCCGCCGGAGTCGCGTTTAAACAGAAGTCATCAGCTGCGGCCGCGGGGCCATTCTCGTAGTAACAGGAGGCGACTTTCGCTTGCAATGCGACTTATGCTGCCGCCGAGCAACCAAGAGGTCCAGAAGATAGAGGGAGGACACAGCGGCTACCGATGGACCCCCATCTTGCTTGCGGTTGAAGAAGAGGCCCAGGATCTGAAAGTGCATGTGGGAGAGAAAGCAAGCATGTGTGTATATGTGCGAGAGAGATCATATGTGTGTATGATTGCATGGGCGTAAGAGAGCCAGCATGTGTGTGATTGCATGGGGGAAAGAGAGCCAGCATGTGTGTCTTTGCATATGGGAGAGAGATCATGTATGTGTGTGATTGCATGTGAGTGTGTGAGATTGTGTGATTGCATAAGGGAGAACAAGCATGTGGGAGAGAGTATGTGTGTGTGTGATTGCATATGGAGGGGGAACAAAGTGTGTATGTGAGAGTGAGAGTGAGGACAAGGTTTGGGTGCCCTATCCTCTACCCCAACTAATTTATGACAGTCTGAGGGTGACTGGAAATCAAAAGTTCCCAGCTATGGAGTTTTTTAAATCCGTAGACGTTTTAATTGGGTGTTATTTGATGGCTGCTTTTTTGAAATAGTTTAGTGGTGTTTGGAAAATGCTTTTACATTTTTGAAATATATATTCTTTTTTATTAGTATGGTTTTATAATGATGTATTTACTATTATGAAGTTTTATATTTCTTAATTTTGTTTGACATTTTATGAGGCATGCTAATGTTTCTGTTTTTCCATTATTGCACTGCCTTCGCAGTTTGGCTGGTTGCAGGTTCCAGTTCAGTTTGTATTTGCATATTTCTGTTTATACTTTTTTTTTTATAGCCACTTAACTCTGTATTTGGTAAGGTGTTCTGCTTTAATCATAGTGAGCCGATGCAACATAGTGCATTCAGCCTAGCACAATGCTGGACGCGCTAGAATAACTCCCAAAGCAGTAATGGGATTAGCGTTTCCAAAACGCATGTCCAAACAAGCGTGTAGCTAATAGCGCTCATCACATTAAATGCCTTGTAGATGAGGCTATTGGCTATTATCCCCGATTTTAAAAAATCACCATGCGCCAGACGTACTCTTTTTAAAACAGAAAATTTGACATCAGCCCCAGCACAGGTGTAAAGTCTTGCTGTGCGTCAAGGGCTCAACTTAAAAACATAAAATAGTGCTTTTCTATGGTTCCTCCTGTTTAGTATCGTCACGATACTAAGAAGGAGGAACCACAGAAAGCAGCACCATGCAAATTAAAAAAGCCTTGCCTGAAAAAAAAAATTTCTGGGCGCACAATATACAGGCTCCAGGCCTTGAATATTATGCGTGTATATTGTGCCAGTCAATTAGCTAGCATGGGATAAAACAGACACTCGTATTGAGTGTCCGTTTTCCTAACCCTTGCCCAGTGCCAAGGATGTGTTAGGGCTGCACAATTTTTCCGAGCGTGTCCTTTTTAACGTAGCATTTCATTAGCATATGTCATCATGTGCCCGGGAGAGATGGATGGGAGCACATTAGGAAACGAGCGTTCAATACAAGCAACCATTTTTAGCACATTTATATTGCAGCGGCCTCAGTTTGTGTGTAGGGATCTATAGTATCCAAGAAGTGTTGTGTTTTCCTAATAGGGGGTGTATTAGTCAAGAGGGGGAAGGGAGCAAGATACATTTCTCTTTTTCAATTATATTTGCACACAGCTCTTGAATAATATAAATTAAAATACAAGAGTTATGTGAAAGCAGTCGGGCAGATCAGGGTGCTGACTGGCTTGTGGCAGTTGAGATCAAAACTTGCCTACTTCTGATTTAAATCTTGGCACAACACTTCAACAATGTTACCTACCTCTGGCTCAGAATAAAGAATTTGGGGGAGACTCTTCAAAATGGCCGCTGAGTGAGACGTGCTGCAAGAGAGCTCCCGCTGAGTTTTCCTTCTATTATATTTCCTGTGGACGCCTCATACAAAAAGGAAAGCTAGGCTAAGAGGTGTAACCACCAGTTCACCTTCTTTAGACCCGACTCAGCCACTCATCGAGGGTTTCCTAGCTGTAAATTCGGCCCCCTTGACCTTTAATGTTACTCTTAGCCCCGGAGCACCGAGCAAGCCATCCCCACCATACCTTGAATGCCAAGCCCAACGGCTGCAGCGGTTACCCTGGAAGTGAGCTGGGGAAGATTGGAGGCAGAGCGGCAAGCAAAGTTTTTGGAGATGCCTCAGGGGACCCGGGTGGTAAGTGGAGAGACGTCGGAGGATGCCGGTTACAGCACGGATCGAACTTCCCCACAGGCCTCGTATTCTTTGGAAGTCTTAACGAGGACGCAAGGTATAGAAGTGGAGATGGGAGATGTTGCGGGTGGAGGTGGGGCCCAGGACACTGTTCAAGGTACTGGGTTTCAAATACAGCGACCAGTTGTAATATCTTTGGAAAATATATGGACAGTGTTAAAATCCATTGAAACATCGATAATATTGATTTCTCAAGCCACTTTGGAAATTAAAAGGCAAGTAATAGTTAATACAAATTTGATTTCATCATTCAACCAGAAAGTGGAAACTATGGAACAACGGATTACAACGGTAGAGAAAGTGCAACAGAATTTGATTCAGTCTGAGGTTACTAACAATAGGAAGTTAGAAAACAGAGAAAATACCTTAAGATCACATAACTTGAGAATATTGAATTTTCCAGTTATTGATTTAGTATCTCCACTTGACTTATTCAAGATATATGTAACACAAGTGTTAAAAATTCCTGAGGCAGCAAAGCCAGTTAATACCAAAGTTTATTATTTGCCCCAAGCAGCAACGCCTGATGAAGATGCATCTAGAGTAAGCCCAGGGATGGAGATTTATGAAACTTTAGAGCTATCACAAGATACAGAGGTCGTTATAAGAAAACCTTTATTGATTACTTTTGCTTTCTTAATGGACAGAAATAATGTCTTGAGGCTTTTTTTCCGGAACGGACAGAGTCTATTTTACGGACAAAAGTTTTGGCTCTATCCAGATGTTACAAAGTCTACTCAGATTCGAAGAAAGAATTTTCTAGCTATGTGTGTGGATGCGATACAATTGGGAGCAAGGTTTTTGCTGCACTACCCATGCAAATGTTCTATTAGGTTTCAAAATATGAATTATGTGTTCTTTGAACCCAGTCAACTCAGAACATTCCTGGATTCACACACCCAAGGATCACCCCCAACTAGCTTAGCTTAATATAAGGGTGGCCGAATGGTCCGCTTATCGCTCAAGTTTCATTTTCAGTAAATCTATGTGGTAACATTTTTGCACGCTCTTTTTCTTTCAGAGTCTTCCCCTCTATTTCTTTTATTTTACGTACATAAATGTTAGATTTCTTTTTCTTCTCTCCTTTATAATTGAGGATTGTTATGTATTGCCTATATGATGTACATAATTACTTACCAAGATAATTCTTGTGAATGTTTGAAATTCATGAAAATAAAAAATTAAAAAAAAAAAAGAATAAAGAATTTGATGATGAATTATCATGGCTCAGACAGAAGATTTCAAGGTTACAATAATCCAAACCAGTAAAGTTTAATTTTGTGAAATGCAAGTCACTGTCTCTAGTCCTTACACCATTTCACACAAATGCGTTTGGTATTTATTCTACTTTGTGCCAGAAACATAAGGTAGTGAGAACAAATTTATTACATTTACTCCTTATTAGTAAACTAAACAGTTCTGAGAACAAGAAGTGACTCACAGAGGGCTGGGCTTGATTCTTTCTCCACACTCTGCTCATTGTGCTGGCAGGCCAGGGTTGAGAAAGCTGCAGAGGTAGCGTTCACAGTCCTGGGGGTAGGGAGTCTCAGCCATCATTCAGTGGCAACACCTAGAGACCTCACCATCAGGGCTGGATTAAGGCAAACTCATGCCCTAAGCAAAGTCCAACGATGGTGCCCCCTCGGCCTTTCCATTGCTTAACTGACAAGAAATTAAGATTCAATAAGTGCTGAAGGTGAAATAAATAAAATAAAGTTTTCTTCCAGGTCATCCCCCCAGGCCAGACTTCACCACTATATTAAATATACATTTAAAAAAAAAGATTTTACACTAAATAGCAGTAAGCAATATAAGCAAATTATTTACTTATAACTGGGAATGATATGGAGGCATTATGACATTTTCTGTTTTATTAACCATTCCCTTCCTAATAATGCCTAATACTCTGCATTTTTGACTGAACCTCGGAGAATAACCCAACATAATGCTATGTTTCGAGAAGACTCTGCATACTGTAAATACTACAAAGATGTCACTCATTTAGCTGAATAAAAAGAAATCGAGAGATCTAAGTGACACACAAATGTTGGGAACAAGAAAACAGCATACTGCATCACTATTATTATAGGCTAACTAATATCAAAACTTTCATTATTACGTGCGTGGAAATAGCTGTGAGTACTACATGGCGCTGCAGCATTGAAGTGTTTTAAATGTGCTGTGCATTATTTGCTACCATGTGAGTTACATGCAATTAAGCATTGAAACATAGAAACATAGAAATGACGGCAGAAGAAGACCAAACGGCCCATCCAGTCTGCCCAGCAAGCTACGCACTTTATCCATCCTTTTTTTTTTCCCCTTTTTCTCTCTCCCACCTGCTACTATTGGCTTCCAGTACCCTCCAGCCCTAATTCCCCTCCACCCCACCACCAATTTAGAGAGCAGCGCCGTATCTGCATCCAAGTGACATCCAGCTCAATTAGGGGTAGCAACCGCTGTAACAAGCAGGCCACACCCTTGCCCCATACTCTTACCCACCCCTGTTTTTATTTTTTTTGTTTGTTTTTTTATTTTTTTTGGAGATAGCAGCCCTCCATCCTTCTGCTCTGTGAAGGTGGAACACTAACTACTGGCCACTGGCATCCCGCTCCGTGAATGCCTCTGGTGAGATTTAAAAACAGTGACTTCATTCAATATCAACATTGAATCCCTTGGTATAACTGAATTCATATGGAAAATCCATTGTTGCTCACGTTGTAAAAAAATGTATCCAATTTCCCCCCTTCCATCACTCACTTATGCCCAACACAGACCATTTAATGTCCTCACATTGATGTCCTCGTTCCAAAAACTGAGTCACGATCAGTGCATGAGTCTTCTTAGTTTTCGAACAACTCTTATTTTCCAAGAAACATATTCGTAGCGACCTCATTTGACGAATGTACTGTAGATCACAGGGACATTGCAACAAATAAACCCCAAAGCTTATCCTGCAATTTGCAACATGTTGAATCAAGATCATCCTCCTGCTGGAGCAGGTAACACGATTATCTACAAATGCAGAATACAGACAGACAATTTGAACACAATGGCTGACAAAGAGACCTCCAAAGGAGGAATGACTCACAGTACCCAGGCTTTTATGTTCCATCCTCTTGAAAAAGCAAATCTCACCAGGGAACATAAACTGGTAAAAGAATAAAAGATAGAACAATGCTGGCAAATAATTTGGCATATCTTGACGGAAAGTGTTAAAAATGCAAGGCTGTTGGTCCACATTCTCTCTGGTGGCAGGAGTCAATAATAGCTCCCTGTGGTGGAATAGAGGCCTATGGAAAGCTGATCTAATAGTAGCACTTGGACAGCCTTTTTATACAAATCGTTCAGCCATGATTTTTGCTTATTGTCTATATCCTGATCATTGGAGCAAATCCTACAAAAATGAAGAAATTTACCCTCAGGAAGATTTTTAAAAAAATAGTAGGATGAAAGCTCTGATAAGCAAGTAGATTATTCCTCTTTTTGGACTTACTGTACAGAGTGGCCTGCAGCGAGGATTCCACTTTCATAATCAAGTTGTCTAGGATCATGATTTGATTAACAGCATAATGAAGAGTAAATTTCAGATGAATGTTACAGGTATTCAGCCATTGATGAAATTGAACGAACAATTCAACTGAGCCATGCCAAAGGATGAAATATCATCTATGTACCATTTCCAGCAAAGCAGATGTTCTTCTCATACATTGTCATAAATGTGTTTTGTTTCAAATGCAACTACAAAAATGATTACGACGTCCAGAGGCATTGGTGTGCCCATTGCGGTGCCCTGTATTTACTTAAAAAATTGGCCATTTAACTACAAAAAAAATGTTGTTGAGAGCTACCTGTGCTTATTCCATGATGTATTCAGTAAGAATCCTCCAAGGTAATGGGCGTTGGGCCAAAATATCTCCGATTTCATATAACACTTGTAATGAATTTTCCATATGAATTCAGTTATATCAAAGGAATTGAAGGTTGACATTGAATGAAGTCACTATTTGTAAAGGTGGACTCTGGTTGACGTTCTTGACAGCTGCCATTGCTTAATTGCACATCACCCATCTGGTCATGTTAGCGAATAGCGCACAGCACATTTAAAACACTTCAATGCTGTGACGCGGTGCAGTACTCAGTTATTGCCAAATGCATAATAACAAAAATTTTGATGTTAGTAAGCCTATAATAATGGTGCGGTATGAGGCTGTTTTCTTGTTCCCAATATTTGCATGTCTCACTTTGATCTCCGATTTCTTTTAATTCAGCTAAATGAGTGAAATCTTTACAATGCTTACCCCTGATGCAAAGTCTTCTCGAAACAACATTTCTTAGCGTCCATTCAAAGGAATCCAGCCCCTAGACTAGTGTTACTACATTCTTCTTTGAGCTCAATGTTGCCTATTGGCTGAGTATTGAAATGGTTATCCGTTTAATCAAGTTTTGCTAGTCTGACCACAGTTGCTTTTGAAGAGAATACTGGCAGGCTGATGTCACTGCAGGGGTATATATACTGTGACGTCAATTTGTTCCATCTTCATCTGCTAGTAGAGGTGCATAACCTACTTGTTCTGGATTTATCTGATTGTCCTAAAGAAAAGCAAATTATCAGGTAAGTAATTTCTCATTATGTTGGGTTATTCTCAGAGGTTCCTATGACTCAAGAACTGGCGATATAGCAATTCTATAACATGTTTCTAAAGCATATGTCACTTCTGATTAAGATTTTAGAATTGGAATAGTGCATTTTAAATTTACGGTCAAGTCATTTTTTGATTATTATCACCAAGCTTGTTGCAAGAAGCAATGAGTAGTATTTTACTTCCCCCTTTTAAAAATCACCTACCAATGTGTTACTGTATCACAGTACTCAGTTTGTAAGCCATTTATCGAGCAAACAGGGCCTTACAATAGCAAAGAAAGAACTTATTTTTAATAACAAAGAAATTGACTTGCAAAATATAATGGTGTTGATATTTGAGAGGAATTTGCTCCCAGCAACTCTTTAATATGTTCCTAATGATGACAATTGGATCTGCTTTCCAGTTGAAGCATTGTCCTCTCACACCGAGGATGTGGCTCTCAGGAGGAAAGGGTTAGGTCAGCCATCATAGCTGGCAATTTGATTATTAGGAATGTAGAGAGCTGGGTGGCTGGTGGGCATGAAAATCGCTTGGTAACTTGCCTGCCTGGTTCAAAGGTGACAGACGTCACTTAGGATTTTAAACAGTGCTAGGGAGGAGCCAGTTTTTGTGGTACATGTGAGTTCCAATAACATAGGAAGGTATGGGAAG
The DNA here is from genome assembly GCF_901001135.1 of Rhinatrema bivittatum. Taxonomy (NCBI): domain Eukaryota; kingdom Metazoa; phylum Chordata; class Amphibia; order Gymnophiona; family Rhinatrematidae; genus Rhinatrema; species Rhinatrema bivittatum. The sequence goes on along the minus strand of NC_042629.1, from coordinate 10,359,024 downwards.
GAGATTCTGGAAGTCATATTTAGGATTTTAGATAGCTGAAATCCAGAACCTCCAGGGTACTATTCTCTGAAATGCTCCCTGTTCCATGCACAGGTCCCCAGAGACATTGAGCTCCAGAGTCTCAATGCATGGAAGAGACGATAGTGCAGGGAAGAAGGATTCAGTTTTATAAGGAACTGGGGAATCTTTTGGGGAAGGGGAAGTCTTTTCTGAAAGGACGGGCTCCACCTTAACCAAAGTGGAACCAGGCTGCTGGTGCTAACCTTTAAAAAGGAGAGAGAGAGAGACCAGCTTTTAAACTAGAACAAGAGGGAAAACAGCCATTCGTTCAGTAGCACATGGTTCAGAGGGAGGTATTTTCAACGGATACTAATGAAACAGGAGAGTTAGGGCATCCCAACAGAGAGGTTCCAATAAAAGCATAAGTAGTCCATGTGCCTATAAGTAAAGAATCGCCTGAGCTAAAGGATTCCAAATTATCCCTATCAACTGAAAAGCAGGTTGTTAATACAAAAACAATCACACTTTGAATGGTCTGTATGCCAGTGCCAGAAGTCTAAGAAGTAAGATGGGAGAGTTAATGTATAGCAATGAATGATGAGATAGACATAATTGGCATCTCAGAGACCTGGTAGAAGAAGGATAACCAATGAGACAGTACTATATCAGGGTACAAATTATATCGTAATGGTAGGGTGGATCAAAGTTTCCTTTGTTAACTAAGCTGTTTCATTGTATTTGACTAAGGAATTTTTTCCTGCTTTTTCTGTTTCACTGTAAACCGGCATGATTTGCATTTAATGCAAGAATGTCGGTATATAAAAGTTAAAAATAAATTAATATTAAAGGCACAAACACACTAAATAATATTCCCAAATAGTTAACTTTGCCCCAATACTTTAAAAAAAAACAATGTCCCAAGGAAAAACTTACTGATTTCTTTCAGCCACCAGCAAGGTGATCCTCTCCTCTCAGTGTTCCCACTGAGAGGAAAGGACAGCACCCGCACCACGTGACCCCAGACCAGGGGCAGAAATACGACCAATGCTCTGCGGACTGCTCTTGTTTCCAATCGATTGATAGACCAGGTCTTCTCCGCCAATGATGACAGGCCCTGAGCCAAACGACCCCAGACATACTGCTCCCATCCCTTGAGATTGGCATCCGTTGCCACCACCACCACCCAATCCAGAATCTCGAGGTCCATTCCTCTCTCCAAATTGGTCTTCAACAGCCACCAATCCAGGGGGAGCTGAAGAAAAAAACTGCTCTGACACTGGTTTCCACTGGGATAACAGCACCTTCTGCAGGGGCCGCATATGAGCAAAGGCCCACAGAACCAGGTCCAACGTCGATGCCATGGAACCCTAGACCTGCATATAGTGCCAGACCTTTGGTACTGATAGACTCAGCAGATGAAAACCTTGTTCCTGTACCTTTCATACTCTGTCGGCTGACAAGAACACTAGGCCGTTCAGGGTGTCGAAATGGGCTCCTAGATACTCGAGAAACTGAGATGGAACCAAGTGGCTCTTCACCACGTTGATCACCCATCCCAAGTCGCTCAGAGTCTACATCACTCGCTGCACCAAACGAGCGCAGTCCTCTTCTGTCTTTGCACAGATGAGTCAATCCTCCAACACTCCTTCCTTCCTCAAGGCCGCGGCCACGACCATCATCACCTTCATGAATGTTCGAGGGGCTGTAGCTAGACTGAAAGGGAGAGACCAAAACTGAAAGTGCTGACTCAGCACTTTGAAGCGCAGAAACTTCTGATGGATCGTCTGAATGGGAACATGCAGATAGGCCTTGGTCAGATCCATGGACGCCAGGAACTCGCCTTTGTGGACCACCACAATCACTGTACGCAGCGTCTCCATTCTGAAGCTCGGTACTCGTAGGCTCAAGTTCACCTTTTGTAAATCCAAGATGGGGTGGGTGGTGCCCTCCTTTTTTGGAACCACAAAATAAATGGAGTACCTTCCCTGCCTCTGTTCGTTGGGCAGCACCAGCACTATGGCTTCCAGAGCTATCAACCTTCGAAAGGTCCCCTCTATCACTTCCCATTTGTTTCGGGAAGAACAGTGCGACTCCAGGAAGGCTTCTTTGGAGGCCACAAAAAATTCTAAGGCATAACCGTCTTTTACTACCTCTAGAACCCACTGGCTGGAGGTGATTTTGACCCACTCCTCATAAAAAAGGGACAGCCTACCCCCTACCACCATCAGAAAGGAGTGGGCCAGCCTGGTATCATTGGGATGGATTTCCAGCTGCAGCCCCCTGGCCAGCACCACCTCTGGTGGATCTGCCAGAGCCCTGAAGGACTGCTGGTGTTACGATTCCTCCCATAGTTGGAGCTACGGGAGGCCTCTCACCTTTCTCTGGAGGCCACTCCGAAGCCGGGGCCTCGTCTGATCTGCTTGCCCAGGTTTTGCTCCATTGTCTGGGAGGCCTTCGACGTCCACAGGGCCTGCCTGAGGCCTGCTTCAGTCATCGCCTGGACTTCCTGGTTTGGGCCATGCCCTTCTCCCTAGGGGACGGCCCGCAGCTCTTCTCTCCAGTTATAAGGCCAGCCAGGTGTGGCCCATCTGAAGTCCTCCCAGGGAATTGCTTGTTCCTGTACTATAAAAGGACTTCCTCTTCACTCAGTCCTTGCTTCAGCAATGGCGCTAGTCTATCTAGGCTGTGTCTCCCTTGGACTTCCTGATGTTCCTGCTTGTTCCAGTCCTGATGTTCCTGCTTGCTTCTGATGTTCCAGTCCTGATGCTTCAGGATGTGGGACCCATGCCTCCGAGATTTCCTGCTTCTGTTCCTAGACTCTTGCTTCTGATTCCTAGTTCCAACTCTGGAGGACCCGAGGGGTTTCCACTAACCTGAGTTGAGTGACTTCCCGAGCTTCTCCCGCTCTTCTCGTGGTCCGCGACCAGCCTCTGGGCTGTGTAGGGCACGAAGGAGACAGTGTGGTCCACGACCGTCCACTGGGGCCGCCCGATGGCAATGAAATGGTAAGGTGCCTGAGGGTCCTGCTCATCCCTCTTGTTCCTGTCTTCGTCCTGAACTCCTCTGTGCTTTGCTGAGATTCAATGCCAAGAAGTGCAAAGTCATGCATATGGGGAGTGGAAATCTGAATGAACTGTATTCGATGGGGGGGGGGGAAGGCTGATGTGCACGGAGCAGGAGAGAGACCTTGGGGTGATAGTGTCTAATGATATGAAGTCTGTGAAACAATGCGACAAGGCGATAGCAAAAGCCAGAAGAATGCTGGGCTGCATAGAGAGAGGAATATTGATTAAGAAAAGGGAAGTGATTATCCCCTTGTACAGGGTCCTTGGTGAGGCCTCACCTGGAGTACTGTGTTCAGTTCTGGAGACCGTATCTACAAAGAGACAAAGACAAGATGGAAGCGGTACAGAGAAGGGCGACCAGGAAGGTGGAGGGTCTTCATCGGATGTCATACGAGGAGAGATTGAAGAATCTAAATATGTACTCCCTGGAGGAAAGGAGGAGCAGGGGTGATATGATTCAGACTTTCAGATACTTGAAAAACTTTAATGATCCAAAGACAACGACAAACCTTTTCCATCAGAAAAAAATCAGCAGAACTAGAGGCCACGAGCTGAGTCTCCAGGGAGGAAGACTAAGAACCAATGTCAGGAAGTATTTCTTCACGGAAAGGGTGGTGGATGCCTGGAATACCCTTCCGGAGGAAGTGGTAAAGTCTAAAACTGTGAAGGACTTCAAAGGGGCGTGGGATAAACACTGTGGATCCATCAAGTCTAGAGGGAATGAATAAAGAGGAGGCAGCAAAACACTGCACTGAGCGGCAGTAGCCACAGAGGCATTCACGGAGCGGGATGCCAGTGGTTGGTGTTCCACCTTCACGGAGCGGAAGGATGGAGGGCTGCCATCTCAAAAAAAAAAACCAAACCAACAACAAAAACAAACAAACAAAAAAAACCAAACCAGGGGTGGGTAAGAGTATGGGGCAGGGGTGTGGCCTGCTTGTTACAGCGGTTGCTACCCCTAATTGAGCTGGATGTTCACTTGGATGCAGATACGGCGCTGCTCTCTACATTGGTGGTGGGGTGGAGGGGAATTAGGGCTGGAGGGTACTGGAAGCCAATAGTAACAGGTGGGAGAGAGAAAAAGGAAAAAAAAAAGGATAAAGTGCGTAGCTTGCTGGGCAGACTGGATGGGCCGTTTGGTCTTCTTCTGCCGTCATTTCTATGTTTCTATGTTTCTATAAGTTCTAAGGCCTTGCTTTCTCCGCTTCAGTCCTGTGCCAATCTGACCTCCGTCCGGCCTGCCGCCTCTGCTGCTTCCTGCGGCAGGTCTGAAAGGGCTGGGAATGGTCGGAGGACTATTCAGAGACCACCATAATAGTGTGGTGTCTCGGGGTGTGTAGGTCAGCAGAGTGGCCGGGACCTGGACTCACTTCTCTTCCACCGAGAGAGCCTTGGTATGCCAAGCCTTGAGTGCTTGCTCGAGACTGATGCTAGCCATAACAGTTTGCCGAAGCCATGTGTCCAGTGGGACTTGTCCATGTCCTCGGTTCTGTCTGGGACTCCTGAAAAAAATTTTTCTGGCTGCTGTTTCTTACGACCAGCTGGAGGCGCCAGCCTTCTTGATTTTACGACCTGCTGGAGGTGCCAGCTTTCTTGATTTTATGACCTGCTGGAGGCGCCAGCTGTCTGGGGTTCCACAACCTACAGGAGGATCCTGCACCCCTCCTGATGTTTGCTGCCATACCTGAGCCCACCCTGGATTCCCCCCCCCCCCCCCACCCGTGTCTTGTTCTGGTCTTCTGTTCCTTTGCTCGCTTGTGCTGTTTTTGCTCCTTTGCTTGTTTGTGCTGTGTTTTTCTCTCGTTTGTGCTGTTTTCGCCCCTTTGCTCATTTGTGCTGTTGCTTGTTTGTGCTATTACTTGGTTGTGCTGTTGCTTGGCTGTGCTGTTTGTTTGTTTGCTCATTTGTGCTATTGCTTGTTTGTGCTGTTTGCTCATTTGTGCTGTTGGGTTTGCTTGTTTGTGCTTGTTTGTGCTGTTGATGGGTGTGCTTGTTTGTTGGGTGTGCTTGTTTGTGCTGTTGTGTTTGCTTGTTTGTGCTGTTTGCTTGTTTGTGCTGTTGTTGTGTCTTTTGCTTGTTCGTGCTGTGGTCCTGTTGTCTTGTTTCGTTTCCCTGTTCTAGTTGTCTCGTGTTCTCTTGGTCTCGAGTTCTGTGGTTCGGTGGTTCTTGGTCCTTGGTTTCCCTGTCCATTGGCCTGTTGTCTTATTTTTTTTTTATGCTTTTGTTCTGCTGTGTTCCTGTCCCCTGCGTCAGTACTTGTCTCGCTTCAGTTCCTCGCCAAGACGTTCCAGCTTGTCCTTGGATCCTTGACTACCTTCTGTCAGTATATGGAATACCTTCTTCCTCGAGCTGTTGATAAGAGGCTTGAGGAGGGGGCCTTTAAGGAGGGGGTACTGTTACGATTCCTCCTGTAGTTGGAGCTACGGGAGGCCTCTCACCTTTCTCTGGAGGCCGCTCCGAAGCCGGAGCCTCGCCTGATCTGCTTGCCCAGGTTTTGCTCCATGGCCAGGGAGGCCTCCGACGTCCTCAGGGCCTGCCTGAGGCCTGCTTCAGTCTTCGCCTGGACTTCCTGGTTTGGGCCATGCCCTTCTCCCTAGGGGTCGGCCCGCAGCTCTTCTCTCCAGTTATAAGGCCAGCCAGGTGTGGCCCATCTGAACTCCTCCCAGGGAGTTGCTTGTTCCTGTCCTATAAAAGGACTTCCTCTTCACTCAGTCCTTGCTTCAGCAATGGCGCTAGTCTATCTAGGCTGTGTCTCCCTTGGACTTCCTGATGTTGCTGCTTGTTCCTGATGTTCTAGTCCTGATGTTCCTGCTTGCTCCTGATGTTCCAGTCCTGATGCTTCAGGATGTGGGACCCATGCCTCCGAGAGTTCCTGCTTCTGTTCCGACTTCCTAGACTCTTGCTTCTGATTCCTAGTTCCAACTCTGGAGGACCCGAGGGGTTTCCACTACCCTGAGCTGAGTGACTTCCCAAGCTTCTCCCACTCTTCTCGTGGTCCACGACCAGCCTCTGGGCTGTGTAGGGCGCGAAGGAGACAGTGTGGTCCATGACCGTCCATTGGGGCCGCCTGTTGGCAATGGAATGGTAGGGTGCCTGAGGGTCATGCTCATCCCTCTTGTTCCTGTCTTCGTCCTGAACTCCTCTGTGCTTTGCTCCAAGTTCCAAGGCCATGCTTTCTCCGCTTCAGTCCTGTGCCAACCCGACCTCCGTTCGGCCTGCTGCCTCTGCCTCTTCCTGTGGCAGGTCCGAAAGGGCTGGGAATGGTCGGAGGACTGTTCAGAGACCACCATAATAGCGTGGTCTCCCGGGGCGTGTAGATCGGCGGCGTGGCCGGGACCTGGACCATCTTCACCTCTGCAAGGGCACACCTCACTTCTCTTCCACCTAGAGAGCCTTGGTATGCCAAGCCTCGAGTGCTTGCTCAAGACTGACGCTAGCCATAACAGCTGGTGACCAATGGCTGCTTGGAACCTGAAGAGGAGACCCCTCTGCTTGACCGAAAATGTCTTGACTTGCGAAAACATGGACTAGACAAATAAGGCTTCTTACTGCCCTTTTTGTCTTTTGGCAACCTAAGGCCCTTGGTTTCACCAAGGGACTTCATCAGTTGATCCAGATCTTCTCCGAACAGAAGCTTCCCCTTAAGAGGCAGATTACATAACTGAATCTTGGACGACATGTCCACCAACCAGTTGCACAGTCACAGGAGTTGTTGCGCAGCAACCACCGAGACCATAGTCTTGGCCATCGTGCGCATGAGGTCATAGAATGCATCTGCCACATAAGCTACTCCTACTTCAAGGTGCGCTGCCCAATCGCGAGATAGCACTCCTGAGGATGTCAGCTCTTGCGGTTTCTGAATCCAGCATAAGCAGGCGCATTGCATCAAGTTGGCACTGCTGCAAATGCCCTTCCAGCTTGTGATCCTGGCCATCCTTCAATGCGGCTGACCCTACTACCAGAATGGTAGTCTTTTTGGTCACCACAGAGACTGCCGCATCCACCCAAGGTGTTCTCAGATGATCCAAATGCTTGTTCAGCAAAGGATATAGCTTGGACATCGCTCTCCTCACTTTCAAGCCCACTTCCGAAGATTCCCACATCCAGCTAATTTATTTATTTTATTTATTTAAAGTCTTTTCTATACCGTCGTTAAGTTGTATACCATCGCAATGGTTTACATGTAGGCACATAAGTAAGTTTGGAGTAATCGTACTATAGTACATTCTAATCTGTGCCATTAAGTTTTGGTTACATTAAATCATAAAAATACATACAAATGTTTAGTGTTGTAGGTTCTGGCCAGGTGTACCTAGAAGCTAATGAGCTTTTGAATCTTCTTAGAAATGGGAAAAGTGCTGGGAAGACCCCGGAGACTATTAAGAGCTAGGTTGTTGCCCTTGCTGTCTGACTCCTCTGGATCCAACTTGACCCCAGCTCATCTAACACCTGGGAAATGAGAGGGTGAACTACACGAGGGTCATCATCATCCACTCCGGAAGCCTCCACAGAATTTGGATTATGCTTGGTGGCATCAGGGCCAGGCTTCAGATCCACATCTGGGTCTACCCCTGGGTCCTTCTGCCGCTCATCTCTGCTTCCAGCTGCTGGTAGGGAGGTATAAACCCACTGGTCTAGAATGATCTAGGTATCTCCAGGAAAATTGCCTGCATCTCTCTCTGGCTATTATGATTCATATTAGGGGTGCTTTCAGTGGTTAAACTTGGGATATCTCCCTACAGGGTGGCGCTTTATGTTCAGGATGACATAGAATCCAGCAGGATAAAGATCCTGCAAGAGACAAAATGTAGCAATAGATATAAACTACTTTCACCTGGCCAGAATGATGTCAGATGATGAAACGCTAAAAGAAATAAGGGAAACTAAGCAATTTGGCAATGCACTAATAATGGGAGAATTGAGTTACCCAGTATTGACTAGGTAAATTTAATATCAGGACATGCTAGAGAGGTAAAGTTCCTGGATGCAATAAATGATTGCTTCAGAGAGCAGTTTGTTCAGGAACGGACAAAAGAGGGAGCTATTTTAGATCTAATTCTTAGTGGATCGCAGGATTTGGTAAGAGAGGTAACAGTGGTAGGGTGACTGAGATTATGAGGAAAATAGTTAGAAAAAAACTGAATGGTGCAGCTTCAAATGTTGAAAGAGTACAACAGGGGTGGACATTAAAAAAATACCATCTTAGAAGCATCAACCAGAGGTATTCTATGCACTAAGAAAGGTAGAAGGAAGGCCAAATGATTGCTAACAGTTAAAAAGTGAGGTAAAAGAGGCTATTTAAGCCAAAAGAACTTCCTTCCAAGTTGGAGGAAGGATCTATCTGAAAAAAAAATGGGAAAAAGCATAAGCATTGCCAAGTAAAATTTTAAACATTGATAAGACAGGCTAAGAGAATTTGAAAAGAAGCTGGCCATAGAGGCAAAAACTTATAAAACCTTTTTAAAATATATCCAAAGCAGGAAGCCTGCGAGGCAGTTGGTTTGGACCATTAGATGACAGAGGAGCCAAAGGGATATTACAGAAGATAAGACCATTGCAGAAAAACTAACTTAATTCTTTGCTTCAGTGTTTACAAATGAAGATGTTGGGAAGATACCCATTCCAGAGATAGTTTTCAGGGGTGATTTAGATGAAATGAACCAAATCACATTGAACCTGGAAGATTTAGTAGACCAGATTGACAAACTGAAGAGTAGCAAATTGTCCAGACCAGATGGTATACACCCCAGGGTTCTGAAAGACCTAAAAAATGACTGGAGGGTGGCTAATGTAACCCCAATATTTAAAAAGGGCTCCAGGGGCAATCCAAGAAACTACAGACCAGTTAGCCTGACTTCAGTGCCAGGAAAAATAGTAGAAAGTGTTCTAAAGATCAAAATCATAAAACATATAGAAAGGCATGGCTTTACCCAAGGCAAGTCTTGCCTCACAAATCTGCTTCACTTTTTTGAAGGGGTTAATAAACATGTAGATAAAGGTGAACCATTAGATGTAGTGTATTTGGATTTTCAGAAGGCATTTGACAAAGTTTCTCATGAGAGGTTTCTAGGAAAGTAAAAAGTCATGGGATAGGTGGCGATGTCCTTTCATGGATTACAAACTGGTTAAAAGACAGGAAACAGATTAAATGGACAATTTTCTCAGGGGAAGGGAGTGGACAGTGGAGTGCCTCAGGGATCTGTACTGGCAACTGTGCTTTTCAGTATATTTATAAATGATCTAGAAAGGAATACGATGACTGAGGTAATCAAATTTGCAGATGATACATTGTGATAAATTGCAGGAGGACCTTGTGAAACTGGAAAACTGGGCATCCAAATGGCAGATGAAATTTAATGTGGATAAGTGCAAGGTGATGCATATAGGGAAAAATAACCCTTGCTGTAGTTACAAGATGTTAGATTCCATATTAGGAGCTACCACCCAGGAAAGAGATCTAGGCGTCATGGTGGATAATACCGTTTACATCTTCCATCCTCCATGCATATTCATAACGTGTTCCATGTCTCTTTGCTCAAACCGCTTATTCTCTCCAGGTACCATCGCAAGGTTCCAGAATTGACGGACATGCCTGTCCAAGCTGATCCCATCTATCAAGTCCAAGAGGTCCTTGATGTCTGTTTTCACCGACGGCAATGGGAGTACCTGCTGGCTTGGGAGGGGTGTGGACCTGAGGAGAACACATGGGAACCAGCCCGCCATATCTTGGATAAGTCTCTCCTTCAGCAATTCCATCTCAGTCACCCCGGTAAACCTGGTCCTTCTAAGAGGGGGCGAAAAAGGGGGGGTACGGTTGCAACGCCAAGGCTCCGACTGCGAGGTCTGGGGTTTGAACGCTCTTTCTTTCGTCCGGCGCACCGGCAAGCGCTGCTGCTGCTTGGGCCTACTTGGCCTGCCTCACGGCGGTGTCTCCACGAGGGAGACGTCGCCGAGCCTCAGAACTTAGCCCCTCCCCTCCTAGACGCGCGCGCGCATAGGGAGAGGTAGTTTAAACGGCTTTTCCCGCCGGACTACGGGCCGTCTCTGGGAGTGACGTCAGATGCCGGTAGATAATTAAACCCGGCGTCTGACTGATTCTAGTTGCTTGGCAACAAAGTTCTTGCTTGGCTCTCGATGCAGCAGTTAGACTCTGCTTAGCTAGGATCTTTTTTCTTGATTTTGTTCTGCTCCAGCTTCGGATCTTCAGTTTTAGCTCCAGCTCAGGATCTTCTGCTTGTTTTCCTGGTTCTAGACGTTGGCCTGTTTCTGATTCTTCGTGCTTGCCACTTGTCTCGACCAAGGTTAGTCACTTTCATCTTCCTCTCTCCGTTCTCCTAAGTCCCAGCAGTCCGGGATCTCACGGGCTCCTCCCGAGGGGTCCTCGGATTTCCAGGGTGAAGACTTCAGTTCTAAGTTCAGCTTGGCACCGCCTCCCGGCCTACGTCTTCCAGCGGAGTGTTCTTCATCTCACATCATCTCCTTCCGTTAGGCTGGTCCAAGGGTCCACCACTACGTTTGCAACAGTGCCGGCGCGCAATCCCCAGGCTCAGCGGCAGTGGAGAGGCCTCTGGCCATGCCCACGCCCAGCCCCCACCCCCGCCCTGCCCATTTTTTCAAGCCCAGGGACTTACACGCGTCCCGGGGTTTGCATGCGTCGCCGGGCCTATGCAAAATAGGCTCGGCATGTGCAGAAGCGGGTTTTCGGGGTTACGCACATAACCCTTTTAAAATCTGCCCCTTAGTGTTAACAAATGCTGCCCATTTAAAATCCATATCTGTCATTCAGTGCTTCTTAAGAATGTAATTCTACACTTGTTTTTTTCCATGCCAGCTTCTATTTGAACTTCTCCAAGAAAGACAGCTAAACACCATGTTAGAATCCAATATCAAAGCAAAGACCAAGGAAGGTAAAACCCATCACATAGCTGCAGCCAATGGTTTTATGAACATGCTTTTTGAGATGTTGTGTTTTCTTTTCAATATACAAGGTTTTTCCAGGGTCATTGATTGTACATAAGTGAGTCAGTGTGTTTCACAGCATGCTGGCTTCAAATGATGACCCTTTATGGGCCATGTAAATAATATAATTGTCTGAGGCTAAGAAATGTTTGTTTTCACAAACCTCATTTACCAGTTTGCAGATATGTGATAGGCTTTACCCTCCTTAGTCTTTGCTTTGATGTTGAATTCTAACTTATGGCGTTTAGTATGGGGTTACAATGATACCCCTTGACCAGCTTTATGATTAGAAAGAAAGCGGTACCCACTGTGTTCTGTCCGATAGCACAAAAGTCCAATTGGCAAGTAGCAACACCCTGTGTGAGCCACGTTACTCTGAAGTTTTTTTGGCAATTCTTAGTTGCTCCTCTAGGGTTCCACTCACCAGCTGTGATCAGCCGTGTCTAAAACAGTGTCACCAGTGCCCACACTCGCCTTATACCCTAAGTGAAACTATTCATTCACCAACAGGATAGTGAATGAGAAGGTCACAATCAAAGAGAAGAAAGAGTATCAGTCAAGCCTTCTACGATCCATTCAGTCCACGTGAAGCCTAATTTTCTGCAAGCAAATTGTTTTAATTGTTGAGGAACAGTTTAATATCCATGCATATCAACCTTCAGCCAGCAAATTAGTGCAATCCCAAAGTAGTCACTTCATTTTTCTGCTGGCTGATTGATTGTGGCATGTTCCTGAAGTTAAATCATTGCTAATTTGCGGCAGACATGGTAAGTAAGCCATTTTCCCCATATTAACCTCTGTGTTACATCCAGAGAAGGTTTACAACCAAGAACAAATCAGTCAGCACCACAGTAATTTCCATTCAATGTTCAAATTTGCTTTCTGATTTAGAACTTAGCTACTGGTGGGGCTTTCATTAAATTCTGTCCTATTGTGTTTCTCACCACAAAATCAACTGGCTAACGCACTATTTTCTACTAAACTACAGCCATAAATATACAGGAGCCAATCAATAGCCATGGAATTGTATAATCCTTTCCTTGCTAAAATGAAAAAAAATGTGATTGCGTTCCATCGCTGACTCAGTGCTGGCAGTCAGCAGCAGCATCTGAAGGCCGGCATGCCAAGCCAGGCGGCTGGTCCTGCTAGAGCTTTTTACTGGTTTAGAAGAGATAAGGAATAGCGTTCTGCCAGTGCATGAATGCTCTGAATCCCTAGGCAGGGATCACAACGCTGGCCTCGATTGATAGAAATCCCCAAAAAACCACATTCCTTTCCGCCTCTGCCAGTTTCTGGTGTATATTTGACTTTGTTCCCATATATGCAGAATGGGAGAAAAGCTCTCAGACACAAAATGAGAAAAACACTTTAGTACATCAAGTAGGAATGAATGAAAGCTCAAGAAAAAAACAGTGAAACAAACTTGTTTCATGATAATAAATGCTTGCGTGACTATAGCAAGATATAGAACTGTAGGAATGGGCACAGAAGAGATGATCCTCCCCATTGTGCCCTGAATGGAATGATAATAAGTATCAGGTATTGCAATAAACAGGATTTTTTCTTTTTTTTTTTAAATCAAAGTTTCTGATCTTCACATCTGCTAAAACAGGTTAATCTGACAGCATGTCCCTGGTAACGACACTGACCACACATTTATTCTAAGGGGAGGAGAGGCACAGCATCTTTACCTCTCAACAGCGAAGCTCTTCTCTCTGTCTCTGACAAGCCTTAGAGCAGTGGTTCCCAACCCTGTCCTGGGGACCCACCCCCCTCCCCCCAGCCAGTTGGGTTTTCAGGATATCTACAATGAATATGCATGAGAGAAAATGTGCATGTTATGGAGGCAGTGCATGCAAATTTTCTCTCATGCATATTCATTGTGGATATCTTGAAAACCCAACTGGCTGGGGGGTCCCTAGGATAGGGTTGGAAACCACTGCCTTAGAGGAACCCCTATGTTCAATTTCCAAGCTCTGAGGCTTACTGGAGTTGTACCTGACAGCTTTGACATGTTTGAGGCCTCTTACCCTCCACATCGTACATTATGGGTTTGTTTTCCTGATTTGATGATCACAAGTCCTTGATTCTTACAGCTGAAAGGGAGAACATAGGATGTTGTGGTCTTTTTCCAATTTACCCCACCACCTACCTACAGTGTTGTATTACAGACAGCAACTCATATATGGAACTGTGCTCACAGGCTCAGACATACTCAGTCACACACACACACACACACACAGCCACACTGAGACACAGCTTCTGACATTCATAAATATTGTACACACAACACAATTTCATAACTAAAGGGCCAATACAGTAAAAGTCGCGAGAGAGCGGGCGAATGCCCGCTCTCCCGGCGCGCGGCAAAAAGAGATGCTAGGGACACTAGCGCATCCCTAGCGCCTCTTTTTGGACAGGAGCGGCGGCTGTCAGAGGGTTTGACAGCTGACGCTCAATTTGGCTGGCGTCGGTTCTCAAACCCGCTGACAGCCACAGGTTCGGAAACCGGACGCCGGGAAAATTGAGCTTCCGGTTTTCGAGTCGCGGGCAGATTTCAAATGGTTTTTTTTAAAACTTTTTTTAACTTTCGGGACCTCTGACTTAATATCGCCATGATATTAAGTCGGAGGGTGCACAGAAAAGCAGTTTTTACTGCTTTTCTGTGCACTTTCCCGGTGCAGGCAGAAATTAGTGCCTACCTTTGGGTAGGCACTAATTTCTGAAAGTAAAATGTGTGGCTTGGCTGCACATTTTGCTTTCTGAATCTCGCGGGAATACCTAATAGGGCCATCAACCTGCATTTGCATGTTGCTGGCACTATTAGGTTTGGGGAGGGGGGTTGGTTGTGCGTTTTCGACGCGCTATTACCCCTTACTGAATAAGGGGTAAAGCTAGCACGTCAAAAACGCACGTCCAATCGTGGGTTAACAGTGCGCTCCGCCAGAGAGCACTGTACTGTATCGGCCTGAAAATAGGGCGACCTAGGCAGCTCTACGTAAGTGCCTCCCACACAGAAACACAAGCACTCAAACTCTCATGCACACATGCAGTACAAGAACAATCCTAATTGATTTTACAGTACTGATCTCACTTGACACCCATAGAAATTCAGTCTTGGGGATTGCCTTCCTTGAACTTCTGATACACTTTCCACCCTGAACAGCGGGCATGAAGGCAGCTACCCGGGATCTTGAGGCACACTGGGTCTTAATTGGCCAGCCAGCAACGCGCTGCTGCCTGTGTGCCAAAGCTGCATGCCAAAGGGGCACACCCCGTCTGTCAATTTTTCTCCCTGGAGTTTGGAATGGGGAAAAAGAGAAAGGTGAAGTTTTCTGTTCCCCAAGCCTCAACACCCACCGTAGGACCGCTGGATCAGCATATCACATGAATTTCTGCCCAACAGGAGGAGCAAGTGAATGAAGATGAGGGGGGAGGGTGGTCAGTCTCTTCCTCCTACACCCTGACCAGAATCAGTAGGCTTTATTATCCCCAGGAGCTCTGTCCAATAGTGAGCAACATGACTTCAGCCTTAATCAAGGAACTCGGGACAATTTCCTTCTGTCTTTACCTAGCAGCTCCTCTATTGTACGGAGTTGTGCTGAGTGACCTTCTAGTATTCTACAAGAGCAGATGGAAATAGTGGATATTTCTGTTAGATAAATCTTTAGTTGCACAATCTCCTGATGCCACTTGATTATAGAGAAGGAGCCATTTAAATGTTTTTGTTTTCAACTTTCCAGGACTACTAATAATTTACTTATTATTCCCCCAAGATGTGGGCTTGAATTCTGTCTGTTAGAAATGGTTTACATTGCATTGGTACTTTTTCCTTTTATTTTTTTCCTTTTTTAATATGTAGCAGCCAGAATCTTTATGATGAATAATTAAAGAAGAGAAAGTTATTAAAAAAAAAAAAAAAAGAAGTCTTACTTTGTCCATTTCTTGCAGAGGCCGATTTCAGGGCCAGAGTTAAGTACAATTTTCACAGTCTGCATATACATGGAAATACTTGTTTTCACCTGTAAAAAGAAAGCAGGAAGGGCTTATAACCCACTACGTCGTTCCAAGCCTGAAGAGTAAGGAGACTTAGGGTCCATCGTGTCAGTCGTTCTGTGTCCTTTGCCAGCTATCACACTGTTCAGACTAAATAAGAGCAGTGCTGTCAAATGTCTTGCACGTTCATCTCTTGCATTGGTGCAGGCAGTGTAGCCTCACACTTAATCCTCATCCTGAATGCTTTGGCATGGCATATCTTTGTTCTTCCCTATGAGTACAAAGAGAAATGAAATGAACACAGAACAATCGATATGATGTTCCATATCCTTCCACAAGGAGAAATGAAACATTTATCAGGTCAGTCTAGGGTTGAAAAGATGTACAGATATACAGAGAGAAAAGGGTACCAGGCAGCTGCATGAAACAGTGAGGGGGATTTGTACAGTGCTGTCTGTCTAGAAGCTCTTCAGACATGATGAATAGTAGGAAAGTCAAATGGGGCAGACACTGGATGGGCCTTAGGGTCCTTACCTGCCAGATTTTGTTTCTGTGTATGAATTTATCACAAGTTATTCATCAGAACATAAGAAATGCCATACTGGATCTATCAAGTCCAGTATCCCATTTCCAACAGTGACCAATCCAGATCACAAGTATCTGGTGGGATCCCAAACAGTAGACAGATCTCATGCTGCTTATGCTCAGGGATAGGCAATGGCTTTTTCCAAGTCTTTCTGGTTAATAATAGTTTATGGACTTACAAGAACTTGCCAAAATATTTTTAAACTCAGCTATGCTAGCTGCCTTAACCACATCCTACAGTAAGGATTTCCAGAGCTTGTATGTTGAGTGAAATAATTTTTTCTAATTTGTTTTAAATGTACTACCTACTAACTTCATGTAGAGTCTCGGAGTCATCTTAACTTAAACATAAAATTGGTTAAAAGAAAAGCACCAGTCAGTCGGTAGAGATGATCCTTTTATTAAGTTTAAGATTCAGCTCTATGTTGGGACACTAATACCCTACTCCTCAGCCATGTAAGGGAGATATGACAACCATATGTAGCCTCTGGGATGTGAGCATGGTACAAGGCACTATGCACCAGCAGCAGAAATGCAGTTATTCCAGGGTAAAAGTTCATTGTGGCTACTTGATATGTGGAGAAGAACCAAGAATGGGAGGTGTCCTTACCCAAGGGGCAGATCTTGCAGCATTTGTAACCTTGAATGGTGAAAGTTCAGAAGTGGTCAGAGTTCCCCCAGAGAGCCAGGACCATTTCTGCCTAAAACCACAGAAGCAGCACAAAGAGGAAAAGGGAGGTGACCCATAGAGAGCTACCCATAGCTCTCACAAGCAGGATCATCATCATCATGGTGCACAGCAACGAGTCTGCTGTCACACTCCCTCTGGCTTTTCCTTTGTACTCCTAGGAGAAGTGAATGCTTTTAGATGCTAGAGCATAGTGTGAATGGCTTCTTGAGACCAATGAATTGATGTGCAAGATATGCCCATAGCTTAGAGCCGAGGTGGTTTCTCACTTGTGCTTCTTTACAGTTGATGAACTACAGCAGGCCTGGTAACAGTGAACCAAGACCTTTCACCCCACAGCTGTGCTAATGCACCTCATGCCTGCCCTGCAACACCTCTTGTTATGGCAGCATTGAGTAGGGGTGTGCATTCGGTCCCTACGTATTGGCAATCCGCAATGGATGTTGCCATATTTGTTGTATTCGTGGGGAAGCGAAACGTATCGCAATTCCCCACGAATACCTGAATCTTCGCCGAATTATTCGGCTGCCTAAATACATCAATTTAAACAAACCCCCCACCCTCCTGACCCCCTCAAGACTTACCAAAACTCCCTGGTGGTCCAGCGGGGGGTCCGGGAGCCATCCCCTGCACTCTCACACCCTCGGTGCATGTTTCATCATGGCGCTGATAGCCTTTGACCTACTATGTCACAGGGGCTACCGGTGCCATTGGTCAGCCCCTGTCACATGGCCATCGGCACCATCTTGTGCTCCTACCATGTTTCAGGGGCTGACCAATGGCACTGGTAGCCCCTGTGACATAGTATGTGCAAAGGCTATCGGCGCCATTTTGATTACTGGCAGCCGATGGCCCGAGGGCAGAAGATCACTCCGGGACCCCCATTGGACCCCCAGGGAGTTTTGGCCAGCTTGGGGGGGGCCTCCTGACCCCCACAAGACTTGCCAAAAGTCCAGCGGGGGTCCGGGAGCAACCTCCTGCACTCCAGCCGTCAGATGCCAGTATTCAAAATGGCGCCGATCACCTTTGCCCTCACTATGTCACAGAGACCAACGGTGAAGATACTGAAGTCTGTGAGGTGAGCACTTGGCTGAAGAGATACCGCATGATGCTGGAAGAGACAGGGCCTGCGCTGGACTGCAGGCTGGAAAGCAGAGGTGTGACTCCCCCTGGCAGATGGCCATGTACAGCGCCTGCCTTACAGTGTCATAACTGGGAGAGAGGCTCCCATTTCTACTCTGGGTAGATAATAACAGGTTTTAAGTGTGGTGCTACAGAGCATTTTAGCTTATCTTGGAAATAGAATGGTGAATAATAATAGCTTATCTTGGAAAGGGAATGGTGAATAAAACGGAAAATGCCATAATGCCTCTGTATCGCTCCATGGTGAGAACACACCTTGAATACTGTGTACAATTCTGGTCGCTGCATCTCAAAAAAGATATAATTGCGATGGAGAAGGTACAGAGAAGGGCTACCAAAATGATAAGGGGAATGGAACAACTTCCCTATGAGGAAAGACTAAAGAGGTTAGGACTTTTCAGCTTGGAGAAGAGACGACTGAGGGGGGATATGATAGAGATGTTTAAAATCATGAGAGGTCTAGAATGGGTAGATGTGAATCAGTTATTTACTCTTTCGGATAGTAGAAAGACTAGGGGGCACTCCATGAAGTTAGCATGGGGCACATTTAAAACTAATCGGAGAAAGTTCTTTTTTACTCAACGCACAATTAGACTCTGGAATTTGTTGCCAGAGGATGTGGTCAGTGCAGTTAGTATAGGGGTGTTTAAAAAAGGATTGGATAAGTTCATGGAGGAGAAGTCCATTACCTGCTATTAAGTTCACTTAGAGAATAGCCACTGCCATTAGCAATGGTTACATGGAATAGACTTAGTTTTTGGGTACTTGCCAGGTTCTTATGGCCTGGATTGGCCACTGTTGGAAACAGGATGATGGGCTTGATGGACCCTTGGTCTGACCCAGTATGGCATGTTCTTATGTTCTTATGTAATATGCTTGAAGTGTATGGAACATAAATGTTATTAAAATGTTTCCAGAACAACAGGGGAGGTTCCGGAGCCTGTTTGATGATAAATAACTACCCACCCCACTCAAATGAGGCTGCACAGATCTTGGGGGGGAGATTCCTGGAAGCAGAACCAAGGACACCACCATAGCTGCTTTTTAGTGGACTTCTGCAATTCTACCTTTTGCTGCAGACATTTATCCAAACCTCTTTTAAACTCAGATACACTTTCACCACAAGTTTAGACTATTGCAATGCTTTATATTTAGGTCTTTCCTCCATTGGCATTCGGCCCCTCCAATTAGTTCAAAATAATGCTGCCTGCATTCTTGTAAATGCAAAATATTATGGCCACACAACGCCTGTTCTTTGCTCTTTACACTGGCTCTGTGTTTTCATGCATAGAGTTCAAAATCCTGACGGTCATTCATAACCTCATATACAAGAAATTGGCAATTTGGTTGTGTTCGTGTCTACGCATTTAATCAACCTACATGTCACCTTCAGTCTCTGAATAAAAGCCTTCTTGAAGTTCCATCATAAACCAGCCAGGCTTGATCTTACCAGGAAGCGTGCCATTTCACTTTCTGCAACTCCATACCAGATTCCCTAAGGCTACTGGCGAATCCTAAAGAGTTCAAGAAAAAACTGAAGACCTACCTATTGCACCCAGGTCATTCTCCTGGGCACGCGATTCTGTATGCAAATGAGGGCCCGCAGTCATAAGGAGTCGCTAGGGACACTAGTGCATCCCTAGCGCCTCCTTATTGGCAGAAGCTGCGGCTGTCACCGGGTTTGACAGCCGACGCTTAATATATTGGCATCGGTTGTCGAACCCGCTGACAGTCACGGGTTCGGAAAACGGACGCTGGCAAAATTGAGCACCCATCTTCCAACCCGTGAGCCGCGGGCTGATTTTTTTTTTTTTTACGATTTTTAATTTTTTTTTATTTTTGGGGCCTCCGACTTAATATCGCTATGATATTAAGTTGGAGGGTGTACAGAAAAGTAGTTTTTTCTGCTTTTCTGTACACTTTCCTGGTGTAGGCCAAAATTAACTCCTGCCTTTGGGCAGGTGTTAATTTCTGAGAGTAAAATGTGCGGCTTGGCTGCACATTTTACTTTCCGTATGGCACTGGAATAACTAATAGGCTCATCAACATGCATTTGCATGTTGCGGGTGCTATTAGTTTTTGGGGGGTTGGACACGCGTTTTCCTCGTGCTATGACCCCTTACTGTCCAGATGGGGGTAACAGTGCGCTCGGCCGAGTGCACCGTTCTGTATTGGCCTGTATGTGCACTAGCTTTCAAGCAATCGATGTCTGATTTCCTCCGCATTTTATTTAAAGCACGCTGCAGCTATTTGTTTTCTTGTCATGTTATGATTTAAGAGTTGTTTTATGCTTATTGTTACTTTTTGTGAGTTTTTACATTTTATAACCCCATTGTAGAATGTGATATACAAACATTTTTTTAAATAAATAAACATTTTCTGGCAACAAATTACAGAGCTTAATTAATGCTGTAGAATGGTGACTACTACAGCAGGGTTTACAAAGGATTGGGACAAGTCCAGGTCAACACTTTATTAGCCAGGCAGACTAGGGAAAGAAGCCACTATCCCTGAAGTGAGCAACAAGGAAAATGTACTTTCAGTGATCTATCAGGTGTTTTTGTGACCTGGACTGGCTACAAGAAAATTATTACTTACCTGCTAATTTTCGTTCCTGTAGTACCATGGATCAGTCCAGACAGTGGGTTATGTCCCCAATCCAGCAGATGGAGTCAGCACAAGCTTTGAGGGGGCGTATCCATATATACTACTACCCCCTCTGCAGGAGTTCAGTATCGAGTATATCAAAGCCAGAGTAGAAACGCCCGAAGGATCAAGTTTGTGGAAACAGATAATGAAAACAATTGTAACCGCAACAAGTAACTGCAAACATCCTACCAACTTGTAGGGAGCTGTGAATAACAGCGAAAAGAAACGACTGTGAAGACACAGAACACTGCGAGCAAGAAGTAGCGCAGAGCTGAGCAGGATCAAGAACCCAAACGCGGTGGGCGTCTGGACTGATCCATGGTACTACAGGAACGAAAATTAGCAGGTAAGTAATAATTTTCTTTTCCCTGTACGTACCTGGATCAGTCCAGACAGTGGGATGTACCCAAGCTTCCCTAAATCGGGTGGGGTCCTGCGAGGCCTGCTCGGAGAACCTGCTCGCCAAAGTGTCCAGAGACCGAAGAGGCGAGGTGCAGACGATAGTGCCTCGAGAACGTGTGTAACGATTTCCAGGTGGCTGCCCTACAAATTTCCTGCGAGGATACCGAGCGAACCTCCGCCCAGGAAGCCGCCTGAGAACGTGTAGAATGCGCTACGATTCCGGGTGGGGGAGTCCGACCCGCCCCAATGTAGGAAGCAGCAATGCCGGCCTTCAGCCATCTGGCAATGGTCGTCTTCGAGGCCTGAGACCCCTTCTTAGGACCGGCCCAGAGTACGAAGAGATGGTCAGAGGTCCGGAACTCATTTGTAGCCTCCAGATAGAGGCGCAGAGTGCGCTTGACATTCAAGAGACGGAGAGACTTCGGCTCTGAGGAAGAGAAGGATGGCAACTCCACCGTCTGGTGCACATGGAATGCAGAAACCACCTTCGGAAGGAAGGAGGGAACAGTGCGAAGCGAAACTCCAGAGTCGGAGAAACGGAGATAGGGCTCTCTACACGACAGAGCCTGCAGCTCCGAGATGCGTCGAGCGGACAGATGGCCACAAGAAATACAGTCTTGAGAGTGAGATCCTTTATCGTTGCACTGCGCAGCGGCTCAAACGGTGGTCCCGACAGGGAGCGAAGCACAAGGTTAAGACTCCAGGAGGGACAAGGGTCCCGTAACGGAGGACGCATATGCTTGACACCCTTGAGAAAACGAGCAATGTCAGGATACTGTAGAAGAGAGCCCCCATCGCTCAACAGCGAACCAAGGGCGGCCACCTGAACCCGTAGTGAATTATAGGCGAGCCCTTTTTCCACCCCCGCCTGTAGAAACTGAAGGATCTGAGGTACAGAAGCCTTAGCGGGTCTCGTGGCCTGGCTGGTACACCACAGCTCGAACACCTTCCAGACTCGAACATAGGCCGCCGATGTCGATGTCTTTCGTGCCCGCAATAGCATGGATACTACCGCCTCCGGGTAGCCCCTACGCCGGAGGCGGCACCTCACAAAAGCCAGGCCGCAAGACAGAAGAGTTCTGCCTGCTCGAAAAATATCGGGCCCTGATGTAGGAGCTGGGGGGGTGCCCCAGCCTGATTGGCCCGTCGATCACCAGCTGTAGCAGGTCCGCAAACCAGGGTCGCCTGGGCCATTCTGGGGCGACGAAAACCACGGTCCCCTGATGGCTTTCTATTCTGCAGAGCATCCTGCCCACCAGGGGCCATGGTGGAAAAGTGTAGAGCAGAAGATGTGGCGGCCACGGGAGGACCAGGGCATCCACTCCCTCCGCACCGCGCTCTCTCTGGCGACTGAAGAAGCGTGGAGCCTTGGCGTTGAGAGCGGACGCCATCAGATCCAAGTGGGGGGCCCCCCACCGATGGACGAGAAGTTGCATAGCTTTGTCGGAGAGAGACCACTCTCCGGGGTCCAGCAGTTGACGACTGAGGAAGTCCACCTGGACGTTGTCCACACCGGCGATGTGCGAGGCCGCTAGCTGGACGAGATGACGCTCCGCCCATTGCATCAGCAGCGCCGCCTCGAGCGCGACCTGCGGGCTGCGCGTGCCTCCTTGTCGGTTGATGTAGGCCACGGTGGTAGCTTTGTCCGATAGGATTCTGACTTCCCGGTTCCGAAGAAGCGGGAGGAAATGTCGCAGAGCTAGCCGGACCGCTCTGGTTTCCAGACGGTTGATTGACCACTTCGCCTCCACCGTGGACCACGTCCCCTGCATGGCGCTTCGATTGCAGACTGCACCCCAGCCTGCTAGACTGGCATCGGTGGTCACCACCACCCAATTTGGCAGATCGAGGGACACGGCATGGGCCAGGTTCGGCGGATCCAACCACCAGCCCAGACTGTCCCTTGCATTCTGCGGGAGCGGGAGAATCATCTGGTAGTCCTGCGATACTGGTTTCCAACAGGAGAGGAGCACCCACTGTAAGGTCCTGATGTGCGTGAAAGCCCAAGGTACAAGGTCGATGGTGGACCCCATCACTCCCAGGAGTTGCAGGTAGTCCCAGGAGGTGGGCTCTGGTAACGCAGAGAACCGTCGTGTGTGATCCCGCAAGGATTGAGCTTTGTCCTGGCGCAGAAAAACTTTGCCCAGTAGGGTGTCGAAGGTCGCCCCCAAAAAAAAAACCCCAAGTGTTGCGAGGGCATGAGGGAGCTCTTGGAGAAGTTCACTACCCATCCCAGGGAATGTAGAAACTGTACTACTTGAGTCACCGCTGAGCGTCCATGATCGAATGACTTCGCCCGGAGGAGCCAATCGTCCAGATAAGGATGAACCAGGATGCCCTCCTTCCGGAGAGCTGCCGCCACGACTACCATGATCTTGGTGAAGGTGCGCGGCGCCGTCGCCAATCCGAACGGGAGAGCCGTGAACTGAAAATGCTGGTCCAGAATTTTGAAACGAAGGAAACGGTGGTGGTCCGGGTGGATGGGAATGTGCAGGTAGGCCTCCGTTAAGTCCAGGGAGGAGAGGAACTCCCCCCGATGCACCGCCGCCATCACTGACCGGAGCGTTTCCATGCGGAACCGAACGACTCGAAGGGATTTGTTGACTTCCTTGAGGTCTAGGATAGGCCGGAAGGAACCGTCCTTCTTTGGTACGACGAAATAGATGGAATAGTGGCCCGAGCCCACCTCTCCGAAGGGCACGGGCGCAATATCGCCTATCTCCCGGAGTCTGTCCAGAGTCAGCTGCACCGCTCCTCTCTTGAGGTCCGAGCCACAGGGGAAAAGATGAACCTTCCCTGCGGGGGGCGGACAAATTCCAATGCGTAGCCATGTTTTATGGTATCCAGGACCCACTGGTCCGAGGTGATCCGTGCCCACTCCGCGTAGAAATACGTTAGTCGGTCCCCAATCCTGGGGACAGGGGAGTGGGCGAGACTGGCATCATTGTGAAGACTTGGTATAAGGGTTCCCGGTTCCGGGAGTAGTGCGTGCGGGCCGACGCCCGCGAAAGGAGCGCAACCAGGGCTGAGACCTGGGGGCGGATGACCGGGAGCCCGCCTGTCTGTACCCCCTGTAGCGCCGTTGCGCTCTGGCCCGAGAAGAAGAAAATGCTCTGGTTGGTCGAAACCTATCCTCCGGCAGCCGATGAACAGCGTTCTCCCCCAGGGGCTTGATGATCTGGTGCAAATCCTCCCCGAAGAGGAACTTGCCCCTGAAGGGAAGAGAGCCCAGACTCGACTTAGAGGACGTATCAGCCGCCCAATTGCGTAGCCACAGTAGTCGTCGTGCTGCCACTACCGAAACCATGGATCTTGCGAGGACCCGAAAAAGGTCGTACGAGGCGTCCGCCCCATACGCCACTGCGGCTTCTAGCCGATCTGCCTGGGCAGCCTCATCGGACGGCAGGTTCTGAGACGTGAGGAGTGAGACCTCGAAAACCCGCTTAAGGAAAACTTCCAACTTACGATCCTGTGTGTCCCGGAACGCCGCACCTCCCGTCACTGGGATAGTCATCCTCTTCGTGACCGCCGACACTGCGGAGTCCACCTTTGGGACCTTGATGAGGTCCAGAAATCTTAGGGGAGCGGGTACAGCTTTTCCATAGCCCGGCTGCTCTTCAGGGAGGCCTCCGGGGTGTCCCTGGTGAGAAGTTGTAAAAACGAGTCATGAATGGGAAAAGCCCGAGCCCTCGGCCGGAGTGCCGCCAGGACAGGATCTCCCTTCCTTGAAGAAGTGACGACAGCGGGAGCTACTGGGGCAGGCGAGTCTGGTGGCGGGTCCAAATCTAATTCTTGGATGATCTGCGGGATGAGGTCGTCCAGCTCTTCCCTCTGGAAGAGGCGTAGGGTACGCGGATCATCCCCCTCCTGCGTGCCGTCCCCTTGTCCCCCGTCCGGGAGGTCAAGTCCATGTCCCGCTGGGTCTGGCACCGCCCCCACTGCCGCGGGCGTGGATCGGACCTGGGTAGGAAGGCGGGAGGCCCCCACTCCCGGAGGGTCGGGGGGGGGGCCGGCGTCGAGGGCGACATCCGAGGGATCTTAGGAGGGGGGGGGGTCCCACAGGTGCTTCCAGCCCCTGCAGATAAGCGGTATGCATGAGCAGGATAAACTCCGGAGAGAACCCCGGCCTGCTCGGATGCGCTTCGGGGGCGGCGTGGTTCCTGCTCCCTGGCTCTGGGTGCTTGGTTCCTGCACCAAAATCGGGGGAACACCCCCGCTGGTAGAGTCCTCCAGGGATCCGTTCTCCCTCGTGGCCTCCAGGGATCCGTTCCCCCTCGTGGCCTGCGCCTCAGGGCGCTCAGAATGTAAAATGGCCGCCGTTCCCGCCAAAAATGGCGGAGTGGCCGGCCCGCACCGCCCGGGCAAAAAAGAGAAATCAGTCAGGGACTGTGAGGTACCTTCCCCCCCGGGAAGGCATCATGCACAGATGCCCTCCCGGGAAATCCGGGACCCCGGGTCTCCGCAGGCCGCACAGCAGGATGGTCGCGGCATCGGGATCGCTGTAGAAGAAAAGAAAAAGCCACGGGGGGGCCACGCGCACAAAAGCGCCGCTGCGGGGGGGCCCGGTCGGCCCGCACTGCCCGCTGTCCGAAAATAGAGGAGGGTGCCGCGGGGGGGGCCTTCCCGGCCACACGACCCGCCCCAGACATCTTTCCCTAAATGGCTCAGCAGCCCATGAGGAGTTGTAAAATGGCCGCGGGTGAGGGAGTAAAGAGCAAAGAGGCCGGCTCCACCGGCTTTCGCGGGCACCGGGGACTGAGCTGTGAAGGAAAAAACTACAAAGGAAAAACAAACTTACCCCTGGCTGCAACGAGAAATAAACAGCAAGGCCGCAGAGAAGAGACAAGGAAGATAAGTCACTCCCCAGAAGTTGAAAGAACTCTGCCTTACTTTTTTTTTTTTTTTTTTAAACTTAATACAAACTTGATCCACAGAAAAAGACAACAACAAGCCATAATCAAACAAGAAAGTGAAGAAAAAGGAAAAGGAGGGGAAGCCTGATTCCCATACTCGCATCTGCTGGAGTCAGAAGATACTGAACTCCTGCAGAGGGGGTAGTAGTATATATGGATACGCCCCCTCAAAGCTTGTGCTGACTCCATCTGCTGGATTGGGGACATAACCCACTGTCTGGACTGATCCAGGTACGTACAGGGAATGTCAGATACCCCATTGCTCTTTTGTTTTTATGACATTTAAGTACTTCCAAGGAATAAATGCACAAGAGGAGTCTCTTTCAACAGAAAGGAAACTCTGGAATGAGAGTGAAAGGGGGTAGACTGAGGCAAATATTTTCTTTTCGAATGGTGGATGCAAGAACAGTCTCCCAGTGGAAGTGACAGAGACTCGGATAGTATAAGATTTCAAGAATGCATATGACAAGCGAGAGGACGAGACTATAAAGCTGAGCAGTACATGTGGATAGGCAGACTATATAGGTCATTTGGTCTTTATCTGCCTTCATGATCTATGTTCAGTAATCAGCACATTAATCCTACGCTGAGGTTTAACTGGTAACGATTTGTTTTTATCTCTATGCATGAAATAATCAGCACACATCAGGCTTATTCTTACAATTCAACTGTCTTTCTGGAGAGCTCTGCTCTCTGGCTCAGCTGCATGGGACCAGCTGAGCCTCCCTCCATCTCTCTTCTGCACCATGAGAGGCAGTGCTGTGGGCTATTCAGCTCCAGCCTATCGCCCACTCACACGACTTAGGCTTTCTGCAAACCGGAGAGCTACCAGTATCTTTCAAAGCTGAGATTAACTTACACTGTTTTCAATGCAGCTAATGAAGTCCACTTAAATATAACTTCAACCTCATCAGTTTTACAAATTGCTTAGACCTAAAGAACCCTTCTATTACAGAAAGGGTGCAGTAACTTGTTCCTTTAACCCTGCTGCTGATGAATTAATTTGAATTGAATGCGGTCATTCAGCTGGAGCGCCATTTACATCTTAATTTCAGACACATGAAGCCAAACCACTGTGCCCCTCAGAACTGGTCTGCATGACCTTTGCAATCCTGTTTAAGAAGAATGCACACCCATGTTTTTTCCAGTGGCAACACTAATTTGCGAATGAAGCCCAGAGTATATTATTTATTTTATTTATTTTGAGAATTTTATATACCTACAGCCGTTTGCACATCGTATCGGTTTACATATAACTTATAACTAATTGGCAATGCCATTACATAGAACAGGAACAAAGTGTAAGATAGCTAACCGTAAGGAGATAACCTGGATAACTGAGAAACTATTTACAGGATTCAATGGTATATACACCATGATTTGGTTAGAAACGGGGTCCATAGAATGATTGAGTATCTGGGAAGGCAAAAAAGTGTTACAGGATTTGCGAGTGAAAAAATCTTAACAGAGTAGTGTAACAGAAACAGTTTTAGCAGGAGGGGGGAGGGAGGGACAGCATGAGAAGCTTAAATAATTGTTGAAACAAGGGGAGGTGGTAGAAAATTGTAATAGGTAATTCAAATCGGTGGTACTAGCTGCCAGACTACTCCGGACTCCGGATTATAAGAGTTTGTAGTACTCCCTCGGTCTTTTATGCCCTGCAAATGCACCTAATGGTGCTCAAACCTTTCCACTCAGGGTCCACAGCAGAATCTCGGAAGCTGATACACTCTCAGCATGTGACATCTTCAACAAAAACCCCACTACCATTTTAATGCTGCAAGATTTAAATCTTATGCATGCTGTGGATAGTGTGTGTCTCTAGGAGAGAAGAACACCTTACCTTGATTTTCTGTTTCTCCCCAGTCAGAGATACAGCAATTCATTCCTGGTAAAAACTCCTGATATTTTTTGGGTAAACAGATGGGCTGGATGTAATCTATTAAAATAATTAACAAGAAAGAGTCATTTTAGTGAATGATCAATATTCAACCAACTAGCATTCATGTTAGTCTTTGTGTAATCCTTCAAAAATTAGTAATAGCAATCAGCCTTGAAGTTAAGCAACATATATTTCCACTCTATAGGTATAACTAACACAGATGACATTTACATTTAAATATAGGACCTTCATGGCAATGACACTGGTTCACATGTATAGTGCAATTATAGTGCAGAATATAATCATCGGCCCATTTCTTACCTTTCCTCTGTGTACACTTTAAAATCTCATGATTGGGGGATCGAGGGAAGGAGAGAGAGAGGGCTCTTGACCTCCACAGAGACTTACCAGCTGTGATATTTCCCTGTTTGAAAAATCTTGCAGGTGAGTGTGCCATCGAAGCCAGGGAGTGATGTCAAAGGGGTGTGGTTTTGACGCATATCTTTGGCCGACCCGTGGCGCATCTCTGGGGATCGAGGGAAGGAGAGAGAGAGGGCTCTTGACCTCCACAGAGACTTACCAGCTGTGATATTTCCCTGTTTGAAAAATCTTGCAGGTCAGAGTGCCATCGATGCCGGGGAGTGACATAAAAGGGGCGTGGTTTTGACGCATATCTTTGGCCGACCTGCGGCGCATCTCTGGGGATCGAGGGAAGGAGAGAGAGAGAGCTCTTGACCTCCACAGAGACTTACCAGCTGTGATATTTCCCTGTTTGAAAAATCTTGCAGGTCAGAGTGCCATCGATGCCGGGGAGTGACGTCAAAGGGGCGTGGTTTCGACGCATATCTTTGGCCGACCCGCAGCGCGTCGCCTAAGCCGTGTGCTCCGAAGGGACGTGTGGCTTGGTCCGGCTTAGTCCGGAGTAGTCTGGTGTCTGGAAGGATCTTTCATCTTCATTTCTCTTAATTTGATGAGGAGAAAGAGAAAAGCGGAGATCCTCACATCTTCTCCGCTACAGCAACATCGTTTTGGCCCGATGGACCATCATGTGATTCGACAGATTCAAACGTCTTTAGTGGACAGTTCGGGAGGAACTGGACCATTGTCTCCACCTCAGCCAAGCAGTTCCCCATCAACTGGGATGGCTAAAGAACCGGTCCATGGACACTTAAGCTTGTCTCAACAAGCAGAAGTGCCAAGGTCTGATAATGTTTCTTCTATAAATCAAGTGGGTATAAAGTCTCCAGTCTTATTAGAAAGTGGTATTAAGTCAGGGGTTGACCCAGATAATATTACTTTACTAGATTTATGTCAAATGATTTAAAGGCTTGATAAAAATATATTAATGATGAATAGTAACCTATCTGCTGTAATAAATGATAATAAAGCTATTTTATTAGAGCATGCAAAGAAAATAGAAAATTGTGAACAGGAAGTACTTGGTTTAAATACAAAAGTGCAATTAATACAAAATTCTGGTAATGTGTTCATGCGAGATAGCTTAACTATGCACAGGGAAATTGGATATGTTGAAAACTTATTGAGATAAAAAAACCTGAGGCTAATCAATTTTCCCCTAACATGGTTGCTATCTCCCATGGAGATGTTCAAAAAATTCCTAAAAGAGATATTAAGTTATGAAGAGGTAGATATACCTAGGTTATCAAAGATTTATTATTTTTCAAAAGTCATGACCAGAAAAATGATAATGCTAATGTGGAAGGAACACCTAGTTTGGGTATTTCAATGTTTCTAGAGGAGTCAGTAGACTTAATAGATAATAGGGCAACTTTATTTGTGTCTTTTATTGCAGAGCAAGATAAGGATGTACTATTTAGGAAATTGTTTAGAAATAGAAATATTCCTTTTTGAGGACATAAAGTCCAAATCTTCCCCGATGTCGCCCGTGGCACTCAGGCAAGAAGAAAATATTTTTTATCTTTGAAAACTCAAGTTGTGGCACTGGGAGGGACTTTTTTCCTTAAATGTTAACATAGAAACATAGAAATGACGGCAGAAGAAGACCAAACGGCCCATCCAGTCTGCTCAGCAAGCTTTCGCACTTTTTTTTTCTCTCACATACTTATCTGTTTCTCTTGGCTCTTAGTAACCTTTTTTATTCTATTTCCCTTCCACCCCCGCCATTAATGTAGAGAGCAGTGTAGGAACTGCATCTAAGTGAAATAGCTTAATTAGTTAGGGGTATTAACCACCACAATAAGCAAGCTACACCCATGCTTATCTGTTTATCCAGACTATGTAATTCAGTCCTTGTTGGTTGTTGCCTGAATATAGATCCACCTTTCTTCATTCCCCCCTGCCGTTGAAGCAGAGAACCATGCTGGTTATGCATTGAAATATTCTTGCTTAATTTCTTATCAGGAGAAAAGATTTGGATTTAATGACCCATTACATTTAGAAACATTTTTGAGAGACAAAAATCAGGCTAAGAACTTAGAGACAGTTTTCCAATAAAAATTTAACTCTGTTCTCCTTCATAAAATTGTTATCAATGGAACTCAAGAGTGCATGAGCTCCATTTTTTTAAAATTCTTGTTTGTATCCCCCAATTATGGATATGTCAAACAATGAAGTTTTATGGTTAATGTAATATTGGTGTTTTGTTTGAACATTGAGACATAATTCTTGTTTTTTCATGATTGTAATTAATGAAGAAAATTAATAAAGTTTAAATTAAAAAAAAATATCTCATGATTAATGATAAATCCTAGACAGCAATACAGCATTGCATTTCGAAATATACTTATCTCTTCATCAGGAGAACTTTTAGGAGCTTCATAGTCAAACACACAATCCCAAATTTTCAATATGTGCAGCTCTCTAAAGAGGTCTCCACAGAGTCAACAGGTGAGTACACATTTACACAGCAACCCTAACTTAGTACAACTGCAGATTATGGGGTTTCTGTGTCTCCAATTTATCACTGATCATGCGATTTTATATTGTGCACTATAATTGGATTGTACTCTTTAAAGTGAATTTTAAAAAGCACCCAGATACACGCATATCTCCGCAGTGCGCACATATCCAAGGTTTGCAAAAAGGGGTGGGGCATGGGTATTTCGAGGTGTAACCACAGATGTGCACATAAATACTCACCCCGGTGCGTGCCGAGGTCCCCTGCTGTCTAGCTTTACTTCTGCTATGGATAACGTGCAACTTAAAAAACAAACAAACAGGCAGATCTGCGGGCTTTTAAGGGTTGAAGTGAACTGGGGGGAGTAAGGCTATTAAACTAGGGGGATGACCTCTCAACTGGGCGAACTGGGGTCAAACTGGTAAACTAAAATGGCGTTCATACACACCCCTATTAAAATCTTCTGATTTACACGGTAGAAGCGGGATTTGCATGCACATGAGCATGCCCACTTAAAATTTGGTGCACATCTGTGCGCTTCCAGACTATTTTATAACATGCATGCATATGCTCGTCTGTGTTATAAAATGGCCGTGTGCCGATGTATGCACACAAATGTGTGTCCGCGGGCTGGTTTGAAAGTTACTGTCCCTGTGTACATATGAACCCATGCCATTGATATGAAGGCTCTATATTTAAATTTGAAACACTGTGTTAATGTCATACTTATAGAGTGGAATTATATGCTGCCTAATTTCAAAGCTGATCGATATTACTAATTTGAAAGATTACACAAAGTCTAACATGAATGTTCATTGAAGATTTATTAAAACAAATCATTCACAAAGGACAACTGAATTAATCTTTAAAATCTAGAAACCTTTTGAAATATTATTCAAGTTTTGTGGGCGATTCTTTGACAATGATGTGTATGTTATAAATGCTTTATAATGTGATACCATTATTAGAAGAGGGATGCATTATTATTGTATGTTATGAATATGGCGACAGAGTTTAAGCTACCTGACTTACTATCCCAGGTCATCACTGTGATCACTAGCCCAAAAATCAATCCCAGTGGTAAGTAGGAGGCATGGTGAACAACAAAAGGCCAAGCCACGGTCTTGCATGTATTCATGTACCATTATCTATCTGGCCACTGGCCAAGTCTGCGGCTTTTCCAGTACTGGCCTCCCTATGCAAACAAAAAACATGAATGCATTACACATATGAACCATACCCTGGAGTGAGGTTGTCCTCAGAAAGTTGATGATTTTACTGAAATATTTAAACAGATGCTCTGGAAGTGACCAGATGCTTTACCTAATGAGGGCTCTGTATTGAGCATTTTATGAAGGATATGAGGTGACATACTTGGAAATCAAAGAATTGGATCCTTGTACTCAGGACCCCATTAGACCCCATGAGTTGATGTAAATTCTTACCTGTGTAATTCACTTTCTGCTCAAGATGCATCAGAATGATGTCACTGTCTTTTGTCCTCTTGTTGTAGTGAGAGTTAATGACGATCTGATCAATAGACCGAGTAACTGTATGAGGACTGGTCAGATTTAAATGGGAGTGCAGACCAAGCACTGCCTTCCACTGAGATGGCAGGAAATTCCTTCTGGGGAACACAAAGAAAACTCAGGATTTATTTGTGATCAAAGGATGGCCTGGATGGCTGAATTTTTATTTTCATAGAGTGTAGACAGATGAACTCAGTAGAAAATGTATGGGAACAGCTAAAGAATCTGAAAGTGGACAAAGCCATGGGACCTGATGGGATTCATCCAAGGATACTGAGGGAGCTCAGAGATGTGCTGGTGGGTCCGATGTGTGATCTGTTCAATAGATCCCTAGAAACGGGAGTGGTGCCGAGTGATTGGAGAAGAGCGGTGGTGGTCCCGCTTCACAAGAGTGGGAACAGAGAGGAGGCTGGTAACTACTAGGGATGTGAATCGTTTTTTGACGATTTAAAATATCGTCCGATATATTTTAAATCGTCAAAAATCGTTAGGGCCACGATACAATACCAATTCCCCCGATTTATCGTTAAAAAATCGTAAATTGGGGGAAGGGGGAGGGCAGGAAAACCGGCACACTAAAACCCCCTAAAACCCACCCCCGACCCTTTAAATTAAATCCCCCCCCTCCCGAACCCCCCCCAAATGCTTTAAATAACCTGGGGATCCAGCGGTGGTCCAGAACGGCGGCGGTCCGGAACGGCCCCCTCAATTGAATCCTGTTGTCTTCAGCCGGCGCCATTTTGCAAAATGGCCGCCGCAAAATGGCGGCGGCCATAGACAAAAACGATTCGACGCAGGAGGTCGTTCCGGACCCCCGCTGGACTTTTGGCAAGTCTTGTGGGGGTCAGGAGGCCCCCCCAAGCTGGCCAAAAGTTCCTGGGAGTCCAGCGGGGTTCAGGAAGCGATTTCTTGCCGCGAATCATTTTCCGTACGGAAACAGAGAGGAGGCTTCCTCCAAGGAGGAAGCCTCCTCTCTGTTCCCACTCTTGTGAAGCGGGACCACCACCGCTCTTCTCCAATCGTTTTCCGTACGGAAAACGATTCGCGGCAAGAAATCGCTTCCTGAACCCCGCTGGACTCCCAGGAACATTTGGCCAGCTTGGGGGGGCCTCCTGACCCCCACAAGACTTGCCAAAAGTCCAGCGGGGGTCCGGAACGACCTCCTGCGTCGAATCGTTTTTGTCTATGGCCGCCACCATTTTGCGGCGGCCATTTTGCAAAATGGCGCCGGCTGAAGACAACAGGATTCAATTGAGGGGGCCGTTCCAGACCGCCGCCGTTCTGGACCACCGCTGGATCCCCAGGTTATTTAAAGCATTTGGGGGGGGGGGGTTCGGGAGGGGGGGATTTAATTTAAAGGGTCGGGGGTGGGTTTTAGGGGGTTTTAGTGTGTCGGCTCACGATTTTAACGATTTTCACGATAGTTTACACACCCAAACGGCAACAATACGATTCCCTCCCCCTCCCAGCCGAAATCGATCGTTAAGACGATCGAGGACACGATTCACATCTCTAGTAACTACAGACCGGTTAGCCTCACTTCGGTGGTGGGAAAAGTAATGGAGTCACTGTTGAAGGTGAGAATAGTGAACTATCTACAGTCCGGAGAATTACTGGACCTGAGGCAGCATGGATTCACCAGGGGAAGATCCTGTCAGACAAATCTGATTGACTTTTTTGACTGGGTAACCAAGGAATTGGATCGAGGAAGAGCACTTGATGTCTTCTACTTAGATTTCAGCAAAGCTTTTGATACGGTTCCGCATAGGAGACTGGTGAATAAAAAGAGAAGCTTGGGAGTGAGTGCCAAGTTGGTGACCTGGATTGCAAACTGGTTGACGGACAGAAGACAATGTGTGATGGTAAATGGAATTTTCTCTGAAGAGAGAGTGGTTTTAAGTGGTGTACCGCAAGGATCAGTGTTGGGACCGGTCCTGTTCAATATCTTTGTAAGCGATATTGCGGACGGGATAGAAGGTAAGATTTGTCTTTTTGCGGACGACACTAAGATCTGCAACAGAGTGGACACGCCGGAAGGAGTGGAGAGAATGAGACGGGATTTAAGGAAACTGGAAGAGTGGTCGAAGATATGGCAGCTGAGATTCAATGCCAAGAAGTGCAAAGTCATGCATATGGGGAGTGGAAATCCGAATGAACTGTATTCGATGGGGGGGGGAAAGGCTGATGTGCACGGAGCAGGAGAGAGACCTTGGGGTGATAGTGTCTAACGATATGAAGTCTGCGAAACAATGCGACAAGGCGATAGCAAAAGCCAGAAGAATGCTGGGCTGCATAGAGAGAGGAATATCGAGTAAGAAAAGGGAAGTGATTATCCCCTTGTACAGGTCCTTGGTGAGGCCTCACCTGGAGTACTGTGTTCAGTTCTGGAGACCATATCTACAAAGAGACAGAGACAAGATTGAAGCGGTACAGAGAAGGGCGACCAGAAAGATGGAGGGTCTTCATCGGATGTCATACGAGGAGAGATTGAAGAATCTAAATATGTACACCCTGGAGGAAAGGAGGAGCAGGGGTGATATGATTCAGACTTTCAGATACTTGAAAAACTTTAACGATCCAAAGACAACGACAAACCTTTTCCGTCAGAAAAAAATCAGCAGAACTAGAGGTCACAAGCTGAGGCTCCAAGGAGGAAGACTAAGAACCAATATCAGGAAGTATTTCTTCACGGAGAGAGTGGTGGATGCCTGGAATGCCCTTCCGGAGGAAGTAGTGAAGTCCAAAACTGTGAAGCACTTCAAAGGGGCGTGGGATAAACACTGTGGATCCATCAGGTCTAGAGGACGCGTATAAAGAGCAGGCAGCAAAATACTGCATGGAGCAGCAGTAGCCATAGAGGCATTCACGGAGCGGGATGCCAGTGGCCAGTGGTTGGTGTTCCACCTTCACGGAGTGAAAGGATGGAGGGCTGCCATCTCCCAATTAAAAAAAAGAAAAAAAACCAAACAAAAAAAAAAAAACAGGGATGGGTTCATGGGCTATAGGTATTACCAATTATTAGGCTTATTCAATTACCAATTATTAGGCTTTTCAATATTTGATGATAGTTAATGTGACTTTCAAGGCATACTTCACTTTCAATGCATATCCAGCATAGCTCCCTGCTTCAACGGCAGAGAGCTATGCTGCCGCTTACCCAACTAATCAAACTTAATATTTCACTTGGAAGCAGCTCCATCACTGCTCTCTACATTAATGGTGGGGGTGAAAGGGAAATGGAACCTAAGGTTGCTGGGAGCCAAGAGAAACAGATAAGTATAAGAAAAGAGAAGTGTGAAGCTTGCTGGGCAGACTGGATGGACCGATTGGTCTTCTTCTGCCGTCATTTCTATGTTTCTATGTTTCTATATATGACCAGTAGGTTATGCTCCCCTGCCAGTAGATGCAGACGGAGCAAGTGGACGTCACAGTATATAATACCCTGCAGTGACATCAGCCTGCCAGTATTCTCCATCTCCAGCAGGTGGTGGATGTGCATCTTCCTACTGGAGATTGCTTCAGATTTTGGAAGGAGAATTTAACATAGAAAAAGAAAAGCCCCACCCTCCTGTGGTGATACCAAATGCCCCCTCCCCCAGTTGAGAAATCCTGAGCTGATTTCTGTTGTCCCTCAGATGTGTGCCTTAGTCCGGTAGCTGGGTTTCCCAGCGTGGACTTTGCTGACTGTACAGCTTTAAGACAGCAGGTGCCGAGCCCCCCCAGCAGGAGATCGTCTCTGTACTCAGCTGGTAAGGGCTAAGCTTGGGAAAGTTTAAAAAAAAATTCTAAAGACAGAGACAGTTTAGAAGGGTTTGTAGGACTTCCTCTGGTCTCCTTGCTCAGCACACCATTCCGACATTCGATCGTGCTCCTGTGGGATTTAGGGGAACTGGGCAGCCTGGCAGGTTGAGCAGCCCCACAGTTAGGCTTTTTGCCTGCGCCGGCGTATTCCTGCACTTCTGTTCCTGCCTTACTGCTCTCTATAGGATGTCGGTGTGCACAGTGCATCGGCTCTGTGCATGGGTTGTGTGCTCAGTTTCAGGAGCGCCTTTTGTGTGCACAAATTTCTAAGTGCTGGTAGTGCACTCAGGCCTTAACGCACAGTTTGTGCATGTGTTTTTTGCAGTGCTTAAATTTGGAGCACGTAGCTTTTGTGCGCTTGAAATTTGTTTTTTCAGCACGAGCCAGCTGGATGCACATTCTCCGTCACCTGTGCACTGACGGCACTGGTCAGCAAGAAATCTAAGTGCCTTTTTCTCTGTGTTGCCTGTCATATTCCACCATTGCAACCTGTTGTGTCCTGTGTCAGCACTGTTTAGAAACTCAGGGAGAGTTGTCTTCCTCTGATTTCACTAAGCCTGGATCCTCCCAGCCTGATGATGGTCTGGTTAAGGATCTGTCTGGAAGTATGCCAGATCTTGGAACTTCCTTGACTGGTTCTTTCGCAGGGGATGGCAGTTCAGTGGGCCCCTCTCCAGTTCCTTCTGGGTATGGCTTGAATCCGGCTGCTTTTTCTTGGGTGTTTTGTCAAGGTTTGCAATCCTTTCTTCAGGTGCAGTCCTCAACTTCACCCACTCCTGTCAGGTCGGACCCTCAGCTGTTGGCCCCTCGCTCTTCCAGCCCTATGTTTAGGTACCGGAGCACGCCTCATTTCCCTGCAGGTAATCCTGACAGGAACACAGACGGCACTGATGATGAGGCAGATCCTGATTCCCTGGAAGATGGGGAAATTTCTCTGGGATTGGAAACCTATCTGACCATGTTGCGGTTCTTTCATAGAGATGAAATGCCGGCCCTGGTTTCCCAGACCTTGAGGATGCTGGGTGTTCCTGGTGCAGATTCCATGTCTGAACCGAAGAAGAATCCCATTTTGGTTTCCTTGTGTTAAGCCTTTTATTTTTTCCCTATTATGGACGCCATTCAGGAATTGATTGATCTTGAATGGGGAGCCCCAGAGGCAAATTTCAAAGGGGGTCGGACATTGGAAGGCCTGTACCCCCTGGTTCCAGCGGTGAGGGAGCATTTACATTTTCTCAAAGTGGATGCTCTGGTCTGTGCCATCTCTAAGCAGAAGACTATCCCTGTGGAGGCTGGAGCGGGCCTGAAGGATGTGAATGATAGGTGTGTACAATTCTGGTCGCCGCATCTCAAAAAAGATATAATTGCGATGGAGAAGGTACAGAGAAGGGCTACCAAAATGATAAGGGGAATGGAACAGCTCCCCTATGAGGAAAGACTAAAGAGGTTAGGACTTTTCAGCTTGGAGAAGAGACAGCTGAGAGGGGATATGATAGAGGTGTTTAAAATCATGAGAGGTCTAGAATGGGTAGATGTGAATCGGTTATTTACTCTTTCGGATAATAGAAAGACTAGGGGGCACTCCATGAAGTTATCATGGGGCACATTTAAAACTAATCGGAGAAAGTTCTTTTTTACTCAACGCACAATTAAACTCTGGAATTTGTTGCCAGAGGATGTGGTTGGTGCAGTTAGTATAGCTGTGTTTAAAAAAGGATTGGATAAGTTCTTGGAGGAGAAGTCCATTACCTGCTATTAAGTTCACTTAGAGAATAGCCACTGCCATTAACAATGTTAACATGGAATAGACTTAGTTTTTGGGTACTTGCCAGGTTCTTATGGCCTGGATTGGCCACTGTTGGAAACAGGATGCTGGGCTTGATGGACCCTTGGTCTGACCCAGTATGGCATTTTCTTATGTTCTTATGGATTGAGGCTATCCTTAAGCAAGCCTTTTAAGCAGTGGCGATGACTTTACAGATAGCTTCTTGTTGCACCCTAGTGGCACAATCTTGTCTGCTTCTCTCTCAGGAAGTTGATTCTGGAGTGAATACCAGAACGGTTATGGAACCTGCTGCCGTCTTTTTAGCTGATGTGGGCTGTGATTTGGTCCATACCTCGGCCAGAGGAGTGCCTTCAGTGGTAGTGGACAGGCATCAACTATGGTTATGACATTGGTCAGTTGATGCAGCCTCCAAGGCTAATCTTACAAAACTGCCCTTTAAAGGCACTCCCTTGTTTGGAAGAGAGTTGGAGAAATTGGCCAGTATCTGGGACGAATCTCTGGTCCCTCGGTTGCCGCAAGATAAGAAGCAGTTGCAGCGCCCCTCTGGGGTTCCAAGCAGTTTCGTCCCTACAGAGGGTCGACCTTTCAGAGGACTCAGCCTTTCTGCAGGTCTCACTCCTTTCGTCCCACACAGTCCAAGAGAGGAGCGGGGAGGGGGGAGGATCCTCCCGAGCTTTCCAATGAAGGTTTGCTGACCCACCTTTATCAGAGGTGGGTTGAGATCACATTGGATCAGTGGGTCCTGGAGGTGATAAGAGAAGAATATGTGCTGGAATTTCGCAGTATTCTTTGGGACGTGTTCATGGTGTCTCCTTGCCTCTCCCCGTAGAAGAAGCAGGCAGTAGAATCTACACTTCTAAGGCTCCTCGGGCTGAGGGCTGTGGTTTCAGTGTCTACGTCTTAAGAAAGTATGGAGCGATATTCCAATTATTTTGTTGTGCCCAATAAGGAGGGCTCCTTTCATCCCATCCTGGATCTCAAAAGTGTCAACCATCGTTTGAGGGTGACTCATTTTCACATGAAATCCTTACGCTCGGTGATAATGGCCATGCAGTCAGGGGAATTTCTGACCTCCCTGGATCTGTCTGAGGTCTACTTTCATAGTCCCATCCATTTGGAACACCAACATTTTCTGCATTTTGAGATGCTGGGGCACCATTATCAGTTTTGGGTGCTGCCTTTTGTTTTAGCTACCGCTCCCAGAACGTTTTCCAAGGTCATGATGGTAGTAGCGGTGGCATTGAGAAGAGATGGGATCCTGGTACACCTGTATGTAGACGACTGGCTGATTCGAGCCAAGTTTCAGGAAGGTGATCTCCTTGTTGCAGGAGCTTGGTTGGGTGGTGAACCTGGCCAGAAGCAGTCTTCAGCCATCTCAGTTGTTGGAATATCTGGGTGTTTGGTTCGACACGAGGCAGGACAGGGTTTTCCTGCCAGAAGTTCGGATTCAGAATTGATGTCATCAGTGTGTCAGTTGGTGAGCACTATACACCCAACAGTTTGGTCCAATCTACAAGTGATTAGTTTGATGATGGCGACCCTGGGTGCCATGGGCGAGGGTGCATATGCGTCCTCTTCAGTGCTCACTGCTGTCTCATTGGAACCCGAGTCACAGGACTATTCGGTCTTCCGCTGTGCAAGAATCTGTTGCAGCAGGGAACTGTTCTTCACAGACTCAGTTTTGGCTTACGGTTTGGCCCTTGAGAAGGCTCGCTTGTTGAAGTGGCGATATTCTTCTGCGGTGATGGCTACCTTGCTCCAAGTTCGGACGTTCTCCACTTCCTTGGCCTATGAGTGGGTTTGGAGAGTGTTGAGGCCTGGTGTGAGGATCAGGGTATTCTTCCTCATTCGGTCAAGATCCCTCTCATTCTGGAATTTCTGCAGGATGGATTAAACAAAGGATTGGCCTTCAATTCCTTAAAGCTAGAGGTTGCAGCTCTTGCCTGTTTCTGGGGCCCAGTGAATGGTGATTCCTTATCGTCTCATCCTGATGTGGCCATTGTTTGAAGGGAGTGAAGCATCTTCAGCCTCTCTTGAATCCATTTGTGGAGTCTTAATTTGATGTTGGCATTCTTGGCGGGCCCTACATTCTGACCGCTGTGTAGCCTTTCCTTGTGGTTATTGACCTTGGAGACAGTGTTCCTGGTGGCTATCTGTTCTGTGCGTTGAGTTTCCGAGCTGGAGGCCTTGTCGTGTCAGGTGCCATTCCTTCAGGTGTCTCCAGGGGCACCACAGCTGCATACTGTTTCATCCTTCTTGCCCAAAGTGGTGTAGGACTTTCATTTGAATCACTCAATTTCCTTGCCGTCCCTGTACAAGGTCAGGGGCACAGAGGAGTATCGCCTCCTGTGCCCCTTTGATGTCAAGAGACTTATTGCGTGGTATCTGGAAGTTTCTGAACCTTTCTGAAAGATGGATCACCTGTTTGCCCTTCATGGTGGAAGGAAGCAGGGCGAACCAGCTTTGCGAGCTACTATAGCTTGCTGGATTAAGGAGGTAGTCACGGCCGCATATGTGGATGTGGAAAAGCCATTATCTATTCAGGTTAAGGCAGTGTCATGGGCGGAGGTTAGATTGTTGTCTCCCACTGACATTTGCTGAGCTGCGACATGGTCCTCATTACATATTTTTTCAAGGTTTTTATCATCTGGATGTGCAAGCCCGGGAGGATGCAGTCTTTGCACGTGTGGTGTTGACTGGACTGCGGGCAGCCTCCCTCCCTGTTCAGAGTAGCTTTGATACATCCCACTGGTCCTGAGTCCATCTGTCTACATGCTAGGAAATAGAGACATTACTACTTACCTGATAATTTAATTTTCCTTAGTGTAGACAGATGGACTCAGCTTCCCACCCTCGGCTGCTGAATGATTGTGTCAATGGGGGGGGGGGGGGGGGTGATATATGTTCCAGGAGATTACTGGTAGGTGTTCTTCCAAGTCTTAGTCTGGGGTACATATGTTCCTTGCTTGAGTTCAGTGTTTCTTGTTGGTTGAGTACAGTAATGGTTGACTGTTTTTAATCAAGTTTTTTGCTAGTCTGTCCACAGTTGCTTTTGAAGAGAATATTGGCAGGCTGGTGTTACTGCAGGAGTATACATACTGTGTCATCAGCTTGCTCCATCTCCATCTGCTGCCAGGGGAGCATAACCCACTGTTCCTGAGTCCATCTGTCTACACTAAGGAAAACTAAATTATCAGGTAAGTAGTAATTTCTCCATTGTGCTAATCTTTGAGCTCTTGGCACAGAACATAGTTTGTATTTTCTATCTGATTAGGTGGGATAGTGCAGAATAATAGGGATGTGAATCGTTTTTTGACGATTTAAAATATCGTCCGATATATTTTAAATCGTCAAAAATCGTTAGGGCCACGATACAATACCAATTCCCCCGATTTATCGTCAAAAAATCGTAAATCGGGGGAAGGGGGAGGGCAGGAAAACCAGCACACTAAAACCCCCTAAAACCCACCCCCGACCCTTTAAATTAAATCCCCCACCCTCCCGAACCCCCCCCCAAATGCCTTAAATTACCCTGGGGTCCAGCGGCGGTCCATAGCTAAATCGGGGGAAGGGGGAGGGCAGGAAAACCGGCACACTAAATCCCCCTAAAACCCACCCCCGACCCTTAAATTAAATACCCCCCCCCCCCCCAAATGCCTTAAAGTACCCTGGGGTCCAGCGGCGGTCCGAAACGGGCCGAAAACCGGCACACTAAATCCCCCTAAAACCCACCCCCGACCCATTAAATTAAATCCCCCCCCTCCCGAACCCCCCCAAATGCCTTAAAGTACCCTGGGGTCCAGCGGCGGTCCGAAACGGGCTCCTGCTGTTGAAGCGTGTTGTCTTCAGCCGGCGCCATTTTGCAAAATGGCCGCCGCAAAATGGCGGCGGCCATAGACCAACACGATTCGACCGCAGGAGGTCGCTTCCGGACCCCCGCTGGACTTTTGGCAAGTCTTGTGGGGGTCAGGAGGCCCCCCCCAAGCTGGCCAAAAGTCTCTGGGGGTCCAGCGAGCGTCCGGGAGCGATCTCCTGCCGCGAATCGTTTTCCGTACGGATAATGGCGCCGGCCATACGCAGTATGGCCGGCGCCATTTTCCGTACGGAAAATGGCGCCGGCAGGAGATCGACTGCAGGAGGTCGTTCAGCGGAGGTCCGGAACCCTCGCTGAACGACCTCCTGCAGTCGATCTCCTGCCGGCACCATTTTCCGTACGGATCGTTTTCCGTACGGAAAATGGCGCCGGCAGGAGATCGACTGCAGGAGGTCGTTCAGCGAGGGTTCCGGACCTCCGGACCTCCGGTTTTCGGCCCGTTTCGGACCGCCGCTGGACCCCAGGGTACTTTAAGGCATTTGGGGGGGGATTTAATTTAAAGGGTCGGGGGTGGGTTTTAGGGGGATTTAGTGTGCCGGTTTTCCTGCCCTCCCCCTTCCCCCGATTTAGCTATGGACCGCCGCTAGATCCCAGGGTAATTTAAGGCATTTGGGGGTGGGGGATTTAATTTAAAGGGTCGGGGGTGGGTTTTAGGGGGTTTTAGTGTGCCGGTTCACGATTTTAACGATTTTCACGATATTCTAAACACCCAAACGGCAACGATACGATTCCCTCCCCCTCCCAGCCGAAATCGATCGTTAAGACGATCGAGGACACGATTCACATCTCTATTGGAGAGCACTTCAGCTTTTCTAACAGTGCCACAGGCTTGATGTTTCAGAACATGGAATCATTGGTGGGTTCCTGGAATGCAGCCAATGCAGAATGATTTACTTTACAGTGCTAAAACAATAATGCATTTATGGGACAACTATTACCTCAGTTATTATCATTCTTTAAAAAGCTAAGTTAAAATATGCCCTGCAATTAGTCAGCAGCAACCCCTCCTTCCATACAAATGATCAGTGACTCTGCTTAAGAGACCAACATTTCTACAATGGTTTTCTTCCCATTTAAGGCATGAAGTTCAAAAGATCACAATAATGAGATCAAATGATTTCTGACACATTGATGGATACAAAAAAAAAAAGTCCCAAAATCACTGAGCGGCAGTACCCAGCACTTTTCCTCTAAGCTTTGCTTCACATATTTGGAAGTTATTCAATTTAAAGGCAATTAACTTCTCTTATGGTGAATTGTTGTGTGTCATGAAAAATACAATTTTAGAGAACTGGCTACATAAATTGAGAGTTGTTTCCTTCCAAAATTTTGCTGAAAAATACCATTTAAAAAATCCCTCTGCTTGTGAACAGAAGCCACACACAAGGCATGTTGACGGCCATTAAGGAGCTCACATTTAGCACCATCACCACATCAGCCCTGTGGCAATTGGCAGACTCCTACCAGTTTGCTCGGGAATTGCCTTGTCAGCCTGATAATGTCTTGTACCCAATAATGGTGAAGGTTAGGAGTCCAGTTATAAATCATAATATTTCTGTATGTCTTGTAATGAGTGGAGTAGCCTCTCTGTCCTTTCTAGGGGATTTGAATCTAGTAATCTCACACTATGCCATACCCTGCTTTTGACTCTGTTCAATGGATCTACAATTGCTCAGCATTCTGGATAACTTTTTCCTTTTTATTTTTCCTTTGACCATTTAGAAAATGTAGGGGTCAATTATTCAAAATTAAATGTTATTTAAGTTAACTGGATAAGATTTGTCCGGTTAAGTTAAATGGAATATTCAGCAGCATGGCTATGCTGTTGGATATCCGTGTATAAGTTTCTACTTAGTCAGATAAGTAATATCTGGCTAAATTGGATCTGATTAACTCAGCACTTATCCAGTTAACAGGAAGTAGTGCTTCCCCAATCCGCTCATTCCCTGCCCATTGATTAACAGGCTATGTACTTAGCCGGATAAATGCTACTTATCCGGCTAAGTAGTGTTTCACTATTGGCTTCACAGATGTTCAAGGGAAGACTGTAATCTTCAGTATTAATTTCCTCAGTAGCTGTGGATGTGCTTGCTTTCTTTACCATTGTTCCCTCATGAAAGGAAAAGTTACAAGATCAGGATAAAGGATGTGTGTCATGGCGAAGAAAGGAGAGATAGATGAACCTTACCCATAAACACAGTGAACTGCTGACACCAGCCACTCACTGTTAAGGAGCGATGCTCCGCACATAGGCCTTCCGCCATGATAGACTATCCTTGGCCAGGCACCTTCAGTAGCATGGAGTGATACAGAGGCATTATTTTTCCGTTTTATTCACCATTACCTCCCTAATAATTCCTAACATTCTGTTTGCTTTTTTGATTGCCGCAACACATGATGCCTAGATATTTTTCCTGGATGATAGCTCCTAATATGGAACCTAACCGTGAAACTACAGCATGTTTTTTTTTCCCCCTGATATGCATCACTTTGTACTTGTCCACATTAAATTTCATCTGCCATTTGGATGCCCAATCTTCCAGTCTCTCAAGGTCCTCCTGCAATTTATCACAATCCGCTTGTGATTTAACTACTCTGAATAATTT
This sequence comes from Rhinatrema bivittatum, assembly GCF_901001135.1. Classification (NCBI taxonomy): domain Eukaryota; kingdom Metazoa; phylum Chordata; class Amphibia; order Gymnophiona; family Rhinatrematidae; genus Rhinatrema; species Rhinatrema bivittatum. The sequence goes on along the minus strand of NC_042629.1, from coordinate 10,315,271 downwards.
TGTATCATCCGCAAATTTGATAACCTCACTCGTCGCATTCCTTTCCAGATCATTTATAAATATATTGAAAAAAACACCTTCCTAGTACAGATCCCTGTGAAAACTGACCATTTAATTCTACTCTTGCGGTGACCAGAATTGCACACAATATTCAAGATGTGGTCTCACCATCGATCAATACAGGGGTATTATGACATCCACCGTTTTATTCGCCATTTCCTTCCTAATAATTCCTATCATTCTGTTTGCAGTGCCTGCGGGTCTGGTCGGGTGAAGGCCGCGAATAGATTACAGGCAGGTTGGTCTGGTAGTCATGGAAGGCCAGAAGAGAGTGTCCGAGTGAAGAGCAAGGGTGAAAGCCAGAGTATCCATCCAGAAGTGGTCAGCCAAAGCAGGGATCAATACCAAGGTCAGTCCGAGCGTAGTCAAGGCAAGTGATCGTCAGTTCCAGGCAGCAGACGAAGAGAGTAGTCAGGCAGGCAGTGGTCAGTTCCAGGCAACAGACGAAGAGAGTAGTCAGGCAGGCAGTGGTCAGTACCAGAGATCAGTCCGAGAAGGTACTACCTGAGTAGGAGAACACATGGAGACGCTGGAACAAGGAGACACTGGAACAAGGAAACGCTGGAACACGGAATAGGCAAACTTACTACACCACGGTGTAGACATGATTGCCAAGGCGAGATCCTGGGGACAGGGCCTCGCTATTTATACTTGGGCTAATGTGATATCATCGGGGTACGTCTGAGTCAGGTTTCCTGCACTTGGCCCTTTAAAACTGAGGACGTCAGCCGCCCGTGCGCCTAGGGGCGGGGCCGAGGCGGCTGAAGACGTGGAGCCCCGACGGGAGCTCCGCTGTGAGGCCTGTGGTGTGGTGGAAGCCAGAGAGGGCCGCGGTGAGCGTTAGGGACACTGGGAGCTGGCTAGTGGAGGGCAGCGCGAGGTGAGCAGGCCCGGTCGTGGCACCTACGCGGCCGAGATGCGCAACATCTTCTTGCACTTGTCAACATGCTGACAGCTATAGGCAGATAAGCCTCTGTTAAACACCGCAATGAACGATTAAAGGGCTTCCATATGAGACTGAGGATCCTTGAGGACCACTTCCATCTTCCTTAAACCCAAAAATTGGGCAAAATTTTCCTTACCGAATCGGGTTGCCGATCTTGATCCTCTTTCCACTTGAGGAACCAACCCAAAAGCTCTGATCCCCCGAACAGCTATCCGCTTGGTGAGAGGAGAACAAGAGGAAATACTTAACTGTCTTGTAGTGGACGAGTAAATTTTACTGCATAGCAGTCCGATATCACATCACACTTAGAGCCCATTGGACCCTGGCAATAGTGGCTTAGCCCTTGTGACACACTCCTCGTAAAAGAATGCAAAGCGCTGTCTGATGGCCAGACCCATTCTTCCTTCATCGAGAGGGCTTTGCACTAACTGCAACTATACCGAGGCTATCTCGGGATGACTTCTACCCCCTCCCGAAAGGGCTAACCCCAGGACAGGGTTCTGGTTGCGGATTGTCCTGCAGCCCCAAATAACCTTTAGTTTGACAAAAGCCTTTACAGCCCCGAAAACATACCTTCGCCACCGATGTGTGAATGGGCAAGACCTTCGCTAGACTCTGCAAACCATCCAAACCAATACTGGATGTAACTCCCGGTTGGACTTTGCATGTGAATCCATGATACCAAGCCCACTAAGGACATGCGGAACAAGGCTCAGACCAAACCAGGATAATAAGAGAACCTTAAGTGGCAAACAAACCACCGCCCTACCGCCACGAAAAAGCTGGCTCTCCCAAGCCATTGTGCTACCAAAACAGCACTTATAGGCAAAGTGCATCTCCAGGAAACAAACAGCAACCTGGTATGCCCACCAGGGCATAATACAGCCACTCTGTCCCTTAGAACGAGCAAGAAGCACCACACACCTCTACTCAAGAGAAGGGCATGCAGCAGAAAAGCCAGACCTGAACGGAAGGAATCCTGAACAGGTCCTGAAAAGGGGTTCCTCCAGGGCCGTCCCCTTAAAATTCTTCTTGAGAAATAACCGACCACACTCTGATCTCCAAATGAAGGAAAAAACCATAGGAGCTGCAAATTGCCAGAGACATGAAAATGATTTCTGGCCCACACTGCCCCCCCTGAAATTTAACCGGAGAGAGAGGCTGCGACCAAAGAATACATTTTACCACCCGCCAATCCGCAGTGGCTTAGAGAGGAACTGTTGTAAACCCCGGCTGCGGGCAGCCACGGCTGGGTCTCCCCTTACCTGCTGTCCCTCTCCGGGCTTCTCTGCAGCATTTTCTGTATGGCTCCGGGCCGCGGCAGGGCCTTCCCGCGGCGTTCTTCCCATGAGGGAGATGTCACCGACTTCCTCCTCCAGGCCCCACCCCTTAGGCACTTGCACACGCAATGGGCCAGAACTTAAAGGGGCCATGGCGGGAAACCTCAGCCCGGCCCCCGAAGATGACGTCAGACACCCGGGCTATTTAAATCCAGCTTGGATCTCTGTTCCCTGCCTTGGCAACAGGTCGACTTTCCAAGTAACTAGTTGCTGTCCTGCGTTCTCCAGTTCCTGTGTTCCTGTTCCTGCTCCGCTCCTGCTCCCGAGTTCCTGGTCCCGCTCCTGTTCCTGCTTCAGCTTGGCTTCTGGTTCTCTCTATGTCTGCTGCCTGTCCTGACCTTTGGCTCGTCCTCCGACCTCACTAGTCTTCAGCCTGCCCTGACTTCTGGCCTGGATCTCCATCTCACACTGCTGCCGCCTGCCACGACCTCTGGACTGTCTTTGTCTCTCCCATGCTTCTGCCTGCCTCGACCCGGACTGTTCTTTGGTCTTTTCATTGCCAGGAGACCCTCGCCTAAGTCCTGCCGGCCCCGGCACCCAAGGGCTCAACCTGCAGGGAGCGAGGGCTGGTATAGGTGAAGGTCCTGCCGGTCTCCTGGTCCTGTACCGCCTTCCCTCTACGAGTCCCACTATAGGCCTTCCTCCAGCGGATCCATCCAGCACTCAAGCCAGTCCAAGGGTCCACGTTCATAATAGGAACCCAACATGAAGAAATCCTTTTACTGGCAATAACTGGAGGAGCTGAACCAGTTCCACAGACCTGCTTTCCTTTCTGTATTAAGGTTGAATACTATAGCAGGAACCTGTCACAGCCCCATGGAACTTTCCCTCCGGTGCTGGTCCAAATCAAGCAGCATGTGTTCAGAGCTCCCAGTCGCCGAGCACAGAGAGACCCCCCCCCACCCGCCCCGCTATCTTCAATGCCAATGGGCTTCTCTCCCCACCAGAGAGTACACTGGCATGGCAAATGCCCAGCCTGCGCTGAGCGCAATAAACCTTCATGGCAGCCCGGGACCCCCAGGAACACACACAATAACAGTGGCATGTATTTGCAAGTGGGAACGCTCTCATCGGCGTGCTTGGACCATCTGCCTGCAAGCGGGAATGCATCTCCCCAGCCTTCCTGTCCTCCCACTACTGTAGAATTGAACAAAACTTTTTTTTTTTTTTTGTGGAGCGGCACAGAGCAGCACTTCTCACTGCCATCAAAATGGCCACTTTTCCTGCGCTCAATAGGAATGGCCCAGGCTTGCTTTACTGAAAGACTTTATGGCATAGTCTTCAAGTCAGCTCCACCAGAACAGACTTCTGCACCAGAGACACTGAGGCTACATGAATGCTCATAGGAGCGACTCACTACAGGCATGGCAGTGCTCAGAAAGGTGATTCACTGGCACCATTATACATGTGCGCTGCCACCTACCACTGTGGTCTGACTGACAGGGTCCCCCCAGCCACTGCCTGAAGCTGCCTGGCCTGCAGTGCTGTACCTGAAGGAACTGCAGGAGCCTCGAGCCCCAACTGCAGGAGCCTCAAGCCTCTGTTTGTCACCTATTTATTCATCTTAGCAATTATTTAAAGTTGTTGTTTTTTTAACGAACTTTACTGCCCTCGACAAGGAATAAAAGAAAAAGAATACTTTCCTGAACAGTGGCAGAGCCAGCTGCTGGATCCATAGAGCTCAGCAGGGGGAGGAAGGAACTGGACCACCAGCTGTCCTAAACCCCTAGAACTTTCAGGCACGAGATACAATCAAGGGTCACCAACCCCCTGCTCGGCTGCCTCAACCAAAAAGGATGGCCCTCACCAGGATCTGACAAACTCCTGGGAGGACCCTTCAAATCTTCTATCTTCTTTTCTTTCTTTTTTTATTTTTCAATTCAGACTGCAGGTTTTAACCCCATCTACTATCTACTGGAAACAGAGAAATACTGGGATCTTCTTGGTGTTTGGGTAATTGCCAGGTTCTTGTGGCCTGGTTAGGCCTCTGTTGGAAACAGGATGCTGGGCTTGATGGACCCTTGGTCTGACCCAGCATGGCAATTTCTTATGTTCTTATGATGGACTCAGGTGGCACACTAGGTTATGTACAGTATCAGTAAAACCTTCTCTGTCTCCATCTGCTGGCAGGGATGCAAAACCAAGGAGTCTGAATTGATCTGGATACATACTGGAACTGAAATTTCATTTTTTAGTTCCTTCAGAACCCTGTGATGCATAACATCTGGTCAGGGTGATTTATTACTCTTTAGTTTGTCAATATGGCTCACTACATCTTCCAGGTTCACAGTGATTTTATTCAGTTTATATGACTCGTCACCTTTGAAAACATCTTCAGAACCGGTATCTCCCCAACTTCCTCATTAGTAAACACAAAAGCAAAGAATTCATTTAGACTTTCCATAATGGCCTTAGCTTCCCTAAGAGCCCCTTTAACCCCTCGGTCATCTAACGATTCAACCGACTCCCTTGCAGGTTTCTTGCTTCAGATATATTTAAAAATGTTTTTATTATGTTTTTGCCTCTATGGTCAACTTCATTTCAAATTCTCTCTTAGCCTGTCCTGTCAATGTTGTACACTTAACTTGACAATGCTTTTTTTATTTTCTTCTGATGGATTTTTGAAGATTTTTTTTTTTTGCTAAAATAGCCTCTTTCGCCTCACCTTTTAACCATACAGGTAATCGTTTGGCCTTCCTTCCTTCTTTCTTAATATGTGGAATACATCTGGACTGCGCTTCTAAGATGGTATTTTTTTTTTAACAATGTCCATGCCTGTTGTATACTTTTTTATTTTATTTTATTTTTATTTGCATTTTAAACAAATTACAAGAATAATTTCTTGTGAGTATAAATGAGGATTACAGAAATAATTTTTTTTTAACATAATCTTAATCTTTAAACAATACCAGTATACCCCATATTTTCATAGGTAAATGAGGAGGGTTGTGGAAATATGGAGCAATTTTGAAACAATGAGAAAAAGAATAAATGAATCACTGGACCCCCCTGATTACATTTATATCAGAAAACTATGATGTTAATCCCAAAAGACCCTTTAGTTGTTCCGGGTCAGAAAAAATATAACTTTCATTCTTATAATTCACCAAGCACCTACAAGGGTACTTTAAAGTGAAAGTTCCCCCCTTAGATAATAATTCCTGTTTTAAGGCTAAGAATTTTCTCCTCCGGTTTTGTATGTTCCTTGCAAGGTTGGGGTACAACCAAACTTTTTGTCCATAAAATGTAGCCGATCGAAAAAAGAATCTCATTATATTGTCTCTTTCAGATATGAAAGCAAAAGTTATCAATAATGTCTCTCTTTTTTTAACTTCTAGTTCTTGTGAGCTTTGAATTATTTCACAGATGTTCAGTGAGGCTTGATTTATGAAATTCTGTTCCTCCATGTTACCCTGATTTTTTTATTTGAGCTTTCTTAGATCATCTATAATACGCTTTAACACTAGCTGGAATACATGCTGATGGAATTTTCAGAATTTGTGTCATATACTCTTTGAAAAGTTCAATCAAGGAAAGTTGATCCACCACAGGAAAATTAATCACTCTTAAATTTAATGCACGGGTTGCATTTTCAACATTTTCCAAATTTTTCAATAAGTCCCCTTCTGCTTGTATTTGATATTGTTGAATCTTTTCTACTTTAATCAACTGTTCATCCATGCTTGTAATTTTCTTTTCTTGTTCTTTCAAATTATCAATATTGCTTTTTAAAGATGTATTAGTCTCATACAGCTTCTGTTAATGTTGATATTGATGTTTCCAATTTTACAATCACATTCCATATAGTATCAAGTGTAACAACGGGAGGTTTAATCGTTATATTTTTGGTGACCTTAGGTCTTGCTCCTTGGTCCTGCAAGATATTCCAGTCAGAATCTCCAGTCCTTGGTGTACTAGTCCCAAAGGTAGGTTTCACAGCAGTTCCAGCTAACTCAGATTCTCGAGTCACTGGGTTTCCTTGCTTCACCGATCCTCTTTCGACGCTGAACTCTTGTTTCTTCATCTCTTTCCGCTAGTCTTCTGGAACCTGAGCAGTATCCAAGTCGTTTTCCGATTCTTCCCCTGGCGTCAAGCCAGTGCCCGGTGGAGGCAGCGTTGCCGGTGCTCCAGGGCTCAACGAGGCTTTCTCGATCAGGACGGGGGAGTTTTGCTCCGAACCCCGCCCGTCAGCGGTCCTCTCGGTGGGAGTTACAGGGGGTAAGCTGAAGCACTCGGCAATACTCTGTTATTTATTTATTTATGTATTTGGTATTTTTTATATACCGATATCCGTTTGCACATCGTATCGGTTTACATAAAACAAAAAACAGTGTCACCGTAACGACAGGCAGAACCTTTACAGGGAACAAAACTGTAAACAAGAGGTTAAATATGAAAGACAATTCATTTGTAGAGGCAAAAGGCAAACTTTTCAGTTTTGCCTTTCTTTTTGTGTGAGGCATTTTTCGTCGGTTTGGAGAAAATAAGGTAAAAAAGCTTTAGGAAAAATAAGAGCCAAGCGTTTCCGTTACTCTCAGTGGGCAGCCATTTTGTCCCCCCACCTGTTGTATACTTTTAACCTTTGTACCTGTACCTTTCAGCTTTTTTCTATTTTCCTCATTTTATCAGTTTCCCTTTTGAAAATTTAGTGATAGAGCTGTAGATTTACATATTGTCCCCCTTCCAGTAATTAGTTCAAATTTGATCATGTTATGATCACTGTTCCCAAGTAGCCCCACCACTGTTACTTCTCTCACCAAATCCTGCATTCCATTAAGAATTAGATCTAAAATAACTCCCTCTCTCATTGGTTCCTGAACCAATTGCTCCATGAAGCAGTCGTTTATTCCATTCAGGAATTGTATGTCTCTGTCATGTTCTGATGTTACATTTACCCAGTCAATATTGGGGTAATTGAAAACTCCCATTATTATTATACTGCCAAATCAGTTAGCTTCCCTGATCTCTCTTAGCATTTCATCATCTGTCTGACCATTTTGTCCAGGTGGACAGTAGTATACTCCTATCATTATACTCTTACCCAAAACACATGGGATTTCTACCCATATAGATTCTACTGAGCATTTGGTCTCTTGTATGATCTTTATCCTGATTGACTCTATACCCTCCTGGACATAAAGTGCCACACCCCCACCAAGTTGATCCTCCCTATCATTGCGATATAATTTGTACCCTGATGTAGCACGGTCCCATTGATTATCCTCCTTCCACCAGGTTTCTGTGATGCCAATTGTCTATCTCTATCTACTCTAACTCTCCCATCTTACTTCTTAGACTTCTGCATTGGCATTCAGACATTTCAAAGTGTGTTTTTTGTTTGTAATAACAGCCTGCTTTTCAGTTAAGGGGATAATTTGGAATCATTTAGCTCAGGTGGTTCTTTACTTATAGGTACATAGACTACTTATGCTTTAATTGGAACCTCTCTGTTGGGATGCCCTGTTTCATTAGTATCCTTCAAATATACCTTCCTCCGAACCATACATGGTGAATGACTGTCAACTTTCCCTCTTGTACTAGTTTAAAGGCTGCTCTACCTCCTTTTTAAAGTTTAGCACAAGCAGCCTGGTTCCACTCAGTTAAGGTGGAGCCCATCCTTTTTGAAAAGTCTCCCCCTTCTCCAAAGGTTTGCCCAGTTCCTTTCAAAACTGAATCCCTCTTCCCTGCACCATCCACATATTGAGGCTCCGGAGCTCTGCTTGTCTCTGGGGACCTGCACATAAACAGGGAGCATTTCAGAGAATGCCACCCTGGAGGTTCTGGATTTCAGCTTTCTACCTAAAATACTTAATTTGGCTCCCAGAACCTCCTTCCCACATATCCCTATGTCACTGGTGCCCACATGTACCACGACAGCTGGCTCCTGCCCAGCACTGTATAAAATCATATCTAGGTGACACATGAGGTCCGCCACCTTTGCACCAGGCAGGCAAGTTACCAGGCGGTCCTCATGTCCACCAGCCGCCCAGCTACCTACATTTCTAATAATCGAATCATCAACTATGATTGCCAATCTAATTCTTCCCTTCTGGGCAGTAGCCCTGAAAGACACGTCCTTCGTGTGAGAGGTCGATGCATTACCTGGAGAGCAGGTCCTTACTACAAGATCACTTCCTGCTACACCAGGGTGATGCTCTCCAATTGGGAGATCTTTCTGATCCCAAGCAGCTCTGGGGCTGCTAGACTGGATTTGGAACTTGGCTACTATGTCCCTGAAGGTCTCATCAATGTACCTCTCTGTCTCAGCTCCTCCAGGTTTCCCACTCTAGCCTCCAGAAATTGGACTCGTTCTCTGAGAGCCAAGAGCTCTTTGCGCTGGGTGCACACATACAACCTCTCACTGGCAGGTAAAAAATCATACATGTCAACTCTATTCAAAAGACTGGAAAGGCCCCCTCTTGCTGCTGAACTGCTGCATTCATGTTGATTTTGTTGAGTTCCTAGTTAATTTTAGGTTGCTATGTGAGTTGGAATGTGTACTTTAAATTTATAGGTGTATTCACTAATTAATCTGGTAGTGACCTACAAGGGGGTGATTAAACTCTCAATAAGGGCTGGTGCAATAGTATGATTTAGATAAGAGCCTAATTTATTTTTAATGAGAAAGTGTCTCGCCTATAAATCAAAGGAAGAGCTAGGGGTGGGTGGGAGGGAAAGACAGACACTAGAATTAACTTTCTCTGGCTTGTTTATTATCTCAGTCACACACAAACTCTAAAGAACATACCCCACTATTTCACCTCTTTCCCAACCTTTTGAAGTCCTAAGATTTCCCAAAGCTATACTTAGCAATCCTCTTCAGTCACCAGCAAGATGATCATCTCTTAATGCTACCACTCAATTGAGAGGTCCTCTTCTACTGCAAGGGGTACAGGGCTTCTGGAAGCTTGAGTACTGTGTGTAGTTCTGATCTCTCCATCTTAAGAAAGACATTGCAGAACTAGAAAGAGGAGGGCAACAAAAATGATAAAGGCGATGGAACTTCTCTCCTATGAAGAGAGGCTATGCAGGCTGGGACTCTTCAGCTTGGAAAAGAGACGGCTGAGAGGGAACACGATAGAAGGTTATAAAATTGTGAGTGGGGTGGAACAGGTAAATAAAGGATGATATATCCTTTCAAATAATACTAAAACAAGGGGACATTCCATGAAACTAACAACCAGCTGATTTAAAACAAATCATAGAAAGTAAATCTGTGGAATCTGTTGCCAGAGGACGTGATCAAGGCAACTAGCATAGTGGCGTTTAAAAGAGGTTTGGACAAGTTCATGGAGGAAAAGTCCATAACACATTATTACCCAGGGAGAGTAAAGAAAGCTCCTGCTATCCCTGAGAGTAACAGGAATTAGATCTACTTTATGGGATCTGCTGGGTACTTGTGGCCTGGATTGACAATTGTTGGAGAAAGGATGCTGGGCTCAATGGGCTCAGTGTGACCCAGCCCGGCACTTCTTATGTTCTTATTTTTTTTTAAAACTGTTTCAGTGCTTTGACCACTAGATGTCAGTTTATTCTAAATAATGAATTTTATTCTTTAGTTAAGGTGGATTTAGCTCCCGCCTTTTCATTGGTAGTTCCAGGCCCGTTACATTCAGGTACAGGAGGTATTTTCCCTATCCCAGGGGACCTGATTTGCTAAGACTTTTCTCTCATTCTGTGTCTATAGGAAAAATGCTTAGTGAATGAGGACCTAAGTTAGTACCTGAGGAAATGGAGGTGATGTGACTTGCCCAAGGTCACAAGCAGCGGCAATGGAATTTGCACCCTGATTTCCCTGGTTCCCAGTCCAACGTGCTAACAACTAGGCTGTGCTTCCTTTAGCTTGTGGCTGCATTTGAGCTAGCTATAAGGGAATCTGCAGTTAGCCAACTATTGATTGGGAGCCTGCTAAGAGCTTCCCTTGACCCAGCTGCACACTGCTAACCCTGTCTAGTTTTTGAGGCGAGAAATCTAGAAACAGAATTAGCCATTTCAGATGGGGGCATTTCCCCCCTCTCCTGGATCTGACTGCAAATCTATTGTTCAGGGGCAACTCCCTGTCCTAACCTGATTGGCCAGGATCTCTCTGTGTCAATGTATGTAAGTGGTGTTCCTCTTTCTGCCTTTTCTTCATCTGGGCAGCTGTCCCTAATGTCACATGCTTGAGTCCTACCTGCTTTTTCTTTTAAGCATTCTCTGATTTCTATAAAGCACAGTACTATTCCTCCCAGGGTGGCAGAAGAACAAGGGCTGGCTGGATGTGAAGTTCCTCCTCACCTGAGCCATCCTAGCCCCTCTAGCCCCCTTCTGATTCTGCATGAGGTATAGCCAGGCTGCTGAGCTCCTAACGCGGTGCCTGTGTCTCCCTGTTGCTGTGCAGCAGTGCCAGGTGCTCCTGCTTCCATTCTCTCAGCAGACAGGACAGGATGTTTCAAGGAATTACTGGCTGCAAATTACTGTTTCTTATACATTATCAGTAAACCCCATACTGGCTTTCTTTGTATTCTGAGCCTCTGGCCCCTTTTCCTTTCGTGCAGGTTTATACTGCACACAAATCTTATGGTACTCTGCACAAGGCTAAAGGTATGCAACATTCAGGAATAGAAGGAACTGATGGGTCAATACCATTAGAACAAGAGTTCAATTTGGCTGCTTATTTACATTAATGCCTTTGCCTAACCAGTAAGACACAGGCATGTCTTCATCTTTCAGTTATTACCTATCAGTGTCCATGGCTAGAATATAATATATATGGGGTGGCTGATAAGACATCTCTACAGCCAGCTGAAATATTCTGTAAAAGAGATATCAAAGCTTTAAGGAGTGCCTTATCAGGCTCTGTGTAACAAGTCTTGCAAATAGTGTGAATACTCAGGCATGTGATGTGACATGGCCCAGTGCACCAGCTCAGGGAGCTGATCCTGGGCTCTCTGCATCGTAGCCACACATTCTGCTGTCACATATTAAAGAATCTGAGAAATATTGAACGTTTCCAATTGGCCTCACTGGAGGGCCATTAGGAAGTAAACTGGATACCCAATCACCTGAGCCATGGCAGTGCTCCCTTATTATCAGTGTGTTTTATGGCTGAGAGTAGCAGGGACAGGAATCTAGAAACTGAAAAAAATCAGTGGAATAATGTTTCTTCCATGTAGACATCCACAGTGTTGTCCCTGAACTGAACCCTTCATGTGAGTGAGACATGAATGAGGCACAGCAGGAGAGGGATTCAGTGTCTGGGGATGGGGGCTTGCAGGAAAGATTGTGAAAATGTGTGAATGCCCTGGAACTGCCTGCACCGTGAGCTGGGAAGAGGGAACAAACGTAAGGGCCATACTCTACCACTTACCTTGGGGTTAGAGTCAGGCTGCCATTTTCGGCTCTGCTGACTTTTAGAAATTGACCTTTTCCATCAAAAACCAGAGGCACCGTTCTGTTTGAATTTCTGAAAAAAGGAAGACATCACTGCAAGTTATTCACCTTCTCATTTTTCCAAATTAAGAAAAACTGTATTGCTTACTTCCAAACCTCTGTTTAACTAAATTATATGTTTGTTGAGTGATACCCAAACACTAAGCAAAGTATTTTTAGCAATTGTGTGAAAATGATATAATTTATAAAAAGAGTTTAGACAAAACCAAAAGGATATTTCCTAAGTAGGCACTAATTAGCTTGGCAGTTTAATAATTGCTATTGTTCTCGGTTGAAAAACGATATTGTAGCCGTTAATGTGCAACTCACCAGCAAATAACTCCTATAGCGACGACTGTAGTGTTTTCCCTTTCTACGTCCCTCCCACTCCTATTGCCCCCATCACCTCTAATTGACCCATAGCCATACATGCGTACATTATTTAATACAATGGAATAACAACAAACACAGGTCTTGGATAAAAAGGGACCACAGGTTTATTAACTATATATATATACACACACACATACACAATATATTTATATATACCCCTAGAAAAACTGATACCTGGACCCGGAGGGCAGTTGCCATGACCAGGCTACACCACCACCTCCGCTGCCTGCCGCAATAATAAGGCAAGGCTGCATCAAACCTGGGCCCCCTGCCCTGTCCCCAATCATGGGGGCCCCCAACCTCCTGCGTACGGAACGCCCCGCCCAAGGCCCAACTCCACTGCTGACCTGGACTGTGATGCCTGCCTGCACCACGTTCAAAATGCCGCTACCGGCCCAGGTAACCGCCTCCCCCTTTTGCTGCGACATTAACCTTACAGCATCATGTGACTACCTAACACATGTTACTATCTCAAGAACATTAGAACATAAGAAATTGCCATGCTGGGTCAGACCAAGGGTCCATCAAGCCCAGCATCCTGTTTCCAAATGAGGCCAAACCAGGCCACAAGAACCTGGCAATTACCCAAATACTAAGAAGATCCCATGCTACTGATGTAATTGCATATTACACCAGTATACATGCCATGCTGGCTAACATTGGGTGCTATCTATCCCAGCGCTTCTCAACCGGTGTTTCACGACACACTAGTGTGTCGCCAAACACCGGCAGGTGTGTCATGTCTCCCGGTGTCCCACTGCCCGTTGCACTTCCCTTCTCCCTTTTTCCAACCCCCGCGGGCCAATTGGAAGCTTCCTTTCTTCCTAGCCCTATTGCCCAGTGGGAAGCCTCCTTCATTCTGCCTGCCCCCGTGCAGGCCAATCGGAAACCTCCTCCCTTCTACCTACCAGTGGGAGTAGGAAGAAGGGAGGAAGCCTTTGATTGGCCGGTGAGGCAGGCATCAGAATGCCCTGTGGTGGGGTGAGAGGAATAGAAGTGTTGAACTCCGACGAAGCAAGGCCGCCACAGGACCGTGGCGGCGAAGAGGAAACCCGACCCCCGACGAAGCAAGGCCACCATGGGAGCCCATCCCCGTGGTGGCAAAGAGGAAACCCAACCCTGACGAAGCAAGGCTGCCACAGCTCGTGGCGGTGAAGAGGAAACCCGACCCCGACCAAGGCCACCATGGGAGCCCATCCCCGTGGTGGCGAAGAGGAAACCCGACCCTGACGAAGCAAGGCCGCCACAGCCTGTGACAGCGAAGAGGAAAGCCGACCCTGACCGAGGCCACCATGGGAGCCCATTCCCTTGGTGGCACAAAAAGAAGGCCCGCCGGAGTAAAGCCACGGCGGAACTGGAGCCCATCCCTGCAGTGAAGAACGAATATGTTTTTGGTGAGAGCGGCTGTGTCTGTGTGTGAATAAGTGCCTGGGTGAGAGCTGGTGTGTCTGTGTGTGAATGAGTGCCTGGGTGAGAGCTTGTGTGTGTGGGTGTGAATGGGTGCCAGGGTGAGAGCTGGTGTGAATGGGTGCTTGGGTGAGAGCTTGTGTGTTTGGGTATGAATGGAAGCCTGGGTGAGAACTTGTGTCTGTGGGTGTGAATGGATACATGGGTGAGAGCTTGTGTGTGTGTGTGTGTGTATGGATACATGGGTGAGAGCTTGTGTGTGTGTGTGTGTGTGTGTGCCAGGGTGAGAGCTGGTGTGAATGGGTGCTTGGGTGAGAGCTTGTGTCTGTGGGTGTGAATGGAAGCCTGGGTGAGAGCTTGTGTATGTGAGTGTGAATGGAAGCCTGGGTGAGAGCTTGTGTGTGTGTGGGTGTGAATGGAAGCCTGGGTGAGAGCTTGTGTGTGTGGGTGTGAATTAATGCATGGGTGAGAGCTTGTGTCTGTGGGTGTGAATGGAAGCCTGGGTGAGAGCGTGTGTGTGGGTGTGAATGGAAGCCTGGGAGAGAGCTTGTGTGTGTGTGGGTGTGAATTAATGCATGGGTGAGAGCTTGTGTCTGTGGGTGTGAATGGAAGCCTGGGTGAGAGCTTGTGTGTGTGGGTGTGAATGGATGCCTGGGTGAGAGCTTGTGTGTGTGAATGGAAGCCTGGGTGAGAGCTTGCGTCTGTGGGTCTGAATTAATGCATGGGTGAGAGCTTGTGTCTATGGGTGTGAATGGATGCATGGGTGAGTGCTTGTGTGTGTGGGTGTGAATGGATGCCTGGGTGAGAGCTTGTGTGTGTGAATGGAAGCCTGGGTGAGAGCTTGCATCTGTGGGTGTGAGTTAATGCATGGGTAAGAGCTTGTGTCTATGGGTGTGAATGGATGCATGGGTGAGAGCTTGTGCCTGTGGGTGTGAATGGGTGCCTGGGTTAGAGCTTGTGTGTGTGGGTGTGAATGGAAGCCTGGGTGAGAGCTTGCGTCTGTGGGTGTGAATTAATGCTTGGGTGAGAGCTTGTGTCTGTGGGTGTGAGTGGATGCATGGGTGAGAGCTTGTGTCTGTGGGTGTGAATGGATGAATGGTGAGAGCTTGTATGTGTGGGTGTGAATGGAAGCCTGGGTGAGAGCTGGTGTGAATGGGTGCTTGGGTGAGAGCTTGTGTGTGTAGGTATGAATGGAAGCCTGGGTAAGAGCTGGTGTGAATGGGTGCGAGATCATTTGTGTGTGATTGAGAGCTTGTATATAAGCGACCATGAGTGTGATTGAGAGAGAGACTGGTCAGGAAGATGACTAGTGTGAGTATGTGAGAAAGAGACTGGTCAGGAAGATGACTGGTGTGAGAGAGACCAAGACTCGTCGTGGGGGTCTAATTGGGGGTATGTGTGTGAGTGACTGGTTGTGGGCGCTAAGGAACAGGACTGTGAGAACAGAGCTTCAGCAGCCCTTGCTGCTTCTGGTGAGTGCTATTGGCCTGGAAGGGAAAGGAGTAGGAGAATTGCTGGAGAGGGTAAGTAAAGGTGGCTTTTTAAATTTATTTTTCTTGATTGACTGCCATTTTAATTATTGGGTATTAAGCGATGTCTGCTGTTTTGAAATATTTTATTGATATTTGGACATGTTTTAATAACTTTTATTTGTTTTTAATTGTTGGATATTATTCTGTTCAGCAGCTGTTTTGTAACATTTATTAGTATAGCTTTACAATTATTTCTGTGTGGGGCTCTATAGCAACTTGGCTTATTCTGTTTTCCCAATAGGAAATGTATTAGTGTTTAGGGCCTGGTTTAATAGTTGTATTTCTTAGATAGGAATGTAACGTTATTTATTTATCTATCTATCTATCTATCTATCTATCTATTTATTTATTTATTTATTTAAAGGGGTTTTTTTTACCGACTTTCGTAGGTACATCAGTTTTAGTGTGTTCCATAATACAGGTGTAACTTTCTGCGGGTTAGTTTGTGTGCTTTATTGCAAATCCTGAGAGTCTGTTAGGTGCTATATTTTTCTTTCCATTTCTCCAGGTTCGCACTGATTGCAAAGTGGCTTTTTTGGTTTTCCATTCCAGTTTCTGTCTCCATATTTATAATTTGTGCTTTTTCTCTACTTGGTGAAGGGTGTGTGACCGAGGCGAGGTATTTAACTAGCACGTAGGCATTTGTATCAATCTTATTTGTTGTGTTTTCTCAATAGGATATGCATTAGTGGTAAATTACTGTCTTTTCATAAGGAAGGCTATTTTGCCTGGTAGTAAAAGGAGTTTGTTTTGCTTTTACTGGGATGTCATCAGAACCAGAATATTTTTTTTGTATGGCGAGTTGTACAGGGTAATGCCCTAGATCTGCTCTGCACTCATTGCTGGGGGTTGAGGGGATTCCTGTGGATGCAGAGTGCATGTTTACATTTAGCCCCGTGATGGTCACATGTTCAGTGTGTCACGCATGTGAGAACCATCTGTCAGGTGTGTCCCGGCCAAAAAAAGGTTGAGAACCACTGATCTATCCCATATACAAGCAATCAAATACATAACCAAATGTTCTTATAGCTATACAATTGACAGACATAAAAAAACTTCTAACGACTTCCGGCGATGATGTCAGACTGAGCGGAGGTCCCACTCCGGGCTCCTTAAGAGTCCGCAATGAAATTCATATTTTGCTGCCTTTCCCCCCTTTAGAAACAGCCTCTCTCTCTCAGATAAGCCAAAGCAGTATAGTCTGCTAATCGATTTTAACTTGGGTCGTGGCTGAAAAATCCTTGGGATGACGAGTCGGTTACGAAAACCTCTGCCGGAAAAGACCGCCAAGACTGAGGACAAGATGGCGGCAGAGACCATGCTTTCCCCTGAAGGGGTGTCGTATACGCTGATTAGGGAAATCACCCACGTGGTTTCTGCTGCGCTGAACGACCAGCTGTAGAAAAACAGTCGACTCTAGATGAACTACATGATAAGTGGGCCAATGATCAGACTAGACTGGCGGCCATGGAAGCCCGTGTTACACGTCAAGAAGAATGGCAAGAGGAGACCGAGAACAACATGGTGGCCCTATGCACAAAAAATCTAGATCTGGAGGATAAAGTAGATGAACTTGAGAATCGAGTTCGGAGGAATAATGTATGAGTGGTGGGCCTGCCAGAGTCCTTACAGTTGGATGCCCTGCACAACTGGTTCAAAAGCTGGTTACCTACTGCGCTTGACATCGAGGTGACGGTCAGGCCTATTCTGGTGGAAGGGGCCCACTGGTTAGGCCCACAGTTGGAGCCGAATCAGAGACCACGCCAAGCCATAGCACGTTATCTACATAACATGGATAAATATAACATACTCCAAAGCCTATAGGAAAAAGAAAGAGCTGCAATATGAAGGACATAACATTTTGATCTACCCTGGATTTCTCAGCTAGGGTATTTGCGGCATGCAGGGAAATGACTCCCTATTGCACGCAATTGTTCCAGAAGGGGATTCGCTTTGCCCTACAGTTCCCTGCAAAACTGAGGGTGTATCATCTGGGAGAAAGAGGAGGCACGCAGTTTCGTGGAATGCCTGTAACTGAAGCAGCAGGATAAAAGTTTTCAGAGACATCAAAGGCCAGATCTTTCTAAGAGGGCGTTGACCAGGAAAAGGCCTGTCTTTCAACCAAGGGGGAAACCGTTTCTAGGTGACTGTCGCAGACTCTCCGGAGCCTCCCGATGCTCGTGGTATTATATTTCGGGTGGCAGAAACCGTATAAGTGGGGTAGACCTGGGACTTTGAGTGTAGAGGTTGATCCGGATATGGGAAATGGGGTTTGTATGTGGGGTGTGAGTGTATGTGTGTGTGTCCAACTTGTAGGAAGGATAGAGAGTTCTTGGACCATTGATCTGAATCATGATTGGGTTTTTTTTTTTATTTTTTTCCAGACGCAGTTGGTACAGCAATATGGGTGGGCCTCTGCTGGGAGTCTTCCTGCTGTAAGGGGAGACCAAAGCAGCATGTTTAGCTGGTGGTCCTGTTTCTATGGCAAATATTGTCGTAGGTACTTTAAATATAGCGGGACAATTCCCCATAAAGAGAAAAAAAATCTCCAAGAACTTAAACGAAAATGAGTGAATGTTGCCTTTCTACAGGAGACTCATTTAACCGATGCTGAACATCAAAAGCTGAGAAGGGAATGGGTTGGACAGGTCTTTTATTCGTCTTTTTCCACTAGCCAACGTGGGGTGGCGGTGTTAATTGCTAAATCCCTGTCCTTCCAAGTGGAGGGTACTGTTGCTGATCCAGAGGGCAGGTATTGTTACGCGTGCTGTCTGCGGCAGACCAGTGGCGTGGCCCCCTCACCTTCTTACACAGACTCCAGTTTCTGGTTCCTCCTCATTGGCGGCGGTGGGCCTCCAGCTCCGACCTCGGGCCACCCCCGGTACCTCTGGCTCCGCCATAGTCCCCAGCATTTTAGGTCAAGATGCCATTGCTCATCGGAACTCTCTGCGTGGTCCGCAGAGAGACGCCACTACCCACGCCGCACCCCTCCCTAGGCACACACGTGCACATCGCTGATCCTTTTGAAGGGCCAGCGGCGGGAACCTGGTCGCGGCCCCGGATGATGACGTCAAACTCTTCAGTGTATTTAATAGGGATGTGAATCGGTACCGGACTCGTTTCCGGTATCGAGTTTGGGTAAAAACCACGGGAAATCTTCGTTCCCACGATTCTTACCCGTTTTAATCGGCTGTTGCATGCCGAAAACCCCCCCCCCACCCTGACCCTTTAAATTTAATTCTTTCGCATCCCCCCCTGACCCCCCCCTAAAATTTTTAAAGAACCTGGTGGTCCAGCGGGGGTCCCGGGAGCGGGCCATCCAGTGCTCCTACCATGTGACAGGGGCCAGCCAATGGCACGGATACCCTGTCACATGCTAAGCGCCATTTTGATTAGTGGCAGCTGACAGCCCGAGAGCGGGAGATCGCTCCCGGGACCCCCACTAGACCACCAGGTACTTTAAAAATTTTGGGGGGGGTCGGGAGAGTGGAGGATGTGAAAGAATTAAATGTAAAGGGTTGGGGTGGGTTCAGGGTTTATTTTTAAGTGCCCTTTCTTCCCACCCTCCCCCTAAAACGATAAGAGAACCCCACAAAAAATTTTGTGGGGTTTTCCTATCAGGTTTGGGGGCCCCCCGAATTCTGACGAGTTTGACAATATCTTCCGATATTTTCAATCGTCAGAAAAATGATTCACATCCCTAGTATTTAAGCTCAGGCTTCGCTCCATAGTGTTGCCTTTGCAACAGGTCTCCTCGCTACTTGAGTACTCGCTGCTATGAGAGATTCGTCTCTGCTCTCCTCTCCTGACCCTCGTTGTTACTGGTTCCTGTTCTCTTTGTTTCTGCCCTGCCTATGCTTTGGACTGACTGCACGGATATCGACTTCGTTTTGCCCGACTACGCTTCAGCCTATCTCCAAACCCAGACCTCTGCTACGCCTGACTACACTACTGCCTATCTCCAGACCTTGACCATTGCTTCGATTGACCAATGCTATTGACTTCTCTGTGACCAGACCATTGCTTCTATTGATCAATGTTATTGACTTCTCCGTGGTCAGACCATTGCTTCGATTGACTAACGCTATTGACTTCTCCGTGATCAGATCTCAGCATTGCTTGTCAAGACTTCCACATTGCTGGCTTGCCGCAGGCCCTGATCCAAGCCTGTCATTGACACCTCTCCTTGCCTACCTCCTGGACATGGACTTATTAGGCTTCGGCCTACCTTTGCTTGAGTGCTTTCAGTCAGCCTTTGTTTCATTGGTGCCCGAGTTCCGGTGCCTTACCCAGTTCAGGGTAGGATTATGCCATCTATCGTTTGCTGTCTCTGGGCTGAACCAACCTCTCTTGCCATTCAGCCTCGAGGCCAACCTAAGTCCTGCTGGCCCCGACACCCAAAGGCTCAACCCACGGGGAACGAGAGCTGGTATAGGGGAAGCTCCAGCGGCCTCTGCCTATCAGCCCACTCCACCTGCCGACGGCGGGGACCCTTAGGTCCTTGCCTATGGGTTGCGTCAACCCCACCTCGGCCCAAGGTCCACCTCCAATGCAACAGGTATGTCATAGTGTGGGGACTTTTGCATGGTCTGAACATTTTATTGCTCAATATTTATGCCCCAAACCAATATTCCCATCACTTCTTTACTTGTCTGGTCTCTAAGCTGATTGCATGGGAGGAGTATAGTGGGAGGAGACCCCAACATCATGGACAACCTCAGCATTATTGTAAGCCAGCTAAAACCCCTCGTAAAAACCAGGGGGATATGGGTATTAGCTTTGTATATAAAGACTTGCAACTAATTGACAACTGGAGGGCGATTAATTTAGACGAGGAGGGATTCACGCATTTCTCTCACCCTCATAATTTGTACACCTGCCTGGACTACTTGCTCCTCACAAAATCATTTTATGCCAGGGTGGAGAAGAGTTCTATAGAACCTATTCCCCTCTCACACCATAATTTGGTGGTATGCCATCTGGGCCTGTTTTCAGAAAGTAGTATTCCCCGGATTTGGAAAATGCCTCCCTGGCTGTATGAAGACCTTAAATTTTCACCCTTTTTGAAAGCTAAGTGGGAAGAATATTGCACCCTAAATGGTGGGGGCAAGGTGGACGATATTGTCTTCTGGAATGCAGCCAAGGGAGTTCTGCGGGGTCATATTTTAGCATACCAGGTTAGTCAAAGGAAAGAGTTCAATTGCAAATTGCTGGCACTAACCAAGAAGCTGATTGCCCTGAAGTGTTCCCATGCCCAAACACTGGATGACATTACAAAAAGGGAGTTAATGTTAACCCGCAAGGAACTGAACATTTTACTTTCCCTTAAGGACCAGCCTAATCTTTTATTTAATAAATTTAGACTATCAGTGGGGGAATAAACCAGGGAAATTATTGGCCAAGCTGATCAAGGGCAATAGAGGCCCCCAGGGGGGTTATTAAGCGTTTAAGGGGCGACTCTGGCACGGTTACTGGAACCGCGGATATTTTACAAGCTTTCACCCAATACTATCGCCAAATATACACGGCCCAACTTTTTTCCCTTGAGCGTAGAGAGGTCTTTTTTCAGGATAGTGTAATCCCCCAAATTTCTGACAGTGCAAAACAACAACTAGAAGCGCCTATTCAGCCTGAGGAGGTGATGCTAGTCATAAAAAAACTGAACCTCACCAAAACTCTTGGTCCGGATGGACTCGGACCTGAATTCTATCGTATCCTGGGGCCGCAGGTGGCGGCCCCAATGGTGGCAATGTACCGGGCTGCATGGAATAGGGGTTACTTGGATAAGGACCAGAATATCGCCACTATGGTATTGCTCCCCAAGCCTGGCAAGGCCCATGACAGCCCGGAAGGGTACAGGCCTATCTCCATAATCAAGAATTAAAATTTTAGCCGCCATCTTGGCTGCTCGCCTGAACGGGGTGCTTCGTGATGTAGTGCATAGAGACCAGACAGTCTTTGTTAAGGGGCGCCTCCCTACCTTGAATCTCTTAAAGGCCATATTGGCGTTGCAATCTCCCCTCTGCTGGAATCCAGATGGGGTCCTTATAAACCTGGATGCAGCCAAGGCTTTCGACTGTGTGGCCATATTTACTGTGGTCCCTGGGGAAGTTTAGGCTGGGGGGGGACGGACTTTATCAGTTGGATACAACTGTTGTATACCAGCCCACATGACCAAGTAATGGTTAATGGAGTTCTTTCTCAGCCATTCTCTCTGGGGAAGGGTATCCATCAGGGCTGCCCTTTGCCCCCCTTACTTTTCATATTGTCCTTAGAACCATTGGCGATCAAGCTTCGCATGTTTCCCAGGTACCAAGATATACAAATTGGACGTCAACAGATCAAATTGGGTTTATATGCAGATGATATTATGCTATTTGTAAGAAACCCGGGAGAGATCTTGGAAGCTATCCTGCAGTCCATAGACTATTTTGTCTTCTTTGCGGGCCTCCATCTTAATTTGGACAAATCAGAGGTTTTACCGCTGGATGCTGCTCTGTCACAGCGCTGGGTTGGTTTGTTCCCACTAAGTTGGGCGAATGTATCTATCAAATAATTGGGGATTCATCTTGATGTACAGAATAAGAAAGTTTATAAGGCTAACCTCCTCCCAATCCTGGAAAAATCTAAATGTTAACTGGACCGGTGGTGTGACCTTCCATTGTCTCTCCTGGGAAGGTGTGCTGTCGTTAAAATGGCAGTTCTACCCAAATGTTTATATTGTCTTCAAATGTTGCCGTTGTGGGTAAGAGAAAAAGATCTGCGTAGCTGTAAATCCATGATAGGGAGTTTCGTTCGGGGTGGGAGGCGTGCCCGTATTTAGTATGACATTCTGTGTCTAGACAAGGGACTGGGAGGCACTGCTTTACCACACTTGCGCCTCTATAATGTTGCCTGCCTACTATGTCACATCCAGGATTGGGCTTCTAGCCATAAAAAGTTCAACCCAGAGGAGTTGCTAGCGGAATGGACTGCACCTCTTTCCCCACTTAACCTTCTACAGATGCCAAGCCTTAAAGTTGACACTCGGATCTTGTCTTCCTTCTGGATGAGGGCACACAGTAAGGCATGGAAGAGGTGGCGGATGTCTATCCATCGCAGCTGTCATGTTTCCCCCTTTTTGTCTCTGGTGGGAAATAGCAACTTTCTCCCAGGCCAAGGAGGGAGTGTTTTTAAACAGTGGGCCTCTAAGGGATTTCATTTGCTTCTACAATAATGTGAAAACTGGATCTTTGGGAAAACATTTAGTTGTCTGCTGTTATACCGACAATTTTGGCTGTATTTTAATCTATATGTCAACTGGTTGGCTATATGTTTTGCCCATGTTTGTTATTCCTTTGATCCTAATAAAAGATATCATTAAAAAAAAAAAAACTTCTAACATTAATCGACCAGCAATTTTCTGTTTAACAAAGTAAAGGAGGTGGATGGATGGGTACACTGGCCGGGAAAGTCAGAGACTGGATATGCCTCAGTCATGGCCCTTTAAAGGGGGCCGTGACATCATCCTCCCATGACCGCTCCTCCTCCCCCTCCCCCCGCCTGGCTGCACCACTGTCGCGCTGGGCGGTGGAAGGAAGGGAAGCCACGCCATGGGTTGGGCTCAACCGGGCTGCCACACACGGGGCATGGTTGCTTGTGGGGTCTGGGCATGTGGCACGGGCTCACTCATAAACTAAAAAAGTAATCTTTCCTCTCAATTTCTGTCCAGAGAAAGTCACTTAGTCTGTGAACGTGATAGCTGCTATAACATCTTCCTTTCTGTAAATTTATTTTCCTTGTATCCAAAATGATGGGCAAGGGGGAAGGAATCAAGAGCTATTTGCTTTAGGGGTTGATTGATTAAATCCCCTCTTTTCCCTGCTGACTGGCGGTAGCACATTCATACCACCCACGTTATCTATTGAACAAGGAATGCAGTTCAAAGCTCACAGCTGAAGGAACTCTTCCCTATAGAAAGCTGCACTCCCTTCATAAGGTCTACGGTCTTTGGCTCCCTGCCCCTCCCCCCCCACACAATCAGTTTTCACACCATCCACACAACGCTTGCTAATGGATGTGGTAGCAAAGATCTGCCATGATGCTTTGTAGGACCACATGGGATAAAGTTTTGCTGGGTAGGTGTTGTTTTGAGATGGAAATGTGACATAAATAATTGTAAGTTCTGTTTGTCCTTCTGTTGGTCCTTCTGTTATTGTCTTTTCCCTGGCTGTTAGCTTTTTTTCTACACCCATTTGCCAGATTAGAAGGGTGTTGCAGTAATGTAATACCAAGGCAGTTACTGAGTGCACGCCAGACTCTTCAAAAACAATGTTTGCATTGCTCTGTACTGCCAATTGCTCTTACCATGGCATGCAAGATGCAAGAGGTCCCTTTTTTCTGATTTTTACATACTTGAAGCATGTGCCTATCTATTGTGGAGCGTTCTCTATTATTACTTTCCAGAGACAGCTTCTGCAGAGTAGAACCAGGTACTTGTGACTTGGATTGGCCACTGTTGGAAACAGGATGCTGGGCTTGATGGACCCTTGGTCTGACCCAGTATGGCAACTTCTTATGTTCTTAAGTGTTTCTGGGAATATTTCATTATGGTTCTATAATGTGCAGGGCCAGCTTTTGTGAGATAGGGAAAGGGGAGCTGGGCAAACACAGAAGGAACCCCCTTGATGAAACTGAGTGAAAAGTTATTAAAAATTAAAGAGATATGAAAGTGAGTTTACAGCACTTTCTGAACTGATTTTACAGTACAGAGATGGGTGTAGTGACACTGTAGGATAAAACTCTAGAGATTATAATAACAGCAATTCCCTGCCAGCAGCTCGTGTATGCAGAAGTCAATTATTGCTCCCTTGACTGGCTCAGTACTTCCCTGAAGGACAAGTGCCTGGGGTCAAAGCCCCCATACCGAGCTTTTTCCTACCTGACAAATAAGGAACATTTTCATCTAGAACATACCAGTAATTGTTAACTAGATTATTAACATTTAATGAATAATGATACTGTTAATTTCCAATTATGATTTATTCTGTTTGAAGTCTTCCACTAGAATGGCGTTAATTAAATATTAATACGGCGATCAGCAGAAGAGGGCTAATTACAGGCCGTGTAGGGCAGAAATAACGTTGAGTTATTCCATTAATTGTAAAGAGACTGCTGAACCCAAGAATACAGACTGACTTCTGCTGATGTTTCTCAGCCCGAAATGGAGGAAGAGATGAAAGAGAGGTTTAATAACCCGAGGCCTACCTTTCTTGTAATATTGGTTTTAAAATCATATTTCAATGGCTCATTACTTTAGATATGAAGAAGAAATGCATCATCTAGTGAGTCAGCAACTACAAAATACAGCAGTGATAATAATAAAGCTCTCATATTTGAATTTTCATACTGCCATGTATACGTTTGCATCTGATTCCTTCAAAATCTCTTCCCTCCTCAGAATATGGGCGGGGTTTTATCTGCCCCCATGTTCCATGG
Organism: Rhinatrema bivittatum; assembly: GCF_901001135.1. Classification (NCBI taxonomy): domain Eukaryota; kingdom Metazoa; phylum Chordata; class Amphibia; order Gymnophiona; family Rhinatrematidae; genus Rhinatrema; species Rhinatrema bivittatum. The sequence continues at coordinate 10,290,705 of NC_042629.1, read as the reverse complement.
TTCCTATTTTTTTCTGCTATTTACTTTTTACTCTTAAAATTGGCTTGGCCCATCCACACCTCTCTTCTATCTCCCACATCGTATTTATAAATGAAGCTTTGATCCCTTGTCCTCTTTTACCTTTTTCTGTATATTTACTCCAACCCAGGATTTCTCATGTGAACCCACCTGTCTGTACCTCTCTCTATCCACTGACATTAGGATTCTGCCCTTGTTCTGGCACCTTGGACTCTAGCCCTGCTTCTTCAGTACCCAATAGGATTAAATGGACAATTTTCTCAGTGAAAGGGAGTGGGCAGTGGAGTGCCTCAGGGATCTATATTGGGACCCTTACTTTTCAATATATTTATAATGATCTGGAAAGGAATACGACGAGTGAGGTAATCAAATTTGCAGATGATACAAAATTGTTCAGAATAGTTAAATCACAAGCAGATTGTGATAAATTGCAGAAAGACCTTGTGAGACTGGGAAATTGGGCATCCAAATGGCAGATGAAATTTAATGTGGACAAGTGCAAGGTGATGCATATAGGGAAAAATAACCCATGCTATAATTACACAATGTTAGGTTCCAATTTAGGAGCTATCACCCAAGAAAGAGATCTAGGCATCATAGTGGATAACACATTGAAATTGGCTCAGTGTGCTGCGGCAGTCAAAAAAGCAAACAGAATGTTGGGAATTATTAGGAAGGGAATGGAGAATAAAAAGGAAAATGTCATGTCTCTGTATTGCTCCATGGTGAGACCGCACCTTGAATACTGTCTACAATTCTGATTGCCGCATCTCAAAAAAGATATAATTGCGATGGAGAAGGTACAGAGAAGGGCAACCAAAATGATAAAGGGGATGGAACAGCTCCCCTATGAGGAAAGACTAAAGAGGTTAGGACTTTTCAGCTTGGAGAAGAGACGGCTGAGGGGGGATATGATAGAGGTGTTTAAAATCATTAGAGATCTAGAACGGGTAAATGTGAATTGGTTATTTACTTTTTCGGATAAGAACTAGGGGGCACTCCATGAAGTTAGCATGTGGCACATTTAAAACTAATCGGAGAAAGTTCTTTTTCACTCAACACACAATTAAACTCTGGAATTTGTTGCTAGGGGATGTGGTTAGTGTAGCTGGGTTTAAAAAAGAATTGGATATGTTCTTGGAGAACTTATCCCTATTACCTGCTATTAATTAAGTTGACTTAGAAAATAGCCACTGCTATTATTAGCAACAGTAACATGGGATAGGCTTAGTTTTTGGGTATTTGCCAGGTTCTTATGGCCTGGATTGGCCACTGTTGGAAACAGGATGCTGGGCTTGATGGACCCTTGGTCTGACCCAGCATAGCATGTTCTTATGTTCTTAGTTACTGCTCTGTAACTACCCATCTTGTGTTCCTATTAAATTAGCCATTTGCTTCCCAAGGCTTTATTTGTTTTTAATGTTTTCAGTAATTTAAATTTATCACCAGTAGCAATGAGGCAACATACATGAGGCTGACTGACTCACCGCCCCCCCCCGGCCCGCTTCCCTTCCCTGCTCTTGCTTCCCATTCCACGCAGGCCTCACTTATTCCTGCCTCTTATCTACAGGGGAGAGGACAGAGCACAGCTTTTACTTACTCAAGTCCTAACTGATGGCAAAGGTTATTTGAGATCTGGTCATTCCAATCATCTGCACAGGCCAAGCGCCACTCGTCCTGAAGCCGGAACTGCAGTAGCCCATTGGTGCTCATGGAGCCATTAATGAGTCGTACTGTACGTGGAACAAAAGGAGAGGTCAAACAACGTTCAAGTAAATACATGCCAAGGGCAAGAATATCGGAGGTCTAAACCACTATATTTACAAACCTGTGAGCTGAGTATTTCTTCTTATTGAATTATTATTGTAGAGCAGCTCTTAAAAATAATTAGATTTGGGGGCATAGAGTCACAAGGTTTCCAGAACTAATTAGCTTTGTATGGCTTTTCTGAATGATTATTTGGCTTTAATAATGCATATGAAGGCAATTACCTTTGTATAGCGAGGAACTCATAGACTTTCACTGGTATATTATTGTATCTTTTTGGCTCAATGAAATAGTAAAATTGGAAAATATATAACTGGATTCCTCTGTGAAGGGGATTGCTTTGTTTATGTAAGGGGCACAGAGATGCTGTGCAGTATTTTAATTTGGGGGGGGATTTATCCAGGGCTTATACCTTTACAATTATCACCATTGTAACTGAAACATATTTTAGTTTAACCACAACTCCTATTTTGCTATCTTCAAAATAGCTGTAGAAAGTAAACCATACAGATTATATCATGGGACAGCTGTATGCTGAGTATGAGAGTGAGCTGTCATCCACATCTACAGTGGAAACCTGTGTCATGTTCAGGGAGCTTCCTGGTCAGTATCAGAGGAGGGGAGTATTTCTTATAAAGACCAGCATGCAGACAACCTGCAGTCTGCAGGTTGTCTGCATGTAGACTGCATGTAGATCCGCACTGATTAGATAAGCACTGGGCTTATCTAATCATAGGCTGCATAGATAATAGATATTCTCCTTCTGGGGCTATATCATGAAGGCAGGCACTGTATAATATGAAAAAACTAATGCATGCACTTATCTCAGTCCACAGGAAAAAAGGTAGTATGTGCAATCCTGAAGTTCATCCTCCAACACGGCAGTGTTTCGGAGTGGATTACGCCTTCCTCAGGGAGCTCCAGGTGATGACATACAAAAATACAATTTGAGTGGCTGGATAGGGTCAGTCAAACAGCGGGTAACAGCGTATATTTGAACGGTGCGCTATCAGAGTACAGCCTACCGGCAATCGCTGTTACCCGCTGTTTGACTGAGGTCAGTTGCGGAGCAGATTGCCGGTAGGCTGTACTCTGATAGTGCACTGTTCAAATATATGCTGTTACCCGCTGTTTGACTGACCCTATCCAGCCACTCAAATTGTATTTTTGTATGTCATCGCCTGGAGCTCCCTGAGGAAGGCGTAATCCACTCCGAAACACTGCCGTGTCGGAGGATGAACTTCAGGATTGCACATACTACCTTTTTTCCTGTGGACTGAGATAAGTGCATGCATTAGTTTTTTCATATTATACAGTGCCTGCCTTCATGATATAGCTCCGGAAGGAGAATATCTATTATCTATGCAGCCTATGATTAGATAAGCCCAGTGCTACACGGGCTTTACCACATAAGCCATCAAGCATCTTGTGGCAATTTATGACGGCTGCTAGATATCCTTTCTAAAGAGTTCCTATATATAGCTGAATTTGTTCATTTGTGGTTGTAACTTAGATCCGGACATATTTGGGCTCCTCTGGAGATTACTGAGGAACCAAAAACTTCCTTGTTTCACCTTGCAACTATCACTTTTTGGAGACAGCGCACATGATGTTGGTTATTAATCAGGACTCCTCCTATAAGGAACTTGAACTCCCCTTTCCAATTGGCCCTATGTGTGGTATTACACAACTCACTTTATCTCCTACTCTACCCTCTGTAACTGCTGCTAATGTAACTTCTCTCATCTCTCCTCTCCCTCTTACTGTAATCAGAGCACCAGAGATGTTCTTCCAAGTCATCAACCCCAAGAGGGCTGCATATCCATGGCCATCCAATGTGGATGAGAGATTCTCTAAACATTTATCTAGCTTGAGAGCAGATCTGTGCTACTCACTGGTTTGCTTCCTTGTTTTGGCTTTGTTAATCTAATTTTAAAATAAGCAAAGGCTATTGAATGTTGTGAAGAACAAGAAAAGGGGAATCACGGTATTTCGAATATTAAAATAGCTGAATTCCACAGTTTAATTTCGTGTGTTTGTTCCTTGGCATTCTGGGTGGGTGATATTACTCTCAGGACATGCCTTGTCAGAGTCTAACCTCTCTGTGTTCCTTACCACACTCTGCTTCATTGGAGCCATCTCTGCCGTGCTGGTACCCATCACACAGCTTGACAAGCGCTACACATTCCTTACTGCCACACTGAAAGGCATTCTGTCTGCAGGGCTCTGTGAAACAACGAGGAAAGGAGAAAACTAGTCATTTATCCAATGCAAGAAAAATGTAGGTTCTTAATGGAGATATTTGTACTTTTTTTTAAGCTATTGCTTTCACAAGCTTCCCTAAGTGCACAGAAAGGAAAATTGGTTCTTACCTGCTAATTTTCATTCCTGAAGTACCACGGATCAGTCCAGACCGTGGGTTGAGCCTCCTGTCCAGCAGGTGGAGACAGACCAAAACTGTGAGGGTATCCTATATTAGGACAGAGCCTACCCTACACCCCTTCACTATAAAGTACTTTCAAAGCAGATATAACTTCCCAAAGATCAAGCAAGCAATAAGAAAAAACTAACAAATTGAGCAAGTGAACAATTGAAAGGATTCTGTATGAAGAAAAACGCTCTTGCATACAATTTTATTTTCATCTGGTAGATGCTTCCGGTGCCTTTAGTAATAGTAGACAACAAATCAGATAGTTGAAAAAACCTGTAGAAAAAGACAGAACATTCGAGCGGACGTATCAGATCTAGTACAGGCGGGTGTCTGGACTGATCCGTGGTACTACAGGAACGAAAATTAGCAGGTAAGAACCAATTTTCCTTTCCCTGTACGTACCCGGATCAGTCCAGACCGTGGGATGTACTAAAGCTTCCCTAAACAGGGTGGGACAGAGACAGTCCTGCTCGAAGAACCTGCCGCCCGAAGGGGCCAAAAACTGGAGCCTGCACATCCAGACGGTAATGACGAGCAAAAGTATGCAGGGATTTCCAAGCAGCTGCCCTACATATTTCCTGCGGAGAGACCAATTGACTCTCTGCCCAAGAAGTAGCCTGAGACCGTAAGGAATGAGCTTTTAAGCCTTCCGGCATGGGCTGAACCTTACAGATGTAAGCCGACACAATGGCCTCCTTTAAGCCAACGCGCGATAGTGGCCTTGGAAGCCTTATTACCTTTATTTGGCCCACTCCACAGAACAAACAAGTGGTCAGAGACCCGGAACTCATTTGTAACCTGAAGGTAATGCAGCACGACCCGTTTCACATCGAGGCACCACAGATCACCCCCAGCTGTATTTGCTACTTCTGATGAAGAAAAAGCCGGAAGTTCCACGGACTGATTGACATGAAAAGAAGACACAACCTTTGGCAAGAAAGAGGGTACCATCTTAAGGGATACCCCTGAATCTGAGAAACGTAGGAAAGGGTCTCTGCATGACAACGCTTGGAGCTCTGAGATTCTTCTGGCTGAACAAATGGACACCAAAACACAGTTTTGAGAGTCAAATCCTTAAGCATAGCCCTCCTTAAAGGTTCAAAAGGAGCTTCGCAGAGAACCCGGAGAACCAAGTTAAGACTCCACAAGGGACAAGTAACCCGGACCAGAGGATTCAAGTGCTTGGCTCCCTTGAGAAAATGGACGACATCTGGATGAGCCGCCACTGAGTAACCATAAATGGTACCTAAGAGAGAACCAAAAGCAGATACTTGCACTTGCAAGGAACTGAACAACAACCCCTTGGCAAGACCGTTCTGGAGAAAAGAAAGGACCTGGGAAACTGGAGCCTTACGAGCCGAGATACCCAAGGCAACACACGCATTTTCAAAAACCTTCCATACTCTGACATAAGCAAGTGAGGTAGTCAGCTTCCTGGCCCGCAATAGAGTGGATATAACTTCTTCCTTTTATCCCTTCTATCTCAATCTCCGCCATTCAAAAGCCAGGCCGCTAGACAGAAGCAATCCGCCTGATCGAAAAATACGGGACCCTGCCGAAGAATATGGGAAAGATGACCGAGGCGTAGGGGACTGTCCATGGCTAGATTCACGAGGTCCGCAAACCACGGTCTGCAAGGCCATTCCGGAGCCACTAGAATGACAGGCCTGTGATGAAGCTCGATTCTTTGGAGTACTTTGCCCACTAATGGCCAGGGAGGGAACACGTACAGTAGAATATCGCGGGGCCAGGGAAGGACCAGGGCATCTACCCCTTCCATGCAATGTTCCCTTCTGTGGCTGAAGAACCGAGGAGCTTTTGCATTAGTCATGGTGACCATCGGATCCAAGTGAGGGGGACCCCACCTGCGGATGATCAGGTTCATCGTTGCATCTGACAATTCCCACTCGCCTGGGTCTAACCTCTGGCAAATGAGGAAATCTGCTTGAACGTTCTCCTTCCCCACAATATGGGACACCGCTAAGCACTCTAGGTGATGTTCCGCCCATGCGAAGAGCCTGCTGGCTTCCAGAGCAACTAGGTGACTCCTGGTGCCCCCTTGTTGATTGATGTAGGCTACAGTGGTGGAATTGTCTGACAGGACCCGCACCGCCTTGTGGAGGAGTAGGGGAAGGAAGGCCTTGAGAGCCAGTCGGACCACTCGAGCTTCCAGTCGATTGATGTGCCAGCAAGATTGGGTTGGAGACCAATACCCCTGAGCAGACTGGGTCTGGCATACAGCTCCCCAGCCAGAGAGGCTGGCGTCCGTTGTTACCACAATCCACTGGGGTGTCAGAAGGGACATCCCCTTCTGAAGATGGGCAGACGATAGCCACCACTGCAGTTCTACGACGGTAGACTCTGAAGCGGCAGGGGCGTCTGAAACTGTTCCGATACTGGTTTCCAGCAGGATAGCAAGGCTTTCTGTAACAGACGCATATGCACAAAAGCCCAGGGGACCAGATCGATAGTGGAGGCCATGTATCCCAGAACCTGGAGATAATCCCAGGCTGTTGGCAGGGCAAGAGAGAAAATTGCGCACTTGGCCCCAGAGTTTGAGCGATCGGTCCTCTGGAAGAAACACCCTGCCTACTTGAGTGTCGAATAGTGCCCCCAGGAATTCCAATGTTTGGGAGGGTTGAAGCTTGCTCTTGGGAAAGTTGATGACCCACCCCAGAGAGGTCAGATACGACAGGACCTTGCTAACTGCCAGCTGGCAAAGAGACTTTGATTTGGCCTGGATGAGCCAATCATCCAGGTAAGGATGCACTAGGACTCCGTCTCGACGCAGGGTGGCTGCCACTACCACCATTACCTTGGTGAAAGTGCGCGGCGCCATGGCAAGACCGAAGGGGAGTGCTCGAAACTCAAAATGTTGGCCCACTATCTTGAACCGAAGATACCACTGGTGATCACAGCGAATCGGGATGTGTAAGTTGGCCTCCATCAGATCGAGCAAGGCCAAGAATTCTCCGGATCGAAATGCCGCTATCACCGCCCTCAAGGTTTCCATCCGAAAATGGGGAACCTTGAGAGCCTGGTTGACGCGCTTGAGATCCAAAATTGGATGAAAGGAGCCCTTTTTGGGCACGATGAAGTAGATGGAATATTGGCCAGAACCTTGTTCTTCCACCAGGACTGGGACTGGGACAGCCTGCACAGGGTTTGTTCGACCGCAGGCCTCTTTCGACTTCCGCAGGGGGAGATCAAGTGAAGATCCGGTAGGTCTCGAGCAAATTCTAACGCGTAGCCTTTTTCTATCACCTCTAGGACCCACTGATCCGTTGTTATGGTGGCCCATTCTCCGAGAAACTGGTACAGTCGTCCACCTAAGTCTCGAACGGAGGAATGAGCTGGCTCCATCTCATTGAGAGGAGGACTTGGTGACCGAGTGTTTCTGGTTACTATCCCTGAAGGGCCGATGTTCCCCAAAGGAATGAGACTAGGATAGAGATTGGGAAGCATTACCCCTTGGGAAAGAGTCCCTTGCCCTGGTGGAAAAATGGTGTTGCCCCTAAATCTAGTGCAAGAGGGTAAGAAAGGCTTAGACTGTTTCGGGCAGTCCTCCGGCAACTTATGAACCTTATTTTCTCCCAGGGATTTGATAAGTTGCTCTAGGTCCTCCCCAAAAAGCAACTGGCCCTTGAAGGGAAGGGTTCCCAACTGCGCTTTGGAAGAGGCGTCCGCAGACCAATTTCTCAGCCAGAGGAGGCGCCTGGCCGAGACCGCAAAGACCATAGATTGGCTTGCACTCGTAGAAGATCATACAGGGCGTCCACCCCATACACAATCACTCCCTCCAAGTGATCTGCCTGCTCTGCCACTGCAGATAAGAACATAAGAACATAAGAACTTGCCATGCTGGGTCAGACCAAGGGTCTATCAAGCCCAGCATCCTGTTTCCAACAGAGGCCAAAACCAGGCCACAAGAGCCTGGCAATTCAACAAACACTAAGAAGAACCCATGCTACTGATGCAATTAATAGCAGTGGCTATTCCCTAAGTATAATTGATTAATAGCCATTAATGGACTTCTCCTCCAAGAACTTATCCAAACCTTTTTTGAACCCAGCTACACTAACTGCACTAACCACTTCCTATGGCAACAAATTCCAGAGCTTTATTGTGCATTGAGTGAAAAAGAATTTTCTCCGATTAGTCTTAAATGTGTTACTTGCTAACTTCATGGAATGCTCCCTAGTCTTGGGTGCTGAGTAATTGTTGAACCCACCTGAGGCTTGCCCGCTGCATGAGACTGCCGCAGATTGTCGCCCGAACTCCCAAGGACAGGACCTCAAATATGCGTTTGAGATAAAATTCCAACTTGCGGTCTTGGGCATCTTTTAGAGCCGTAGCCCCAACTACTGGGATGGTGGTGTGTTTGGTAACCTTGGGCATTAAGTAGATTCAAGCAGTCCTCAGGAAGGGGGTAGAGCTTGTCCATAGCCCTCCCCACTTGGAGTCCCGCCTTAGGGGACTCCCATTCCCTAAGGAGCATCAGCTTATGCATAGGGTGAAAAGGAAACGTACATGGAAGAGCCCTAAGTCCCGCCAGGACCGGGTCCAGGTTGGCAGGCATTGCAGCCGTAACCGTATCCGCTGGGGGCAACTCAATTCCCAGTTCCTGCAAAATGAAGGGAATGAGTGGTTCTAGTTCCTCCTTTTGAAATAAGTGTAGCACCCGAGGATCGTCCCCTTCAAGGAAGGGGGTTAGGAAGCAGCAGGTCAACATCCGGAATTGGGCCTGGCGGCGGCTGTGGTAGATCCGGAGGTGGCAGGACCCCCGGGACCACCCTAACCGAGCCCTGGCCCTCCGGCGCCTTCCACACATCAGGTTTCTGGACTACAGTCTGTTTCTTTCCGTAACCCTTTTCTGCGTGTGACTCTGGCAGCAGTACAGCTTCAACCCTGCCTTCCTTTTTGCCAAAAGTGGCTTTGGAGTTTCATTTGAATCAGTCTATTTCCCTGCCCTTGTTGGACAGGGACAGAGATGAGAGTAAATATCATCTTTTGTGTACCTTGGATGTCAAGAGGCATCTGATGTAGTACTTGGAGGTTACTAAATCTGTCTAGAAGTCTGATCAACTCTTTGTGCTCCATGTTGGAGTTAAACAGGGGGAACTGGTGACTTGGGAAACTATAGCCCTTTGGGTTAAGGAAGTCATCATTGTCGCCTATGTGAATGTTGAGATTCCTATGTCAAAGCAGATTAGACCACATTCCATGAGGGCTCAGGTGATACTGTGGGCAGAGATTCGGTAATTGCTGTTGAGATTTGATGAGCAGTGATGTGGTCATCCTTATACATCTTCTCCAAGAATTACTGTTTGGTTGTTTAGGCTCAGGAGGACTATCTTCATGCGGGCAGTGTTGACTGGACTGTGGGTAGTCTTCTGCTGGGTTTGGGAGTAGTTTTGGTACACTCCATTTGTGGGGATTGGCTTGCCTGAGTGCAGAGGAAGGAGAAATTACTACTTACCTGATAATTTCCTTTGCTCTAATGAAGGCAGGCTAATCTCCGATCCGCCCTCAGCTACAGATTTTTTGCCTTTGGTTCACCCTTTAGGTGTGAACGGTGCAGAGTGTGGTTCCTGCTATTTTTTGGAGGACTGGTAAGTGTCTTAACCAGCCCCTCATGTTAGTGAATGTTCATTATTTTGTCTGAGCTCAGGGTTCTCTATTGGTTGGAAGCATGAGTGGTTGATTGTTAATAATCATGTTCAAGTATATTCAGTTTGTCCACAGTTTGGCTTTTCCAGAGAATACTGGTGGGGTGATGTCAGGGCAGGGCTATATATCCTGTTGTGTCAGAGGTGGGTCGAGGTGGAGTTGATGCAACCCATAGGCAAGGACCTACGGGTCCCCACCGTCGACAGGTGGAGTGGGCTGATAGGCAGAGGCCACTGGAGCTTCACCTATACCAGCCCTCGTTCCTCGCGGGTTGAGCCTTTGGGTGCCGGGGCCGGCAGGACTTGGTGGGCCTCGAGGAAGAGAAGGTAGTTTAGCCCAGAGACAGCAGGCAAGAGATCAGTGATGCCGGTGCGCCTAGAGAGGGGCATGGCGCGGGTGGTGGCGTCTCTCCGCGAGCCACGCGGAGAGGCCCGATGAGCAGTAGCATCAGGGCCAGGAACGCCAGGAACTGTGGCAGGGCCGGAGGAACCGGGGGAGGCCCAAGGACAGAGCTGCCGTTCCACCGCTGCTAGCGAAGAGAATCCAGAGGCTGGAGTCCTTGTGGAAAGGTGAGAGGGCCGTGCTGCGGATGGCACGCGTAACATATCCATGATGACATCTTTTACTCCATCTGCTGGAAGAGGTGCATAACCCACTTGTGGGGATTGGCCTGCCTTCATTAGAGGAAAGGACATTATCAGTTAAGTAGTACTTTCTCATTCTTCTTGTTTCTTGGAGGTAGTGTGGGTTTTTGAAAAGGGACAAGCCTGACAGAGCTGGATCCACTCCAGCCTTACCTCAGATATCAGTTTAATCATACAATCTGCCAGCTGCTGCATGCTCTTTTTTTTTTAACACAAAATATAGTCACTTTGTTATAATATTCAACACCAGCCTCAGAAGGAGATACACATACCAGGCATGTCAAGACAGTATCCCAAGGTGAAATTAGCTAGGAATCCACCTCTGGTTCCTGACTGGTCAGTAATGAGATACACTGTCATGTGATTTGTTATGGAGAACACATTTGGCTCCTGGCCACTCCCTGTGTACACAGCTGCTCACAAGGAAAAGCAGAATGTCAGAACCAAGACACCCTTCCTGAATAACTACTACAACTTAACATTTCTATTCCACTACATGAAATATGCAGCACTGTACAAACATGCAACACACAAACATACAGCTTACAATCTAATAAGACAAACATACAGAACAAGAGTCTCGGGATATTTCATAAAGCAAGACAATGGTTAAAAAGAAAAGAAAGTTAACAAGACTAAAAGCAGGCAATCAGGCATAAGATTTAAAAGCAGTTTCAAAAACGTGGGTCTTTAGATGGGATTTAAACATGACAAGAGAGGGAGCATGTCGCACCAGTTCAGGAAGGCTATTCCAAGCACATGGTGCAGCCAGGTGGAAAGCAGAAATTTTGGAATTGGCAGTAGAGGAGAAGGGCACAGAAGTGATTTATCCGACGAACAGAGTGCATAAGGATAGAGATAAGAGAGGAGAAGTAGTGAGGTGCTGCAGAGTGATGGCATCTGTAGGTGAGAAACAGGAACTTGAACTGTCAGGCCCATTCAGTATGGTGTGCTCAGCCCCCGTTTGGACGCGCGTTTTTGATGCGCTATTATTACCCCTTATACAGTAAGGGATAATAGCACGTGGAAAACCCGCATCCAATCCCCCCGAAATTAATAGTGCCCTCAACATGCAAATGCATGTTGATGAGCATGTTGATGAGCCTATAAGTTAGTCCTGCTCAATACAGAAAGTAAAATGTGCAGCCAAGCCGCACATTTTACTCTCAGAAATTAATTCCTGCCAAAAACGCTCAGTTTTGCCGGCGTCTGTGTTCTGAACCCATGGCTGTCAGCGGGTTCGACAACTGACACCAGTAAAATTAAGCGGGCCCTCATTTGCATACTGAATCGCGCACCCAGGAGAATGGCCTGGGCGCTCGCCTCGGAGCGCCGCTCTCCCGCACTGTTTACTGAATTGGCCTGTATATGCAGGAGCAGCTAGGGAGCCAATGCAGTGACTTCAGAAGAGGGATTATGTGAGCATAGCGACTTTGGTGAAAGATAAGTCATACAGCTGAATTTAGGAGAGATTGCAGTGGAGAGAGATGGCTTGCCGGGAGACCTTTGAGGTCTGATGGGACCGGGATGACAACTGTGTTATACACAGAAAGAAAGGAGGAAGAGGGGAGGTGGGCTTGGAGGGAAAGATAAGAAGCTCTGTCTTGGCCATGCTGGGTTTAAAGTGGTGATGGGACCTCCAGGCAGCAATGTCAGACAAGCAGGCTGATATCTGGGACTGGATTTCTGGTGAAATTTCTGGTGTAACATAAAAAGCAAAAAGTATAACAGTAAAAAGCAGTGACACTGCCACGTTAGTCCACCTGGATACACAGAAACATAACTCAATAAGCTGTGAGTGAGACCTTTGTATTGCACTAATGCACTACGATGGTCACAAGCTTTCAAGAGCTTTACCCTCTTCATATCTGCCTCCTTTTTCAATAGAGCTAATGAAGGTGCATAACTCTTGAAAGTTAGTTATTAATATATTGTTAACCCAATAAAAAGGTCTCATCTACACATTTCTACATCCATTATAATAAAAGAGGCTTCAAACAAAACTTGATTTTTGAAATTATAACTCATCTGTAAAATTCATGTTTTTACCTAACTGCTTTCTGAGATATAATCCTGAAAGGACATCCTGTAGCTTCAGGCTATTTCCAGCAAGAAAATAAACCTTATTTATTAAACAATTCTGGACACCTATAACAGGGAAAAGCCATGTGCATGAAAACAAAGCATGTGTGTGATAAACTAAATTCCAAACAATAATCCAGAGGCAGTACATCTGCAGAAAAAGATGCAAAACAAGCGAGACTAATAAACCTCTGGGTTATTAATGCACGTTTGACTGCTTTTCAGCACCAGGGGCTAGACAGCTCCTCTGACAGACAAACGCATGGAAATTATTTTGCTTTTCAAATTTTTGAAGCAGGCTGAAAAAACCCCAGATTTCCAAGTTTTTATTTAAATAGCTACATTAAAGCAACTGTCCATAATTCTAAAATATTCTTCATCTGATAGGCAAAGCTCCCTTCATCTGATAGGCAAAGCTCCCTATAGTGCAGGGCTGTAGTAGCTGATAAATGAAACATCTCAGCAACTTAAACCCAAAGCATGAACTTAAAACAGGTTTCCAAACTAGTTTGAGGAACCCATGGGAAGAACACAAGTTGGGTGCATCAATTTGCCAAATTTTAGTTATTTAAGCTGATACCCACAGTTGAATGTACTCTATAGATGGAGAGTATTTATTTATTTATTTAACATGTTTTGTATACCGTATATTCGGTTTTGCTATCATAATGGTTTACAGGGCAGGAAAATATTAGGAGAGTAACATTAGAGTTTAATAAAGAATTTCAAAGATAAAGTTAAGTAACATTGGGGAGGTAATAGGGAGATAAGTTTATATAGGTAAAAAGTTCTTAGATGTCTATTGTAGAGTTCGAGGTTTTATTGATCCATCATGGGTTGAAAGGGCGGTGTTTCTGTTTTCTTTTGAGTTGTCTGGTTGGGAGTTTGATGGTGTTGGTGGTTAAGATCATCTGAGAAGGCTCTGGTAAAAAGCCAGGTTTTTAAGTCTTTTTTGAAAGTTTGGTGTCAAATTGAGTTCTTAGATTGAGGGGTTTTCTGTTTTGAGTGATTGTCTGGGTAAGTCATTGATTTTTTTGTCAAGGATGATTAATTCGGTTTTCTCGATGTTAATTATGAGTTTTAAGTTGGAGAGACATTGTACAGAAAAGGGCAGTCCGAAGATCCTATGTGATTATCGGACTGTAGGTGACATTCACTTTAAAAAACAAGTCAAATACCCCAATCTTTGGGCAGGATTCATCATTCCTCGCAGAATGATGAATCCCAGGAAAAAGGGGGCGGGGGTGGGCGGGCCTTCAGCCTTTCACAGCAAATAGCGACACTGTAAAAGGTGTAGCTATTCGCCGTGCTACTGCCGGTGATAATGTTCCTCACATTATCGCCGGCAGCGGTGCCGCGGCCGACTCCTCCCCCTCCCCGCCCCGACTCCTCCCCTTCAGCTAATTTAAATCCTATCGCATGCGAAAAACATTTAGAAAATAACCCCCTTTGATTGAAACATATTGGTGAATCGGCATCAAATTTGGTTGGGTTTTCCCCAGATCTGTTGGATAGATTTCACTGAATTTCCATTTGAAATCTGAAGAATACCCAATGATTCTGTCAAACTCAAACCAGGCTAAAATTCAACAATTTCAATTTTTCTAACTATCTCTACTTAGAACATAAGAACATAAGAACATGCCATACTGGGTCAGACCAAGGGTCCATCAAGCCCAGCATCCTGTTTCCAACAGTGGCCAATCCAGGCCATAAGAACCTGGTAAGTACCCAAAAACTAAGTCTATTCCATGTTACCGTTGCTAGTAATAGCAGTGGCTATTTTCTAAGACAACTTAATTAATAGCAGATAATGGACTTCTCCTCCAAGAACTTATCCAATCCTTTTTTAAACACAGCTATACTAACTGCACTAACCACATCCTCTGGCAACAAATTCCAGAGTTTAATTGTGCGTTGAGTATAGACCAAAGCATTTGCTCTATATCAGAGGTGGCGAACTCCGGTCCTTGAGAGCCACAATCAGACCAGGTTTTCAGGGTATCCACAATGAATATGCATGAGATAGATTTGCATACAATGGTGACAGTGCATGAACATCTACCTCATGTATATTAATTTTGGATATCCTGAAAACCAGACCTGTTTGTGGCTCTTGAGGACTGGAATTGGCCACTTCTGCTCTATACAATATATAAACCTAGCTACGATATTCTCTCTCTTTATAGGGATCTTTGTTTTCAGTTTTTAGTTTATTTTTCCTGGGATTTTCAATGATAGAGCAAAAAAAAATCATTGCAGATTTTTCTCTTCTGTGTTATAACAAAGTTATTTTTCCACTGAATATTTAAATTTCCAGGAAAAATAAACTAAAAACTGAAAATGAAGGTCTATCTATACAAAATGTAATCTAGAATAGAAGCTTTCTGTATTTATTATGTTCCTCGTCTTGAGCTACCATTAAAAGGCGTGCATTAAATGCAGATAAATCAATAAATGTTGAGGCAAACTGTGAATAACATCTTACTCTGTATTTAACATCAGCAGAATTTTCCAGTCTTCATTTGAAGGTGCAGGCTGCTTCTCTGCATATTAGGAGGTGTTTTTTTTGTTTTTTTTAAATCAGACTGTGGCTGAAATATTTTCCGCAATCTTTAATGCAAGATACATTGAAGATTAAGTCATTTTATGCATTTGTGTATTCATCTCAAGCCTTTTCATTGGTAACTTATGGCAAGTTACATTCAGGTACATTCAGGTAAGTATTAAGCAGGTTGCAGCAGAATTAAGAATTCTGCTTTCAAAATATCTTCTGCCATTTTGGGGCCCTGGGAAGAACATTTGAAAGTGGATCCTCTCAGTATTTACCCAGAAACAGAGAATCTGCCCCTTTTCCATCTCGGACTTCAACAAAATCACAAATATTTTCCAGATCAAAATCTTTAAAGTGAAGCTGAATGTTCTTCCCTGCATCTGCATTCAAGTTCCACGTGCCTGGAGAGGAACGTGAGAAGAAACAATGGTGAAACTGCTCCGGTCACAGGGCAAATCTGAAGATTTACAAAGAAAGAGAAGATTTATTTTTGTTTGCTGCTAGTTTTATATTAAATATGCAAACAGAATGTTAAAGAAAGTTTCACCAGGAATTTGTGCACCTGGGTCAGCAGTGGATTTAGGGCCAGACTCAAGCATTGGGCAAAATTAAAGCAAAACAAGGGGAAAAAAAGAGTTAAAAAAATGCACTCTGTGCAAAAGGTGTTTTGGGACAGTGTCAGGCCTTTAACTTGATTCCTTAATGCTACAAAGAAAACCATTAGGAGTGTACTGTCATTTTAAACAAGGAAAACATCAATAATACTTATATTGGCTTCTGTCACTTCACATCTAAAATCACACAAAAATCAAACAAAATCTCATTAATGTTAGTGTGCACTACAGTGTTTCAGCATACAATGGTCACAAAATCTAGTAAAGTACACGTGTGGTAATGAATTTAGTAAAGTTCGTGTGCTGTAAACTATAGAGAGGCTGATATTCAAAGTGCAATTAAGGGCTACTTAGCCGGAGAAGTATAGCTTATCTGGCTACATGGCAGCCGCTGAATATCTGGCTATGTTCAGCGGCCACCACTTAGCTGGATAGGTCAGTGGGTGGGCAGAGGACAGATTGGGATGGCATCAAAGAATCAGTCTTATTGGTTAAGGATGGTAAGCACCGCATCAGCAAGTTACCTCCATACTTGTTTCCCCAGACCGTAAAAGTTGGGGCCCTCGGATATCTTTCAATATTGGGCCCAGAGTGTGGCTCAAACCATGCAAACCAAATAAATCATATATATGGAAAAAGCACAATGAAATGACACATGAAATCTTTTTCCATGCACACCCCTAATAAACAGTATTCTAGATATTAAATTCAATAAACAGCAAAAGCATTGAAGATAAACATCTGGAGCCAGGTGTTGCAGGGAATTTCTACTCATGTGCAGTTGAGGACTGGAAGAGGTCTTGGAGTCACAAAAGGCTTGGTTAGGGTACTTCTCGGGGTAATTCAGAGAACTGAAGGAGCTGTTTGATTCCCAGAGTTCAGAGGGACCTCCACAATCAGCTGAAACAGAAAAGCGGAAAGGTTACTTGTGAATTGATCACTCAATGTAACTTATAGACAATTAGATAATATTGCTTCAGGGAATAACAGTTTTATGAGGATTGTGGATATGAATATTCAGGTTTTATTCTGGAGACATTTTCATTTGAGATGTAGCAAACTTTGGCACTTAGTCCATGAAAATGATGGAGATATGCAATTTTGCAGACACAACCTTGTAGAGGTAACTCAATTACAAGAGATGAATTAAGAGGTTCATGGTCAGAGCAGCCAGTTTCTGATCAATAGTCAGAAGGTCTCCTCATGTATTGTGATCGTGCTGTAGCAACACAAAGCATTTCCCCATGAACCAAGCATTGCAGCAGTCCCTACGTGTACTCAATCTCATTTTCTGGGAGGTCAATCTAGGTGAGCAGTAAATTACTCGAGTAAATTTATTTGGGCAACATTAGCAAAAGAATCAGTAGGAAAGAAATCTTTGGGGGTTAAAATATTTCTTCCCCCTTCCTACCCACCAGAGCAGCAGGCAAAATTTGTGTGTGTAACTCTTGTGTATACAAGATTTACCCACATAATAAGAGGTGGAGCAGGAGACATTCTAAGGGCATGAATAAAACTTTGTGAGTTCAATGCTGATATTCCAGGCGTGCTGGCTGGATAAAGTCATTTCAGTAAGTTTGGTTTGAAAAATATCTACCCTGGTATTATCTAGATAAAGTTATGTACTTAGTTTCCCTGCTCATTAGCTTCTTGAATATTGATGTCTGTCAGCTCACTGTACCTATGAGACTATTTCATATGTACAGAATCTTCTGTATTTATTCATTTTCTTTCAAACATTGACCCTGCTATTCTGGATTCAGGCCACTAGTACCAGGTTTCACAGACTGCTCCATAGCTTTAAAGGCCATGATTACAGCACTCCTAAATGACCCTCATGTTGTGGTTTGGACTGGTTAAGGAAGGTCCAGCAAAAAGCAGATGAAGCTGTGTCATGGGAAATGGTGCACGGCTAGGGCTGTTGCTTTGCATGTGGTGCTGGGGTGAGTTTGTGGTTTTGAGCATGATGCTAGGCAAGGGTTGTGGCTTTGTCTGTGGTACTAGGTTGGATTTATGGCACAGTGTATGTTCTGCAGAGCTGCAATTATGGAAGAGCTCAGTGCAAGTGTCCGGCAGCAAATCTGCTACATTCATTTTCATCCTTGATTCACCAACATTGACAAACCATGTGGTTTCAATTCCCAGTTCAGCTCTTCCACTCCCCATATTGGCCAAGGCTAAGGATGTTTTGGAGGCAGTGCTTAAAGCCCTTGGGTGAAGGTGGAAGAAATTTATTCCCAAAATTAAAAAAAAAAAAAAATCAATGCATTGGTAACATAAGACTCAGAGAAAGAAACACACAATAAAACAGGACTTAATCAGCAAAATAATACTCATGCAGTTGTGACACCCGAAGGACCCCTTGTGGATGGCCCCTGGCCCAAGACGTCACTGCAATAATTGGACTAAAGTAAACTAATGGGAAGGATGGGTACTATCCCCGGGCATTTGAGAATGAAGGCTCACACTCTGGTTGAACTGCAGGCTCAAAAGAGCAGGGAGAAACCAGCGGATGAAAACTAAATTGTTTCAGACAGAATTGTTCTTTTCAGTTCTCTATGGGGACACTGCATTTATGCCTCTGAGGTCCATGTCCCGGACACACATCTGTGGTACCGACAAGGCAGAGAGAATCCTGTGCAAAGCTATTTAAGATGTCATTGTACAGTTTGCCAAAATTGCCGGCGCTCACCATGTTTAAACTAAATGGAAAATCCTAAAGAAAGGCACTGCTTTTAAATATTAAAGAAATACTTGTTACATGAATTTCAAGTATAATTTCCCAAGAAGGGCAAGCTAATAATACCGTATATATTTTATGCCTGGTCTAATAGGATGCATTAGCTACTGTCTAGACAGCAGAGACTGTAAGAAGCATTGATCTGAAAACTCCATATGGGACCATCTAGATATTATCTATATAAAATATGTGTGAGTTGACCAGTCATAATAGGCACTACCAATTAAAAACCTTCTTTTCCTTCTAATTAATCATTGGTCACACAAGTGAAACCAAGCAACACAATTTTTTATAAAATTTATAATGCAAATAAAAGAATTTAACTTAAACTTGTGCCACTGACAGTCTTCTCAAAACCCCGACTTGGGACTGTGTTTGGAGAACTGCATCAGGGAGAGATTCAATGATTGTGTCAGACTTTGCATCTGTCCATGTTCTTATATTCTTTTGGCACTAAAACCACTTGAGATGCCATTAAATTGAGAAGGTTTTTAACCAGTAATGCCTATTCTGACTGGTCAACTTACACATATTGGGGTAGATTTTAACTTACACATATTGGGGTAGATTTTAAAAAGGTGCACACGCTACCCAGCGCGCGCACATGTATACCCAATTTTAATCTAATTTTTAATCTAATTTTAACTAAAATCAGGGGTCGGAGCGCGCAAGGGGTGCACGATTGTGCACCTTGCACGTGCCGAGCCACGCTGCCTTCCCCCCGTTCCTTCCCAGGCCGCTCCAAAATCGGAGCGGCCTGGAAGAGAACTACCCTTCCCCCTAACCTGCCCTTCCCACCCCTTCCCATAACCTTTCCTCCCCCTAAGCCCTACTCTAACCCCCCAAAATTTTTATTTTACCTTTTGCGCCTGCCCAGAGGCAGGCGCAAGTTGCGCACACCAGCAGGCTGCCGGCACGCGATCCTTTGACACAACGGCAATGGCCACTTTGTTGCAGGCCTCCGGCCCCGCCCTCAGACCGTCCCGCCCCCTGACCGCCCCTTTAGTAAAGCCCTGGGACTTACATGCGTCCTGGGGTTTTATGTGCGTCGTTGGGCCTTTTTAAAATAGGCCAGCTTGTGTGACATTTTTAAAGTTGGCCCATTTTATATGAAGGTCCTATACTTCTATTCATATTTATTTATTTATTTAAAATTTTTATATACCGACATTCATCCAGGATATCATATCGGTTCACATTGTAACATAAACTGGCGCTAGGCATGGCGCTTTACATTGAACGATTAAAACATATGTAATTTTCATTCATTTCCAGTTGCTGCATGGCGATGACTGTCAGCAGTTTTCTTGGCCTGGGAAGCGGTCTGGTGCAGGCGAAGATTCGTTTGTTCCCACAATGTCTTAAGGGTATCCGCAGTAGCCTGTGCCACAGGAGACGGCACGGAGAAAGGTATGGGTAATGGTGGTCAAGGTTGTTTCCCATAGACTATATTTATTATTATTATTATTATTATTTAGGTTCTTTTAATATACCGATGCTCAAGACCAAGTCTTATCGTACCGGTTTACAATGGAACAAGGGGGAAACCATTTAACAACTGTATAGAAGATAAAGTTACATTAAACAGGGAGCAAAAAACATGGGCTTGGAAGACAGGAAAGATATTAAGATATTATAACTGTAGATTATTGAAAGTAGTCATCAACAAAAACAGTTAAGTAGCGAGGTAGATAAAGGTTAACAAGGGTTAAATAATTTGGCTGGTGATTTATCAAAGGCACTTATTAGGAAAAATTTCCTGTGGAGGGGGGGAACTGGGGAGGTAAGCGGGGGGTGGGGGGGGAGGTGGCAGAGAATGATGATGTTCCAGTAGCTGTGGCGAAGTGAGAGTTGTGGGAAAACTCTGCCCAGGATAAGAGTCCAACCAGTTGTCTTGTTGGTCATTGATATAGGCCCGCAGGAACGCCTTCAGGGAGTGGTTCATCTGTTCAGCTTGCCCGTTGGCTTGGGGGTGATAGGTAGTCATGAGGCTGATGTTAATACCGAACTTTCAGCAAAGGGAGTGCCAATATCTGGCGACGAATTGAGGACCTCGATCGGAAACAATATCCACTGGTAGACCATGCAGTCTGAAAATATGATGAAAAAAGAGACGTGCTAGCTCTGGTGCAGATGGTAGGCCCGAAAGAGGTACAAAATGGGCCATTTTTGAAAAACAGTCTATGGTGACCCATATCACGGTATTACCCTTAGTAGAGGGCAGATACACGATGAAATCTGAAGATGTGAGTCCTCGGTTCCTCGGGTGCTGGAAGTGGTTGTAAAAGTCCCCAAGGTCGCCCAACCAGGGGTTTTTGTTGTGCACACACATTACAGGATTCGACGTATGCCTTAGTGTCGGAGACGAAAGTAGGCCACCAGAAAAACCTCTGGAGCAGTGCCACAGTTTGCGCATGTCCTGGGTGGCTGGCAAATTTGGAATCATGTGCCCAGTGATGAACTCTTTCCTGGAGTTGTAGGGGCACCACAGTTTTCCCAGTAGGAACTGGATGGGTAGCAGACAAGGAAATTCTAGCTGGGTCGATGATGTGAGTTGGCTCTTCGAGGATGTCTTCAGGTTCAAAAGACCGGAATAACGCATCTGCCCGGAGATTCTTATCTGCAGGGTGGTAGCGGAGCTCAAAATTGAACCTTGAGAAAAATAAGGCCCATTGAGCTTGACGGGCATTGAGGTGCTGGGCGTGACTTAGATGTTCTAAGTTTTTGTGGTCAGTGAACACTGTAAATTTATGTTGTGTGCCCTCGAGCCATGGGTGCCACTTTTCAAGAGCCAATTTAATGGCGAGCAGTTTGCTGTCCCCAATACTGTAGTTCTGCTCTGCCGATGAAAGTTTTCGAGAAAAGAATGAACATGGAACTGTGGTACCAGAAGCAGTGCACTGACTTAGAACAGCTCCAGCCCCAATGGCTAAAAATGGACGAGTCGGGTCAGGGTGACATAAGCAGGATCCCTTTTGGAAGGCTTCTTTCAAACGATGAAAAGCGGTAACGGCCTTGGGCGGCCAACCCGTGTATTTTGGCCCTTCCAGCCATTGTGGAGTAATGCGAGATAAAGTGGTGATAATAATGAAGGAATCCCAAGAAGCGCTGGAGCACTTTAAGTCCCACTGGTTGTGGCCAATCCCGGATTGCCCTCAATTTCTCTGGATCCATGAAGAAGCCTTGAGGAGAGATTATTTAGCCAAGGAACGGTAAACTGAACCTCTCAAACAAACACTTGTTCAGTTTTGCAAACAAGTGATTTTCTCATAGGCATTGTAGTACCATTCGTACATCGGCCCAGTGGGTGTCGAGGTCCTTCGAGAATATGAGGATATCATCTAGATGGATCACGACCTTGATATATAGCGGATTCCTGAAAATTTAATTCATCATCCGCTGGAATGCAGTTGGTGCATTGGAAAGGCCAAAAGGCATCACCAAGTATTCATAGTGGCCGTCTCTAGTATTAAAGGTGATTTTCCAGATGTCATCAGGGCAGATTCTCACCAAGTTATACGCCCCACGTAAATCCAGCTTTGTAAAGATGGTAGCACCTTGGAGACGATCAAATAGTTCAGAAATCAACGGTAAGGGATATTTGTCCTTACGGGTGATAGCATTTAGACTGCGGTAATCAATGCACGGTCTGAGTGAATCATCTTTCTTGGTCACAAAGAAGAATCCCGCTCTGGCGGGTGATGTGGTTGGATGGATAAACCCTTTTGCCAGATTCTCCCGAATATATTTGGTCATGGCCTTTGTCTCAGGTAATGATAGAGGATAGGTGCATCCACGAGGAGGCATGGTTCCAGGAAGAAGGTCGATTGGACAATGAAGAGGTGGGAGGAGATCAGCCTTTTGTTTAGAAAATTCATCCTCATAGGCAGCATATGGAGGAGGAATGCCAGAAGAGGTGGTTACCAAAGGAATCAAAGATGGAGTCACCTTCTGAAGACAGGATTGGTGACAGGCTGGACCCCACTCTACCAGTTGTAGTGAAGTCCAATTAAATTGAGGGGAATGTTTCTGTAACCAAGGAAGTCCAAGCACAATGGGATGGAACTGTAGCAAGACTCGGTTACTAGAACCAGGCAGGAACTGTAGCTAGTAAACAAGAACCAGGCAGGTACTGTAGCAGGCAGGCAGGAACCAAGCAGGTACTGTAGCAAGCAGGCAAGAGCCAGGCAGGTACTGTAGCAGGTAAGCAGGAATGGAGCGATGTAGCCAAACGGGTCGCTCCGGGGCGCAATGCAACAGGAAACCAGAATGCTAACCCGTTGCAAGGCAAAGGCTGGAAGGCCGCGACGTCTGACGTCAGGTATTGGGCGGAGTCGGCACTGGCGGGAAACGGGCTACAAAGGTGCCCAAGTGGTGCGCATGCGCGCCTAGGAGCAGGGCATCCACCGGCACCTTCACGGCGGCGCTGCCCCAGCGGGGATGCCGCCAAACAGGCCGCAAGCCAGAACTCCGGAGGCGGGAGCAGGTCCGGGAATCAAGAGGTAAGGGCCTGGCCGCTGTGCTCGCGGCCAGAACCGCAACAGTACCTCCCCTCTTACGCCCCCTCTTAGCTGGTCCAGGTTTACTAGGGTGATCCAAATGGAACTGTTGTAATAACTCCTTGTCGAGGATATTACGGGCTGGTTCCCACGAGTTGTCCTCTGGTCCGCAACCCTCCCAGGCAAGTAAGTATTCCCATCGGCGTTGATGGAACCGGACATCCAAAACCTCACATACTTGATACGTAATCTCGTCTGGTACTGAAGGGTCCGATGGTTCAGGAGCCCTGGAGTGGTATCTGGACAACACAAGAGGCTTCAACAATGACACGTGGAACACATCATGTATGCGCATGGAGGAGGGTAGGCGTAGACGGTATGAGACTACTCCCACTCGTTCGGCGACTCGGAAAGGTCCACAGAATTTCAGAGCTAGTCTTCAAGAGGGAATATGTAACTGTAGATTTCTGGTGCTAAGCCAGACATGGTCTCCTGGGAGGAAGGTAGGTGCTGGCTGATGATGCCTATCCGCTCACTTCTTGGCGGACAGGGCAGCTTTACGGATCTTTTCCTGGGTAGAGCTCCACAAGGCCCGGAGCTGGCGAGCAGAGAGTTCCACTGCCGGGAGTGCACTAGGTTCAGGTGAAGGCAGGGGCCGTCGAAGTTGCTTCCCATAAACAATGAAGAATGGGGAGCTTCCCGTAGCAACATGCGTGTGATTATTATACGAAAACTCTGCCCAAGGGAGTAGCTTGGCCCAATTATCTTGTCGTTCATTCACAAAGGCACGGAGAAACGTCTTCAGGGTTCGATTGATTTGTTCCGTTTGCCCATTGCTCTGAGGATGGAATGCAGATGAAAGACTAAGTTGTACATTAAAGCACTTACATTGCGCTTTCCAATAGCGGGCTGTAAACTGTGGTCTTCGATCAGAGATGATATCCTGCGGAAGACCGTGAAGTCTAAGATGTGCTGGGTGAACACGCCAGCTAGGTCAGGGGCAGAAGGAAGCTTTGGCAAGGGAACGAAGTGCGCCATCTTGGAAAATCGGTCCACAGTTACCCAGATGACCGAATTACCTCCTGAGACAGGAAGATCCATGATGAAATCAGTGGAGATATGTGTCCAAGGCTCCACCAGGATGGGCAATGGTTGCAACAAGCCCCTGGGCTTCCCGAGGAGCAGCTTTTGAACCGCACAAGTAGGCATGAGCCCACAAAAGCTTGGACGTCTTGTCTCACTGTTGGCCACCAGTAGAAATGGTTTAACAATTCTAATGTCCCTTTCCAGCCAGCATGGCCCCCAATGAGGGAGTCATGGGCCCAAGCGAGGACTGCTCTCCTGGAGCGACGCGGGACGACGGTCTTCTCTTGAGAGGACACCAAGGTTGCAGCAAGACTTACTTTTTCGGGATCTAAGATATACTGAGGTGTATCAGGGGTCTCTTCAACCTCAGAAGAGTGTGAGAGCGTGCCAGCACGAACATTCTTAGAGCCAGGTTGGTAGCGTAAGGTAAAGTCAAACCGATCAAAAAACAGCGAGCAACGGGCTTGTCTTGGATTCAGGTGTTGAGCTTGCTTCAAGAACGCTAGGTTTTTATGATCGGTATAAATCGTGACCGGGTGGTTGGCTCCCTCCAACCACTGTCTCCATTCTTCCAGGGCAAGTTTCAGGCTAGCAACTCTTTGTCACCTACACAATAGTTGCTGTCAGCCGGGGAGAATTTCTTTGAGAAATATGAACAGGGCAACAGCTGTCCCGAATCAGAATACTGGCTCAGTACTATCCCCACGGCCACATTGGAGGCATCAACCTCCACCACGAAGGGCCGGCTGGGATCCGGATGATGAAGGCAGGCGTCTAGTAAAAAGGCTTCCTTGAGGGCCTCAAAAGCTTGACAGGCAGAAGGAGGCCAATCCACCGCGTTAGCCCCCTTTCGGGTGAGGGCAGTAAGCGGAGTCACAATACGGGAATAGTTGGGGATAAAGTGACGGTAGAAATTAGAAAAGCCGAGGAAGTGTTTCTCGGATTTTCTTTTGCAATTGCATTTCTTTGCAATGCTTTAAGACCCCTGGACCGGGGCCAATTCTTAATAGCCGCCACTTTCTCAGGAGCCATTAGGAAGCATGTTGTAGAGACTATGTAGCCTAGGAACGGCAGGGAGGTTCTCTCAAAACTGCACTTTTCCAGTTTCGCGTATAGACCATGCTCCCTCAGTATCTGGAGCACTTGGCGGACGTGTTGACAGTGTGACGGCAGGTCCTGGGAGTAGACTAACACGTCATCGAGGTAAACAATTACACAGGTGTTCAGAAGGTCCCGCAGCACCTCATTCATCAGGTGCTGGAAAACCACCGGGGCATTACATAAGCCGAAAGGCATCACGAGGTACTCATAATGCCCATCTCGGGTATTAAACGTGGTTTTCCACTCATCTCCGGGACGGATCCTGACCAAATTATAGGCTCCTCGTAAGTCCAAATTTGTGAAAATCTTTGCTCCTTGAAGCCGATCAAGGAGCTCCGGGATTAACGGGAGCAGGTAGCGGTCTTGCTTGGTAATCGAATTTAGGCCTCAATAGTCTATACACGGCCTCAGTGAGCCGTCTTTCTTGCTGACAAAAAAGAAACCCGCCCTTGCAGGCGACTTGGACAGGTGGATAAACCCCTTGGCCAGATTCTCTGCAATATACTCGGACATGGCCCGGGTCTCAGGTATGGATAAGGGATAAACCCATCCTTGTGGGGGCATGATACCAGGTAGCAAGTCAATAGCACAGTCATATGGACGATGCTGAGGAAGGATCTCCGCCTTGGTCTTGGAGAATACATTGGTGAAGTCCTAATAAGGTGCTGGGGGACCCACAGTAGAGTGCATCAACGGAAGTGAGGGGGTCCTAGGCACCTTCATACAATTAGCTAGGCAGAAGGGACTCCATTTAACAATCTGTAGCGTGTCCCACCGAATCGTGGGCGAGTGTTTCTATAACCATGGCAACCCTAGCACCACAGGGTGGACAGCCTTATCCAGTACCAGGAAGGCTATCTCCTCCGAATGAATCGCCCTGGTGCGGACCGTAATGGGTGCCATGAACAGCTGGATGGGACCAGAAAGGAGCGTCCCCTGGATCGAGGTAATTCGCAACGGGACCTCCCGTCTATGCGTAGGGATTCGCAACTGGGAGACTAGGTCGTGCAGGATGAATTACCTCCGGCTCCAGAGTCCTGGAAGGCCATCGTCTCCAAGGAACCTCCGGGGTATTCCAAAGTAACAGGAACTGTACATTGAGGAGCTGTAGCACAGCCTAGGAGGAGCTCCTCCCGACCTCCTAGGCTTTGGCGTTTTCCGCACACTCCTGGCAGTGTGCCAAGAAGTGGCCCTTCTGGCCACAATATAAACACAACTTCAATGAACGGCGACGTTGTCTTTCTTCAAGAGAAAGCGGGGCCCGTCCCAGCTGCATGGGTTCGCTGGTGGGGACGTCTGGACAAGAGCTCTTAGGAGAGGGTGCAGGTCTCGGCCCACGAGCCGGACTATGGTGAGAAGAGCGCTGCTTCTTGGCCCGTTGCTGTAGGCAGCAGTCTATGCAAGCAGCCATCTCGATCAAGGCGTTGAGGTCCTCCAGCAAATCTCGAGCCGCAATCTCATCCTTAATGCGTCTGGAGAGGCCTTCCAGGAAGATGGCTTTAAGACTACCATCCTGCCAACCAACTTCCTGGGCTAAAGTCCGAAACTCCATTGCATAATCTGCTAAGGAGCGAGCCCCCTGACGCAGTTGCAGCAGATCAGACGTAGCCGTGGCTACTCGGGCGGGTTCATCAAAGGCCTGGCGAAAGTTTGTGATGAACAATTGTAAATCCGTTAGTGAAGAATCATTGTTTTCCAAAAGGGTCGAAGCCCATATCAAGGCTTTCCCATCGAGCAAGGACAGGATGTATGCCATTTTCACCGCATCTGAGGGAAACTGCCGAGGCAACAAGGAGAACCGTACAAAACATTGGTTCAGGAAGCCGCGTCAGGTCCTTAAATCACCAGCGTAGCAGGAGGGTGCCTGCAGCTGAGTCACCGATGAATCTTGGCCCTCGGGTGCTGGTTCTGGGGAGAAGAGGCCTGGGCGTCCAGTCGGGCCGACAACTCCCCTACCGAACCAGTGAGGACCTCGAGGTATCGTTGCTGATACTGCAGCTGCTGGGCCAACCCTGGCAGGTCCTAGGGAACAGGCGCATCCGCCGAGTCCATGGCCTTGCAATCTGTTGTGGGAGTCTCAGTTTAGTGGACCCTTGGGCCGACCTGATGGAGACTAGGAAGAGATAGACAATGTCTGATGAACAGCAGGCCGGGAGGGAGATGTTCAGGCAGGACGTAGATGCTCTTCACCCTGGAAGCTGGTGCTCCCTCAGGAGGAGCCTGTAGGAGCCCAACCGCTGGGACTTAGGTGGCTTCACCTTTGGAAGCCGAAGCCGCCCCCCCAGGAGGAGTCCGTAGGGGCCCGGCCGCTGGAACTTAGGCGGGTTGAGGTTCAGGACAGGTAACTGGAACCAGACTAGGACAGTAGCGATACTGTGACTGGGTACGGGTTCTGGAACCAGGTAGGAACTGTAGCAGGACTCGGGTACTGGAACCAGGCAGGAATTGTGGCAGGACTCGGATACTGGAACCAGGCAGGAACTGTAGCAAGACTCGGGTACTGGAATCAGGCAGGAACAGTAGCTAGTAAACAAGAACCTAAACAAGAACTGATACCTCACGCATATCCAGCATAGCTCCCTGCTTCAACGGCAGGGGAGAAGATAAACAACCAATGAGGGCTGTATAGCATAGTCTGGGTAAAAGCAGGTGGGCATGGGTGTAGCTTGCTTGTTGCGGCGGTTACTACCCCTACTACCTCTGACTACTCAGGCTGGATATTTCACTTGGATGCAGCTCCGTCGCCGCTCTCTGCATTGATGGTGGGGGTGGAGGGGAGTTAGAGCCAGGAGCTAGGAGAAACGGATGAGTATGAGAGGGGAAGTGGGGGAAGCTTGCTGGGCAGACTGGATGGGCCATTTGGTCTTCTTCTGCCGTCATTTCATTTCTATTTCTATTTCATTTCATTTCATTTCTAAGAACCAGGCAGGTACTGTAGCAGGCAGGCAGGAACCAGGCAGGTACTGTAGCATGTAAGCAGGAACAGAGCAATGTAGCCAAACGGGTCGCTCCGGGGCACAACGCAACAGGAAACCAGAATGCTAACCTGTTGCAAGGCAAAGGCTGGATGGCCGCGGCCAGCTTATCAAGGCCATGGCGTCTGATGTCAGGTATTGGGCGGAGTCGGCACTGGCGGGAAACGGGCTACAAAGGCACCCAAGTGGCGTGTGCGTGCGCCTAGGAGCAGGGCGTCCACCGGCACCTTCACGGCGGCGCCGCCCCAGCGGGGACGCCGCCAAACAGGCTGCAAGCCAGAACTCCGGAGGCGGGAGCAGGTCCGGGAATCAAGAGGTAAGGGCCTGGCCGCGGTGCTGGCGGCCAGGACCGCAAGAGGTGGCATGCGCGCGCGCACCCTAGGAGGCCCTCAGGAAAATCATGGCGAACACCGTCACCGTTGCCGATCCGGGGACACCGGAGAGAGCAGCATGAAGACGCAGCAGCAGCCATCTTCCCAAGGCTTGAGGAGAGAGAAGGAAGAAAGGTGAGGCACAGAGTTCGAAGCTGTCTGAGGCCGACGGACGCAACACTATGGAATCAAGGACCTGCAAATAGTCCCAAATCCTGGACACCGAAAGCATCAGCAGGCATCAAAAATGTCCCTGAAGTTTCAGAATCTCTTCTTCTGTGAAGAAGACTTTACCCACTTGCATGTCAAACTGCACCCCTAAATACTCCAGTGACTGAGAGGGAATGAGCTGGCTCTTCAGAACATTCACCACCCAGCCTAGCAACTGCAACCAGAACAGCGTCTTTTGCATGGACTGCCAACAGAGATTCTCTGACTTTGCAAGAGTGAGCCAGTCATCAAGATACAGATGCACCAGCAGTCCTTCCCTCCTTAATGCCACCGCCACCACCACCATGGTAAACATACGCAGTGCTGTTGCTAGCCCAAAGGGAAGGGCTCAAAACTGAAGATGTTTTCCGAGAATCATGAACCGCAGAAACCTCTGGTGTTCCTACCTGATGGCTATGTGCAAATAAGCCTCTGTCAGGTCTAGAGATGCCAAGTACTCTTCTCAGCGCACTGCCGTGATGATTGACCTTAAAGGTTTCCATGCAAAAACGAGGAACCCTGAGGGCCGCAGTTACTTTCTATAAATCCAGGATGGTTCAAAAGGGACCCTTCCTTCTTTGGCACCATGAAGGAGATGGAATACTTCCCTATTCACTGCTCCTGTACCGGAACTGGCACCACAGACCCCAGATGCTTCAACTGATCCACCATTCCTTGGACAACTAATTATTCTGTGAGTGGACCACAAGGAGAAATGAAAAAGGTGTCCCTGATAGGATGAGCAAAATCTAAAGCATAGCTGTCTCTTACCACCTCGAGGACCCTCTGTTCCATAATAACCTTGGCCTACTCTTGAAAAAAAAAAGCGATAAAACACCCTCGGACAGCTGGGTCGGCCTCACATCATTGCGAGGGCTTAGCACCTCCTGAACTGATCCTGGAATTGTCCCTGGCAGATTTCTGCCTCCCAGGAAAGGACTGCCTACCTGGCAGAGATTTGCTGCTGTGGACCTCCAGAACCCTTGGACTAATGAAATTTCCTTTGCCCTGAAACCTAGCCCATGTGGGTACAAACTTTCTGCCCTTAGGCTTGTCCTCCGGCAACTTGTGCACCTTGGATTCCCCCAGATAATTCATTATCTGCTCCAAGTCTTCTCCAAACATATTTCCTTTAAAAGGAAGTACACCAAGCTGCGACTTGGACGAAACATCTGCCAACCAATTCTACAACCACAGCAGATGCCTAGCAGACACTTCCAATATTATAATCTATGAAGAGGTTCTGATCAGCGTCAAAAGCCACTGCCACTTCCAGATGGTCCACCTGCTGCGCTGCAACTGCCCCCCTCAGCCTGTGACTCCTACAACTACTAGACCAACCACAGACTCGCCCTCTGCACCAGACTGCTGCACACTGCAACCTTTATGGCCAGAGCGGAAACCTCAAAAATCCTCTTGAGATGAAGTTCCAACTTCTGATTCTGCATATTTATTTATTTTTATTTAAGGTATTTATATACCGCTTTTTAAAATAAAATTTTATCAAAACGGTTTACAGTAGTTAAAATAAGATAAAAATAAAATGCAAATTAAATTAAATAATTAAAAAAGTACATACATTTAGTTAAGTAGCCAGATAATTACTAGCTTAAAATAAAATTCTTAATTAAAAGATAAAACAATAATAATAATAACAATAGTAGTAGCATGCCATGGTAAACGGAATAGGAAAAGTAAAAAAGTGGCCGAGCCCACCACCGAAATAGTTTTCTTGGTGACTGCTGACACCGAAGAATCTACTTTGGGAAGAGCCAACAACTCCAAGGCATCCTCCAGCAAAGGATAGAGCTTTGCCATAGCTCTGATGATTCTCAGCCCAGATTCGGGGTATCCCACTCCCTGACCACCAGCTTCTTCACTGATTTATGAAAGGGGAACGCCTCCGAGGCCATCCAGTACCGGATCTGTGCCCTTCAAGTCAGAACCTTCCAGTGTCACCTTGATTCCAAGCTCCTGGAGTACCTGCAGAATCAATGGCTAGAGCTCCTCTCTGCGAAAAAGATGAACCACCTTGGGATCATCCATTTCAGCCACAAGAACCTCCTCCAGTTCCCCGACCAAGCCTGGGGATCCTTCACAAGGATTTCCCCAAGAGTCTCCTGCAGTTCCTCAGAATCATCCATGTACCAAGTGGATCACTGGAACCCAAAGCCAGACCCAAGACATGGCAAACCCAATCTGCGTGCTTTCTCTTAGAAGGACCGGGTTTTTCTCATAATTTGGATCCCCCCATGGAAACAGGCCAGGAGTCACCATGCTCCCATGATGCTTTCCTGGCCAGAAAGGCCTTCTACATCAGAAGAAAAAACTCTGAAGAAAAAACCTCAGAATCATCCGATTCCTGATCCTGAGAGGATACAACCCTCCTGGGCCTCACATCCAGAGGGAAATCCTCCCCTTCAAAAACATCCTGATCCACACGAAGGCCCTTCCCAGATGGGCACAGCTGTGGTGGAGAATGCTTGGGCTTCCCCGTAGCCGCAGAAGATCATGTGGCAGCATCCAAGATGGCCACCATCACCCTCATGCTGGGGAGAGAGGCCCCAGGAGCAGTTCTGGTGTGATGCGCTGAAGATACAGAGCAATCACGAAGGGAGGGTCCTTTCGAGGCGCCCTCCCCACCAGAAGTACATCCAGCGCATAAGTTTTTCTTCTTCTGCTGTGAATGCGATCCCCCGCAGGCCCAGAATACTGACTGCGCAGTTATCACTGGTAGCTCTTCCTCAAGTTTCAGTGCCATAAATCATCCCTGCTGAGAGACCTGCCTGCTGCAAAGCAAATCCCCTCTGTCACCAGTCCTGGATCCCCGAACTTTGCGGCAACTCCCCAGCGGAGAAAGAAATAAAGAGTCACCGAAGGATTCTTTTTCTTTTCTTTTTTTGTAGCAACTTTACCAAGCGAGTCAAACAATGGAAGACAATCAAATAAATACTTCCCTGCATCCTTCGTGGAGTGGACAGTATCATCAGCAGGTCACCACACTGCTTCATGTGGGCTGAGGGATCTGAACCAAAGGTGTCAGCTCTACTGTACTCCGGACTGAGCTAAAAGAAGGGTCCGCCTTGACCAGGAAGGATAGCCCCACCAGGACATTGCAACTTCCTGGGAGGCTTCACTTGAAATCTCTCTCTCTTCTCTTTCCCTTCTTTGTTCTTTTTTCAGACTGCAGGTTTTGCACCATCTATCATCTGCTTGAGAGAAAAATACCGAGGGACTGCAGGTGGCAATTTCAATAAAACTTTATCTGTCTCCATGTGCTGGCAGGGCCACAAAACCCAGGAGTTTGGACTGATCTGGGTACATACTAGAAACAGTTTGCAAATGTCTAGAGTGAAAATCTTTATATTTTTTTTGAACACAGATTATAGCTGGCTCAATGTGATCTTTATCCCAAACTGTTGAGAGGAGAAGTACACAGAGTTTGGAATATGAGGCTGGTGGTATGATATGTACAGCTGAAATGTGACATGGGTTTTGAGTGTAACCAGCCACTTTGGATGATATCTGCCTTGTTTTGCATAAGTTTCACAGTTACTAGAATTTCCTTCACAAATTTTCCAGAAGTTGCTGTTTCAGTCTTGCAGATAACTCCTGGAGCCAGCAGGATCTGCAGTTTGGATACGCACTAGGGGTGTGCATTCGTTTTGAACTTATATGTAAAATGCTACTTATTTATTTTTTTTAACTTAAAAAAGTGATGAGGCGAAAACGATCGGATTTCCAACTTATTCAACATAGCTATGTTGAATACGTTGGAAATCGCGATCGTTGATCCTAAATAAAAATTTAAACCCCTCACCCTCCTTAATCCCCCCCAAGACTTACCAAAACTCCCTGGTGGTCCAGCGGGGAGTCAGGAAGCCGTTATTCTATTCCTTTGCGAGGAGCACGTGACGTCCGCGTCACGTCGGAGTGACGCGGCCGTCACGTGGTCCACCGCGGTTCCGCTCCCGGACCCCTCGTTGGACACAAACGGAACTTTTGGCCAGCTTGGGGGGGCCTCCTGACCTCCCCAAGCGTCGATGACGCGGCCGTCACGTGGTCCACCGCGGTTCCGCACCCGGACCCCTCGTTGGACACAAACGGAACTTTTGGCCAGCTTGGGGGAGGCCCCCCCAAGCTGGCCAAAAGTTCCGTTTGTGTCCAACGAGGGGTCCAGGAGCGGAACCGTGGTGGACCACGTGACGCGGACGTCACGTGCTCTTCGCAAAGGAATAGAGGAATGGCTTCCTGACTCCCCGCTGGACCACCAGGGAATTTTGGTAAGTCTGGGGGGGGGGGGATTAAGGAGGCTGAGGGGTTTAAATTTTTATTTAGGGAACCGGTGCACGTATGGACATAGACTCAACTTATGGAATTCTCCATATGTCCATATTGACCGAAATTGACCCCCCTTTTCGACTTATGGACTTATGAACATAAACTTTTTGTCTGCACATCCCTAATACGCACTGTATTATCCAGCAGCACACACTTGTAAGGTTTTGGCCAATTGGTCGAGTGAAAAGAGCCCAAGGAAGCAGCCAGTATAAAGTTTCCATCCCATGGGGTACCAGGGAAAGACATTTAAGAATATAAGGCTTTCCATACTGGGTCAGACCAAGGGTCCATCAAGACCAGTATTCTGTTTCCAACAGTGGCCAAGCCAGGTCACAAGTACCTGGCAGGATCCCAAGGGGGATATATATTCCAAGCTGCTAACCCCAAGAATAAGCAGTGGATTTCTGCAACTCTTCCTTAATAATTGTTAATGAACTTTTCCTCCAGTAACTTGTCCAAACCTTTTTTAAACTCAGCTATACCAATAGCTTTCATCACATCCTCTGGCAACAAATTCCAGAGCTTAATTATGCGTTAAATAAAAAAAATATTTTCTCATATTAGTTTTAATGTATTACCCAGTATGTCCACTGGTCTTTGTACTTTTCAAAAGAGTAAACAACTGTTTAACATTTACTCGTTCCATTCTACTCATTATTTTATAGACCTCCATCATATCTCCCTCAGTTGTCTCTTCTCCAAGCTGAAGAGTCCTAACCTTTTTAGCTTTTTTTCATAGGGGAATTGTTCCATCCCCTTTATTATCTTGGTCACCCTTCTCTATACCTTTTCTAATTCTGCTATATTTTTCCTGAGATGAGGTGACCAGAACTGAACACAATACTCAAGATGAGGTCACACTATGGAGAGATACAGAGGCATTATGATATTCTCTGTTTTATTTTCCATTCCTTTGCTAATAATCCCTAACATTCTATTTGCTTACTTGGCTGCTGCACATTGAGCAGAAGATTTCAACGTATTTTCAACGATGATAGATCCTTTTCCTGAGTGGTGACTCTTATTGAGCAACCTTGCATTTTATAGCTATAATTTGGGTTACTGTTCCCTAAGGGGTAGATTTTATAAACTTACGCGCGCGCCCGTACTTTTGTTCGCACACCAGGAGTGAACAAAAGTATGCCAGATTTTATAAGATACGTGCGTAGCCGCGCGTATCTTATAAAATCTGGGGTCGGCGCGCACAAGGGGGTGCACATTTGTGCACCTTGCACGCGCCGAGCCCTACGCGCGCTGCCCGTTCCCTCCGAGGCCGTTCCGAAATCGGAGAGGCCTCGGAGGGAACTTTCTTTCCATCCCCCCGCACCTTCCCCTCCCTTCCCCTACCTAACCCACCCCCCCTGGCCCTATCTAACCCCCCCTACCGCTGTCGGCAGAGTTACGCCTGCCTGAAGCAGGCGTAACTCTGCACGCGCCAGCGGGCTGCTGGCGCGCCATCACCCAACCCGGGGGCTGGTCCGGAGGCCTTGACCACGCCCCTGGGTCAGCGTCTCGCCCCCGACACGCCTCCCACCCCACCCCGAAATTTGCAGCACCCACCCGACACGCCCCCGACATGCGCCCTTTTTGAAGCCCCGGGACTTACGCGCGTCCTGGGGTTTGCGTGCGCCACCGAGCCTATGCAAAATAGGCTCAGCGCACGCAAGGGCCTTTTTTAAGGGTTACGCGCATAACTTATGCATAACTTATGCACGTAACCCTTTTAAAAATCCAGCCCTAAGTGCATCACTTTATACTTGTCTACATTAAATTTAATTTGCCATTTGCATGCCGTCTTCCAGTTTTGCAATGTCCTCTTGCAATTTCTCCAAACGTCTTGTGATTTGACAAGTTTGAATAATTTTGTGTCATTGGCAAATTTGATCACCTCACTTGTTGTTCCCATTTCCAGATTGTTTACAAATATTTTAAAAAACAGCGGTCCCAGAACAGATCCCTGGGGCACTCCACTTTTCACCTTTTTCCATTGGGAAAATTTACCATTTAGCCCTACTCTGTTTTCTATATTTTAACCAGTTGGCAATCCAAAATAGGACACTGCCACCTATTCCTTTCCAATTTCCTAAGAAGTCTTCCATGGAAATTGTCAAATGCTTTCTGCAAATCCAGATGCACTATATCAGTTGGCTCACCTTTATCCACATGTTTATTTATGCCCTTAAAAACATGTAGCAAATTTGTAAGGCAAGACTAGCTTTGGCTAAAACCATGTTGGCTTTGTCCCATTAAACCAGTGGTCCCCAAACCTGTCCTGGGGGCCTACCAGCCAGTCGGGTTTTCAGGATATCCACAATGAATATGCATGAGAGAAAATTTGCATGTTTTGGAGGCAGTGCATGCAAATTTTCTCTCATGCATATTCATTGTGGATATCTTGAAAACCCGACTGGCTGGTGGACAGGGTTGGGGACCACTGCATTAAACTATGTTTATCTTTATGTTCAATAATTTTGTTCTTTATGATAGTTTCTACCATTTTGCCTGGCACAGACGTCAGTCACTGGTCTGTAATTTCCTGGATCACCCCTTGATCTCTTTTTAAAAATTGGTATTACATTAGTAACTCTCCAGTCTTCAGGTACCACAGATGATGTTATTGATAGTTTACAAATTTCCAAAAGCAGGTCTGCAATTTCATTTCTCAGTTCTTTCCGCATTCTGGGAGGTATACCATCTGGTCCAGATGATTTGTCAATTTGCCCTAGTACATCTTCCAGGTTCACTGAGATTTGTTTCAGTTCCTCTGAATCATCACCTTTGAATGTAATTTCTGGCATGGGTATATCTCTTACATCTTACTCAGTGACTACTGAAGCAAAGAATTAATTTAGTCTCTCTGCTATGGCTTTGTCATCCCTAAGTGCTCCTTTT
This sequence comes from Rhinatrema bivittatum, assembly GCF_901001135.1. Lineage (NCBI taxonomy): Eukaryota > Metazoa > Chordata > Amphibia > Gymnophiona > Rhinatrematidae > Rhinatrema > Rhinatrema bivittatum. The sequence goes on along the minus strand of NC_042629.1, from coordinate 10,254,710 downwards.
ACCCCTTAATCATCTAATAGTCAAACTGACTCCCTCGCAGACTTTTCAAATGTACCTGAAAAAGTTTTTATTATGAATTTTGCTTCCACAGCAAGCTTCTTTTCAAATTCTCTCTTAGCATTCCTTATCAATGCTTTGCATCTATCTTGCCAGTGCTTAAGCTGTTTCCTGTTTTCCTTATTCGGATCCCTTTTTCATTTTACAGATGCAAGAAGTAATTCAGTACCATCCATGTATAAAGGAGCTTTCTGCTCCCAATAAGCAGCTTTCTCTGGCTTGCTTTCTATCAGGTAATGCTATTAATTCTCCTTCTGCAGCTTGTGCATTCTGTTAGCGTGTGACCTTCGAAGATGGAAATACAGCACTAGACACGGAAGGACAGCCAGGCACTAACTTTCAATGGACACGATCTGGACAAAGATTAGACTTTATAAGGGTTTCTCTAATTTTTGGTCTAAAGACTCACCAAGCTATTCTAAGTTCACTATAGGACACCCAGGGTAGCTGCAAAGTAGGAAAGCTCCGGTTTATTTTACAGCCTTCATTTAATCTTCCCACTAAACCACTTTCAGAACAGTTTTAAATGCTTCCACTATGGTTGAAGATGGTTCTTTTGCAGTCTAAAACAGGCCTGAAACCAGTTTGCAAACTCACAGTGGAAAATGTATTCTGTATTTGTAAATACAATTATTATATCTGCTGAAGAAATGAACAGAATATTTGTTGTAGAGAGGCTTAGTACTTAAGTCTTCAATTTTAAAAAGTTAACTAAGTGTTGAAGAAACATTATAGGACCAGTAATGAATCCGTGATCCTCATGCATGAAGATGCCAGCATATTGCTTTGGCGTTTCAGTCTGTCTAGAGTACTCCTAATTCATGGAAACTCATGTTTTGAGTTCCAAGCACGCTTGCTTATAAGGAAGCCTGCACAGTATTATTATTGGGAATCTCATTAAGACAAAATACCATGAACAAAGCATGGCAGATGGGGTCACTAATAACTCTCCCAGAGACAAACTTCATCCCTTTCCCGGGTCTTCAGCCCAAGCTTGTGTTAACTAATTGTCAATGAATCCAGCATGCTCTGGGAATTCCTTGGCTAGCCTCTCTAGCTGAGCTGCTTTTCCTGTTGATGTTCTGCAATCAGTAGAGACATCAGTAAGAAAACTGCAAATGTGATACACTTTCCACAGCAGGGAAACAAAGGCTGCAGTCAGTTATCAATCTGGTTTCAACCAACTTTCTGACACCTGTTACCTTAACCAAGACCATGTGCTGGGCTCAGCAGCACTGAGAGGAAATCCTCTGGATCTATCTCCATCTTTCTATTCTCATGCCATTTGTAAACCCATTGAACAGCTACAGAGATCAATAATCATGTGGCTGTACTTAAGCTGCTCTAGTGAAAGGACGTGAGAGAAAGTTGAGAAAGGTGGGGAGTTTGGCAGATTGCTCGATATTGCACATAGCTGGCAGACATTCTGCCAAGACCCTGTTCGAGTCATCCTCCGAATGAATGTCTATGGCAGGAGGGAGCGGCAGCACCGTGTTACCGTGGCTGTGCTCATCTCCTGAGAGCCTCCTGAAGTTATAGCCATTCATTTCCATTGTTAGGAATTTCACCTCATGCAAGACGTAGACATAGATAAATTAACATCTCTTGCCTGGGATTATTTCTACACGTAGTTATTTTAAAACATCTATAGCCCGCTTATAACAAAACCAGTCGAGCTAAGCAGGCTACAATACACAAAATTCATACAAAATACAATATTTAAATCATGACGTCAGTCTTTCCTAAACTCATTAAAAAAATATCCTATAGGTAGCTAAGCACATTCACATCATGCAAGTCCCCCTGAGCTCGGGTTTGGAAAGGCAAATCCAAATCTGAATCCCAAGTAAGGACTTCAACCTCAAAACATGGCTTGGGGAACAGAAGCCCACACTATGACCAAGCAGGGACCATAAATCCTACGTGACGTTTCCATTTCCTTAGAACCAGGGACCGTAACTTACAGGCCCGCCTAATTTTAAGCTGGTGCATTCCCAGCAGCATGAATTGGGCTTGAGCCATGTGAGGGAATATTCTAACAGGCACGTGGCCACACCATGACCAGTTTCTCCAGTTTGACCACCAGTTCACCCAGTCTAGAGGTAGGTCCTCCAAACCCCCCTGGTTCTTTAGCCTGCACGCCCCCCCAGTTTTCCCAGACCCTTAAACCTCCTCACCTCCTCCATAGTAGAAATAAAGTTACCGGCACTGGACCTGGCACGTAGCTACTTGCGCGCACATCTCTTAGCCCCTTCCCCAACACGCTCACCCCCCACCCATATTCCGCCCCATTTTTGCCTGATGAGGTATTCGCACATCAGGACTTGTGCGCATATGTGGGCAGCTTTTAAAATTCACCTTAAAATGTCAACTTTCAAGATGGAGAACATGTTTTTACTTTCATTTTCTTCTGAATGACTGCTAAGCACTGTACCTGTGTGATCTGCCCTTAGCTCAGAGCTACCAAGGAAAGGTTTGTTTAATAGGTCAAGAGGCATGCCACATACCCACAGCATTTTAAAACTTTAAAGGAAAAGTAGGTTAAAAGAAAGAGGGAGAGGTGGCAACCTCCCATTATTAGATCCTGAATTACAATTTCACTAAAAACAGAAGGCATTTAACAACCATGTCATGAGCTGAACACACAAGGGTAAATGGCTTGGAGAGTTTGGTGCCTATTTGAATATACTCCAGAGCACAGGAAATGACTTCTTAGGCTCTCCAGTGAAGGAAGATTAATTACTTGTCACTGTGTAGTTCCAGCTCTGCTTTAATTAGACTCAACTTTACTTAAAGGCTGCAACTGAAAGCTTAGTGAGAAGAGAGGTCCAAATTCAGAAGTATTTAACCCAGGAACTCAAGATATCCAGCTAAATGCTGACTTTTAAATATCATTTATCTAGTGTTGGGAATGAGAGAGTAAGGTATTCTGACACAATATCTATGACATAATTTATTAATGTGACATCATGGTAATAGACGTTATTTACAGAAAGTTATTTACATACCACATGATTGCATATGCCATCCAGCACCCTTCGTGTCATCAGCCTTGTATCGAGGAGTCGTCAGGTCAGCAAAGGCGAGAAGGGAGTTTTCAGTGTCCAGCACTCTATACGTCTATAGAGGCAATATCTCCTACTCCCGCCGGACACTGGAAACCATGCCGTAAACAAGTGTGCGTGCGAGAGAGAAATGATTGATCACTATCCCCCCATGTTATGTATCAACAGTTGCTACTGCCCATTCGGACTCATCCTGTCCTTGGCATGTAGGGGTTGATCAGACCACCGTATTCCTGACAGGGAGCCAGAAAGCTGAGCTGCACAACCTGTTTAACAAGAACATGTTTATCCTACATTTAGCTAAATATTAGTGGTAAAACTAGGTCATTTCTGGGAGGAGCAATGGTTAGCCGGATAACCTACCCAGCTAATTATGGTGGTGCCATAGAGTTGTCCTAAAGTTAGCTGGATAAACTTATCTGTCTATCTTTAAGCTAGCCAGCTATATACTATAGTGCGGCTGCACCACTGAATATCCCTCCAAAGTTATTAGCCAGACACGTTCATTCAGCTAACTTTGTAATTGGCCAGTGACTGAATATTACTCCCGAAGGTGTCCAGTGAAAGTGCCCCAGCTTTTTCCCATTGTCCTAAATTATCTTAGTTAAGAGATTCCCACAGAATTACCAGAATATATAAAACTTGAAAGGAGTACATTTTTTGTGTTCAGTGGCCCCCTCATAATTTGGGTCCTAACTGCAGTTCAGGTAGGCTGTGCCTAAATCTAGCACTGGCTCTGTCCTTGGTGACAGACAGGTTCTCTCTGAACCTGGGGTCAGGACCCCCTCAGTCTGTGTACCAGATCCTGGAGGAATCCAGTTGAGCAAAGTACCTGATATCATTAAAGCAAAATCTACTAGCCCAATGGCATAAAAGCCACTGTTTATAGTGAGGGTCAGTACTAGAGATGTGAATCGTTTTTTGACGATTTAAAATATCGTCCGATATATTTTAAATCGTCAAAAAATCGTTAGGGCCACGATACAATACCAATTCCCCCGATTTATCGTTAAAAAATCGTAAATCGGGGGAAGGGGGAGGGCAGGAAAACCGGCACACTAAAACCCCCTAAAACCCACCCCCGACCCTTTAAATTAAATCCCCCACCCTCCCGAACCCCCCCCAATGCTTTAAATTACCTGGGGATCTGGCGGTGGTCCAGAACGGCGGCGGTCCGGAACGGCCCCCTCAATAGAATCGTGTTGTCTTCAGCCGGCGCCATTTTTCAAAATGGCCGCCACAAAATGGCGGCAGCCATAGACAAAAACGATTTGACGGAGGAGGTCGTTCCGGACCCCCGCTGGACTTTTGGCAAGTCTTGTGGGGGTCAGGAGGCCCCCCCAAGCTGGCCAAAAGTTTCCTGGGAGTCCAGCGGGGTTCCGGGAGCGATTTCTCGCCGCGAATCGTTTTCGTACGGAAAATGGCGCCGGCAGGAGATCGACTGCAGGAGGTCGTTCAGCGGGGGTTCCGGACCGCCGCTGAACGACCTCCTGCACTCGATCTCCTGCCGGCGCCATTTTCCGTATGAAAACGATTCGCGGCGAGAAATCGCTCCCGGAACCCCGCTGGACTCCCAGGAAACTTTTGGCCAGCTTGGGGGAGCCTCCTGACCCCCACAAGACTTGCCAAAAGTCCAGCGGGGGTCCGGAACGACCTCCTCCGTCGAATCGTTTTTGTCTATGGCCGCCGCCATTTTGCGGCGGCCATTTTGAAAAATGGCGCCGGCTGAAGACAACACGATTCTATTGAGGGGGCCGTTCCGGACCACCGCCGTTCTGGACCACCGCCGGATCCCCAGGTAATTTAAAGCATTTGGGGGGGGGGGTTCGGGAGGGTGGGGGATTTAATTTAAAGGGTCGGGGTGGGTTTTAGGGGGGTTTAGTGTGCTGGCTCACGATTTTAACGATTTTTCACGATAGTTTACACACCCAAACGGCAACAATACGATTCCCTCCCCCTCCCAGCCGAAATCGATCGTTAAGACGATCGAGGACACGATTCACATCTCTAGTCAGTACAGTATATGACTTCATATCCCCAGGGAAGTATTCCAGTCTTAATTACTCCACAATTTAATTGCCTGCACTGGCTTTATTACCAATAAATATAAAAAGAACTGAAGTATTCTCCTGTGGTTCTCGGATTAATGATTAAGAGATACAGAAAGAAGAGAACATGGCACATTTTTTGGAGCTGTGCTGAGTAAATGGCATTGCTCATTTGCTGTATTTCAAAAAAGCATTGTGAGAGATTCCTTCCAGCTAGGAGAGCCCCTTACCTTCCAGTCTTAAGTCTTAAGGAGAATCAAATACTTTGATCTGGAGGAATCTGGAAGATTTTCTGGGGTTATGCTGTCCTTATATTAAATTCTGGCATTATGGTCAGTGCAGGGAATTGTTAGTTGACTTGAATACATAGAAATGATGGAGAAAGGATAACTAGGAAGCTTGTCACAGATGTACTCAGTCCAATGTAAAAGTCTCACCTACAGCTTGTCTGCTGACCCTTAATTCTCAGTGCAGAGAATACAGAAAACAAATGGGCAGCGCCATCTGGTGGCCAGAGGGAAGTGCACACTCTTTCACACTATGGTTAAACGAATCATTGTACAGTGCAGCAGTGACATGCAGAATCAGACACCTGATCTGTTGCACTTTTTCTGTGTTAACATGCAAGCATGCTGGGTGCTGTAGTGTGGCAACATTGTGTTTGCCAACAACCGTATAAGCAAGTGCTGAGAAATGTCTAGTGCAGGTGGCAGAAGTGCAGTTAAAATCAATCCCCTGCTGTTTCTTTGTATTTATCAGTGGGGTGAATTTTAACAAGAACAATTTGTAGTTGAAGCAACATTGCTACAATATGGAAACATTCACTCATATCCATATTTGTTGGCCTCTGAGGCCTTTGGGCTGATCCTTCATCTAGATAGAAGCAATACCTACCTGCTGATGGGAAAACTTTGCTTTTGGTGAGCTCATAAGAGAAGATACAGAAATTATTGTAGTTTAGGGCAGTGGTTCTCAACCTTTTTTCAGCCGGGACACACCTGACAGATGGTTCTCACATGCGTGACACACTGAACATGTGACCATCACGGGACAAAATGTAAATATACATTCTGCATCCTCAGGAACCACGTCGACCCCCAAAAATGGGTGCAGAGCAGAACTAGGGCATTATCCGTACGGCTCACCATACAAAAAAAAAGATATTCTGGATCTGATGACATCTCAGTAAAAGCAAAGCAAACTCTCTTTACTGGCAAACACAATACCCCTCCTTATGAAAAGACAGTAATTAACCAGGCCCTAAACACTAATACACCTCCTATTGGGAAAACTGAGCAAGCCAAGCTGCTATAGATACCCACTTAGAAATAATTGTAAAACTATACTAATAAATGTTACAAAACAGCTGATGAACAGAATAACATCCAACAATTAAAAACTCATAAAAATTATTAAAAATTGTCTAAATATCAAAATATTTCAAAACAGCAGACACATCACATAACACCCAATAATTAAAATGGCAATCAATCAAGAAAAATAAACTTAAAAAGCCACCTTTACTTACCCTCTCTAGCAACTCTCCTACTCCTTTCCCTTGCAGACCAATAGCACTCACCAGAAGCAGCAGTGGCTGCTAAAGCTCTGTCCTCACAGTCCTCTTCCTTAGGGCCCACAACCAGTCACAACCAGTCTCTGTCTCACACAGACCAGTAACTTCCCTAACTAGTATCTCTTCTTCACACACACACCAGTCACCTCCCTGACCAGTCTCTGTCTCTCACACACACACACACCAGTCACCTCCCTGACCAGTCTCTCTCAATCACACACATGCTGTCACTTACATACAAGCTCACACATACTGTCACTTACAACCACACACACTGCCACTTATGCACCCATTGTACCACACACAAGAGCTCTCACTCATGCACCCAAGCACCCATTCTACCACATACACACACACACTGCCACTCATGCAACCAGGCATGCATTCTAACACACACACACACAAAGCTGCCACTCACGCACCCAGGCATGCATTCCAACACACACACACACACAAAGCTGCCACTCACGCACCCAGGCATGCATTCTAACACACACACACAAAGCTCCCACTCATGCACCCATTCTACAACAGGCACACAAGCTCTCACTCATGCAATCAGGCATGCATTCTAACACACACACACAAAGCTGCCACTCACGCACCCAGGCATGCATTCCAACACACACATACATAAAGCTGCCACTCACGCACCCAGGCATGCATTCTAACACACACACACAAAGCTCCCACTCATGCACCCATTCTACAACAGGCACACAAGCTCTCACTCATGCACCCATTCTACAACAGGCACACAAGCTCTCACTCATGCACCCAGGCACCCATTCTACCACACACACACACAAGCTCTCACTCACGCACCCAGGCACCCATTCTACCACACACACACAAGCTCTTACTCATGCACCCAGGCACCCATTCTACCACACACACACAAGCTCTTACTCATGCACCCAGGCACCCATTCTACCACACACACACAAGCTCTCACTCATGCACCCATTCTACAACAGGCACACAAGCTGTCACTCATGCACCCAGGCACCCATTCTACCACACACACAAGCTCTCACTCACGCACCCAGGCACCCATTCTACCACAGGCACACAAGCTCTCCCTCATGCACCCAGGCACCCATTCTACCACACACACACACACACACACAAGCTCTTACTCATGCACCCAGGCACCCATTCTACCACACACACACACAAGCTCTCACTCATGCACCCATTCTACAACAGGCACACAAGCTCTCACTCATGCACCCAGGCACCCATTCTACCACACACACACACACGCACACACACAAGCTCTCACTCATGCACACAGGCACCCATTCTACCACACACACACACACACGCACACACACAAGCTCTCACTCATGCACACAGGCACCCATTCTACCACACACACACACGCACACACACAAGCTCTCACTCATGCACACAGGCACCCATTCTACCACACACACACACGCACACAAGCTCTCACTCATGCACACAGGCACCCATTCTACCACAAGCACACAAGCTCACATGGAGCCTCTTCTCATTGTTTGGCCTCCACTTCTCAGCCACCTCTGGCCTGACCTCCCGCGGTACGCAACGTCTCTCCAGCCGCCTCCCGCAGTGTGCATGGTCTCTCCGCTCTTCAGCCACCGGCAGCGGCGCGCAGCATCTCTTTGTTCTTCGGCCCTGCTGCTGGTGACGCACAGGTCTCTCTGCTCTTCAGCCACCGGCAGCGGCGCGCAGCATCTCTTTGTTCTTCGGCCCCGCCGCTGGTGACGCACAGGTCTCTCTGCTCTTCAGCTGCCGGCGGCGCGCAGCGTCTCTTCCTTCTTCGGTCCCGCCGCTGGTGACGCACAGGTCTCTCTGCTCTTCAGCTGCCGGCGGCGCGCAGCGTCTCTTCCTTCTTCGGCCCCGCTGGCGTCGGCGTGCAGCGTCTCTTCGTTCTTCGGCCCCGCTGGCGTTGGCGCGCAGCGTCTCTTCATTCTTCGGCCACGCTGGCGTTGGCGCGCAGCATCTCTTCATTCTTCGGCCCCGCCCCTAGGGAGAAGGGAAGCACAAGCGGGGCAGTGGAACACCGGGAGCCGCGACACACCTACCGGAGCTTGGCGACACACTGGTGTGTCGCGACACACCGGTTGAGAACCACTGGTTTAGGGAATGTGGATTTTGTTGTGCTTGCTTTATCAGTGGAGCTCTGTGCTCAATACATGATGCATTGCCAACATGGCTGCCCCCCTAACCTATGGGGTGATATAGCATTCCCCCAGCACAGCCCCATCACTCACCTGCTGCCGTGAAAGGCTTAGCTGTAGTGAATTCTTGTTGGGTTAAAGGTAAATTTTTTAAAAATACGCGGGGGTGTCCATGTGCGTATGGTTCCTGGCGTACGCACATGGACACGCCAATTTTATCACATGCGCATGCAAGTGTGCACAGGTGCTCACTTGTGCGCACAAGGGGGTGGATTTTATTTAAAAGTGAGCAACTATGCCACTGGGATTTCCCCAGATCCCTCCCAGTCCACTCCTGGGACTGGGAGGGAACTGGGGAAGCGGATTGGGAGGGAACATCCCTAACCTCCTAACTATTCTTCTTCCCTTTTCCCCTCTCCGCCCCGACCCCTAACCCTTCCCAACTCACCTAAATTTTTTTGTTTTAAAACTTATCTGCTCTCATGAGCAGAAGTAAGTTCCGCATGCCAGCTGGCTGCCAGCGTGCTCTGTCTCGGCCAGCTCCCGTCCAGACCCTGTCCCTGGCACTCCCCCGGCCTGCACCTTTATAGGAACCCAGGACTTCCGCACGTATCTCCCGGTACTTGTGCGTGCCGGGGATTTAAAATTGACCCATTATTGTACCAGGACAGAAAAGCATGAGAAGAAAACCAAAATAAAAGTGGATAGCAGCAGCAGGGATAATGACAGCATTAAAAGTGCTAATGGGGTAACCATGGTAGCATTTCATAAAGACCACTTATATTCTGAGAAAACGTCACATGGGAAATCCACTAGAACTGGCGCAGAATGTAATCACCTCCTGCCAGTGGGGGGTCTTCCAGAGTAGGATTAAGGTGCACTGGAAGTACAGTGTAGGGAGAGATTTCCTGATACTATTAGACCATATTTTTCTCCTCTGTGGATTGAGGCAGCTCAGCTTTTCATATCTTCAGCCCAGCACTTACTCATTGCAATATTTTAAAACAAAAGACCTCAAGCACATTAAGGTATTTATTTATTTTATTTAAAATCTTTTCTATACGGTCGTTAAGTTATTTACCAATATAACGGTTTACAATAAGGCACATATAGTAAAAAATTGTTAATACATTAAATATCCGGTGACATATAATTACATAGAAAGTCTATTTGATCAATGTCATATATTGTGCTTTTGATACATGTCTCATGGTTAGAGTACATGTAATTCATTCTTGTACGTTCAAGTTTTATCTACGTTTGCCGTTTATCAGTGCGAGTAAAATAATTACCAGGTGAGCACATGTAAACTAATTGCTGGGTGCTGATTTGTTGATGTCCGCTTTTCTTACTTACTTTCTCCGTTATCTTTATATGTGAGTCATATGTGCGCGTGTTTGCCGGCACGCACACATGGACGCATGTGTCTATGCGCGCATTTTATAAAATCCGCTACCCGTAGACACAATTTTAAATCAATGTGCGCATGTGTGCATGAATGCCGACTCACGTGCATAAATAGGGGGACGCGCATGGCAGTGCATAAAGGCCTATTTCCCTGTTCCCTCCCTGTAAAGGAGAGGGCTTCCTAAACCCTCTACCTAGCCTGCCTCCCTTTTACCCTACTAGCCCCAAGCCCTAAAGCCCCACCCACTACCCTAATTTTTTAATTTTATTAGTTACCTGGAGGTCCGTAGCAGCAGCAACTTACGCAGTCGTCGGATCCTGGCATGCGCTTGTGAGTGACTCTGACATAAGGGCACTGTCCCGGCCCGCCCATGCTCCACGCATGGCCCGCCCTTTTTTGTGAAATCCTTTCCAATGCCGGGAGATATCCGTGCGGCTGCGGGCCTCTTAAAATCCGTGCATGTCCCAGTCGCATGCATATCTCCTGGATTTGCAGCGCAAAGGGCTTTTAAAGTTTGCCCTATTCTCTTTAAGAAATGAGGAATAGATGATCCTACTTTAAACTGACAAGAAGGAGCCCAGCTGTTAAACATGGGAAAAGAAGCTTTTTCTTCCTGGTGTTATCCACAGGCATTGAATAGTTTTGCACGGTACAATGAGAATTAGTGGAGAACTGAACTGTAGCTAGGCTGTGATATTGCCACGGAAAATATAGAATACTTGGGAGGACATCCCTGCAATGTCTTTCTGTTTATTCCTTCCTAGCCGTCATTCTTCGGAGCTCCATCATGGCCAGTTCCCAGTATTTCATAGAAATCAGAGGACCACACAAAACCACAGCAAAAAAAAAAAAAAAAAAAGCAGCCTAAAGCAGCGATTACAAACAGGCTCCAAGTTTATAGGGATGTCAACCAAGGAACTGGCAGGGACCAACCAAATAGGCAGCTGTTGGCCCAAGAATGAGTGTTATATTCTGCCTTGGGTCCTTTCCAAGAAGAAAGGCAGTTTAGAAAAAGAGGCTGCTTCAGCAGCAGTGCCAGTACTGGGTAGCCTGAGGAGCAAAGACTGAGTTTAGGTTTATCTTAGGTCTGGCTAACTGGCCTTGATACCTTCTATTTACTGTCCACGTCTCAGTTCTCTTCTTCTGATGTGTCTGCCTTGTTCCACTTCTTGCCTTAAAAATTATCTTACAGATGAAAAAAATATATTACACCCTCCAATATATTCTATAAATGAAAGATATCGCACTCTTCAGCATATACCACATTTCCTGTGGCCAGCTGTAGTGGCAGGTTTGGGTTAGACATTAGATTCCTCAGATTTTCCTGTTTCCCAGAAACTTACAGGGGCAAAACTTCCCAATTCTCCTCCACTCCCTTTCCTGCAAGGAATCATTTTCCTAAACTGCAAACAATGGTGTAATGCTTTCTTCCTAGAAAGAAATGTGCTGCCATGGACACCTCATGAACGTGATGAGAAACACAAGCTGCCGATTTGGTTTCCCTTGCTATGGAAAGGTAGGGGAATTGTAAAGTGTTTGAGAATTACCTGTGATCACTATGGTGCTTGGGTCAATTCTGAAGGTCTTCAGAAGATCACTTGCATTTGCTTCAATGCCCGAGAGCAGCACAGTCTTTACATTATCATCTGATTTCAGCTGTGCAAAATAAACGTCTACTACAACGATGACGCTGCCATTCCTGGGAGAGAAAGAATGTGAAGGGAACATATAAAGTCTACCTTGTATCTGCTGCAGAATGTAAAGCTTGAAGGTGAGATACAGGAACCTCCCAACCGAGGGAGGACACAATGTCTGTGGCATTTTTAAACTGTCATAGCACTGCAGAACACAGAAGCTGCTCTCAACAGTAGATGTGTCCTAGGGAATATTCTCACTGGCATTACAGAGTAACATAGTAATGTTGGCAGAAAAGGACCAGAAGGTCCATCTAGTCTGCCCATCAAGCTTCTTATGGTAGTATCTGCCACTCTGTGTAGGATACCCCCATGTTTCTCTCAATGGTAATAACTGCCAATTTGTGCAGTAACCCCCAAGCCTTATGACAATGGGCAGTAATATTTAATCAAACCCATAACAAAATACTGCTAGCGACATTTTTACTGGGTTAGGAGGTTTCTTGATAATTCAGACAATGCTGCTTGACGTTCTTTCCTTTCAGTCTTGGAGCTTGGCCATAGAAGCTGTCCTGTGCTTATTCTCGTATATCTGTGTGTCAGTAACCCAGACTATAAAAGTCAGGGCCCATGTTGATTATCGTCTAAATCCAATTCCCCTTCCACCCACCCCTCTGAGACTTCGAATCGGGAAGTAAGGTTGCAGTTGCGTCAAAAGCATCAATGTTATTGGTTGAGGGTAGTAATCCCCATGCCTTCTGTTAAGGGTAGCAACATGGGTATGCCTGACTCATCCCCCAACCTCCCCTTATCTCTTAAATCAATAACCGCACTATTCCATATGCAAACAAGGTTTTTTTTATTCAGTGGGTAAAAACAGCCACAACAACTCCATTTAACGATGCATGAAATATACAATCCTATTCTACACCCCATGCTCTAGTCAGTTTACCACTGCTGGCAAGGGGGAAGGCGACATAGCCCATGCAACTTGAATCTTTCTAACTATTCCTCAGCAAGTAAGGCACTTGCCTAACAGCATCCCATGCTGTTTGCCTCTGCCTCACCTTTATACGGCTTTCCCCAGAGCATCTCTGCCATGATCTGAGTAAACACCAAAAACCCTATCCAATGCATCTGTTAGCCTACTCAACATCAAAGTGGTGCCTCTACCCCCTCTCCTGTCCTATTTCTATTTCCCTGTCTTCAGGGATCGGGGTCTTCTTGCTGACCTGGACCTTCAACTCCCCTTTGCTGAAACTCTATTTATGCTCCCGGAGAGCACCTATTATGTGGCCCATGCCCCCTATTTCTTTATTTATAAACTGCTAAATACCAAAGCCCTTGGAAGTGTACAATAAAAGCACATAATTTAAGATAAAAATTAAAAAAAAACCAGAACAAAATACTAACAGTCACAAATCAGTTGAATGCTGGCTTAAACAAATATGTTTTGAGCATAACTTTAAAAATCATTATATTGCTAGTCAGACTGGGCCTCCTCCATGATTGGTTCAAATCAACTGAAGCAGGGATAAGAAGCATCCTGGGCTTGTAGGATGTTTAAGAAATCATTCACTACAGGCCCAAGGTACTAGAGGGTTTTCTATTTTGTGTCTATAGGAAAAATGTGTAGCACATCTAGCCAGGTCCAAAAAAGAGATTTATTCAATAATAGAACAAATGAGATGGTGACTAACATAGGCTCTGTAGAAGACATCAACTTGCACATAATACACATATAGAAGTTTTATCCATGCACTTATAATGGATAACCCAGAAGCATGCTTGTGATACAGCTGGGCTGACAACAAGATTTGTTGTGGTAAAGCTACAGGAACTCATGGCCTTTGCTTTACTATGCTACTCCTTTAACTTTGAGCTCCCCAACCACTACCAAGATTGAATTTTCTCTGCCAATCAAATAGTCATACAATGGACCTGACATATCAAAGGTTTTTCCCAAAATCACATGAGAAAACCTTTGATGAATCCAGACCCAGCTGTAGATTTCTCCAACTTCAATTATTCTGGTTGTTACCTGCAAATGAAGTGTTCTTTTGTCTGCCAAGAAATCAATTTGCTCTCAGCTTGGAAAACTTCCTGTGTAAGCTTTGCAAAACTGACCTTGTGTGGGTTTCAAGAAATTCTAGTGAGCCCAATGCCATGCCATGCACCAGGGCCACAGTGTTAACAAGAATGTCTCCTCTTATGTGCCGTATACACTGTTACTCTGTTTGCTACTTACATTATTTGAAAGATTAGTTTGTAGGAAATGTTAGCATGTGGCACATTTAAAACTAATCGGAGAAAGTTCTTTTTTACTCAACTCACAATTAAACTCTGGAATTTGTTGCTAGAGGATGTGGTTAGTGCAATTAGTGTAGCTGTGTTTAAAAAAGGATTGGATAAGTTCTTGGAGGAGAAGTCCATTACCTGCTATTAATTAAGTTGACGTAGAAAATAGCCACTCCTATTACTAGCAACGGTAACATGGAATAGACTTAGTTTTGGGGTACTTGCCAGGTTCTTATGGCCTGGATTGGCCACTGTTGGAAACAGGATGCTGGGCTTGATGGACCATTGGTCTGACCCAGTATGGCATGTTCTTATGTTCTTATGGTTTTCAATAAGTTAAAGTGAAAATGTTTGACATTTCAGAATCCAGCTTAATGTATGTACTAGCCATATTAGCATAAGACTGATGGAAAATCACATTGGATACAGAATCTAGTCAGCTGCAGGACCAGTCGGAAGATGTGAGCTGGGCAGGTTTGTCAAAGGCTGCAGTTCCAGCACTAACTTGCTGGGAGCATACTGCTTCACAGCTTGCTCCCTGAAATTTTACCAGTATGCATTACATTTCTACTGCTTACTTGCATTGGGGTGTTGGATCCAGATAAAGTAGAGTTGCTTACCTGTAACAGGTGTTCTCCTAGGACAGCAGGATGTTAATCCTCACAATTGGGTGACATTATCATATGGAGCCCGGCAAGGAAAACGTCTGTCAAAGCTTCTAGAACTTTGACTGGCACACTGAGTATGCCCAACAAGTCACTATCCACACGGCCACGCGGGGTCCCCTTTCAGTCTCGTTACAGAGAATTACAAAAATAAAATAAGGGGAATAGAACAGCTCCCCTATGAGGAAAGACTAGAGGTTAGGACTTTTCAGCTTGGAGAAGAGACGGCTGAGGGGGGATATGATAGAGGTGTTTAAAATCATGAGAGGTCTAGAACGGGTAGATGTGAATTGGTTATTTACTCTTTTGGATAATAGAAAGACTAGGGGGCACTCCATGAAGTTAGCGTGTGTGTTGCAGTCTGATACTGCAGGCGAAGTAGTGGACCCTTGGGCCGGCCTACATCGAGTGATAGGGTAGGCCGGGAGGCGGAGCCAGAGGCTCGAGGTGTTCACCCGGGAACCAGGAACCCCCCAGGAGGAGCCCGTAGGGTTCTGGCTCCTTAGGACTTGGACAATAGAGAGAGTCCAGTGACAGGGGTGAGAGCAAGGAAGTCCAAAGGTACTTGGTAGGCAGGAGACCGGATACTGAGGCAAGCGGAGGGAAGCAACAGAGTCACTGTGGCCAGCGGGAAACAGGAGCAGGCGTAGCCTGAAACAAAGTCTGTAACGAGCAGGAGCTGGCGCACGCTGTAACCTGGAATGGGTTCCGTAGCAAGCAGGAACTGGAGCAAGCTGAAGGCTGAAGCAGGACCTGAGACAAGCCGAGATCAGTGGCAGGCAGCAGGCTGGGCAAACAGGAACAGGCCAAGATCAGGGCAGGCGGCAGGCAAGGCGTAGTCAGGACAAACCAGGGTCAGAGGCAGGCAGCAGGCAAAGCGTAGTCAGGAACAAACCAGGGTCAGAGGCAGGCAGCAAGCAAAGCATAGTCAAGGCAATCCAAGGTCAGCGACAGGAACTCTGTGAAGACGATGCGCAACTCAGAACTACAAGGCAGTAGTGAACTTCGTTGCAAGGCGATGAGACGGCGTCCGGGCGCCGGTTAAATCGCCCTGGGTGCGTGACGTCATCATTGCAGGCAGGGCTCGACTTCCAGGTGCTGGACACACAAAGTGAGCGCACTCGCGCATGCGTGAGGCCGCGGCGAAACTGGCAAAAAATGGCGGGCATCATGTGGAGCCATCGGCATCTTGGGATCCTGGGGTCGCGGAGTGCGGCGTCTCCAGCCACGAAGGTAGGCACTGGTCAGGCACAAGGGAGAGGAAGCGGTGCAGACCGCAACAGTACCCCCCCCCCTTTACGGCCCCTCTTGAGAGGCCCAGGTTTCTCCGGATGGTCCCAATGGAATTGCTGTAATAAAGTCTTGTCGAGGATATTACGACTGGGCTCCCATGTATTGTCCTCGTCACCGCAGCCCTCCCATGCTAGGAGGTACTCCCATCTACGGTTGTGGAAGCGGATGTCCACAACCTCACGCACTTGATAAGTGGGGTCATCATCGATGGGCGCTGAAGCAGGATCTGGAGGTGTGCGGTGATAGCGAGAAAGGACCACGGGTTTAAGCAGGGACACATGGAAGACATCGTGGATTCGGTGGGTGGATGGCAGTCTCAGCCGGTAAGATACCAGGCCCACTCTTTCAGCCACCCGGAACGGGCCGCAGAACCTGGGTGTAAACCTCCATGAGGGGAGACGGAGGTGGATGTTTTTGGTGCTGAGCCACACCCGATCTCCTGGCTGGTAGGCAGGAGCTGGTCGTCGGTGGCGGTCGGCCACTTGTTTGGCAGCGGCGGCAGCGTGGCGCAGTTTGCGCTGGGTTCTGTGCCACAGTGTCTGTAGTTGCTGTGCAGTACCTTGGGCGGCAGGTGAAGCGCTGGAGGTGACGAGAGTGAGTGGTGGTCTCAATGGTTTTCCGTACACAATCTGGAAAGGGGACTTGCCAGTGGCTGCATGAGCCTGGTTGTTGTAGGCGAACTCGGCCCAAGGCAGGAGTTCCGACCAATCATCCTGCTTTTTGTTCATGAAGGAGCGGAGATAGGCCTTCAGGGTTCGATTCATCCTCTCAGTCTGCCCGTTGCTCTGTGGGTGAAAGGCTGTGGAGAAGCTGAGCTTTACCTTAAAGCACTTGCAGAGGGCCCTCCAATAGCGTGCTACAAACTGGGGGCCTCGGTCGGAGACTACATCCAGTTCCTGCTTGAAAATGTGCTGAGCAAAGAGAAGAGCCAGTTTCAGGCGCTGATGGCAGCTTAGGTAGCGGAACCAGGTGTACCATCTTGGAAAGGCGGTCTACGGTAACCCAGATGACTGTATGACCGCTGGAAGAAGGCAGGTCCACCACGAAATCCGTGGCCAGGTGTGTCCAGGATTCGGTGGGAACCGGTAGGGGCTGCAGTAGACCACATGGGGATCCAGGACTGGGCTTTTGACGTGTGCAGGTAGGGCAGGAACTCACGTAAGTACCAACATCACGCCGGATGTTGGGCCACCAATAAAAACGGTTAAGAAGTTCCAGTGTTCTTTCACGGCCTGCGTGCCCTCCGACGAGGGAGTCGTGAGCCCAGCATAACGCCGTGAGGCGATCCCCCTTGGGTCCAGGATGAACTGAAGTGGTTCCTGATCCTCCTCGACACATGACGTCCGGGAGAGGGCATCCGCATGGATGTTCTTGGCTGCCGGTCGATATTGTAAGGTGAAATCAAACCGACTAAAAAACAAAGCCCAACGAGCTTGGCGGGGGTTTAATCGCTGGGCCTGGGACAGGAACTCCAGGTTCTTATGGTCAGTGTATACAGTGGTAGTATGTAATGCCCCTTCGAGCCACTGCCTCCACTCTTCAAAGGCAAGCTTGATTGCCAATAGCTCCTTGTCCCCGATGGAGTAGTTGCTTTCGGCTGGGGAAAACCTCCTAGTGAAATAGGAGCAGGGTAGGAGTTGTCCAGAATTCGAGTGTTGGCTGAGTACGGCTCCTACGGTGATACTGGAGGCGTCATCCTCCACAATGAAGGGTTTGGAGGGATCGGGATGTCGGAGGCAGACATCCGATAGAAAAGCCTCTTTCAAATCGGAGAAGGCTGTAACTGCGGCGTCAGGCCAGTTCTTGGCATCGGCTCCCTTACGGGTCAGGGCTGTGAGTGGAGCAACCCGGTGTGAGTAACGTGGGATGAAATGTCTATAGAAGTTTGCGAAACCCAGAAATCGCTGGAGGGCTTTGAGCCCCATGGGTTGAGGCCACTTGGTGATGGCTGCCACTTTATCTGGGTCCATGCGGAAGCCGGTGGACGAGATGATATATCCTAGGAAGGGTAAAGACTCGGCCTCAAAAGTGCACTTCTCCATTTTGGCGTAGAGATGGTTCTCTCGGAGAACTTGAAGAACTTGCTTCACGTGATGACGATGGGAGTTCAAATCTTTAGAGAAAATAAGCACGTCGTCCAGATAGACAATGACATGCGAGTTAAGCATGTCCCGCAGAACCTCATTCATAAGGTGTTGGAAGTCGGCTGGGGCATTGCAGAGTCCGAAGGGCATTACTAGATACTTGTAATGCCCATCCCTGGTATTGAAGGCCGTCTTCCATTCGTCCCCGGGACGGATACGAACAAGGTTGTAGGCCCCCCTGAGGTCCAATTTAGTGAAAACACGGGCACCCTGTAGACGGTCCAGAAGTTCTGGGATCAACGGGAGTGGGTATCGATCCCGTTTGGTGATGGCATTCAAGCCCCGATAGTCAATGCATGGCCTGAGAGAACCATCCTTCTTGGCCACGAAGAAGAAGCCGGCACCAGCCGGCGAGCGAGAGGGCCGAATGAACCCTTTGGCTAGGTTCTCCATCACGTACTGTGACTTGGCCTTTGTCTCCGGTAGGGATAGAGGGTATACGCGGCCTCGAGGAGGAGTGGTACCTGGCAACAAATCGATGGGACAGTCAAATGGCCGGTGTTGCGGAAGGAGCTCTGCCATTTCTTTAGAAAACACATCCTCAAAATCCTGGTATGGCTCGGGTAACAGATGGGAGGAGCAGATGTGCAAGGGTTTGGGCGGATGCGGAAGCTGTAAGCAATGTTCAAAGCAGGCTGGACCCCAACAAACCAGTTGAAAGTCGTCCCATTGTATTATGGGCGAATGCTGCCGGAGCCAGGGTAGTCCCAAAACCAGGGGGTGCACAGTTCGCTCCAAGACAAGCAGAGAGATCTCCTCTGAGTGTAACAATCCGGTTTGTAATGTTACAGGGGCCGTGGAGCAGGTAATGATCCCAGGGAGTAGAGAACCTCGGATTGAGGAAATCCGCAGCGGCGGGACCTTGGGTACAGTAGGAAGAGCCAGCTGAGTCACCAGATCGGCCACAATAAAGTTCCCTTCAGCACCGGAATCTATGAAGGCACGGACCTGGAGTTCCCCTCCAGGGTACTTCAGTGTTACGGGCAATGTGCAGAGAGGAGCTGTTCCAGTAGCGCCTAGGTGTAGCTCCTCGGTGTAACCCAGGCAGGAGCGTTTCCCGGACGTTCCGGGCAAGTAGAGAGAAAATGCCCCTTGCCTCCACAATAGAGGCAGAGACCAAGCGTGCGACGTCTCCTCTTTTCTTCTGGAGTTAATGGAGACCTACCCACTTGCATGGGTTCCCCACCAGGCACAGTGGTAGGAGCAGCCCTGGAGACCGGGGCTCTGGAAGAGGTAGACAGCTGTGGAGGTGGCCTACGGCCCGAGCGGGTCTCCTTGTCTCCCGCATCTCAAAAAAGATATAATTGCGATGGAGAAGGTACAGAGAAGGGCTACCAAAATGATAAGGGGAATGGAACAACTCTCCTATGAGGAAAGACTAAAGAGGTTAGGACTTTTCAGCTTGGAGAAGAGACGACTGAGGGGGGATATGATAGAGGTGTTTAAAATCATGAGAGGTCTAGAACGGGTAGATGTGAATTGGTTATTTACTCTTTCGGATAGTAGAAAGACTAGGGGGCACTCCATGAAGTTAGCATGGGGCACATTTAAAACTAATCGGAGAAAGTTCTTTTTTACTCAACACACAATTAGACTCTGGAATTTGTTGCCTGAGGATGTGGTTAGTGCAGTTAATATAGCTGTGTTTAAAAAAGGATTGGATAAGTTCTTGGAGGAGAAGTCCATTACCTGCTATTAAGTTCACTTAGAGAATAGCCACTGCCATTAGCAATGGTTACATGGAATAGACTTAGTTTTTGGGTACTTGCCAGGTTCTTATGGCCTGGATTGGCCACTGTTGGAAACAGGATGCTGGGCTTGATGGACCCTTGGTCTGACCCAGTATGGCATTTTCTTATGTTCTTATGTTCTTATGCTGTTGAAGGCGGCGATCCACCCTACCCGCTATGTCGATCAGGTCATTTAAGTCCCCTGGAAGGTCCCATCCTGCCAGCTCATCCTTGATCCGGCCGGCTAGCCCTTCAAGGAAGATCCCCTTCAGACAATCATCTTGCCAACCGACTTCCATGGCTAGCGTACGAAATTCGATGATGTCATCAGCCACCGGGCGTGTTCCTTGCCTGAGGTGCAAGAGTTCCGAGGCTGCGGTGGTTTGGCGTGCAGGGTCATCAAATGCAAGCCGAAAATGAAGAAGGAAGTCCTCCAGGTTCCGTAGCATGGGATCCTGGCATTCCCACATAGGAGAAGCCCAGTCAAGGGCCTTGCCATCCAGTAGTGAGAAAATGAATGCCACCTTGACTGCGTCCGAAGGAAACTGTGCAGGCAGGAGTGTAAAGCGTACTTGGCACTGATTTAAAAACCCTCGGCAGGACTTGCTGTCCCCGGCATACCGGGTGGGCGTGGGTAACTGCGTTACTGAGGTGGTAGAGGAAGCAGGTGCCGGAGGCGACACCCGAGCTGAACCCTCTAGGTGGGAGATCAATTGTTCCACGGTGGCAGCGAGGGTGTCAATGCAGTGCTGTTGCTGCTGGAGGCGTTGAGCCATACCTGGAATGGCCTGCAGGCTAGGGGCCTCCGCCGAGTCCATGGCCTTGCAAACTGTTGCAGTCTGATACTGCAGGCGAAGTAGTGGACCGTTGGGCCGGCCTACATCGAGTGATAGGGTAGGCCGGGAGGCGGAGCCAGAGGCTCGAGGTGTTCACCCGGGAACCAGGAACCCCCCAGGAGGAGCCCGTAGGGTTCTGGCTCCTTAGGACTTGGGCAATAGAGAGAGTCCAGTGACAGGGGTGAGAGCAAGGAAGTCCAAAGGTACTTGGTAGGCAGGAGACCGGATACTGAGGCAAGTGGAGGGAAGCAACAGAGCCACTGTGGCCAGCGGGAAACAGGAGCAGGCGTAGCCTGAAACAAAGTCTGTAACGAGCAGGAGCTGGCGCACGCTGTAACCTGGAACGGGTTCCGTAGCAAGCAGGAACTGGAGCAAGCTGAAGGCTGAAGCAGGACCTGAGACGAGCCGAGATCAGTGGCAGGCAGCAGGCTGGGCAAACAGGAACAGGCCAAGATCAGGGCAGGCGGCAGGCAAGGCGTAGTCAGGAACAAACCAGGGTCAGAGGCAGGCAGCAGGCAAAGCGTAGTCAGGAACAAACTAGGGTCAGAGGCAGGCAGCAAGCAAAGCGTAGTCAAGGCAATCCAAGGTCAGCGACAGGAACTCTGTGAAGACGATGCGCAACTCAGAACTAAAAGGCAGTAGTGAACCTCGTTGCAAGGCGATGAGACGGCGTCCGGGCGCCGGTTAAATCGCCCTGGGTGCGTGACGTCATCATTGCAGGCGGGGCTCGACTTCCGGGTGCTGGACGCACAAAGTGAGCGCACTCGCGCGCGAGGCCGCGGCGAAACTGGCAGAAAATGGCGGGCGTCATGTGGAGCCATCGGCGTCTTGGGATTCTGGGGTCGCGGAGTACAAGGGAGAGGAAGCGGTGCAGACCGCAACAGTGTGGCATATTTAAAACTAATCGGAGAAAGTTATTTTTCACTCAACGCACAATTAAACTCTGGAATTTGTTGCCAGGGGATGTGGTTAGTGCAGTTAGTATAGCTGTGTTTAAAAAAGGATTGGATAAGTTCTTGGAGGAGAAGTCCATTACCTGCTATTAATTAAGTTGATTTAGAAAATAGCCACTGCTATTACTAGCAACGGTAACATGGAATAGACTTAGTTTTTGGGTACTTGCCAGGTTTTTATGGCCTGGATTGGCCACTGTTGGAAACAGGATGCTGGGCTTGATGGACCCCTGGTCTGACCCAGTATGGCATGTTCTTATGTTCTTAACTTATAATGAAACCCAACTCCGTGGGGTGGTGGGCGGGTTTCATGAGGACTAACATCCTGCTGTCCTAGGAGAACACCTGTTACAGGTAAGCAACTCTGCTTTCTCCTAGGACAAGCAAGATGGTAGTCCTCACACATGGGTGAATACCTAGCTGCAGGCTGCTTTCGCTTGGAGCAGACAACAGACACCAAACAGGTGCCAATGGGCAAAACAACCTAGGTGCTGTTAGTAACAGGGAAAGACAGCCTGAACCTGAAAAACAGGGCCCTAGGTGGAAGAGTTGGGTTTAGACTCGAAGAAGGTTAAGGAGGATAGATTGACCAAAGCTACTATTCTGGCGGCTGTCTCTGTCCAAGCAATAGTGAGCTGCGAACGTACAGAGAGAACTCCATGTTGCAGCCCTGCAGATCTCCATCACGGCAAGAGCTCGCAAGTTAGCCACTTAAGTTGCCATGGCCCGGATGGAGTCAGCCTTAACATAGCCCTCAAGCTGAAATTCTGCTTGCACATAGTAGAATGAAATGAAGTTCGCTAGCCAGGTAGACAGAGTGTGCTTGGCCACAGCAAACCCCCATTCTGTTCTTATCAAACGAGATGAAGAGTTGTGTGGACTGTGTATGGCCTGCCGTCCTCTCAAGGTAGAACTCTAAGGTCCTCTTACAATCCAAAGTATGCAAGGCACGTTCTCCTGGGTGTGAAATGAGGTCTTGGGAAGAAGGTAGGGAGGATGATAGATTGGTTTAGAAGGAAGTCCAATACCACCTTAGGTAAGAACTTAGGGTGAGTATGGAGAACCACCCTATCGTGGAAGAACTTTGTATATGGTGGGTACGTCACCAACGCTTGAAGTTCGCTGACCCATCGCACTGAGGTGACCGCAGCCAAGAATATGACCTTCCAGGTCAGAGTTTTCAGGTCACACGAGCACATAGGTTCCAAGGGATCCTTCATGAGGTGAGCCAAGACCACATTAATGTCCCAGAATACAGGCGGATGACACAAAGGAGGCTTCAACTGAAGCAGACCATGCATGAAATGCCCAACCAAGGGTTACACTGAGTCGGGCATACCATTCACCCTGTGATGATATGCTCCAATGGCACTGAGATGCACTCTGACTGAGTTGGTCTTTAAACCAGCTTCCGACAGTTGCAACAGGTAGTCCAAGAGCACCTGGATGGAGCAGGTAAACGGATCTAACCCATGCTGCTCACAGCAGATATAAAACCTCCTCCACTTCCAAGTGGAGGAGGTTGCAACTTTCTAGTCAAAGGCTTCCTGGAGGCAACCAGAACCCAGGATACATCATCAGACAATGCCAGGGGCTGCAAGATTAGCCTTTCAACATTCAGGCCATCAGAGACAACACCCTAAGGTTTGGATGGTGCATCCTGCCCTGATCTTGTGTGACTAGGGTCGGGAAACTGCCCAGACTGATCAGGTTCCGGACCAAGAGGTCCTGCAGGAGCAGGAACCAAGCCTACCACAGCCATTAGGAGGCTATGAGGATCATGGTTCTCCCATTCTGCCAGAGTTTCACAAGTGTCTTCATCACCAGCGGGAGCAGAGGATATACATACAGAAGCCCTTTGCCCTTGCCGGCAAAGGCGTCAGAGGCTGGTCTGCTGTTCTCCCCTTAGAGGGAGCAGAAGACCTTGTTGTTGCAGGGGGACGCAAACAAATTCACCATCTGGGGTTCCCCAAAGATGGAAGATTATGCTCGCTACCTCCAGGTCCAGGGACCAGTCATGGTGTGCTGCAGCAGTCAAAAAAGCAAATAGAATGTTAAGAATTATTAGGAAGGGAATGGTTAATAGAACGGAAAATGTCATAATGCCTCTGTATCGCTCCATGGTGAGACCGCACTTTGAATACTGTGTACAATTCTGGTCGCCGCATCTCAAAAAAGATATAGTTGCGATGGAGAAGGTACAGAGAAAGGCAACCAAAATGATAAAGGGGATGGAACAGCTCCCCTATGAGGAAAGGCTGAAGAGGTTTAGGGCTGTTCAGCTTGGAGAAGAGACAGCTGAGGGGGGATATGATAGAGGTGTTTAAGATCATGAGAGGTCTTGAACGAGTAGATGTGACTCGGTTATTTACACTTTCGAATAATAGAAAGACTAGGGGGCATTCCATGAAGTTAGCAAGTAACACATTTAAAACTAATCGGAGAAAATTCTTTTTCAACGCACAATAAAGCTCTGGAATTTGTTGCCAGAGGATGTGGTTAGTGCAGTTAGTGTCGCTGGGTTCAAAAAAGGTTTTGATAAGTTCTTGGAGGAGAAGTCCATTAATGGCTATTAATCACATCCCAGAATGGATGTGTTGTTATTACGTGTGTTTTAGTGGATCCTTGGGTGCTGTGGAGATGACCACGCCCACAGGGAGGAGCCCCATGAGGAGCCACAGCACTGGGCTCGACTCATATACAAAACATCGGAATTGAACTCTTTTATTATACAGCTTGAAGTAGCCATCAGGTGGCAGTGGTGAGTTGTAGTCTCAGGGACCTCGGCAGAGGAAGCCCTTCTCTCCTAGATGATATCAGGAGGTTCCGCAGCAAGGAGTTACTGTGGATGAGACAGATGAGAGATAGAGTACTCACTCAGTGTTAGCTGTTATGGATGCGATTCCACCAGATAGTTGTTGTAGGTACAGGCACTGAAGTAGGGAGAGCAAGCCCACTAGGAGCGAGTACCTGTTCCATGAATGAACCTGAAAATAGAACAGAGAGCCCCCGTGGAGCGGGTACCCAAGTTAGTAGTAAACCCCGAAGGGCAGAAGGAGAGCTTCCCGCAGGCAGCAGAGAAGCGGCAGAGTAGCACAGACAGGAACAGTTCGTGTCCATTTGAGTCATTGCTAACTCAATAGCTAGCAATCTTGAGAAGTAGATATACCCAGATTGGCGTGACGTCAGATGAGGGAACATCCTCAAGATTCGCACCACTGGGTGTACTTAGACGTGGGTTGCATGCACACGCGCACCCTAGCAGGTACCTTGGAGGAGCAATGGCATACGGCTGTATCATAGCCGTTCCGGGGACACCAGAGAAGTCGGCTTGACGATGCTGTGGTAGCCATCTTGCCCAAGTAAGCGGGAGGAGCCAAGATAGGAGTGCAACAAGCGGGGCGAAGCCGTCGAAGACCGACGGACGCAACAGGATATATCTGGGGTGAGGACAAACTGGAAGGAAGGGGATTGAAAAAGAACCCCTTGTTCCAGATTGGCTAGGTCCTCCCACCAGGAGAAGGAAATATGGAGCGGCGGAGTGACACACATGAATTCTTTGCCTCTGTGTTTACTAATGAGGATGTTGGGGAGATACCAGTTCCAGAGATGGTTTTCAGGGGTGATGAGTCAGACGAACTGAATGAAATCACTGTGAACCTGGAAGATGAAGTAGGCCAGATTGACAAACTAAAGAGTAGCAAATCACCTGGACCAGATGGTATGCATCCTAGGGTTCTGAAGGAACTCAAAATTGAAATTTCTGATCTATTAGTTAAAATTTGTAACCTATCATTAAAATCATCCATTGTACCTGAAGACTGGAGGGTGGCCAATGTAACCCCAATATTTAAAAAAGGCTCCAGGGGTGATCCGGGTAACTATAGACCAGTGAGCCTGACTTCAGTGCCGGGAAAAATAGTGGAAACTATTCTCAAGATCAAAATCATAGAGCATATAGAAAGACATGATTTAATGGATTTACCCAAGGGAAGTCTTGCCTAACAAATCTTCATTTTTTTGAAGAGGTTAATAAACATGTGGATAAAAGTGAACTGGTAGATGTAGTGAATTTGGATTTTCAGAAGGCGTTTGACAAAGTCCCTCATGAGAGGCTTCTACGAAAAGTAAAATTGGTTAAAAGACCGGAAACAGAGAGTAGGATTAAATGGTGAATTTTCTCAGTGGAAAAGGGTAAACAGTGGAGTGCCTCAGGGATCTGTACTTGGACCAGTGCTTTTCAATATATATATAAATGAACTGGAAAGGAATATGACAAGTCAGATTATCAAATTTGCGGATGATAAAAATTATTCAGAGTAGTCAAATCACAAGCAGACTGTGATACATTACAGGAGGACCTTGCAAGACTGGATACATTACAGGAGGACCTTGCAAGACTGGAAGATTGGGCATCCAAATTGCAGATGGAATTTAATGTGGACAAGTGCAAGGTGTTGTATATAGTGAAAAATAACCCTTGCTGTAGTTACACGATGTTAGGCTCCATATTAGGAGCTACCACCCAGGAAAAAGATCTAGGCATCATAGTGGATAATACTTTAAAATCGTCGGCTCAGTGTGCTGCAGCAGTCAAAAAAGTAAATAGAATGTTAGGAATTATTAGGAAGGGAATGGTTAATAGAACGGAAAATGTCATAATGCCTCTGTATTGCTCCATGGTGAGACCGTACCTTGAATACTGTGTACAATTCTGGTCGCCGCATCTCAAAAAAGATATAGTTGCGATGGAGAAGGTACAGAGAAGGGCAACCAAAATGATAAAGGGGATGGAACAGCTCCCTTATGAGGAAAGGCTGAAGAGGTTAGGGCTGTTCAGCTTGGAGAAGAGATGGCTGAAGGGGGATATGATAGAGGTCTTTAAGATCATGAGAGGTCTTGAACGAGTAGATGTGACTCGGTTATTTACACTTTCGAATAATAGAAGGACTAGGGGTCATTCCATGAAGTTGGCAAGTAACACATTTAAGACTAATCGGAGAAAATTCATTTCACTCAACGCACAATAAAGCTCTGGAATTTGTTGCCAGAGGAGGTGGTTAGTGCAGTTAGTGTAGCTGGGTTCAAAAAAGGTTTGGATAAGTTCTTGGAGGAGAAGTCCATTAATGGCTATTAATCAATTATACTTAGGGAATAGCCACTGCTATTAATTGCATCAGTAGCATGGGTTCTTCTTAGTGTTTGGGTAATTGCCAGGTTCTTGTGGCCTGGTTTTGGCGTCTGTTGGAAACAGGATGCTGGGCTTGATGGACCCTTGGTCTTACCCAGCATGGCAATTTCTTATGTTCCTATGTTCTTATGTTCAAATTGCAGATGAAATTTAATGTGGACAAATGCAAGGTATTGCATATAGGGAAAAATAACCCTTGCTGTAGTTACACGATGTTAGGCTCCATATTAGGAGCTACCACCCAGGAAAAAGATCTAGGCATCATAGTGGATAATACTTTAAAATCGTCGGCTCAGTGTGCTGCAGCAGTCAAAAAAGCAAATAGAATGTTAGGAATTATTAGGAAGGGAATGGTTAATAGAACGGAAAATGTCATAATGCCTCCGTATCGCTCCATGGTGAGACCACACCTTGAATACTGTGTACAATTCTGGTCGCCGCATCTCAAAAAAGATATAGTTGCGATGGAGAAGGTACAGAGAAGGGCAACCAAAATGATAAAGGGGATGGAACAGCTCCCCTATGAGGAAAGGCTGAAGAGGTTTAGGGCTGTTCAGCTTGGAGAAGAGACAGCTGAGGGGGGATATGATAGAGGTGTTTAAGATCATGAGAGGTCTTGAACGAGTAGATGTGACTCGGTTATTTACACTTTCGAATAATAGAAAGACTAGGGGGCATTCCATGAAGTTAGCAAGTAACACATTTAAAACTAATCGGAGAAAATTCTTTTTCACTCAACGCACAATAAAGCTCTGGAATTTGTTGCCAGAGAATGTGGTTAGTGTAGCTAGTGTAGCTGGATTCAAAAAAGGTTTGGATAAGTTCTTGGAGGAGAAGTCCATTAATGGCTATTAATCAATTATACTTAGGGAATAGCCACTGCTATTAATTCCATCAGTAGCATGGGTTCTTCTTAGTGTTTTGGTAATTGCCAGGTTCTAGTGGCCTGGTTTTGGCCTCTGTTGGAAACAGGATGCTGGGCTTAATGGACCCTTTGTCTGACCCAGCATGGCAATTTCTTATGTTCTTATGTTCTTATGTCCTGAGAGGCTTGCTGCCACTGGGACCATAAGGTCCACTGTGCCCTGCGCATGTGTAGGCGGTCAAAGGGTGTGACATGGACCGTGGCCACCATGTGACCCAGAAGGCGAGCATAAGACGGGCAGGGACCCGCCGGCTCTGGCACACCAAGCTCGCCAAGGCCGCAGGGTGAGTGCTCGGTCATGAGGGAGATAGTGCTTACCCTCTGCCGTGTCCAGGCGAGTGCCGATAAAACCCAGGCGCAGTGATGGAGTCAGATGGGACTTCGGTTAGTTGATCACAAACCCGAGAGACTCCAACACTTGAATGGTTAAGCGTAGAAACCGTAGCGCTCCCTCTTGGGAACTGCTCTTAACCAGTCGTCCAAATAAGGGAACACCTGTGCCCCTAGATGGCGCAGGTGTGCTGCCACCAGAACTAGGCATTTGGTGAAGATGTGAGGTGCCGAAGCAACTCCACTGTGGAAAGAAAGAGACTGAAGGGGGACCCCACTTGGCCGTGCAGATAGTGGCATGCTGGGCATGCTCAGTGTGCCAGTCAAAGATTCTAGAAACTTTGACAGACGTTTTCTGTGCTGGGCTCCATCTGATGATGTCACCCATGTGTGAGGACTAACATACTGCTGTCCTAGGAAAATCAATGCTTATTCTTTTAGTAAGAAGACAGGGAGTTTTTGAAGGTTTGCTGAGTTTGTATTCTGTTTCCCGAGTGGAAGAGGGGGCAACTCATTTGGAAACGCTCAAGCCAACACACTGATACTGAAGTAGCAGCAACTTTGGCACACTGTAGTTAGTCCTATTTTCTGTACAATGATTGAAAAGGTTCCTGTGTTTAATTTACAAATGGATTCTGATAACCTACCAGGCCTAGTGAGTGACTGTATCCTTTTAACACCATCTTTCTGATAGGCCTGGGTTTAGAGTGCAACTGGCACACACACCGAGCAATGCAATATTTCATATGTAAAAGTCACAAGCTGCTACACCAGCGTCAGGCACAAACTATGATAAGGAATGTGTACCATACATAGGAGATATTTATTAGCTATAAAATCAGATAAAGTCAGAAATATATTCCAATTATGCATAAAGTTTACAATCGGTAAGGTCCTGCAGGCTTGCATGACTGCCTGGACTGGAGTTAAAAGGCATCATAGTAACATGTGTCTTACAACTGGCTAATAGCTGGGTATAGCCGGACATTTTTATGGTTTAGACACGTTCCTTATCAACCATCTAATGTAAAAATCGGCAGAGAACCGCTGTCTGACAATTGTTATGATCAATCAAAAAAAGGAGAGAATTTTTTGTAGCCTCGGTCCTTAATCAAATGTTGGAACCCTTCAGCAAAATAAGATCCTCATAAGCTGTTGTTACGTTTTATAATCTGTGCATGCCGAAGCCAATCAGGAACTAATAACTGATTTGCCTCATACTAAAGGTAGACTTCATTAATACTATATATTGTTCCTTTATTATATAAGGGTTTTATCTTATTTATTTATTTATTTATTTTTAATTTTTCTATACCGATGTTTCTGTCAGAATACAAATCACACCGGTTTACAATGTAATGTTTTATTGTTCAATTGTTCTATGTAAAGCCCCCTACTCTTTGGGCATTTAAAAGTTGTATGTAAACCGGATTGATTTGTAGTTCCTACAAGAACTTCGGTCTATAAAAATTAAAAATAAATAAATAAATAAGTACAAAAATTCGCTTAGGAGCGTTACATAGAACAGTGAGGCATATAAATATGGAATGAATTATAACTTAACGTCTCGTAAACTGTAACTTATCCTATCATATAACTTAACATATCGTAAATAACTGAGACAACATAACATAACCAGACATTTCATAACATAAAATGGCGTCTTAGAGGAATGTGAGGGAGAGGTGGCTAAGAAACATAGTAGGAGCGAATTGACAGACTGTGTTGAACTGTCAGTTCTAGGGATGTGAATCGTTTTTTGACGATTTAAAAAAATCGTCAGATATTTTTTAAATCGTCAAAAATCGTTAAGAGTCGCGATACAATAGAAATTCCCCCGGTTTACCGTGAAAAATCGTAAATCGGGGGAGGGGGAGGGCGGGAAAACCGGCACACCAAAACAACCCCTAAACCCACCCCGACCCTATAAAACTAATCCCTTACCTTCCCCCACCCTCCCGAACCCCCCCAAAACGTTTTACGAGGACCTGGTGGTCCAGTGGGGGCGCGGGGACCGATCTCCCGCTCTCGGGCCATCGGCGCCATTTTGGCTGCCACTCAAAAATGGCGCCGATGGCCCGATAAAAAAAAAACAACCCACCCGACCCTTTAAAATGACTCCTTAGCTTCCCCCACCCTCCTGAGCCCCCCAAAACATTTTAAAATTACCTGGTGGTCTAGTGGTGGTCCCGGGAGCGATATCCCGTTCTCGGGCCGTCGGCTGCCACTCATAAAGATGGCGCCGATGGCCCTTTGCCTTACCATGTGACAGGGTATCCGTGCCATTGACCGGCTCCTGTCACATGGTAGAAGTACTGGCTGGCCAGCGCCAACTTTAAAGATGGCCGCCGCCATCGTAAAGATGGCCGCCAATTCTCAACCAGGTCCTTTTAAAGGAAATGTCATGTTATACTACACCTTCAATCCTCATGCATGTCC
This sequence comes from Rhinatrema bivittatum, assembly GCF_901001135.1. NCBI lineage: Eukaryota > Metazoa > Chordata > Amphibia > Gymnophiona > Rhinatrematidae > Rhinatrema > Rhinatrema bivittatum. The sequence continues at coordinate 10,223,953 of NC_042629.1, read as the reverse complement.
CAAGTTACTAAAGGAAAATTAGTTCTTACCTTTTAATTTTCATTCCTGTAGTACCATTCCAGACAGTGGGTTGAGCCTCCTTTCCAGCAGGTGGAGACAGACTAAAACTTGAAGGATGCCCTATATCAGGACAGAGCCTATCCTCTACCCCTTCAGTATAACGTATGTCAAAGCATAAAACAACAAACCCAAGAATAGGATCAAGCAAGTAACTGTAAAGCTCAACGGAGCAAATTTATTTATTTATTTTATTTATTTTATAACTTTTATATACCGGCATTCGTAAAAAACATCATGTCGGTTTAAATGTAACTGAGAAAGGAAATTTCAATGATAGGTGGAGGAAAGATAAATAGTTAAAAGGTAGGTTAACTTTACTGTGGTGCCAACATGCGTCACAGTTAAAACGCGATTATATATGATAAACCATATTAGACAAGAATTAGATAATATTATACAAAGTTAGACAAAATTAATTAAGTACAAGGGGAGGTGGTGCGAGGGGTGGGGGGTGGATGGTGAGGCGCGGGGGGGAGGAGGAGGAGGAGGGGCTGAGGGAGGCGGTGGGTGGCAGGGGGAAGCAGGGGCAATAATGGGGAGGGGGGAAGAGGGTAGGGTGGTGGAGGGAGGGAGGGGTGCTGTACACGGGATATGGCATATATAGAATAATGTAGAAAACATGGTATACCTATACGCTCTTGCATCAACTTGGTATAAGAAAATGACCAAGGCTTCCGGTGTAATTGCTCAGTAATCTTGCACAAAGAAATATATGGAAATCTGCAGACCTGCAAGAAAACAAGCTTCGAGGGGACAGAAGACAGACAGGTAAGGGTATCTGGACTGATCCGTGGTACTACAGGAACGAAAATTAACAGGTAAGAACTAATTTTCCTTTCCTGTACGTACCCGGATCAGTCCAGACAGTGGGATGTACCAAAGCTTCCTTAAACTGGTAGGACCGAGACAGTCCCGCTCGAAGCACTTGCCGCCCAAAGGAACCGAACACCGGAGCGTGTACATCCAGACGGCAGTGCCGAGCAAAAGTGTACAGAGATGTCCAAGTGGCGGCCCTGCAAATCTCCTGCGGGCAGACAGATTGACTCTCCACCCACGAAGTAGCCTGAGAATGCAGAGAATGGGCCTTCAGACCCTCAGGAAGCAGACGACCTTGACAAAGATACGCCGAGGAAATGGCTTCCTTCAACCACCGCGCAATCGTGGTCTTAGAAACCTGTTTACCGCAGTTGGGACCACTCCAAAGGACGAAGAGATGGTCCGATACCCGGAAGTCATTGGTGACCTGGAGATAGCGAAGCAAGACTCGTTTTACATCTAGCCGACGAAGGTCGCCACCCGCCATACCCGCAATCTCCTCCGGAGAGAACGCTGGGAGTTCGACCGACTGGTTGACATGAAAAGCGGAGACAACCTTAGGCAAGAAGGAAGGAACCATCCTGAGAGAAACCCCGGAATCCGAGAAACGCAAGAAGGGCTCCCAACAGGACAGCACCTGAAGCTCGGAAATACGGCGAGCAGAGGAAATAGAGACCAGAAAGACAGTCTTTAGAGTAAGATCCTTGAGCGTAGCGTGGCGAAGAGGCTCGTAGGGAGCCGCACAGAGAGCACAAAGGACTAGGTTGAGACTCCACGACAGACACGTGGTCAGAGGGGGGGGGGCGGAGGTGTCTAACGCCCCTCAGGAAACGAATCACGTCAGGGTGAGCTGCTAAGGCATGACCGTCCACCCGACCTAGGAGAGAGAGCCAAGCGCAGAGACTTGAATGTGTAGAGAACTGAAGGAGAGGCCCTTAGAGAGACCCTTCTGAACAAAAGAAAGAATCAAAGGAATTGAGGAGGAGCGCGCAGGGACACCTGCCTCCGTACACGCGGACTCAAAAACTTTCCAGATGCGCACATAGGCCAGAGAAGTCGACTGCTTCCGGGCCCGCAGCAGGGTGGAGATGACCTCCTCCCTATAACCTTTGCGCCTCAGGCGACGCCGTTCAAAAGCCAGGCCGCAAGACAGAAGCGATCGGCCTGGTCGAAAAATACAGGCCCCTGCCGGAGGAGACGAGGGAGATGACCGAGGCACAGAGGCCCGTCCACCGCTAGATTGATGAGATCCGCGAACCACGGCTTTTGCAGCCACTCGGGAGCGACGAAAATCACCGGTCCCCGGTGGAGCTCGATTCTCCTGAGAACTTTCCCCACCAGTGGCCACGGGGGAAACACGTACAGAAGGACGTCCGCTGGCCAAGGTAGAGCCAGAGCATCCACGCCCTCTGCGCCGTGCTCCCTCCAGCGGCTGAAGAACCGATTGGCCTTGGCATTGCGCAGAGCCGCCATGAGGTCAAGGTGAGGAGGACCCCACCTGTCCACTATCAGAGCCATGGCCGCGTCCGAGAGCTCCCACTCTCCCGGATCGAGCGACTGCCGGCTGAGGAAGTCGGCTTGAACATTGTCTTTTCCGGCGATTTGAGAAGCCGCAAGGCACTGTGGGTGACGCTCCGCCCAAGCGAGGAAACGGCTGGCTTCTAAGGCTACCAGGGGACTGCGAGTGCCCCCTTGGCGATTGATGTAGGCCACTGTGGTGGAGTTGTCGGACAGGACTCGTACCACCTTGCCGCGGATCAGGGGAAGGAACTCCTGAAGCGCCAGGCGGACCGCCAACGTTTCCAGTCGATTGATGTGCCAGCGTGACTGAGTCTGCGACCATGTTCCCTGGGTGGACTGAGAAAGGCAGACCGCACCCCAGCCCAACAGGCTGGCGTCCGTGGTCACTATCGTCCACTGTGGAGCTTGAAGAGGCATCCCTTGCAGAAGATGAGGAAGAGACAGCCACCACTGTAATTCGTCGGCAGTAGAATCCAAGAACGGAAGGACTACGTGGAACTGCTCCGACACTGGCTGCCAACGGGACAGCAAAGCTTTCTGTAACGGACGCATATGAGCAAAAGCCCAGGGGACAAGGTCGATGGTAGAAGCCATGGATCCCAGGACTTGGAGATAATCCCAGGCTGTCGGGGCGGGTAGGGGAATCAAAGTCTGGACCTGATCGATCAGCTTGAGGGCTCGCGCCCGAGGTAAGAAAACCTTGCCTACTCGGGTGTCGAAGTGGGCTCCCAGAAATTCCAACTCCTGGGAGGGCTGAAGCTTGCTCTTGGAAAAGTTCACAATCCACCCGAGAGGCAAGGAGCTCCAAGACGCGATCCACCGCCTGCCGGCAAGAAGTCTCCGACTTGGCCCTGATGAGCCAATCGTCCAGATAGGGATGGACGAGAATCCCCTCCCGGCGCAAGGCCGCCGCTACTACTACCATGATCTTTGTGAAGGTGTGAGGAGTGGTCGCGAGGCCGAAGGGGAGAGATCGAAACTGGAAGTCCTGGTGGAGAATGTGGAATCGGAGATACTTCTGATAGTCGCGGTGAATGGGAATTTGAAAATAAGCTTCTGCGAGATCGAGGGAAGCAAGGAACTCTCCGGGGTGGACCGCCGCATTGACCGCCCCCAGGGTTTCCATGCGGAAGTGGGGGATCTTGAGCGCCCGATTGACCCTCTTGAGGTCTAGTATTGGGCGGAAGGACCCATCCTTTTTGGGCACGATGAAGTAAATAGAATACTGGCCTGCGCCAATTTCCCTTTCCGGGACTGGGACCACCGCTCCCAGATCCAGAGGCTTGGAGAGTCTGGACCACCGCGCACCTCTTGGCCCAGCCGCAAAGCGAAAAAAGAAAGAGATCTGGAAGTTCCCTGACGAGGTTGAAAGCGTACCCGTCTCTGATAATGTCGAGGACCCACTGATCCGACGTGATCTTGACCCATTCCTCGAAGAACAGGGAGAGGCGTCCGCCGAGGTAAGGAACCGAGGAAGGGGTCGGCTGAACTTCATTGCGTGGCAGGTTTAGCGGCAGCACGCACGGGCTGGCCCTCGCGAAAGGGCCGTCTGCCACGAAAGGACTGCGACCAGGACTGCGCACGAGAAGACCCCCTCGCAGAACCGCCCCGCCCCCGAGAAGCGAAGCGACGCTTGCCCCTGAAGCGAGAGCAAGAGGCCGCGAAGGATCGGGAACACTTAGGGCGGTCCTCTGGGAGCTTATGGACCTTGTTGTCAGCCAAGGAGTCCATAAGCTTCTCAAGATCCTCGCCAAAGAGCATCTTACCTTTGAAGGGCAGAGTGCCCAGCCGAGTCTTCGAGGACTGATCAGCTGACCAGTGGCGTAGCCAAAAGAGCCTCTGGGCCGCCACTGCCGAAACCATCGCCTTCGCCTGGACACGGACCAGATCGTAGAGGGCGTCCGATACGTAAGCAGTGACTGCCTCCAGACGTTCGGCTTGTTCTGCCTCACCTGGCGGAAGCTCCCGGGCACAGAGTAACTGTTGGACCCACTGGAGGCCCGCTCGCATCATGAGACTGCTACAGCAAGACACCCGGACCCCAAGGGCCAGAACGTCGAAGATGCGCTTCAGGTGAGCCTCCAGCTTACGATCTTGTGAATCCTTCAAGGCCGTGGAACCTTCCACCGGAATCGTGGTGTGCTTGGCCACTGCAGAAACATAAGAATCCACCGATGGATATCGCAACAGCTCCAAGCCCTCCTCCGGGAGGGGATAGAGCTTATCCATCACACGCCCCACCCGAAGCGCACCCTCAGGAGCCTCCCATTCCCGCAGGATAAGGAGCTTAAGCATGGGGTGGAAGGGAAAGGCTGAGGCTGGAGCCCGGAGCCCTCCAAGAACCGGGTTCATATCCTTAGGGAGCGAGGCCATGAGATTATCCACGGAGGGACTCTCCAAACCCAGCTCCTGCAAAACAAAAGGGAGGAGGGGCTCTAATTCCTCCTTACGAAAAAGACGGAGGGCTCTAGGGTCATCCCCCTCTGGGGGGGGGCATCCGCCAAATCCGAGGAAGCAGCGGGGTCCGAGGACATGGGAGACACCGGGGGGGGAGAGGGGGGGCACCCCCGGGACCACCCGCACCCGAACTGGTTCCTGGGGCTCCGCGGTCGGTCCAGTGGTCAATGGCGCTGAGCGAGGGATTTTTGGCGGGGGGGGGGGGGGAAGGGGGGGCTCTCGTCCAGCTCATGCAGGCTAGCTAGATAAGATTTGTGCATGAGGAGGGCGAAATCTGCTGAAAAAGGGACCCTGGATTTGGCGGGGGGGGGGGGGGAGGGGGGGCGAGGGAAGGTCAGGACCCCCCTCCTGGGCACCCGTGGGGGCCAAATCGGGGGTTAAATAAAAAAAATCTGGCCCCCCAGCCCCAGGGAGCACTGAAATCGGCCCCGATGAAAAATCAAAGATGGCGGCTGTTCCCGGGCTCTGCCGACCCAGGAAAGGCCTAGCCATGCCGGGAGGAGTGGAGCCCCGGGCTAAATTTGCTTGTCCTGCCGAGGAGGGACCTTCCCCACCCGGCAGGCAAGCAGTGCGGAGGCCCTGCTGCGAAAAACGTGAAGAGGGCAGCCCACAAGAAAGGCAGGCTGCCAGCCGGGACATAGCTAAGCTGTGGTGAAGAAAAAAAAGCTGAAAAAAAAACTTGATTGACAGCCTGCACAGCAGGAGAGAGCAGGTGGGAAACCTGCTGCCTTCTGCTTCTCTGGCTGCCGGTTCTAGCCCTACTCTGACCAGAAAAAAATAAAAAAGCTGGTCAACTGCTGCAAATAAGTTAGAGGTAGGTGAGTACCTGCAACTTATTGAAGTTTGAAACTTTTAAACTCCTTTTTTTTTTTTTTTTTTTTACTGAGCGCAGCAGCGGGTTAAAAACCCTCTCAGCAGCCAGAGGGGGAACGAGGCCCAGAGAGCGTCGGTCCCCACACCTGGAAGCATCCACGGACTCAGGACTATGCAGGGAACCCCCTCCTGCAAAAAGGGCAAAGCCCCCCTGAGCCGGGCAAGAGCTGGGAGATGAAACCGTCTCCCACACAAAAACAGTAAAAGCACTAAAAGAAGGCAAAATTTCCTTCATAGATTTTTTGCCTTTGTTTCTAAAACAAGCGGGAATCAAAGAACTACTTGCTTGAGCCGAAAAAGAAAGAAAAGGCTGACTAGCCTACAGCAGAGAACCGAAAGGGAGATGCTGCACCTGCTGGAGACAGACGAATACTGAAGGGGTAGAGGATAGGCTCTGTCCTGATATAGGGCATCCTTCAAGTTTTAGTCTGTCTCCACCTGCTGGAAAGGAGGCTCAACCCACTGTCTGGACTGATCCGGGTACGTACAGGAACAAACTGATGCAGGGAAATCAGTGTAGAAAACTCTTACACAAACACCCCCGGGGTTGATGCAAAGGGTTCTGAATCATTAATAAAACATAGCCCATTCAATCTCCTTATTGAGTCCTGCAGGGGCCACAGTGTTCCAATGAAAATCAAACTTCTGCTCAGTCTGTAGAAGTTTCAGATCATAATCACCCCCTCTCAAAGGGCATGGAATCTGTACCAGTGCTGCAGCCTTCAGATCCTCACCCTGATGTGATGCGGCCATCCAATGATCCACTAAAGGGGCCCCACTTTTCTGTCTCCTATTACAACTGAGATGTTCTTGGATCCTTATTTTCAATTTGCAAGAAGTCTTACCGATGTAGATCAAATTACAGGGGCACCAAACGGCACAAATAACGCCTTCTGAAGTACATAAGAGTTCTTGTTGAAAAACGAAGGGGCGATGGCCTGGAAGTTCTAGCACAGGACCTTGAAAGATTATTGTACAGACATTGCACTGATTAGACCTAAAATGTCCCTTATTGGTTTCCAGTCACTCAGTAGGCTGGATGTTTATCCAGCTAACTTTAGGACAGGTGTATGGGCCAACCAGAGTTGGACAAGTTATCCAGCTATCAACATCTTCCTGAAATGCCTCTGGACACACAGAAGTACTGATTGGAATGACAAAAGGCCGCAGCTTTATTACCAACAAATCACCAGAGCCACTGAAAACAATACAATTCTCCCCCACCCCCCCCCCCCCCCGGGATACATCTGCCTCGCCCCAGCAAGATGCTCCTTCTACAGGCCACCAAGCCTGTAACTACCAGCAGCATCCCGCCACTCACTGGAACCCCCACCACAGCCCCAGCAAAGGGTCCCAACCATGTGACTGAACCCAATCACATGCAATCGAAAAACGCAGTATCAAGGTAACCCGCCAGCTAGCGGATTCCTTGATAGCAGACCCCACCCCAAATACACATGGCTCTGGTCACTCCACCATGGGGAGGGGGCAAGGCGCATACCACCTGCCCAGCTCTCTCACTCCCACAATAAAGATGTGGCCTAAGGGGAAAGTTGAAATACATATTCCAAAGCCTCCTGAATACTGTTATTAAATAAATCAATACCAGCCCCTGACAGGTGTACCCCGTCCCTACCATAAAGGTCAGGACATGCATCCCAGGACCAAATATGCATGACATGTACTTCCCCGTAAGTGCTTAACAAAGTACTGATCTGCCGATTCAGTTTAGCTCTGCAGTGTCTCCAGATCCTGGAATCCAGACAGGCAGGCCTTAGAAAAATATTCGACCATCATAAAACAGTACCAGGCAACCAAGACATCAAAACCGACTTTCTGGACTACATCAAAAAGGCAACGACAAGACTAATCTCCCAGATCGTTGCCGCCAAGGTGAATAAGCAAAACCGCTGGAGGAGACCTTAGATAGGTAGGACTAGACAAATGCGAGCAACTGATCCCAGTGCATTCCATGGTGACCAAGCCATCTCACTTGCACACTGTGATGAGTCAGGCCAAGATGAATGCATTATGCTCATTTCACCGTTCGACGATGAGCCCACACCACATTAGAGTGACCGACCAGCCAAACACTTTGTTGGTATGGATGCGAATCTGAAAAAGAAAGAATATTAACGTAGCACAGTCCCCTAGGCGTGCGCGCATCTCTAAGGCTTAAGAAGGGCCAACAGTGGGAACTGAGCTGCGGAGCTTCGATATTTAAGCCTGGACTCCTCTTACTGGGATTGCCTTTGCAACAGGTCTCCTCACTGGTCGAGTACTCGTTGCCTCCTTGTGATTCTCCATGTTCCTGGTTCCTGATCCTCGTTGACTCCTGTTCCTGATTTCCTCGTTCCTACGTTCCTGATCTTCAACCCTTCCTCAGATTGCCTTCACGGACTTTGACTCTGATTTTCCTGACCAAGCCGTTGACTCTTTCCAAGCCCGGACCTCTGCTTTGAATGACCACTCCATTGACTGTCTCCAAGCCCGGACTTCTGCTTTGCCTGACCATGCCGTTGATTCTTTCCAAGCCCGGACCTCTGGTTTGCCTAACCAAGCCATTGACTCTCTCTAAGCCCAGACCTCTGCTTCGACTGTCCACGCCATTGAATCTCTCCAAGCCTGGATCTCTGCCATGGCTGATCACGCCATTGAATCTCTCCAAGCCCGGACCTCTGCTTTGCCTGTCCACGCTGTTGAATCTCTCCAAGCCCGGGCCTCTGCTTTGCCTGACTACTCTGTTGCCTCTCTCCAGACCCAGACCTCTGCATTGCCTGACTACTCCGTGCCTCTCTCCAGACCCAGACATCTGCATTGCCTGACTACTCCGCTCTCTCCAGACCCAGACCTCTGCATTGCTGGCTACTCCGTTGACTCTCTCCAGACCCAGACCTTTGCATTGCCTGACTTCGCTCTTGACTCTTGCCTCATCTAGACCTCAGCCTTGCTTGCCACCATTTTGCCACCAACCCTGACTCCAGCTTGCCCTATGATGCTTCTTCAGTCTATGTCCTGGACCTGGCCTATTCAGGCTTCGGCCTGTTCTTGCTCAGGCACCCCCTGTCTGACTTTGGTTCTATTGGCATCCGGGTCTCAGGGAATCCGCCTCATCCAGTACAGACTGTCACTCTCTCCTGTTGCTGCCTCTGGGCTGACCTCGATCCGTCCATCGACGATGACTGACGGAGGCCCACCTAAGTCCAGCCGGCCCCGGCACCCAAAGGCTCAACCCGCGGGAAATGAGGGCTGGTATTGGTGAAGCACCAGCCGGTCTCCGTCCATCAGCCCTCTTCGCCTGCTGATGGTGGGGACCCGTAGAATCCCTCCTATGGGTTGCGTCAACCCCACTTCGGCCCAAGAGTCCACCTCCGGCGCAACAAGAAGTCTAAGAAGAACATAGAAATATAGAAACATAGAAATGACGGCAGAAGAAGACCAAACGGCCCATCCAGTCTGCCCAGCAAGCTTCACACATTTTTTCTCTCATACTTATCTGTTTCTCTTAGCTCTTGGTTCTATTTCCCTTCCACCCCCACCATTAACGTAGAGAGCAGTGATGGAGCTGCATCCAAGTGAAATATCTAGCTTGATTAGTTAGGGGTAGTAGGGGTAGTAACCACCGCAATAAGCAAGCTACACCCATGCTTGTTCTACCCAGATTATGTTATACAGCCCTTATTGGTTGTTTTTCTTCTCCCCTGCCGTTGAAGCAGGGAGCTATGCTGGATATGCGTGAAGTATCAGTTTTTTTTTTCTCCCCTGCCATTGAAGCAGAGAGCTATGCTGGATATGCGTGAAGAATCAGTTTTTCTTCTCTCCTGCCGTTGAAGCAGAGAGCTATGCTGGAAATGCGTGATGTATCAGTCTTCTCCCATGCCGTTGAAGCAGAGAGCCATGCTGGATATGCATCGAAAGTGAGGTATCAGGCACATTTGGTTTGGGGTAGTAACCGCCGTAACAAGCCAGCTACTCCCCGCTTTGTGAGTGTGAATCCTTTTTTTCTTCTCCCCTGCCGTTGAAGCTATGCTGGATATGCGTGAAGCATCAGTTTTTCTTTTCCCCTGCTGTTGAAGCAGAGAGCTATGCTGGAAATGCGTGATGTATCAGCCTTTCTCCCATGCCGTTGAAGCAGAGAGCCATGCTGGATATGCATCGAAAGTGAAGTATCAGGCACATTTGGTTTGGGATAGTAACCGCCGTAACAAGCCAGCTACTCCCCGCTTTGTGAGTGCGAATCCTTTTTTCTTCTCCCCTGCCGTTGAAGCTATGCTGGATATGCGTGAAGCATCAGTTTTTCTTTTCCCCTGCTGTTGAAGCAGATAGCTATGCTGGAAATGCGTGATGTATCAGCCTTTCTCCCATGCCGTTGAAGCAGAGAGCCATGCTGGATATGCATCGAAAGTTGAAGCAGAGAGCCATGCTGGATATGCATCGAAACTGAAGTATCAGGCACATTTGGTTTGGGGTAGTAACCACCGTAACAAGCCAGCTACTCCCCGCTTTGTGAGTGCGAACCCTTTTTTCTTCTCCCCTACCGTTGAAGCAGAGAACTATGCTGTATATGCATTGAAAGTGAAGTATCAGGCTTATTTGGTTTGGGGTAGTAACCGCCGTGGGAGAGTTAGAATGTATAGCAGTAAATGATGAGATTGACAAAATTGGCATCACAGAGACTTGGTGGAAGAAGGATAACCAATGGGACAGTGCCGCAGCACACTGAGCTGACAATTTCAATGTATTATCCCAATATGATGCCTAGATCTTTTTCCTGGGTGGTAGCTCCTAATATAGAACCTAACATCGTGTAACTACAGCAAGGGTTATTTTTCCCTATATGCAACACCTTGAACTTGTCCACATTAAATTTCAACTGCCATTTGGATGCCCAATCTTCCAGTCTCACAAGGTCCTCCTGCAATTTATCACAATCCTCTTGGGATTTAACTACTCTGAAAAATTTTGTATCATCTGCAGATTTGATAACCTCACTCGTCGTATTCCTTTCCAGATCATTTATAAATATATTGAAAAGTACCGGTCCAAGTACAGATCCCTGAGACACTCCATTGTTTATCCTTTTCCACTGAGAAAATTGTCCATTTAATCCTACTCTCTGTTTTCTGTCTTTTAACTAGTCTGTAATCCACGAAAGGACATCGCCTCCTATCCCATGACTTTTTAGTTTCCTTAGAAGCCTCTCATGAGGGACTTTGTCAAACGCCTTATTCTCAAGGTTCCTAAAACAGGATATACTGTACACATGTACATGCTACTTAATGTGTGTGCATGATCATTTTATTTATTCAAGCCCTACATAACTCTTTGAACATTGGAAGAATGAAAGGCTAAAGGCAGGTTTTTCTTTTCCCCTAACTCCAGCAATGAGAGAAGAGATTCTGGACTTCTCTCTCTCTCAGCTCCATCCTTCATCAGTGACAAGAGGCGAGAGTGTCTCTGAGCAAACCCTTGCACTGCACTATTGTGGCCACTCCTAGATGGAAGAGCCATAGCAAATGGTTTAGTCCATGCACTGCACCACCCCTCCCAATGTGTCCCCGCTGGGAAAAGCGCAGACCTAGTGAAAGCCCTTTACATCTACTTACTTGTTTTTCTCATTTGGAAGTAAGCCAGTAGACATTATCCCTAGATCTCTCCTGAACATTTCTGAGGAGTCTAGTAATAGGCTACTGTCTCATGGGATAATTTAGGGAAAATCTCACAAGAATGCAGCTGGTTGTAGAAAGGCAGAGAAATTCAAACAGTGATTAAAAGTGAAAACCATTTCATTACGCTAATGTGAAAACCATGGACAAGGCTCTTAGCAAATGCATAGGGCAGGTGCGCTGAATTGTCAGTCTTCTCTTTTTTGCCCTCTGTTTCTCCCCTAAAACTTATTTGACTTCAGTGGGACATCATTTGCTTTGTCTTGTCAAATCTCCCTAGGAAAAACATTCATTACTGCACGTACAGATGCAGCTGGAACTTTGATGAGTTGGATGGGGAAGCTGGAATAACTTTGCAATCAGGAAACTAATCCTGCTTTTGTCTCTTGCTGTGTTTTGGGTCTAGCAGAGCATTGTTGCTTCCAAAAGGGATTTGCTGTCATTTGAAATGAAACAGGAGTTGTCAACAGCATTTCTTAATTTCATTTCAAAATACAAGAAAAAGAAATGTTTGGTTTTCATTTTATCAGGTAGTGATTTTGTTTATAGGTTTTCATTTCATGCCAGCATAAAAACAAAACAACCCCCCATCGGAGTTTTCCCCGCAGCCCCTGTTGATCGCCTCTTAACTTACCACAATGCAGGGGCCCCTCCACCCAGAGCAGGAGTGATACCCGGGTCACTCCTGCCCTGCTGGTGCTCTCTCTCATAAAGGTGCTGGCTAAACAAGAGGCTGGCACCATTCTGATACACGGTGAAGTTTTGGAGTGCCTGGCAGGGCAGGAGTGACTGGAAATCTCTCTGAGGCCCCCACAACACAGCAAGTTAAAGGGAAGTCCAGTGCGGCCCACCAGTGGTAGGAGAAATCCCAGGAGGGCTTTTGTTTTTAGTACGCACTATTTTAAAATACCACACACACTAAAACCAATACAAAATGCAAAAACACCCCCAAACAAATAAAAGAAAGGCAGCAAACCCTTCTCCTAGCACCAAAAAGAGAGAATACCTGTCCATACCGCCAATGATAATTCTAAGATAGCTCCTAAAAATTAAGTATAAGAGCTCGGGTGGAGGGGGCAGAGCAAGATAGCCGCAAGAGGTTACTTGGGAAGACGCTGCCCCTGTACCTCAGTTCTCACTTATTCTTTTTTCCCTTTGGCTATGGCTGCTAAAGTGAGGGTTTATCCTGCTGAGCCCACTCACTCACCCTGTCAGCAGTCTATCCAGTCTTTCATGTTCAAAGCATCTGAGCCAGGGATGCCCCCATTGCTGGTTTTGCTGAGGGAGCATCAATCCAGCCAGGGGAGGAGGTTTCCCTCAGCCCCCGGGTGCAAGACACACTGCCGCCTCAAAGACTCAACGCATCCGATCAATGATGCGAGTTCGGCGCCTGTGCGGGAGGGGGTGGAGGAGTTTGTCACATCCCTGTTCACTTCGGCTTGTTCGATTTTCCCCAGTTTCATTCCAAGCTTGAATGGAGGAGTGATATCATTGCCTATTTTGGACGCTCAGGGTGTTGTTGCCATTGAATTTGATGCTGGGGCAGGACCCCTCCATTAATCTGGAAGTGGGCGAGATATCCTGCAAGCTTACGAAACCAGCGGTGGTAACTGTGGATGGCATATGGGAACTCAAGGAGCAATTTATCCATGTTTTGGCTGTCTCTGTTTCTAAAATGGACATTATCCTGGCTAAACTAGACCCTCAGGTTACAAAGCACAATTTACTTCTGCAGGAACATGGAAACTGTTTGGATAGTTTAAATCAAGATGTGGTGAACATTCAAACTGTAAAAACAACCATAGTTCAAGAATATGGCGCTCTCTCTAATAGGAAGTCTTTGGAAAATTTTATACAAAGATTTAACCTACGACCTCTAAATTCTCCAAAAATTATAAGTGAATTCCATGAAAATATTTTTCTAATGCTCTTCATATCCCACCTTATAGGTTTCCTCCATTAATAAGATGTCTTTTTTTCCAATTTCATCTCATTCTTCCTCAGGTAGATCAAGGAATCACTGATAATTTCCCTATTGCAAATTTGACTGAGTTTTTGAAGACAACAGGTCCAGAAATTATTGAAAGAGCAAGTCTCTTAATTTTCTTTGTTTCTGATTCTGACCTAAGCTATGTTATGTCCTTGTATTTTCAAAATTTAAATGTTTCTTTCTGTTGCGCTGGAGGTGGGCCTGGTGCAGGATTGGTACGGCCCTCTGGTTGGACCCAGAGACCTCCTGCCACCAGGAGGTGGAGCACACGAGGCTAGCTGGAGCTTTGCAAATAACAGTCTGGGGTTTCCGCAGGTTGAGCCCTTGGGTACCCGGACCGCCTGGACTTAGGTGGGCCTCAGACAGCCTCCCGGAAAGGTAGTGGAGGGGTGTGCCCAGCACGAGCAGAAAGGATGGACCAGACCCGAACTGGAAGCTCCAGAGACCTCAGGGAGGTAACAGTTCAGGAAGGTTCTCCGGGCAAGGCAGGCAGCGCCTATGGGTCTAGTAAAGAGGAAGCCGCGGGTGGATTCCAAGCAGTAGGCCAGAAGAGAGTGTCCGAGTGAAGCGCAAGGGTCAGAGCCAGAGTATCCATCCAGAAGTGATCAGCCAATGCAGGGGTCAAGATCAAGGTCAGTCCGAGCATAGTCAAGGCAAGCGAGGGTCTGTTCCAGGTGGCAGACGAAGAGGATGGTCAGGCAGGCAGAGGTCAGTTGCAGGCAGCAGACAAGAGAATGGTCAGGCAGGCAGAGGTCAGTTCCAGGTAGCAGATGAGAGTATGGTCAGGCAGGCAGGGATCAGTACCAATGATCAGTCCATAGAGGTACTACCTGAGTAGGGAAGCAGGAACACATGGAGACTCAGGAACAGGTAGACACTGGAAGAAGGAGATGCTGGGACAAAGAGATGCTGGGGCACGGAGTTAGGCAAACTACTACACCAACGGTGTCGACCCAATTGCCAAGGCGAGGTCCTGGAGAGCAGGGCCTCACCTTTTTACGGAGGCTAAGTAATGTCATCGGCCTGCACCACGGAGCTGGTTCCCTCCCTTGGCCCTTTAAAGGGCCAGGCGGGGCCAGCGCCGGGGAGGGCAGCTGGCAGTGTCTTGTAGCAGACAGATCCCTGTACCCCTAAACCTGCTTACAAGCTCCTGGGAGGAGTATGCAGAACTAGGTGCATAAGTGTATGAGCAGTAGGGAACTGGCTAGTGAGTAAAAGGGAGCCCTCCCAACACACACCCCCACCCCCTAAGGATAATGCTAGATCCTATCCTATGGTACTGCTGGAACTGAAAAATGTAACACTATAGTACCCGCTTAAAAGGGAAATGTTCCTAGGAGAATGAACCAGAAGATCCTTTCCTTACGCAAGCTGGGAAGAAGACACATGCTTTTAAAAACATATGAACATAAGAACATAAGAAATTGCCATGCTGGGTCAGACCAAGGGTCCCATCAAGCCCAGCATCCTGTTTCCAACAGAGGTCAAACCAGGCCACAAGAACCTGGCAATTACCCAAACACTAAGAAGATCCCATGCTACTGATGCAATTAATAGCAGTGGCTATTCCCTAAGTAAACTTGATTAATAGCAGTTAATGGACATCTCCTCCAAGAACTTATCCAATCCTTTTTTGACCCCAGCTACACTAATTGCACTAACCACATCCTCTGGCAACAAATTCCAGAGCTTTATTGTGCATTGAGTGAAAAAGAATTTTCTCTGATTAGACTTAAATGTGCTACTTGCTAACTTCATGGAATGTCTCCTAGTCCTTCTGTTATTCGAAAGTGTAAATAGCCGAGTCACATCTACTCGTTCAAGACCTCTCATGATCTTAAACACCTCTATCATATCCCCCCTCAGCCGTCTCTTCTCCAAGCTGAACAGCCCTAACCTCTTCATCCTTTCCTCATAGGGGAGCTGTTCCATCCCCTTTATCATTTTGGTTGCCCTTCTCTGTACCTTCTCCATCACAACTATATCTTTTTTGACATGCGGCAATCAGAATTGTACATAGGATTCAAGGTGAGGTCTCACCATGGAGCGATATAGAGGCATTATGACATTTTCTGTTTTATTAACCATTCCCTCCCTAATAATTCCTAACATTCTGTTTGCTTTTTTGACTGCAGCAGCACACTGAGCCAACAATTTTAAAGTATTATCTCATGCTAAACTTTCAAAAGGGAAACTTTGATAAAATGAGAAAAATTGTTAGAAAAAAACTGAAAGGTGCAGCTACAAAAGTAAAAAATGTCCAAGAGGCGTGGTCATTGTTAAAAAATACCATTCTAGAAGCACAGTCCAGATGTATTCCATATATTAAGAAAGGTGGAAAGAAGGCAAAACGATTACTGCCATGGTTAAAAGGGGCGGAGAAAGAAGCTATTTTAGCCAAAAGATCTTCATTCAAAAATTGGAAGAAGGATCCAACAGAAGAAAATAGGGTAAAGCATAAACATTGGCAAGTTAAATGTAAGACATTGATAAGACAGGCTAAGAGAGAATTTGAAAAGAAGTTGGCTGTACAGGCAAAAACTCACAGTAAAAACCTTTTTAAATATATCCGAAGCAGAAAGCCTGTGAGGGAGTCAGTTGGACCGTTAGACAATCGAGGGGTTAAAGTGGCACTTAGAGAAGATAAGGCCATCGCGGAAAGATTAAATGATTTCTTTGCTTCGTTGTTTACTGAAGAGGATGTTGGGGAGGTACCCGTAATGGAGAAGGTTTTCATGGGCAATGATTCAGATGGATTGAATCAAATCATGGTGAACCTAGAAGATGTGGTAGGCCTGATTGACAAACTGAAGAGTAGTAAATTACCTGGACCGGATGGTATACACCCCAGAGTTCTGAAGGAACTAAAAAATGAAATTTCTGACCTATTAGTAAAAATTTGTAACTTATCATTAAAATCATCCATTGTACCTGAAGACTGGTGGATAGCAAATCTAACCCCAATATTTAAAAAGGGCTCCAGGGGCGATCTGGGAAACTACAGACCGGTTAGCCTGACTTCAGTGCCAGGAAAAATAGTGGAAAGTGTTCCAAACATCAAAATCACAGAACATATAGAAAGACATGGTTTAATGGAACAAAGTCAGCATGGCTTTACCCAGGGCAAGTCTTGCCTCACAAATCTGCTTCACTTTTTTGAAGGAGTTAATAAACATGTGGATAAAGGTGAACCGGTAGATATAGTATACTTGGATTTTCAGAAGGCGTTTGACAAAGTTCCTCATGAGAGGCTTCTAGGAAAAGTAAAAAGTCATGGGATAGGTGGCGATGTCCTTTCGTGGATTGCAAACTGGCTAAAAGACAGGAAACAGAGAGTAGGATTAAATGGGCAATTTTCTCAGTGGAAGGGAGTGGACAGTGGAGTGCCTCAGGGATCTGTATTGGGACCCTTACTTTTCAATATATTTATAAATGATATGGAAAGAAATACGACGAGTGAGATAATCAAATTTGCAGATGACAAAAAATTGTTCAGAGTAGTTAAATCACAAGCAGATTGTGATAAATTGCAGGAAGACCTTGTGAGACTGGAAAATTGGGCATCCAAATGGCAGATGAAATTTAATGTGGATAAGTGCAAGGTGATGCATATAGGGAAAAATAACCCATGCTATAATTACACAATGTTGGGTTCCATATTAGGTGCTACAACCCAAGAAAGAGATCTAGGTGTCATAGTGGATAACACATTGAAATCGTCGGGACAGTGTGCTGCGGCAGTCAAAAAAGCAAATAGAATGTTGGGAATTATTAGAAAGGGAATGGTGAATAAAACGGAAAATGTCATAATGCCTCTGTATCGCTCCATGGTGAGACCGCACCTTGAATACTGTGTACTAGAGATGTGAATCGTGTGCCAGATCGTCTTAACGATCAGATTCGGCTGGGGGGGGGGGGAATCTGATCATTAAGTTTTGTGAATTGGAATCGTTTCCGATTCCAATTCACATCGCTAATTTTTTTTTTAGGGAGGCCCGCGCCACTAAAAATAATAAAAAACACCCGACCCTTTAAATCGACCCCCCCCCAAACCTTTTAAAATTACCTGGTGGTCCAGGGGGGCCTCGGGGGGCCTTGGGGAGAGATTCAGGGGGGCCTCGGGGAGAGGAGAGATCCAGGGGGACCTCGGGGAGAGATTTCCCGTTCCCAGGCATCAGCTGTTCTAAAAAATAAAATGGCGCCGATGCCCCTTTGCCCTTACCATGTGACAGGGTATCCATGCCATTGGCCAGCTCCTGTCACATGGTAGGAGCACTGGATGGCCGGCGCCATCTTTAAAGATGGCGGTGGCCATCTTTACGAAGGCTGGCGGCCATCTTTAAAGATGGCGCCGGCCAGCCAGTGCTCCTACCAGGTGACAGGGGCCGGCCAATGACACGGATACCCTGTCATATGGTAAGGGCAAAGGGCCATCGGCGCCATCTTTATGAGTGGCAGCCGATGGCCTGAGAACGGGAGTTCGCTCCCGGGGGGATCGGGAGGGTGGGGGAAGCTAAGGGGTCATTTTTAAAGGGTCGGGTGGGTTTTTTTTTTATCGGGCCCTCGGCGCCATTTTTGAGTGGCAGCCAAAATGGCGCCGATGGACCGAGAGCGGGAGATCGGTCCCCACGCCCCCACTGGACCACCAGTTACTCGTAAAATGTTTTGGGGGGGGTTCGGGAGAGTGGGAACATAAGAACATAAGAACATAAGAAAATGCCATACTGGGTCAGACCAAGGGTCCATCAAGCCCAGCATCCTGTTTCCAACAGTGGCCAATCCAGGCCATAAGAACCTGGCAAGTACCCAAAAACTAAGTCTATTCCATGTAACCATTGCTAATGGCAGTGGCTATTCTCTAAGTGAACTTAATAGCAGGTAATGGACTTCTCCTCCAAGAACTTATCCAATCCTTTTTTAAACACAGCTATACTAACTGCGCGAACCACATTCTCTGGCAACAAATTCCAGAGCTTAATTGTGCGTTGAGTAAAAAAGAACTTTCTCCGATTAGTTTTAAATGTGCCCCATGCTAACTTCATGGAGTGTCCCCCTAGTCTTACTACTATCCGAAAGAGTAAATAACCGATTCACATCTACCCGTTCTAGACTTCTCATGATTTTAAACACCTCTATCATATACCCCCTCAGTCGTCTCTTCTCCAAGCTGAAAAGTCCTAACCTCTTTAGTCTTTCCTCATAGGGGAGTTGTTCCATTCCCTTTATCATTTTGGTAGCCCTTCTCTGTACCTTCTCCATCGCAATTATATCTTTTTTGAGATGCGGCGACCAGAATTGTACACAGTATTCAAGGTGCGGTCTCACCATGGAGCGATACAGAGGCATTATGACATTTTCCGTTTTATTCATCATTCCTTTTCTAATAATTCCCAACATTCTGTTTGCTTTTTTGACTGCCACAGTACACTGCACCGACGATTTCAATGTGTTATCCACTATGACACCTAGATCTCTTTCTTGGGTTGTAGCACCTAATTTGGAACCCAACATTGTGTAATTATAGTATGGGTTATTTTTCCCTATATGCATCACCTTGCACTTACCCACATTAAATTTCATCTGCCATTTGGATGCCCAATTTTCCAGTCTCACAAGGGCTTCCTGCAATTTATCACAATCTGCTTGTGATTTAACTACTCTGAACAATTTTGTGTCATCTGCAAATTTGATTATCTCACTCGTCGTATTTCTTTCCAGATCATTTATAAATATATTGAACAGTAAGGGTCCCAATACAGATCCCTGAGGCACTCCACTGTCCACTCCCTTCCACTGAGAAAATTGCCCATTTAATCCTACTCTCTGTTTCCTGTCTTTTAGCCAGTTTGCAATCCACGAAAGGACATCGCCACCTATCCCATGACTTTTTACTTTTCCTAGAAGCCTCTCATGAGGAACTTTGTCAAACGCCTTCTGAAAATCCAAGTATACTATATCTACCGGTTCACCTTTATCCACATGTTTATTAACTCCTTCAAAAAAGTGAAGCAGATTTGTGAGGCAAGACTTGCCCTGGGTAAAGCCATGCTGACTTTGTTCCATTAAACCATGTCTTTCTATATGTTCTGTGATTTTGATGTTTAGAACACTTTCCACTATTTTTCCTGGCACTGAAGTCAGGCTAACCGCTCTGTAGTTTCCCGGATCGCCCCTGGAGTCCTTTTTAAATATTGGGGTTACATTTGCTATCCTCTAGTCTTCAGGTACAATGGATGATTTTAATGATAAGTTACACATTTTTACTAATAGGTCTGAAATTTCATTTTTTAGTTCCTTCAGAACTCTGGGGTGTATACCATCCGGTCCAGGTGATTTACTACTCTTCAGTTTGTCAATCAGGCCTACCACATCTTCTAGGTTCACCGTGATTTGATTCAGTCCATCTGAATCATTACCCATGAAAACCTTCTCCATTACGGGTACCTCCCCAACATCCTCTTCAGTAAACACCGAAGCAAAGAAATCATTTAATCTTTCCGCGATGGCCTTATCTTCTCTAAGTGCCCCTTTAACCCCTCGATC
This sequence comes from Rhinatrema bivittatum, assembly GCF_901001135.1. Classification (NCBI taxonomy): domain Eukaryota; kingdom Metazoa; phylum Chordata; class Amphibia; order Gymnophiona; family Rhinatrematidae; genus Rhinatrema; species Rhinatrema bivittatum. The sequence goes on along the minus strand of NC_042629.1, from coordinate 10,204,027 downwards.
ATCTAACGGTCCAACTGACTCCCTCACAGGCTTTCTGCTTCGGATATATTTAAAAAAGTTTTTACTGTGAGTTTTTGCCTCTACAGCCAACTTCTTTTCAAATTCTCTCTTAGCCTGTCTTATCAATGTCTTACATTTAACTTGCCAATGTTTATGCTTTATCCTATTTTCTTCTGTTGGATCCTTCTTCCAATTTTTGAATGAAGATCTTTTGGCTAAAATAGCTTCTTTCACCTCCCCTTTTAACCATGCCGGTAATCGTTTTGCCTTCTTTCCACCTTTCTTAATATGTGGAATACATCTGGACTGTGCTTCTAGAATGGTATTTTTTAACAATGACCACGCCTCTTGGACATTTTTTACTTTTGTAGCTGCTCCTTTCAGTTTTTTTCTAACAATTTTTCTCATTTTATCAAAGTTTCCCTTTTGAAAGTTTAGCACGAGAGCCTTGGATTTGCACACTGTTCCTTTTCCAGTCCTTGGGGGAAGGTAAGGGATTCGTTTTATAGGGTCGGGGTGGGTTTAGGGGTTTTTATGGTGTGCCGGTTTTCCCCGCCCTCCCCCTTCCCCCGATTTACGATTTTTCACGATAAATCGGGGGAATTTCTATTGTATCACGACTCTTAACGATTTTTGATGATTTAAAATATATCTGACGATTGTTTTAAATCGTCAAAAATCGATTCACATCCCTACTAGGTACACCATGACACTCTTGTACAACAAATCCCGCAGAATGTCATTCATCATGTTCAGGAACACAGCGGGTGCATTGCACAAGCCGAAGAGCATTACTAAGTACTCAAAATGATCGTCTCGAGTGTTGAAAGCCGTTTTCCACTCATTGCCACTGTGAATCCGTACTAAGTTGTAGGCCCCCTTCAGGTCAATTTTCGAAAATATCTTGGCCCCTTGAAGCCGGTCAAACAGCTCTAAGATTAGAGGAAGGGGATATTGGTCTTTAATCGTAATCTCATTCAGACCTCGATAATCGATACAAGGACATAAAGTTCCTTCTTTCTTCCCCACAAAGAAGAATCCTGCGCTGGCTGGTGACTTTGAAGGTCTATTGAAACCTTCCTGTAAATTCTCCTCAATGTACTCGGACATAGCCTTGCTCTCTATTGCAGAGAGAGGATAGACACTTCCTTTAGGAGGTTCAGTATTTGGTTTCAGCCGAATGGCACAGTCGTAAGCTCTGTGTGGAGGGAGGATGTCAGCAATTTCTTATGTTCTTATGTTCTTTGGAAAACTCATCACTGAATGATGTATACTGAGGCAGCAGTCCTGTCATCACTGGAGTTGTAGGCATGCAGGGAACAGGAGAGACTTCCTTGAGGCATCTGCCATGACAACCTGGGCCCCAGCGGGAGAGTTCCAAGGAGGATCAGTCAAATTGAAGCTGATGTATCTGCACCCAGGGTAACCCCAGAACGATAGGGTGCATGGCCTTCTCTAACACAAAGAAGGGGATTGTCTCCATATGGAGGGCTCCGGTGCGAAGAGTCACTGGTTCAGTATGACAAGTCACATCACCGGGCAAAGGTTCTCCATGGATGGAAGACAAGAGTAGTGGAGCTTCTAAAGTAACGAGGGGAATCCTCAAATGTTCCACTAGGCATCGAAGTATAAAGTTGCCTCCTGCCCCCGAATCCACAAGGGCAAGAGTTTGGATTGTAGACGGTCCGCAAGTCAGGGAGACTGGTAAAGAGAGTGGAGAAGAAGGCGTAGTAAGGCCTAAGAACAGTCCTCCTGCAGAACTTAGGCCCCTCTGTTTTCCAGACAAATAGAGCATGTTGGGACGTTGTGACCAGCTTGTCCACAGTACATACATAGGCCATGCCTCTTCCGAAGTCTTCTCTCTTTTGAAGTCAAATGACTGTGACCGAGTTACATTGGTTCTTCTCTACTGGCAACAAGAGCTCCTGGAACCACCCGAAGTGCAAGTTTAGCACGAGTCTCCTTCTGAACCGGTCTTTAGAAGGCTTGAGTTCTTTCACCTTATCACGAAGCCGGTGGTCGATTCTAGTAGCCAAAGCCACTAGCTCATCCAGCGAGTCAGGTGTCTCTCGAGCAGCAAGCTCATCCTTCAAGTGGGTATTCAGACCGCTGAAGAAGAGAGTTTTCAGGCATCTAGGTTCCCAGCATAATTCTGTAGCAAGAGTCTTGAACTCTATCGCAAAATCAGCCAGTGGTCAGTTACCTTGCTTCAGGTCCACCAGGTCAGAACCAACAACAGTCACTTGAGCAGGATCATCAAAAACAGATTTAAATAATTCTATAAATCCCTCAATATGCTACAGGATTGAATCCTTGCGCTCCCACAGCGTTGAGACCCAAGACAAGGCTCTTCCATTAAGATAAAATAGAATATAAGTAGTTTTGGCATAGGCTGTGGGGAAGTGCGCAGGCTGTAATGCAAAATGCAAGCAGCATTGGTTGAGGAAACCTCTTGTCCTTTGAATCTCTCCCGAGAAACAAACTGGAGCAGTCAGAGGTACCATAGTCTTTATAGTTACTTCAGGTAACTGACTTTCATTACTGGAAGTGGCACCTTGCGTCTTCTGTGCTTGTAGCTGATAAAACACTGAAGTGAGTTTCTCCAATGCGTCTTGTTGTTCAGCAATACGCCGGGTTAGGCCAGGGACGGCCTGTAAGGCATTGAGCTGTGCTGGATCCATGGAGTTAGCAATCTGTTGTAAACTGTGAGGTTTGGGTGGCCCTTGGACACTGTGGCAGCTGACCATGCCCATGGTGGAAGTCCCGTGAGGGGCCACAGATCAGGCTTAGCTCAGGACACACAAACACAGAGTTTGATCTTTTATTAGACTGTGTAAGGAAACCACCAGAGGTAGCAGTAGTGAGCAGCTGGAATAGCCCGACAGGGCTGGTATCCCTCAGGCGCTGGAACAGCGACTCCTCCAGTAGCAGTGCTGTAGTGGAGAGAACTGAGAGAATGAGTACAGTGGAGAATATACAAAACCCCAGTATGGAGATCCCTAGGGTAAGGAGAGCAGACCCTCGAGGAGCAAGTATCTGAACCTTGAGAGCTGGGAGGCTTGCAGATAATGTACTCATGCAGCGGTTCCACGAAGATGGCATTGGGGCTGGAACGGAGGCAGGACCTTGAGGAGTGAGTGCCTGGTTCCAGGGCACAGCTCTGATGTTGAAGATTAGCGAATCCTTCCAGGCAGAAGAGAAGGTAGGAGTAGGCAGCGAGTCAGGGAACATGGGCCCTCGAGGAGTGAGTACCGGTTTCCTGATAGTGACTTGGAAGCAAGTGAGGCCCCCGAGAAGTGGGTACCCCGTTAGCGTTAGAGAGTCCGATAGAGATTGGAGAGGCAGAGTAGCTGGGTACAGAGAGCAAATCCCATCCGTAGGATTCCCTTAGGATAACCCTTGCGAACTCAAAGGCTAGCAAACAATGTAGGCCTTAAATATTCGGGCATCATGACGTCATCACGGGGGGACGCCCTGGAGGTTCGCGCCAAGTAGGAAATAAGAAGAAGGGCTGTACAGCGCGCGTGCCCTATGGTAGAAGCGGAGCATGGCGGGAGGCAGCGCCCAAGCCGGTCCGGGGACGCCAGAGAGGACTGCAGGCAGATGCCGCGGAAGCCAGGCGTCCTTCCGCAGCATGAGGAGCAGCAAACAAAGAGAGGTAGGCGGAGTGAAGCCTGTCGGAAAGGGAGGGTTGCAACAAATGTATCAAAGTCCGCTTGTGATTTAACTACTCTGAATAATTTTGTATCATCCGCAAATTTGATAACCTCACTCGTCGTATTCCTTTCCAGATCATTTATATATATATTGAAATGCACTGGTCCAAGTACAGATCCCTGAGGCATGCCACTGTTTACTCTTTTCCACTGAGAAAATTGACCATTTAATCCTACTCTCTGTTTCCTGTCTTTTAACCAGTTTGTAATCCACGAAAGGACATCACCCCCTATCCCATGACTTTTTAGTTTTCGTAGAAGCCTCTCATGAGGGACTTTGTCAAACGCCTTCAGAAAATCCAAATACTCTACATCTACAGGTTCACCTTTATCCACATGTTTATTAACCCCTTAAAAAAAATGAAGCAGATTTGTTAGGCAAGACTTCCCTTGGGTAAATCCATGTTGACTGTGTTCCATTAAACCACGTCTTTCTATATGCTCTACAATTTTGAGCTTGAGAATAGTTTCCACTATTTTTCCCAGCACTGAAGTCAGGCTCACTGGTCTATAGTTACCCAGATCGCCCCTGGAGCCTTTTTTAAATATTGGGGTATCATTGGCCACCCTCCAGTCTTCAGGTACAATGGATGATTTTAATGATAGGTTACAAATTTTAACTAATAAATCAGAAATTTCATTTTTTAGTTTCTTCAGTAACCTAGGATGCATACCATCTGGTCCAGGTGATTTGCTACTCTTTAGTTTATCAATCTGGCCTACTGCATCTTCCAGGTTCACAGTGATTTCGTTCAGTTAGTCTGACTCATCACCCCTGAAAACCATCTCCAGAACTGGTATCTCCCAAAAATCCTCATTAGTAAACCCTGAAGCAAAGAATTCATTTAGTCTTTCTGCAATGGCCTTATCTTCCCTAAGAGCCCCTTTAACCCCTCGGTCATCTAATGGTCCAACCAACTCCCTCACAGGTTTCTTGCTTCGGATATATTTAAAAAAGTTTTTATTATGAGTTTTTGCCTCTATTGCCAACTTTATTTCAAATTCTCTCTTCGCCTGTCTTATCAATGTTTTACACTTAACTTGAAAATACTTATGTTTTATCCTATTTTCTTCAGATGGATCCTTCTTCCAATTTTTGAAGGATGTTTTTTTTGGCTAAAATAGCCTTTTTCACCTCACCTTTTAACCATGATGGTAATCATTTTGCCTACTTTCCACCTTTCTTAATGTGTGGAATACATATGGACTGCGCCTCTAGCATTGCATTTTTAAACAATGTCCAAACCTGTTGAACACTTTTAACCTTTGCAGCTGCACTTTTCAGTTTTTTTCTATTTTCCTCATTTTATCAGTTTCCCTTTTGAAAGTTTAGTGTTAGAGCTGCAGATTTACTTATTGTCCCCCTTCCAGTTATTAGTTTATTTATTTATTTATTTATTTATTTATTTAAAATAATTTATATACCGGAGGTTCCTGTATAATATACATATCACCCCGGTTCACAAAGAACAGTAACTATCGCTACAAATAGCGGTTTACATAGAACAGAATAAAAGAAGTTTTACATTGAACAAAAACTAAGTAACAAGTTTTAACATTGAAGTCAGCATGTGTAAATTTCTGATTAACAAAGGAAGAAAAAAAAATAGATCTGAATAACTCGTTGTGGGCTTGAAAAGACTTTTCTTCGTGTTTAAATTTGATCATGTTTAAATTTGATCATAAGTTTAAATTTGATCATGTTTTGATCACTGTTGCCAAGTGGCCCCACCACCGTTACCTCTCTCACAAAATCCTGCGTTCCACTAAGAATTAAATCTAAAATAGCTCCCTCTCTTGTTGGTTCCTGAACCAATTGCTCCATGAAGCAATCATTTATTACATCCAGGAACTTTGTCTCTAGCAAGTCCTGATGTTACATTTACCCAGTCAATATTGGGGTAATTGAAATCTCCCATTATTATTGCACTGCCAAATTGCTTTGCTTCCCTGATTTCTCTTAGCATTTCATCATCTGTCTGACCATTTTGTCCAGGTGGACGGTAGTATACTCCTATCACTATACTCTTACCCAATACACATGGGATTTCTACCCATATAGATTCTACTGAGCATTTAGACTCTTGTATGATCTTTATCCTGTTGGACTCTATACCCTCTCTGACATAAAGTGCCACACCCCCACCAAATTGATCGTTTCCCCAGTTCCTTACAAAGCTGAATCCCTCTTCCCTGCACCATCGTCTCATCCACACATTGAAATCCTGGAGCTTTACTCTAAGTAGCATAAATGAAGTCAGAGTAAGATGTAGCTATGATTTTACTATTGAATTGTAAACTGTAATTCTGAAGCTGCAAGTGAAAAACATTAGTAAGATGAAGTTTCTACTGCAGAGTGAATTGCAAGATCTACCATCTAAGGAAGGCTGGAAGAAAGAGCATGCTTTGATATCTGTAAGTTTTCCATGAAATCCTTATCTAGAAAGGAAGTGATGCAGACATTTGATCTCTGTATTAAAATTTTGAAATTGATCCAGCATAAAATAAACCTAGAAGTGTGGGCACTCAAATTGAGCCTGTGGAACAGCAATGTAAATATTTGTCTGTATAAATAAAATCCAGACCAGTTGGAACCACAATTTGGGAGTTGTTCACAATTATGTCTGCTATTGGCACTAGCTGTCAGTGCTGCCACAGAAAGGAAATGGTAACTCTCTTGTTTGAGTACTTTCACCCATAGTCCACTATAACAACAGATAGGCCACACTTTAAAGAACCCTAACACCATCAGGTATCGACACCCCCCTATCCTACCCCAAGCAAATTGATACAAACTGTGGGACTGCCTGGAGCTCTCTTAGATAAGAGCATAGAATTGTAAATGATAAATGTGTGCGTCAAAAGGCTGAAAAACAACAGGTAAGAGCAGTCCATTCATTTGGGTCTTTTGTACAGTAAAAGTTAGACAGACTGCAATTTAAATGAGAACGTGCAACCTGTGCCAAATACATGTAGAGAGGAAAAAATTAGTCTTAGGCAATTGAACTTGATTAAACCGACTAATTAATTCACTTTATTGGAGAATGTATGGGAATGCTTTTCAACACTGATATCAGACACCATTGCTGAGTAATACTTTATGCTGTGAATTCTCAAAGTAATTAAATTCTAGTCTTGAATAGCCCTATGAATAAACAGAGTGTGAACTCCCAAACAGGTCACATACCTCACTACAACTTTGGTACATGTCTCTGAAGTTGGAACTGAAATTCTCTTTTACAGAATGCATTTCGATGTCTTGCTGGAACAGCAGATGTGGTATTCAGGCAGACTGGAGATAGATATTTATCTAAGAATCACCCCGCTATCATCATTACAATTAACGGTATGCAGTTTAAAGCCTCAATGCTCAGATAAAAGTTGAAATGATGGAAAGTATACTCAGTAACTTTGCACAAAGATGTTCCCCAATGAATGCCCCTATGTACAATAGAGGCCTATTGCCAAATTTTGACATATGCACATGCACCCTGTTCACAGGGCACATCCTATAGAAGGCAAGAGGATGCCTTCAAGTATGCAGAGCACTGGGAAGCTCATTTCAACCCTAGGACAAGCTTCACCAATGGGAGGGTAGGGGAGCTTCTTCCTAGTCCCAAGGGGGTCAAGCAAAGCCACTCAAAAGTCTTCCTGTCACTCCTAAGAGCATTACACAGTAACATAGTAATGTCGGCAGATGAAAATCAAATGGTCCATTTAGTACGCCCAGCAATTTGCTTATGGTAGTGACTGCTGCTCCTTGCAGTTAACCCCATGCAGAAATATTGTACCTGTTAGTGTTCATGGTAGTTGTGGGTGGATCCTTGGGCCGGTGGCAGATGACCACGCCCCCAGGGGGAAGATCCTGAGAGGGACCACCGGTCAGGCTCAGAGTATGGAGACAGACACACACTAGTTCTTTTATTAAACAGTTCTTGAGAACAACCAGAGGTGGCAGTAGTGAGCTGGAAAAGTGCCCGGCTGGGCTGTAGTCCCTCAGATACTGGAAAAGCGATCCTGGATAACTGAGCTGTAGAGAAACTGAATATAGTGAGTAGGCAGAGTATGCAGAGTTCAGGAACAGAACCTTGATGGTAACACTCATACAATAGTCTCTTAGAAGCAGCCAGAGGCTGGAATGAAGTAGGCCCTCGAGGAGCGAGTACCTGGTTCCAGGGAAAGCTCTGAGAGAGATGGTATCTCACAGGTGTTGTAGGCAGCGATGACTTCCTGGCAGAAGTGGTATTCAGTAGCAAGTCCGGGAACATGGGCCCTCGAGGAGCGAGTACCTATTCCAGACTGCGATCTGAAAAGCAAAGAGAAAGTGAGGCCCCTGAGGAGCGGGTACCCCTGGTAAGTCCGAGGAGGCAGAGTAGCAAGGTATGCAGAGAGCGAATCCCATCCGCCGATACCTGGAGGAAAGCCCAGTAAACCTTTGCTAACTCTATTCGTTAGCGATTTCAGAGACCTTAAATATCCGGTGGGGATGACGTCACCTCAGGGGGACGTCCCTGAGGTTCGCGACACTGCTGGTACTTGAGTCGGGGCTGCGCCATGTGTGCGCCCTTAGGCTGCTGGGAAACAAGGCGGTGTGCAGCGTCCAGCCGGTCCGGGACACCGGAGGGGAACGGCAGAGAACCTCAGTGTTTGTCTCATTCCTTTTTGAATTCATTATCTGTTCTCATCTTAACCACCTCTTTTGGGAGAGCATTCCAGGTATCTACCACCCTCTCCATGAAAATATATTTCCTGATATTGGTTCTGAGTCATTCCCCCTGGAGTTTCATATCATGAAATCTAGTTGTACTGTTTACTTTCCAGTGGAAAAGGTTTGAAGTTTGTGCATCGTTTATACCTGTCAGGTATCTGAAGGTCTGTATCATAATTCCCCTCTCCAGAGTATACATATTTAGATCCTTCAGCATCTCTTCATAGGCCTTCTGAAACAGACCCCACACCATTTTGGTCACCTTCCTTTGGATAGTTTCCATCCTGCCTCTATCCTTTTTGAGATATGGTCTCCAGAACTGCACAGCTCTTCAGGTGAGACCTCACCAAGCATTTATAGAAAGGCATTATAACTTCCCCTTTCCTGCTAGTTGTACCGCACTCTCTATGCAGCCCAGCATCTTTCTGGCTATAGCTACTTGTCACATTGCTTCACCAGACACAATCACCCCCAGGTCCCTCATTCTGAGGTTTGTCATCTTGCATTTCTGATTGAAACAATGCAACTTCACAGCCCACAACAATGTAGAAGTAGAAAATACAGAACTATCACAGAGAGCACAGTACTTGCTCTCAGCAAACACAAATGAGTTTTATCAGGAAGAGAAGAGGAAAACAGCTATTAAAGACGAAATTTCCTTCAGCAGAACCGTCTTCTGAAAGAGATGTTTCATTACGTTCAGAGATGGAGCGCAGAGACGTTAGATGGAAAGCTGATGGACTACCTTACCATGAGAAGAAAGCTTCTTTTACATAAGTAAAGTCCTATATCTGTGTGTTAGTGAAGACTGATTCAGGTATCACTCACAGTAGTTTGGCTGTCACTCCAGAGCCGGGAAAGCTCGGTACATGTGTAATGAAGCTGTCTTGCATTTCCCTGCTGTCTACATTTTCACTTTTCAAAGGTTTCCAAGGAAAACAAACAAGTAATGGAAATGGCAAGCATGAGATGTCTTGCAGTTACCCTTCAACTAACCTTAAAATATTCCTTGGCTGAAAACTGTGCAACTGTAGGTAACGTTTGTAGCTTTAATCATTTTTTCTTTGAACCAGATTTTTGTAAAATATTTGGCAAACTTCCAGCTGCTCGTTCAGCAGACTTTGCCCCGCTCTGTGCTGAGCTTCATCCAGGCCTAATCAAGTCTGATCTGAGGACACCCTAAAGCTAGAGTGAGAGGAGCTTGATGTGGATACAGATTCTCAGCCTCAGCTCATACAACCTAAATATGATCAGACCACACCCCACATGACCTGCCAAAATCTAAGCCACTCCAATGCAACTTATCTCATTTTATGTTGCTTGATGGTTTCCTCCTTCTGCTTAATTGGAACTGGGGCTGGGATGCAATGTCATGAGTCTTCAATCAAACCAATCTGGGGCGTTTTCCCCCTCTCAGCTGACTTAGCTCAATGAGTCTGCGCACCAAGCTCCTCCAGGGGAGGAGCGCAACCACTAGGGATCACTATTCACAATGAGCGGGACACCTTCCCATCACTCATTGTATTGCTGTTCCATGATTTATATATTTGATCCAGATTTTGGAAGAAGAAATTCCGTGAGCTGGAGACTCGCTCATGTTCTACCTGCACCTGTAGCACAGGCCCTGTAGCATTTTGAAGAGAATAACCCAACAGGAGTGGTTTCAGCAAACGCCAGAGGCGGATTGGTCTATCGGGGGATCGGGCATCCTCTGGTGGGCCAGTCGCTCTAGTCACGTGGTCTGCCGAGCACGGCCGTGACAGAGCCGCGCTCGGCAGACCACGTGGTATCTCCTGGGCCGGCCTGGGCGGCGAATCCCTGGGCCGGTCATCATTGGGAATCCACCCCTGGCAAACGCCTTACAGTCTACAGATGTAGACTGGAGAATCCCATCTGCAGAATCTAATAATAGTAGAGAAATAGTAGATGCCCTGCAAGTAGCTTTGTTCAAACAAATGGTAATGGAACCCACGAGAGAAGGAGCTATACTCGACTTAGTGCTCACTAATGGAGATAATGTCTCAGACGTCCAGGTGGGTGCCCACCTCAGCACCAGTGATCATCAAACGGTATGGTTTAATATCACAAAAAGGACACGGAAAAGAAGCACAAAAACCCAAGTTATGATGTTCAAAAACACAGACTTTGATGAAATGGGGAAGTACCTGGAGGAAGAACTAAAAGGCTGGGAAAACGAGAGAGATGTGGATCAACAGTGGACCAATCTAAAAGGAGCAATTACCAAGGCAACTAATCTATATGTTAGAAAAGTAAAGAAAAGCAAAAGAAAAATGAAACCTATCTGGTTCTCAAAGGAGGTGGCTGACAAAATAAAGGCTAAAAGAACAGCGTTCAAGAAATATAAAAATCCCAAAAGGAGGCGCACAAAGAAGAATATCTGGTAGAACTGAGGGAGACGAAGAAATTAATCAAGATGGCAAAAAGTCAAACGGAAGAGAGGATTGCCAAAGAGGTAAAGAGTGGTAACAAAACATTTTTCAGATACATCAGTGAAAAGAGAAAGTTCAAAGTGGTATAGTGAAATTGAAAGGTGGAAAGGATCAATGTGTGGAGAGAGACGAAGAAATGGCAGAAATATTAAATGAATACTTCAGTTCTGTGTTCACTAAAGAGGACCCAGGAGAAGGACCGTCACTAGTTAACAAGAAACTGGAGGGGAATGGAGTAGATGTAACTCCATTTACAGTAGAAAATGTATGGGAAGAGCTGGTGAAACTGAAAGTGGACAAAGCCATGGGGCCTGATGAAGTTCATCCCAGAATACTGAGGGAGCTCAGAGATGTGCTGGCGGGTCCACTGTGTGTCCTGTTCAATAGATCCCTAGAAACGGGAGTGGTGCCGAATGATTGGAGGAGAGCGGTGGTGGTCCCGCGTCACAAGAGTGGGAACAGAGAAGAGGCTGGTAACTACAGACCGGTTAGCCTCACTTCGGTGGTGGGAAAAGTAATGGAGTCACTGTTGAAAGAGAGAAAGTGAACTATCTACAGTCGGGAGAATTGCTGGACCAGAGGCAGCATGGATTCACCATTGGAAGATCCTGTCAGACAAATCTGATTGACTTTTTTGACTGGGTAACCAAGGAATTGGATCAAGGAAGAGCACTCGTCATCTACTTGGACTTCAGCAAAGCTTTTGACACTGTCCTGCACAGGAGACTGGTGAATAAAATGAGAAGCTTAGGAGTGAGTGCCGAGGTGGTGGCCTGGATTGCAAACTGGTTGACAGAAGACAATGTGTGATGGTAAATGGAACTCTCTCTGAAGAGAGAGCGGTTTTAAGCGGTGTACCGCAGGGATCGGTGTTGGGACCGGTCCTTTTCAATATCTTTGTGAGCGACATTGCGGAAGGGATAGAAGGTAAGGTATGTTTTTTGCGGATGACACTAAGATCTGCAACAGAGTGGACACGCCGGAAGGAGTGGAGAGAATGAGACGGGATTTAAGGAAGATGGAAGAGTGGTCGAAGATATGGCAGCTGACATTCAATGCCAAGAAGTGCAGAGTCATGCATATGGGGAGTGGAAATCCGAATGAACTGTATTCGATGGGGGGAGAAAGGCTGATGTGCACGGAGCAGGAGAGAGACCTTGGGGTGATGGTGTCTAATGATCTGAAGTCGGCGAAACAATGTGACAAGGTGATAGCTAAAGCCAGAAGAATGCTGGGCTGCATAGAGAGAGGAATATCGAGTAAGAAAAGGGAAGTGATTATCCCCTTGTACAGGTCCTTGGTGAGACCTCACCTGGAGTATTGTGTTCAGTTCTGGAGACCGTATCTCCGAAGAGACAGAGACAAGATGGAGGCGGTCCAGAGAAGGGTGACCAAAAAGGTGGAAGGTCTTCATCAAATGACTTATGAGGAGAGACTAAAGAAACTAAATATGTACACCCTGGAGGAAAGGAGGAGCAGAGGTGATATGATACAGACTTTCAGATACTTGAAAGGTTTTAATGATCCAAAGACAACGTCAAACTTTTTCCGTAGGAAAAAAATCAGCAGAACCAGGGGTCACGATTTGAAGCTCCAGGGAGGAAGATTCAGAACCAATGTCAGGAAGTATTTCTTCACGGAGAGGGTGGTGGATGCCTGGAATGCCCTTCCGGAGGAAGTGGTGAAGACCAGAACTGTGAAGGACTTCAAAGGGGCGTGGGATAAACACTGTGGATCCATAAAATCAAGAGGCCGTCAATAAAGAGTGGGTGGCTCGCCAGAACGACGGCTACTGCCTGGAGATAATGCCCTTATTCAATAAACATACACATGGTTACTGTGACTCCAACATCGCTCTAAGCTACAACAGCAAGAGGAAATGTGGAAAAAAAGGATTCGCACTCACAAAGTGGGGAGTAGCTGGCTTGTTACGGCGGTTACTACCCCAAACCAAATAAGCCTGATACTTCACGTTCAACCCATATCCAGCATAGCTCTCTGCTTCAACGGCAGGGGAGAAGAAAAACTGATACTTCACGCATATCCAGCATAGCTCCCTGCTTCAACGGCAGGGGAGAAGAAAAACTGATACTTCACGCATATCCAGCATAGCTCTCTGCTTCAACGGCAGGGGAGAAGAAAAACTGATACTTCACGCATATCCAGCATAGCTCTCTGCTTCAACGGCAGGGGAGAAGAAAAACTGATAATTCACGCATATCCAGCATAGCTCCCTGCTTCAACGGCAGGGGAGAAGAAAAACTGATACTTCACGCATATCCAGCATAGCTCACTGCTTCAACGGCAGGGGAGAAGAAAAAAGGATTCGCACTCACAAAGCAGGGAGTAGCTGGCTTGTTACGGCGGTTACTACCCCAAACCAAATAAGCCTGATACTTCACTTTCAATGCATTTCCAGCATAGCTCTCTGCTTTAACGGCAGGGGAGAAGAAAAACTGATACTTCACGCATATCCAGCATAGCTCTCTGCTTCAATGGCAGGGGAGAAGAAAAACTGATACTACACGCATATCCAGCATAGCTCTCTGCTTCAACAGCAGGGGAGAAGAAAAACTGATACTACACGCATATCCAGCATAGCTCCCTGCTTCAACAGCAGGGGAGAAGAAAAACAACCAATAAGGGCTGAATAACATAGTCTGGGTAAAACAAATAAGCATGGGTGTAGCTTGCTTATTGCGGCGGTTACTTCCCCTACTACCCCTAACTAATCAAGCTTGATATTTCACTTGGATGCAGCTCCATCACTGCTCTCTACATTAATGGTGGGGGTGGAAGGGAAATAGAACCAAAGAGCTAAGAGAAACAGATAAGTATGAGAGAAAAAATGTGTGAAGCTTGCTGGGCAGACTGGATGGGCCGTTTGGTCTTCTTCTGCCGTCATTTCTATGTTTCTATATTCCATGGGCAAATTTACCTGTTCTAAAATGGATTTCAATAAATAGGGTTTCCATCAGCAAAAGAGAATTTCAAAATAAAAACCTTTCTAAACCCCAGCACTCAGTCACCAGCCTGGTACAGTCACTGAATCTCCCAAGGGATCCACTTCCTTACCTATAGCCTGCTAAGATAGCATTCATGTCAGTTACTAGCGGAGGGGATTTGCTTACTATGCAGATGAACTGCCAGATACAAGAATGACTGTAGAAAGACCCCCTTGAGGTCAATATTCAAAGCCATCTAGATGAATACTCACAAATCATCCACCTAGATAGCAACTTTTAAATATATGGCCATTTATCCAGCTATAAATTAGCAGGATAAAAAAACAGAAGTGCTGTGGGGATGCTCCAGGGCATGATTAACTTATCCACCTAACTTAGCTGTTTTTCAGTTGTAACCGGATAAGTTAGCCAGATAAGTTCAGACCGGCTTCAGAGCCTTGTCTGGCTGGACAACTTCTTATTTAACTGGATAGCTGGAAGTGGGGGAGTGTGTATCTTGCTCCCATCAGGTTATTTTAAGGGGAGGCCCCACGCCACATCAGCACTGCAGGTGGGTGGAGGTGGGGAAGGGAAGGGAGGGGAGGCAGCCCGATGAGCATTGCTTGAGAAAACTGGGGCAGGGAGGGCCTAAACCGCACACCTGCGAACCCAAGCAGTTTTAATATGTAAGATAGGTTTGGGGGATGCAGGATGCACGGCCCAACAGGGCCATGTCGGACATTTTGGTGGGGGAGGAAGGGGATCTGGGCTGCTGGCCCCGTTATTTATTTATTTATTTATTTATTTATTTAGGCTTTGACAGCTGTACCTAACCAGATATCTATTGAAGATATCCGGATAAGTAGGAAGTTATCTGGACAGATAAGGCTGGATAAAAAACCTAACCAATTACAGTCAAACATGCAGCCAGATAACATCAGCTGAGTATATTCAGCGGGACGTTTATCTTGCTGAATATATGGACAAGTTTTCCAGCTAGCTTTAGCCGGATATCTTGTCCACTAACTGGCTTACTGAATATTGGCCGCCTCATGTTTTACATACACAGAGAGGGCTAATGTTTAAAGCTTCCAGCATTTTAATAAATGAGACTGGTCAGAATATAAACTGAAAGCTTAGCTTCAACCTTTGCCTTCCAACAAGATCATTTTGGACTTTGCACGGATTTTATCTTACATAAAATTATGGTTCTTATCTATTCCATTAAATGGAAGTTTTAATTATGTTGACATACATGCAGGGAAGTATTAATTGCCGAGTGCCGTGAGATGCTATCATGAAAGGTAAATGTGTTAAATATTTCATTGTGTCTTACAGATTCATTCAATGTAATACCAGTGCTTTTTAATATAAAGATGTGCAATGCTGAATTATATGAACATTTGCATGGTATTAGAAAATTATGTTTAATGAAATGATTTTATCTAAATCATAGTTTTAGCAGTCGTGAATTAAATGCTGAACTTGGAGTTTTATGGTGGTTTTAAACCATGAGTATTCAGGATAGCAGTTAATCCCACATTACCTTCGTGTGGACTCTGCTGACAAGGTTTATTGATATTAAGAACTTGTGATGTCAGAGTAGAATAGAAAACCACGAATTTAAGATATAAGATGCAATTAGTGTAAAACCTATTACTCTTTGACCGGTAACAATGTGCGTGTGTGTAAACTTTAAATGTATGCTGCCATAAGGAATAGATAGCGTAGTATAAATGTCCCACTGTAGCAGAAGACTAGATTATGTCAATAAGGATCTGTTTAATGTTTGGGTACTTGTCAGGTACTTGTGACTTGCATTGGCCACTGTTGGAAGCAGGATGCTGGGCTTGAAGGACCCTTGGTTTGATGCAGTATGGCATATCTTATGTTATGTAAACAGCTGGAGCATTGTGGAACACTGGACTCAGTTATCTCACTCAATAACAGATTTAAAGTTTTTCGTACTTGATGCGATCACGCCTCCCTTGCGAGGTGGGAATTATTCTGGTATTCTGTTTCGAAACGAACAGAGTTGGATTTACACTTTGGACACTGTAACTCCAAAGGATCTGAATAAGGAACTTGAATGGAGTTATTTCACCTGAATTGCCGAGCTTCACTTTCTGATTGGCTGAGATGTCTGCCTCTCTGATTGGCGCGTTCCTTCGCGTCAAAACGTTTTCAGCGTTTAAATCCCTCTATGCTGTAAGTTAAATGCGCTCCCTGTGAAGTTATACAGCCTGGAACACCAGTATGTGTATTATGCATTACAATGCTTTAATGTTAAGAATTTAACCCTTGGCTGGCCCTATAATATGTTTGGTCGTATTATAACTTTGTATTTACAGATTGGTGTCATATAAATTGTCCCTCCCGACGCAGCATACTTGGCAAAACACGGGGTCCGTGTCGGGGGACCCGTTAAAAAGTATCATTCTATACACAGTGGAGTTGCCATATATGAATTACTTGATGTATATTAAAAATTGACCATTTGGACACTTCTGCGCTTGTTGTGTATATCTTATGTTATAACATTGTGCAAAAAAATCCAAGAGCAGATAATTCCCACTCAAAATGACACAAATTGTAAGAAAAAGGAAATTCAGAAAAATAACCAATTATCGTGATCCTAATAACATCAAATAACCAAAACTTAATATACTTGTATAAATATGCATCAGTAAGCCTGATGGCGTACCCTTACACATAAGGGCCATCCGGACCTCTGCATCATTTGCGCTATATGAAAGTCTATTTTTTCAATTCTTTTTTCTTGCATTTAAAAATTCACATGATCCCGGCCGGGATCATTGTTACAACTCATATGTTTAATCATGTAAATTTTTAAATGCAAGAAAAAAGAATTGAAAAAATAGACTTTCATGTAGCGCAAATGATGCAGAGGTCCAGGTGGCCCTTACGTGTAAGGGTATACTGTCAAGCTTGCTGATGCGTATTTATACAAGTATATTAAGTTTTGGTTATTTGATGTTATTAGGACCATGATAATTGGTTATTTTTATGAACTTCCTTTTTCTTACAATTTATATCTAATGTTATGACAGGGTAATAATAATCTCTGGTCATGTGCTATTTCAAGAAGAGTATTAAGGGATGAACGATAGTGTGTCTCTGCTTTTCTACAGGTCTGTCTGGGGCCTGGTATTCTGTACATCCGATGTGGCGAGACTGCATAAAGAAATAAGGGTCAGACTTTAGACATAACTTTTAATTACTGAGATTCCCAGCAGAGGATTTAGGTTGTTCCTGCCCCGGGCACTGACAGTGCTGCTGCCCCCTCCTTTGTAGACAGATCAGACATTACCCGGTAGCATCTCGCTGGCCCAGCTTTTGTGCCACAGCTTCCTCAGGGCAGTGAAAGTTGCAGACGTGGGAGGAAGACCAATGCTGGCCGAGAACCTGACCAGCCTCACATGGACCGCCAGGGCTGTGAAACTGCTTGCATCAGTGGCGCATATAGCTATCATCTAATGGGGCAGCCAATGGAGCCCTGTGGCTTGGACACCCCACAACATTTTGCGACTTTTGAAACTTTGCTTCCCTAATGACAGGCCTGGGGATTCCCAGTCAAACTGTCAGAAGTGCATCTTCTCATGCCGTCTGCAGATAATAAGAGAACAATCCTTTAGTCAATTATTCCATGGCACCCTGGAACACATTTCCATTTCTACAGATTTTTTCTTAGAAACAATAACCAAGACTAAAATTACTGGGGAAATCAGTGAAGACTATCCTCCAGGGGAAGGTAAGTGGCACTATACATGCTTCTGCCAGTCTGCTCTGTTCATTGCTGTGTGGCCTCATTTGCAGGTACAGGATCCCAGACAGCACAGGACAGCTCTGCTGCACCGGTTTAACAGTTTTACACTTTGCTGCAATTATTGAGTTATGCAAAAATGCTTTCAGGTTTAGTTGTAAAATGCAACCCCCTCCTCCAAACAAAACTTGCAGCCCATGGTGGATTTGCCCCGTGAGTCTGTGAGCTGCTAGAGAATATTGTGAGGATGAGCTGAAATGTGAAGCAGTCATTGGTGAAGGAAGTCAATCGTTTTGGTGGATTGGGCTTTGCCCAAATTCTAAAGCATGTTAGCGTGGCTGAAAGGTCACGAATGACACACATAAAGCAGAGGAGTGACTGTACCTCTCTAAAGGACTGGTTTATGTGATGAGCCTGCTTTCTTTCCTACTGTAAGCCACATTTTCATGGCTGCTTCGGTGCATATGCCTGTCTTCCCTCTCCCCTCTCCAGAAGTCTTCAGGATGCATGTGGATTGCAAACCTGATTCTCAGCTGCTATTTTGCAGTCACTTTCATAGTCAGGATATCACAAGCCTTCAGTTTCATTGCAATTCTTGGTTAAAGCCCATGAATAAGATGTAAGAACATTGAGAAAAAAATGGAAACTCTTTAGGAGAGGTTATATTTTATACTGGAATTATGACTGTATAACTCTCAATAGAAACTGCTCTTTATGATTAATTTCTCACTCTGCCCTGTTATTACTTCTGCTGGACAGGGTGATGTTTTCTGACATTTGGTAATTCCAAGTTGCCATACTGTACAGAAGCACTTATATTAATTGATCTAATGCATAAAGTAACCCTAGCCAAGACACAGGGAGGCTGAAATGCTGGAGCCAGCTAGTTTCCTGCCTCCCCACCCCTCCTTTGTAATTACAAGAAACTTTTTGCATTAGATCAGTTGGAGTGAGTGCCTCTGACTTGTTTTGCCATTTGGCTATAGCTCTGAAGATGGTGGGGATCAAGCATCAGACACACAGGCTGCCGGGCTCCTCAGTGTTGGAGGCAGACAGGAGGGGGATGTAAATGGTCAGATGCTGTTGAATGGCGTTTATAAACTATTTTGTTGGCAAGTCTTTTGTTCAGCATTTCCTCACCTTGTCAATATTTACTCATCAGATTGATACACGTTTTTGACAGCCAGACTCTGCTCCTGTTTTTCACAAGGCAATATTTCTGGGATATAGCATGACAGCGATCACTTTATTGAGCTGTTATTGGGTCAGATATATCAAACATTGTATTCCAGCACTACAATTGTTCCAGATTCCTCAGTGAAAATGTCCTGGTATTCAGCTGGAGGTGGGGGGCAGGGGGTGAGTGGGAACCACAAGGTCCAAACTGGAGCACGTTCTGCATCGGAGAAAAACTTCAGATCTGTTTCATTATCTCCTCCTAGTGCATTTTGTCTGATGCTAACAAAGGGTGACTAACAGCATGTAAAACATTAAAGAGAGCCGACTGGGAATCTCGGAAGAGTTTACAAGCCAACAGGACAGTATGCAGGGAAAGGTCAGATCATGTGACTTCACTGGCTGACATGGCTCCTACAGCATCTTTTGTTTTGTGAACCCTGTCACCTCATGCAAGACTAGAGCACTTCAATGCCAAACCATGTGGTATCCATCTTGCCTGTCTTTGGTTTATTCTGAATTTTTCCTATGAAGAAGAAAGTTCAATGGTTGGATCTTTGCAGACTCTCACAGTTCCTTTGCCTTGGGAACACAATTTATCAAAATTCAACATAAATTCCTGAATCTCACATAAGCCTGAATACCTGGAGATAATTGTCCTGTAGTAAACTTCTCATGTTGGGAATACAATCTTGGGGCAAGCTAGAATATTTGGCTTTGACCTATGGAGACTTACGTCTGTACAGGATTTCTTGCATACCTCTAACTTTTGCATAACAGGGGCCTGTACATTAGAAACTGTTCATAGGAGTCTAACTGTGCCAGAGAGCTAGCCCCTCACCCAGAAATCTGCAGCCTGTTTGTACTGTGCTGGAAAGTCAACAGTATAATTACAATGATCTTATCTGATTTTTTCCTCACTAACGGGCGAATTTTCAAAGCCCGGCACGCACAAATCCCGGGGGATATGTACAGAAGTGCTGGGCTGTCTCAAAGGGGCGGGCCAGAGGGTGGGGTATGGGAAGGGGTTAGGGGTTAGGGAGGAGAGGGGAAAAGGTAGGAAGGGTAGTTAAGGGGATAGGAAAGTTCCTTCCCAGTCCTCTCCTTAATTGGAGCGGACTGGGAGGGAACTGGGAAAGGCCACGATGCATCGCCGCACATATTTTTTAAAAAATCCACCAATTTGCTCACGTGACACAACACCCGTCTGCACATGTGTGCCGATATTAAAATCGGCTGGGCATGTGCACGTGGAAATCATATTTTATAACATGCGTATGGTAACGCATGCATGCTATAAAATTGCCCTGTTTGAAAATCTATCCCTAAGAATAGAATCAAATGAAAACTTACTTACTTGTGGGCAAACTGTACTGCCATATGGGATAAGCTGAAAGATCTGTTCCATAAATCCTTGGAAATGGGAGTGGTGCCTCAAGGTTGGAGAAAGGAAGTGGCGTTCCTGCTTCACAAAAATGGTAGCCTGGAATCTGCAGGCTGGATAGCCTTACCTCCCTCATGGGAAAATTAATGGAGATGCTGCTGAAGGAAAGGAGAGTGACCTATCTGTAATGCAATGGGTTGCATGATCCAAGGCAATATTATTTTACTATAAGAAGATCATGTCAGACAAATCTGATTGACTTTTTTTTGCTAACTAGAGAATTAGATCAAGGAAGAGCACTTGAAGTGATATATTCTGGATGTCAGCAAAGCTTGTGATACTCATGGGAGACTCATGAACAAACTGAATAGCATTGGAATGGGTCCCAAGGTGGTGGAATGGATCAGAAATCGGTGAGTACTTCTTAATGGAACTTACTTTGGAAGGAAGAGTGAAACGTGAAGTGTCTCAGGGATCGATTCTGGGGCTGGTTCTATTCAATAGCTTTGTGAGCGATATTAGAGAAGGGTTACAAGGAAGCGTGTCTTTGCAGATGACACTAAGATTTGCGACAGGATAGACACCAATAGGAGTAGAGAATGAAAAGTGGTCTAAGAAAACTTGAGGTGTGGTCAAAGATTTGGCAGTTAGGATTCTTCTTGGTGTTTGGGTACTTGCCAGGTTATTGTGACCTGGTTTGGCTTCTGTTGGAAACAGGATGCTGGGCTTGATGAATCCTTGGTCTGACCCAGCATGGAAATTTCTTATGTTTTTATGTTTTTAAGTGCAGAGTCATATATTTGGGTTGCAGAAATCCAAAGGAGTTCTAGTAATGGTGAGTGAATGTCTGATGTGCACAGATTGGGAGAGAGACCTGCAGTGATAGTGTCTGAAGTTCTGAAGACAGCAAAGCAATGTGACAAGGCCAGAGGGATGCTGGGCTGCATAGAGTGAGGCACAACCAGCAGGAAAAAAGAGGAGGTAATGCCTCTGTACAGGTCCTCATCTGGAGTACTGTGCTCAATTCTGGATACCATATCTCAAAAAGGATAGAGACAGGATGGAAGAAGTCCAGAATGGTGTGGGGCCTGCAGCAGAACAGTTATGAGTTGAGATTGAAGGACCTAAATATGAATACACTGAACAGAGTTGATATGATACAGGCTTAAATATCTGAAAGGTATTAATGTGCAGAAATCAGACTTTTTGTGATGGAAAGAAAACTGTAGAACAAGGGTTCATGATATGAAGCTCTAAGAGTGTCGAGTAAGCACCAACACCAGGAAGTATTTCTTCATAGAAAGGGTGCTGGATGCATGGATTGCCCTCCCAGAGGGAAGATGAAGACAAAGATGGTAATGGAATTCAAAAGGGCATGGCATAAACACAGAGGATTCATAGTGGCTGAATAATGAAGAAAAGGTAACTTGTGTTGACTGGGATAACCTGCACAATTACCCTAAGAATAAATTAAATAATAGACTGCTGGGCAGACTGGATAGTCCACTTGGGTCTTTTTCTGCTAACATGTACTAACATCTCTTGGGTGAAGGAAGATCAGAAAGTAGAATGAGAGTGAACCCATTGAAGAACCACTGCAGCAACCTTCTCTATCTCTCCATCTCTCCCTGCAACACAGCAAATGCCAGCAGAGGCACTGACTATATAGGAAGACAGACCTGGGAGTAAGCCATGCATATCCAGCATGGCTCTCTGCTTCAACGGCATGGGAGAAAGACTGATATATCACGCATTTCCAGCATAGCTCTCTGCTTCAACGGCAGGGGAAAAGAAAAACAACCAATAAGGGCTGTATAACATAGTCTGGGTAAAACAAATAAGCATGGGTGTAGCTTGCTTATTGCGGCGGTTACTACCCCTACTACCCCTAACTAATCAAGCTTGATATTTCACTTGGATGCAGCTCCATCACTGCTCTCTGCATTAATGGTGGGGGTGGAAGGGAAATAGAACCAAGAGCTAAGAGAAACAGATAAATATGAGAGAAAAAATGTGTGAGGCTTGCTGGGCAGACTGGATGGGCCGTTTGGTCTTCTTCTGCCGTCATTTCTATGTTTCTATGTAAGCATCCAGCAGATGAAAGAAAGACTAAATTCCCAGACTAGAGAGAATGAGGGGGATACTTTCCTTCATATTATTCCATGTATCACAGGTAAATGCACACATCCCAGTCCTAGCCTCTGATTCTCCTGTCTCAGTTGTCCTTTACCTCATCTCATAGAAACTACACAGAACCTCTGAACACCACGCTAGGCATTACCAACCCATCTGAATCTGAAATATTCTCTACACTGCAGCAGCCTAGAAAATGTAGGATCCCAAGCCCACCAGAGTGGCAAACTGTGCATCTTATTAGATACATAAAGGATTTGAATAAGTGAAAATTCCTACTTATGTTAATACATGCTCTTGGTACATTACATGTTAAGGCCACAGACTGAGTAAGCCCAGTAGCCAGGCACAAATGGGCAGGCTGTGCAGATCAAGGGGTCCTTATCTGCTGCCGTACTTTTCATGTCACTGCGCACGCATTCAGTGCAAGGGCTACAAGAGAACCAAATGTGCACAAGGTGGCCCGCTTTCTCAGAGAGAGACAATGCCAACAGCAGAGAGTAACAAACAAAACAAAGTTGCTTTTTATCTTTCTAACAGGTCGATACAGTAACGTGCAGTTAAAGATTTCCCGTCTGTAACGAGCTGGGAGCGCACAATACAGAAGAGTAAGGCGATCCGGCAATACAGTCTCCAGTTTCACGCGTCCTTAGCGCTTCCTAAAATAGACACATAACCCTTTCCGCACCCAGCATGTAAATGATGTGTAAATGAACGAATTAGTTGTATAATGAAGGAATTAGCTATTCCCCTCCAATACTGTAATGGGCGCTGATATTATCTCCTTAGTAACCCGCTGTTTTGCCGCGGCCTTAACGTGTTAGTTTACCGCCTCCCCCTAGTAGGAGTTAGGACTGTGAGTCTTGTAACAAATCCATCGACACCACTTAAGATACTCAAACACAATAAAAAACAATTTAAAAAAAAGCGATAGATGATCGAGAAAATGTAATGCTGTGGGACACATAAAACCTGTCAGAAAAAAAAAAAAATTTAAATACCTCTCACTTTCCGAATCGTGCGGTCATCCAGGCAGCGGCGGGAGCCGGAGGGCCGCGTGGGTCCAGGTGGCCGGCGGCGGGAGCCGGGTGTTCCATCGAGGCCGTGGGCGGATGGGCGCGTTTAATCGAGGCCGCGGGGGCGGTTGGGCGCGCGTTGGTTTCAGGCGGGCGGCAGCGGCGGCGGGATCCGGGTGGGCGCGTGTTTAATCGAGGCCGCGGGCGGATGGGCGCGTGTTTAATCGAGGCCGCGGGGGCGGGTGGGCGCGCGTTGGTTTCAGGCAGGCGGCGGCAGCGGCGGCGGGATCCGGGTGGGCGCGTGTTTAATCGAGGCCGCGGGCGGATGGGTGCGTGTTTAATCGAGGCCGCGGGGGCGGGTGGGCGCGCGTTGGTTTCAGGCGGGCAGCGGCAGCGGCGGCGGGATCCGGGTGGGCGCGTGTTCAATCTAGGCCGCGGGCCGGGTCGCACAGGCGCGCATTCATTCATTGCCGGTGGGGGCTGCCGGAGGCCGCTTTCGCCTCCGGCTCCTCCGCCTGAATGGGTTGCGCGGGCATAACCCTTCCCTATCGCTTCACAGCCGCGGCATGCATTTGCATGCAATTAGAAGAGAGTATCGGGGACTTAGTGAAGAGAACTGTGCGTGCGGGGAGGAAGGGTGCGCCTGACACTGCCGCACTGTTTCTACCGCGGCCTTACTGTATCGACCTGTAAGTGTGCTGTGGAGAAAAGTTCTTTTGTGGCTTGCTATGGTCTGGCTCATCTTTTGCACTGCACATGGATTGCAGGCAGAAGGCCAGCTGAATATACGCTGCTCCTTTCTAATGTGAAGATAAGAGGACACATGTGGAGATGGAAGTTAGAAAGCTATAGAACCAACTACTGCACAGCTAAATCCCTAGCATGTGGTGACAGTGAGCCAGCAGGTAGGAAATCGTGCTGCACTTTTCACAATACCAGCAAAGTAGCAGCTGTTCCCAGGGAGCAGTGTTTAGGAGTTTGACAACAGAGCGGTCTATCACTTATCCTTCTGTTGATAGCGAGAATGCCCTGATAGCCTTCTGTGGCTTCCATGAGAAAGACAATTTGTTCAGATTAGAACTCAGAGCCTGGATTAGTGCAGGAGTGTTTAGCACTATTCTCCCTGCCTCAGGAATGGTGATAGGGTGGGAGTCAGTATATTACTTACTGTTTTCCCTGCACTAACATTTTCCTAAAAGATGCTGATTCTACAGCTGCCAGATGTGCTAGGAACAGTTCTCCTTACGGAAGTGACATGTTATTTCTGAGATGTGTTTAGATGTTAGCAATCCAGGAGATGACTATGCCAGACTGTTTCCCTAATTAGTCTTCACAGTTCTGTCAGGTTGTGAGACTTCTGCATTTTGTTTACAGTTTTTGAAACGTATTTCTTTAAAAAAATGTAAAGATACCAATATACCTCTTACTAAGATGATTTTAAAAGAGAGTATGACTTCCTGTTACTACATAATCATGCAGCTCTTGTTTGGGTGCCCAGGACTAGCACATATTACACTGGGCTAACCATAGGAGCCAACTTTTGAAAATGATTAGGAGTGCCAGTGTAAGCTGGGTAAATGTACTTCTGTTAGAAGACTCCTGTGGCCGAGTAGTGTAGTCGTGTGGCAGCAAGGTAGTCAGATGTTAAATACAGAAATACTATTTACCGCTTAAAAATCATTGGAATAACCAATTCAAATCAATTCAAACTCTCAATTTTATTTATATTTCTCATTAAAAAATAAATTATTAGTTTTATATACGATTAATATATATTATTTCCTTATAAGATTAAAATTTCATGAACTATTAAAATACAGTCACAAATAAGAATTGTTTTATTACTCTATATATATTTATCACTTTACTTATATATTTCTTTTAATTAACCCAAGTATGAAATTACTATTAAATGTGAGAGTTCCTCAGAGTTCATCAATGCAACAGTCACTTATCTGTTTTTCTTCCTTCTTTTCTTTTATCTTTATTGCTGCTTTTTCGTTGCTGGCCAGTTCTTCTTTCTTTTCTTTTATCTTGAAATCTTCCTCCTAAACTTAATCTTAAACAACTTAAAAGGAAGCAAAACTAACTCCCTTCACTGTTCCAGGATCTTCTGCATACTACAACAAGTAAGTCACTTGTTGTTTTATTTCAACTTTATATTCTAACTAATAATAAAAAAAAATATATAGTTCATAACCCTAGCACTACTGTTTCAGAACAGACAATATATATCATACTTTACACTTACTATCACACCTTTATCACACCTTTACACTTACTATCAATCATACATTCACTATAACTGCACTGTAACTGCACTTATCCACATTAGTTAGGCCTTGATTTGAGAGGACTGGCTTAACAGGTCCTTCTCCATCAATGATCAGGCACCAACTGCTCTGATTCTGTAACTCTCTTTTTCCTTTCTGTCTGCTTGGTCTCAATACTTGATGACATCATAGCGCCAAATAGTCCTCAGAGCTGATTATTTTTGTCTTTATACTATGCTTATTCTTTCTCTTTTTATTTTTCCCTGCAGTATCTGACTTCAGTTGATTTTTATGTAATCTGAATGTCTTAAGTCTCTGTGAAATTTAAATTCCTACACTATGCTTTGTCTAACTCAGTGGTCCCCAACCTTTTTTGCACCAGGGACTGGCTTCAAGCAAGACCATTTTTCCATGGACCAGCAAGGCGGGGTAGGGGTGGGGCAGGGTTATGGAGGGGGTTGGATTTTAGTGCATACTTATCATTTAATTATGACATTTATAATGTGAATGTGACTCAACTCACCATAGGTTCTCACATGCATGACACACTGACCCATGATCGTCACTGGGCTAGATGTAAAAGTATAGTTTGTATCCACGGGAACCCTCCTGACCCACAATAATGGATGTAAAGCAGAATTATGACATT
This sequence comes from Rhinatrema bivittatum, assembly GCF_901001135.1. Taxonomy (NCBI): domain Eukaryota; kingdom Metazoa; phylum Chordata; class Amphibia; order Gymnophiona; family Rhinatrematidae; genus Rhinatrema; species Rhinatrema bivittatum. Next base: position 10,177,793 of record NC_042629.1, on the reverse strand, counting down.
CCCCATACAACTCACCCTACAAAAAAGATATTCTGGTTTCTGTGTCATCTTAGTAACAGCAACTCAAACTCCTTCTACTTCCAGGCACAATAGCCCTACTTATGAAAAGACAGCAGTTTACCACCAATGCATGTCCTCTTGAGAAAACACAACAAATAAGACTGATACAAATGCTTACATGCTAGTAAAATATCTTATTTCGGTAACTGACACAGAACCGACCTAACATACTCCCAGGATCTGTAGTAATGCACATAAACTAATCCGCACACAGTTACACCTGTATTATGGAATACACTCAAACAGGAGCAACCCTATCTATGAAAAGGCAACACTACAAATATTAAATCAGGTCCTAAAAACCAATACACTTCTTATTAGGAAAACAGAACTAGCAAGCAGCTATAGATCCCCACAGAGAAATAACTGTAATTTTAATTTCAAGCACTTTTATTATTTTATCTTTAAACAATTTTATTGGGTTTTCCAAAACAAACAACAATTGTAGGGGAGGGTGGTTTCAGATCCCTCCCCTACCACAATGTCGAACAAGTCCCACCCCCCTCCCCCCACAGTGTATGAGTCACATCAATGAGTTGATAGAGGAGAATGGCCAGTTCGACCAAATAGCAAGGGTCGCCCAGTCCGTTAAGTCGTGTGGCCCTTTAATCGTTCAGCACAAGACTCTGCGCCCGGTGGGATAGTTGTTGAAGATACGGATTCCAGATATTGAGGAAGAGTCGTCGTCGCTGAGGAGAGCCGCGTGCCGCCATGCTTTCCATCCTCATCAAGGAGTGCATTTGGTTTCTCCAAACCCAAAAAGACGGGGCATCCGGGGAACGCCAAACCAGTAATATGGTTTTCTTCCCCACCAGGCTCGCCTTCTGTAACAACAGGCGTGAACCAGGATCTCGGACTCGGATCGGGGATATGAAACCAAATAAGAACCATAGGGGAGAGACAGGTAGCACTATGTCGAGTATGTCTTCCATATAGGCAATCACCTTACGCCAAAATCTATACACTGTGGGACACGTCCAAAAAACGTGGGAAAGAGTGCCCACAGTACCCTGACACCGGGTGCACATTGGCGATGAGGCAATAGTCAATTGAAAAGCCACCTGAGGAGACACATATGCCCGACTCAAAAATTTAAGTTGCATCTCCCGAAAATACAAGTTGGTCGAGATCCTAGTTATACGCCTAAAACACGTACGTAAAATAAGAACTGTTAAGCAAAAATCCCCATCTCTATTCCATCGAGCCACAAGGCAAGAATGGACATCCACCTCCGTCAGACGTTGCAATGTCTTGTGATAACTGGAAAGGGAGGGGGTGCGAGCACTGGCAAAGTGGAATATGCTGTCCAACGCTTGAAACTGGGTTATACTCTTAGAGGCCTCCGGCAAAGTTTGCATGTAGTGGCGCACTTGCAGGTATGGGAAAACCTGATTACCCCCTAAATGGTAAAGAGTCCGAAAATCAGAGAATGGCATAAAGGTCCCCTCCTGAGTCCACAAGTGGCCCACGCGAGTGACACCCTTGGCCTCCCATCCCTGAAACATGACAGATTGGGAACCCGACAGAAATTCATCATTCCCTCGGAGTGGAAGCAGATAGGCGCAGATCGAAGGGATCTGCAGTAGTTTCGTGAGGCGCGCCCAAGTCTGTCGCAGGGGTTTAATAAGAGCTGTTTGAGTGAGAAACGAAGGAAGGTGGCTGGAGCCTGCCTGCACCACATAAGAGGGGGTCCTAGGAAACATGAGAGCTTGGTCTACTGATATTGGCGCATAGTGTGAGGTATCCAAGAGCCAATTACGTAAGAGCCGCATATTACAAGCCAGATTATAGCGAGCCAGGTCCGGGACTCCCAGGCCCCCCGCCCTCCAGTCGTTCTGCAACCATTTTAAGGGAATACGAGCTCTTCCGCCTTTCCACAAAAACCTGCGCAATGCGCTGTTCAGGGCAGCAAGGTCCCTCCGTTTGAGCAATAAGGGGAGGTTTTGCAAAAGATATAGCCATTTCGGGAGCAAAATCATCTTAAAGAGCGCAACCCGCCCCGCCACCAAAAGCGGCAAGGACCTCCAACGGGCCAGGGTCTCCCGAGTCTGACGCAATAAGCGGGGAATATTGGCCTGATATACTTCTTCCGGGTTTGCAGGAACATAAACCCCCAAATATCGAAGGCTGTCACCCGCCCACTGTAAGGGGAACGGGGTTGGCCAGGAGTCCCGCAAGTCCGGTGGATGGGCCAGCACCGAAGACTTGGATTCGTTCAATTTCAGCCCGGAAAATGCCCCAAAGGACCCAATTAAGCGGAGGAGTGGGGGTAATGAAGAATGGGGTTTGGTGATAAAAACTAGCAAGTCATCCGCAAAGGCAACATACTTAAAGATGTCTGGGTCCATACGAACGCCCCGAATCTCCCGAGTGTCATTTATGGCGTGCAATAGGGGCTCTAACTGTAGTAAAAACAACAGGGGGGAGAGAGGACAGCCCTGTCGGGTACCGCGTTCTACGGGGAAGGAATCAGACAGGGCTCCGTTAGCAACGATGCGCGCCATTGGTGCGGAATAAAGAAGCTGAAGAGCCTGGAGAAAGAAGCCCTCAAAACCCATTCGGCCTAACACTAAGAAAAGGTACCCCCACTCCACCCTATCAAACGCCTTCTCCGCGTCAAAACTGATGGCCAAGTAAGATTGAGACATCTGGCGGCTCATAGTCATGGCCATCAGAATTTTTCGGATATTGGCGAGCGCATAGCGCTGGCGGATGAAACCTGCCTGGTTGGCCCCAATCAGTGTTGGCAACTGAGACGCCAGCCTATCCGCCAGTATTTTGGCCAGCAGCTTATGGTCATAATTAAGGAGAGAAATAGGGCGGTATGATTCTGGCAGGAGAGGGTCCCACCAGCCTTGGGGATTAAAATAATGTGTGCCAAATTAGAATGATCGGGGAAGGACCCCTGGGTCACCAACGCCGAAAACATAGAGGCCAAGGGTTGCGTCACCTGGTCCACCAATGCCTTAAAAAATTCCGCGGCAAAACCATCGGGTCCTGGGGCTTTATGGTTCTTAGAGTGGTGAATGGCAAGGCGCACCTCCGTTTCTGAAATAGGAGCATTTAGCTGTTCCCTCTGGGCTTGCGTCAAACAGGGGAGGGACAAGGACTCGCAAAACCTCTGGCAGCTCTCTGGGTCCCACCCGCCGGAAGCATATAGAGAAGAGTAGTACTCCCGGAAACTTTTAAGAATAGATGGCGTGTCCTTAACCACTGTCGTGTGAGACCTACGCACCGCCGGAATAAACCTACTGGACTGGGAAGATTTAATTAGGTTGGACAGCATCTTCCCCGCCCTGTTGCTGTGTAGATACAGTTTGAACTTGTAATAAAGATAACTTTTTTTCGCCCTTTGATGTATGAGGGAGTTAAGAGCGTGTTGATGAGACATGTAAGAGGCTCGTGCTTCCTGCGTACGTAACCGAGATAAGCGACCTCGGGCTTGGGTCACCTGGGAGCTTAGCAAGAGGATCCTGCGGTCCAAGGTTTTCCGCCGGTGGGAAACGTAGGAAATTATTTCGCCCCGCAGGACCGCTTTAGCAGTGTTCCAAAATAAAAGCGGTTGTGAAACATGATTTTGGTTGTTTGTCACATATTCTTTCCATTTCACCGCAAGAAATTCTTTAAATTTTTCATCTTGGACCAAGAAATATGGGTAACGCCAGATTTTAGGGGCAAAAGAGGAGGGGGACAACCCCATGTCCAACCACACCGGAGCGTGGTCGGAGATGACAATGTTGTCGATACCCGCATCCAAAACCTGGGAAAAAGCATGGGCACTCACAAGAAAGTAATCAATCCGTGAAAAGGAAGCATGAGCTCTAGAGAGATGGGTGAAGTCACACTCCGTGGGGTGCAACGTCCTCCACACATCCAATAAGTGGAGTTGTGTTTCCAACATATTCGGGCCCTTGCCCCTGCCCGCCTCCCAGGCGCGGCTGTGGGAGGCATCCAAGTGTTGGTCCCTGATAGTGTTAAAGTCACCCCCCACAATTAAGATCTCCGACAGGTAGGGCAACAAGTGGGAATACAAGCTCTGATAAAAACGAGGGTTATAGACATTAGGGGCATACACATTGCAGAACACTACTATTTGATTAAACAATGTGGTAACCAAAATTAAATATCTCCCCTGTGGGTCCTTGATTTCCCTGCTTACAGTGATAGGAAGTTGTTTGCGGAGCAAGATTGCCACCCCCGCCGACTTTGAATTTGCCGACGCATACCGCACTTCCCCCACCCAGGTGCGCCTAAGCTTCTCGTGTTCCTTATCAGTAAGGTGTGTCTCCTGCAAGAACACCACCGCTGGCAATTGCTTATTCAAGAAAGAAAGCACTTTAGCGCGCTTAATTGGAGAATTGAGGCCACATACATTCCACGACACGAGCCGTGTGGTATTACTCATAGCTTAGGGTGAAGTAGGATTTAATGCCACAAAGGAAACTGATGTTGGCAGTGGCGACCCTCCCAGCCGAGGCCCCCACTACCCACCCCTTATCCCAAACCAAGCGAACCCTACTTAAGCGTGCTACTGTTAGCCTGACCCATCCATCCATCCACTGCTGTCTCATACAATCACTCACCCTCCCTCCCACCGTCCCCCAACTCCCTACCCACCCCCCCTCCCCCCCTTCCCCTGAAACTTAGTAACTATCCCTCCCCCCAATCTCCCCTCCCCCATCTCGGTCAACTGACTAGGTCCTCCACCTAAGGAGGCCATGGGGATCCAGTATTGATGTGTCAAGGACCCCACTCTAAGATTATGCAGAACAGTTGCGTTAGTAAAACAAAACAACCTACAACGTGGTTCGTCCCAATTCGGGAAAGACAAGAAATGAACAGTGCGGACCAACAAAGGTAGGGTTCATCTTCGCAGTTAGTCCCACGCAAGGAGTCAGTTTGTGCGGTTTCGGAGCAAACCGTAGCAAAGACCTGGGAAAAAGAGAAAAAAAGAAACAAAAGCAGAAGCCTGGTCTGTGGTTGCACAGCCATCCGGAGCGATGCCCCGCATCTTCGGTGCTGTCGGTGTCACGCCAGGTATCTGCTGAGAGAGCAACTAGGTCCCAAAAACAGTCCCAGAGAGGTATGCACCACCGTAACAAACCCAAAAGTGGCAGCCAGGGCCCAACACTAGGAGCAGGCCCTCTCCCAGCTGCCTGGGCGGGAAAGACAAATGAAGTTCAACCGCTGTTCACAAGGCCCAAAGGGGCGCAAAAAAAAAAAAAAAAACCCCACCACAGCGCGTGCGAGAGCACTCACTTGTCCATCTTGTCCATAAAGGCTTGCGCCTGCTCCGGAGACTCGAAGACATGCGGTTTGTCCCCCTGCCATATCCGCAGGCGAGCCGGAAACACCAGGGAGAATTTTATACCCTTATTGTGTAGCGTGGTGCAGAGGGGGGTAAAGCTGCGTCGGGCGCTCGAAACGGCAGCAGAGAAGTCCTGAAACACCCGTATGGGCTTACCCTGATACTGCAAGTCCGATTTGGTCCGAGTAGCCCGCCAAATTTCTGCCTTGTGCGCCGAATTAAGGATCTTGGCGATCACAAGTCTGGGACGCCCTGAGCCCGCGTTCCGTGTCCCAAGCCGGTGGGCCCGTTCAACAACGAGCTTTCCCTGTAGGTGGGGGAGGGCCAACTCCTCCGGGAGCCAATCTGACAGTAATCGGCAGAGAGACTGATCTGCAACATCCTCGGGGAACCCCAGGAATCTCAGGTTATCCCGCCGGGCACGATTTTCAAGCTCGTCCACTTTACTCTGCAAGGCTTGAATGCTTTTGTCCCGGGCAGCCATGCTTGCCGAACACGCGGCCGCACCATCTTCCAGCCCCGAGATGCGCGCCTCCGCCTGCTCAAGCCGGGGTTGTAGGGTAGAAAGGTGCTCCCTCACCTCCCCTAATTGCTCGGTAATATGCGCTAACTTCTCGTCCAGCGCCTCATGGATCACTGCTTTGATATCCGCGAGCGTGGCTGCTGTTGGGGAAGCAGGGGCCTCAGTCTCTCCGGCAGACGCCATTTTGGAATCGGGAGCTCTGGTTTTTTCCTTTTCCCTTTTGCCTCCCTTCACGGACATCACCAAGCTCGATCTTTGCAGCGATCGGGTGCCCAACATATGCGGTTTCTCTGGCTGGGTCACGAACCAAATGGAGCCGGTTAGACGCGGTGAAATTTAGCGCGGTGGGTAGAGTGGGTCCCGGAGCTTGCGAGAACACGTCTCACCTGCTCAGCACATCACGTGACCCCCCAGAGAAATAACTGTAAAACTATACTAATAAGCAGAATAAATGTTTCAAAACAGCTATGAACAGAATAACATCCAACAATTAAAAACTCATAAAAACTATTAAACATTCTCCAAACACCAATAAAATATTTCAAAAAAGCATACATCACATAATTAAAATGGCAGTCAATCAAGAAAAATAAACTTAAAAAGCCACCTTTACTTACCCCCTCCAGCAGCTCTCCTACTCCCCTTCCATGCAGGCCGTGGCACACACCAGAAGCAGCAGTAGAAGCTAAGCTCTATACTCATGGTCCTCTTCCTTAGTGCCCATGTCTCTCTCTCTCACACACACACCATACCAGTCATGCCCCCATGACCAGTTTCTGTCTCTCATACACCAATCATCTCCCAAACAGTCTTTGGCACACACACACCAGTCACCTTCCTGAACAGTTTCTCTCCTGCCATACACACACACAGGCTTCCCACTCCCGTGTTCTACTTACATATATGGGCTTCTCGCTCTCATAATCACTTTCTCTGTTTCACACACACACTCACCAGTCTCTCACTCCCATGCTTGTTCTCTCCACATGCACAGGCTTCTCATTTCCATAATCACTTTCTTTCTCTCTCTCACACACACCAGTCACCTAATCTCTCTCATGCATACACACACACAGGCTTCCCATTCCCATGTTCTCTTTCAGATATACAGGCTTCTCACTCCCATGCTGTGTCTCACACACACCCAGGTTTTTCACTCCCATGCTCACTCTTCACATGCACAAGCTTCTCATTCCCATAATCACTTTCTTTCTCTCTCACACACATACACACAAATACACACCAGTCACCTGATCTCTCTCATGCATACACACACAGGCTTCCCACTCCCATGTTCTCTTTCAGATATACAGGCTTCTCCCTCCCATGCTGTGTCTCACACGCACCCAGGTTTCTCACTCCCATGCTCACTCTCTTCACATGCACAGGCTTCTCATTCCCATAATCACTTTTTCTGTTACACACACACACCAGACTCTCTCTCATTTCCATGCTCGCTCTCCACGTGCACAGGCTTCTCATTCCCTGAATCACATTCTTTCTCTCACATTCACACACACCAGTCTCTTTCTCTCACACACACCGTCACCTTACCAACCAGTCTCTCTCTCTCATGCATGCACATACAAACAGGCTTCTCACTCCCATGCTCTCTCACATAATCAGGCTTCTCACTCCCATGCTTTCTTTCACACACACCCCCCCCCCCCGACAACACCAGGCTTCTTACGCCCATGCTTTCTCACATACCCAGATTTCTTACTTCCATGCTTTTTCTCTCTCACACACACACACATCAGTCACCTCCCTGAGCAATCACTTTCATTGTCTCTTACCTATACAAACACACACATCAGTTCTCTGACCAGTTTCTCTCAATCACACAGGCTGGCTGGCTGGCTGCTTCTCTCTCTTTCACTTACTTCCTCTCCCCCCCCAGCACAAATAGTAGCTGCAGCAGCCTCCTCCTCCAGCCCCCGCAGGCCAAGAAAGAAGAATCCCATCGGCCGTGGGAGGCTCATGCTGCTGTCTCCTTTCCCGATTATCGTCTGCTTCAATTGCTCGGGGGCTGCTGCTGCTGCCGCCGCTGCTACTTTTCCACGCGGCACGGCCTTTCTCCTTCCCGCGCACCGCACTGTGTATCACTTCCTGTTCCGGGGGGGGGGGGGGGGGTGCAGGCGCGGGAAGAAGAAAAGGCCAAACGAGGGTGCCACAGCTTCTTCTAGCACTGCTGCCGTTCCCACTGGGCTTGAACGTGCTGATAGCCCGGTGGCAACGGCAACAGGGAAGGAAGAGCAACGGGAGAGACTGGGAGCACGCGACACACCAGCCGGTGCTTGGCGGCGCTGTGGACCGGCAAAAAACCCCCAACAGCCCGGTCCTGGTGGTTGGGGACCCCTGGTCTAACTTCTGTACACTTTTGCCAGCCTACTCACTGGTAACCAGGGAAACCAGTGATGCGTCTCCTAGGATACGCTATCTCTGCCTAACCTGATCATCCAGTGCGCATGCAACCTTGATGATGATGCAGTGGGTGATTCCAATCAACTTTCTTATGTTATAAAATAGTGTAGTTTAATGAGGAACCTAAAATTCCTTCCTGAGAAGTTTCATTGTATTTAATTATAGAGGTATCCTTTTTTTATCCTGAATATTATTTCCTGTTTGTGCTTATTAGCTTCTATTTTCCTCACTTTTACTTAGACTTGCTAACCTTCCCCCCCCCCACAGTACTTGCAATTCTTGTCTGAGTGATGACGTCACTGAAGTTCCTGCACCCTCCTTTCTAACCTGCTTTCCCCTATCCAGCAGCTCCACGCCAGCCTCCAGAACAAACTAAGAGATAAAAATACCTAAATCACCCTCAGCAGTGACAGCAGCAGGAGGTCAGCAGCTTCTTCTCTTCTCCTTTCTTTTATATTCTCATCTCAAAAGGAGATCACTGTCAGCAGTGTCAGTCTTTCTTTTTTTAATTATTTAAGCAGACCATTGATAGTAGCTCAATCCTCACGGTTTCTCTCTTCATCTGTTTATTCCTCCTCTGCCTTGTTCTCTCCAGTGCTTGTTGTCACTTCCTGAAATGTTTTCCATCATTAGCTCTGACCCACCTTGGTCCGGAGGCCTTTGCATTCTGAGTGCACGTCCTGCTCATTGCCACAGACACTAATCAGTAGCTGATCACCGGTCAACACAGCGCTGCTGCTGGCTTCACGGGCCCTCTCTCTCTCCTCAGTTCCGCATGGCCTCTGCCTCTGGCAGTCCCTCATAGCAGGACTGGGTGCTGCCTTCAGTCTCTGTCCTGCTACTGTCACTGCCTCTGGCACAACTCTGGCCACCAGAACATCTGAACCTTCTGGACTCCACTTGTGCAACTACAGGACAGGTAAGTCTTCTATTATTTTATTTTATTTATTGTACTCTGTATATCCCTTTACACCAGCTCAACACAAATCCCAGCAGCCCCAGCAAAACATTAAAAAAAAAAAAAAACCACAGTGAGCCATGAGTGTGACTGATCAGCCTGTATTTAAATGTCCAATTATTCTTCTCCCAAGCCCAGCTCATCCCCAGCAGTCTCCCTTCCAGCCTATGCAGGCTCTCCCCACCACTCTCTCTCAAACCTTCCCTTTTCTCTCACATTCTCCTAAGCTATTCTTCCTCCTCTCCCCGCCTTATCTTCCTCACTCACTCTACACTTTTTAAATTCTCTTCCTCCTGTATTAGCTACTTTGACTTTTATATTTGGGACTCCTTAACTCTCCATGTCATGTTATACAAAATAATTCATCTGCTTTCATTGTTCCTACAATCTGATTTACTAAGGTGTTTTTCCCCATTCTGGGTCTATGGAAAAAAAAAACAAGCTTAGTAAATGAAGTCCTAAGTTTTAGCACAAGGAGATGAGTGACTTGTTCACCCAGTAAGAAGTGGAGGGGAATCAGATTTATACCTCTGTGAACTGCCAACCAGCCTCGTTGGTTTATCACAAAGCTTGGTGGGAGAGACGGGATTTATGACTGGGGCCTCATGTGCTCATTTATCCAGTACAGGTGCTCAAGTTTCTGTGGCTGGCAACTGAAACATAACTTTTATGAACATGATCAACTGGTCTTTTCCTATCATCATCTACTATGTCCCCATGTTCTATCATCTGCCATTAAACAAAGAAAGGTGGAAGTACAGAGAAGCCTAACCAATAGAGCAAAGTGCTGCACTGATTGCTAAGCAAAGCACCTTCATTTTCTAACAGAGCATTTGCGCCATTAGCCTCATTTTCCAGAGAGAGTGCTTCTGAGAAACAATTACAAATCCATTACATGTTGTGTGGAGCTAAAAAAAAAACAAAACAGTTTTGTTTCAATCCTATCTAGCTGCAGCCGTAGAAAAATAGAAACTCATCATAAAAAAGCACAGACTTCCAAAGACATGGGATCTGGCCCCAGTTCAAATTAAATAAAAAAGAATTTATTTTCTTTCTAATCCGGTCCATGTTCTTTTTCCTAGCATGGAAAATAATCTCCGATTTGATCATTATCAGCCAAATTAAATGAATGGAGCTGAATGTGCTTCTTGTGCCCTGCAGGGGGCGCTTTTAGTCCAGGAAAAGCTTAGGAGCTTTACTATTTCCTTTCACAGAGCTTTGTGTATAATTCTCCATGTCCACCATGCGTGTGACAGGCAAGGACTGAGCACCTCAGCCACTGATTCTCCTGTAAGCAGCTCCTTTTAGACCTATTGACATAGGTATTATATGTAAATATCAACAACATGACAGTGTCTGAAGTGTGCAGAAACAAACCTACCTTTTGCAGGAAAATCCTTCTGCTGTCTGGGATTGTTACCTCATGGGGATGCTGGTCCTTCTGAGGTGGCCCGAGATTTCTGCTGTTGGGGATCTGAAAACCTGGAGTTTGAACAAGAAACTCTGGCTTAATATTGGGGGCAGCGATTCTGAAATAAACAGACATCCCTCAAGATTTATCAGTGTGAAAAATGCAAAAGTTGAGTGTTTGCAGCTCTGGCAGCAATAGTACGTGTCAAGGTATGCAAACATCTCACTTCCACAAAGTTTGTAGGTTTGTGACTTTCTTTTACTGTCACAACCAGTTCTGAGAAATCCTTTGTGTCTCCCTTTGGGTTTTCTGCTTCTTGTGCACAAAACAGGAGACAGGCCGGGGGTAAATACAAGCTGGAGAAAAGCTGTTTTCTTTGAAATTCTGTTCCACCACCATTGCTTCATTACAGTGACAAATAGAAGCACTTTAGATAAAATAAATGCTCACCTTTTACAGCTATTTGTTACATCTGGGCAATATATTATTCTTGAGTACTGACACTACATAATCTATAGGAGCAATCATGTAAATCGATGGAATGGTATGTGGACAAAATTGCTACAGATTTACTAAAAAATATTTCAGGGACTAGGAATAAATAAAATTTGATGATTAAGAGTGATCACTGTTCAGACAAGTAATGGCTAATTTCATAAGATTTCAAGGTTACAGTGATACGAACCAGTAAAGGTTAATTTTGTGACATGCAAGTCACTGTGTCCAGTCCTTACACTGACACAAATACATCTGGCATTTATTCTACTCTGTACCAGAGATAGTGCCAGAGATAGTGAGAGCAATTTTATTACGTTTACTTCTCATTAGTAAACTAAACAGTTCTGAGAACAAGAAGTGACTCACAGAGGGCTGGCTTGATTCTTGCTCCACACTCTGCTCATTGTGCTGGCAGGCCAGGGTTGAGAAAGCTGCAGAGGTAGCGTTCACAGTCCTGGGGGTAGGGAGTCTCAGCCATCATTCAGTGGCAACACCTAGAGGCCTCACCATCAGGGCTGGATTAAAGCAAACTCATGCCCTAAGCAAAGTCCAACGATGGTGCCTCCTCGGCCCTTCCATTGCTTAACTGACAAGAAATTAAGGTTCAATAAGTGCAGAAGGTGAAATAAGAGATTAACAATTCAGTTTTCTTCCAGGCCATCCCCGGGCCAGACTCCACAACGATATTAAATATAATTATTTTTTAAAATGTATATCTAACACAAAATAACAGTATACAATATAAGCAAATTATTTACTTATTACTGGGGGAGGGTGCAACAGAAAACAATACACATTTTCAACACTTTGTGGTACCTTCTGTCCCTCGGTGCCCTATACCTGTGCTTATTTTGTGTAATGGTTAATCCAGGGCTCCTTCTGGACCATGTCAGCCCTGCTGGAGGTAACTGTGGTTTGTGGTTCCTAGGGCAGGAATGTCACTGCCATCGCTTGGTTGAGTTGGGCAGAGACATAAAATGAGGGGAAAACAGTTGTGCCAACTGTAACTCAGTAGAGGGAAGTAGTAATTAAACTGGAAGCTCAAAGAGCCAGGTGCAGAAGGGCCACTGATCCAAGGAGCTGGATGCATTTATGCTCTGGCAGACATTTGCTTATAAAAAATTTGAGATCCTGTTTGGACATAAAGTACAATTAAAAATGTACATTGCCATTACGGAACAGAAAATCACATGAATCTGTAAGAAATAAGAAAATGTTAGTCATGTAAAATATTATGTTGTCCTCAATAAAAATATATTAAGTGAGGCAGATATTTATCACTACTTAGCCATATAAATAGGGACTTATTCGCCTGAGTGGCAGCTGTGGAAAAGTTAGCCAGATAAGTTATAGCCGCATTTCTTGGAACATTGGGCCCTTGATGTCCAACAGTGGATATAACAGGCCACGCCATGGTTCAGTGTGCAGGAGGGACCTGTTCAATTTGAGAGGCTGTGGAAGCTGCACTTACAGCCCTCCCTCAGGCAGGGAGTGCCAGCCATTGCAAAACAGCGACACCTATTGCTGACAAAGAGCACATGTGCAAGTTCAGGAGGAAAATGCTGCCTCTCTCATGGGCATGGACTGGATGAGGGTTAAGAATGAGTGTAAAACCCTGAGTAGTGCAAATGAAAGTTCATGGCACCAAAACCTTGGTAGGGTCCAGTCCTGATGAACTGCAAAAGAGCAGGAGGAAGCTACAAGCCAACTCCCCCCCCCAAAAAAATCAAAGTGGGTAGGCTGACAAAATGTATATCTATTTGAAGAATTATTATCCTGACAATAATATAAAATAAGTTAGATAGCAAGGCTATAGCAATTCTATAACATGTTTCTATAGCATATGGTCACTCCTGATTAAGATTTTAGAATTGGAATAGTGCATTTCAAACTGGCAATCAAAAATAACTTTTGATTGTGAGCATCACCACCAAGTTTGATCTTGCAAGTAGCAATAAATACAATCCAATATTTGACTCCCCCTTTCATAAATCATCTACCAACGTGTTATAGTATCACAGTACTTGGTTTGTAAGCCATTTATCAAGGAAACAGGGCTTTACAATAGCAAAGAAAGAACTTCCTTATTCAAAGGACATCAGAAGAGGAGATACAGGCTGTTCAGCTCATACTTTGGTTAGGAAGATGAAACTTATTTGTAATAACAAAGAAGTTGACTTGCAAAATATGATGGTGTTGATATTAGATAGAAATACGTTCCCAGCAACCCTTTATTCTGTTCCTAATAACAACACCACCAACTAGGGGTGTGCATTCGTTTTGAACTTAAATGTAAAACACAACTTTTTTTTTTTTTTTAACTTAAAAAAGTGATGAGGCGAAAACGATCGGATTTCCAACTTATTCAACACGATTTCCAACTTATTCAACATAGCTATGTTGAATAAGTTGGAAATCGCGATTGTTGATCCTAAATAAAAATTTAAACCCCTCACCCTCCTTAATCCCCCCCCAAGACTTACCAAAACTCCCTGGTGGTACAGCAGGGAGTCAGGACGCCATTTCTGAACTCCTTTGCGAGGAGCACGTGATGTCGGCGTCACGTCGGAGTGACGCGGCTTCACGTGATTCCCCTCGCGATCGCTCCGGGACCCTCGTTGCACCCAAAAGGAACTTTTGGCCAGCTTGGGGGGGTCTCCTGCACTCGGGCCGTCAGGGCCCCTCTGACATAGTAAGGGCAAAGGCTATCGGCATCATTTTGAATACCGGCAGCCGATGACCCGAGTGCAGGAGAATTCTCCAGGACCCCCGCTGGACCACCAGGGACTTTTGGCAAGTCTTGGGGGGGGGGGGTCAGGAGGGTGGGGGGTTTATTCGTTAATGATACGTTGCATTCGTGGGGGTTCGCCATACGTTTCGGAACCCCATGAATGCAACGAATAGGGACCTATACGTTGCGGATTGCACATTTGTTCAAAACAAAATCACATCCCTAGCGTTGAGTGAAAAATAATTTTCTCCAAGAAAGACAGCTAAACACCATAAGTTAGAATCCAATATCAAAGCAAAGACTAAGGATGGTAAAGCCTATTGCATATCTGCAGCCAAAGAGCCCACACACCAGCAAACAACTGCCTATGGCCCATAACACCAAGAGAGCTAATGTTCTCAGAGAGATGGGTGAAATTCTATTATTGATACAGTTTGGGGACTTTGCTAAGCCACAAGTTGTAGCTAATTAATAGATTAGCAAAAATGTGGTTTTAAGAACATGCTTTTTGAGATGCTGTGTTTTATTTTTAATATACAAGGGTTTTCTAGAGTCAGTGAGTCAGTGTGTTTCACAGCATGCTGGCTTCAAATGATGACCCTTTATGGGCATGCAAATAATATAATTGTCTGAGGCTAAGAAATGTTTGTTTTCACAAACCTCATTTACCAGTTTGCAGATATGTGATGGGCTTTACCCCTCCTTGGTCTTTGCTTTGATGTTGAATTCTAACATGGTTTTTAGCATGGGGTTACAATGATACCCCTTGACCAGCTTTATGATTAGAAAGAAAGCGGTACCCACTGTGTTCTGTTCAATAGTACAAAAGTCCAATTGGCAAGTAGTAACACCCTGTGTGAGCCACGTTACTCTGAAGTTTTTTTGGCAATTCTTAGTTGCTCCTCTAGGGTTCCACTCACCAGCTGTGATCAGCCGTGTCTAAAACAGTGTCACCAGTGCCCACACTCGCCTTATACCCTAAGTGAAACTATTCATTCACCAACAGGATAGTGAATGAGAAGGTCACAATCAAAGAGAAGAAAGAGTATCAGTCAAGCCTTCTACGATCCATTCAGTCCACGTGAAGCCTAATTTTCTGCAAGCAAATTGTTTTAATTGTTGAGGAACAGTTTAATATCCATGCACATCAACCTTCAGCCAGCAAATTAGTGCAATCCCAAAGTAGTCACTTCATTTTTCTGCTGGCTGATTGATTGTGGCATGTTCCTGAAGTTAAATCATTGCTAATTTGCGGCAGACATGGTAAGTAAGCCATTTTCCCCATATTAACCTTTCTGTTACATCCAGAGAAGGTTTACAACCAAGAACAAATCAGTCAGCACCACAGTAATTTCCATTCAATGTTCAGATTTGCTTTCTGATTTAGAACTTAGCTGCTGGTGGGGGCTTTCATTAAATTCTGTCCTATTGTGTTTCTCACCACAAAATCAACTGGCTAACGCACTATTTTCTACTAAACTACAGCCATAAATATACAGGAGCCAATCAATAGCCATGGAATTGTATAATCCTTTCCTTGCTAAAATGAAAAAAAAATGTGATTGCGTTCCATCGCTGACTCAGTGCTGGCATTCAGCAGCAGCATCTGAAGGCCGGCATGCCAAGCCAGGCGGCTGGTCCTGCTAGAGCTTTTTACTGGTTTAGAAGAGATAAGGAATAGCGTTCTGCCAGTGCATGAATGCTCTGAATCCCTAGGCAGGGATCACAACGTTGGCCTCGATTGATAGAAATCCCCAAAAAACCACATTCCTTTCCACCCCTGCCAGTTTCTGGTGTGTATCTGACTTTGTTCCCATATATGCAGAATGGGAAAAAAGCCTTACTAAGTTGGACCCTCAAAACCAGCCTTCTATAGGGCTAGATATTCTAAGCATTGCTCTCAGACACAAAATGAGAAAAACCCTTTAGTACATCAAGTAGGAATGAATGAAAGCTCAAGAAAAAAAACATTAAAACAGTAAATATGTCTCCTGATGAGAAATGCTTGCGCAACTATAGCAAAACTGTAGAAATGGGCACAAGAAGAGATGATCCTCCCTATCCTACCCTGAATGGAATGACAGAATTCTAAGGGATTGGAATAAACAGGATGCGGTGCTCTTTGTGACATCACAATCACAGTAGTAACATTGGGGTTCCAAAGATTGAATCAGCATGCAAAATGATATTCCCTCTAATCTAAAACAGGACTGAATCTCCCTAGGAGTAAGAGGCCTGCTAGAGGTTCTAGCACTGTCCATCAATCATCCTTCATAAACATTCAATTCTCAAGCAAAAACTGAAACATGGCAACATAATTATCTAGATTACAAGAAAAGCAGTTTAAAAAGTATAAATCAGACACTGTCTCAGGGGCTTAAGAAATGAGCTTTTCCTAGATTTTGTTCCAACATTAAGCAGTCGGAAAACAACAGAGCATTGCACTTGGCAGAGCACTGAGGCAGCTCAGCCCTCAATGGCGCATTCTGCAAACTGATGTCGGCACCACTCCAGGATTTGATATATCTGCCCTCTCTGGACTGAAGCTGCTGCTCATTTCTTCATCATTAGGAAAACAAATGGTAACTGAAGGCCCTGGCCTTGTTGGCCACTCTTTTGAGATCAGGACAGGTAGCATTTTAAGTAAAGGAAGACTAAAAACTTGCAAATGATAGCAAAAAAATGCTTCATTACTCAGTTATTGCCGCATGCCAAGCACCACAAAACAAATCCCCCCCCCCAAAAAAAAATATATATATAAAATCCAGCAGCAAACACAAATAAAAAAGAGGAGGAAAGAAAAAATGATATAAATATTAAAAGTGCAAACAAACTCTGGCAAACAGCTGATCTTACAACACAAAATAGTCTAAAAAATAAAAGAAATACTAAAACCATATGCAAAAATATTCTATCCCCTCAATTTCAAAAAATACTATCAACAATAAAGCGCCCACCACCTACTAGAAAAGAGGATATCGTTACCAGAACTTTGGCAAATCTGTTAATGTGCCAGAAAAATTGCCTCAGAACTTTTAATCACTGCTATTATCTTACTTTCAAAACAGAAACTTTTTTTTATAATTTTTTTAAAATATTGCAAAAATAGAAAGCATATTGCTTAACTTCAAATAACCATGCTGGAGTACTTCCGGCACCTTCACACTGAATGACTTTGGGACCATGACTGCTTCATGGAGCATCGCTTCAGGAATTGATGAGAGAGGGAGCTATTCTGGATCCAATTCTTAGTGGAATGCAGGATTTGGTGAGAGAGGGAATGTGATGGAGCTGCTTGGCAAGAGTGATCTTTTTTTTTTTTTTATTTATGCATTTTTTAAATATACAAGACATAACATCCTGACAGAAAAAAATAAAGGAATAAATGAGATTGATGATAATAATAATAGGAATGGTAAACTATTACATCATAAAGCAATCCTAACACTCTCGATTCCTTTAAACACAAGTCCTCAAAGAGGGTAGACCCAATCCTCAACCCAAAGTAACAAAAAAAAAAAATAGAAAAGCAATCGTCAAAATTCAGCAGCCATAAAATATAATGGGGAACATCCGCTAAGCTTCCAACTGAAGATTATCCTCAGGAACAGCTGATTGTGTTTTACCAATCAAAGACTGAGTTAGTTGGGGGGGGGGGGTCATAGAAAAGATAGGAATTGTTTTGATAGTTAATCAGGCATTTGCATGGAAATTTAAGGAAAAAATTACCCCCAACTTGCTGGGCCTGCACTTGCATCGACAAAAATAGTCTCCGCTTTTTTTGAGTCTGGAGACATCCGGGAAAACCTGAACTTTAAACTGTAAGAACTGTCCAGTTCTGTGACGAAAATAACCAATCTTTATCTGGTTCAAGTGCCAAAGTCACAATTAACGTAGCTGGAACTGCCAGCTCTGTATCCGATGTTTCAAGCAGTGTGGCTACATCAGCACTCGAGTCTCTCGCTGGAACTAATGGTGCAATCCCAGCTCCTCACAGAGCCTCAGGGGCCCTTTTAAGCTGTGGCAAGGAATATATTTTAGACACGGGGGAATCGCATTCTCCGGAATCTTTAAAATCTGAAGTGGATCCCTCTTAAACATCTCCCTCAGTGAAATTAAAGAGACCTTGGGAAGGTTGATAAATCTGAGATTCCTATTTCTCACAGCATTTTCAATTCTTGTCATTAAATTGGCATTTTCTTTAGTCAAAACCGCCTGGGACTGTTGAACAGAGTTCATCTGAACTTGTGTAGATGTAAGTTGATGCTCCAGTTCAACAGCTGTATTTGACAGACACTTTCCCCTCCAAATCATTATATTTCAAAAGCAATGGAGAAAATTGCTAATTGAAGTTCTTAATTCCACATTGGCATCCCAGATAGTCTCCACTGAGAAAACAGTAGGTTTCTGAACTGTAGTCTGAAATATTGAAGATGCAGGCTGTAAAGACACAGTGGGGCGGATTTTAAGAGCCCTGCTCGCTTAAATCCGCCCGGATTTACGCGAGCAGGGCCTTGCGCGCCGGCGCGCCTATTTTCCATAGGCCTGCCGGCGCGCGCAGAGCCCCGGGACTCGCGTAAGTCCCGGGGTTTTTCGAGGGGGGCGTGTCGGGGGTGTGTCGGGGGCGGGGCCGATCAGCACGGCATTTTGGGGGCGGGACGTGGCATTTTGGGGGCGGGCCCGGGGGCGTGGTTTCGGCCCGGGGCGGTCTGGGGGCGTGGCCGCGCCCTCCGGAACCGCCCCCAGGTTGCGTCTCGGCGCGCTAGCGGCCCGCTGGCACGCAGGGATTTACTTCTCCCTCCGGGAGGCGTAAATCCCCCGACAAAGGTAGGGGGGGGGTTTAGATAGGGCCGGGGGGGTGGGTTA
This sequence comes from Rhinatrema bivittatum, assembly GCF_901001135.1. Classification (NCBI taxonomy): domain Eukaryota; kingdom Metazoa; phylum Chordata; class Amphibia; order Gymnophiona; family Rhinatrematidae; genus Rhinatrema; species Rhinatrema bivittatum. The sequence goes on along the minus strand of NC_042629.1, from coordinate 10,159,014 downwards.
GATAGATGAAGGGAGGGCGAAAGCGAGTTCCCTCCGAGGCCTCTCCGATTTTGGAGCGGCCTTGGAGGGAACGGAGGCAGGCTGTGCGGCTCGGCGCGCGCCAGCTGCACAAAATCGGCAGCCTTGCGCGCGCCGATCCTGGATTTTAGCAGATACGCGCGGCTACGCACGTATCTACTAAAATCCAGCGTACTTTTGTTTGCGCCTGGTGCGCCAACAAAAGTATGCGAAGGTGCACTTTTTAAAAATCTACCCCAGTACCTTTACTGTTGCTCACGATATCTCCCAGTCTGGCCTCTCGTTTGCTAATCTCACTCGCTTGTCCAAGATCAGAAACTGGATTCGCAATTGCCACTGCAGCCCCGTCGATCCATACAGGAAACAAGCTGTCTGCTCCCAAAGCTGTCGGTGTCTCCCCCAACTCACGGACGATTCTAACAATTGCAAGATTATCAGGTGGAGTTCCCTCCACGTGGCTCAGAGGTGAAAGAGAGCCAGGGAGAGAGGGGAGCTCCAATTCCTCCTCCACTCCCTCCAGCGGCTGAGGACCCAATAGTGGGCTGCTGCGTAGAACGTGAGCGTCCATCGGGCCCGTCAAGGGAGCCGTTGGGGAGGTCGCAGGGAAAGGCCCACATCTCGGATTCCATTTTCTACCCATTCAGAGGAAAAATACAAAGTAAGAAATACATTTTTAAGAGCATTGCCCAAGAGAGTCACCACGCCGCTGACTATGTTTCGGCCATCTTGGATCCGCCCCTGATTTAGAGGCAAGAGTGATCTTAACATGATCAAATTTGAATTACTGACTGGTAGGGGGACAATAAGTAAATTTATAGCTCTAGTGCAAAACTTTCAAAAGGGAAACTTTGATAAAATGAGAGAAATAGGAAAAAAGTGGAAAGTTTAAGACGTTAAGGCATGGACATTGTATAAAAAAAATACCATGTTAGAAGTGCATGTTGATTTCCACGCATTAAGAAAGGTGGAAGGAAGGCCAAATGATTGCTGGCATGATTAAAAGGTGAGATGAAAAAAGCTATTTTAGCCAAAATAACTTCCTTCAAAACTGGAATAAGGATCCATCTGAATAAAATAGGAAAAAGCATAAGCACTGACCAGTGAAATGTAAAACACTGATAAGACAAGCTAAGGGAGAGTTTGAAAAGAAGTTGGCTGCAGAGGCAAAAACACATACTAAAATGTTTTTAAAATATATTTGAAGCAGGAAGCCTAAAAGGGAGTTGGTTGGACCATTAGATGATTGAGGGTTTAAAGGAGCACCTAGGGAACTTAAGGCAATCTCAGAAAGACTAAGGGGCAAATTTTATAACATGCGCGCGCGCGCACACATGGATGCACTGATTTTATAACATATGCACGCCAGCGCGTGCATGTTATAAAATCCGATGGGTGCGAGCTCATGTGCGCCGGATTTTATAATCCACGTGCATATGTGCGGGCGGTGCTCATGGATTTATGCAAATTCCGCACGATGATGCATTTGGGCCTTCCCTAGTTCTCTCCTAGTCCGCTCCAATTAAGAAGCGGACTGGGAGGGAACTTCCCTAACCCCCCTACCTAACCTTCCTTCCCCTTCCCCTCTCCTCCCCCTCTCCTTACCTACCTGCCCTGTATTTTTTTATTTCATTATTTGCTGCTTCTTTGGAGCAGAAGTAATGTTTGTGCGGTGGCCGGCTGCCGGTGCATGCTTCCCTGGGACAGCGGCTCATTGCCGCTGTCCCAGCCAGCCTCTGTCCCACCCCGCCCCCCCCCCCCCCCCCCCCCCCCCCGGCTCGCCCCTATGACAAGGTCTGGCACTTGTGCGCGTACTTGGTTTATGCACATGACCGACCCCTTTGAAAATTTGCTCTGTGTACGCAGGCCATGTAAATAAACCCCAGGATTTACACGCGCAAGACTTTTAAAATTCAGCCGTAAAAAAATTCTTTGCTTCCCTGTTGACTAATGAAGATGTTGGGGAGATACCGGTTCCGGAGATGGTTTGCAAGGGTGAGGAGTCAGAAGAACTAAACCAAATCACAGTGAAACTGGAAGATGTAGTAGGCCAGATTGACAAACTGAAGAGTAGCAAATCACCTGGACCAGATGGTATGCACACCAGGGTTCTGAAGGAACTGAAAAATGAAATTTATTTATTTATTTATTTATTATTTTTATATACCGACATTTGATCTCTATTGAGATATCACACTGGTTTACATTCAGGTACTGTAGGTATTTAAATTTCAGAGCTTTTACTAGTAATTTGTTACCAATGTCCATTGTACCTGAAGACTGGACAAAAGCAGCCAGTCTGGAGGGTGGACACTGTAACCCTGACATTTAAAAAGGGCTCCATGAAACTATAGACTGACTTTAGTGCCACAAAAAATCATGGAAACTATTCTAAAGAACAAATTCACACAGCATATAGCCAGACGTGGTTTAATGGGACACATCCAGCATGGATTTATCCAAAGGAAGTCTTGTCTCAAAAATCCCCTCATTTTTTTTTTTTTTAAGAGTTTAATAAAGGGATAAAGGTGAGCCGGTAGATGTAGTGCATTTGGATTTTCAGAAGGCGTTTGACAAAGTCCCTCATGAGAGGCTTCTAAGAAAACTCAAAAATCATGGGATAGGAGGTGATGTCCTTCTGTGGATTGCAAACTGGTTAAAAGACAGGAAACAGAGAGTAGGATTAAATGGTCAGTTTTCTCAGTGGAAAAGGGGGTAAACAGTGGAGTGCCTCAGGGATCTGTACTTGGACCGGTGCTTTTCAATATATATATATAAATGATCTGGAAAGGAGTACGGGGAGTGAAATGATCAAATTTTCAGATGATACAAAATTATTCAGAGTAGTTAAATCAATGTGGATTGTGATACATTTTCCCAGTGGCTCTCCAGCAAAAGCCCTGTCCTACAAGCCCCATAACTGCCGCAGGTTCTATTCCTGCTTTGGAGAAGTTGGAAAGGAGACTGAAAATGGGTACTAGTCAAGCTTTTTATTCTGGAATTTGTTGCCAGAGGATGTGGTTAGTGCAGTTAGTGTAGCTGGGTTCAAAGGGGGTTTGGATAAGTTCTTGGAGGAGAAGTCCATTAACTGCTATTAATCAAGTTTACTTAGGGAATAGCCACTGCTATTAATTGCATCAGTAGCATGGGATCTTCTTAGTGTTTTGGTAATTGCCAGGTTTGGCCTCTGTTGGAAACAGGATACTGGGATTGATGGACCCTTTGCCTGACCCAGCATGGCAATTTCTTATGTTCTTATGTTAAGAAGGACCTTGTGAGACAGTTTTCTACACCAAACCCTCCCATCCCCCATCTGAGTATACCATCACTTCAACAGACCGCAAGATTAGACTCCTTTGAGACCACCTCTTCTCTCAAAGTGGAAAATATTCTGAAAAAACTCAAACCCTCATCCCATCCTCTAGACTCCATCCCTCCCAACCTCCTCATTTCAATACCAAATACTATTGCTAAACCCATTGCAAAAATCATCAATTGCTCGTTAACCCAAGGACTTGTGTCAGATTCTCTAAAACAAGCTATCTTGAAACCTCTCCTAAAAAAACCTAACTTGTCAACATCAGACCCAGCAAATTTCCGCCCCATTGCTAACCTTCCCTTCATCGCCAAGATCATGGAGAAAATAGTTAATAAACAACTCACAGTATTCCTGGAAGAACACAAGATCCTAGCACCTTCACAATATGGCTTTCGTAAATCCCTAAACACGGAATCACTTCTGATCTCGCTTACTGACTCCATCATTGTGAACATGGACAAAAAACAATCGCACCTACTGATTCTTCTGGATCTTTCAGCTGCCTTTGATACGGTCAACCATTCAATTCTGCTAGACTGACTCGTGGATATAGGCATCGCGGGTTCTGCCTTGGACTGGTTCCGTTCATTCCTTAGCAATAGATCATTCAAGGTTAAAATCAACAATAAACAATCACACCTAATCAGATCCAACTTGGGTGTCCCTCAAGGTTCTGCCCTTTCACTAACCCTCTTCAACATATACCTGCTTCCTCTCTGTCTCCTCCTCACCAAGCTGAAAATCAATCATTACATATACGCGGATGATATCCGAATTCTCATCCCTATCAATGATTCTTTACAAAAATCTCTTATATTCTGGGACATTCCATTTCAAGAGATCAGCTCACTCCTCTTCAAGCTTAACCTTGTCAACAAAGACAAGACCGAATTCCTAATCATATCTCAAGATGAAAACCTCTTTACTAAGGAGACTACATACCCAAATAATCAATCTCAAGTCGATAACCACTTTCTACCTATCTTCCCTTCAACGATGCCAGATAACATCAAAAACACCTCTTACGTTAGAGATCTAGGCACCTTCTTGGACAACCAGCTGAACTTAAAAAGGTTTGTCAACAATACGACAAAAGAGTGCTTTTTCAAGTTACAAGTACTTAAAAAGCTTAAACCCCTCTTGTACTTCAATGATTTCCGTTTGGTTCTGCAATAAATCATACCAACCAAAGTAGATTACTGTAACTCATTGTTGCTTAGGCTCCCAGCTGTCACCATTAAGCCACTTCAGAACTCAGCCACCAGGATTTTAACGAATACTAATAAGAGGGATCACATCACACCTCTACAACCTCCACTGGCTCCCGATCAAATATAGAATCCTCTACAAAGTGCTGACCATCATGCACAAAACCCTCCCCAAACTTGCTCCAATCGATCTCACCTTCCAGGTTCGCCCTAATACCTCCACAAGACCTATAAGAAGAGCTTACCAAGGTACTCTCTTCGTCCCTCAAGTTAAAACATCTCTAATGAACAGGGCCTTTTCTTCCGCAGGTCCCATTCAATGGAACACTCTCCCACCAGACCTCAGACAGGACCCCTGCCCAATCTCCTTCAAGAAAAAAATAAAAACTTGGTTATTCAACCTTGCCTTTCCAGAAACAGCATTTTAGTTAACACATTCTCTCCTTTTTTCGCAGCATATCCCTGCTCATTCCTCATCACAAGTTTGGCTTGGTTTGTTTATTTTTGCTCTCATATTTCACTTTCATTTTCTCTAACTCATTTCCCTTGAAGAGACCTCCAGTTACCCTTTGGTCTTATTCTGCCTATTTTTCCCCTTTTCCTAGCACTCTACACTTCATCTCATTTTCTTCAACCTAATTGAATCCAAGCCCAATTTAATTGAATCAATTGCTTATTGCTACTTTTATTTCTATATAATTCAAATTGTTTTCCAGGTTAATTAACTTTCTAACTATGTTTCCCAGAGTTTTTCTTAAATGTTCATGGTTCTATGTATAGCCTACAGGCAAGTTTACGTTCTTTGTAAACTGGTTTGATTTGTATCTAATGCAAGAAGATCGGTATATAAAAACTAAAAATAAATAAAATAAATAAATAAGATTGGGTATCCAAATGGCAGATGAAATTTAATGTGGACAAGTGCAAGGTGATGCATATAGGGAAAAATAACCCATGCTATAGTTACACAATGTTAGGTTCCATATTAGGAGCTACCACCCAGGAAAAGGATTTAGGCATCATGGTGGCTAATACACTGAAATCGTCGGCTCAGTGTGCTGCAGCGGTTAAAAAACAAGCAGAATATTAGGAATTATTAGGAAGGGAATGGCAAATAAAATGGAGGATGTCATAATGCTTCTGTTTTGCTCCATGGTTAGACTGCACCTTGAATACTGTATGAAATTCTGGTCGCCGCATCTCAAAAAAGATATAATTCCACTGGAGAAAGTATAGAGAAGGGCAACCAAAATGATAAAGGGGATGGAATGGCTCCCCTATGAGGAAAGGCTAAAGAGGTTAGGGCTGTTCAGCTTGGTGAAGAGGAAACTAAGGGGTGATAAGATAAAGGTCTACAAAATCATGAAAGGATGGATGGGTAAATGTGAATCGGTAATTTACTATTTCAGATAATGCAAGGAGTAGGGGGCACACCATGAAATTAGCAAGTAGCACATTTAAAACAAAACGGAGAAAATTATTTTTCACTCAACGCCCAATTAAGCTCTGGAATTCATTGCCTAAGGATGTGGTTAAGACAGTGTAGCGGGATTTATAAAAACATTTGGATAAGTTCCTGGAGGAGAAGTCCATATTTATTTATTTATTTATTTAGCATTTTTATATACCGAAATTCATGTAGCAAAGTTACAAATCAATTCGGTTTACATTTTAACTTTAACAGGCATGTAAGAATGCTATTACATTGAACAAGGAATATTAACTTGGGAACAACTAATACTGGGAGAATGGTATCACCATAAACAATAAATAGTGTGATATTTTTGTGTGACAGGCTAAACAATAGCTAGACATGTAACAAGCTAAACAAAAGCTAAACATGGTTCAGACAAGACAAACTGCGGATTGATAAGCTGCAAGTAGGAATGCTATCTGGAATGACAAAAGCTAAAAGCTAAACATGGATCAGACTAGACAAACTTCGGATTGATAAGCTGCAAGTAGGAATGCTATCTGGAATGACAATATTGGTTTAATCTGAAAAGAGCCGAAAAGAGCCATTGTAAAGATGGAAGGACGTGAATAGTGGGAGATTATTGGAGTAGATTAAAAGCTTGCTCGAACAGCCAAGTTTTGAGTCTCTTTTTGAAGGTGATCGGGCATTGTTCCTGTCGGAGTTCAGGGGGTAACGAGTTCCATTGCTCGGGGCCTGCTTTGGATAGAGTTCGTTTGTTTAAAGAGAATTTGATGGCTGGGGCAAGTAGGGTATTCCTGTAAGCTGTTCTCACCGGTCTATCGGGAATATGTAGTCGAAGAGGGATGTTGAGTTCCAGTGGGATGAGCTTGTGAATTGATTTGTGAATGATGGTAAGGATTTTGTAAGTGATTCTGAACTTGATTGGGAGCCAGTGTAGTTTTCTCAATATGGGGGTGATATGGTCTCTTTTGTTGGTTTTGGTAAGAATCCTGGCTGTGGCGTTTTGGAGCATTTGTAGGGGTTTTATGGTGTTAGCTGAGAGTCAGAGTAGAAGGGAATTGCAGTAGTCGATTTTTGAGAAAATGATTGTCTGTAGAACTGAACGATAGTCTTGGAAGTGTAGGAGCGGTCTGAGCCTTTTTAGGACTTGCAATTTAAAGAAGCCTTCTTTAGTGGTATTATTAATAAATCTTTTGAGGTTGAGTTGATTGTCCATTATGACTCCGAGGTTTCTGACTTGAGAAGAGAAGGATGGTTGTCTTGTAGTGAGAGTGTTAGTTATTGCCTGGCAGCCATCTTAGGTGATGAAGAGTATTTCAGTTTTACTGGAATTGAGGATCAAATTAAGGCTCGTGAGCAGGTTGTTAATGGCTTGGAGGCAGCTGTTCCAGAAATCTAGTGATTTTTGCAAGGATTCGGTCACTGGGATAAATATTTGTACATCGTCTGCGTAGATATAGTGGGTTAGTTTTAGTTTGGAAAGGAGCTGGCAGAGAGGTAAAAGATAAATGTTGAAGAGGGTTGGGGATAAGGATGAGCCTTGTGGGACTCCCAAGGAAGAGTGGACGGGGTGTGATTCGTTATTGTTGACTTTGACCTTGTAAAATCTGTTGATTAGAAATGACTTGAACCAGTTCAGAGCAGTGCCTTTGATTCCGATGTCAGATAGCCTATCTAGTAGCGTTAGGTGGTTGACGGTATCAAATGCGACTGAGAGATCAAGGAGAATGAGTAGACCGGGTTGTTTTTTTTACAAGATTTAGCAGAATAGTGTCTATTAAGGAGATTAGGAGAGATTCTGTGCTACGAGCTTTTCGGAAGCCGAACTGATAGGATGATAATATGTTGTTGTCTTCCAAGTACTCTGAAAGTTGCTTATTAACTATTTTTTCTAAAATTTTGGAAATGAAGGGGAGATTAGCGATCGGGCGATAGCTGGAAGGGTCATCTGGAGAAAGGTTCGGTTTTTTCAAAAGTGGTTTCAGAATTGCGAGTTTCAGTGGATCGGGGACTAAGCCTTGCATTAGAGAGCAGTTAATGATGTTTGAGATCGGTTTGGCGATGGTTTTTGAACTAGCGATGAGTAGATTTGAGGGTATAGCATCTGAGGGGTGAGAGGCAGGTTTGATTTTCTTTAAGATTGTTTCAATCTCTAGTGAAGAAGTCAGTTCGAAGGTTTCCAGACTCGTGTTCAGTTGAATAAGTGATGAGTAGGATGAAGGAGGAAGGGTGGCGTTGTTAGCATTTAATGGTTTGATCAGATCGGTGATTTTTTTCTTGAAGAATGTGGCTAGTTCTGAGGCTTTGCTGGATGCCTGATCGTCCGGGATGGATATGGGTGGAGATTTGGTGAGAGATGAGACGACAGAGAAAAGTGCTTTAGGGTCGAATATGAAGTGGTGAATATACTGTTATTAATTAAGTTGGCTTAAGAAATAGCCCCTGCTTATTACTGGCTTTAGTAACATGGGATCTACTTATGTTTGGGTACTTGCCATGTATTTGTAACCTGGACTGACCACTGTTGGAAACAGCATGCTGGGCTTGATGGACCCTCGGTCCATCAAGCTTCTTAAGTTATCCATCAAGCTTCTTAAGTTATTATGTCAGCAGCTGATCTTACCCAGATCTTCCCTAATAAGGTTCCTTATCATTCACAGGTTGTCATATAAATGCAGCCAAAGTCACATATATCAATGACAATGAAATAGAACATAGACCTGGTGCTTTTGAAAATTTTCCAAAGTGCTTCGGAGTGCATAAATTGTCATACATGTTCCATAAGATTTATGCGTAGAAACATGTTAAACATTTAAGCATGTGTTAAAAAATGTAATGTACATTCTAAAATGTCACTTACATGCAATGCACTCTACTTAGTAGATGAGTTAAATATTAACATGCACAATAATCTATAAAATTTAACTTCTATGTGCTAATAGCATCAAGTGCACTAATCAGTGTGAGGCTGCAACAAGAGCATAAGAACATAAGAAATTGCCTTGCTAGGTCAGACAAAGGGTCCATCAAGCCCAGCATCCTGTTTCCAACAGAGGCCAAAACCAGGCCACAAGAACCTGGCAATTACCCAAACACTAAGAGGATCCCATGCTACTGATGCAATTAATAGGAGTGGCTATTCCCTAAGTAAATGATTAATAGCAGTTAATGGACATCTCCTCCAAGAACTTATCCAAACCTTTTTTGAACCCAGCTACACTATCTGCACTAACCACATCCTCTGGCAACAAATTCCAGAGCTTTATTGTGCGCTGAGTGAAAAAGAATTTTCTCCGATTAGTCTTAAATGTGCTACATGCTAACTTCAGCTCCCTAGTCTTCTATTATTTGAAAGTGTAAATAACCGATTCACATCTACTCGTTCGACACCTCTCATGATCTTAAACCTCTATCATATCCCCCCTCAGCCGTCTCTTCTCCAAGCTGAACAGCCCTAAGCTCTTCAGCCTTTCCTCATAGAGGAGCTGTTCCATCCCCTTTATCATTTTGGTTGCCCTTCTCTGTACCTTCTCCATCGCAACTATATCTTTTTTGAGATGCCGCGATCAGAATTGTACACAGTATTCAAGGTGCTGTCTCACCATGGAGCGATATAGAGGCATTATGACATTTTCCGCTTTATTAAACATTCCTTTCCTAATAATTTCTAACATTCTGTTTGCTTTTTTGACTACTGTAGCACACTGAGCCAACGATTTTAAAGTATTATCCACTATGATGCCTAGATATTTTTCCTCGGTGATAGTTCCTAATATATAGAAACATAGAAAATGACGGCAGAAGAAGACCAATCTGTCCATCCAGTCTGCCCAGCAAGCTTCACACTTCTTTTTTCTCATACTTATCTGTTTCTCTTGGCTCTTATTAACCTTAGGTTCTATTACCCTTTCACCCCCTCCATTAATGTAGAGAGCAGTGATGGAGCTGCTTCCAAGTGAAATATTAAGTTTGATTAGTTGGGTAAGCAGCAGCATAGCTCTCTGCCGTTGAAGCAGAGAGCAATGCTGGATATGCGTGAAGTATTAGTTTTTCTTCTCCCCTGCCATTGTAGCAGAGAGCTATGCTGGATATGCATTGAAAGTGAAGTATGCCTTGAAAGTCACATTAACTATCATCTAATATTGAAAAGCCTAATAATTGGTAATTGAATAAGCCTAATAATTGGTAATACCTATAGCCCATGAACCATCCCTGTTTTTTTGTTGGTTTTTTTCTTTTTTTAATTTGGAGATGGCAGCCCTCCAACCTTCCGCTCCGTGAAAGTGGAACACCAATCACTGGCCACTGGCATCCCGCTCCGTGAATGCCTCTGTGGCTACTGCCGCTCCATGCAGTGTTTTGTTGCCTCCTCTTTATACGCTTTCTCTAGACCTGATGGATCCACAGTGTTTATCCCACACCCCTTTGAAGTCCTTCGCAGTTTTGGACTTCACCACTTCCTCTGGAAGGGCATTCCAGGCATCCACCACTCTCTCCGTGAAGAAATACTTCCTGACAATGGTTCTTAGTCTTCCTCCTTGGAGCCTCAACTCGTGACCTCTGGTTCTGCTGATTTTATTCTGACGGAAAAGGTTTGTCGTTGTCTTTGGATCGTTAAAGTTTTTCAAGTATCTGAAAGTCGGAATCATATCACCCCTGCTCCTCCTTTCCTCCAGGGTGTACATATTTAGATTCTTCAATCTCTCCTCGTATGACATCTGATGAAGACCCTCCACCTTTCTGGTCGCCCTTCTCTGCACCGCTTCAATCTTGTCTCTGTCTCTTTGTAGATACGGTCTCCAGAACTGAACACAGTACTCCAGGTGAGGCCTCACCAAGGACCTGTACAAGGGGATAACAACATCATGTAACTACAGCAAGGGTTATTTTTCCCTATATGCAACACCTTGCACTTGTCCACATTAAATTTCATCTGCCATTTGAATGCCCAATTTTCCACTTTCCAAGGTCCTCCTGTAATGTATCACAATCCTCTTGTGATTTAATTACTCTGAATAATTTTGTATATTCCGCAAATTTGATAACCTCTCTCGTCATATTCCTTTCCAGATCATTTATATATATATTGAAAAGCACCTGCCCAAGTACAGATCCCTGAGGCACTCCACTGTTTACCCATTTCCACTTAGAAAATTGACCATTTAATCCTACTCTGTTTCCTGTCTTTTAACCAGTTTGTTATCCACGAAAGGACATCGCCTCCTATCCCATGACTTTTTAGTTTTCTTCGAAGCCTCTCATGAGGGACTTTGTCAAACGCCTTCTGAAAATCCAAATACACTACATCTACCAGTTCACCTTTATCCACGTTTATTAACCCCTTCAAAAAAATGAAGCAGATTTGTTAGGCAAGACTTCCCTTGGGTAAATCCATGTTGACTGTGTTCCATTAAACCATGTCTTTCTATATGCGCTATGATTTTGATCTTGAGAATAGTTTTCATTATTTTTCCAGGCACTGAGGTCAGGCTCACTGGTCTATAGTTACCCGGATCGCCCCTGGAGCCTTTTTTTAAATATTGGGGTTACATTGGCCACCCTCTAGTTTTCAGGTATAATGGATGATTTTAAGGATAGGTTACAAATTTTAACTAATAGATCAGAAATTTCATTTTTTAGTTCCTTCAGTACCCTAGGATGCATACCATCCGGTCCAGGTGATTTACTACTCTTTAGTTTGTCAATCACAGTGATTTTGTTCAGTTCATCTGACTCATCTCCCCTGAAAACCATCTCTGGAACTGGTATCTCCCCAACATCCTCATTAGTAAACACGGAAGCAATAGATATATAAAAAAAAAATACTGGGTCTATGATTATAGTTTGTTGGCATTAATACATTTTATTTTTGTCTATATTTATATGAGAACTTGTGAATCATAAGAAACCTTACTAAGAATAAACTGGGTAAGATCAGCTTCTTTGCTAGAGCGTTTTTACTCCTTATAATTACATCATTTTTGGGTTTTGCATTGTTTTTGGTTACCATATATATTCATGTATAAGTTGAGCAAGTCTTAAAATAAATCTTAAACAAAAGGGTCGCCTTATGCATGTGTCAATGCTAGTTTCCTCTTCCTCCCTCCCCTTATAATTATTCTGATGACTATCCCCAGCCAGGGCCTGATTGGCATGTGGTTCAAAGCACGACACTGGGACCCCATGGGGGAGGAGGGGGGGGGACACATATGAGCAGCGTCAACTCCTGTCATCATCCTGCAGGTGAATTAAAGTATCAGAAGGGGAAGGGAAGGAAGGAGTGAACCACCGGGGATAGCCATGGGGGAGAAAGAGAAGGAGTGAACCCCCGGGATAGTCATAAGCCCCCTAGGTTTTACCCTAGACTTATCCAAGGGTCACAGCAATTTTCTTAGCTTTGTGGCCAAAAAATGCCCTTGACTTATCCACGAGATCGACTAGAATGAGCACTTAAGCCAATAAAAACAATCCTTTTGATTTATGCATACCAATTTTTTTCTTTAATATACAAAGCACTAAACATTTTTTCTTTTACTAAGGACCATGTGAGGTTGGTGGAGCCCCTCTTCCTTTTCTGCTGACTTCTGCTTGTGTTTAGCAGTGGCTGGGATAGATTGGGGGAGGGAGGAGTCCAAGCTTGGGGAGTAGGTAAGTCTTTGGGGATCTTGACTAAGCCTTGGGTATGGGAGTGCAGGGGAAGAGCAGCCCAGAGATCCTTGAGAGGGATGGTGGTAGAAGTATAGGTCTATGGGGGCCTTAAGATAGGCATGTGGCTATTGCAGAAAGCCTATCTTCCCAAAGTGTAGCTCCATTTTTGTATTAGCTGATGGATTAACTCAAATTGTAATGCTTATGTGATTTGCATTACCTCATTAATATTAGTGAGCTAGTTAGCATGCATTTGTATGCAACAGCTCATTAATATATTTATTGTATTAGACCCCATTAATGTGGAGTAATGCACAAGGCTACAACAGTGTTAACATGCATTAAACATGCGTTAATATGTTATGCACGTTAAACAGATTATATCACTACATTAGCCTTAATATCCTTCATTACATTGGCTCCTTAAAGGTCTATTTTATTATATATCTATCTATCTATCTATTTATTTATTTATTTATTTATTTTTTTATATACCGACATTCATCTCAATTGAGATATCACACCGGTTTACATTCTATATGACCTTTACTGTGAAACCCATTGGCTTTTTAATTAATCTGGGGCATTGGGATAAAAAATAAAAGCGAATTAATTACATCTGCATAGGTAGTCTATTACCCGAAATACACATTTCCCTGCAAGATTTTGGATTATGTGTAACAAATACATAATGTATTTTCTGCATACATTAGTCCATTTTCCTTGGCATTTTAGTCAGTTTTGTAAAATTGATCCTGACCTGAGAAATTAAATATGGAAAATATAGTTTTATTTAAACAGGTTTTTCTCTCCCTTTTTCAATCGCTTTAGTAGTGTAACTAACTCACAAAAATATTTTCCATTTATTTTATGTACTTCCTCCCTTACATTAATGAGAAAGATTTGGAAGAAGTTTTAAAAGGTGAGTGCTGGCCCTTTAAAAGTGGCTTTTCCATGAATAGGTTCATTTTTTTGGCGTTATCTGACCGCTGATAAAAAAAAAAAGGGATTGTTCCACCTAATAATCATCCCCACAGAAACAGTGGCATTACTCTGGACTTATGCCAGCCTCAGATGGTAGTAAAGCAGAGTTGCTTACCTGTAACCCATGTGTGAGGACTACCATCCTGCTGTAGTTGGAGAACACCTGTTACAGGTAAGCAACTTTGCTTTCTCCAAGGACAAGCAGGATGGTAGTCCTCACACATGGATGATTAAGTAGCTCCAGGCCTCTCCGAACAAGAGCAGCAAAGAACAGGTGCCAATGTGTACAACAACTGGAGCTGCAGCAACCAGAGATGCAGGCCTGCACCCAAGGATAGGGCCCACAGAGGAGAGAGTTGGGCTTTCATGGCTGGAAGAGGTTACGGAGGACGGACTGTCCGAAATGACTGTCCTGCTGACAATCTTTGTCCAGGCAGTAATGTAAGGTGAAAGTGTGAAGAGAACTCCAGGTCGCCGCCCTGCAGATCTCATGAATAGGAACTGCATGCAAGTGAGCTACCGAGACCGACATGGCTCGGACAGAGCTTTGATTTGACCATCAAGTTGTAAACCTGCCTGAGTGTAGCTGAAGGTGATGCAATCCGCTAGCCAGAGGGGATAGTGCCTGCTTGGAGACCGCGACTCCTAATCTGTTCTTGTCAAAAGAAACGAACAGCTGAGTAGAGGTGCGGTGGGGCACTGTCCATTCCAAGTAGAATGCAAGCGCCCCCTTGTAATCCAGGGTGTGCAGAGCACATTCACTGCGGTGAGCGTCAGGCCATGGGAAAAACGAGGGCAGCACGATGGACTGGTTGAGATGGAACTCCGAAACCACTTTTGGTAGGAACTTGGGGTGTGTCCGCAGGACCACCCTGTTGTGACAAAACTTTGTATAAGGCAGATATGACACCAGCACTTGCAGCTCACCTACCCTTGCAAGCCAATGTGACAGCAACCAAGAAGATCACCTTCCATGAAAGGTACTTGAGATCACAAGAATGCAACGGCTCAAACGGAGGTTTCATGAGTTGTGAAAGGACCACATTGAGATCCCAGGAAACTGCGGAGGAGCGAGTGGGAGGCTTCAATTGAAGCAAACTTCTCATGAACCAGCCAACGAGTGGATGGCAGGAAATTGGGGAACCATCCGAACCCCGATGGTATGCCCCTATGGCGCTGAGGTGAACCCTCACTGACGTGGTCTGCAGACTGGACTCAGAGAGTGACAACAGGTAGTCCAGAAGCACAAAAGGGGAGTAAGAGAAGGGATCCACACCGCGACCCTTGCACCAGGAAGAAACCGATTTCCACTTCAGATTATGACTTTATGAGGAAGGTTTTCTGGACTCCAGAAGGACACAGGATACCCCCTCCAGTAGGCCAAGGTCCTCTACTATCACCCAATCAACATCCAAGCTGAGAGGGCCAGGGTCCGCACGCTGATGAGCAGAGTCATGTGGGCAGCTGGAAATATGTCGCGCAAGAGCTACTAAGGTCTCTGCCCTGTCCTGAGGTAGGTAGCCTCTCCTGGATGGTGTCTAGGCGCGCCCCAATGAAGTCCAGCAGCATGACCAGCTGAAGGTAGGACTTGGGATAGTTAATCAAGAATCCCAGAGTCTCCAGAGTTTTGATCGTGAGGTGCATGGCACTGAGCCCCTTGATGGGAGTTGCCTTTGATAAGCCAATCATCGAGGAAGGGAAACACATGAATTCCCTGCCATCGAAGATAGGCACTGACAACTACCAGACATTTGGTGAAAACTCAGGGCGCAGACGCTAAGCCAAAGGGCAGAACACAATATTGATAGTGGTGACTGTCAACCAGAAATCTTGTTGATCTGCTTGAAAAATGGGGATATGGGCGTTTGCATCTTGTAGATTGAGGGAGCAAGCCAGTCCTTCATTCTGAGAAGGGGATCAGGGTGCCCAGCGAGACCATTTTGAACTTTTCCTTTACCAAGAAACAGTTTAAAGCTCTCAGGTCCAGTAGGGGCCTGAGGCCACCCATTTTCTTGGGAACTAGGAAATACTTGGAGTAGAACTCTTTACCCCGTTGGCTGGTCGGAACAGGTTCAACCGGCTTGAGCAGAAACGAGGGCCGAGAGCTCTACCCGAAGTATCCGAACATCCCCTGCCGCTCTCCACTTGGGAGACAGGGGGGAGCAGGGTGGAAGTAGCTGTAAATGCAGCCGGTAACCCTGGCAAACGATGGATAGGACCCAGAGGTCCGATATGATCAAGATCCATCAATTTGCAAAACATTGGAGACAAACCCCGGCCAGGGTCCCTCTGGGAAGGATGGCTCATATTCCCTCATCGCCAGTCAAAATCCTGTGGCGGGGTTCTGTGGCAGAGTCGTGTCTGGTCTTGGGGACAGGCCTCTGAGCCCTGGCCCTCAGTGCGGGAGGGTAATACTTACGAGGCCGTCTTGGATACTGACGTGAGGGTTTCCTGGTAGGCTGCAAATCGGAAGTGCTAGCTGATAATTGCTGAAGGGTTTCTTGGTAATCCTTCAGCTGAGCTATCTCCTCAGTCCTGTCCCCAAACAGATTCTCACCCATACAAGGCAAGTCGGCGAGATGGTCCTGCACCTCAGGGCGCAAGTTGGAGGCTTGTAGCCAAGCTGTCCGGGTGCAAATGCCCGCTGCAGCAGATCTCATGGCTGTCTCGAAGACATCATAAGCTGAGCGGACTTCATGTTTATCACACTCCAGGCCCTGCTGGACAATAGCCTGAAAATCCTCCTGGAATTGTTGAGGCAGATGCTCACTGAATTCCAGGGCCTGCTTCCACAGATTCCGGGAATTTTGCTCCATGTAAACCTGGTAGCAAGCTATACAGGCAACGAGCATGGTGCCCTGAAACACTCAGCATCCCAACGTATCCAGGGCTCTGTGTTGCCCCCTGGTAGAGCCGAGGCATGGATATGAACCCTCTTAGCCTTTTTCATGGCTGTCTCTACCACCACAGATTGGTGGGGGCGTTGACAACAGTAGAACCCAATCGATGGCTAGACTAAGTACCATACATCCATCTTTCTATTATCCGTCAGCACAGAGATGGGATGCTCCTACAGGCAGGTTACCAGTTCCTTGAAAATGTCATGAACTGGTACTGCCACCACCTCCTTTGGAGCATCCATGAACTGTAGGATCTCAAGCATTTTGTGCCTGGAGTCCTGCTCTGTCAGTAATTGGAAAGGCACCGACTTGGCCATGGCTTTGAATAACTCCGCAAAGGAGAAGTCCTCGGAGGGAGATTGCTGTCATTCCTCCGAGGGAGAAGGTTCAGAAGGCAGATCCTCCAAGTCCTCCGAGGAGGATACAGACGCCTCATCCTCCCAGGGGTCGTACGAGGCCTCCCCCTTGCTGCGACCCTCCAGGGATGCGGGGGGCCGAAGGCTCATTGGTGTGCGTGGCCTGGACCTCAAAGGCACTGAGAGGCACCAGAGGCATCAGAGGGCCTCGCACCTGCGAGGGAGGCGAGGGATCTGATGGTGCTAGCGGGATTGGGAGTAACGAAGGAATCAGTGAAATCAACCCTGAGGGCCCTGGGAGAGCCAGACAGTGAGGTGGCACCATGTGTCTCCAGCTCGTCATTGCACCCGATGGCTCACCGGTATGGGGGCTAGTGGCAATGGCAGAGGTGCATCCAGAGGCTGTTGGGGGGCTTGAGGCACCAAAGCCTGCTGCGTAGATAGTACACCGAGCAACATGTCGAGCTGCTCCAGCTAAAGGTGCGAGCACTGGTGGAGCAGGCTCTTGAGGTGGCAGCGATACCCAGGGAACCAGAGGCTCGAGGCCCTTCAGGGCCCAGCTGATCGCCAGCCACACACGAGTCTCTAGCTCCTCCTCAAAAACCTGTGAGGATAAAATGGGCAGAGGAGGAGCTGGCAGAATCGGTGCATCCCCTGGCTGAAGGGGAACCAAGTCCTCCACCGGTGCTGGTGGAGGCTACCTAGAGACCACAGTGAGGTCGGATGGAATGGCCACCTCCACCCTCGACCACTTCATGGGAGGAACTGAGGTTGATGCCTTCTCACGGTCTGATTTGGAGGAAGAATATTAGTGTTGTCTGTGCTTTTTGGACCTTTCTTGACAATCACCACCGTCCTTGCCCAATGCC
Source organism: Rhinatrema bivittatum (assembly GCF_901001135.1). Taxonomy (NCBI): domain Eukaryota; kingdom Metazoa; phylum Chordata; class Amphibia; order Gymnophiona; family Rhinatrematidae; genus Rhinatrema; species Rhinatrema bivittatum. The sequence goes on along the minus strand of NC_042629.1, from coordinate 10,141,277 downwards.
GAGGAACCCGATCAGGAAAAGGACAATAGGGACAGTGGTTGGTCCCCTGCCCTGAGCTCAGGATCTGGTAGGGCCAGAGCCGGGACTGGGGGCTCCTTACCAAGTGGGGTCGAGGTTCCCGATGCCAAGGATGGCTCCGATTGCTTGGACTTGAAGAGTTTTTCCATTTTGTCAAGATGGGCCAGACGTTCCTTAGGGGTCATCTGGACGCAGAGGTTGCAGATGCAGACAACATTGGAAGCCCCCAGGCACAGACCTCATGGGGGGGTCTGTGATGGACATATTCTGAGGGCACCGGTGGAAGCCGGTTGATGCCATAGGAAAAAGTGCACAATGCGCGGTCAATGGTCAGCGGGTACGGAGGGGGAACGCGGTTGGCGCTTGACTATGAAGACGTGAAAACTTACTGATCAGAGGCCAAGAAGGGTGAGGGACCCTTCGCGACGCGTGGAAGGCCAAGAAAATCACTTAGCAGTAGCAAATTATGAAAAAAAAGGGTGAGATCCAAAAACCACGAGGCGACAGCTCCGTGAAAAAGAAGAGACTGATGAGGGACCCCGGATGGATGTGTGGTTAGCGGTATGCTGGGCATGCTGGGCATGCTAGAAACTTTGACAAAATGTTTCCGTGCCGGACTCCATCCAATGATGTCACCCATGTGACATCATTGGATGGAGTCCGGCACGGAAACAGCAGGATGGTGCAAGCAGGATGGGACAGCAGAATGGGACAAGCAGGATGGTAGTCCGGCACTACCATCCTGCTTGTCCTTGGAGAAATATATTGTGTCTGAGGACAGGGAAGACAAATAAAAGGTGCATACATATGAGTGGCTAGACATTTGTATGCATTGCTGTGGAAGGAGCAGAGGGTAATAATGTAGTATCTATGGTTGATATTTGTTCCTCCTGAATCAGCAGTTAATATTTGACAAAATCTGAATATTTCCGGATATTCACCTTCCAAATGCTAAAATTAATTTAGTTGAATTGATCTCACACACACACACACACACACACGCACACACACACTTTGCTTTGAGGTGGATTCCTGTCTTAACTGTAGACTAAGTAGTTTACATAAGGAGAGCAGAGAAGCAGTGATATATAGATCTATCTTTATCTTTTAAATTCATACTTATTTCTTCTAAGCTTTTTCAGAGTAGTTAAATCACAAGCAGACTGTGATAAATTGCAGGAAGACCTTGTGAGACTGGAAAATTGGGCATCCAAATGGCAGATGAAATTTAATGTGGATAAGTGCAAGGTGATGCATATAGGGAAAAATAAACCATGCTATAATTACACAATGTTGGGTTCCATATTAGGTGCTACAACCCAAGAAAGAGATCTAGGTGTCAAAGTGGATAACACATTGAAATCGTCGGTGCAGTGTGCTGCGGCAGTCAAATAAGCAAACAGAATGTTGGGAATTATTAGAAAAGGAATGATGAATAAAACGGAAAATGTCATAATGCCTCTGTATCACTCCATGGTGAGACCGCACCTTGAATACTGTGTACAATTCTGGTCGCCGCATCTCAAAAAAGATATAATTGCGATGGAGACGGTACAGAGAAGGGCTACCAAAATGATAAGGGGAATGGAACAACTCCCCTATGAGGAAAGACTAAAGAGGTTAGGACTTTTCAGCTTGGAGAAGAGACGACTGAGGGGGGATATGATAGAGGTGTTTAAAATCATGAGAGGTCTAGAACGGGTAGATGTGAATCGGTTATTTACTCTTTCAGATAGTAGAAAGACTAGGGGGCACTCCATGAAGTTAGCATTGTTACGAGCGCGCGCGGGCACGGTCGTCGTAAGCGGGTGGTGGTGAGCCCTTGGGCCACGGCGAAAGCCAGGGAGGAGCCCCAGCCACACCATGGGAGGTGAGCTGAGCAGGCATGGTGAGCCAGGCAGGCAGGAACAGAAGCAGGGAGTCCAACCCTCAGCCGGACCTGCATGCCCATGGTAGCCAACACGGGGAAGTTGACTAATGAACGATCCTCCGACTGTTCCCGGCCCTTCCGGACCTGCCGCAGGGAACGGCAATGGGCAGCAGGCCGGACAGAGGCGAGGGCAGACAGAGTCCTTAAACAGAAGACATCAGACGGGGCAGAAGCAGGCTGAAGCAAGACGGAGACATCAGGACAAGGGCTGAAGCGAGACACAGGAAGAATCCAGGCGAGCAGGAACTCCGATGCTGGGATACTCACATCCGAAGCCCCCTCGGCTGGCAGAAGCTCAAGAGCCCGTGGGACGAATCCCTCCTGTTGGCCACTCCAGGGCCCAACAGGACAGAAGGCTCAGGAACCAGACGAGGACGTAGGTCAAGGCAGAGACAAGAAGACATCCGGGCAAGGGCTGAAGCAGACACTGTAGACAAGGCTGGACGGAAACATGGCACTGTCCATCAGGGCGCCCTACTCAGCCCATCCGTGGGACTGAGTCGCGGACCACCCTGTCCCAGACGCGCCCTACACAGCCCAGGAAGGCTGGTCGCGGACCACGCTGAGAAGGAGGGTGCAGGGAAACTCCAGGCGAACAGGAACTCTGATGCTGGGATACTCACATCCGAAGTCCTTACGGCTGGCAGGCACAGGAACAAACATCTAGGCAGAAACACTGGACAGGGATCCATCAAAGCATATGATGATCACGGAAGACCTGGATCAGCAAGGATACAGACGACTGTAGGACCTGATCCGGAGGCCTGGACTGGAACAGACATCAAGAGAGAGACACTGGACAGGGACCCATCAAGGCATAGGCGATCACGGAGGACCTGGATCGGCAAGATTACAGACGACTGTAGAGCCCGATCCGGAGGCCCTTTGCAAGTGAACAGAAAGTCCTTAAGTACTGGAGGTAGAAGGCAACTCCCTGGGAGGAGCTTGCCAGGACCGCCCACCGCTGGTCCTATAACTGGGGAAGAGAGCTGCGGGCCAGCCCCTAGGGAAAGGGCATCGCCAACAGGAAGTCCAAACGCTGGCAAGCAAGCCACAGGCACGGCTAGGCCTCTCAGGCCCTGGAGCAAGTCCCAGATGGAACGTAGGCGAGGCCCTGGCTTCAGAGCGGCCTCTGGAGGAAGGTAAGAGACCTCCTGTAGCGCAGCAGCAGGGGGGATCGCAACAAGCATGGGGCACATTTAAAACTAATCAGAGAAAGTTCTTTTTTACTCAACGCACAATTAAACTCTGGAATTTGTTGCCAGAGAATGTGGTTAGTGCAGTTAGTATAGCTGTGTTTAAAAAAGGATTGGATAAGTTCTTGGAGGAGAAGTCCATTACCTGCTATTAAGTTCACTTAGAGAATAGCCACTGCCATTAGCAATGGTTACATGGAATAGACTTAGTTTTTGGGTACTTGCCAGGTTCTTATGGCCTGGATTGGCCACTGTTGGAAACAGGATGCTGGGCTTGATGGACCCTTGGTCTGACCCAGTATGGCATTTTCTTATGTTCTTATGTCATCTCAGACATGTGAATATGTGAATCACAACCATGAACAGGATGTAAAACCCATGGGCATGCACAGCAGACCTGGCAAACAAAAAAGTCTGCCCATCGTGCCACAGTATAAAATGATGGTCTTGAAGAGACCCTTAATTATGGTGAAGAAATTCAATGATAGCTTCCCTGTAGCGAGCTCCCTATAAATAAAATGAGTGACAGGAAAAGGTAAGTAGGAATCTGAAGAGGCTCAAATTAAGTTCAAGTGGGTTGGATGGTGCCAGCAGGATAACATTCATGGCAGACTCATCCTGTTGGTGCATTAGCTTTCATGATGTAACATTTGATGAAGGTGCCAGGTGAAGGGACAAACTTAGTCTTCAGCAGATAATATTCTCCTTCCTGGCAGAGAATCATCTTGAATTGAACCATGTGAAAGAAAATACCTGTTTCAGAATTGAATTTGCTCAGAAAATTATATTTGTATCTTTGAAAGAATTTCCCCACAACTGTTAGATTTTGTGTATCAATTTGGACTTACTGAGAAATTGGCCTTTTTCTATTATTTTTTGTAAAATTGTCATTTGGAAAATCTACCTTATAAATGGGCTCTGACCGACGGCCCGCAAATGCGCAGTAGAGAGCAGCTCTACCGCGCATGTGCGGGCGAGCACGTCGGTCAGAGAGGAGCGTCAGCTCTTAAAAAACATGGCGGCGGTGAGGCGAAGTTTTGGCGGCGGCGGCGGCGGCGGCGAGGCGAAGTATCGGCGGCGGCGAGAAGAAATATCGGCGACGAGGAGCGGTGGTGAGGGAGGGAGTAGGAGGGGGGAGGTGAGAGAGAGTGGGGGGAGGGAAGGAGGAGGTGAGAGAAAGTGGGGGGAGGGAGGGAGGAGGTGAGAGTGAGTGGGGGAGGGAGGAGGTGAAAGTGAGTGGGGGGAGGGAGGAGGTGAGAGTGAGTGGGGGAGGAAAGGGAAGGGGGAGGGGAGGAGGGGGAGGAAAGGGAAGTGGGGGGAGGAAAGGGAATGGGGAGGGGAGGAGGGGGAAGAGGGGGGAGGAAAGGGAATGGGGAAGAGAGGGAAGGGGAGATTGAGGGGGAGGGGAGGGGAGGAGAGGAGAGGGAAGGGGAGAATGAGGGGGAGGGGAGAGACAGAGGGATGTGAGTAAGTGGAAAGGGTAAGAAGTTGTGGAGCAGAGAAAAAGAGGGAGTGGAGGAGGGCTGAGGGAGAGGGAAGGGGTTGTGGATGAGCTGAGAAGGGATTGGAGGGGATGAGAGTGAGGGATGGGATTGAAAGAGGGTGGGGAGTGACTGAGAGTGAGGGGTGGGAGGCAGAGGGTAAGTAAGACTGAGGGGTGGGAAGGGGGTGAGTGACTGAGGGGAAGGGGGAATGAGGGAGAAAAAGTGTAGGAGGGTGCTGTGTTCGAAAATGGACCGAAAACAAAAATGTAATGTAGCCCGTTGTGACGGGCTTAACGGCTTGTAAATTATAAACAAATGGTTGAAATCTATTTTAAAAAAAAACTTTGCGTATGAGAAGCAGAAGTGTTTTGTTTGTTTTTTTGTTGGTTGGATGGTTGCAATTTTAAGGTGCAGATGGTGGAACTCACTGCAATGCTGGTTTACTGCTCACAGTATCTCCAGAGCTTTAAGTTCAATTGCACCGATAAAAAAGGGCTAATTAGTCTTTTCTCATTATTACTGTTAGGGGAAGGAAAGCATTTTCAGTTAACTGCCAATGAGATGCTAATCTTGCCTAAAAACCCAACATTCAGTTCCCCATATTCCCATTCAAATAGCAAAGTGAAAGTCCAATGGACTCAGGAAATGTCACCTTCTTAAATATTATGTCTTATTAATTTTGTCTTTGCTGTGAAAATGCAATTAGATTACAGACATGGATTGTTTTCTTTATTCTGCAAGACGATGGGGAAAGGGGTTGATTCTTCCTTAGCATATAATACAATGAATAACCTGAATCATTATAAAGCTTGGATTGAATTACTCACCTTTCCAAGCCTGAGCTCAAAGTGAATTACAGTTAGGTATAGAAGGTAATCCAGAGATTTTATAATCTGTTTGTTCCTAAAGTAATAGAAGGTAAAGCAACTTGCCTGGTTCACAAGCCACTGCTTTACTCCTTGCCATTGTGTTATGAAATTAATGGGAGCAAATCAATTGTGTGAGTTAAAAATCCTTTTTTTTTTCGCATGCTGCAAGAGATATTTAAGGCTAGCTCAAGAGTTCTTGGCTGTGTTCTGTAGAGATGTCTTTTGCAGGGTCCTGAGTTGGGGGAGTAGGACCAGATGGGGGACAGGAAAGGGTGCTGCTGAATTACCACCACAAAACCAGTATTCAAACTAGCTGCACACACAATATCCACCAACACCCTTTCAGAATTTGTAGGGGATGTTATTTATTGGCTTAACTATGTGAGAGCTGAGGCTACTAACCTGAGATGTCTCTTGCAGGATAGCCCACAAAATAAAAAATGTGGAGAACGTCAGTCCCTGTCATACTGCTGCAGTCACGCAGCCAGAATTACACAAAGCCAGACACTTCTCATCACCATAGAACAAAGACCATTTTATGTAAGATCATATGCCTGCTTCTTTAATCTTCTAAAATTAAGCAGTTTATCTTCTTCTCTCCTGATACCCGTGGGAGATTTACCTGCTGCCTGTTGGAAGTTGTCCTGCAATGTGCTTGTTTATAGATGGGAAGTTAGAGCTCTGCTGCCCTGCCATGAAGGGGTGGGTAAGATGAAGAAGAGTAAGGGATGGGAGGAAATTCTGTTAATAATGTCACTCACAGTACTGCAGAGGCTGCCAAACCGACACCATAGGGAGAGAGTTGTTATCAAGTTATTTTCTAAAATACGATAGAAAGCACTTTTATTCTTCTGCGGAAAAGTGAAGAAATGTTTTCTGAGATAAAATGACCTCCATGCCACCAGCTTTAAGGAACCTACCAAGAAGAAGAGTGCATGAGCTCCTGTAATTACCGTAAAGAGTCTCCTTGCTGGGCATGGTCTGTACTTTCCATGGCTGATGAAACTGAGAGGCAATCAGAGAGGCAGATGTAAAATGCAGGCTGCCAGACGTGAAGTGTAAGGGCTAAAACGCCTGCAACAGGAGGGGCCATGAAGTGCGCCTGAGGCTGCTGATATACCGTAAGCACATTTTTCACTTTTATCTTTCGAGCAGACCTTTCAGGTTTTGTGTTTTTAAGATTTATACCTGAAAATAGTGTCCTGTCTTTTATTATAAATAATGAAGCCTCAGTTTTATCAGTTAATTATTGACTGTGAATGATATTATTGTAAATAAGCACATTATTAGACAGTCTTTCTCAGAAAGTTGTTGCAGAGCTTTTGAACTGTATTTAAAAGTTGATATTCATTTATCATCTTCAATATGTGTCCACTTATAAATCATTTGATTAAATAATCACAGCAATAAACTATGTAGATATATTTTGGCTGTGCCCATTAGGCCCAATGCATGATTGGTTATATTCTCAACGAGGAAAGCATGCACTGAAAGGCTGCATTTGTTTAATGACAAAGCTAAAACTTTCGTTGTTACATGGGGATTTGGGTAGGCTTGAGCAAGTGGAGGAGTAGCCTAGTGGTTAGAGCAGTGGGCTATGAGCTAGGAGACCATGGTTTGAGTCCTGCTGTTGCTCCTTGTGACCTTGGGCAAATCACTTTTCCCTTCATTGCCTCAGGTACAAACTTAGGCCTGGATTTATCAAAATACACTAAATATTGCATGCGATAGAAACCAGAATGGCCCATCCATTCTGCTCAGCAAGCTTTCACACTTATTTTTCTCATACTTATCTGTTACTCTGACTGCTGAGGTCAGGGCCTTATTGGTAACTTTTTGGTTCTAATTTCCTTCCACCCCCACCATCGATGCAGAGAGCAGTGCTGGAGCTGCATCAAAGTGAAGTAACAAGCCTAATTGTTTTGGGGTAGTAACCGCCGCAACAAGCAAGCTACTCCCATGCGTATTTGTTTACCCCAGCCTGTCAATTTAGTCCTTGTTGGTTGTTGTCTGAATATAAATCCTCTTTTCTTCATTCCTCCCTGCCACTGAAGCAGAGAGCTGCTTAGATATGCATTGAAAGTGAAGTATCAGGATTATTTGGTTTGGGGTAGTAACCGCTGCAACAAGCAAGTTGCTCCCACGCTTATTTGTAAATGCATTTTTTCCCACATTTCCTCTTGCTGTTGAAGCATAGAGCAATGTTGGAGTCGCATTAACCGTGTGAATGTTTATTGAATAAGGGTATTAATCACCAGGTAGTAGCCGTCATTCCCGCAAGCCACCCCCATGCCTCTTCTCTTCATTCACATCCTCAAGACTTTATGGATCCACAGTGTTTATCCCATGCCCCTTTGAAATCCTTCACATTTTTGGTCTTCAACAGGGCATTCCAGGCATCCACCACCCTCTCCGTGAAGAAATACTTCCTGACATTGGTTCTGAGTCTTCCTCTCTGGAGTTTAAAATTGTGACCCCTGGTTCTGTTGATTTTTTTCCAATGGAAAAGGTTTGTCGTTGACTTTGGATCATTAAAACCTTTCAAGTATCTGAGTGTTTTATAATAATAGACAGTTTATCGCAATTTGCGCTAATATTGCAAAGCACTATCAGCAATATCTTTCTAGCTATCAGGTCCCTCCTACAACCACTGGAGGGGGGGGGAAGAGTGAGAGAGAGACTAGCCATAATGCCCTCATACTCTACCTGGGTAACATCAAGCAAGGTTGAGAGAACATTGCACAAATCTCATCTTTGTGTGAGTTTCCTCACTCCGAAGGTCATCAAATCTTCACAAGAGACCGCTGTTCTGTTCATACATGTCACTTTGAATGTCAAAGTGGCCCCTAACCCCCACAACTAATACCTAAACCTCACCTCGAGTGACTAGGTAGGCCTCATATAGAGGTATAAATACCTACTTAGTAGGAAGGCATTATGGCTAGGCATTCTCTCACTCTCTCTCTCTCAGCCCTGATAGCTAGGCTGGATCTCTAGGAGCTTAAAATAGTCCTCCCCAGTGGGTGCAACAATTCTGGCACTTATCACACTGTGTGAAAAAGTTATTGTAGTTTGCACTAATTCCTATGCAAAGTGCTAAGATAGCATACTTTGCAATAAACTGCCTATTACCATAAACACTCTCCTATTGCATGCACTATTTAGTTCATTTTGATAAAGCCAGGCCTAAGTTTGTACCTGAGGCAATGGAGGGTAAAGTGACTTGCCTAAGGTCACAAGGAACAACAGTGGGACTTGGTCTCCTGGTTTGTAGCCCACTGCTCTAACCACTAGGTACTGTGTATGTCATGTAATAGTAGTAGTAGTAGTAGCAGTAGTAGTCTGCTAAAAGATAAAGTCCCTTTCAGAAGGGTAGTGGTGAGGAGCTTGGAATATGATGTCCTGCTTCCTGTTTGAGGTTATTAGAAGAGATGGATGAACTAAACTTGAACCAGATAGATTCCAGCGTGGTTTGAATTCTATGGAATTTTTGTTAAATCCACTGGGGAAATCCATTCATTATTTTGCCAGCAGATATAGTGAAAATCTGAAAAATACAAAATAGACTTGAATAATCCATAGTCGATCTGCATTCTGATGAAATCTACTGTGAATTTTTTAAAAATCCAAAGGAAAATTTTCAATTTGATAAACCTATTGTGGTTTGCTTATCTACATAATAACATGCCACACTCGGTCAGACCAAGGGTCCATCAAGCCCAGCATCCTGTTTCCAACAGAAGCCAAACCTGGCTACAAGGACCTGGGAAGTACCCAAACACTAAGTAGATCCCATGCTACTGATGCCAGAAAACGGCTATGAACTATTAAGTACATATTTATAAAAAAGGAGGATCCTATTCTTGCTTGATGGGCACTTTAAAATGAGTCTCAGGCAAACATTTCAACCTGCAGATTGAACCTGGACTGTCTGGTAAACCTTCATATAGGAAGCTGGATTTCCATGCTAATATGCTGATTGATTTGAGGTTATTGGTGAGTTCCTATGTCAGGGGCACCAGATGGGAATGCACCAGTAGGTTCTCTTGTTTGTGATAATACAAATCCAGTTGGGATAGTTTGGTCTCATTTTAGGCGCTGGCAGTATCTGTCTTGTTCCATTTTGCTGAATTATGAAAGCAAAGCATTCTGACTGAAAGGACCAGCTGGAATTTCTCCAAGGATTTGGAGAGAACATGCAGCAAATAAATCCTTCAATTGCATTTCTAGTCATGCAATACACTAAAAATAAAATGTCCAGCTAGGCCAACTAATTAACAAAAGATACTGGATTTTGGTGAGTGTTTTCTTTTTAATTAAAATGTATATTATTTGTGGAAGCTGGGAGACAGATGGGATCTTTGGAGGAGTGTCAGAAGTCACTGGCATGCAGGCACACCGTGATGTCTAACCACGTTTTCTGGAATGAATCTGCATGTTCCTGACCTGCAAAATATGGCAGTGAAAGGTGCAAAGACAAAAAGAGCAGCCCTGCAACCTTATTAACTCGGCGATGACGGCAAAGGTTTTTTCCCTTTGGCTCTCTGCAACCTACTGAGCTGGAGAGAATTGCTCCAGTAATAAATGTTTCTGCTTCAAACCTTCAAGTCAGAAATATGCCAAGACAAATACGTGTTCATATCCAGAATGTAAATCAATTATATAATGTATGAACATATGCCACCTACACAGTAAGCAGAGGCAAACAGAATAGATTAGATAAGAGCTATAATGTTCTAATCCCAGGGAGCGGGATGCTCCGTGACTGGGCTCCAGAACACTTCATGAAATGCATCCATGGAGGGTCCGAGCTCTGCAGCAGTTAGAATCGGGGCTTCTCACTTAGTGGCACTTGGGGATTCTTGCTAGCACCCGAGCATGCTGAAAGAGGAAAGGCTTTCAGGCCTAGCAGGAAAAGCAGTAATCACCTTCTGGATTCTGACAGACAGAGACGCCTGGGGGGGTTCTGGGATGTAAACATTCCTCCCTCACAGGAGCCATCTTCTTTTTATTTCCCAGCCCGGTTCATATTTAATTAATAACCTGCTAATATGCCACCTCAGCCTTACTCTGAATATTTAATTAAAGAGCTGAACTTATTGCCGGAGGTCTGTCAAGCCGCCCTCCCCTCCCCCCCCTAACAAATAATTAAACTGCTGTAGGCAACGTTTCTCTGCCGTCTCTGTCATTCAGCTTGGTAGAAGATGCTCAGGGGAGTGTGGCTCATATCTTCCTTGTGAATGGGATTATTTACCATCAGTCTCATCGCATTGATAGAAACCCTCAGTCTGCCTGCACAACTGATCTTTCTCCCCTCTTCTTCTCTAGATGTTTGTGCTGGAAGCTGTTTATTGATCTTAGCTACGCACGCTGCATGCTGTGCATGGTGCTCGGTAAAGCTTATTTGAAACTTAACAAATGTTAGTGAAGTTTGTCTTAATATTTTGGGAACTCTTCAAATCAGGAAAGGGCAGGAAATGAAGGGATTAGGACTAAGAGCAGAGCTGGGTGGAGTTAACACCTGCCCTGGTTAGTCTCTCCTACCCACAGAAGATTGGATTTATTTCAAAACTCTTTACCTATTTGAAATTAAATCCTAGAATGCACGTATATAACTGAAGCTGAAGAAATGCAAAGGTTTTACCAAAACACAAGAACCTGTTTTCCATTAGTAACTTAGAAAACATGAAGGCCCTCTCCTCCTTCCCAGGCCTGAACACTATGTCCTTACGTGACACCTTTGTTTTTCTATAAATCTTAGGACCTGGAAAACCAGAAGTAGGTCTCCATATCATTCGTGCCAGGCCTGTTTATAAGCAGACCTTTCAAAAGATTGATAATATAAGAAAAAACCCTTCTGGGTTCCTCTGGGGAATGTAATTAGCATCTGTCTTTTGTTTCCAGTAGAGGGTTCTTGCTTATTTGTTTACTGGGGATTATTACTTAAGTCTTGACCTCAGAAGTCACACTGTGCCATTGATTAGAGACTTATTGTAATTCTATTTACTTTGAATTTAGATTCAAATATAATCAGGGTCATTTATCTGTTTCAGTAGATTGTATGTGCACGGAACTAACTTTGCATGCAAGAGCTGTTCCCAGGAACTTCAGTTGTATTCTCTGGCCTAAGTTTTTAATTTGGAAGTCTGCAACATTGGTGAAACTTTTCTTCAGGCTGCAAATCCCCATTCCCCACCCCTGCAGGAAGAAAATGCTTTAATGTTTCACACCTGGCTTCCGGGACATGGTTTTTGTAGGAGAATATGTAAAGCTCCTGCCATGTGCTGAATGAGCAGTGAAGGATATGTTGACGTTGATGGAGTAATCCCAGCTCTTTCTGAGAGAAAGGACTTCTCTCTCAGCTGGACGATCTCATCTAAAGAAGTGAACTCTCTGATTTACACAACGTTGGGTAAAATCGATTCAATGCTCATTACATATGTTTTAATTGGCTCCCATGTGTCTGCAAAGTTTTATGATGTTTCAGGTAAAAGGGTGAAGAAAAAAAAGATCTTTGTGCTTTGAACTGCCTTCTGTACGAAGGACAAGCTAATGTGCTGAAGGGACTTACTGCTTCTTCGGGTTCACTCTTTTCTGTTTCTTAATGTGGTTTCAAACCAAAATATTTGATATATCAGGGAGAAGAGGGGTGGCCGAGTAGTTAATGGGTTGTGAACCAAGAGATGGGGGGCTCAAATCCTGCTTCTTCCTCTGACATTTGATGTGACAAGACTTGTAGGGTAGATGCCAGTGACCGGAAACAGGATGTGCATCATGAATTTGTGAGACCTGAAGCTCTGCACACAGACTGAGGACAAGTAAGCTGCAAGCATGGAATTTTCCAGCCATTTCATGTTTTTGCCAGCTTTACATGAGACTCTTTGTTTCTTCATATCAGAGAGTTGTCATCACCTCCCAAATGAGGAGGATAACTTTGGACCAGAATGAAGAGCATGTCTTGATAATCTGCTGTAAGGTTATCTATAACAGAAACTTCCTACAGCTGGAACTTCCACTGGAGAAACGTCAGAGATTATCCACTGTAGATACTTGGGGTTCCGCTGATATTCCTGCAGAATATATCCTATTGTTTCAAGTATCCACACAGACTGTAAGCTCTCTGGTACAAGGACTCATTGGACATATATGATATTTATTGTAAAGCTGCTTTAGGGCACCATAAAAATGCCCAGACTGATCTCCTGTATCAAAAAATGTTTCTTAAATTTCTGAACTTTCATCCTCTTCAGCTGAGTAGTTCTGGATAAAAATGTAAAATAACTTTTTCTTTGTACTTTCTGTGCAAGTAAGCTCTAATAGTTGATTGTTCTTGCAGCTATGTTTTTGAAGTGCTGTTAAGAATTGGTTCAATCTGGCCTTGTGTTTTTCTTTTTTTTTTTCCTCTCAGTGTGGACTTAACATAAATGTGTGATTTTTTCCTCCTTTTTTTTAGTTATTTTGACTAATCATTTTCTTGGCATTGTATGTGTGCCTTGCATAATTTCATTGTTATAATGATTAAATGCTAATAAAAAGTTAATTACAAAAAAAGAATAGGAGTGAATTTTCAAAGGGATTTCACATGGAAAAAATAGCATTTACACACATAAGTAGCAAGTATGTGCATACATGCTATTTTATATACCTCCAGGGTACATGTGTGCTTGCAGCATGGCACGGGCATGTATATTATACTTGGGGGGGGGGGGGGAGGGAAGAGAAGGCAGTTCCTGAGGGGCACGGGGGTTCAGAAATGCACATCCAAGTTATTGGTTTGTAAGATGAATACTCAGATGCATTACGAGACATGTACTAACAATCACACACTGAAAATGAATTTGTGCAATTGAAACCTCATTTCTCTTTGCAGTTTTTGGGTGGGGGTCTGGATGAACAGGAGGGGATTCAGGGTGACGTGGAGAGGGACTGGGTGAACTGGTGGAGGTACTGACAGACTGGTGAGTTCAAGCACATGAACCAGTAAGGATTTTCACGTATAGAGGATAACTTTCAAACCTGCGTATACACGCCCATATACACATGGATATGTGTGTGTGTGCAAAGTTGCTCCAGTATTTTAGAACCTGCACAGATATGATATGCGCAGGTTATAAAATACAAGTGCATATGCATGCAAACATGGTCATATATATATGTAAATCCTAGGGATGTGCAGAGGGACGTCATACGTTGCATTCGTGATTCGGATTCGTCGGGGAGCAGATACGTTGCATTCGGCCGTATGGCGCCCCGATGCGTTAATACGGCGATTTCTATTCGTGTCCCAGCTAAAATTAAAATTAACTACAACCCCCCACCCTCCTGACCCCCCAAGACTTACCAAAACTCCCTGGTGTTCCAGCGGGGGGTCCGGGAACCATTCCCTGCACTCACACCCTCGGTGCCGGTTTCATCATGGCACCGATAGCCTTTGTCACAGGGGCTACCGGTGCCATTGGTCAGACCCTGTCACATAGTCATCGGCGCCATCTTGTGCTCCTACCATGTGACAGGATAACTATGGAACTTCGTTGAAATGACCTCAATGGCCTGGTCGAATATAGCATGGTAGTCTGCTTTTCAAGTAGACTGGGCCATTTCTCTTTTTTGAATGTTAGACATAGGGTTTGAAATTTGGTTTTGTGTGGTGGATTGGGAGCAAGTACAGTTCCCGTAAAATGGGTGTTATGTGGCTGTGCAGTATTCTGTATTAGCTGGAGCTGGTGGAGGCCATTTGTTGTCAGGATATTCCCTTATGGAGGATGGGTGAAAGGTATAATGAGAGAGGTCTTTTACCACATCTCGATTACTCGTGAATGTTCTAATAGTGTGAGACTGTATTTGTCTCCTTTCCTCACATTGTTGCCCCTTTATATGCATTACTAAAGTATGATCCCCAAGCAGAGAAACAGAAAATAATTTAAATCTGAAAGCCTTGTGCAAAATTGATTTTATGAGCTACTGCAGGCTAAAATTAAAATTAGACAACAACATCCCTGGAGTCAGGATTTCTTGGTAACCTTAATGAATGGACGTCATTCTGCATGCAAAGAATCTAAATGGAGTTCATTTACATATACCCGTTAACCTAAGGATTGGCGTGCCTACCTTTTATAGGTCAAAAATGAATTAAAAATTAGAAGAGGAAGCCATGATGTAAATAGGTTAATAATTAATTCAAACCTAAGGTGGAGAGTTATGAAGGGATTGAAGATTACAAAATGTTTTAACATTTGAGCACATAATATTATTTACATAACAGAATAAATACATTGAATATTTCCTTTAAAAAAGTTTGGGGAAGTATTCATTCTTTGCAGTACCTAAGAGCAATATAACTCATTTTAGACATTAATTATATGGGTTTTGTGTCTGCTGGGTAAGATTAATCCCTGCTATGCTTCCTGCCAGTACCACAACTTTTAAATGCCTTCACTTTGGTTTCTTTTTCTAACGAAATCATTGAAATGCACAGCAGCAGAGTTTGATTGACTGCATCCTCATTTCTTGTTGTGCAAACTAGGATGAAATATAAATCAAGAAAGAGAGAACCCCACTTCTGCGGTCCACTTTGGGAATAGCAAGAGCCAGTACAACTAGTTGTTCTGATTTCAAGGAGATTTTTTTTTAAATCATAATGGAAACCAAACTAGGAAAAGAAAGGTTGCGAAATACATAAAATCCCCCATTAATTGTATGTAAGAGCAGACTTCAGATTTCTCCTTTCTAACAGAGCTGTGGGAACTGATCGCATGACAACAGGGAAGGTGGCTTTTAGGGTTGGAATGAGCTTTAGGAAGAAATGGGGCTGACATGGCCTATGAGGAGAGGTGGGAGGAGCTGGGTTTGTTTGCTTTGGAAAAGAGTTTGGGCGAAGAGGGGACTTGATAGTAGGGGTGCGCATTCGTTTTCTGACAGCACAAAGAATGCAACAAAACTCGCTTTCATTCCATATCATCCAGAAAGAGAGGTTTTTGTTTTCCTATTGCATCCCTGGGCTTAGTCTCCCACATTCCTCCTCCCCTCCATTGCTGCTGGCGCGATCCCCAGTTGCTCCTGCTGAAAATGTGTCCGGGGGCAGCTGGCACCATTTTCAAATCAGGACCCAGTGGGACAGGAGCACCTGAGGAGCCCTCTTGCCACATTTGGGGTAAGCTGTGGGTGGGGGGGGCATAGTTAATTGTTTCATTTTGGCAGTGCTGGGGGAGGATGGCGGCAGTGCTAGGTGACTGAGCCAGGGCCCCGGGGCTGGAATAAGAAATGAAAAACCCAATGAAGGCTGGAGGATGGGGGGGAGGGGTAGTTGTTTGGTAGGGGAGGGGTCCCTACCTTTTCTAGCTTTTATCTTGGTTTTTCTTTTCACTTTGGTGAAAAAAAACAAAAACCCCCCACAATATGGGCACCCAGTACCACTGAGCTACCCACACCCTTTCCTGTCACTGAATGAAAAAACACAGACAAATAACAAATCAACAGTTGGAATCAAAATTGGCCACAGATTTATTACCACAATTATATAGATCTATAGCCAAGGGTGCCAATATTAATACCTAGCTCACTGCCCCGTAAGCATCCACCATACCCCATCAGATACAAAACCCTCACCATTATTCACAACTCCCTGCACAACGACAATCACTCCTGGTTTGAGGATGCTCTTCGATTCCGCTCCTCCAATCGTCCTATTAGAACCGCACTTTCAGGAACCCTGTACACCCCTTCCCTTAAATGTGCTCACCTCACTTCCACCAGAGAAAGAGCCCTGTCCATCGCAGGCCCCTCCCTCGGGAACACTGCGCCACTTGAGCTCCGACTAGAACCATGCATTTGGAAATTCAAAACAGGGGTTACAACATGGCTCTTGAATATGGCCTACCCTGATCCGGATCCTATGTAGTCCCCCTGCTCCCTCAGAGAAAGAGCCCCTGTCATTAACGCACTGATAGCCTTCTCCTTTATTCCTTTAATTATACTCTGTTCTGTCTCCCATTTCTTTGCACCTCCTTATATACCCCCATTTATACCCCTTTCCCCCTTCCCCTGTTCTTAAACCCTACCTTTTCCCTCTAGCAACCCTTTTATACCCCTCTTATTTACCCCTCCGCTATCCTTTAAACCTTACTTTTCCCTATAGCAATCCTGCTAGTCTATATATAGTTGCCCTTCTGAACGCATAATTTGTAATGTAAATATATAGTGTCTCCTGTATGTACTAGTTAAAGATAATGTATATTATTGTATATAATACTTTCTGTTATTACTGTATATAATACTTTTTGGAGTATATAATTTATATAAGGTTATCCACAGTGGTACTGAGTGTATAATTTTTGCAATGCTACTAATTATTTTCTTCTGTTTTCCATCAGGTACTGTTCCTTTTCTCCTCTTCCTGTTTTTCCCTCTCTTCTCTCGCCCCTTCTCTCTTCCTATCTGCTCCCTCTCCCCCATCCCTGGCTTTTTGTAATTTCCTCCTTCAGTTATATTGTAAACCGGCATGATGTACCCATGAATGTCGATATATAAAAGCTAATAAATAAATAAATAGATAAATAAATAAATAAATAAATAAAAGATGCCCACCCCACGCTACCCAGTCTGCAGGCATCCCGCAGGGCTACCGTGTGAGGCGCCCACCGCATCCCAGTGAGGTGCAACTATACCAGACACACCTAACTAAATGATGAATGATCGATAAATCCAGCTGTGACAAGCAGAAGAACCTCACCGACCAGAGGGAGGCAACCCCTGCTCTTATATCCCCAATTCTAAACCCAAAGTTCCCAGCAGAGCCAATCAAACAGCAGCAAACCTTGCATAGCTTGAAAGCTCCCCTGGGAAGCAAGGACTCCCACCATGTGATCCTCTGCTACCCCCCCGACCACAAACTGCACAAGTATGCAACTTAAGCATGCAGCAAGGACAGGAGCCCACATTGTCATGTGTACACCAGGGTCTGGCCTGCCCGATCAATGGAATGAAATAAACATCAAACAAAATGAAAAGTTTGGTGACCTGTAAGTTTATACCTGAGGCAGTGGAGGGTGAAGTGCCTTGCCCAAGATCACAAGGAGCATCAGTGTGAGAAGTGGGATTTGAACCCTGGCTCCCCCGGTTCTTGGCCTTGTGCGCAGGAAATATGATATCAGGACCGAATGGAGAAGTCACCAGCAGAAGCATCGAGCAGTCTTCTTCAGTATGGCAGTAGCTCCTTTCCTAGCAGGGAGCTACCATCATCCTTTTCAAGCTTTATGCTTTTCCTCTCTAGCCATCCATCAGTAAGTGCATGCATAGAGATAGTTTTCCTCCAGGTCCGTGTAGAAAGACGTTGCCACCTGCAAACATACCATGAAAGACTGAGGCTCCTGAAAACCAAGATGGCCACCAGGCTGCATCTAGTTTATTGCTCTCTAAATTTAACATGAGCTGTCAAACAAAGCAGTAGAAAATAATCAAAGTATCTGGCAGATTGCAAACATTTTTATTGTTATATCTGGCAGTTTGTGAGACCTTCCCGTTAACCATTTTAGACTCTGTGTTTGGGGCTGTTGTCATAGCACAAGATGGCAAACCCCTTAATATGATCCATAAATTATCTGCTTCCCTTGTCTTGCTGACTGAAGTGCAGTCATAATGCAGTTGTACATATGTCTTATCAGCAATATGCTGACAGAAGTAGGACAGATCACAAAAAAAAACAGCACCTAGCAGACATATTCCTGTCTCCTCCAATGTGAATAATGAGAAAGATGCACTAATTCAGTATACAATATGTCATACATTCCAGATGAATGTAAGAAGGCAGGGCGAAATGGGCAAATGTACTCACTGGTTACGTAGAAATAATTACTAAACCCGCAGAAAACTTTCAGCAGACTCTGATATCTGAATAGAAAAGCTGGAGGAAAAATACTGAGATTAAATAATCTCCAATAATCCTGCTGTACTTCACACAGGAGCAGTGCTGGTGCCCAGGAAGGCTGAATGAGCCACAGAGTAAATTTGGCACTGTTACAGAGTCTTGACTTCTCTGCCCCCTTCTCTTCACTTTGACCTTTCACCCCCTTCATCGCCCCCCTCTGCTTTCTGAGGGGTAGGGAGAGGGACCTGTTAGGACCTCTTTGGCTCCTGCTGTGGTCCTGCAGCTTTATCGAGAAATGGTTAAAAAGCACATATTGAATTCTGTGGTTTTCTCATCGCATAGATTCCCACTGGCCCTATGTCTCAGCACTCGATTAGTTTACGCTTTTGCTTTTACACATAGCAAAGGATCTGTTTCTATTGAACAGTGTCCTTAAATCGGCTTCAGAAAATACATTTTACATCCCCAAGCCGCTAGGTGAGGGCCCTATCTAAGTGTTTGTTTGTAGAAAAGTGAGTTGCTTTGTTACAAAATACCAGGAGGAGTTTAGCCTGAATACTGCCACTTCCTTCCCAACTTATTTCCACGTTTATGGGCAGCTGGAATCACACTTTTACCTTTGTGTGTTTTAGTGGCAAGATCTGTCATCCTATAGAAAGCTCATAGGTCTTAATCGGATCTCAAAACAGTCTCATCAGGATTTCAATGCTACTCTGATAATATCTCTTTTATTTATAACTTTTATCAGTAATTAGTCACTTTCCAGAGATGAAAAGCTTTCTTTGTAATCTAACAGGAAATATAGGTTTCTGCAGAGCTGTAAATGGAAAGAGCTACCTCATTATAAAGCTATTAATATTTTTTTGAAATAAAAGTGTGCAAAATGATTTTCTCACTGCAATGTTCTGCACTGCACAGAATATCCGATTTCACCCAAGACATGAAGGTCCTGTGCTGAGGGAGACAGATTTGCATAAGTGCACCAGGCAGTGTGATATTTCTACCTATGCATGAAAGCCCCTCTTGCTTTGATGCCTACAAAGACTTGACATTTCTTCATTCCGTTGCGATATGAAAGAAGTGGCGGAAGAGGAACAATGAAAGGCAGCTATGAGCTTTCTTCTCACAACAGTCTATTAGTATGAAAGCAAGGAAAAGCCTCAGTCTTACAAGAAATGCAAAATTTGCTGTTTTCTGAGCAGATTCTGTCAAAAGAAAACACCAAAATGCATTTAAACACATTTCTCTGTAAATATGTTATCACCACCCCAGTCACTGTGAGCTGTTGTCGAGACTCTTCTAGAAGGAAGAAACAAAGAGGGCATTAAGGGCCTTCTGCACATTAGGGGAGTGGACAGTGCAGTGCATTAAGATCAGAGCATGCACACTAAACCAGGCTCCAAAAATGGTAACAGGTACACACTAAAATAATCCCATATCCACATGTTAATGATGGAATGTCCGATGCAAATGAGACTTGAGCAGTTGCCTGCCAAATAATAAGATAGAGGAGAGCCTATGTTAAATGTTAACATGCATGCTGCATCTCAAAAGCTCCCATGCTAGCTTGACCAAAATAAAAGGGCCAGTTAGCATTCCTCCATCGCTCTTCCCTTACCAAGGTCAGCCTTAACCCCAGTCTAGATGAGCCCAGCACCATCAGCAAGGCTCTATTTCACAATCTAGGTTTCTGTCCATCCCCCCCTATCAAGGCCTTTCATTAAGACCCCCAACATCCAGGCCTCCTAAAATCTTGAATCCTCCTATCAAGGCCACACCCCTCCTACCCCGATCCAAAGCAGCCCATCCCCTATCACCCCTCCAGAATGTTTCATTAGCATTCAAGGGTTTGAGAGACACGAGAGCCCTCCTGCCTGCCTGCACTGCTGCCTACCACTGAATCGCACTGTGTGCTACTTGACCACAATGAAGCCACTAAGCAACGTCATTCATGTGCAGCTTCACAGTTTTATGATGTTTGCGGTATATACACTTTTAATAAACCAACACCTAAACCAAACCAGCAGTGCAGGCCCAGGCAGCAGGGCTCTGGGGCTACTCCTGCTGAGGAAGATTTGGGACTCTTCAGAACTTTCTGGATAGGTCAGAGGAGGGAGGGGATCAGTGTACTGGATCAGTGAAAAAAAGGATCCAGTTTTGATAGGGAAGTCCTTAAAGGAGGGGAGGATGATGGTGAGCCCGTGATGGGGACCTATCCTGGATAGAGGGTCGTGGTAATCTTGTGGGGATTTAGAGGGATGAAATCCCCCATGCTAACTGCCCCCTTCACATTGGGCCGATTAACCCAGGTGGGTGCGAACAGCTTTTTTTTGTGCATCTGCAATAGTGGATGCATTTTTACTGGTGCACAAAAAATTGATGGATCACTTATTAAGTGGTGTTTTAGCAAGCAAACAAAAAAAAGAAATTAGCATGAGTTTTGGTGCATAGGCCCCTTTCTGCCCTTTATTGAAACTGCTTAAACAATTTGCATCTCTGGGATACAAATTCGAAAGTATATTATAGTAAAATGTGAAAGGAACAAGGCCGCCTGGAAAGGGATGAGGCTGTAAGTGTTAACAATTCAGCAGAGGCAGAGATGATAAAGATGCAGACAACTGTTCTTTCCCATTGCATGCTCATCATAACAACCGCTTAGAACAGCTTTAATTTTCGGTGAAGTCAGTATGTGGCTTGTCAGGGCAAACTTGGGTGTTATATATCATTCCTAGCAATCCCATATGTTTGTCAGAGCTTGCAGAGCCCTCTAAGGGAATTAGAAAGTAGCAAACAGAAGCTCTGAGTATTCATTATGCTCTTATCACATTAAGATGCTCTAGATGGCTTTATGTAGTCAATTATACATTTTATAATTCATAAATTTGTCTTGTTACCAGGTTAAAAATTCAACAGTGATGAACAAACTGATGCTAGGTAACGCTTCCCTTAGTAAGCTGTTCTCTCTGCAATACCTTGGGATGTCAGGGTAGCAGATGGTGTCAGATAAACCAAACCCTCTTGCAAGCAATCAAATTGTAAAAGTTATCAAGGCATCTTGTTCTTTTTGTTAGCTCTGGGTGCTAAACCAGAGCTTTAGTTATCATAGGAAAGTGGATTCTGTGTAGCCTGTGATTTACTTTTTAGTGGGTGAATGTAAGGATTATCCTCACAGGGAACAGGGATCTCAGTTTGTCTTAGTTCACAGTGCATTGCTACAGAATTGTGACAAAAGTTGTATTTACACATCACTATTGTATTTCCGATACCTTCGGATCCAAGGATTAGCTCTTAAAGTACAGTATTTATTTATTTATTTATTTATTCAATCTTATATACCGGCTTTCAAGTTCATTTCAAGGCGGTTTACATTGATTGAAGTTGCAGTAGCAACCTTCAAACACATATATACTAAAAACAAAACATGGTACATGACTAAAATACATTAAAACCAAAAGCTAGCTGACTAAAAATATATTAAACTAAACCCTTTCAAATCCCAACAATTCTGCCACATCTTCCCAGGTACCCCCTTCCCTCCACCCATCCAAGCTAGATTGCATTCTTCACTGAATCCAACTTTCAAAACTGTCTGCGGTACACAATTTGCCCATGGAAGTAAATGCATGGAAATTTATGCAAGGATTTTATAACCTATGTGGCAGGTGTCACACAGTTTATAAAAAATTGCTTATTCCTGCTCCAAACGTATGCATGGAGATTTCCAATGCCTGAAAATACTTACTATCTCTACCTGTTTTACTAATGGTCATGTGAATATTTGGGGTCTGTAAATTATATCTGTCAAAAAAGGTAGTCTTAAAAAGAGCTTTAACAACACCTACTGAAAATCAAGACAATAGAAACAAGAAATGACAGCAGAAAAGGACCAAATGGTCCAACCATTCTCCCCAGTAAGCTTAAGGTAGTATCTGCTGCACTGTGTAGGTTACCCCATGCTTATCAGTTTCCCACACCATAAAAGTCAGGGCCCTTGTTGGTTGCTGTTTGAATCCAATTCCCCGTTATGCTTTGCTATTGAAGCAGAAAGCAATTAAGTTGCATCAAAGTATCAGTATTATTGATTAAGGGTAGGAACCGCCACATCCACGTTACCCCCATACTTCTACCCCCATAACGTAAAAGGCGGGGGCTTTGTTGGTTGCTGTACGAATCCAATTCCCCTTTTCTTCCTGCCATTGAGCAACAATGGAGTTGCATCAACAGTATCAAGGCTTATTGGTTAAGGGTAGTAACTGCCACACCAGCAAGTTACTCCATGCACTCTTTTCTTCATTTCCAAGCTAAGTAATAGTTTCCCACTACATAGCCGAATAATTTGGAATTTTTCTGAGTAAGTACCACTACTTAGCTGGATAAGTCCGAACTTGCATTTTTTTAAGGGGTTAATAAACATGTGGATAAAGGTGAACCGGTAGATGTAGTATATTTGGATTTTCAGAAGCGTTTGACAAAGTCCCTCATGAGAGGCTTCTAAGAAAACTAAAGTTATGGGATAGGAGGCGATGTCCTTTTGTGGATTACAAACTGGTTAAAAGACAGGAAACAGAGAGTAGGATTAAATGATCAATTTTCTCAGTGGAGTGCCTCAGGGATCTGGACCAGTGCTTGGACCAGTGCGTTTCAATATATATATAAATGATCTGTCACCAAAAGAAATAAGGCATTCTGTCACTTCTCAGGAATAGCCCCCTCCCTCTGGAACTTGCAACTGAAATACTTCACCAAAAACAATAGCTATCCCCTTATCAGGAAGCAGGTTAAAATCCTGGCTCTTTTATCAAGCATTCAATGGCAAGTGTGATGAATCACAGCTAGCACCTACCAAGCCTGCAATCCAATTCCGGATGGGCCAGATTTTCAGAGGATTTACACGCGTAACCGGCCTTACGAGCACCGGACTATTTTAAAAAGGCCCGTTGGCGCACGTAAAGCCCCGGGTCGCGTGCAAGTCCCGGGGCGGGGGCATGGCCAGAGGCCTTTGCATGGCCGCTGGGCCGGGGATCGCGAGCTGGCAGTTGACCGGCATGTGCAACTTACTTCAGCCCCAGGGCTGAAGTAAGTTTTAAAACAAAAAAAAGAAAATCAACAAAGGTAGGGGGGAAAGGACAGGGAAGGTAGGGGAAGGGAAGGGAAGGTGGGGTGGGAAGGTAGGGAACAGGAGAAGGCAGCGCGGCTCAGAGCGGGCTCGGCGCACGCAAGGTGCACAATTGTGCACCCCTTAGCTTAAGTGCGCACTGTTCAACAGATTTGCAAATCTAAGTATATTTAAAGTACTTTTTAGTATATTTAAGTATTTTTTAGCAAGTTTGTTCCCCACATTCGTGAGCATGGGAAGTGATTTATCTGTACAGCAAAGGCTACATGCCAAGGAGCTGCAGAAAATAATCAATAATCATTATTTCATCACCAGAAGAAAAAAAGCACAAATCAGCCTGGGGGACTTAGAAAAATTAATAAGTGAAATAGCATGACGTTGCCCTTGGTATTCACAGGCTGGAACTCTGAATATCCAGGACTGGATTTTAATAGGCAATAATCTTCATATGGCTCCCAGAGCTCCCATAAAGCAAATATTAATCTGGCAAAAATGTACAGAGGCCATAGAACACATAGGAGAAACAAGTTTCAAGACAGCATTTTCAAACCATGTGCTTTTAGAAGCAGGCAAACTCAATCAGAATACCCTTCCCCCATCTTATGCTCAGTCTCCCTCAGAGACAGCAAATTCTTTGTATCAGCTCTCCATACCCACACCCAAGCCCATTCACACCTTCCCCACTTCTTTAGAAAAGCAGTCCTTGAGAACAATTGAGCCACAACCTGGCCTGGGTGGGGCGATTAACATTGAATTTCAGCAGAAACAGCAGAAAGAAAACCTTACAGAAAAAGAATTATTAGGACTTCAAGCTGTGGCTTCCTCTGCGTCCACCTCAGAGAAAAGGCCCCAGGAAACTAAAGACACTGAAATCATAGAAGCTTGCCTCCCTTCATCTTGCCTGCAAGCCCTTCCCCCACCAATCACCAACTCCCTGTACCCTCATTTGCCATTGCCTGAGACAGTCATTAATTCTGCATCATCAATTTGTCCAGGTAAATTACCATCTCAAACCACTGCTCCCGGTAACAATTTATGTGCCTCGGTCAGCATGGGATTTCACCTAGAACATGGAAATCTCACAAGAGAGGAATTATTGAAAGGGATTCAAGCCTCTCCTATTACAAAAGGGATTAAAGAGCTGGGTGTGGCAGCAATAGAGTTGAGTGCCGCCCGGAGTGCCATGAGCAGTGGCTATGCCCCCAGGTCTTCAAAGAAATCAGCGTATAAGACCTTGGCCAGGCAGCTGCACTCCTGCGTTACAAGCAAAGAAAATATCAATATGAAAAAAATGATTTAATGAGACTCCTGCGTTACAAGCAAAGAAAAAATCACTATGAAAAAAATGATTTAATTATACACTTCAATGACCTATTGCAGTCCAGATTAAACAGAGTAATTGAACAGACAGTACAGATTTGGAAAAAATGGTTTCTCTTGGTCTTCGATGTTCAGTTGCAGAGGGACTGCATGCTTAAGGAGTAGTTTCTCTTTGAATTCAGTTACAGAAAATCTGCATACTTTGAGAGTATTTTCCCCCACAAAGTGAATGCAGAACCTTATGTTAAAACTGTACTGAAATTTGAACAATTACTGTATAAATTACATGTGAAAATTTCCCTTTTACAAAGTTAATTTGGCTCACATTTAAAATGACTCCATTTCTCTGAGATTTAAGTTTATAAGCAATTGCTTGAATTGCCAGCACACAGATTTTTATTGTAATTTTCCCTATAGGAGAAAAATAGTATCTGTCTGCAAGGAATCAGCAAGTCCACGCCAGCCATTGTTTCTGGTTGATGTTATCTAGATTGTTAAACAATGCTATCTTTCAGTTCCTATTGACTGAAGGATTAACTCCTTGGGTGCAGTTCTTTTCTTTTGAGAAACACTGCTCCTCCCCCCCTTTACTGTCTTTCTGTTAACTCTTGCTTGCCACTCATGGGGGAGGGAGGGAGAACTTTTGAAAAAAAACAAACAAACTGGACTTAGTCCTGCAGTTTCTCTCTCTAGTTTCTATATGTTATAACTCAGACAGATCTGCTGATCCAAATCTTTTCCCTCAACTTTCAATGCATTACTGCACTAGCCCTTCCTCGTCTCACTCTCTTTCTGTTAATCTTTTTAATACTTTCAAACATACTTTCAAACTTCTTTAATACTAAACTGAGGTTACTGACAAGGACATTTAATAGTAGTTACAGTCACTTTAGCGCGAACAGCGTGTTTAATTTCCTATTCTAATAATTATAAGAAGAAATTCTATTCTGATATTCCACATTGAAAGTAAGCTCAGAGTATTATTGATTGCAACCTGGAACAATAGTTGCAATCTATAAAGTAATGATGGGGTCTCCACTAGGAGGCGCTATGTTATTCTACCAGTTATATTATATTATTGTTTTAATAATTCTGTTGTATAATAGTTTTTATTTTTCAGGCCTACAGACCTTCTGTATTAAGGACACTTCAGTTTTATTTTCTTTTTCACAAAATTTATACAGAATTCTGAACCTTATAATTTTTACTGATAGAGGTTGCTACATCTAAAGCAATCCCTCCCAAGCCTTTTCTTGCAAATCCAAATTGATTTTATTAAATTGAATGATAGAATTGATTCTCCAAGGTTAAGAAAGTAAGAATTTCACTTTAATCCTTACCTTAGTAATTTTTTGCAGTATGCCAGTTTTTGATATTTTCCAGATTTACAGCCTTCCTGCCATGAGGAGATGTGAAGATGAACACTTTGCAGTTTATTTTAACATTTTTCTAACACCTTTTGACTTTTGATCCTTGATCTAATTTTGTTTTTGATAACTTTTTGATAAGATTTTTAGCTTAAATTATGTGTTATCTGTTGCCTGTCTTGATGTCAAGAAGACTATGAATGAACATTTGCAGGATGAATAAATATGAATATATGTCAGTCTTGTGTAACATATGTTTAATATAATGTCTAATATACTTGTCATTTGTGCTTCAGCCTACTACAATTGACTTTTCCTTTAAACGATTAATTTGCATTTATGATATTTTACTGAATGAAAATTGATCACTGCATAAAAACTTTATTGATAATGGGGTTACCCTCTGTTCTGAAAACTAATAATGGCTCTATTTACTGCAGCCATTCCTTTGCATGAATTTCGTCAATAATTGAACATTAAATACTTACTTAGCATCCCCTACAACACCAAAGGGCAAGCCATTGTGGAGAGAGCAAATCATACCCTTAAGAGCTCTGGACCAAACAAAAAGAAAAAGGAGGGATTGCCCCTGGATTTTCCCCTAAACAGGACTGGCTGAACAAAGTATTGATCATCTAAACATATCAAATTTAAGACCACAGCCATGAGTAATCATTATGGGACTAGGGTTAGTCACCCACAGCCATCAGTTTTGTATAGAATATTTAATGTCTGGTACGATCCCGTTCCCTTACAATGGGGAACGAGGATATGTTTCTCTGCTTGCTTCCACAGGTATCAAGCTGTGGAAAGATGGAAAGGTGTCCAGGTCTACAGGTCCCGATCCCCAACTTCTCCATGAGCCTCTACAGCCCTCAGAAGGACAGAGACCGGACTCCTCGCAAAAAGCAGCACCACATGACCTGGGGACAGATCAAGGCCCTAGCCAAACCAATCTGCACAACTCGGAACAGCAAGGCCTTGAGAAAACTCCAGAGAACTTATTAGCCGCCTTTTCTTGCCTGAATGCCAACTCATTAACAATTGTGTTCTGTACCCTCATCCTTTGCCTTATTTCTCCAGCTATGGCGAATTCAGAACAAGGACTCTGACAGGACAACATGTACATCCTCGATGCACAGAACTTTTCACACCTGTTGAATCAGACTGTTGGATCTGCACACACATGCCAACCCATGCCTGCGGAGAACTACCGATGCATGCTGTACCATTTAACCTTACAGTATGGACTAATTATCCTTTACAGAGAGGTGTTTTCATTAACTCTCCAGTTAATAATACCATACTACACATTGGTAGCTGTATTCAAGAGACTGCCGCTCTTTGTTGGGACTATGATACAGGGGATGGGAAGGGACTTCAGGTGGGAAATATCCATATTGTAACCGAACTTTTGTATTAATCACTGAACACTTACATAATTATACCACATATATGTGCAATTGGCAGATTTCAGGATGTGCAGTGGGAGACCCAAGCAGGTGCAGAAAGTATAGAGGGGACGAGGGATTTACCCTTTGTAGTTATATAGCCCAAATGATAACCAATGACATGTCCACTAATCTGTTAGGAAACATATGGATGTTATGTGGGCGTAGAGCATATATGCACATTCCCCCCAGATGGAGAGGCAGATGCACTCTAGGCTACATCCTCCCCTCATACTATGCAGTCAAAAATTTACCCAAAGCAAGGCTCCGTAACAAAGGGGAGGCGATAAATAATCCCATAGAAAAGTATACAGAAACTCAGATAGCTAGAAGCCTGTTTCCCCCAATGGGGACAGATATGAATTACAGAGACTTACACATCCTAGCTAACTGGACTACTGCCCTATTCAATCAGACAGTCCATGCACTAAAACTACTCACAACAGAAGTCTCAGATTAGAGAAGTAGCATTACAGAACCGCTATGCCTTAGAAAGCATTTTAGCTCTAAAGGGTGGTGTTTGTGCATTAATTGGATCTCATTGCTGTGTGTACATATCAGACTATAAAGCAAACCTCACACATACCATAGAGCAGATAGAAACCATGGATGCTGATGCACCACTTTCAGGCAGAATACCAACTTCTCCATGGGATTGGCTATGGTCCTGACTCCCTGATATTTCTGGTCTCAAAAGGGTGATTTCTATTATAATAACCATAATTGTCTTAATTGTTTGCCTGTGATGCTGTATTCAGTGCATACCCAACCCTCATATCCATATTGAAACCTTGCTCTCAGCCCGGATACAAAGATGTCTTGTAAGATGCCTAATAGGGAATCCTGAGCCCTGCAGTGTTGGCACACCACGCTGCACCAGCTCTGGGTGATATGGAGATTCAGGAGCTCATCGGCAGCTGGCACACCACGCCGAATCAGCTTTCTTCTCTCCATATCCCCCTTCCCCTATCTCCAGCCCATACCAAGACATAACAGAATTCCGTAGGGGTCTAAAGCTTTATTGAGCTGCCTAAACAAAAACAGAAAGGGTGAGATGTGGGAAATATGCGCTTGCCAGCAAGCCATTTCATCAGGGTTTAAACACTTAACTTCCCTTCTCCCTGACCTTTGCCTGAATAAAAGCATCACTTGTGCTTAAGCCTCTCTGCCTGGGAAAGGATACCTGACTATCATGTATTTCTCTGGCTTGTGCTTGGCCCTGAATTCCTGGGGGAGGGGCTCGGTGTTCCCTAGTCAGAGGCAGGACAAAGTCAGGAGGTATAGAATTCAGCAGCCAATGAAATGATCCGTGCACACCCCCTGAGCCAAGCCAATAGTGTAGAGACTCGTCTGTTGCTATGGGGAAAGTAGCCAATCATGTAATGACACATCATCTGCCTTTGTATGAATGTACAATAAAAGAGGTGTGCTCAAGTCCTTTTTACCTGCCTGCCATGAAAGCTGTCTGATGTGTGTCTTCATCGCTGCTACACCTTTGCGCGTGCCGACCCCGGATTTTATAACATGTGCGTGCCTGCATGCGCATGTTATAAAATCGGGCATACATGTGCACGTACCGGGTACAGCGCACACCTGTACGCCCGCGGCTCCTTTTTAAAATCTACCCCTATATCAGAGCAAATCATTGTAAATAAGTGAACTTTGAACCCTTCTTATAAATGTTGCTTCTCCCTCAATTGGCTGTTTACAACTATGCTTCCTTATAACTTTACTATCGGCATGTCCAGCCTTTTATTCTACTTTGCATTATCTCCACTCCGATGTTATTTCATACCTATTGATCAATTCTAAAACACTGTTTTTTATACACTTTCTTGCTGTATACCACCCGTACACTTTCAAAAAGACAGTCGATAAATCCTAATAAATAAATAAATAAGATAAATTGTTGAATGGTACTAGATCATATCTGTGTTTGTTTTCAATATTTCTTCAGGAATTAAAAAAAGTTTTAAAAAGGTATAATAACTAAGAAGCTGATAAGATCAGGCATTAACATAACTTGTCTCTAAACAACTCCTCTTTCATTGTTATAAAACTCTGTACTACATCTATATCAGCCATGGTCATCATTTACGAGTAGATATCAAGGCAATCTTGAAGGTCTCCATCTGGCCCAGCAGCTCTCCCCATGCACATGAGCTGTGTATGGGAACTACTCTGGGGGATATGGGGAATAGTTTTGGAAAGTATTATCTTTCAAAATATGTTGAAATCTTCTGCTCAGTGTGCAGCAGCAGCAGTCATGAAAGCAAACAGAATGCTAGGGATTATTAGGAAAGGAATGGGGAATAAAGCAGAGAACATCATAATGCCTCTGTATCACTCCATAGTGCGACCTCATCTTATGTGCAGTTCTGACATCACATCTCAAAAAAGATATAGCAGAATTAGGAAAGGTACAGAGAAGGGCAACCAAGATGATAGAATGATTATGAAGAAAGGCTAAAGAGGTTAGGACTCTTCAGCCTGGAGAAGAGACGACTGAGGGGAGATATGATAGAGCTGTATAAAATAATGAGTGGAATGGAACAAGTACCCATTAATTGGTTGTTTACTTTTTTGAAAAGTACAAAGACAGGGGGCCACATAATGAAGTTACTGGGTAATTCATTTAAAACTAATAACATAAAATATATTTTTACTCAGTGCATAATTAAGCTCTGGAATTCATTACCATTATTAAAGTGGATGGGGAAATCTGAGTGAGAGAGAGAGAGAGAGAGAAAGAGAGAGAGCCTAGCCATAACACCCAGACACTAGATAGGTATTTATATCTCTATAGGAGGCCCCCCAAGTAACTCAAGGTGAGGTTTAGGTATTAGTGTAGGGGGTTAGGGGCCACGTTGACATTCAAAGTGAGATGTACGAACAGAACAGTGCTCTCTTGTGAAGATTTGATGAACCTTCGGAGTGAGGAAACTCACCCAAAGATGAGATTTGTGCAGTGTTCTCTCAACCTAGCTTGATGGACTCTCTACCTGGGTAACATCAAGCTAATTGCACAAATCTCATCTTTGGGTGAGTTTCCTCACTAGATCATCAAATCTTCACAAGAGAGCACTGTTCTGTTCGTATGTCTCACTTTGAATGTCAAAGTGGCCCCTAACCCCTACACTAATACCTAAACCTCACCTCGCGTTACTAGGTGGGCCTCCCATAGAGATATAAATACCTGTCTAGTGTCTGGGTATTATGGCTAGGCTCTCTCTCTCTCTCCCTCCCTCCCTTCCTCCCCCCTCCAGTGGTGGTAGGAGGGCCTTGATAGCTAGGCTGCCTCTCCAGGAGCTTAAAACAGCATGTGCAAAAACATCACAACACACAATAAAGCCCTATTGCACAGCTTTACACAAATGAAAAAGGTGTAGTTAAAGCCATGTGATACAACTTCACAAAACTGTGAGCCCAGCCTACTTGCCCCAATATCCTCCCCTTTTTCTCATTTGCATCGCACCATGCATTATGGCGTTTTTGCATGGGTTAAAGGTGTTTTTTTGCATGTGAAAATGCCTTAATGCATGTGAAAACGCCATATAGCACTTTGATAAATGACTCCCTAAGAAGCTTCACTTGATGAAGTCTCCTAGCATGTGCATATGAAATAGCAATAAGATTTTGTTTTAGTTTACATTTGTATTTCTTTTTCAATGTTTCCAAAGGACTCCTTTGTCTAGGAGAACATGATACCTCTAGACCCACTTCTAGGGGTAACCATGGCTAGAGATAGTTACCATTATATACGGCACCCAGATATAGCTAACAAGTGAATTATGGAATGAATGCATAATGAAGAACTTTGCATGTATAATGCTTACATTATTTACTTGTGAATTCATCCTTTTTTTTGCAGATGTTACAAACAGTGAAGCAAGTTGCACTATCCCTTTGCAAGGTTTCTCCAACTTTGTTTCTAATGCTACTCTAAGTTCCCTAGTTCTCTCCACACTTATATTTAACTGAGATCAGGGATGATTCTGTTACCTTTGGTGACAGAAAGTGTGTAATAATATTTACAGTGTATATATACAGTAAATGTACTCTTAATACAGCAAAGAAATACCACAGGAAAACTTCAACATATTATTGGTAAAAATATCTTCAGTTGAATTTAATTACATTTCAATACTCTTAATAGGCATAGCTTAGAAACCTGCAGCAGTTATTTTTTATTGAGGTTTAAGTTGTTTCCATTTCACTTTAAAAGCATCCATTAAATGCCTATTATGATCCTTAAGTAATTTAGTAGACTTTTAATGCATGCTTTATAAATCTAACTAGGAATTTTTTCAGTAGACTAATTGGTTGAACAGATACTTAAGTTCTACTGGATTTAATTAAAAAGACATTTGCCTAATATAGACTGCTTATTTTTAGTTGGGGACGTTCTCTTGATAGGGAAGTTCTAGGATGAAGAAAGCCCCACTTCACCCACGTTTTTCCTGCCATTGCAAAGCTCTGATCCCTGCATCTGCAGGAGCACCAACTGAAAGGGGAAACTTAGTGATAGTTGGTTTAACTGAAATGATGGGCTTCCTGAGAATTGCATAGCATTTTACTCTCGGTGTAGGCCTCTATTAAAGCATTCAGTGCCATGTTTGAATAAGAATTATGTATCATCTATAAACAGCATACAAAGTCAATGAGTCACACTATAGTGTGGAAATCTTTATAGACAGGGAAAACTTACAGGACTTACCTATGAAACTTTACAAGATAAATGACTCCAATTAAGGAGCAGACTGGGAGGGAACTGGGAATGGGCCAATAGCATCACTGTGCATTTTTTTTTTTTAAATCACCCCCCCTTGGGCACGCGAGTTGCAACCCGCCTGCACATGCACGGGCCGATATAAAATCAGGTACGCATGTGCATGTGGGTATTATATTTTATAATATGCGTGCGTGATGAATATAGCTTTTGCATTATTTTGCAGGACTTTCAATTGGGAATTTAACAATGCCTTACAGATTACTTAAATTTATTATTTATGGCCGGAAGGCACGATAGCAAAAAACAGCAGCAGACTGATTGTATAAAGGAGCAGATTTTCAAGGATTTACACGCGTAAGGTGGTTACACGCGCCGGGCCTATTTCCAAAAGACCCGGCAGTGCGCATAAAGCCCTGGGTTACGTGTAAGTCCCAGGGCTTGAAAAGAGGAATGGGAGCTGGGCCAGAGGCCTCTGATAGAGTGGCCATGGCAACTCTATCGGAGGATCACGTGCTGGCAGCCTGCCAGTGTGCGCAATCTGCGCCTGCCTCCAAGCAGGCACAAAAGGTGAAATAAAGATTTTGGGGGGGTTAGAGTAGGGCTAGGTGGGGGAAAGGTTAGGGGAAGGGGTGGGAAGGATAGGTTAGGGGGGAGGGAATGGATGAAGGCAGTGTGGCTCGGGACACGTAAGGTGCACAATTGTGCACCCCCTTGCACGCGCCAATCCTGGATTTTATAACTTGCACGCAAGTAATAAAATTGGGTGTACATGTGCGCGCGCTGGGTAACGCACGCACATGTACACCCATGCGCATGCTATAAAATCTACCCTTAAGTGTATTGTATTTCGTGAGGCGCATGATGCTGGAGCAACTTTTATTACAAAAATTGGATGGCCAAAATATTAGGTCAAAGTGAAAGCTGGGTTCGGAGGACATGGTACAAGACTGCCGGTGAGTGTTCTATGGAATTTGGTGACGCGCAGCTTTTAAAATCTACCTCATAATTAATGATTGGTGTGCCCATGTTAGCTTGCAAAATGGCTTTAAATAAACAGCTTTTTCTGTGCTTGCTGCTGGAATTTTCAATAATTTTTTGGCTTTTTTGAGACAATTTCATTGGTTGACCATCACCAAATTCTATAAAACACTCTTCGGCAGTCTTGTCCCATGTCCTCTGAACCCACCTTTCACTTCAACCTAAATTTTTGGCAAAATTTATGCAACACCCGGTACAGCGCCATAGTAAGGTGAAGGCCCAGAACGGGAATAAGCCAAAGCACAGAAATATAAACAAGGGTTCACCCCCCATGGGCTAGGTAGCCTTTCAGTTGTCTGAAAGAGCTCCCTGAATTCTAGTAACCTCATTTAACATAACCATAGCCAATCCGGCTTGCTGGGAGGAGTGACTACCAAGTTGCCTTTCCAGCTTGTCAGCTGGTTTAGTGGCTAAGTTCTTGACATCACATTTGTGAGTAAGGTTTATTTTCTCTGCAGAACTTTTCATGCAGGCTTTAGTTTGATGGTCTGTTTG
This sequence comes from Rhinatrema bivittatum, assembly GCF_901001135.1. Taxonomy (NCBI): domain Eukaryota; kingdom Metazoa; phylum Chordata; class Amphibia; order Gymnophiona; family Rhinatrematidae; genus Rhinatrema; species Rhinatrema bivittatum. The sequence continues at coordinate 10,107,399 of NC_042629.1, read as the reverse complement.
CTATTTTTGACAGTGCCGTGCAAGACCTGTTTCTAGATCTTCAATGGGAGGGTTAATGAGGACATCACAAAGTGCCATGTCAAAGTCTAATTTTGGCAGAAGAGTGCACTATAATTTGTAAGTTCAGTCATAACTGGATGGTTATTATGTGCATAATTTTGGTATAACAGCAGGCTTTCTACTTCCCTGCTGTACCCTAATAACATAATGCAATTAGAAGTTATTTATTCATGTGCATGTCTGATTTCCATAAAAAAGGTCTGCATGTTTTATTGGGATTCATTCCACAATAGCAGAGGGACAGGCACCAGCTCAGGGGAAATGGACCTGCTCGAATTTTATGCACTTTTCCTTTTTTCACTGCAGCATTTCAGTAAAGTGCTTTTTCACTGCTGAAATGTTCACTGCTATAAATAAGTTGGGGTTTTTTTTAAATTGTGGTATCTTAACAATTATTAGAATGTAGACTTTGAGGTCCATATTAAAAAAAATTTAGACATATTAAAAAATCATTTAGACATATAACCTAATAGTGGAGCACAGGACTTGGTGAAAGAGGTAACGGTGGTGGGGCCGCTTGGCAATAGTGATCATAATAAGATCAAATTTGATTTAATGACTGGAAGAGTAACAGTGTGTAAATCCACGGCTCTCGTGCTAAACTTTCAAAAGGGAAACTTTGATAAAATGAGAAAAATTGTTAGAAAAAAACTGAAAGGAGCAGCTACAAAAGTAAAAAATGTCCAAGAGGCGTGGTCATTGTTAAAAAATACCATTCTAGAAGCACAGTCCAGATGTATTCCACACATTAAGAAAGGTGGAAAGAAGGCAAAACGATTACCTGCATGGTTAAAAGGGGAAGTGAAAGAAGCTATTTTAGACAAAAGATCTTCATTCAAAAATTGGAAGAAGGATCCAACAGAAGAAAATAGGATAAAGCATAAACATTGGCAAGTTAAATGTAAGACATTGATAAGAAAGGCTAAGAGAGAATTTGAAAAGAAGTTGGCTGTAGAGGTAAAAACTCACAGTAAAAACTTTAAAAAATATATCCGAAGCAGAAAGCCTGCGAGGGAGTCAGTTGGACCGCTAGATCAGCGGTTCTCAACCTGGGGGTCGCGACCCCGGCGGGGGGTCGAACGACCACAACACAGGGGTCGCCTAAAGCAGGGTCCCCAACCACCGGTACCGAGCCGTTGGGGTTTTTTGCCGGTCCGCGGCTATTTTTTCTGCCAGTCGCGTTTTTTTGGGCTTGTTGGGCGGGACTTGTGCTCTGAATCAGGGCGGACTGTAACAGAGCACAAGTTGGGCGGGACTTGTGCTCTGTTACAGTGATTGGCTGCTGCTGCTGCGATGAAGCCTGTCCATAGCAGGCGCACCCTATCCCTATATTGCAGCAGTAAGCCAATCAGAGCAGGAGCTGCAAGCCTTGTTGATGCATACGTCAGGAGCACATTTTGTGGGCAGACCCAGCCAGCACAGCATCGCACGTGGGCAGAACGGGAAGACCAGCAGCACAGCGTTGGAGAAAAACAGCAAAGGAATCCAGAGTGTGCAGCTACAGCCAGGTATCAGGAGGGAAGGAGTTAGTATGTTGGGAGAGGGTAATGAGTGTGTGGGGGCTGGGGATGTACTGGGGGGAATGAGTGTGTGGGGGCTGGGGATGTACTGGGGGAAATGAGTGTGTGGGGGGCCAGAAATGTGCTCGGAGAGGGTTAGGGAGGTGGGAATGAGTGTGTGGGGCCAGAGATGTGCTGGGAGGGGGGGGGGGATGAGAGTGTGTGGGGCCAGAGATGTGCTGGGGGGGGGGAATGAGAGTGTGGGGGGCCAGAAATGTGCTCGGAGAGGGTTAGGGAGGTGGGAATGAGTGTGTGGGGCCAGAGATGTGCTGGGAGGGGGGGGGGGGGAATGAGAGTGTGGGGGGCCAGAGATGTGCGGGGGGGGGGGGGAATGAGAGTGTGTGGGGCCAGAGATGTGCTGGGGGGGGGGGGAATGAGAGTGTGTGGGGCCAGAGATGTGCTGGGGGGGGGGGGGGGGAGGGAATGAGAGTGTGTGGGGCCAGAGATGTGTGGGGGGGGGGGGGGGAATGATGAGTGTGTGTGGGCCAAGAGATGTGCTGGTGGGGGGGGGGGGAATGAGAGTGTGTGGGGCCAGAGATGTGCTGGGAGGGGAGGGGGGAATGAGAGTTGTGGGGGGCCAGAGATGTGCTGGGAGGGGGTGGGAATGCGAGTGTGGGGGGCCAGAGATGTGCTGGGAGGGGGGGGGAATGAGAGTGTGGGGGGCCAGAGATGTGCTGGGAGGGGGGGGGAATGAGAGTGTGGGGGGCCAGAGATGTGCTGGGGAGGGGGGGAATGAGAGTGTGGGGGGCCAGAGATGTGCTGGGAGGGGGGGAATGAGAGTGTGGGGGGCCAGAGATTTGCTTGGAGGGGGCTGGGGAGAGGGGTATGAGTATGTGAGGGCATTAACTGCTATAAAAAATAAAATGTTTCAATCTCATGTGTTTTGGGCTTGTTTTTTGGAAAAAAGTGCTTGTTCGTTCATGAAAACCTGGCAACACTGCCGGAGCCGCACGGGCAGGAAGGAGGAGGCGCTTCAGCTGCGTGCAGAAGAGGAGCAGCGGGCCGGGAAGACTAGGGCCGTTGCAGAGCCCATCCTGTGGCAACCCGTAAAGAAGAGGCCCAGAGGTAAGAGAGAGGTGTGTGCGAGTATGAGATGAGTTGAGAGACTGTGTGTGTTTGCAGAGACAGCATGTGAGAGCCTCTGTGTGTGTGAAAGAGACAGCATGTAAGAGTGAGAGCCTGTGCTTGAGCAAGGCAGCATGTGGGGGTGTGAGAGAGCCTGTGTGTGAGACTCAGACAGCCTGTGCCAGTGAGAGCCTGTGTATGTGTGTGTGAGAGAGAAATGCATGTGAGAATGAGAACCTGACTGTGTGTTTGAGGGAAGAAGACAGGTGGAGAGAAAAGAAATAGAAAAAAAAGGCAATATTAAAGGAAATGGCAAAAAATTAGAAAGGGAAGCAGATGTAAAAAAAAAACATTTTATTTTTTTTATAGCAGTTAATGCCCTCACATTCTCATACCCCCCTCCCCACCCCCCTACAAGCAAATCTCTGGCCCCCACACTCTTTCCCCCCTCCCTAACCCCTCCTAGCACATCTCTGGTCCCCACACTCTCATTCCCCCCCCTCTGTAACCCCTCCGAGCACATCTATAGCTCCACACACACTGATTCCCCCCTCCCTAACCCCTCCTAGCACATCTCTGGCCCCCACATACTCATTCCTCTCTCCTCAGCCCCCTCCAAGCACATCTCTGGCCCCTCACACACATTCCCACCTCTCTAACCCCTCCGAGCACATCTCTGGCCCCCCACACGCTGATTCCCTCCTCCCAGCACATCTCTGGTCACCACACTCTCATTCCCCCCCTCCGTAACCCCTCCGAGCACATCTCTGGCCCCCCACACGCTGATTCCCTCCTCCCAGCACATCTCTGGTCACCACACACTCATTCCCCCTCCCTACATCCTAATTCCTCCCCTCCTGCTACCTGGCTGTAGCTGCACACTCTGGATTCCTTTGCTGTTGCGCTCCAATGCCGTGCTGCTCTTCCCGTTCCGCCCACGTGAGATGCTGTGCAGTGCTGGCTAGGTCTGCCCACAAAATGTGCTCCTGACGTGTGCATCAACAAGGCTTGCAGCTCCTGCTCTGATTGGCTTACTGCTGCAATATAGGGATAGGGTGCGCCTGCTATGGACAGGCTTCATCGCAGCAGCCAATCACTGTAACATGATTCAGAGCACAAGTCCCGCCCAACAAGCCCAAAAAAACACGACTGGCAGAAAAAATAGCCCAATTAAAAGCAACCCGCGAATCGGAAAAAAAAACCGTGAATGACTACAAAAAGAAGCCCAATCTCGCGGTAAATAAGCGAGGTTGGCAACACTGGTGCCAATAGCAGCAATCAGCGCCTCCCCAATAGCCACGTGGCAGCAGTGGCAGTAATTAGATTAATTGTTTGACTCAGCTGGAGGTGACAAAGTATGAAGTGGGATGTGAAATCAGCTTGATCTGGTGGAGAATTAGGATTGCTGTTACACATGAACTGTATTTGGCAAACATTATTAAAGGGAGCCAGGATAATCAATTGAAGGCTGCAGCTGAGGACTGATTCATTATGACTCATGTAGAAATTAGTGCATTTTCCAGATTAGTCTGCATAACACAATTCTCAACATTCAGCATTATTTCTGCTGCATAGACTTTTATCTGAGAGGCTCTGAGGTTGTGAGGGAGCCAGTAAGAGTGAGAACATGAGTGTGTATGAGAAAATCCAGGGGAGTAAGAGTGTGTGTGAGTGGGGGGGGGGGGGGGGGAGAGTGTATCAGTGTCTGTGAGAGTGAGAGGTTATGGTGGGTATAAGAGCATGAATGTGTAAGTATGTGACAGTGTATGTGTGAGAGAGAATGGACATGTGAGTGTATGTGTGAGAGAGAGAGGATAACCTCCTAATCCTCGACAATATCAGGGTGACTGGAAATCAAGAGCTCCCATGTATGGACAGCAGGGGCTTTTTAAAATCCTTATTAGTTTTAATTATTGTGTGTTATTTGATATATGTGCTGTTTTGAAATATTATTGGTGTGTGGGAAATTATAAAAATGTATATGATTTTAATTAATAGAAATTCTATTTATCAGTAATTTTAAAATATTCTTTTATTAGTATGGTTTTACTATTATAACTGATGCTTTATGTTTCTTAATTTGTTTTATGAGGAATGGTGGTTCTGTTTATAAATGTCATAATAAATAAGTATGCACTAAAATCCAACCCCATCCATAACCCCGCCCCCATATGACCAAAGCCCCACCCTCACCCCGCCCTCGCCCTGTGAGGGCGGGGCAAGGGCGGGGCAAGGGGTCACTGCAACATGAGGAACTGTATTTCGGGGTCACAGCATTAGAAAGGTTGAGAACCACTGCGCTAGATGATCAAGGGGTTAAAGGGGCACCTAGAGAAGATAAGGCCATTGGGGGAAGATTAAATGATTTCTTCGCTTTGGTGTTTACTGAAGAGGATGTTGGGGAGGTACCCATAATGGAGAAGGTATTCATGGGTAATGATTCAGATGGACTGAATCAAATCACGGTGAACCTAGAAGATGTGGTAGGCCTGATTGACAAACTGAAGAGTAGTAAATCACCTGGACCTGATGGCATACACCCCAGAGTTCTGAAGGAACTAAAAAATGAAATTTCAGACCTATTAGTAAAAATTTGTAACCTATCATTAAAATCATCCATTGTACCTGAAGACTGAAGGATAGCAAATGTAACCCCAATATTTAAAAAGAGCTCCAGGAGCGATCCGGGAAACTACAGACTGGTTAGCCTGACTTCAGTGCCAGGAAAAATAGTGGAAAGTGTTCTAAATATCAAAATCACAGAACATATAGAAAGGCATGGTTTAATGGAACAAAGTCAGCATGGCTTTACCCAAGGCAAGTCTTGCCTCACAAATCTGCTTCACTTTTTTGAAGGAGTTAATAAACATGTGGATTAAGGTGAACCGGTAGATGTAGTACACTTGGATTTTCAGAAGGCGTTTGACAAAGTTCCTCATGAGAAGCTTCTAGGAAAAGTAAAAAGTCATGGGATAGGTGGCGATGTCCTTTCGTGGATTGCAAACTGGCTAAAAGACAGGAAACAGAGTAGGATGAAATGGACAATTTTCTCAGTGGAAGGGAGTGGACAGTGGAGTGCCTCGGGGATCTGTATTGGGACCCTTAATTTTCATTATATTTATAAATGATCTGGAAAGAAATACGCGTGAGATAATCAAATTTTCAGATGACACAAAATTGTTCAGAGTAGTTAAATCACAAGCAGATTGTGATAAATTGCAGGAAGACCTTGTGAGACTGGAAAACTAGGCATCCAAATGGCAGATGAAATTTAATGTGGATAAGTGCAAGGTGATGCATATAGGGAAAAATAACCCATGCTATAATTACACAATGTTGGGTTCCATATTAGGTGCTACAACCCAAGAAAGAGATCTAGGCGTCATAGTGGATAACACATTGAAATCGTCGGTTCAGTGTGCTGCGGCAGTCAAAAAAGTAAACAGAATGTTGAGAATTATTAGAAAGGGAATGGTGAATAAAATGGAAAATGTCATAATGCCTCTGTATCGCTCCATGGTGAGACCGCAGCTTGAATACTGTGTACAATTCTGGTCGCTGCATCTCAAAAAAGATGTAATTGCGATGGAGAAGGTACAGAGAAGGGCTACCAAAATGATAAGGGGAATGGAACAGCTCCCCTATGAGGAAAGACTAAAGAGGTTAGGACTTTTCAGCTTGGAGAAGAGACGATTGAGGGGGATATGATAGAGGTGTTTAAAATCATGAGGTCTAGAACAGGTAGATGTGAATCTGTTATTTACTCTTTCGGATAGTAGAAAGACTAGGGGGCACTCTATTAAGTTAGCATGGGGCACATTTAAAACTAATCAGAGAAAGTTCTTTTTTACTCAACGCACAATTAAACTCTGGAATTTGTTGCCACAGGATGTGGTTAGTGCTGTTAGTGTAGCTGTGTTTAAAAAAGGATTGGATAAGTTATTGGAGGAGAAGTACATTACCTGCTATTAAGTTTACCTAGAGAATAGCCACTGACATTAGCAATGGTAACATGGAATAGACTTAGTTTTTGGGTACTTGCCAGGTTCTTATGGCCTGGATTGGCCACTGTTGGAAACAGGATGCTGGGCTTGATGGACCCTTGGTCTGACCCAGTATGGCATTTTCTTATGTTCTTATGTTCTTAGTTAACATTCTAAATGGCTTAACTGGCTATATTCAGCCCTTATCCAGCTAAATTCTAGGCAGATAACTAGTTACTGGACTAGAGTTTAGCCGGATAAGATGGGGCATTCCGGGGGTGGGCAGGAGGTGTTGTGGGGGGGAGCGGAGTTAGCCCCATAAGTTAATCAGCTAAGGAGTTACCCAGTTACCTTCAGCAGCTAAATCTGGTCGGGCTTTAGGGCTGTCTTAAAGTTAGCTGGTTATACATTCCTGGCTAACTTTGAGATAGCCAGATATATTCAGCAGTGTGACCTTGCTGCTGAATATAACCAGCTAACTAGCACAACCGCACAACAGCTGAATATGGACCCCAGTTTGGTTTTTTTTGGGGGGGAGATATTTTACATTTTATGTTATATTTTGAATTTGTTATTGTTGTATTGGGTGTACTACGTTTTACGTTTTCTTTTAGAACTCACCTTAAGATTTATGACCGAAAGATGAGAGATCAAATCTGGAAAAGAAATAAAAAGTGTCTGAAATGGATTTATTTATTAAGAAGTTTAGATCATCATTCCATGAATAAAACCATGAAAACATATCAAATATAAAACAATAAAAATCCATACTTGCATAACATAACAGATATCACACACTAGTTATTTGCATTTTTCAAGTTCTGCTGCAATCAGTTTGTAGTGATTCACAATTTCACATATCATAAAAACATTTATACATTTGAATATAAAAAAGTTTACAAATATTAAAAAACATGTCATTTCCTTCTAATCAAACTCATTTAATGCCTTTGACTGGTAGTTTAAAACAGCGCTTAGGAAATAATTTGAACTGTAAAATCCCCACCAGCAACACTATCTTAACATTTGGTCACCTGTGAAGCATCTGAAGGCTCCCTGCCCAGCTGCTGTGCAACTTTCACAAAGTCCCCCTGGTAAATCACTGGAAGACGTTTCATGCTCAAGCACGCTACGGGTGATTCAATGTGATTGAGAGATTTAGAGTTTCTGGTGGATATATATATAGAAAGCCCAGCCATGGATCAGGGGCTTTCTAAGGCTTGACCTGGCCCCTCTGCCTGTCATCAGGTGAGTGCATCCTAAGCTTTCTATTATCTTGCTATACAGGTAAGAAAGTATGGGGGGCAATTCCCCAACAGCCAGCCTGAATTAGACTGTCCACCTTGGGAAGATGGGCCTCAGGCACTTCCTACCAGCAGACTTTGTAGCAAATTTCACAGAGAAAGAAAAAGAGAGAATATGCATATATTCTCCCTTTGAAACTTGCTGTGTGAAATCTCTCTCTGAAATCCACAGATATGAAGTCCATGCAGAGATTTTCCCAGATTCCCCCTTGCACTGCTGAGAATTATAGCTGGGACATTGCTTCAGTCTGCATAAAGCCATGCTGAGCATTTGATTTGCAGCACCTGAGGAAGCAAGGAAAAAAACTTGCAACACTGCACCTGGAAAGTAACTTTTGCAAGGCAGATGAGTATTTTTGAGAAAGCCTCTTTTTATAGGAAGAGCTGTAAAGTCATTTTATAAACATAGAATAGGTTCTCCATTACCATTATGCACTTATTCCATGAAGAGAATATCATCCATCCATCCATCTATCCAAGCAAAACACTCAATCAAGAAATCTGTGCACATTCCAAAAGCATAAACTTGTTTTGCAAGCAAAATGAAAGTTTATCTTTGGTAAACATTTGTAGGTGGTCAATAAATCATTTAATCTACGTTAGGTTATTTTTTTCGGAATAATAGTAAACTGAGCAGGAGTTAGTGCTAAGCCTTCCATTGAGAGGCCCTAAGCCGTCTCATTAGCCTTAATCTTTTGTGCTTCAAATGTCACTCCCCCAAGCTTTACTAGTGATCAATATCCTCCCTCTCCTAACCTGTCAGATAAGATACAGTTCCTGCATGCACTATTGATTCAATTCTATCAGAAGATAATAAAGAGCGCACTGAAGTACGCAAGGTATCTTGTTATCTAATGAGTACTCACAAACCTGAGCAGCAAAACCCTTTTCAAAGAAACAATCTATCCATCATAGGAAAGGCCGGCTGTTACTTTTTGACACTGATTGGTAGTGCTGTTCAGCAAATTCTTTGCAGTTCTGAGTTTAGGTTTATAGGCAGAGTTTTCAGGTCATTCACTATGGATTTTCATATTAACAGTCTGCAGCAATGTTAACATGATAGCAACAATGTATCACAGTTCTTTAGCTTACATGATAGTAACAATGTAGCAAGGTTCTTCAGCTTCCATGATAGCAACAATGTTTCAAGGTTATTTAGCTTAATGCTGCCCTACAGTATGGGCAGGAGGAGTTTCAGGGTTTCTCCTTCAAGCAGGCTACAAACACTTGTCCTGCATTGAAAGTCGGTATAGAAAAATGCTAAATAAATAAAAAATAATGTTTTATATTTTTCTTGTCAGGCCTCTAATAATATAATTACTAGATGGAGAAAAAATTGTATATGATAAAAGATATTGTAGGATCTACTGATAGTAATAACAAAGAACAAATATTTAACATAGGAAAAAAGAATTAGTTTAGCATTCTTGAGATGGAAAAGGATTTATTGGTTATTCTGGCTCTTCCTCATCCAGTGAATTTACAAACAATATACCCGTGTTTAAACACGGGTATACTGTTTGTAAATTCACTAGTGATAATACCTGTGGTAAACCCAGGACAGCTTTATATATATTCTTCCTCATCCAGGCCTGACTCTGCTTAGCTTCTAAGGTCTCAGGAGAATGACAGTGAAATGGAAATGCCTGCATCAGATTTACCTATCCAAGCACAGAGTTCTGAGTTGAAGCAGCGTAAGCACAATATTTAAGGCAAAGACTACTCGTGACTTGCAGATTTTGGAGGGAATCTGTAGATAATCCACCTGTAACATAATTAAGTTGCTCATGGACTGCCAGCAGGGATGTACAAATGCTTAGTTGCTAGCAGTCGATGGACTTAAAAAAAAAAAAAAAAAAAGAGAGATCTGGCCCTTCCTCTCTGCTCCGCCTGCCAAAACTTGATACAATCCTTTGTAATTATTCTCCAGGGTGATCTCATTCATTAATATATGCACATTAGATTACATCTCCTAACTCTTCCCATGGAGACGGCATCACTGGAAAGGCAGAATCCTGGCTCTGCATTTACGTTCATCAATATTCAGACCTTTTTCTCCAGGTGTTTCCACCCTTGGGAGCTATTGCTGCTGCGTACATCTTTGCTGATTTGTGATCTCAGTCTTCTTTCACACACTCAGGCTTGCCCTAGTTACATAGTTGTGTGATTTCTCCCCTTGTGAAGTGTGTCTTGAAATATTTCCTTTAGTTTACTAAATTTGATTACCGTATATCCCAGTAACTGACTTTTACTGTACCTTTCACTTAAATACATGTAGGCATTGATGAAACCTGTTTATCATTCTCTTTTCAGTCAATAATTATTGTGTGCATCTTTTTATATCAAGCCTGACTGACAACGAACCTGATATTTCTAGATAAAATAATAATAATAAAAAAGACAATATAGCAAAATACATTGGCAAATAAAGGTGACCGGAGATCAGTCACTGTACAGAAAGAAAAAAAGGAAGCAATATGTGAAAAAGAGGATTCTCCTAAGGAACACCAGTTTACTACGGGCAAAGCTACTTGCTCCATTCATCACAAAGCTAATGTTTATACATCTGAGAAAACCACATCTGAAAAGAAATTGTTCCCTATACAAAATGATTCAAACCCCCGTCTTGTCCAAGTTTTGATCAACTAGGAATCCGTCTCAAGGGGATGTACACTTCAAAAAGCTACTTGGCTTGGGGTAGCTGTTCTTCATCTTCTTAGATTATACCGACACTCTTCAAATGTTTCTGCTTTCTTTGGCTTGCAGGAAGTTCCTCTCTGCCATTGGCACCACTGAAATAAGCTGCACCCAGCTACGTGCTCATATTAGCTAGTGGGTGTGCACACAGCTTTACTCCCCATACAATAAGGAGTTTCGCAGGAAAAAGGTGTGTGTGTGTGTGTGTGAGTGTGTGTGTGTGCAACCCTGTTTAAAACTAAGTGCACAAAATAGTGCTCCTCCATGCAAATCCCATGTTGATCAAAGCATTAGCTAGTGCAGCCCAATCCAGAAAGCTGCAGAGGCTTAACTGAGACTCATGTTTTCTTAATGCTGGAAGTGCAACTCTCCAATCAGAAGTAAGGTTTTTGGGGCTTAACCTGGAGTTTCTGGTTTGGTAGTCCTACATCTGCCATTTATGGACATAAAGCACAGTTTGTGCACATATGTTTTCTGCAAACAGTGTGCATAAAGGGTGTTTTTTGTGTGTATTTTGAGGTTAGCATACATTTTCTAAACTCCTGATGCATTGTCCATTAACTTTGTGCTTCATAAATTGGCTTTTTGATTTTTAGTGTGTGCACGGATTTCATTTCATGCATGTCTTATTACATTGAGGTCAATGTGAGCAAACTAAACTTCCTGTATTTATACAAACCAATTTGCTCATCTCTGGATTGTACTGTAAGGAGGTAATTTGAAAAAGAGTTACATGTGTAAATATAACACTTATGCGCGTAAACAGATGAATTTTCAGAGGAGTTATTGGCCAAATTTTCAAAGGCCTACGTGCATAGAAACCGGGATTTACATGTATGGCTGGACCTTGTGCACGCAGACTGCATTTTATAATGGCCCTGGCCACGCTCGTAAACCCTGGTACGTGCACAACTGCCGGACCCTGAAAAGGGGGCAGGCCGGATGCATGGTCTGGACTAGGCAGGGTAGGATGGAGGATGGCCTGGACAGTGGCCATTAGCCACTGTTCTGGGGAAACACGTCCCTCCCAGTCCGCTCCTTAATTGGAGCGGACTGGGAGGGAACTGGGGGAGGCCCGATTGTATCGCTGTATGTTTAATTGAAAATTGTTGTGCGTACCGGCCGCAGGAGACCGCGGTCGGCAGCCCTACCTCCGGGTCCCGGCTCCCCACAATGCTCTCCACGAGGCCCTCCGGCCCGACCAGGCCAACTCGCCTCCTTCAACGCCGGTGTACCTCTGGTCCTCCTAGGTGTGCACGCGCGATCCTCCCTGTCTCTTAAAGGGCCAGAGGCGGAAAATCCTCCAGTCGATCGGTGACATCAGGGCTTGGGGCCTATTTAGCCTGGCCCAGGCAGAGAGACCTGTTGCTAAGGTGACCTCACCTTAGCAACAGGTCTCTCTGTCTGAGTGTTGGTTGTCATTTCCTGCATTCCCGTGTCCTGGTTCCTGCTCCAGTGTTCCTGTATCCTGGTTCCTGCTCCTGCATTCCTGATTCCTGGTCCTGTGTTTCTGCATTCCTTCCCCGACCCTGGCTTCCATCTCCTCCTTGCCCTCTCGGACTGATCTCCCGGCTCCCTTGCTTGGCCCTTGGATTCCACTTGCCTGCCACCTGCCTTGATCATCTGCCTGCCTCCGACGCCTCTTGCTTGCCGCCTGACCCGTCCATCTGCCTGTTTCTGATGCTCCTCGATTGCTGCCTGCCCTGACCTCTGGTACGTCCGGCTCCGCTTCTTCGCCCCTCCTCAGGGAGGGCTCCTCCAGAGTGACCCGCACCTAAGTCCTGCCAGCCCCGGTACCCAAGGGCTCAACCTGTGGGGAACGAGGGCTGGTAAAGGTGAAGCTCCTGTTGGGTCAGCTCTTCACAGCCGCCTTCCGATGATGAGGACCCGCAGGGGCCTTCCCCTGGGGGTAGCGTCAACCTCATCTCGGTCAGGGGTCCACCGAACAACAAAAATGTGCCCTCCCTGTGCATGATGCTCGCACATGCGCATGGCCATCAGATTTTAGGCATATGCACACTGGAGCACGCATGTTATAAAATCGGCGCATCCATGTGTGCACGCCAGCAACCGCATGCACATGTACAGCTGTGCGCTCCTTTTAAAATCTACCCGTGTGTAAATATATCAGATTATTGTAGCAATTTTCAAAAGTCATTTACACGCTTAAAGTACATTTATGATGATTCAATGACATATATTGTAGCAATTTTCAAATGCCCACTTAAAATTAGGTTTTACACATGTAATTGCACTTTACCTTTGTAAGTAAGTGTGTGATATCAGGCCCTAAGTGTGAAATGGGAGGAGGTTCCTTGCATTTGGAACTCAATTCTATTTGAAAAACATTCCATCAATCTTAAAGATTTAAAAAAAATCCATGAAATTTATTTACTAAGGCATTCTAAGCATGATTGTTCATTGATTACAGCACTCTCCCGCCTTTAATTGAAACTTGATAGTCTAACCTCTGTTTGCTCCAAGTCTGCATCAGTCTATGTTTTAAACCATGCTTGTCTATTATTTTTATTTTATTGCATATTTTAAATCTGTATGTACACCATGTAACCAGGCCCGAACCTTGGAGGGTGCGGGTTAAAAGTAATCTTAAATAAAGAAAATAAACAATTACCTTTCTGTTAGTTTCCCCTTACTCTTTTGGGCATTTAGGTTTCTTAGAACTGAGGCTAGGACCTGGTGCCGTCAGCCTTGTGCATCACGCTTCCCCCCAACTCATTTAGGCCAGTCACTGCAGTGATTGACAGGGAATGATACACTGCAGTGATGGACCCTGGAATTGTGGGCTTTAAATCTGGCCACTAAGTACAGCTGTTGCATGATGGCTAGGGCTCCTTTCCTCCAGGGTCTGTGGATTCTGGGGCTATGGCATCTGTATTTCTGGCTATCCCGGGGAATGGAGGGCTGACCAGGGAATCAAGCCCAGATTCTCTGAATGGCAGGCCACAACACAGCCACTCAGCCACCAGGCTGGCCCACCCCCAAAGACTTTTTAAAGAGGTTATTGCTGATTAATTTTGCAGGATATTGGCATTCTAGGGGTATCCTATGCCAATCAGTGACTATTTAGAATTTGACAAACCTTTTCCATAGGAAAAAAATCAGCAGAACCAGGGGTCACGATTTGAAGCTCCAGGGAGGAAGATTCAGAACCAATGTCAGGAAGTATTTCTTCACGGAGAGGGTGGTGGATGCCTGGAATGCCCTTCCGGAGGATGTGGTGAAGACCAGAACTGTGAAGGACTTCAAAGGGGCGTGGGATAAACACTGTGGATCCATAAAGTCAAGAGGCTGCCAATGAAGAGTGGGTGACTCGCCAGAATGATGGCTACTGCCTGGAGACAATACCCTTATTAAATAAACATACACATGCTTACTGTGACTCCAACATCGCTCTAAGCTTCAACAGCAAGAGGAAATGTGGTAAAAAGGATTCACACTCACAAAGAGGGGAGTAGCTGGCTTGTTACGGTGGTTACTACCCCAAATCAAATAAGCCTGATACTTCACTTTCAATGTATATACAGCATAGTTCTCTGCTTCAATGGCAGGGGAGAAGAAAAACTGATACTTCACACATCCAGCAGAGCTCTCTGCTTCAACGGCAGGGGAGAAGAAATGAGGGTTCGCACTCACAAAGCGGGGAGTAGCTGGCTTGTTACGGCGGTTACTACCCCAAACCAAATGTGCCTGATACTTCACTTTCGATGCATATCCAGCATGGCTCTCTGCTTCAACATCATGGGAGAAGAAAAACAACCAAGAAGGGCTGTATAACATAGTCTGGGTAAAACAAATAAGCATGGGTGTAGCTTGCTTATTGCGGCGGCTACTACCCGTAACTAATCAAGCTAGATATTTCACTTGGATGCAGCTCCATCACTGCTCTCTACATTAAAGGTGGGGGTGGAAGGGAAATAGAACCAAGAGCTAAGAGAAACAGATAAGTATGAGAGAAAAAAATGTGTGAAGCTTGCTGGGCAGACTGGATGGGCCATTTGGTCTTCTTCTGCCGTCATTTCTATGTTTCTATGTTTCTATGATTGTAGATCATTTACAATAAGAAGCTGAGCTTGTTAATAAGCTCATGTCCTTCCATTATTTCATTCATATTGTTGGACCCAGTTGATTTGATATACTAGAGAAAACCACACTAGCTGTCCTCACACATTGTTAAAGCACTTAGCAAGCATCTTCCATTTTCTTCAGTTCTTGAAAGCAATTAGCTTTAGATTTTGTCCTCCCATGGTATTTAAATAGATTTAGGCTGAAAACAAACTGACTGCAACCTCATTGCACTGCAACTTAATTAGGTATTAACAAGCACAAAGTGGATGCAGTCAATAGATTGCTGAAATAGAACCAACATGCATCAATAGACAGGATTAAATAAACATCCTGTATCAATAGATGAGGTTATACAACTATTTTGCATCAATAGACACAGTTAAATAAACATCCTGTATCAACAGATGTGGTTAAATAAATATTGCATATCAAGATAAGGCTATACAACTATTCTGCACCAAAAAATGTGGTTAAATAAATATTACTATACTATACAAGTATGCTGCATCAAAAGTCATGGTTAAGCAAATATTCCATATCAACAGATGTGGCTATATAAATCAACTGCATGAAAAGTTGTGGTTAAATAAGCACCCATATCAAGAGATCAACAGATGTAGATATACAAAAACTGCATCAATAGATGCAGCTATACAAATATTCAGCACCAACAAACATGGTTAAATAAATATCACGTATAATAATATAGAAACATAGAAACATAGAAATGACGGCAGAAGAAGACCAACCGGTCCATCCAGTCTGCCCAGCAAGCTTCACACATTTGTTCTCATACTTAACTGTTTCTCTTGGCTCTTAGTAATCTTATGTTCTAATTCCCTTTTCACCCCCACCATTAATGTAGAGAGCAGTGCTGGAGCTGCTTCCAAGTGAAATATTAAGTTTGATTAGTTGGGTAAGCGGCAGCATAGCTCTCTGCCATGAAGCAGAGGGCAATGCTGGAAATGTGTGAAGTATCAGTTTTTCTTTTCCCCTGTCATTGAAGCAAGGAGTCATGCCGGACATGCACCGAAAGTGAAGAATGCCTTGAAAGTCACATTAACTATCATCAAATATTGAAAAGCCTAATAATTGGTAATACCTATAAGCCCATGAACCCATCCCTGTTTTTTTTTTCTTTTTTTCTTTTCTTTTTTTAATTGGGAGATGGATGCCCTTCATCCTTCTACTCTGTGAAGGTGGACACCTACCACCGGCCACTGGCATCCCGCTCCGTTAATGCCTCTGTGGCTACTGCCGCTCCATGCAGTGTTTTACTACCTGCTCTTTATATGCGTCCTCTAGAACTGATGGATCCCATCCCTGGGTTTTTTTATTATTTATTTAATTGGGAGATGACAGCCCTCCATCCTTCCGCTCCGTGAAGGTGGACACCTACCACTGGCCACTGGCATCCCGCTCCGTGAATGCCTCTGTGGCTACTGCCGCTCTGTGCAGTATTTTACTACCTGCTCTTTATATGGACACCTACCACTGGCCACTGGCATCCCGCTCCGTGAATGCCTCTGTGGCTACTGCCGCTCCGTGCAGTATTTTACTACCTGCTCTTTATATGTGTCCTCTAGACCTGATGGATCCCATCCCTGTTTTGTTTTTTGTTTTTGTTTTTTATTTAATTGGGAGCTGACAGCCCTACATCCTTCCACTCCATGAAGGTGGACACCTACCACTGGCCACTGGCATCCCGCTCCGTGAATGCCTCTGTGGCTACTGCCGCTCCGTGCAGTATTTTACTACCTGCTCTTTATATGCGTCCTCTGGACCTGATGGATCCACAATATTTATCCCATGCCCCTTTGAAGTGCTTCACAGTTTTGGACTTCACCACTTCCTCCGGAAGGGCATTCCAGGCATCCACCACTCTCTCCGTGAAGAAATTCTTCCTGACATTGGTTCTTAGTCTTCCTCCTTGGAGCCTCAGCTCGTGACCTCTGGTTCTGCTGATTTTTTTCTGTTGGAAAAGGTTTGTCATTGTCTTTGGATCGTTAAAGTTTTTCATGTATCTGAAAGTTTGAATCATATCACCCCTGCTCCTCCTTTCCTCCAGGGTGTACATATTTAGATTCTTCAATCTCTCCTCGTATGTCAACCGATGAAGACCCTCCACCTTCCTGGTCGCCCTTCTCTGTACCGCCTCCAACTTGTCCTTGTCTCTTTGTAGATACGGTCTCCAGAACTGAACACAGTACTCCAGGTGAGGCCTCACCAAGGACCTGTACAAGGGGATTATCACTTCCCTTTTCTTACTCGATATTCCTCTCTCTATGCATCCCAGCATTCTTCTGGCTTTTGCAATCGCCTTGTCGCATTGTTTCGCCGACTTCATATCATTAGACACTATCACCCCAAGGTCTCTCTCCTGCTCCGTGCACATCAGCCTTTCCCCCCCCATCGAATACAGTTCATTCGGATTTCCACTCCCCCAATGCATGACTTTGCACTTCTTGGCATTGAATTTCAGCTGCCATATCTTCGACCACTCTTCCAGCTTCCTTAAATCCCGTCTCATTCTCTCCACTCCTTCCGGCGTGTCCACTCTGTTGCAGATCTTAGTGTCGTCCGCAAAAAGACAAACCTTACCTTCTATCCCGTCCGCAATGTCGCTCACAAAGATATTGAACAGGACCGGTCCCAACACCGATCCTTGCGGTACACCACTTAAAACCGCTCTCTCTTCAGAGAAAGTTCCATTTACCATCACGCATTGTCTTCTGTCCGTCAACCAGTTTGCAATCCAGGTCACCACTTCGGCACTCACTCCCAAGCTTTTTGTTTTATTCACCAGTCTCCTGTGCGGAACCGTATCAAAAGCTTTGCTGAAATCCAAGTAGATGACATCTAGCGCTCTTCCTTGATCCAATTCCTTGGTTACCCAGTCGAAAAAGTCAATCAGATTTGTCTGACAGGATCTTCCCCTGGTGAATCCATGCTGCCTCTGGTCCATCAATTCTCCGGACTGTAGATATTTCACTATTCTCTCTTTCAACAGTGACTCCATTACTTTTCCCACCACCGAAGTGAGGCTAACCGGTCTGTAGTTACCAGCCTCTTCTCTGTTCCCACTCTTGTGAAGCGGGACCACCACCGCTCTTCTCCAATCACTCGGCACCACTCCCGTTTCTAGGGATCTATTGAACAGGTCACACAGCGGACCCGCCAGCACATCTCTGAGCTCCCTCAGAATCCTTGGATGAATCCCATCAGGCCCCATGGCTTTGTCCACTTTCAGATTCTTTAGCTCTTCCCATACATTTTCTACTGTAAAATGATTTTCATCTATTCCACTACCCTCCAGCTTCTTGTGTAGAAATGGTCCTTCTTTAGTGAATACAGAGCTGAAGTATTCATTTAATATTTCTGCCATTTCTTCGTCTCTCTCCACACATTGATCATTTCCACCTTTCAATTTCACTATACCACTATGGACTTTTCTCTTTTCGCTGATGTATCTGAAAAATGTTTTGTCACCATTTTTTATCTCCTTGGCAATCCTCTCTTCCGCTTGACTTTTTGCCAACTTGATTAATTTCTTCGTCTCCCTCAGTTGAATCAAATATTCTTCTTTGTGCTCCTCCCTTTGGGATCTTTTATATTTTTTGAATGCTGTTCTTTTAGCTTTAATTTTGTCAGCCACCTCGTTTGAGAACCAGATAGGTTTCATTTTCCTTTTGCTTTTCTTTACATTTCTAACATAAAGAGTAGTTGCCTTGGTGATTGCTCCTTTTAGATTGATCCACTGCTGATCCACATCTCTCTCATTCTCCCATCCATTTAGTTCTTCCTCTAGGTACTTCCCCATTTCCTCAAAGTCTGTGTTTTTGAATTGTAAAACTCGGGTCTTTGTGGTTCTTTTCCCTATTCTTTTAGTGATATTAAACCATATTGTTTGATGATCACTGGTGCTGAGGTGGGTGCCCACCTCGACATCAGAGACATTATCTGCATTAGTGAGCACTAAGTCGAGTATATTTCCTTCTCTCGTGGGTTCTAATACCATTTGTTTGAACAAAGCTACTTGCATGGCATCCACTATTGCTCTACTATTTTTAGATTCTGCAGATGGGATTTTCCAGTCTACATCTGGCATATTAAAGTCACCCACGATCACCACTTCTCCCTTCTTACCTATCTTATCTTACCTTCTTACCTATCTTATCTTCTTACCTATCTTATCTTAATAGATAAGGCTATACAAATCAAATATTCTGCAGCAATAGATATGGTTAAATAAATATCCCATATCAATAGATGAGGCTGCATAAATATTCTGCACCAATAAACATGGTTAAATAAATATCCCATATCAATAGATAAGGCTATACCAACTTTCTGCTCCAATAGACATAGTTAATACATATCCCATATCAATAGATGAGGCTATACAAATATTCTGCACCAATAAACATGATTAAATGCCAGTAACTATCCTGTATCACTAGATGAGGCTATACAAATACATACATATATATATATATATATATATATATATATATATTTTGCAATTAACATTTTATTTGATTTTAAGAAGTTACGCCTTAACAGGCAAAATATAATAATAATAATGCCAAAAAACATGAAAAAGCGGCTAAGACCCATCCCATCCCTCCCCTTCCCACTCATTTTCTACCAAAATTCAGATGGCTTAATAAGCTATGTGCTTCCATTCCGTATGAAAAAATATAGATGTGATTAAGAGTACAAACTAAAGTAAATATAACAATCTCTGAGCAGGGTAACAAAAATATAATGATGACTTAGGTTTGTATATAGTGTCCGTGACAAAACATAGTTATAATGTATGCCTAATGATCAAGTAGATCCAAATTATTGCAAATTCAGCTCAATGCTATTATGTATCCTGAGCGGATAGCGGTTTCCAAGTTTTGTAAAAAGTGGCTAAACGATCATGCTTAACTGCAGTAAGATAGTCTAAGCGTCGTATGGCATAAACTCGACCAAGAACATCTGCCATTTCAGCTTCTTTCTCCAATTTCCAATAGGAGGTGATTGTAAGGTGCATGGCAATAAACACTTGGAGACAGAATCTCCATTATTTGATAGCCCAGGAACAGGTAAATTAAGGCTATAATCACCATTCACTCTCACCTTGGCCTTGGGGGAGGATAAAGCCATTGCAACCATAATAAGAAGTAGGGGCCAAAATGCATCTTCTTCAGAGTGGCAAAAAGAAAACACCAGTGGACAAGATCAAAGGCCTTCTCTGCATCAACAGAAAGAAGCAGCATCCGTATCTGGTTTTTCTTCTCCCACCAGACCAGGTCAGTGATCTTTCGTACATTATCTGATGCTGTGTACTGTGGGATAAAGCCCGCCTGGTATGGATTAACTAGTTAAGGCAAAATGTGGTTCAGGGCTAATATTTTGGCTAAGATTTTCAAATCTAGGTCTGTAAGATCCACATAGAGAGGGATCTCTCCCTGGTTTAGCAATGATAGTGATACTTGCGACATTGGAGTAAGGGTGAAGCCAATGTCCCTCCCGCAGAAAGAAAGCAGCTAGGGGTTCAACCAGAGTGTTAGAGAACATGTGATAGTACGCACTGGTGAATCCGTCTTGATCCAGTGCTTTGTTAGTTTAAGGGTTTTAATCACAAAAGAAATTTCAGCAACTGAAATAGGGGCATCTAATTTTTGCTGCTGCTGATCTGTTAAAATGGGTAAATCGACAAGCTGCAAATACTGGTCTATGTCGTCAATTTGAATGGAAAGATCTCTACTGTATAAGCTAGCGTAAAAGGCTGAGAAGCACTGCTTTATGTCAACAGTATCAGTGCACAGTTTACCTGAGGAATCTTTAATTTTAGAGACCATGTTTTGAGCAAATTTAGATTTGAGTTGGCGGCCCGCCTTATTACTGCCTTCGAAGTGGACATTTATTAAGTTCCAATGCATATAAGATTTTTTGATCATCTAACTGATGCAGTTCTGCTTTGGTAGCAAGTAATTGTGTAGAGATATTTTGAGAATGAGAGGGCATATGTAAGCATGATAAGTGGTCAATTTTTGCCTGCAAGGACTTGCGCAAGGAATCTTGCTCGTGCTTATTGGCCACTGGCCTAGAGATGAGTAGGCCTCTGATCACGACTTTTGAACATTCCCAGATAGTCCCCAGGGTCTATTATGCTTAGTAACAGTTCATGTACAAGATCTATTGAGATAAGAATAACAGTCCCAGAATATTGATTGGAGCCCGTGCTAGCTGCTATGTACTTAAGAACATAAGAACATGCCATACTGGGTCAGACCAAGGATCCATCAAGCCCAGCATCCTGTTTCCAATAGTGGCCAATCCAGGCCATAAGAACCTGGCAAGTACCCAAAAACTAAGTCTATTCCATGTTACCATTGCTAGTAATAGCAGTGGCTATTTTCTAAGCCAACTTAATTAATAGCAGGTAATGGACTTCTCCTCCAAGAACTTATCCAATCCTTTTTTAAACACAGCTACACTAACTGCACTAACCACATCCTGTGGCAACAAATTCCAGAGTTTAATTGTGCGATGAGTAAAAAAGAACTTTCTCCGATTAGTTTTAAATGTGCCACATGCTAACTTCATGGAGTGCCCCTTAGTCTTTCTATTATCCGAAAGAGTAAATAACCAATTCACATCTACCCGTTCTAGAACTCTCATGATTTTAAACACCTCTATCATATACCCCCCTCAGCCGTCTCTTCTCCAAGCTGAAAAGTCCTAACCTCTTTAGTCTTTCCTCATAGGGGAGCTGCTCCATTCCCCTTATCATTTTGGTCGCCCTTCTCTGTACCTTCTCCATCGCAATTATATCTTTTTTGAGATGTGGCGACCAGAATTGTACACAGTATTCAAGGTGCGGTCTCACCATGGAACAACAAAATAATTAACTAGTTGAGAATTGAATTGGCACCCTATTAAATCTAAATTATAAATGTTGCTATGTTAATAAAATTCTAATTTTATTGAAAAAAAATTTTTTTGGTTTTATTTTTAAATTTTAAATTTTTAATATTTTAATGTGCAAATTATTTGGGAAGGAATAGACCTCAGCACCGGCCCAATGATTCTGTTAAAAAACAGAAGTACATCTTTGAAAGCAGCGTTGGTACAATCACAGGTCTATATCCTATCTTATTTTGAACTTTTATTCTTAAAATTATGAAAATTTTTATTCTAAAATTGTTGCTCAAAAGTGAATCGTTTTATATTGAAATTTTACTATAAATTTGCCAGTTGCCCAACAAACTTAGTTTGATGTAAACTTAAACATTAAATCACAAACACTTGTAGTTGTATCGTGAATAAGCAACACTTCAATTGTCTAAATTTTAAACACTGAGCTGGACTAGCTTCCAGTGTCATGGATTTTTGGTTTATGTTGCAAATCTTTAGTTATATCGCGTACACTTGGTTCGATGTGAACTTGACAAAGCTGGACTGGCTTCCGTATCTCAAACACTTCTGGTTGTATCACAAACACTTCTGATGAACAAGAGTTCGATTGTATGGAACAATTCTAATCAGCAACAGTTCAGTTGTATAAGTTTAAACATGGGGCCAAACTGGCTTCCGATGATGACACTTCTAATGAACAACAGTTAAATTGTATGGAACAGTTCTAATAAGCAACAGTTCAATTGTATAGATTTAAACACAGAGCCCGACTGGCTTCCGGTAATGTAACTCCCACAAACTGCATTAGTTTTGTGATGGTGCCACCCGACAGTAATGATAACAGGGAACCTGTTTGTATGATGGCAAATAACCTTTCTTGTCCCGACAATAACTTATCTTAGAATCTTTTAGCCCGAATATCTTATGGCCATGCAGTCCACTTCACATTCTTAGCTGAGGATGCCGCAGTTGCTTCAATTTCTTCAATTTCTTTACAGAAGCGGCTTCTGTAAAGAAATTGAAGCAACTTTGGATGCCCAATTTTCCAGTCTCACAAGGTCTTCCTGCAATTTATCACAATCTGCTTGTGATTTAACTACTCTGAACAATTTTGTATCATCTGCAAATTTGATTATCTCACTCGTCTTATTTCTTTCCAGATCATTTATAAATATATTGAAAAGTAACGGTCCCAATACAGATCCCTGAGGCACTCCACTGCCCACTCCCTTCCACTGAGAAAATTGTCCATTTAATCCTACTCTCTGTTTCCTGTCTTTTAGCCAGTTTACAATCCACGAAAGGACATCGCCACCTATCCCATGACCTTTTACTTTTCCTAGAAGCCTCTCATGAGGAACTTTGTCAAACGCCTTCTGAAAATCCAAGTATACTACATCTACCGGTTCACCTTTATCCACATGTTTATTAATTCCTTCAAAAAAGTGAAGCAGATTTGTGAGGCAAGATTTGCCTTGGGTAAAGCCATGCTGACTTTGTTCCATTAAACTATGTCTTTCTATATGTTCTGTGATTTTGATGTTTAGAACACTTTCCACTATTTTTCTTGGCACTGAAGTCAGGCTAACCGGTCTGTAGTTTCCTAGATCGCCCCTGGAGCCCTTTTTAAATATTGGGGTTACATTTGCTATCCTCCAGTCTTCAGGTACAATGAATGATTTTAATGATAGGTTACACATTTTTACTAATAGGACTGAGATTTCATTTTTTTAGTTCCTTCAGAACTCTGGGGTGTATACCATCTGGTCCAGGTGATTTACTACTCTTCAGTTTGTCAATCAGGTCTACCACATCTTCTAGGTTCACCGTGATTTGATTCAGTCCATCTGAATCATTACCCATGAAAACCTTCTCCGGTACGGGTACCTCCCCAACATCCTCTTCAGTAAACACCAAAGCAAAGAAATCATTTAATCTTTCCACGATGGCCTTATCTTCTCTAAGTGCCCCTTTAACTGCTCGATCATCTAATGGTCCAACTGACTCCCTCACAGGCTTTCTGCTTCGGATATATTTAAAAAAGTTTTTACTGTGAGTTTTTGCCTGTATGGCCAACTTCTTTTCAAATTCTCTCTTAGCCTGTCTTATCAATGTTTTACATTTAACTTGCCAACGTTTATGCATTATACTATTTTCTTCTGTTGGACCCTTCTTACAATTTTTGAATCAAGATCTTTTGGCTAAAATAGCTTCTTTCACCTCCCCTTTTAACCATGCCAGTAATCGTTTTTCCTTCTTTCCACCTTTCTTAATGTGTGGAATATATCTGGACGCCTCTTGCACACTTTTTACTTTTGTAGCTGCTCCTTTCAGTTTTTTCCTAACAATTTTTCTCATTTTAACAAAGTTTCCCTTTTGAAAGTTTAGCACGAGAGCCGTGGATTTGCACACTGTTCCTCTTCCAGTCATTAATTCAAATTTGATCATATTATGATCACTATTGCCAAGCGGCCCCACCACCGTTACCTCTCTCACCAAATCCTGTGCTCCACTGAGAATTAGATCTAAAATTGCTCCCTCTCTCATCGGTTCCTGAACCAATTGCTCCATAAAGCTATCATTTATTCCATCCAGGAACGTTATCTTTCTAGCGTGTCCCGATGATACATTTACCCAGTCAATATTGGGGTAATTGAAGTCTAAACAAAAAATGTTTTCTGAAAGTAAGTCAACAATGAGTGATGTAAACTAGGAAAAATCATTGTAACCCAAGTTTTAACTAAACAGGTATCAAGCATTCATATTTTTAGCTGAGGGTCCTTCATAACATCCACAGTGCTGCAAGTTAATAATTGTGTTCTGCACTTTAGTGGATCATGTTTAATCATAGGTCCATGAGTCCATTGAATGAACAAAATAATTTTTGCATTTTTGGTTAATATAAAAGCAACGAGGTTACTTCCCTCTTTATTTTCAGCTTAACCGGAGTCAGAGGTCCGACGCGCGCGTTTCGCGGTCCGCTGCTTCAGGGATGTTAATAGCTGACTTGTGTGGCTTGGCGCTCTTAGCCTCAAAGTTGCTGCGGGAACAAACTTCGTTTAAGTCATTCATAGAGGTCCCAGACAATCATTTCTAAAAAGATAAAATACTCACTAAATATTTCAAACAGGTTTTGCAGAAAACTCAATCGCTAAAGCATTTAGAAAATGTGCACTTCACGGTCAGTGGGGAACGCCGGTTCTTA
Organism: Rhinatrema bivittatum; assembly: GCF_901001135.1. NCBI lineage: Eukaryota > Metazoa > Chordata > Amphibia > Gymnophiona > Rhinatrematidae > Rhinatrema > Rhinatrema bivittatum. The sequence continues at coordinate 10,082,528 of NC_042629.1, read as the reverse complement.
CCGGGCCTATCTTCACATGCAAGTTCGGCATGTCAGCAACTATGAAGGTGAACTAACCTTACTTTTATACGTAGGTTGCCTAATCACTACCGATGCAATGAATTGTCAGTGATTTCACCAGAAAATCATAGAAAATGGTGCCACTGAATCTCCTTATTGAGACCACCTGGAGTTACCGAGTTCAGCAGGAAAATCCACTTTTGCTCACATTGCTGTAGTGGTCTCAATGAGATTGAGTGGCACCATTTTCTATGATTTTCTGGTGAAATCACGGACCTCTGACTCCGGCTGAGCTGAAAATAAAGAGGGAAGTAACCTCATTGCTTTTATATTAACCAAAAATGCAAAAATTATTTTGTTCATTGAATGGACTCATGGACCTATGATTAAACATGATCCACTAAAGTGCAGAACACAAGTATTAACTTGCAGCACTGTGGATGTTATGAAGGTCCCTAAGCTAAAAATATGAATGGGTAATTGAAGTCTCCCATTATTACCGCACTACCAATTTGGTTAGCTCAGTTTCCGATATTCCTTTAATGTGAATATTAGATCTTCAGGAGCGGTTCTCTAAGTCCTCGGCTTTGTCCTCTATTTGAGAAATTTCATCCTCCAATACTTTTGTTTTCTGGGACAGAGAGGTAATCATAATACTGTGATTCTCTGTGTGCAGGTCAATCTCATCGACTCTGTGGCCTAAGGCCATGAAATCTTCATGGACTTCAGTTATAGATGATATCAGGTCGACTTTATGTTGGTGCATATCTTTGCGGAGCTCCATAAACCATTCATGGAGTTCTATCTTTATCAGGAGATCACTTATATCTGATAGCTTGCCCTTGTGTGAATGTGGAGACAGTATCAGTGCTTCCACAATGCTGATTTGTCTCCATTGCTGCCTTCAGATGAGCCACCAGCTTTTTCCGGTAGTTTGGTTGTGATCTTGCTAAAAGAAAATTGTTTTAAGTCGGCGATGCGTTTTCTGGAAGCCATCTTGGTATTAGGATGACTGCTGGCTATCGTTGGTAGAGGAATTGGTCTCAGTAATGTTCAATTTTATTGCTTTTTAGAACTTGCTTGCAGCGGGTGGGTATGGAGATCAAAGCCTAAGCAGCCATCTTGGCACACAGTGAACAGCGCCCCATGCTATACAAATAGGGGTAGATTTTAAAAAAGAGCGCGATCGCGTACTTTTGTTCGCGCAGCAGGCGCAAACAAAAGTACGCTGGATTTTATAAGATACGCGCATAGCCGCGCGTATCTTATAAAATCCTGGATCGGCGCACGCAAGGCTGCTGATTTTGGGCAGCCTGCGCCCGCCAAGCCGCGCAGCCTGCCTCCGTTCCCTCCGAGGCCGCTCCGAAATCGGAGCGGCCTCGCGTGGGAACTTTCTTTCGCCCTCCCCTCACCTTCCCCTCCCTTCCCCTACTTAACCCACCCCCCGGCCCTATCTAAACCCCCCCCTTACCTTTGTCCCTCAATTTACGCCTGCTGGAAGCAGACGTAAATCTACGCGCGGCAGCGGACTGCTGGCGAGCCGTCATCCGACCCAGGGGCTGGTCCGGAGGCCTCAACCACGCCCCTGGGCCGGCGCCACGCCCCCGGTCCCGCCCCCGAAACACCGTGTCCTGCCCCCGAAACGCCGCGTCATTCGGCCCCCGCCCCCGACACGCCCCCTTAAAAAACCCTGGGACTTACGTGCGTCCCGGGGCTCTGTGCGCGCCGGCAGCCTATGCAAAATAGGTGCGCCGGCGCGCAAGGTCCCTGCTCGCGTAAATCCGGGCGGATTTACGCGAGCAGGGCATTTAAAATCCGCCCGATAATCTGCACCAATAAACCTGATTAAATAAATATCCCATATCAATAGATGAGGCTATACAAATATTCTGATGTATTTTAAAAGTGCTATGCGTGCCAAAGCCAGGAGATACACGCATGACCCAGCCCAGCACACACTGTGCAGATTTTAAAATCTGCGTATGCACATATCTATCTACTGATATGTGATATATCTACTGATATGTGCACAAAATAAAAAGTTAAAAAAATGTGGCATAAGTATTTACTCACACAAGCGCACACCAGGGCCTCCTACTGCATAACTTTACATCTGCTATGGACACTAAGTAAGTAATAAAATAACAAAAACTAGGCTAGTCAACGGGATTTTAAGGTTCAGGATAATAGAGTAAAAGGAGAGGCATGTTAGCAAGGAGGTTTAGGAAGTCCTCTCTCCTTTACTACAGCAATCTGGGGAAACAGGTAATTGCATCGGTGCATGTATCTACTAAAATTCTCCTCACTTAAACGCTAGTCGGCATTTGTGCATACATCATATATCAATATTAAGTAGTGCGTACGTGTACATGCGTATAGCCAATTTTATAACATGCATGTACGTTTTAAAATCGCTGGTTCCATGTACACACGGCAGCAAATGCGCGCACATGCGCCGTGTGGGTCTTAAAATTCACCTTATTATGCACCAATAGTCATGAAATACATGACAATAACAGGAAGGACAAGAGATACTGATTGAGGTATGAAGAATAAACTTAACAAGAGAATACAAGAATCGATACATCGTACTGACTAAAATGTGAAATTTATTATATCATTTTATTTTTTATACTTCGACTATGTTTTAGATCCTTAGTCAAATGTTTTGGAACAGTTTGACAGATATTAATGCAGTTTATGAATACTACATCTGTAACCCATCATTACTTGTCGATTTATAGCTATGAATACTACTTTTGTAAACCGTTGTGATCTTTACATGGAACGACGGTATATAAAATGTCTAAATAAATAAATACAATATCTCATATCAATAAATGAGGCTATATAAACATTATGCAACTATAGACATGGGTAAATACAGGATATGAATAATGGCAGCTGTGGGTGGGATGCTGAGTCCATCTGTCTACACTAAGGAAAACGAAATTATCAGGTAAGTAATTTCTCCATTTCCTAGCGTGTAGCAGATGGACTCAGGACCAATGGGATGTATAAAAGCTACTCCCGAACCGGGTGGGAAGCTGTCCGTGACCCACTTATTACTGCCCTTGCAAATGCTGTGTCCTCTCGAGCCTGAACATTCAGGCGGTAAAACCTAGAGAAGGTGTGGATGGAGGACCATGTCACCACCCGTCAGATCTCAGCGGGTGACAGCATCTTGGTTTCCGCCCAGGACACTGCCTGGGCTCTAGTGGAATGGGCCTTGACGTGTAAAGGTGGTGGCTTGCCTACTTCTACGTAGGCTGCCTTGATGACTTGTTTGATCCAGCGGGCTATGGTTGCTCGCGAGGCCGCTTCCTCTTGCTTCTTCCCGCTGTGAAGGACGAATAGATGGTCCATTTTTCGTACAGATTCCGACCTTTCCAGGTATCAGAATAGGAGTCTGCTGATGTTGAGATGGCGTAGACTGCGAGACTCTTCCGAATTCTTATGCTCATCTGGCGATGGTAGCGAGATGGTTTGGGTACTTGCCAGGAACCGGGGTGATATGTATATTATACAGGAACCTCCGGTATATAAATCCTTAAATAAATAAATAAATAAATAAAATCTTATGGCCTGGATTGGCCACTGTTGGAAACAGGATGCTGGGCTTGATAAACCCTTGGTCTGACCCAGTATGGCATTTTCTTATGTTCTTATATTCTTATGTTGAGATGGAAGTGAGATACCACTTTGGGGAGGAATGATGGAACTGTGCGTAACTGGATGGTTCCTGGGGTGAGTCTGAGGAACGGCTTCCGGCAGGTCAGTGCTTGCAGCTCGGAGATACGATGGGCCAAACAGACTGCCACCAGGAAGGCTGTCTTCAATGTTAATAGTCGGAGAGACAGGCCGTGAAGAGGTCTGAAGGAAGCTCCTGCTAAGAAATCTAGGACCTGGTTGAGGTTCCAAAGAGGCACCGGCCACTTTAGGGGTGGTCGGATCTGCTTGACTCCTTTCAGAAGCGGGAGACATCCGGGTGAGAGGCTATGCTGCCGCTCTCGCTCTTGGTTCCGGAGCATGACAATGCAGCCACCTGTACCTTGATGGAGTTGAGAGACAATTCCTTCTGTAGACCGTTCTGCAGGAATTCCAAAATCGCAGGAATTTTGACTGAGCGTGGAACGATGTCGCGGTCCTCACACCAGGCTTTGAATACTCTCTAAATCCTTATGTATGTTAGGAATGTGGAGAACTTGCGTGCTAAGCAGGGTGTCAATTACTGCTCCCAAGTATCCCTCTTCCTCAGGCGAGTCCTCTCAATGGCCAGACCGTAAGAGAGAATTGAGCTGGATCCTCGTGGAGGATCGGTCCTTGTTGGAGCAGGTCTCTGTGTGGAGGTAGTGGGAGGGGGTTCCCTGTCAGCAGCCTTCACATGTCTGCATACCATGGTCTTCTTGGCCAGTCCAGGCCACTAGAAGTACTGGTCTCCTGTGGTGTTCTATCTTGTGGATGATTGTGCCCAATAGGGGTCACGGCGGGAAGGCATATAACAGAGTCTCCTGTGGCCAGGACTGTACCAGGATATCGATTCCCTGGGACTGGGGTTCCTGCCTGCGGCTGAAGAAGCTGGGCACTTGGGCGTTGACCGGTTTGCCAGGAGGTCCATGGTTGGTGTTCCACAGCGGTTTACTATCAATTGGAATGCTGTGGTCGACAGCCTCCATTCTCCTGGGTCTAGACTTTCTCTGCTGAGGTAATCCGCAGCGACGTTGTCTTTCCCCGCGATGTGGACGGCCGAGATCTCTTGAAGGTTCGCTTCCGCCCATGACATTAAGGGGGTCTATTTCCAGAGACACCTGTTGGCTTCTGGTTCCTCCCTGATGGTTGATGTAGGTCACTGTTGGGGCGTTGTCTGACATTACTCTGACTGACTTGTCTCGGAGTCTGTGACCGAACCGTAGGCAAGCTAGTCTGACTGTCCGGGCTTCTAGGCGATTGATGTTCCACCCCGACTCTTCTTGGTTCCATTGCCCCTGGGCGGTTAGCTCCTGGTAGTGTGCTCCCCATCCTCGTAGGCTGGCATCTGTGGTAATCAGGATTCAGGTTGGTGAGGATGGCCTTACTTCCTGGCTGGGAAGGCCTTCTTGTAGCCACCATCAAAGTTGGGACCGAAATTTGTCCGGGAGCTGAAGACGTACAGTGTAGTTCTGGGACAGTGGATTCCATCGTGATAGTAGTGAACGCTGTAGGGGTCTCATGTGAGCTCTTGCCCATGGCACTACTTCCAGTGTGGATGCCATGAGGCCGAGGACCTGTAGGTAGTTCCATGCTATGGGGCGAAGCTCGCTCAACAGGGATCGCAACTGGGTCATCAATTTTGATGTCCTTGTCGGTGACCTTGTCTTGTTTGGTGTTGAACCGGACTCCCAAGTATTCTAGAGATTGGGAGGGCTGCAGACAGCTCTTGTTTGTGTTGACCACCCACCCGAGGCTCTCCAGTAGAGTTTTGACTCTGTTGGTCACCTGGTGGCTTTCCTCTGGGGATTTCGCCCTGATCAGCCAATTGTCTAGATAAGGGTGTACGAGGATTCCTTCCTTCCTCAGTGTTGCTGCCACTACCACCATGATCTTGGTGAATGTCTGGGGTGCTGTGGCTAACCCGAATGGTAGTGCCCAGAACTGGTAGTGACGGTCCAGGATCGTGAAGCGAACAAAACGGTGATGCTCTTGATGGATTGGAATGTGTCTGACAGGTCCAGGGATGTAAGGAACTCTCCCGGTTGTATCACCCTTATTACTGAGCGTAGGGTTTCCATGCGGAAGTGAGGAATCTTCAGGTGGTGGTTGACTGACTTGAGGTCCAGGATGGGCCTGAACATTCCTTCTTTCTTGGGGGACGATAAAATAGATGGAATAATGCCCAGTATTTATCTGCTGTGCGGGCACCGGTGTTATAGCCTCTAAGGCTAGCAATCTGGTCAGTGTAGCTTCTACTGCCATCCTCTTAGAAGGGTCGTGGCAGGGGGATTCCACAAACTTGTCCAGAGGGAGGTGGTGGAAATCCAGGTAATATCCCTCTCGAATGATGAATAGGACCCACTTGTCCGAAATTTTCTCGACCCATCTTTGGTAGAATAGGGCAAGTCTGCCCCCTATGGCTTCTTCCTTTGGACGGGTCGGCTGATTTTCATTGTGGGGTGTGGCTGGGACCTGGGCCCGAGCTGGCTCCCCTTTTGTTGTGCTTGTTCCGAAAGGACTGGCTCCAGCCTGCGGGATGGGCCGCTTGCTATGTGCTTCTGTATGGGTTGAAGCGCTGTGATCCTCTGCCCCTGGACGTTCAGGGGAAGGGTCACTGGTTTCTCTTATTCCTGTCCTCCGTTAGCCTCGGCAGTGGGGATTCACCCCATTTGTTGGCTAGTTTCTCTAGTTCGTTTCCAAACAGGAGGGTTCCCTTGAAGGGCATCCTTGTGAGTCTCGTTTTGGAAGATGCGTCGGCCGACCAGCTTCGGAGCCAGAGTTGTCTTCTGGCTGCCACGGCTGATGACACTCCTCTAGCTGCGGTGCGCACCAGATCAGAAGCGGCATCCGTGAGGCATGCTACTGCTGGTCCCAGGGCTTCCCCAGGAGTGTTGTTCCTGGTCTGTGATAAGCAGGCACGTGTCACCAAGGCACAACAGGCTGCGATCTGTAGGGACATAGCGGAGACGTCAAAGGACTGTTTGAGGATGGATTCCAGACATCTGTCTTGAGCATCCTTGAGTGCTGCTCCTCCCTCCACTGGGATAGTAGTGTGCTTCGAAACCACACAGACCATGGTATCCACTTTTGGACAAGCTAGGAGATCTTTGGCAGCTGGGTCCAGAGGGTACATGGCTGCCAGAGCACGCCCCCCTTTGAACATAGTCCCCAGGGCATCCCATTCCAGGTCAATTAGCTACTGGACGGCTTGTAATAGTGGGAAATGACGGGAGGTCTTATGGAGTCCCTCTAGTAGGGGATTCGTTTTAGGTTCCCCTGAGGCACTTGTGCCCGGGATAGCAAGCTCTTTAATAACATAAGAACATAAGAAATTGCCATGCTGGGTCAGACCAAGGGTCCATCAAGCCCAGCATCCTGTTTCGAACAGAGGCCAAACCAGGCCACAAGAACCTGGCAATTACCCAAACACTAAGAAGATCCCATACTACTGATGCAATTAATAGCAGTGGCTATTCACTAAGTAAACTTGATTAATAGCCGTTAATGGACTTCTCCTCCAAGAACTTATCCAAACCTTTTTTGAACCCAGCTACACTAACTGCTCTAACCACATCCTCTGGCAACAAATTCCAGAGCTTTATTGTGCGTTGAGTGAAAAAGAATTTTCTCCGATTAGTCTTAAATGTGCTACTTGCTAACTTCATGGAATGCCCCCTAGTCCTTCTATTATTCGAAAGTGTAAATAACCGAGTCACATCTACTCGTTCAAGACCTCTCATAATCTTAAAGACTTCTATCATATCCCTCCTCAGTCGTCTCTTCTCCAAGCTGAACAGCCCTAACCTCTTCAGCCTTTGAAGCTGTGTGTGACCAGGTCTGGAAGCTCATCCTTGGTGAAGAAGCATCTCATGGTTCGGTGGGGCTCTGTCCCCGGAGGGAGTTCCCCTTCCTCCAGGGGTTCTGAATCCTCATCTGAGTTGAACGTGTCCCCGAAAGTGGGGCTTCTGGGCGGTGGAATCACTTCCCTGGGCATAGAGGGTCCCGGGATGTTGAGGTCCTCTGGTGGAGCTTGTGGCCGTATTATCGGAGGCCTCGGTTGCATGTGTACGAAGGTATGTAGACCTTTGAAGAATTCCACCCAGGAGATAGATGCTGGGTCTAAATTAAGAGGCGCCGTGTCCCTGGGGAGCCCCATTTGAGGGAGGGTCCCGCTGGGAGATGGTAGGTCCGGCGTACTGTTCGAGAAGCTAGAACCCAGCACCGGTTGGGGAGGGCCATGGGCTGGATCCCCTAGGGCCTCCTCGAACTCCTCATGCTGTACAGCTCTAATGTGGCATGCTGGGCAAAGGCCCTGAGCCTTGAGTTTCTTTTCCGGTGGTGCCATGGCTTGTGTGCGTAAAATACAGTTATGCACTCCGGTGTGAGAAGTTGTGCTCGTAGGTTTGGTGCGCGCTCAGGGAGATGTGCGTGCTGTTGTGCGCACAGATCGAAGTTATGCGCTTGGCACAGTAAGTGCGTGGCTATGCGCGTCGCCTGTGCGCATGAGGTATTTGTGCGCATGGCTCGCCTCTGTGCGCATGGATCGGGACAGGGCGGCAAACAGATCAAAATGGTGACGGCGGGGAGGAAGTGACGTCACGCCAGAGAATGGCCGCTTGACTTGAGGGCTCTGCCACCGACTACTACAATCCCGGACTAATCTTACCATCGAGTATATAAAATAAGAGTGCCGATACAGGATTAAAATCCCGATTTCCTTCTGATGTCGACCCGGCGAAAACAGATTGATTTCCGCAAGTTCTCTTATCAGAAATTGGAGGAGGAAGGGATACCGAGCTGTGCGGCAGAAATGGCGGAGCCGGAGGCTGCTTCCTCCAAGACGGACAGCACTGGAGAGGTGATTCCTGTGGTTACAGGGGACTATCCGACAAAATCGGAAATGAAAATATGGTTTGCAGACTTAAAAACTGAAATTACTAGTAAAACCCAGGACATAATGACCTCGATTGAGGAACTTAAATCGGAGATGGCCGACCAGGGACGCCGCCTCTTTGAGCTCGAGACCCGCGTGGATGCCGACGGCGACGCAATTAAAAGTGTTCGGGAACAGCAAACACATACCCAAACCGAGCTGGAGAGGCTTAATGATAAGCTTGAAGACCTGGAAAACCGCTCAAGACGTCATAATATCCGGTTTAGAGGGGTCCCGGAGGCCAGCGCGGCTGAAAACTGTGTGGAGGTGGTACGGCAAATCTGCGCCATCTTGCTAGCTTCTTCGGACAACCCGGTGAGTGGGCTTTTAGAGGGCGATATCAAAGTGGACAGAGCACACCGCGTTATGAGCCCCCGAGTTGCAAACAAACCGAAGGATATACTCGCCTGTTTCCACGACTTTGCCGTGAAAGATAAGATTATGTTGCTAGCACGAAAGCAAGCCACGTGGCAATGGCAGGGAGAGGCCATCATGATTTTTCCTGATCTTTCCCCCACGACCATCAGGAGGCGGCAGGAGATGAAGCCGGTTACGGACTGCTTGCGGGCTGAAAACATCAGATACAGATGGTTGTTCCCGTTTGGTTTGAGTTTCACCATCAAGGGAGACAGCCATCGGGCCAAAACGCTGAAGGAGGCTTCCAGGGTCCTACACCTCGCCGGCTTTGAGGGCTTTGCTCGACTACAAGCGGATCCCAAACCAAACAGCCGCCGCGAAGAACCCCCACGATGGCAGAGAGTTAATAAAGGGGACAAAAGGCTGCGCCGAAATGTGGACACTAGGGGGGACACTTGAAAGGAGCCCTGGAGGGCGGCTGGTATTGTATTATAAGGTTACATGTTCAGAGATCTACCTCAGAGCTGTGAAGGGCTTATGGCTAGTACTTTCTCAGCGGGTCTCAACACTGGTATTTTTGAATAGTGTTAGATGTTGAAGTTTTTCCATTCACGATGGTTATGATGTGAGAGTTACAATAGAGTTAACTACCGGGATGTGTGGTTCTTAAATGGTTCTGTTTTGATCTTCAGGGTGGACCTGGGTCTCAGTCTTCTTGGGCTGATTTCTTCCTCCCTTCTTAGATCCAATTGGATGGTGATTCCACCCCAATTTGTTGGGTCGATGGTAAAGCGGGGGGAGGGGGGGTGGGGGGGGGGATATTAAGCAAGCTAGGGTGGGGTTTCACACAGGGAACGGGGACATTTTTGGTGCTAACATGCAGAAAAGACTCATGTGTTGGTTATGTCAGTGTTCGCAGCGACATTCAGGTTACTTAGGGGTTGGGGGATACAGACTGAGAAGGGGGGACTTTCTACTGTCGATTACATGGTTGCAGGATGGTCCGAATTAATATTTTATCCCTCAATGTAAAGGGACTTAATTCACCTTATAAAAGGCAATGTCTGTTTTCTGAACTACGCTCCTCCCAAGTTTCTATTGCCCTTCTACAAGAAACACATCTTAAAAGGAGGCATGAGACTCTCCTACGTCACCCTTTTTACCCTGCTCAATATTGGACTGCGAGACCGCTTACACATAAATATTTGGGAGTTGGCATTATTATTCATAAAGACCTAATGTATGAGGAGGTGGCCTGTCACCGGGATCCTGCCGGGAGATTTATTATTCTTATTCTAGTTTTGGGAGGGGAAACATTTACACTGGTCAATGTGTATGCCCCTAATTCTGGCCACCGATCTTTTTTTGCCCAGCTTAAAGGGGTGTTGGAAGGATGTGCAGTGAGTCACATATTACTAGGAGGGGACTTCAATCTCACTCTGAATCCTCTCCTGGACAACACCGGGGGGCCAGTCACTACAGCTGGTAAGGATCGGAGGGCTCTTAAGTCCCTCCTTGCACACTGGCATTTATTAGATGTGTGGCGCACTTGGAATCCCAGGGGACGTGCGTATACTTTCTTTTCTAGAGCGCATCACACATACTCTAGAATAGATAGCTTTTTTATTGATAAGAGCTGTGTTAATCAGATTACTTCCCCCCTTATAGGTCCCATTACGTGGTCAGACCACGGTCCGATCACCATTCAACTAGAGCTCAGTTCTTATGAGAAGGGCCTTCAATTTTGGAAATTGAATGGGAGCTTGTTGGATGATGATCAATTTGTTCAGCAAATCAAGGGGGATATTCGGGACTACATGGCAACCAATGACCTGGAGGGGATTTCGCCGATGACATTGTGGGAATGTCTCAAAGCTGTAGTACGGGGCAAGTTTATAGCCCGGGGCTCTTACCAAAAAAAATTCCGCTTGCAGGAAAAAACAGATACCCTACAACGGTTACATGATCTTGAGCTTCAGCACCAACGGGAGGGGGGTGATCAATTATTGGAACAAATGGATGTCTTGCGGGACCGATTGGAAAAGTCAGAGGCTGCCCAAATTGCACACAGACTTACCCTAACTAAACAACTTTACTACGAAGGGGGTAACAAGGCAGGGAAACACCTGGCTCGGAAACTTAAGGCCCTACAGATCCAGAATAACATAGTCAAAATCAAAGATGAGTCGGGGGGAATGCTCACATCCAATGCAGATATTAGACAGCGTTTCATAAGGCTTTACTCCGCATTATATGCCACTAACACTGATATTACTGATCAATCGATAGAGGAGTATCTTTCTCATATTTCGCTCCCTGTCATTTCAGATGCTACCCAGGACTTTCTAGATAGGGCCATCTCCCCCGCGGAAGTAACTTGGGCTATTAAGAGTTTAAAAATAGGGAAAGCACCGGGCCTGGATGGCTTCACAGCCGTTTTCTATAAAAAATTTGCTGATTTGCTTGTTCCCATCCTGGTGCGCCTCTTTAATGCTCTGCAGGGAGATATTTCTCTATCCTCTCACGCTAAACTTGCTGGCGTAACGATTCTGGCCAAACCGGGGAGGGATCCCACCCAGTGCGGATCTTACCGTCCCATCTCCCTAATAAATTTAGATATGAAGATTTTAGCTAAGATTTTAGCCAATAGAATCAATAACTTTCTCCCACAACTGATACATACAGATCAATCAGGCTTTATACCAGGTAGAATGGCCTCTGACAATGAACGAAAAATAGTTAATCTAATGGGGATAGCACGCGACAAGCAGGTTCCCTTATTACTCCTTGCAATTGATGCTGAAAAGGCCTTTGATTACGTACATTGGCCTTTTCTTTTTCATACCATGCGGGCGTATCGTTTTGGGGACAAATTTCTAACGTGGATACGGAAATTATATGATGCTCCACAAGCATGTTTAAAGATCAACGGGGGGTATTCGGAACCATTCTTGGTGGGAAGGGGCACTCGGCAGGGGTGTCCATTATCCCCTTTGCTATTTGCAATTTTCCTGGAACCATTTGCACAATCTATTCGCGATAATACATCTATACATGGGATGGGTTTGGGCTCTTTCTCCTCTAAGATGTCCCTTTTTGCGGACGACATTATGTTCACTATCACTCAGCCGGTAGAATCCCTTAAGGCACTCACGGAGGAAATCTCTGTCTTTAGTGGGGTCTCGGGATTCACAATCAATTGGGAAAAATCGGAGTTGCTGAATGTTAGTGTGTCTAATTCTGAAGCGCACAGAATTAAGAAATCCCATCCTTTTCGGTGGGCTAAAGGTAAATTGAAATATTTGGGTATCTATATAGGGGGCACCTCCAATCTTTTCCAGCTCAATTATCCTCCCTTATTAACTAAAATCTATAAGGAGCTGGAAGAGTGGGACCGCTACCACATTTCGTGGCTCGGACGGTTAGCTATTATTAAGATGAACATTCTACCACGATTGTTATACTTATTCCAGACATTGCCTATCTTAGTCCCTGGTATTGTATTGGATAAATGGCAACGTAGACTATTTAAGTTCCTGTGGAAAGCGAAACGTCCCAGGATCAAGAAACAAATTCTGTATTTTCCCAAGGAACGGGGAGGCCTCGGGATGCCTTCTTTACATGGATATCACGGGGCAGCCCACTTGAAAGCTGCCGTGGAGTGGAATAACCCTGTGTCTACGAAACCATGGGTCTTACTTGAACAGGTTATGCTGGGGGAATTTCCTTTAGCGGCCCTCCTATGGCAAGATAGGTCCTCTAGGCAACCCATAGTTGCCCTTCCGGAGGTACCCTTCCGGAGTGAAGGGTACCTTGGAAGTATGGCTCCAGTGGCGAACGGTGTTGGTGGGTAAACGGAGAGCATTCATTAGTACTCACTTGTTTCATCATCAATCTTTCCGTTTTGCAGCTCAGTCTACGAACACTCGCTATTGGAAATCAAAGGGCATATCCAGAGTCTCCCATATCTGGGAACCAGGAGGCTTGATTTCGTTTAATGTCTTGCAGGAGAGATTTGATCTTGCCCCCAGAGATATTTATGCCTATATGCAAATCACCCACTTTGTTGCTCACTCCTTGGAGGTTCGGGACCTAGCTCTGGGGATGTCTCCCTTTGAGGCCGTATGCTTACGGGCGGCGAAGGTGCGTAAACACATCTCCCTTCTGTATAATATGCTTGTGGGCACCCCTAAGCAAAAGGGGAAGCATATAGAGGCCTGGGAGAAGGATCTTGATATATTCTGGCCCCTGGATAAGTGGAATAGGCTGTCACAGGTCCTTGGGAAAGGGCTAGTTTCCGCCAACCACATTGAAAATAGTTACAAATTATGGTTTCGATGGTACTGGACTCCAGTTCAGATGCATCGTTTCCGACTCGCTCTTTCTGATCAATGTTGGAAACAATGCGGTGGTGTAGGTACCTTTTACCACATGTGGTGGGAGTGCCCGAACATACGAATCTTCTGGGCTGGAGTATCTGGCTGGATATCCAAAGTTCTCCTTCAGGAGGTAGCGCTGACGCCTATACAGGCGCTACTTAATCATGCCAACTCTGATCTTTCGGTTTTTCAAAATGCTTTTATTAAATACACTGTTACCGTATCTAGAGGAGAACTGGCTAGGAGGTGGCGGGGTCCTGAGATTCCCACCGTTACAGACATAGAGGGCCATATGTTATTGACCCATACATTGGGAAAAATCACAGCACATAAGAATAAGACGATACACAAATTTAATAAAATCTGGCAACCCTTTGTAGAATGGAGGGCTGGTGCTCCCTCATAGATGATCCTGGATACCTGACCTTCCGCATTTCTTTAGTGAAGTCCTCCTGGGCTGGAGCCGGGGGCTATTTCTTCTTCCTACGCATGAGCATTGATAATGATACTGTACTGAATGTTGGTACTAATGATCAACTTATGCTGGCTCTGTGTGACCGGGGAATGGGGTGGGTGGGCTGCTTGCTGTTGGAATTATGTTTTGAAAATTGGTAATACTTCGTTTGTGATGTGCTGGCTTTTGTCTTTGCTTGCGATTGTATGATGGATCTGTTACATGCTGCACCTCTGTTTATGTTGTTCTTTGACAATTGCCAATAAAATATTATTCAAAAAAAAAAAAATGGTGACGGCGACCACGCAGACAATATGGCGACCACCTCGGAGGGTCTCCACATGAGAGGACTCTCGGATCTGACCGGGGTCTAGCCCTGCTAGGGCAGATCAACCCGGTGGCACTGGTCCCAGCTGGCGACCTGTGCGACTCCTTGAGCTTCGGAGACCAGAGACTTTTAAATAGATTTCTACCTTACCTTGTCTCTGCGCTTCCTGGTCTCGTTCCGGGTGGTCTCCGGCTGCGGGGGGAGAAGGAAAATACCTTCACCGCCGCGCTCGAAGTTGCACCCACTGCCTCTCAGCCTCACCCGATGTCGGGGGCTAGATTCCCCGCTGAGGGCCGGCTGCCGGATTGAGGCTTACCTCCGAGGGATCGTGGAAATCACCTCAGGAATTCTTAACTGGGGGAGGGACCCAATGGGTGTCACTGCAGAAGAGCGGGGCTCGTCTGTAGAGGTAAGATTTCTTCTTATTTTGGTTTTCTTTGGTAAAATTACTCTAACGCTGTGCAAGCGTGCATAGAGTCCCTAACTACTATGGAGACGGAAAATACTGAAGAGCTGCACTTCCTGCAGGGGTATATGTACTAGGGCTGACGTCAGATTGAAATATGATCCATCTCCAACTGCTATCAGGAGTACACTATACCCATTGGTCCTGAGTCCATCTGCTACACACTAGGAAATTCTATGTTTCTATGATTATGGATGGACTATGATGAGAAGAATGATCATGCACAACAAATCATGTTTAAAGATTAAGAATGAAGGAAATAAACATTCCAAAGACTAAACCATGTTTCTTTTTGTATAAGTAATCTCTATTATTATTTGCTGATGTAGGCCAGCTCGACAAAGCATGATCAGCTCTGATGGCCTATTTATGTATTGTAGGATGAAGGAGAGATCATGCTGTACTTAGCAGCTCGGAAGAAATGGGAAAAAGACAGGCTATGTGGCATAGCCTTTAGTCAACATTGAAGCTCCCTACTGAGCATGCATTAAATTGGAGATGAATATTGGGGCTTTAAAACAAATCTGATAACCCAGACATGTGACGTAACTGTGGGTTTTAAGATCATATCAGATAAAATGAAGTACTAGAAGCCCGAGAGCTGGCATATTCCACAGAAGAATGAATGCTGAGAAATCAATTGGGCCATGGAGACTAATGGCCGAATTTTCAAAGGCCTACGAGCATAAAAACCGGGGTTTACACGCATGTCTGGGCCTTGTGCGCACAGTGCGAATTTTATAACAGACCCAGCCATGCACGTAAACCCCAGTACACGCTCAAGTGCCAGGCCTCTCCAAAGGAGCTGGCCAGGGGGCAGGGTCTGGGCAGGGAGGTGCAGGACAGAGGCTGGCTGGGACAGCAGCCATTAGTTGCTATTCCGGGGAAGCGCACGGTGGCAGCCAGCAGGCATGCGGAGATTATTGCTGCTCCAGAGGAGTAGTAGGTAATAAAATAAAAAATGTTGGGAAAGTTAGGTTAGGTTTAGGGGGTGGGGAGGAGAGGGGAAAGGGAAGGAAGTTCCCTCCCAGTCCACTCCAATTAAGTCCCGATTGCGTCGCTGCGCATATTTAGCAAAACTTCACCCCCCCCCCACCCTGTATATGCCACCTGCACATGCGTGTGGATTTTAAAATCTGGCGCACATGTGCACACAGCCATCAGATTTTATAACATGTGCATGCATGTTATAAAATCGGCGCATCCATGTGCGCGCGCTGGGAACCGTCCGCTCCTTTTAAAATCGACCCCTATGGTAGGAAAGATAAAATGAGAAGATGGCTAATTGCTTGTATTTGAAGAGCATGCTGCTGTTTGCATAGATAAGGCAACAATAATGTGTATCAATTTTCAGCTATGACAGCAAAAAAGTCAAGACAATTATTGTTAAGAGAGGATCCATCACAAAGCCTATTGTGAGCTTGATTAAAAACCAGAGTGTTAGCCATAAGATCCTTGTCAGTAAGTGATCATGCCTCGACCATGATGATCAGAGTATGCTTGCTGGGCAACTGAAGTTGTCCTCGGTAGCCCACCACACCTGGTAGTCCCCCCTCTGTTTATTAGCCAGGCCTAAGCTGCTTAGCAGCCAACATTTGAGAAAGGCAGGCTCTCCCAGGGCAATGCTGCTGAGGAAAAGTCTGGGTAAGGCACAGATATTATAGAACCAAATATGCTGCACTAGACCTGTCTTCACTTGATTGTGGATTAAGCAAACCAGTTTCCTTTGATGACAGTTTCCTTGTGTTCTAATGGACTTTTAGCCTCATCAGACTTGGCTTCTGCTAGCTATTGCTCCATGAGCCTTCATTTACAATTACTTAGGGCAGTCCTCAGGATACAGCCAGCCAGTCAGGTTTTCAGGATATCCACAAACTAGATTTACATACAATGGGGGCAGTGCATGCAAATCTCTCTCATACATATTCATTGTGGATATCCTGACTAGCTAGATGTGATCTGAGAATTGTGTTGAGAACCCCCTGACCTCAGTCATTGCAGTGAGTCCTGGTCCAGAGGCCATAGGGAATCTGATACATGTGAGCCCCAAGGCTGCTCACTAGGCATCACCATTGAGTGAT
Source organism: Rhinatrema bivittatum (assembly GCF_901001135.1). Lineage (NCBI taxonomy): Eukaryota > Metazoa > Chordata > Amphibia > Gymnophiona > Rhinatrematidae > Rhinatrema > Rhinatrema bivittatum. The sequence goes on along the minus strand of NC_042629.1, from coordinate 10,065,840 downwards.
GGCCAAGACTTCTTCCCCCATGAGCTGTGAGGGCTTCTTCAGCAACATCTCCTCCCCATTCCTGCCTGAAGGTGGAAGCTGCATTTGGGAATCAAATCCAGGCCAGCTCTACTATTACTGTGGTAGAAGAAAGTTCATGTTGTACACTATAGATTCTGCCATCCTGGTTACTGAAAGACTGTTTCCCATTTTTAAATAGCTGGTATTGTATATTCAGTGTTTTCTAACCCTTTCCTGGATATACACATATCCAGTCTGGTTTTTAGAATTACCACAATGAATATGCATGAGATAGATTTGCATGCATAGACTGAGTGTATGTAAAAATATCTCATGTATATTCATTATGGATATCCTGAAAACCTTCCTCCAGGAAAGGGTTGGGAAACACTGTTATATTCATTCTTTGATACCCTTGATGATGATGATAATAATTATAATTATGTAGAGCACTTACATGGCAACTTATCTAAGGGACTATGCAGATACTTTTTTTAATTACTATTATCCAGTTGTGTGCTAGCCATATTAGTCCACTTGAGTGAAACAAAAAATATATATTTAATTATAAGATGAGACATATATTTGCATTTATTTAAAACAATTTTTTAACAGTTTAGCTTGAGGCAGTAAGAACATTTACAATAAAAATAAAACAAGTTAGATTTATATAACACAAATGTGCTTCTAGATGTAATTAGATCTTAAAAGTAATGGATTATATTGTCTAGCAATGTATGACTTCTTTAGTGCACTGGAGTTGTTTCTAGGATCTTTAGCAAAAAAGGAAGGTTTTAAGTGCCTTTTTAAACATTACATAAGTAATTCAGAATGCAGGTCCACAAACTAGGACTAAGATGAAATCACAGGAGTCGGGTGGCACCTTATGGTCTAACCCAGTGGTTCTCAACCTTTTTTCTGTCGGGACACACCTGACAGATGGTTCTCACAGGTATGACATACTGAAGACATGATCGTCACAGGGCTAAATGTAAACATATACTCTGTATCTATAGGATCCACCCTGACCCCCCAACAATGGGTGCAGAACAGAACTAGGACATTCCCTGTTCAATTTATCATACAAACAAGATATTTCTAGTGACATCTCAGTAACAGCAACATAAACTCTCTCTCCTACCAAGTATAATTGCCCTCCTTATGAAAAGACAGTAATTTACCTTCAATATATGTCCTATTGAGAAAACACAACAAATAATATTGATACAAATGCCTCCATGCTAGTAAAATACCTCACCTCAGTCACACACAGAATCGACCTTCACCAAGTACAGAAAGACAGTGAAGTACAAATATGGAGACAGAAACTGGAATGGAAACCTAAAAAAGCCACTCTGCATTCTGTGCAAAACAGAAATATAGCACCTAACATACTCCCAGGATCTGTAGTAATGCACACAAACTAATGCACAAAAAGTAACACCTGCATTATGGAATTCATCAAACAGTAACAAGCCTACCTATGAAAAGGCAACACTACAAACATTTAGCCAGGCCTAATAGGAAAACAGAACAAGTCAAGCTGTTATAGATCCTTACACAGAAACTACAAGCTTGCAGAATACCCTTACCTGGGTTACACACACAGAACACAGACAGACCCTCACCAAATACAGAATAAAGTGACCATAAAGCTAATTTTTTTCGTTTTTGCATTGTTGTACTGCATACACTCAGTCTGGCTTCTTGCTGTTTCCAATTCAGTTTGTTTCCACATATCTATTTATACATTTCTCAAGTAATATAAAATAATAATTATAAAACTAGACTAATAAATATAATAAATGTTTCAAAATAACTGATAAGCAGAATAACATCTAATCATTAAAATTATTACAAAATTATTAAAAATTCTCTAAACAAAAATAAATATTTCAAACAGCAGACACATCACATAATACCCAATAATTAAAATGGCAGTCAATCAAGAAAATTAAACTTAAAAAGCCTCCTTTGCTTACCCCCTCCAGCAACTCTCCTACTCCTTTCTCTTGTAGGCCAATAGCACACACAAGAAGCAGCAATGGCTGCCGAAGCTCTGTCATCACACTCCTCTTCCTTAGGGCCTATGACAAGCCTCTCTCACACATCAGTCACCTCCCTGACCAACGTCTCTTTCTTTCTCTCACACACACACACACACACACACACACCAGTCACCTCCCTGACCAATGTCTCTTTCTTTCTCACACAAACACACACACACACACACACCAGTCACCTCCCTGACCAGCGTCTCTTTCTTCCTCTCTCTCTCACACACACACAGACACACACCAGTCACCTCCCTGACCAACGTCTTTCTTTCTCATACACACGTCTCCTCCCTGACCAATGTCTTTCTTTCTCACACATACACACACACACACACACACACACCAGTCACCTCCCTGACCAACGTCTTTCTTTCTCACAAACACACACACACACACCAGTCACCTCCCTGACCAATGTCTCTTTCTTTCTCTCACACACACACACACACACACACACCAGTCACCTCCCTGACCAATGTCTCTTTCTTTCTCACACACACACACCAGTCACCTCCCTGACCAACATCTTTCTTTCTCACACACACACACACACACACACACACAACCAATCACCTCCCTGACCAACGTCTCTTTCTTTCTCACATACACACACACACACACACCAGTCACCTCCCTGACCAATGTATCTTTCTTTCTCACATACACACACACACACACCAGTCACCTCCCTGACCAATGTATCTTTCTTTCTCACACACACACACCAGTCACCTCCCTGACCAACGTCTCTTTCTCTCTCACACAAACACACACAGCAGTCACCTCCCTGACCAATATCTCTTTCTCACACACACACCAGTCACCTCCCTGACCAATGTCTCTTTCTTTCTCACATACACACACACACACACCAGTCACCTCCCTGACCAATGTCTATTTCTCTCACACACACACCAGTCATCTCCCTGACGAACGTCTCTTTCTTTCTCACACACACACACCAGTCACCTCCCTGACCCATGTCTCTTTCTCTCTCACACACACACACACACACACCAGTCACCTCCCTGACCAATATTTATTTCTCTCTCACACACACATATCAGTCACCTCCCTGACCAACATCTATTTCTTTCTCACACACACACACACCAATCACCTCCCTGACCGTCTCTTTCTTTCACACACACACACCAGTCACCTCCCTGACCATTGTCTCTTTCTTTCTCACACACACACACCAGTCACCTCCCTGACCAACGTCTCTTTCTTTCTCACACACACACACATGCCAGTCACCTCCCTGACCAACGTCTCTTTCTCTCTCACACAAACACATACACGTCACCTCCTTGACCAATCTTTCTCTCTCTCACACACACACAAGTCATGTCCCTGACCAATCTTTCTCTCACACACACCAGTGATTTTCCTGAGCAGTCTCTAGCTCTCACCCGTTTTCTCTCTTACTTACACATACAGTCTAAATCACACACATTCTCTCATACACTTACACACACATGCTGGCTCACTCTTTATTTATTTATTTACTTTTATATGCCGGTGTTCGATTTTACATATCACATCGGTTTATATTTAAACAAAATTTGCAGGAACTTATGCGTTACCTTTGTCAAATACATTAAACATTTAAATATGGGGATTGTTAAGGGATATAAAAGAACATGGGGAATGGCTAACACTACGGGATGCACGAAGGGATGCACAAAGGGGAGTGCCCCTTTGTCATGCCCCTTCAGCGCGTGACGCCTGGTGTTATGGCGCCGTTTAACGTCCGTCACAGTCCTCAGTGACATCAGAGGGGGCGGGTCTCCCAATCAAGGATCACACACCGCTCCTCCCCTCTCAGTTTCAGATGGATTCTTTCACCTTTTTTTCTTTCTTTCTGTCTTTCTCATCACAGTTAGTTCAGGGAGCCCTCTGGTGATGGTGTGTGGCATCCCTGTGCGCAGGCACCCGGTGTTCTGGCGCCGTTTAATGTCCTTCACAGTCCTCAGTGACATCAGAGGGGGGGGCGGGTCTCTCAATCGAGGATCACCCACCGCCCCTCCCCTCTCAGTTCCAGATGGATTCTTTCACCTTTTTTTCTTTCTTTCTGTCTTTGTCTCACTCACTCACCCCCATCCGCAGCACACATGGCAGCTACAGCACAAGGTAGCTGGTAAGCTGCTATTAAAAGCAGGGTCCTGACAGGCTGGAAACTGTAACAGGAGTGACCTCCCCCACCCCGCAATGGTAAGAAGGCAGCACTCAGCTGTTTGCTTGTGCTGTGATCGCGGCACAGAGCAATCACCTAAGAATGTAATTCTATGCTTTTTCTTCTCCCCACGCCAGCCTTTTTTTTTTTTTTGCAGTTTTATTATTATTATTATTAATTTTATATTTTCTTGCTGGTGTCGCACTGGCGAGAGAAGGAGAGGTCAGAGCTGGGCCAAGGCGAGGGGGGGGGAGGGGGCAGTGGCGCTGTACTCCTGTAGCCCCTGGCAAAGTGGCCAGCCAGCATTGATCTTCAGCTCTGGGTCTGGGTCTGGGAAGCTGATGGATGGATTTCCCAAACAGCTACGTGGCAGGAAATCCTGGCTGCCACATTCTCCGCAGACTGCTCAGTGCCATGAAGATCACAGCACAGGCAAACTGCTGAGCATAGCGAGGCTGGGGAGAGCATTTCTACAGCAGCAGCAGCATGCATAGCCTTTTCTTCTTCCCACGTGCCTGGTAAACATCTCTTCCTCTTCTGGGCCAGGAAGAAGAAAAGGTTATGTTCCTGTTGCCGGCTTTCACAAACATTGCTTCTGTTCCCCTCGGGGCTTGAATGTGTTGATAGCCCGGGCAGGAACGGCAGCAGTGTTTGTCTCGCTGAGGAGAGGGGCGGGTGCGTGACACACCTGCCGGTGCTTCACGACATCCCAGTTAAGAACCGCCACTCTAACCAATTTATTGAAGCATGCTTCCTGTCATTTTTTGCTACACCAGACTAACACGGCTATCCCTCTGAAGATTTTCCATATATAAGATCAGACTTAAGAAGTTGTCATACTGGGTCAGACTGAGGTTCCATCAAGCCCAGCATCCTGTGTCCAACAGTGGCCAATCAAGGACACAAGTACCCAAACATTAAATGGATCCCATGCTACTAATACAGATAATTGTACTAATACAGATAATTGTTTATTGTAACGCCTTAACCGCGACAGTTTTGTTCTATGGAAACCGACCTGATTTGATACTGGTATTGAGAAGGTCGGTATATAAAAATCCTAAATAAATAAATAAATAAATAAATAAATAAATAAATAATAAGCAGTGGTTATTCCCTGTCACCTTGATTAATATGTTCTTATGACTTTTTTATTGGACTAAGTTAATACATTTCTGACTAACCTTTGGGAGCTAATACGCCTTTCCATGGGTCACAACAAAATGAGCAATAAATGACATTACCAATTGAATCATAAAAGGCATTCCAATGATAGGGTGAAGGGAAAGGTGATTGATAGACGATCAGAATGTGACAGGCAGTCAATAACTGAATAATCTTACCAATGCATTGCCAAAGCAGATTCAATTCCATCTGCAAAACTATATAGCAATCCATCCTTCTGTTTGCACCTTCTATATCAGGGGAATGCATGCAAATATATCTCATGCACATTCATTGTGGATAGCCTGAAACCCAAACCTGTTTATGGCACTTCAGGACCAGAATTGCCTACCATTGTCCTGCATGTTACCTAAATTCCACAAACCCAGGATCCCTGGCAGACAAATCAGTATTAGCATACTCACAGAGAAAATATGTGGACACAGAAGGTATTCTTGGACCCTTAGTACACAACACAAACAAGTTTTTACAAGAGACCATAGACTTTCTAAAAATTGAGCAGCTACTGCCAGACACACTCCTGATCACAGTGAATACAGAATCACCACACAGCAACATTCCCCATGCAGACGGCATAACTGTATGAAACACATTTTTACAGACATCCACCCTGGACCACCAGTACACCAATAAATCAAATTCATTCTGACACACAGCTTTAATAATGACATCTGTTTTGAGCACTTGTTTTTTGATTGTACTAAGCTCAAGATGTTTTATCGTTTATGATATATTTTAATCTTTATCATTAATATTATTGTTTTGTCTTATCTTAGATTTATGTATTGCCTTTTAACTATTTTATTTTCTTCATTTTATAAGCTGATTATTTATATATCTCTATAACTGTTATTTTACTTGAACTTACAACTATGTGAATCAATACAGATCATGGGCATTGCCATGGACAACAGGATGGCACTACAGCATGCCAGTCTTTTCATGGCAGAACTGGAAGAGACTAAGTTTCATAAACACCAGACTTGAAATATTACCAGTCCATCCTTCAATCAGATTGAACATGAGCTACTCGACAGACAGAGATAACTGTTAGCATAACACCTTTTCCATCAACAATAGCTACCATCAAACATCTGTATACAGGAAACTGCCTGACAGATTTATTTACCTTCCTGCCCCCTCCTTCTCTCTTTCCCTTCCATTGCCACTGCCCCCTCCCAATATCTCGGCCATACCTCCCTACCTGGGGATCTGACCATTATCCCCCTGCCTGACCTGCTTGGCATCTCCAAGGCATTTAGGAATTGGTGGCAGGCAGCAAAGGACCATCACTCGAGGCAACTGCTGTGGCCACTGTGGGACTCCCTTGGAGACACCATATTGGTAGCTTCATTGGACTGGAAAGCAGCAATGGTTCAAATCTGCATAGAGAGCAAGCGTTCCCAGCTACGCCTGCATGCACCTCCTCCAGCAATGTTCTTTTATACCTGTGCTGGAACAGAAGAGGTACATGGGTAGAATGTGGTAGGATGACTCACACAGGTGGATCAGCTTCCACATTCCTCTGATCCCAGTGCATTACAGTGCCAGAGAAGGCACCTGCAGGAAGGACTGGGAATGCATTGCCATAACCCTGCCCCAAGCTGCTTGAGCCATGGCCTTTATGGGCCAACTCACTCTGATGCCCATGAACAGAAGCATCAGAAGCCTTTTTGTTTGAGGGGAGCACAGAAACCAACCATTCTCTGTGCCCACATTTCACCACCCATTAATAGCAATAATAATAATTAGGGGTGTGCATGTAAATATTTTTTGTTTAGCTTCTTTAAATTTGATTTTTTGTTTTATTCAATGTTATTGAAATAAATACCAAAGTGAAAAAAACCCAAAAAGGGCCAGGTTCTCTCTTCCCACTATAATATGGTGCTGGTGTCAGGGCCGGCCACTGCCCCCATCAAATCAGGACCTGGCAGGTAAGAGCGAGTAGGGCTTGCTCCAGCCCTATGGGGACTCCGCAGAAGGGCTAAGCTGCAGCAGGGAGAGGGGGGATTGGGTTATTTTGATAGTGGTGGTGGTGGGGGTTTGGTAGAGGCAGTGGAAGACTGAGCTGGGGGTCCAGGACTGCCTTATGAAACAAAATGAAAAACCTAATGAATTTTGTTGAGTTTTTTTTATTTTGGAATGACTTGTTATAAAACAGAGTGTTTTGTTGCACATTTTAAATGTTATTTGAAACGGAATGAACACCACTATAATAATAATAATAATAATAATAATAATAATAAATGTAAAACAGCTCATCCACTGAAACTGTAAAAACTATCACATCGCTGTACCAGAAAACCACTGTAATCATGATCATGGCAGAGAAAATAAAGATGCTGTGGTCAGTGGAGACATTTCCAGACCAACCAATAAAAAGCTTGATGTTAGAAAATCAGACATTATGGTAAAGGAGAAAAGCACAAGAACAGCATTGCAGAAGGAAGCATCAGCACCAAGTCACTATTCTGTGCTACGTATGGTGAGACAAAATACCATCAACTACCAAATGATGCAATAAGAGACTACGAAAATGTGGTATAAATATACAGAAATAATCCCAGTTTTTGAGCACTGCTGGCCTGATTGAAAAAGCAAACTTCCAAGCATACCTTGATATGTTGCCTATACATCCTAGGAACCCCTGAAAGAAGATCTCTGGCACAATGGGGAAGAGGTGAGATTTAGATTATTCCCAACATGACATCATCCTACTCATCCTCCTCATCATTTATTTATTTATATAACGCTTTTCTGACCACAGAGCGCAAATCGTGTCACAGTAAAGAAGAAAATAAAAATAAAATGACTTTACAGTGTTTATAGGGTACAGCAATCAACAAAGTTTAGAGATTACAGTTCACAGGATTACACAAACTAGAATCAAGAGTACATTTCTTGATAGCATAACTTAATAACAGGAACAATTGGAATAATATCATAGCAATTGATAAAACAGATATAGAATAAGCAGCAGGTGTAGGTTGCATCGCTGGAGTTGCAGTAAGGTAATAGCAATAGCATAACAGATAAAGTTCAGCCAGTGTAGGTCATGTTGGTCAGCCAGACAGTGAAGTTTGATCAAGGGGGGAGTCAATGTTCTGCTCAGCTGGGGCAGGAGCTGCCCAAACTGTGAATGCAGGGGTCCGCTCAGGGTAAAAGTTCTGGTTGAGAACCAGGTTTTTAGGTGCTTCCTGAAGGTGAGAAGGTGAACCAGATTCCTAGTTTCATGACTGTAATTGTATGTGCAAGACAAATCCAATGCAATAACCTTATACACCTCCAGTTCTGTCCACATTTACTCTGCATTCACATAATCACCCAACCCCTTCAGAACTGGGTGCAGAACAGAACTAGGACCTTTCCCTGTTCAACTCACCATACCAAAAAAATAATCAGATTATTCAGATTCTGGTGTCATCTCAGTAACAGCCAGTGGCATAGCCACGGGTGGGCCTGGGTGGGAAGCTGCCCACCCAGTTTGGACCCAGGCCCACCCAACTGTAACCAGAAGTGGAGCACTGGACCTGCAAGGCCGTCGCGGGATCCCATCTCCACGTGGCTAAGAGGAGGACCCAGGGCCGGCGCACCATTCCGTGAATTTGCACGGCACACATGGGGAAGCCATCCTGCGGCCGTATGGCCCACCGATCTTCCTATTTTGGGGGGGGGAGGGAGCAGAAGTGCTGCACATAGCTTCCGCTTCCTCCCCCCCAAGCGGGAAGATTGGTGGGCCGTATGGCCCAAAGATAGCAGGAGGCCAATGGCAGCAGGAGAGGCCAACTGATCTTCCTGCTTGGGAGGGGGAGGAAGCAGAAGCTGTGCACAGGCTTGAATGTGAATGGGTGGGTGAGAATAGAAGACTGGGTTTGTGTGTGGGTGAGCATGGAAGCTTGAATATGTAGGTGAGAATGGGAGCCTGGGTTTGTGTGTGGGTAAGAATGGGTGCTTGAATGTGTGTATATGTGGGTGAGAATGGGACCTTAAATGTGTGTATGTGTGGGTGAGAATGGGAGTCTGGGTTTGTGAGTGGGTGAGAATGGGAGCTTGAATATGTGTATGTGTGGGTGAGAATGGGAGTGTGGGTGAAAATGGGAGTCTGGGTTTGAGTGTGTGGGTGAGAATGGGTGCCTGGATGTGTGTCTGTGTGTGCATAAGAATGTAAGCCTGGGGAGGGGTGAGAAAATGAGAGCTTGTATGTGTGTCTGCAGAGAATGTGAGCTTGGGGCGGGGGGAAGAGCATATGAGAGTGAGAGCTTGAGTGTGTGAGGGAGTCTGTGAGAGAAAGTGTGCATGTGTGTGTGTGTGTGGAAGAAAAGAAGACAGTAGTAGAAGAAAGACACTGAAAAGGAATCAGGAAATGAGCGACAAGGGAAAAAATAGGAAAAAGAGACCAGGACCAACTGATTAGAAAAATACAAAGATCAGACAACAAAGTTAAAAAAATATATATTTTGATATGTTACATGTGCCATCTTTGGGAATGTGCATTTCTTATATTTTTGTATTTTACTCTTTCTTCAGTATTCCACTGTTCAGAGACTAGTTTCTCAGGCTTTCTATTTTGGTTTTATCTGCATGTTTCTGTTCATAATTTGTGGTCTCTTATTCCTATATTAGGTAAAGATCAGTCTCTGTTTTGCCTGTGTGTGTGACTGAAATGCAGTATTTCTGCTAGTGTGTAGTTTCTCTGTAGTAGTAGTAGTAATCCAGCTTGTTCTGTTATTCCCATAGATGATGTATTAATGTTCTAGGGCCTGGTGTAGTATTTGCATTGCTGCTTTTTCATAAGGTTGCTGTTATTTGAATCCTGAGAGTCAGTGCTGTGACTGTATGGCAAGGTTCTAGATGCCTCTTTCTTTGCAAGAGTTTGTTACTTCACAAAATAGCAGTGAAGGGTTATTTTTTGCTGAGGTGACACCAGAATTTGAAATTTTCTTTTCATGTTAGTTGTAATGTGAATTGCTCTAGTTCTGTGCTGCACCTTTCTGATGATTAATTATATTTTATTGTATTTATGAAGATTTCTGGTTTTCTGCAAAGATGGTTCATGAAAGAATACATTAATTTTTGTTTTATTACATGATTGGATCTGATTGTTTTCTATACTTTTGCATTTATAAACTGAAATAAATATAAAATAAATTCTGATAAGGAATTTTTAATGCTGGTAAGTGCTTGAAATAATTGAGGTAAAATATTTTAAAGTTTCACGCATGATGCATAATGGCTGTTGCAAATTACTTAGAAAGCCATTCTAGGGTGCAGTATATGGCATTATTTATCAATAAGAAAACAACTAGTAGGTCTCACACCTGCATATTAACCTTGTGCCTACCCAAAAAATCAATTCTGGATACGCCACTGGTAACAGCAACACCAGTTCCCTCCACAGGCAGGCACATTGTGAAATAATACAAACCTGCTAAAATAAAAAGAAAAATGAACCAACATTCAGCTCATGGGCAGCAAATCTACCAAGCCATAGCAGCACTAACTCCCAGGACTCAAACAGAAACAAACCTGCCTATGAAAAAGTAGAACTGCAAATATTGCAGCAGGTCTTAAAGCATCAATGCATGTCCTATTGAAAAATCACAACAAATAAGACCGAATAGAGCGGGAATACCTTACCTCTGTCATTCACAAGACCACCGAGCCACAATAATGGAGAAGGTACAGAGTAGGGCTACCAAAATGATAAGGGGAATGGAACAGCTAAAGATTAAAGAGGTTAGGACTTTTCAGCTTGGAGAAGAGATGGCTGAGGGGGGATATGATAGAGGTGTTTAAAATCATGAGAGGTCTAGAACGGGTAGATGTGAATCGGTTATTTACGCTTCGGATAATAGAAAGACTAGAGGGCACCCCATGAAGTTAGCATGTGGCACATTTAAAACTAATCGGAGAAAGTTCTTTTTCACTCAACACACAATTAAACTCTGGAATTTGTTGCCAGAGGATGTGGTTAGTGCAGTTAGTGTAGCTGTGTTTAAAAAAGGATTGGATAAGTTCTTGGAGAAGTCCATTACCTGCTATTAATTAAGTTGACTTAGAAATTAGCCACAGCTATTACTAGCAATGGTAACATGGAATAGACTTAGTTTTTGGGTACTTGCCAGGTTCTTATGGCATGGATTGGCCACTGTTGGAAACAGGATGCTGGGCTTGATGGACCCTTGGTCTGACCCAGTATTGCATGTTCTTATGTTCTTATGTTCTAGACAAAGTGATTGAGCGGAACTACTGCCTTGGGCAGAATTTGCTATCAACTCGCATCCTGCTACATCTACAGGGTCTTCTCCCTTCCACCTCATCTATGGATGACAACCGCTTCTTCCTCTGCCAATTCCATTATCAGTGGCTTCTCCTGCCACACAGGCTACTGCAGCAGAGTTATCTCAACTTTGGAAGCAAACAAAGGAGCTACTCCTTAGAGCAGGACAGAAAGCAAAAAAGATCTACGATGCTCAACATCGAGAGGCACCACAGTTTCAGCCTGGGGACAAAGTCTGGTTGAGTACCACATTTTTCCGTCTTAAGTTACCTTCAGCATGTTTTGCACCTCACTACGTAGGACCCTTTGCTATCCTTCAGCGATTGGGAAATCTGACGTACAGTTTGAAACTACCCTCATCAATGAAGATACACAACCCCTTCCATGTCTCTCTGTTAAAACCTTTGATGCTCGCCGAGTTCTCTAAAAAGAACCCAGAACCAACTAATCTGGACACTGAGGATGATGCTGTATATCCAGCATTGATAGCTTCAATGGCAGGGGGATGAAGAAAAGAGGATTTATTTTCAGACATCAACCAACAAGGACTGAACTGCACAGTCTGGGTAAACAAATAAGCATCAGAGTAGCTTGCTTATTGTGGCAATTACTACCCCTAATCAATTAAGCCTGATACTTCACTTTGAATGCATATCCAGAGCAGCTCACTGTTTCAATGGCAGGGGGGAATGAAGAAATATGATTTAATTCAGACAACAACCAACACGGACTGAATTGCACAGTCTGGTTAAACAAATAAACGTGAGAGTAGTGTGCTGTTGCAGCGGTTACTACCCTGGACCACCAGGTAATTTTAAAAGGTTTGGGGGGGGGGGGGGGGTCGATTTAAAGGGTCGGGTGGGTTTTTTTTTTTTTAGCGGCACGGGCCTCCCTAAAAAAAAAATTAGTGATGTGAATTGGAATCGAAACGATTCCAATTCACATATCTTAATGATCAGATTTCCCCCCCCTCCAGCCGAATCTGATCGTTAAGACGATCTGGCACACGATTCACATCTCTAGCTGTCATTTCTATGTTTCTATGTTTCTTATTTACACCCTCAAAAAAATGTAGCAGATTGGTGAGGCAAGACTTCCCTTGGCTGAACTCATGGATCTGCTTTGCCTTTACTCCTCTGGTTATGAAAGGTCTTAAACTGTCTGCACCATGGAAATATTTTAGTTAATGGCAACTCAACTTTCCAGCACTGCTCACCAATAGGAAGGAGGTTGCTGTAGGTTAAAAAAAAGCAGAAACTGAACAAAAATGAAAGTATGACCATATCCAAGGACTAGAGATGAGGAACGTTCTAAATACTGCAGTCAAGGGACTGCTTCAGTTTGAATGCCAAATTACAACTTGAACTGGATGCCTCACCAAATAAATGTATATAAAGGTTTAGAAACAAAAACAAAAAATAAGATGGTACCCTTTTATTGCCCTAACTTAATATATTTTTTCGCTAGCTTTTGGGAGGGGATGCTCCCTTCCCCCACATCCGTACAGAATGAGCAAAAGATGACTTTGCTAGAGAACTTTATTTTGTTTAGTTTTCTTTCTTTTTTATTGATGATTTTTTATTTGGGTTTCAGTTTGTTCAATATTTATTTCAGTTTCTTTTAGTTCTAGAATCAAAATAAACATTAAAGACAAAAACAAAAATAGCTGTCTTTTCCAACCATCTGGCCCATATTTCATCTTTTCTAGGGGAGTACATTTATTTTTAAAGAAAATGAAAAATACTACAAAACACTCACCTTTCATTTTGCATTGAGATGAAACTTTGTTGTTGAAAGGACTCCATGATGCTGTTTCAAACCATATCAGTGCTATTTCTGCTCAAGTGCTGAGATCACATGGGGCTATGCATCAACTACTCAGCTCAGGGCAGTGGCATTCAATCGCAGCCCTTGAGGGCTGCAAATAGGTCAGCTTTTCAGGATCTCCCTAATGAGTGCTAGGGAGCATTCCCTATTCCGGGGAGATTGGTGTGCCCTTGGACCACGGCGCGACTGCAGAGAGCTGCATAGAAGCGCCGAGGCAGGCAAGATGTATCCAAGCATTGGCAGAACAGGCTGACCACCAGAGCCCTGACCTCTGCCGAACCTGCACACACCAGGAGAGACCAAGCAACGTAATGCTGGTCTCTGGGGTAGCTCTCCAGCCACTCAATAGCCCTTTTGGACCTGCCGCTTGGGACTGCAGATGTGACAGGACGGACAGAGGTCGAGGACAGGCAATGGTACTGGAACAAGACAGGAACTCGGAGACTTGGACAAGGTGAAGACTTGAACAAGATAAGGATACTTGGAACTTGGAACTTGGATGAGATGAGGACTCTTAGAACTTGGAACTCAGACGAGACGAGGACACTTGGAACTTGGAACTTAGACGAGATGAGGACACAGGATACTTGGAGACTTAGACAGGCACTGTCCCTCAGGGCACCCTACACAGATGACATGGGCTGGTCACGGACCACCCTGTCCCACTATGCACCCTACACAACCTGAAGAAACATAGAAACATAGAAACATAGAAATGACGGCAGAAGAAGACCAAATGGCCCATCCAGTCTGCCCAGCAAGCTTCCCTCTTTCTTCTCCCATACTTATCTGTTTCTCTTAGCTCTTGGTTCTAATTCCCTTCCACCCCCGCCATTAATGTAGAGAGCGGTGGAGGAGCTGCATCCAAGTGAAATATCTAGCTTGATTAGTTAGAGGTAGTAGGGGTAGTAACCGCCGCAATAAGCAAGCTACACCCATGCTTATTTGTTTTACCCAGATTATGTTATACAGCCCTTATTGGTTGTTTATCTTCTCCCCTGCCGTTGAAGCAGGGAGCTATGCTGGATATGCGTGAGGTATCAGTTTTTTTCTTCTCCCCTGCCGTTGAAGCAGAGAGCTATGCTGGATATGCATCGAAAGTGAAGTATCAGGCACATTTGGTTTGGGGTAGTAACCGCCGTGACAAGCCAGCTACTCCCCGCTTTGTGAGTGTGAATCCTTTTTTCTTCTCCCCTGCCGTTGAAGTTATGCTGGATATGCGTGAAGTATCAGTTTTTCTTTTCCCCTGCCGTTGAAGCAGAGAGCTATGCTGGATATGCGTCGAGAGTGAAGTATCAGGTACATTTGGTTTGGGGTAGTAACCGCCGTAACAAGCCAGCTACTCCCCGCTTTGTGAGTGCGAACCCTTTTTTCTTCTCCCCTGCCGTTTAAGCAGAGAGCTCTGCTGGATGTGTGAAGTAACAGTTTTTCTTTTCCCCTGCTGTTGAAGCAGAGAACTATGCTGGATATGCATTGAAAGTGAAGTATAAGAATGGAGTGATCAAGCTAGTTGAAAGGCATCAGGAATAGAGGAAGGTGGAGGTAGTAATTTGGATATTTGGTTTGGGGTAGTAACCGCCGTAACAAGCCAGCTACTCCCGTCTTTGTGAGTGCAAATCCTTTTTTCCACATTTCCTCTTGCTGTTGAATCTTAGAGTGATGTTGGAGTCACAGTAACCATGTGTATGTTTATTGACTAAGGGTATTGTCTCCAGGCAGTAGCCATCATTCTGGCGAGTCACCCACTCTTCATTGGCGGCCTCTTGACTTTATGGATCCACAGTGTTTATCCCACGCCCCTTTGAAGTCCTTCACAGTTCTGGTCTTCACCACTTCCTCCGGAAGGGCATTCCAGGCATCCACCACCCTCTCCGTGAAGAAATACTTCCTGACATTGGTTCTGAATCTTCCTCCCTGGAGCTTCAAATCGTGACCCCTGGTTCTGCTGATTTTTTTCTTATGGTAAAGGTTTGTCGTTGCCTTTGGATCATTAAAACCTTTCAAGTATCTGAAAGTCTGTATCATATCACCTCTGCTCCTCCTTCCTCCAGGGTGTACATATTTAGATTCTTCAATCTCTCCTCGTACGTCATGCGATGAAGATCCTCCACCTTCCTGGTCGCCCTTCTCTGTACCGCTTCCATCTTGTCTTTGTCTTTTTGTAGATACGGTCTCCAGAACTGAACACAGTACTCCAGGTGAGGCCTCACCAAGGACCTGTACAAGGGAATAATCACTTCCCTTTTCTTACTCGATATTCCTCTCTCTATGCAGCCCAGCATTCTTCTGGCTTTTGCTATCGCCTTGTCGCATTGTTTCGCAGACTTCATATCATTAGACACTATCACCCCAAGGTCCCTCTCCTGCTCCGTGCACGTCAGCCTTTCCCCCCCCCATCGAATACAGTTCATTTGGATTTCCGCTCCCCATATGCATGACTTTGCACTTCTTGGCATTGAATCTCAGCTGCCATATCTTCGACCACTCTTCCAGTTTCCTTAGATCCCGTCTCATTCTCTCCACTCCTTCCGGCGTGTCCACTCTGTTGCAGATCTTAGTGTCATCCGCAAAAAGACAAACCTTACCTTCTATCCCGTCCGCAATGTCGCTCACAAAGATATTGAACAGGACCGGTCCCAACACCGATCCTTGCGGTACACCACTTAAAACCGCTCTCTCTTCAGAGAAGGTTCCGTTTACCATCACACATTGTCTTCTGTCCGTCAACCAATTTGCAATCCAGGTCACCACCTTGTCACTCACTCCCAAGCTTCTCGTTTATTCACCAGTCTCCTGTGCGGAACCGTATCAAAAGCTTTGCTGAAATCCAAGTATATGACATCGAGCGCTCTTCCTTGGTCCAATTCCTTGGTTACCCAGTCAAAAAAGTCAATCAGATTTGTCTGACAGGATCTTCCCCTGGTGAATCCATGTTGCCTCTGGTCCATCAATTCTCCGGACTGTAGATAGTTCACTATTCTCTCTTTCAGCAGAGACTCCATTACTTTTCCCACCACCGAAGTGAGGCTAACCGGCCTGTAGTTGCCAGCCTCCTCCCTGTTCCCACTCTTGTGAAGCGGGACCACCACCGCTCTTCTCCAGTCTCTCGGCACCACTCCCGTTTCTAGGGATCTATTGAACAGGTCACACAGCGGACCCGCCAGAACATCTCTGAGCTCCCTCAATATCCTTGGATGAATCCCATCAGGCCCCATGGCTTTGTCCACTTTCAGGTTCTTTAGCTCTTCCCACACATTTTCTACTGTAAAAGGATTTTCATCTATTCCACTTCCCTCCAGTTTCTTGTTGTGTAGAGATGGTCCTTCTCCAGGGTCTTCTTTAGTGAACACAGAGCTGAAGTATTCGTTTAATATTTCTGCCATTTCTTCGTCTGTCTCCACACATTGATCATTACCACCTTTCAATTTCACTATACCACTTTGGACCTTTCTCTTTTCGCTGATGTATCTGAAAAATGTTTTGTCACCATTTTTTATCTCCTTGGCAATCCTCTCTTCTGCTTGATTTTTTGCCAACTTGATTGTTTTCTTCGTCTCCCTCAGTTGATACAAATATTCTTCTTTGTGCTCCTCCCTTTGGGATCCTTTATATTTCTTGAATGCTGTTCTTTTAGCTTTAATTTTGTCAGCCACCTCCTTTGAGAACCAGATAGGTTTCAATTTTCTTTTGCTTTTCTTTATGTTTCTAACATATAGAGCAGTTGCCTTGGTGATTGCTCCTTTTAGATTGGTCCACTGCTGATCCACATCTCTCTCGTTCTCCCATCCTTTAAGTTCTTCCTCCAGGTACTTTCCCATTTCCTCAAAGTCTGTGTTTTTGAACTGTAAAACTCGGGTCTTTGTGGTTCTTTTCCCTATTCTATTAGTGATATTAAACCATACCGTTCGATGATCACTGCTGCTGAGGTGGGCGCCCACCTGGACATCTGAGACATTATCTGCATTATTGAGCAATAAGTCGAGTATAGCACCTTCTCTCGTGGGTTCCAACACCATTTGTTTGAACAAAGATACTTGCATGGCATCCATTATTGCTCTACTATTTTTAGTTTCTGCAGAGGGGATTTTCCAGTCTACATCTGGCATATTAAAGTCACCCACGATCACCACTTCTCCCTTCTTACCTATCTTATGGATGTCTTCAATCAGATCTCTGTCCAGCTCTTCCTTTTGGTTTGGAGGCCTGTAAACCACTCCAATATAAATGGACACTCCGTCATCTTTTTTTAGGTCGACCCATAGAGCTTCTTCTTTACCCCAACTTCCTTGTAGCTCAGATGCTTGGATGTTGTTTCTGACATAAAGAGCCACACCTCCCCCTTTTCTATCCTCTCTGTCCTTCCTTAACAAGTTGTAGCCTGGTATTGTTGTATCCCATTCATGAGATTCTGTGAACCATGTTTCTGTGATAGCAACAATGTCCAATTCTGCCTCAGCCATTAGGGCCTGCAGATCTGGGATTTTATTTCCCAAACTATGAGCATTTGTGGTCATAGCCTTCCAGGTACTCTCTTTAAGGTTATTGCTTTTCCTGGACTCCTTATGAGATATTAGTTGAGATTTGTTATTCACTTTACTCTTTCTGTTTGTAGTTGTGCCACTGTTGACAGAGTTATCCATCTCAATTAGATTTTTCTTTTGGTTATGGATCTTGAAATACTGCATGCATTGTGTTTTTTCTTTCTTTTCTGGTAATACTGCAATGTTTTTCTCAAGAACTTCCTCAGTTTTTAATATAGAGAGGGCTTGTTCTTTTTGCATTTGGTACATTGTGTGTCTCCTTATCACAGGTCTAATTCTACCAGAGCCCACTGTAATCCTGGATTGTAAAGAATTTCTTAATGACCTGTTTGAGTGGGAGGGTGTACCTGTTGGCTGCTCATCTGTCAAGAATGGATGACTTTGGGTCCTACCTGAGCGTAATGGATCTCCTTTTCTTGACTCCTGGTTTTTCCGTGATATTGGGGAATTATTATCTGTGTAATGCAATGTGGGTGTAATACTTTTAATTGAAGCTAATTGAGCTTTTATCTCAGTCAGCTCCATTTTCAAGGAAGAGAGTTGTGCACAAATTGGGCAAGCTCTAAGTTTCCAGATGCTTTCCCTCAGAATAAAGGCTCTACAGCAGTTACATTGGATAGTCCTCATCTTGGTAGTTTGTGATTTGTATTTCCTTGACTGTTACCAATGTACTAATTTATCTCGCTGCCAATGGGAAGTTAGGCAGTCTTTATTAGAAAACAAGCCCCAGGGGTGGGAGTCAAACAGTTTAGCCTGGGACAAGCTGGGTAAGAGGCTGGTCACGGACCATGCGGAGAGTGGGACATGTGGACTGAAGCTCAGGACAAAGGAGGAATCTGGGCAGTGCTCGAGGAAGGATCCAACCTGAAGAGGACTCAAGTCACCGGAAACGGACACTGGATCGATACGGATTTACTTCCAGGAAGGTCGGCTGGAGGCAAGGTCTGGGGTGAGGCAAAGATGAAGCCAGAGCTAGGAACTAGCGGTTACTTCAGGATCAGGACTGGAACATAGGATATCAGGATCAGAACTCGTAACTTGGAACGTGGAACTCAGAAATATCAGGATCAGGACTTGGAACTAGAACTTGGAATTTGGATACATCAGGCTCAGGACTGGAATGTAGGACATCAGGATCAGGACTCGGAACTTGGAACTCAGAACTCGGAACATTAAAAGCAAGGGTCTTCCGGAGGCTTGCCCTGCCAACGAGAAGGACATCAGGATCAGGTCTCGGAACTGGGAACTTGGATACATCAGGATCAGGACTGGAACATAGGGCAACAGGTACAACAGGACAGCGGTACCTCTGGTCACCAGGACATCAGGGCGTCTGGACATCTAAGGCATCTGGACATCAGGGACCTCTGGAGATGAGGACATCTGGGACATGAAGCCTGGCACATCAGGTACTTCTGGACCAGGGACATCAGAACTAGGAACATCCGGAGACTGGACATCTGAATATGAAGACATTGGAAGACAGGAACATCAGAACATATAGAGGCAAGGACATCTGGACACAAGGAGACGGGATCCAACGAGAGACCAGGACATGGAACAAAGATGAAGATGAAGGATCAGGAACCACAGAAGAAGACAAGGGAATTCCCACAAAGAAACAGAGTGCCTTGGAGAAGCGAGGATGTATGTCGGAACCTCCTGGATGAAGAGCTGGAAAAGCGAGAATCCAGGAGCAGGCAGCTCCTTGCAAAGGTGACGACAGACTGAAGGAAGGCCCTCTTTATAGGGCTGAAGAGGAAACACCTTGGGAACTTCAGCAGGAGGAGCCCAGGAGGATTGTCCACCGCTGGCCCTTTAAATAGGGAAGAGAGGCACGGCCACATGCCTAGGAAGGGGCAGGACCTTGGAGAGCGGTGTCCATGCCGCAAAGAAGTAGGCCTTAACGTCGGCGGCTCCCTGCCACAAAGAAGGGCTGAAGATGGCAGCTTCCAGGCTACATGAAGAGGAGCTCCGGGGTGGCTTCTTGGCCGTGGAAGAGGATGTCAGAAGCAGCCTCCAGGCCATGAAGAAACAGCGGAGTTTGATGGCGGCCTAGCCACGAAGATGACCCTGAAGTCGGTGGCAGCTCAGGTGGTGGTGGAAGAATGGCGGCGGCTTCCAGGCTGTGAAGAGGAGCATCAGTGGCTGTCCCTCAGCCACAGGAGGGAAGCTGGAAGCGGTGGCATCCAGCCACAGGAGCACCGGGGCAAGGGTGGCCTCCAGGCTGCAAAGCCAGGACTGTTGCGGCCCTGCCAGCGCAGGGAAGACATCGGCAGCCTCTGGGCTGTGTGGAAGCACGGTGGCACAGCCCGCCATACAGGAGAGGAACATGGACGGCCCGCCATGCAGGAGAGGAATGTGGACTGGCCACAACAGCAGAATTTCGGTGGCTCCAACTGCCGCGGAGGACATGTAGAGGCCTCCAGGCCAGAATGGGTGGCGTCAGGATGGCAGCAGAGAGGTGAGAGACTGCTTGTGGGTCTATCCCACAAGCAGAATCATAACAGTAGACATGAGATTTGCATGCACACTGCCTCTATTATATGCAAATCTATCTCATGCATATTAATTAGGGAGATCCTAAAAACCTGACCTGAGGCTCTGGAAGAAGGATCCATTAGAAGAAAATAGGATAAAGCATCACGGAAAGATTAAACAATTTATTTGCTTCAGTGTTTACTGACGAGGATGTTGGAGAGAAGGTTTTCATGAGTGATGATTCAGATCAACTGAACCAAATCACGGTGAACCTGAAAGATGTGGTGGGCCTGACTGACAAATTGAAAAGTAGTAAATCACCTGGACCAGATGGTATACACCCTAGGGTTCTGAAAGAACTAAAAAAAAATGAAATTTCAGAAATTTCTGGTATACACCCTAGGGTTCTGAAAGAACTAAAAAAAAATGAAATTTCAGAAATTTCAAACCTATCATTAAAATCATCCGATGAATCTGAAGATTGGAAGATGGCCAATATAACACCTATATTTGAAAAGGGATCCAGGGGTGATCCAGGAAACTATAGACTGGTGAGCTTGACTTCAGTGCTGGAAAAAATCATGGAAACTGTTATAAAGAATAAAATAAAAAAACATTTAGATAGTGTGATGCAGTGCAGCACTGCCGGGGGCAAGGACAGACAAGACACTATAAGGCAGCAGATAATACTAGAGCCGGACAGCAGGGGGAGAAGGTGAAGGGAAAAAAACTACAAGTCCCAGGTTCCTAGAATCACACCTGACCTGGGGGGAGAGCCTGGAGGTGAGCAGCTGGCAGACTTTGAGACTAATGAGTCAGACACAGCTGAACCTATGGAGCTAGAGGAGGAGGGCATGCCTGTGTGGTGGCAATGGTCAGAAAAAGCCAGTGCCAGGGAAGGGAAGAGGTATAAGTAATACCTTAAGCGAAGTTATGGCTTGAAGCTCCAAAGAACACGGTGTGTTTTGCTGTTTAAGTAAGGCCGTTTTTGGAGACTTGGAAAGTACCTCTGACCCAGTACGGATTGTAAGGGAACCGGAGTGCTGGGGCGAGAGCAGGGTCATTTGCTCGGGCCTTGAGCTACCAAGGATGGGCAGAGGCGAATGGGGGAGGTGACGGAGCAAATGTAATACACCCCTCTATTGTTTTATAAACTGCTTTGAAGAAACTATCTCTCTCTGTGTTGTCTTTGGGGGATTGGGGGCTGTCTCACCCCCAACTCCATATGAGGGGAACCCAGAAGCCCAGCAAAGCCAGGGCCAGCTGAGATCCGGACCCAGGGAGATACATGCAGCTGACGGACTCCAAGGGTATCTAGGATTCACGGAAGGCCCGAGCCAGAGGCAGAAGAGCGGCACCCAGGGCAGTACGGGCGGTGAGCCTTCACAATAGACATGCTTTGATGGGACACAGCCAACATGGAAGTCTTGCCTCACAAATCTCCTACATTCTTTTGAAGAGGTGAATAAAAATGTGGACAAAGGTGAACGGTAGATGTGGTGATTTTGGATTTTCAGAAGGCACTCGACAAAGTTCCACATGAGAGGCTTCTAAGAAAACTAAAAAGTCATGGGATAGGAGGTGATGTCCTTTTGTGGATTGCAAGTTGGTTAAAAGACAGGAAACAGAGAGTAGGATTAAATGGTCAGTTTCACAGTGGAAAAAATGTAAACAGTGGAGTGCCTCAGGGATCTGTACTTGGACCAGTGCTTTTTAATATATTTATAAATAATCTGTAAAGGGGTACGATGAGTGAGGTGATCAAATTTGCAGATAACACAAAATTATGCAGAGTGGTTAAATCTCAAGCCGATTGTGATGAATTGCAGGAGGAACTTGTGAGACTAAATGATTGGGTTTCCAAATGACAGATGAAATTTAACATGGACAAGTGCAAGGTGATGCATATAGGGAAAAATAACCCATGCTGTAGTTACACGATGTTAGGTTCTATCTTAGGACTTACCCCCAGGAAAGAGATCTAGGCGTCATAGTGGATAATACATTGAAATCATCAGTCCATTGTGCTGTGGAGATCAGAAAAACAAACAGAATGTTAGGAATTAATAGGAATTAATAGGAAGGGAATGGAAAAATAAAACAGAGGATCTCATAATGCCTCTGTATCGCTCCATGGTGAAACCGCACCTTGAATAATGTGTGCAATTCTGGTCACCACATCTTATGTAATTAGCTGCACTGGAGAAAGTGCAGAGAAGGGCGACCAAAATGATAAGGGCCATGGAATGACTGCCCTATGAGGAAAGGCTAAAGAAGTTAGGGTTGTTCAGTTTGGAGAAGAGACGACTAAGGGGGATATGACAGAAGTCTACAAAATCATGAAAGGACTTGAATAAGTTAATGTAAATTGGTTATATACTCTCTCAAATAATCGAAGGTCCAGGAGGCACTCCATGGAGTTAGCACGTAGCTCATTTAAAACAAATCAAAGAAAATTCTTTTTAACTCAGTGCATAGTTAAGCTCTGGAATTCATTGTGAGAGGATGTGGTTACAGCAGTTAGTTTAACTAGGTATAAAAAAGGTTTGGATAAGTTCCTAGAGGATAAATCCATAAACTGCTATTACAGTAATTAATAAGCAATAGTATCTTGTGATCTATCCAATGTTTGGGTACTTGCCAGGTACTTGTGACTTGGATTGGCCACTGTTGGAAACAGGATACTGGGCTTGATGGACCCTTGTTCTGATCCAGTATGGCATTTCTTATGTAATTAGTCTGCTCTAGGGCAGGGGTGGTCAATCTTCAAGAGTCAGAAACAGACTTGGTTTTCAGATATCCACAATGAATATGAATGAGCTAGATTGCATACAATGGAGGCAGTGCATGCAATTCATTGTGAATATCCTGAAAACCAGGCCTGTTTGTGACTTTTGAGGCCACCTCTTTCTCTAGGTCAGGGCTTCCCAAACCTGGGGACCCCACAGCCAGTTGGGTTTTCAGGATATCTATAATGAATATGCATGAGATAAATTTGCATATCATGGAGATTAAGTATATTCAAATTTATCTCATATTCCCGACTGGATGTGGGGTCCCCAGGATATCCATAATGAATATGCAAGAGAAATATTTGCATACATAGGAAGTAGTGCATGCAGATAAATCTCATGCTTATTCATTAGATATCCTGAAAACTTGACTGGCTGGAGGGTCCCTAGGGACTGGTTTGAGCACCCCTGTGCTAAGGAATATTGTCTCCTCTGAGTTACAGTTTTTAGGGTGCTATTTATCTATTCAAAAGAAAGCAAAAGTCTTTATGTTGGAACAGGCCTTTTCATTTTTAAGCTTCAAGAGATATTTATAATGCAAGGTTAGGTTTTGTTTATTCTGCCCTTTTATGTAATGTTTATCAAGGATGCTCTGTGTTGATTTATTATTTATATCTGTTAACATTGATCTTATATTATTTATTGTGCCCTACTGAGAACAAGCTCTTGGGATTAGTTGCATTTAGGTGACTTTTAAATAAACAAACAAACAAACCATATCTTCTTCCCCCACACCACCCACCCAAAAAATTATTTTTTTTCATTGACTTTCATTTGAGAAACAAATTTCGGGTTAATCTTTTTCATTGTTAATCAAATTAAATCCAGAGTCTTTTGTCTTGTTTTTCATTTCATTTCAAAATGACTGCACCCTCCTAGACAATATGATTGAATGATACACTGCTTTGGAACATTTGAGAAAGCAGAGAGCGTTTCTTGTCAGCAAGTTTGCCCCTTTGTTCTCTCATACGGCTGAATGAGGTAGCGTCCATCTTGGATAACATAACATTGCCCCTGGGTTAGGCCACTTGAATTATACTGATATAAGTAAATAAAAAGAGATGGTATTACAGTATGGATATAGCAGGAATATTTAAGTTCTCCAAATAAATATTTTCGTCACTCAATGAAGAAAAATGTCGTCATGGGATGGCAACTGAACAATGCCTGCTGATCAAAATGCAGGCATATGGCAGGTGAAGTGAAGGTCTTGGCAAGAAAGGTTAGGGAGTGTTTCTAGGACATGCTTCCCATCTTTTTGGAGCTTTTCAGCGTGCAAGGATCTGTATATTCAGAGAGTCACTTTAATCCTATTCAAGCCGTCTGTGTTGATTAATTTTAATAGATTCCTTAATTTTCTTTTTCATGTTTGTTCTAACATTTGAATTCTCAATTAGATTTTCAAAGCAGTAAAACAAATATGATCAGTAGCTGAAGCAAATAACAAAGCCTTTTGAAGCTAAATTTATTTTGCTAATCAACTCCCCAGAAGCAAGAGATTCTCCATCCGGCTCCATGATTCTGAAATGAGTCTTGGTCACCGGGGACAGGAGAGTGAATTCAGATGTTTGATAGCCATTCTCTTCTGAAATCTGAGGCTTTTTGTCTTCCTTTCACACAGAGAAGATGCAGCTTGTCCCAGAGGCAGCAGAATGTGATTTGAAGGAATTAGACAAGCAGGAGTTAACTTCTGGTGACTCAAAGACAACACTGTGATAAATACGGTGAGCAATTTTCAGTAGCCTGCCTTGGTGCAAAGGCAGTAGGTGGTTTTCTGCTCACGATCCTGATAGGCAATTTGAAAGAAACTCATGCCTGTAATTTTCTTTTTGAAAATTTGCATATATGGATACCAGGTGACAAAAGGACCAGCAGACTTTGAGCCTCCTTTTTCTATAGGAAAACGTATGCATGCAGATATAACAATTCCATTCTGCACGCATATTTTACTCCCCTGTACTAAACACACCCCCTGAAGGTCAGAATGTGACTCTGTTTTGCACACAAAGGACATTTTGTCCAAATCCTTTTGTATAGACATCACATTTTTACCAGAAGAATCAACAATATCACATGGTCAACCAAAAGAAAAGCGTCAGATCTTTGATGAAGATCCATCTCGTCGACAAGCGCGTCTTGCTAAGGCATTTGGTGCAAATATAAGAAATCAAATGAAATTAGCAAGTTTCCACATTTTCCAATTCCTGGAAATTCTGTACTAGCCAATTCCGTACAAGGGCTTGCTTCAACTAAATCCACAATCTAGAAAAATATATAACCAAAAGATATGTGATGACTTTGCAAATAAAAATAAGCAAATCTCTTATTAATAAAACCTGACTCAAAGGTGAAATAATTCCACACTTATGAGGGTATTTAGGATGACTCCCATTCCAAAACACATAATATATTCTCATCTTAATTAGAATATGCATGAGCCTCATTATACGTTCTTTTGGAGATGTGAAGTCATTCCTCTGACGTCACCAAAATCGGTAATTGGGCAGGAAAAGTGTTCTGAGCACATTTTAATCACAACTCAGATGAAGGACAAGAAGGTAAGAACATCTGGCCATGCTTCAATCACTGCATTACCTCATTTAAATAGGCCACAGAATACATATATCATCTTTAGACCATCAATGAGGAAGAAAGGGCAAAGAAAAACATAAATATTTAATTTATGGTAATAACAGACAATGTATTACGTGGGTTTGACAGTGGGAAACACTACATCATGATATTATTAGACCTATCAGCAGCATTCGACACAGTAAATCACAACATACTACTAAACAGGCTTGAAGAAATAGGACTGCAAAACAAAACAATTGAATGGTTCAGGTCCTACCTAAACAATAGATTCTTTCAGGTACAGATAAAAAACACTATTTCAGACAAAATCCAGCTAAAAACTGGAGTCCCCCAGGGATCAGCACTTTCGGCGACTCTATTTAACATTTACATGCTGCCCCTATGCCACCTCTTAGCCGGTCTAGGTATCATACATTACATATATGCGGACGACATCCAGCTAATTTTACCAGTAGACGAAACAATTGAAAAAACGTTGAACCTAGCAATGTTATATCTAGGCATAATTAAACAACTGCTGTGCCAAATGGAACTAGTAATTAACATTGAAAAAACAGAATTCATACACCTGGAACGAAACAACTGAATTAATCCAGAATCCCATCAAACTCAGAAACAATCAGATAGTGGAACTAACCGAAAAAACTCGAAACCTAGGAGTAATAATGGACAATGAAATCAACCTTAAACAACACATATCATTGAAAGTCAGAGAGGGGTACGCGAAACTAATGGACCTTAGAAGGCTAAAACCACTACTAACCCAAGCGCACTTTCGAACCGTTCTCCAAGCACTTATTTTCGCTAGCACAGACTATTGTAACACACTCTTCCTTGGATTACCACATTCAACACTAAGACCACTCCAAATCTTACAGAACTCTGCAGCCAGAATCCTAACTGGAAAAAGCAAAAGGGATCACATCACTCAAACTCTTGCCGAATTACACTGGCTGCCAATCGAACAAAGAGTACAATTTAAAACACTCTGCACAATCCACAAGTTAATTAATGAAGAAAATACTGATTGGTTAAACACTGCATTAAGACTACATGTTCCCCAAAGAAATCTCTGATCAGCAAATAAAGCCTTACTAACAATACCCTCTGTAAAGACAGCTAAACTGACTCAAGTAAGTGAGAGAGCATTGTCTTTAGCCGGCCCTATATTATGGAACTCAATGTCACCCGAAATAAGACTAATGAGGGATCAAAAACTCTTCAAAAAAAGCTTAAAAACATGGCTTTTCAAAAAGGCCTTTCAAAGTGAGAATGAGAAATAGGTAGTACTAAGAAACAAGAAAAGGACATACGCACAAGCAAAGTCACCTGAGAACATATGTGTGTTTTTATTTTTAATTTTATCACACTTAAGTATTAAGTTAAAGAATTACAGTATACCACATCTACAGTTAGCCCATAAAGGGAATTTTAATACACTTTACATATGGCTTATAATATTGAATCATGTATCTGAACAACTGTGGCACCCCCTAGTTAAAATACAATCCATCTTGAATTTATTTATGTGCCTATTTGTAAACCGTTGTGATGGTATATCACTAAACAACGGTATAGAAAAATGTTTAAATAAATAAAAACACTTTTCAAAAAAATTTGGGAATGTTTCTCTTACTCATGCACCTTGCCTGCCACAATAAGAGTCAATGGCAGGAAACCTGCAGTGTGAGTGACACTGAAAATGGTCAAGCATATGTCAATAAAGTCCCTGTGGACCGAATAGCACTAATGTATTGCTCATCTGAGGCAACAAATGGGCACAGGAATGGAGTTAACAGCTTGGGCAGTAGGCGATGCCAGTAATCCTTATTCTTCCACAAACACACAAAAGAGATTCACTTTACATTTCTCTCACACTACTACACTCACAAACTCACTTTGCCACACCTACTTGAATCACAGAACTCCTTTGAGAAGATGCCAGCTACACAGATATTCATACTGTGGCTCCGAAATGAGGTTACATTGGACTCTCTGAGAAGAGGTCATGCTGATAACGCATGAAGCTAAATGAGATTTTCCTGATAACACCATACAAATGGGAAGTGAGCTTGCAGTAGCTACTCCCTGCGTGTCTGAAATGTTTACCCTGGTAACTGACACCATACAAACAGAGTAGACTGGCAAAGGTCTCATATTGTTTTTCATGAATCATCCTTAACATTTGTTTAAAATTTCACATGATCAGCTAGGCCACGACAAGCTGTCCTTGTAAGGAAGCTGAGCCTGAAATCAGAGGGACACACAGAGACTGTGCTTTCGATTAGAAAATGATTTTATGTTTCAATTGCACTGGAACTAACACAGTATCTGTGATGGTTTGCTCTTGGTAGGGTGCTTTGCCCATATTTTCACCGATTATAATTGCATGCACTTTGTACTGAATACACACAGCTTGACGGTGCCTGTGTTATGGCTGTGCTGTGGCTGCTATTATATAGTTTGTAGACTTTTTTTCCATTAACATGCATATGATACAACCACAAGAAATAATCACTTTATTTTGTAGACGTTCTAAAATCTTCCAGACCGCTGAAAAGTGAGAAGAGAGGAAGAGGTATGTGTTTCACTGCTGGACTTAACTCATCTCTAGCATTAATGAGCCTAGACATGTCCTAAAAATGACTAAATTGGTCTCAAATTCTCTGCATTTATCAGATTGCAATACTCTTATTATCGTGCACTCTACCCTCAGAAAATTGAAGAAAGCAGTGAAATAATTTCCTTAATGTCATTCAATTTTCTTCCCATCCTAAACAACAATTTTGTAGTCTATTAAACTAGGGAAAATGTGTCCTTATTAGTGACTTTAGCTAAATCATAGCAATGGATAATTTATTGACTGCATTATAGTTACATACTTTCAGGGTCGTTAGCTAAAATACCCTCATTTTCTTTTCACATTTTAATCTAAAATAGTATTTTTTTTTGGGAGGGGAGTTTGGTCTTCAGTTTTGCTCTGTCTAGTCCAGTCTCCTTTAACTCTTACAAACACTTTTCAAATACATTCTGCATTAATTCCAGGTGCATTTGTGTATTTGCTTTAGTGATTCAGATGAACCCATTTCAAAGTCATTTGTGGGAAAGGTAAATGGCTGTAAATTGCTGAGCCACTATGCCTGCTGTAGTCAGACATCTTGATCTTCAGACAGTTCCTTTCAAATAGCAAATGAGAGTAAGAAATATATACATTCCACTCTGTATAATTTATGTCTTTGCATGCTTTAATATTATTAACCTGATCCCACACTAATCTTCCTCCTTCTCTGATTAAAGTATTCCATATGAAATGAAGTCTCTTGTGAATAGAGAAATAGACCTGCAAGTTGGGTGTTGGGTACATACGGAAGGTACAGAGGGTTATCTATAGTCATCGTTAAGTTAATGAGTGTCTGAGGCCTAATTTACAGTGACAGGTGTTCTTCCTGTACAGCCCTGTGTGTAGTACTAGGCAATGTCATCAGCAGATGGTGCTGAAACCTTCCTGGCTTCAGGAAAGGAGGGGCAGCAGATCCGTCTCCCTCTGCTGAAGATGCCCATTTCTGGAACTCTCTCTCCCCATACCTTTGTGTCATTATAAGAGACTGTGTATCCTTTAAAGGGGGAGTTGTGAGAGGGGAGACTTTCGGGGTGTCCCTGGGTATGCTTTGCTGATAATATTTGTGTGCTGCTCTTTGATTTTAGACTTTGTTGTTTTTATGTCTATTTTCTAGGGTGAACAGCTGAGCCTGAACTGTAGAAGACTGGGAGAAATGGGATTCTGGGGCAGCAAATGTATAGTAGGTAACAATATGAAATTCATCTCTGAGGAGGAAGGGCACAGAAAACTAGACCAGGGCAGATGATGACCCAAAATGAATGTCTGTGAAGCAGCAATGATGTTGAAAAATATAACTGCAAATTGAATTTCTAGAAACAAATGTTGCAATTGAAAAAGTCTTTCCAATATGACCAAGAAAACCTGAGGAAAAATGATATCAGAATACAGAAAAAATGATCTGTCTTTTTAGACTTATGAGCCTGAAATGAACCAGTAATCAATTATTGGACCAAAAAGAAAGTATAAAAGAAAAAAATTACTTTTCTTGATTTGCCTTTATGTTCTTACCTCCAAATGATGCATGGTAATGTCTCATCTTAACACACAAGTCATGTGAACATTCTACAGTCTGGAGGTAGAGTGGTGGTTAGCGCAGCAGGCTGAGTGTCTGGGTGATACAAGTCACTGCACCCTTCACTGTCGCAGGTACGAATTTAGATTATTAACCCTCTGTAGCAGGCAACTACCAGTCAGCTTGGCTTTGGTAAGGAAAAATAAAATCCCAGTCCCCAGTCTCACCAGCATTAGTTACTGTTACTCTGGAGGTGGACCCTTGGCCTGGTGCATGATTGGTATGGCCCTCTGGTTGGAACCATGAGCGCCTGCCACCAGGAGGCGGAGCACACAAGGAGACAGAGGCTAACTGGAACTTCGCCAATAGCAATCCGGGGTTTCCGCAGATTGAGCCCTTGGGTACCCGGACTGCCTGGACTTAGATGGGCCTCAGAGGGTCTCCAGGAGAGGTAGCAGAGGGGTGTACCCACCACAAGCAAAGATGCGTGGCTGTGATGAAAGGAGGAACTAGACCTGAACCAGGATCACCAGAGACTTCTGGAATGCAGCAGGAGATGAAGGTCCTCTGGGTGAGATAGGCAGCGCCTACTGGTCTAGTCTGATGTAGGCCAAGGGCACTGTCTGAGCAGGCAGATCTGGTAGTCACAGGAGTAAACAGAGTATTTGAGTGTAGCACAAGGGTCAAAGCCAGGGTATCAATCTGAGGGAGGTCATCCAAAGCAAGGGTCAGTTCCAAGATCAGTCCGTACATAGTCAAGATGAGCAGAGGTCATTTCCAGGTGGTGGTCAAGCATAGTCAGAAGGCAGGTGTTACGGCTATGGCTGCTATGCAGCCGCCTCACCACCAGAGGTCCCCCACGAGCATGTTCTTCTGGCTGGCCCACTCCTTCCTGCCTGTCTACTCTATACCCCAGACTTTCCTTTATAACCCTGTCTAGCAGTTCCATCGCTGCTTCAGCATCGAGCTCGTCTGGGCTCCCTGCTCTAGCCTCTTTCGCCTTCTGTCTGTGGCCTACGGGCTTCTGCCTACTGTGTGTCTGTGGCCTTCGGGTCCTCTGCCTGCTGTCTGTGGCCTACGGGCTTCTGCGTACTGTGCGTGTGTGGCCTACGGGCTTCTGCCTACTGTGTGTGTGTGTGGCCTACAGGCCTTCTGTCCGCTGTGTGTGGCCTACGGGCCTTCTGTCTGCTGTCTGTGGCCTACGGGCCTCTGTGCTGTCGGTAACCTACGGGCTTTCTGCCTGCTGTGTGTGTGTGGCCTACGGGCCTCTGTCTGCTGTCTGTAGCCTTCGGGCCTTGTGCCCCGCTCTGCTGCCTTCGGGCTTATGTGTTTCATCTTCAATGTTAGTGCTGTCCTGGTTTGTCTGTCCAGTTCTGTCAGTCTTGTTTCCTCAATTCAGTCACTTATACCTCCAGTCATTATCACTCATACCTGCACGCTTCCTGAATTCATCCTTACCAGCACCCAGTTCCAGTTCCTGTTCACTTTTACTTACAGTCACTCTCATACATACTTTCTTGCTGATCCAGTACTAAAACTCACCCATACTTCCATGCATCTAGTATCAGATATTGCCAGCCCGTGTTATACTCCGTCTATTCCACCTTCAGAATTACCATAGGGTTTTCTCATTCCTGCCTGCACCAGCCAGTGCTAGACACTACTGTCTCTCTCCACCCCGAGACACTCCTCATAGTGGTGTTCACAACATGAGACCTGTGCCCAGTCGTAACAGTATGCTGAAGCCATTTACTTTTGGAGAGACAGAGAGGACTCTATATTCTGAGGGTGAGTCTCCACGGTTTGTTACCTGTATCTCTTGTCAAACCCTGAATTACCCCACATACCAGAACTGTTTAGCCGGTCAGTTTTCTGACCTGGATCATTGGACGTGCAGCAATTGTCACAAAAAGAATGTTTCCTTCTATCATGAATGCCTAAACTGTAATGCTCCCAGACCAGGCTGCTGGAAGTGTCTCTGTCTCCCTTGTCTTTTGCCTCCAGGCAAACCCTGCCCCCGCTGCACAGCTAACGGGCCATCTATTCCTCAAAAAGATTCAGCCAGTGCTATTACACTCTGCCCTGCTTCTGGCCCAACTAAGAATGTTTTCACCCTGGGCAGTTTGCAAACAGAAAATTTCAGCACAACTTTTCACAAGACTTCTCACCAAAAAGCAAGTTATATCTCAGGAAAACCTAAAACTCACCTGGTCAAGAAGACTTCTAGGACTTCCATTCTAGAATCTCAAGAACAAAAGCAGATGGAACTAATTAACCCGAGCAGGGCTCAGCTTCCCACAGCTGCTGATCAGCCTTTAACGAGCACCTTCCCGAGACGGCCCAAACCTGCCTGTGTCTTCACAAAGCTGCAAGTTTCCACTGCAGATTCAAGGAACCATGATTTGGGGGTTGGACTCACCGCTGTGCATCAGAAAGGGCTTAAGTCTGCCCTGCTGCCCCCGGAGGGGCTGGAATCTGCTCTACCACCCCAGGTGGGGTTTGGACTCACCACTGTGCCCCAGGAGGGGTTTGGATTTACCATTGTGTCTCAGAAGGGGCTTAAGCCTGCCCTGCTGCCCCCCGGAGGGGCTGGAACCTGCTCTACCACCCCCGAAGGGGTTTGGACTCACCACTGTGCCCCAGGAGGGGTTTGGATTTACCACTGTGCCCCAGGAGGGGCTTAGAGTTACCGGTGTGCCTCAAGAGGGGCCTGTACCGGTCCAGCTGCTGCCGTCCCCGGAGGGGCCCGTACCGGTCCAGCTGCTGTCGTCCCCGGAGGGGTCCGTACCGGTCCAGCTGTCACCCCCGGAGGGGTCCGAACTGGTCCAGCTGCCGCCCCCGGAGGAGTCCGTACCGGTCCAGCTGCTGCTGCCCCCGGAGGGGCTGGAACCTGCTCTACCACCCCAGGAAGGGTTTGGACTCACCACTGTGCCCCAGGAGGGGCTTAGAGTTACCAGTGAGCCTCAAGAGGGGCTTGAGCCTGCCGAGCCGCCCCCGGAGGGGTCCGTACCGGTCCTGCTGCCATCCCTGGAGGGATCCATGCCGGCCGCCTTGCGTCAGGAGGGGTTATGGACTATTTTGCTGCCCCAGCTGGGGTTGGTGTCTGCCTCATCACCCCAAGAAGGAGTTGAATCTACCGCATCACCCCAGGAGGGGTCTGCCTTCATTATTCAGTACCCCCTGCAAAGTTGGGACCCAGGAGGAGGGGGAGGCCTTGAAGGGGGGGTACTGTTACGGCTATGGCTGCTATGCAGCCGCCTCACCACCAGAGGTCCCCCACGAGCATGTTCTTCTGGCTGGCCCACTCCTTCCTGCCTACTCTATACCCCAGACTTTCCTTTATAACCCTGTCTAGCAGTTCCATCGGTGCTTCAGCATCGAGCTTGTCTGGGCTCCCTGCTCTAGCCTCTTTCGCCTGCTGTCTGTGGCCTACGGGCCTCTGCCTGTTGTCTGTGGCCTACGGGCTTCTGCCTACTGTGTGTGTGTGTGTGCGGCCTACGGGCCTTCTGTCCGCTGTGTGCGGCCTACGGGCCTTCTGTCTGCTGTCTGTGGCCTACGGGCCTCTGTCTGCTGTCAGTAACCTATGGGCTTTCTGCCTGCTGTGTGTGTGTGGCCTACGGGCCTCTGTCTGTAGCCTTCGGGCCTTGTGCCCCGCTCTGCTGCCTTCGGGCTTATGTGTTTCATCTTCAATGTTAGTGCTGTCCTGGTTTGTCTGTCCAGTTCTCTGTCAGTCTTGTTTCCTCAATTCAGTCACTTATACCTCCAGTCATTATCACTCATACCTGCACGCTTCCTGAATTCATCCTTACCAGCACCCAGTTCCAGTTCCTGTTCACTTTTACTTACACTCTTATACATACCTTCTTGCTGATCCAGTACTAAAACTCACCCATACTTCCATGCATCTAGTATCAGATATTGCCAGCCCATGTTATACTCCATCTGTCTATTCCACCTTCAGAATTACCATAGGGTTTTCTCATTCCTGCCTGCACCAGCCAGTGCTAGACACTACTGTCTCTCTCCACCCCGAGACACTCCTCAGTGGTGTTCACAACATGAGACCTGTGCCCAGTCGTAACAGCAGGCAGTGGTCGGTTCCAGGCAGCGGTCAAACATGGTCAAGAGGCAGGCATTGGTCCGTTCCAGGCAGTGGTCAAATGTGGTCAAAAGGCAAGTAAGGGTCAGTACCGTGAATCAATCCGAGGCGGTATAACAAGAGGAGGAATGAAGAGCAGGCATCAGGAGAGATGCTGGAATACAGGAGGACCATGGGAACACAGGAACGCAGGAGCACTGAAACAAGGCAGGACAAGAACACAGGAACGCAGGAGCATTGGAACAAGACTGGATGAAGGAAGCTGAAAACGCAGGAACAAGGAACAGCAAGCTAGTAACACCGATTTCCAAGGCAAGGCCCTGGGGACTGGGCCTCGCCTTACATACACAGCCTAGGTGATGTCATAATTAGGCGCTGTGGGCCTGTTTCCTGCCCTGGGCCCTTTAAAAGGCTGTGCGGTCCATGCGCGCGCACATAGGGGCAGGGCCAGCTCCGAGGAGGATGCTGAGCCCTGGCGCGAGGAGCGCTGAGAGCGAAGGCCCCGATGGGCCTGGGAACACCGCAGGCAAGAGGTGCTGCCTGCAGCAGCAAGGGACGAGGAGCCGGAGCAGGTTGAAGGCAGCGTGAGGTGAGAAGGCCTGTCATGGCACCAACACGGCCTGGATACGCAACAGTAGCCCCTCTTCTAGGTCTCCCCCTTACCGGTTTGGGCTTGTCTGGGTGTTGATGGTGGAAGTCACAGATGAGGTCTTTGTCCAGGATGTGGTGAGAGGGCTCCCAAGAATTTTCTTCTGGCCTGAAGCCTTCCCATGAAAGGAGGTACTCCCAGTGGCCTCTACGGCGTTGGACGTCAAGGACTTCTCTTAATTGGAGGGTATTTTCACGTTCTGCGGAGACTTGTGTTGGTAGAGTTGGTCTTCGAGAAGGTCAAGATAATACCAGGAGTTTGAGCAGAGACACGTGGAAAGTGTTATGAATACCAAGGCTTGCGGGTAACTTTAATTGGTATGTGACAGCTCCAACCCTCTGTATGATGGGGAATGTCCCAATATATTTTGGAGACAGCCGTTGAGAGGGTAACCAGAGACGAATATGTCTGGTGCTGAGCCAGACTCGCTGCCAGGCAGGAACACTGGTGCAGCACGGCAGTGGGCATCCATGACTCGTTTGGCTCGGTTGGCTGCTTGGCTAAGACGTCCCTTAACTTGGTCCAAGAGATGACGAATGGTCTAGGCTATGGACTGGGCTGCTGGTGAAGGTATGCTGAGTGGAATTGGGAAGCAAATGGAGAAACCTCTGTAGCAGAGGCGACGTGGGTGTTAGACAGTTCAGCCCATGGGAGGAGGTCAGCCCAATTGTCCTGCTGGTCATTGGCATATGACCGAAGGAAGGCTTGGTCCTCTCGGCCTGGCCATTAGCCTGCGGATAGTATACGGAAGTTACAATCAAAGATATGCTGAAGTTTTTTACAGAGGGACCTCCAGTATTTTGCGGCAAATTGAGGGCCACGATCTGACACAATTTCTTGTGGAAGTCCACAGAGGTGAAAAACATGAGTCAAGAAGAGGCGAGCCAGTTCCAGAGCCAATAGTAGCCCTGGCAAGGGGACAAAGTGGGCCATTTTTGAGAAACAGTCTATTATGACCCAGATCACAGTATGCCCCTTGGAAGAGGGCAATTCCACGATAAAGTCCATAAATATACTAGCCCATGGTTCGGTGGGCACAGGGAGTGGTTGGAGAAGCCTCCAGAGATGCTCAGTAGGAGGCTTTTGTTGAGTGCAAACGGGGCATGAGTCTACATAGTCTCTGGCATCTTTGACCATGTTAGCCCACCAATAATGTTGGTGGAGCATTTCGAGAGTTCGGGCTCGGCCAGGATGGCCAGCAAGTTTGGAGTCGTGGGCCCAATGGAATACACATTCTCTGAGACGATGGGGCACTACTGTCTTATCGGCTGGTACCGTGGTGGTGACTGCAAGGGAGATGCAGG
This sequence comes from Rhinatrema bivittatum, assembly GCF_901001135.1. Lineage (NCBI taxonomy): Eukaryota > Metazoa > Chordata > Amphibia > Gymnophiona > Rhinatrematidae > Rhinatrema > Rhinatrema bivittatum. Next base: position 10,029,718 of record NC_042629.1, on the reverse strand, counting down.
CAGGGTCAATGATGTGTGCCGGACTCTTGGGAGTATCCTCTGGTTCTAGGGAACATGAGAGCACATCTGCACAGAGGTTCTTTGCCGCTGGGCGGTAGCGGAGCTCAAAGTTAAAGCGTGCAAAGAATAGAGCCCAGCGGGCTTGTCTAGGATTGAGGAGCTGAGCTTCTTTCAAGTGTTCTAAGTTCTTATAGTCGGTAAAAATAGTAAACCTGTGTTGTGCCCCTTCAAGCCAGGGCACCATTCTTGAAGGACGAGCTTCACGGCCAGGAGTTCACAGTCCTCGATTATATAGTTTTGTTCTGTGGGCGAGAACATATGGGAGTAGAAGGAGCACGGGATAAGGGCTCCTTTGGTAGAGTACTGACTAAGGACCGCCCCAGCTCCAATGGTGGATGCATTGACCTCTACAACGAAGGGGCAGCTTGGGTCCGAATGGCGGAGTTATGGGCCAGTACAAAAGGCATCCTTTAATGCTTGAAACGCAGACTGTGCCTTGGGGCTCCAGACCCGGAGATCAGTTCCTTTGTCTTGGCAGTGAGTGGAGCGGCCAGCGTGGAGTAATCTGCTTTAAAGTGAAGATAATAATTCGTGAACCCCAAGAATCTTTGCAGAGTCCGCAATCCTACCGGCTGGGACCAATCACGGATTCCTTGGAGCTTGTCTGGGTCCATGGTGAACCCTTGACTTGAGATAATGTACCCCAGAAATGGAAGGCTGGATTGCTCAAAAAGGCATTTCTCTCGTTTGGCGTAAAGGTGGTGTTCTCTGAGCCACTGGAGAATGGTTTGAACGTGTGAGCGATGGGAATTCAGAGCCTTGGAGAAAATTTGTATGTCGTCCAAGTATACTATGACGAATGAGTATAGGAGGTCTCGAAAGATCTCATTCATCTTCTGCTGGAAGATGGCGGGAGCATTGCATAGTCCGAAGGGCATAACTACGTACTCATAGTGTCCATCCCGTGTATTAAATGCGGTCTTCCATATGTCTTCAGGCTGGATCTGGATTAAGCTATAGGCTCCACGCAGGTCCAACTTTGTGAAGATTTGAGCTCCTTGCAGCCAATCAAAGAGCTCACTGATGAGCGGAAGTGGGTACCGGTCTTTCCGGGTAATGGTGTTCAGACCCCTTTAGTCAATACAGGGTCTCAGACCCCTTCTTCTTTACAAAAAAGAATCTGGCATCTGCCAGAGAGGTAGGTCTTATAAAGCTCTTATCTAGATTTTCCTTATTATAGGCAGACATTGACTGGGTCTCCGGGAGTGAAAGAGGGTAGGTTCTGCCCTTAGGTGTGTGGAACCAGGTAGGAGTTCAATAGGGCAATTAAACTTTCGGACTGGTGGCAGAATATTGGCCTTCTGTTTGGAGAACACGTCTTGGTACGCCATGTAAGGAGTTGGCAACCCCGGAAGGGTTGTTGAAGTTAGAACTGGTACGGGTGGAGATACCCGTCATAAACATTGACTTTGACATTGAGGGCCCCACTGAGTTAATTGAAGTGACCGCCAGTCGAAGTGCGGTGAATGTAACTGAAGCCATGGGAGACCAAGGATGATAGGGTGTACTGACCGCTTTAGGATCAAGAGGTAATCTTCGTCGTGGAGTGTCCCCACGGTCAGTCAGATAGCCACAGTACAGTGAGTTATATAGTCAGGTAAAGGTTCTCCATGGATGGAGGCAATGCACAATGGCACCTCCAACAGTTGAGTAGGTATCTGTAGAAGAGTGACTATTTCTTCAAGAATGAAGTTTCCACCTACCCCAGTATCTACAAGGGCGGTGGTGGCAAAAGAATGTACCTCCCTGAGGAGGGAGACAAGCAACAGCAGTTGAGGGTCAGAAATGTGGTGCCCAAGCTCGAGACCCCCACCAGGCTCAGGCTTTGGAGTTTCCCGGAAGTACCGGACAAGTCTGGAGAACATGGCCAGAACCCCCACAGTAGAGGCAGAGACCAGACTTTCTTCTTTGGATACGTTCTTTGGGAGTAAGGCGACTGTGGTTTATCTGCATGGGTTCTTTTGGAGGTGGAGAATCCACCGGTAATGCCCTTAACTTGGGGCTCGTAGCCTGGGGTAGTCGTAGGGCGGTAGGTCGGAGAGCCTTTACTTCCCAGTACCGTTCCTGGAGGCAGTGGTCTATCCTCCCAACTAGAGAGATCAGTTTTTACAAGGATGTAGGGATCTCTCGGGCAGCCAATTCATCTTTCAAGACTGGAGATAACCCCTCTAGATAGAGTGCCCGCAGGCAGTCTTCCTGCCATCCAACTCAGCTGCCAGGGTCCGAAACTCCAGAGTGTACTCCCAGAGTGAATGTGATCCCTGGCGGAGGTGTAGGAGATGGTGGATAGTAACCGCCTGTCGGCCTGGGTCCTCAAAGGTGTGTCGGAATACTGAGATAAATTGTGGCAGCTGCTGTAGAATGTGGAGCATTCCCAAAGCGCGAAGGCCCATGCCAGGGCCTTCCCCTCCAGACGAGAGAGAATGAGCGTGATCTTTGTCACTTCATCAGGGAAGTGAGTAGGTTGCAGTGAGAACTGCATGAGCATTGATTGATAAAACCTCGACATAGAAGAGGGTCCCCATTGAAACGGGGTGGTACTGGGAGGGCCAGCAATGCCCGAGAGGGTGATGAGACAGCGGACTGGCTGTGGGCGAGAGCCCCTGGGTTGGCCATAGCAGATTCCTCGAGTTGAGACTGCAGTCTTTCGACCGAGGTGGCCAATGTTTCAATGAATTGTTTTTGCTCCCGGACACATGTTGCCTGACCTGGAATGGCCTGCAAGGCAGAGGATGACACCGAGTCCATGGCCTTGGTAACCTGTTGCGCTGGAGGTGGACCCTTGGCCTGGTGCAGGATTGGTACGGCCCTCTGGTCGGACCCAGAAAGCATCTGCCACCAGGAGGCGGAGCACACAAGGAGACAGAGGCTAGTTGGAACTTCGCTAATAGCAATCCGGAGTTTCCGCAGGTTGAGCCCTTGAGTACTCGGACTGCCTGCACTTAGGTCTCCAGGAGAGGTAGCGGAGAGGTGTCCTCTGGGTGAGATAGGCAGCGCCTACTGGTCTAGTCTGATGTAGGCTGCGGGCAGTGTCTGAACAGGCAGGTCTGGTAGTCACAGGAGCAAACAGAGTATCCGAGTGTAGCGCAAGAGTCAAAGTCAGGGTACCAGTCCGAGGGAGGTCAGCCAAAGCAAGGGTCAGTTCCAAGATCAGTCCGTACGTAGTCAAGATGAGCAGAGGCCATTTCCAGGCAGCGGTCAAGTGTATTCAGAAGGCAGGCAGTGGTCTGTTCCAGGCAGCGGTCAAACGTGGTCAAAAGGCAAGCAAGGGTCAGTACCATGAATAAGTCTGAGGAGGTATGACAAGAGGAGGAACAAAAAGCAGGAATCAGGAGAGACGCTGGAACACAGGAGGAACACAGGAATGCAGGAGCACTGGAATAAGACTGGATCAAGGAAGCAGGTAAATGCAGGAACAAGGAACACTAAACTAGTAACACCGAGGTGTCGACCTGATTGCCAAGGCGAGGCTCTGGGGACTGGGCCTCACCTTATATACACAGGTGATGTCATAATTAGGCACTGTGGGCCAGTTTCCCATGCTGGGCCCTTTAAAAAGGTTTCAAAATGGCGCCGATCACCTTTGCCCTCACTTTGTCACAGGGAGCGACCGTCGCTCCCTGTGACAAAGTGAGGGCAAAGGCAATCGGCAAGTGAGGGCAAAGGCGACCGTCGCTCCCTGTGACAAAGTGAGGGTAAAGTCGATCGGCGCCATTTTCAAACCAGTCCAGCAGTACCGGCACCGAGGGTATGATTGAAGGGATGGCTCCCGGACCCCCTGCTAGACCACCAGGTACATGTAAAAGGTTTTTTGGGGGGTCGGGAGGGTGGGAGAAGCAAAGGGGTCATTTGTAAAGGGTCGGGGTGGGTTTTTTTTTTATCGGGCCATCGGCGCCATTTTTATCAGTGGTAGCCAAAATGGTGCCGATGGCCCGAGAGCGGGAGATCGCGCTGGGACCCCCCGCCCACTGGACCACCAGGTAATTTAACATTTTGGGGGGGGTTCGGGAGGGTGGGAGAGCAAAGGGGTCATTTGTAAAGGGTCGGGGTGGGGTTTTTTTTTATCTGCTCAGGCCTCACTAAAAAATTAACGATGTGAATTGGAATCGGAACCGATTCCAATTCACATCTCTAACGATCCGATTTTTTTCTCCCTCCATCCGAACCTGATCGTTAAAACGATCAGGCACATGATTCACATCTCTACCATTAACTGTTATTAATCAAGTTCGCTTAGGTCCGGATTTTAATATCTACGCCCGATTTTATAACATGCATGCATGTTATAATATCCGGGGTTGGCGCGCGCAAGGGGGTGCACACTTGTGCACCTTGCGCGCACCAAGCCTTAGGGGAGCCCCGATGGTTTTCCCTGTTCCTTCCCCTACCTAAACCCCCCCACTAACCTTTATTTAGCAAGTTGCGCCTGCCTCTGGGCCGGCGGCTCAATCCCTTGACCTAGTGGCCCTAGTGAGGCCTCTGGCCTCGCCCCGCCCCTTTTTTCAAGCCCCGGGACATACGTGCATCCCGGGGCGTGCACGCTTCGCCGGGCTTATGCAAAATAGGCTCGGCGCGCGTAACCCCCCTGCGCACCTAAATCCAGTTGGATTTACGTGCGTAGGGCTTTTAAAATTTGCCCCTTAGGGAATAGTCACTGCTATTTCTGGCATGTACTTAATGTTTGAATACTTGCCAAGTACTTGTAACTTGGATTGGCCACTGTTGGAAACAGGACGCTGGGCTTAATGAACTCTCAGTATGACCCAGTATGGCAACTTCTTATGTTCTTATATTTGACCTTATCCCTAAGACAATTCCATCATTGAGCCCCTCTTTCATAGGTATTGAAAGGCAAACACATAGACCAGAGGTAATTTGCAAAAAGATTTACATGTGAAAATGTACTTTATGCATGATGTGGGCTTCTGAAAATTGCTACAATATATGCTGATGAATTGTCAATAGGTTTTACATGTGTACGTGCACTTAGAGATGGTAACTATTAAACTGGCGCATGTGCGCACATTTGTTTCCATACGTCAGCTTGTGCCCAGATATGCAGTCATTTTATAACATACACATACATCTGCATGCATGTTAGAAAATAGACTGGCTGTGCACATATGTGCACCAAATTTTAAGTGGAAGCACATGTGTGTGCAAATCCCGCTTCTACTTCATACATCGGGGAATTTTAAAAGGGGCACGAGCCGACACCATTCCCAGTTTGCCCAGTTAAATGATAGGTCCTCCACCCCCCCCCCCCCCAATGTTTGATAGCCTTCACTTCCCCTAGTTAGCCCAAACGCTTAAAACCCCACAGATCTATGTAGTTTTCTTTCTTTTATAACTTACATGCAGGCCCAGCTTGACTGGGTGTGCATACCGTGTATTTGCATGGGGTCGCACACCCAGGGGGTTGGCGGGTCAACAGTGGCATTCCAAGGGGGGGAAGGGGGCCAATACCCCCAGGCGCAGGGCCATAGGGGGCGCCATGGATCCCAACAATAAGAAGCAAATCGTGCGGCTGCTGGTTGACCTCATCTCACCAGTGACAGAGCAAAGAAGTGAGCTTTTCCTATCCTGTGTGCCAGCCACTGTTCCCACTAAGCTGCGCGTGTGCGTGGCAGTACTCAGCAGGAAGATCATTGGGGTGCCCACCAAAGCCTGAAGAAACCTCCAAATCTCCAGATGCTCTTTCTCCTTCCTGCCTGCGCAGCCCCGGAAGAAAAATGTTGCCATAGCCGCATGAGTAGGAAGGAGGAGGAGCATCGGCCCGCGTGTAGAAATGGAGCAGCGTCTGTGGCAGGGCCGCTGCGGATCTCACCCAATAAGAGGAGGCCTGCCACAAAGTCCAACCTGTTGCGACCCGCGGAGGCCCTGTAGAGGGTGTGGGAGTGAGTTGAGAGACTGTGTGTGGGAGTGAGGGCCTATATGTTCAGAAAGGCAGCATGTGAGAGCCTCTGTGTGTGTGAGAGACAGCATGTGAGAATGAGAGCCTGTGTGTGTGAGAGAGTGAGACAGTATGTGAAAGAGAAAGCATGTGAGAATCAGCGCCATGTGTGTGTGTGTGTGTGTGTATGAGAGAGAGAGAGAGAAAGTATGTGGGTATGAGAGCCTGAGTGTGTGTTTGAGGGAGGCAGGGAAGAAGACAGGTGGAGAAAGAAGAAACATAAACAAAAGAGACCTTGTAAAAGGAATTGACAAAAGACCAAGAAAGAGAATGTGGGAAAAAAAGCCTGTGACCAACCAATTAGAAAACTAAGATCAGACAGCAAAGGTAAAAAAAATTTTTTAAATTTTTAATGATTGGCATATTCCTGAGGGAATTCTGTGCAGAAAAACTTAAAATTCTGCAAAATTCTGCATACTTGTATTGGTCAAAATAACACAATTTACATGACAGTCTATAAGTAATTAATTTTAAATGAATACAGAAAAAGTTATTAATTAAAGATGCAGAATTTTAAATCTTTTGAGCAGAATTTCCCTAGAAATTCACTGTAAGAGTATCCTTCTCTCCCTACTCCCCTGTTAACTTTGCCCTCTCAGGCCCCAACTCCTCCACCTGCCAGTATCTCTCCCCTCCACCTCTAGGCTCAACCCCTTCAACTATCGCCACTCCCAAAGTTTGACCCCGTTCTCAGTACTGCCCCTCACACAGGCTCCCTCTGTCCCTCCCTCTCTCACACACATGCTCCCTCTCTCTAGTGCACATACAGACACCCTCATACAGGCTCATAAGAACATAAGAAATTGCCATGCTGAGTCAGACCAAGGGTCCATCAAGCCCAGCATCCTGTTTCCAACAGAGGCCAAAACCAGGCCACAAGAACCTGGCAATTACCCAAACACTAAGAAGATCCCATGCTACTGATGCAATTAATTGCAGTGGCTATTAGAACATAAGAACATAAGAAAATGCCATACTGGGTCAGACCAAGGGTCCATCAAGCCCAGCATCCTGTTTCCAACAGTGGCCAATCCAGGCCATAAGAACCTGGCAAGTACCCAAAAACTAAGTCTATTCCATGTAACCATTGCTAATGGCAGTGGCTATTCTCTAAGTGAACTTAATAGTAGGTAAAGGACTTCTCCTCCAAGAACCTATCCAATCCTTTTATAAACACAGCTATATTAACTGCACTAACCACATCCTCCGGCAACAAATTCCAGAGTTTAATTGTGCGTTGAGTAAAAAAGAACTTTCTCCGATTAGTTTTAAATGTGCCCCATGCTAACTTCATGGAGTGCCCCCTAGTCTTTCTACTATCCGAAAAAGTAAATAACCGATTCACATCTACCCGTTCTAGACCTCTCATGATTTTAAACACCTCTAGTAAACACCTCAAGTAAACTTGATTAATAGCCGTTAATGGACTTCTCCTCCAAGTTCACCTTATTATACTGGCCTCTGTGTTCGGTGCAGTTTAAGAACAACCGATCCAGTTTCTTGTGCTCCCAATTCATGCTCTGTATTTAACAGCATGGCATGATGTTATCAGCTCTGGCTGGCAGTTCGACTGGCATGCAGAGCTCAACTCCCCCCCAGTATTAAATGTTATACTCCCAGTTAGATCTTTCACATACAGTCTCCATACGCACAGAAACCCAGACTTTCATTTCCAAGAGGTAAACAGGACAGCATATTCCCTGTGCTTATAGTTGGCTCTTTAACAGAGACCCAGCTGGGATGTCATGTATGTTTGTGCATGTTCCGAGCTCTACAGACAGCTGCCATTCAACAGCTTCCACTTTTCTGCAGCTCCCTAGCTCTCCTGAAAAACCACACTCTGCAGGCGCATCCCCAGTACACTCTGGCTAGGCCATTATTGTGAGGTATGCCTGCCACATACTAACATGGCCGCCAACAGAGGGGGAGGGGAGGGGGGCTATACTTACAATAAAGCGACTTTGCACTCTCCCTCACTCTCTCGCACTTACACATCCCCTCAAACAGAGCCCCTTTCTCTTGCATACACACCCACACAAGCTCCCTTTCTCTCTCATGCATACACCTTATTTACCTATGTCTCTCGCACACCCCTTCACACAGACTTTCTTTCACACATACACAATCCCTTCGCAAAGGCTAGCACCCTCACACACGATCCCTTTTTCATACACACCAGCTCCCAACCTCTCACACCGATACACACTCCTTCACAATCTCCTCATATATTCTCCCTCTCTCTGACACCCACACTCAAGTACCCCCCTCTGCTCTCTCTTTCACAACCCCCTGGTCTCGCACCTCCCCTGCTCTCTCTCACACCATCCTGCTCACCCACTGCTCTCTCTCTCTCACCCCTCCACCTGCGCTGTCTCTATCTCACACACCCTCCCCCTCCCCTTCCTCTCTCACATACACCCTCTCACCCACACACCTTCACTCTCACTGGGTCCTTCATCTTCGCTGTGAGCGGATCGTGTCCCACGGCACACCGGGGCTTTCATCTTCACTGTGAATGGCACGGTCTCCATTTGCTGCCTGCTGGGGCCTTCATCTTCACTGCAAACGGCACGCTGGGGCCTTCGCCATGAATGGGCCATTTTCTGCACAGAATTTGTCAATTCTGCACTCCGCAGAATTCTCCCTGGACTAGAATGTGCAAGAATAGCACTTTCTCTATGCTGATCTCGTGATGCACAAGATCAGCATGGAGTTGCTGGCAGCCCGCAAATTTTTAATACTGCAGGGCCTGCACAAAGGAGACAGCAGAAAGGACTTCAGTGCCAGTAGCAGAATGAATTGGTGCCTGCCTGGAGGTCTGTGTGTGTGTGTGTGAGAATGACCCCGACTTCTTCGTGCAGCCCCTAATGAATGCACATGTCGAGCTTTTGAAATTCAACACTAAGTGCATAAATAGGCTTATGAAATTTAAATTTTAAATTTTAACTATGTTTGCCCTGTTTACAATGTATGTTCTTAGTTCTATGTATCGCCGTTCAGGCAGTTTCCTGTTCCTTGTAAACCGGTTTGATTTGTATTTAAAGCAGGAAGATCGGTATATAAAAATCAAAAATAAATAAATAAATAAATGAAAATTGCTAAGATAGTATGTTACATTTACATGTGTAATTCCTTTGTCAATTTCCTCCATAAGGAAGAATTACATGTGGTATTCTACATGCAAGTAAAGAGAAATCCCAAAACGTCTGCAGAAGAGGTTTCAATCACCTGGTTCTGCTTTCATTCAGTAGGGTTAGGCATAGACAGAACACAAAACTTGAGGTGAGCTAAGACTTTGTCCATATGACACATCCTAACAAACACTAGAATAGCAACATCAAACAAGATACGATCTGAGTTATTCTTTAACATAAGAAGTTGCAATACTGGATCAGACCGAAGGTCCATCAAGCTCAGCATCTTGTTTCCAATAGTGGCCAAGTCACAAGTACCTGGCAAGTACCCAAACATTAAATAGATCCCATGTTACTAATGCCAGTAATAGCAGTGGCTATTGATTAATAGCAGTTTATGGATTTCTCCTCCAGGAACTTATCCAAATCTTTTATAAACCCAGCTACACTAACTGCTAACTTCTGGCACATCCTCTAGCAAAGAATTCCAGAGCTTAATTGTGTTGTGAAAAATATTTTTTTCCTATTTGTTTTAAACGTGCTATTTGGTAACTTCATGGAGTGTTCCCTAGTATTATCTGAAAAAGTAAATAACCAATTCACATTTACCTATTGAAGTCCTTTCATTTTTGATAGATGTCTGTCATATCCCTCCTCAACCATCTTTTCTCCAAGATGAACAGCCCTAAGCTTTTTAGCCTTTCCCCCACTTTATCATATTGGTTGCTCTTCTCCAATGCAACTATATCCTTTTCAGATGCAGTCACCAGAATTCCACATAGTATTCAAGCTGCGGTCTCACCATGGAACAAAACAGAAGCAGTGTGATATTCTCTGTTTTATTCACCATTCCCTTCCTAATAATTCCACAGCAGCACACTGAGCTGATTTTAATGTGTTATCCACTATGATGCCTAGAACCTTTTCCTGGGTGGTAACTCCTAATATGGAACTTAACATCGTGTAACTACAGCAAGGGTTATTTTTCCCTATATACATCACCTTGCACTTATCCACATTAAATTTCATCTGCCATTTGGATGCCCAATCTTCCAGTCTCGCAAGGTCCTCCTGCAATGTATCACAGTCTGCTTGTGATTTAACTACTCTGAATAATTTTGTATCATCTGCAAATTTGATTATCTCACTCGTCGCATTCCTTTCCAGATCATTTATAAATATATTGAAAAGCACCGGTCCAACTATAAATCTCTGAGGCACTCCACTGTTTACCTTTCTCCCTGTGAAAATGGACCATTTAATTCCCCGCAGAACAGAACTATAGTATCGGTGACCGGGAGCTGCTTGCTGTCAAGCTTGACTTAGAAGAGTGGCACCCTTGGCTAGAGGGCACTCAGCACAAGTTTACAATTTTCACTGATCATAAAAACTTAGAACACTTGAGTCATGCCCAGCACCTCAATGTTCGCCAGGCCCGCTGGGCATTGTTCTTTTCCAGATTCAACTTTAAACTCCGGTATCACCCTGTCTCGCTCTTTTGAACCCGAGGATATTCCTGAAGAGCCTAGCCTCATCATTGATCCCGCATGTATCTGTTTACCAGTGACCATTCCAGTACCAGCCATAAAAAATGTTGTACCTTGCTGGCTGCGGGAAAGAGTTCTCTATTGGGCACACGATTCCAAGTTTGCCGGCCATCCAGGACGAGCATGAACCCTTGCACTTCTTCTGGTGGCCCACCATGGTCTCCGATACCAAAGCCTACGTCGATTCCTGCAACACGTGTGCCCAGCAGAAGCCCCCAGTTCGTCGACCCTGGGGCCTTCTCCAACCTCTTCCTGCTCCATAGGAACCATGGATGCACCTCTCCACAGATTTCGTTGTGGATTTGCCTCTGTCAAAAGGAAACATAGTCATCTGGGTCATCAGGTTCTCTAAAATGGCCCATTTTGTTTCACTACCTGGCCTACCTTCAGCTCCAGAACTTTCACGTCTCTTCTTTCTCCACGTGTTTCGTCTGCATGGTCTACCCAAAGACATAGCTTCGGAAAGAGGTCCCTAATTTGTCACCCATTACTGGCATGCCCTGTGCAGCAAGTTCGGCATTAATATCAGCCTCACCACAGCTTACCACCCACAGGCCAATAGTCAAGCCAAACGCAGGAATCGCTCCTTGAAAGCCTTCCTATGAGCCTACATCAACGATCAGCAGGACAATTGGGCAGAACTTCTCCCATGGGCGAAGTTTTCCCACAACTCCCACATCACTGCTGCTACTGGGGTATCGCCATTCTCTATTGTGTATGGCAGGCAGCCATGACCTCCATTATCAATCCCACTGACTGTGCCCTCGCCAGCCGCTCAGACCACTGCTGATGCCCTCAAAGCCAGTTGGAATCAGACTAACCTTCATCTGTGTCAGGCAGTGGCTCAGGCTAAGAAGTCCACAGACGTCCATTGTCGCCCAGCTCCTGAGTTTCTACCTGAGCAGAAGGTCTGGCCGAGTATGCGATACATTTGCCTCAAGGTACCTTACCAAAGATTTGCACCAAGATATATTAGACCTTTTCCAGTCACCTGTTGTATCAGACCTGTAACTTATCAATTCCGGTTGCCTCTGACCCTCAGCATTCGTAACACTTTTCATGTGTCCTTGTTGAAACCAGTGATTCTCTCCTGGCCTTCCCGTAAGGCACCTGAACCATCGTATCTGGTCACTGAGTCCGATACCACCTACAAGGTCTTGAGAAGTCCTAGACGTCCGCCACAAGGGCCATCGGTGGGAGTACCTCCTCTCCTGGGAGGGATACAGCCCAGAAGAAAACTCTTGGGAGCCAGCACACAACATTCTGGATAAAAACCTCCTACAGTTTCATCGTGCCCTTCAGGGCAAACCCAGACCTCCAAGAGGGGGGTGTAAGGGGGGTACTGTTGTGTGTGCCGGCTGCGGCAGGCCCTCTTACCCCTGTTTGCCTGCTCCAGTGCCTGGCTCTGCTGCTCTCATGGCCGGTGACTGCTACCTCCGACCCCAGGCCGCTCCTCGTGCTCCCAACTCCGCAGCGGACACCCTTGCTCCACGGGGAAATGCTGCCATCATGCGCCGTGCCCCTCCCTAGGCACGCGCACATCAGCTGTTCTTTTAAAGAGGCCGCAGTGGGAACCTCATCCACGGCCCCGGATGATGACGTCACTGGGTCCCGGTATGTAAGGCCGGGCCCAGCCAATGTTTCCTTGCCTTGGCAACAGGTCTCCATGCTAGTCGTGTCCTGAGTTGCTTGTTCCTGGTTCCTGTCTCATCTGTGTTCCTGTTCCTGACTTTAGTACCCGTTCCTGTTCCTGTGTTCGTCTCTACCTTGCTTGTTCCATTGACTGACCTCCTGGCTTTGACCACTGCTTCATCTGACTACAATACTGCTTGTCTCCTGGTATTGACCTCTGCATCGCCTGACTACGCTACTGCTTGTCTCCTGGTATTGACATCTGCATCACCTCACTATGCTACTGGGCTGGGGTGGGTTTTTTGTTTATCGGCTTGGGCACAGCCGATAAACAAAACCGCGATCGGGCCGGACGAAAAAAAAACCACGATGTGAATCGGAACCGGAATCCGAACCGATTCCGGTTCCGATTCACATCTCTGCTAAAGAACTGGATCAAGGAAGAGCACTTGATGTGATCACCTTGGATTTCAGCAAAGTTTTTGTAACGGTCCCACATAGGAGGCTTATGAATAAAATGAGAAGCTTAGGAGCAAGTGCCAAAGTGGTGGCCTGAATTACAAACTGGTTGACATATAGAAGGCAACATGTGATGGGAAAAGGAACCCACCCTAAAAGAGAATGGTATTAAGCGGAGTGCCACAAGGTGTTAGGACTGTTCTGTTCAATATCTTTGTGAGCAACAATGCGGAAGGGATGGAAGGTAAAGTTTGTCTATTTGTGGATGATGCTAAGATCTGCAGCAGAGTGGACACACTGGAAGGAGTAGAGAGAATGAGTTGTGATTTAAGGAAGAGTGAACAGTGGTTAAAGATATGGCGGCTGCAATTCAATGCCAAGAAGTGCAGAGTCATGCATCTGGGGTGCAGTAATCCAAAAGAGCTGTATGTGATGGGGGGCGAAGGGCTATTGTGCACTGAGCAAGAGAGGGACCTTGGGGTGATAGTGTCTAGCAATCTGAAGACAGTGAAGCAAAGTGACAAGGCATTAGCTAAAGCCAGAAGAATGATGGGCTGCAGTGAGAGAGGAATAACCAGTAAGAAAAAGGAGGTGATAATCCCCTTGAACAGGTCCTTGGTGAGGCCTCACCTGGAGTATTGTTTTCAGTTCTGGAAACTGTATCCCAAAAGGAACAGAGACAGAATGGAGGTTGTCCAGAGAAGGGTGACCAAAGTGGTGGGGGGTATCCATCAAACGACTTATGAGGAGAGGTTGAAGGACCTAAATAAGTATACCCTGGAGGAGAGGAGGTGCAGGGGAGATATGACACAGACCTTCAGATACCTGAAAGGTTTTAATGATGCACATTCAACAACAAACCTTTTCTATTGGAAAGAAATCAGTAGAACTAGGGGTCACAAAATGAAACTCCAGGGAGGATAACTCAGAACCAACATCAGGAAATATTTCTTCACGGAGAGGGTGGTGGATGCCTGGAATGCCCTTCTGGAGGAAGTGGTGAAGACAAAAACAGTGAAATATTTCAAAGGGGCATGGGATAAACACTGTGGATCCCTAAAAGCTAGAGGATGGAAATGAAGAAAAAAGTGCATGGGGGTAACTTGCTGGTATGGCAGTTACTACCCTTAACCAATAAGCCTTCATACTGTTGATGCAACTTCATCATTGCTCTCTGCTTCCATGGCAGGAGGAATAAAGGAAAAGGGGAATTAGATTCAGACCGCAACCAACAAGGACAATGAATTTTTACGGTCTGGGAAAACAAATAAGCAGGGGGGTAACTTGCTGATGTGGCTGTTACTACCCTTAACCAAATAAGCCTGATACTTTTGATGCAACTCCAACATTGAACTGTATTTGATGGGGGGTGAAGGGCTGATGTGCACGGAGCAGGAGAGAGACCTTGGGGTGATAGTGTCTAACGATCTGAAGTTGGCAAAACAATGTGACAAGGCAATAGCTAAAGCCAGAAGAATGTTGGGCTGCATAGAGAGAGGAATATCCAGTAAGAGAAAGGAAGTGATGATCCCCTTGTACAGGGCCTTGGTGAGGCCTCACCTGGAGTACTGTGTTCAGTTCTGGAGACCATATCTCCAAAGGGACAGAGACAGGATGGAAGCGGTCTAGAGAAGGGCGACCAAAAAGGTGGATGGTCTACATAAACTAACTTGAGGAGAGGTAAAACAACCTAAATATGTACACCCTGGAGGAGAGGAGGAGCAAGGGTGATATGATACAGAGTTTCAGATACTTGAAAGGTTTTAATGATCCACGGTCAACAACAAACCTTTTACATTGGAAAAAAATCAGTAGAACTAGGGGCCATGATTTGAAGTTCCAGGGAGGAAGACTCAGAACCAATGTCAGGAAGTATTTCTTTACAGAAAGGGTGATGGAAGCCTGGAATGCCCTTCCGGAGGAAGTGGTGAAGACTAAAATTGTGAAGGATTTCAAAGGGGCATGGGATAAACACAGTGGATCCATAAAGGCTAGAGGATGGGATTGAAGAGTAGAGCCATGGTGGCTTTCTGGAATAGTGGCTACTACCTGGTGATTACTACTCTTACTCAATAAGCCTTCGCACGGTTAATACAACCTCCAACATTGCTCTCTGCTTCAACGGGAAGGGGAAATGTGGAAAAGAAGATTTGCATCCAGATAGTAACCAACAAGGACTAAACTTCAAAATCTGGGTAAACAAATAAGCGTGGGGGTAGCTTGCTTATTATGGCGGTTACTACCCTAAACCAATTAAGCCTGATACATTAGTTTGAATGCATATACAGCATTGCTCTCTGCTTCTACGGCAGGGGGAAATGTCAAAGAGATTTTGCATTCAGACAACAACCAACAAGGACTGAACTTCACAATCTGGGTAAACAAATAAGCAATGGGGTAGCTTGCTTGTTACGGTGGTTACTACCCTAAACCAATTAAGCCTGATACATCACTTTCAATACATATACAGCGCTGCTCTCGGCTTCAACAGCAGGGGGAAATTGTTGCATTCGTGCCTCTTCTCGCCCCTCACTTCACCCTCTCTACCTGGGATGCGACTCCCTTCGGCTCTGACGGACATATGCGGCCACAGCTTCTCTCCGCCTCTTGGTCCCGGTTCCCCCGGGCTGGCCTGACCCTACGGAGCCGCCGTGTTCCCAATGACGTAAGGGCATGCGCGTGCGCATGCTCCAGACTTTGTACCAGCAAGGGCGCAAACCTCGGGGGCATCCCCCCGTAGTGATGTCATCCATGTTGGGAATTATTAGAAAGAGAATGGTGAATAAAACGGAAAATGTCATAATGCCTCTGTATCGCTCCATAGTGAGATCACAACTTGAATACTGTGTATAATTCTGGTCGCCGCATCTCAAAAAATATATAATTGCGATGGAGAAGGTACAGAGAAGGGCTACCAAAATGATAAGGGGAATGGAACAGCTCCCCTATGAGGAAAGACTAAAGAGGTTAGGACTTTTCAGCTTGGAGAAGAGATGGCTGAGATGTTTAAAATTATGAGAGGTCTAGAACGGGTAGATATGAATCGGTTATTTACTCTTTCGGATAGTAGAAAGACTAGGGGGCACTCCATGAAGTTAGCATGGGGCACATTTAAAACTAATCGGAGAAAGTTCTTTTTTACTCAATGCACAATTAAACTCTGGAATTTGTTGCCAGAGGATGTGGTTAGTGCAGTTAGTATAGCTGTGTTTAAAAAAGGATTGTATAAGTTCTTGGAGAAGTAGTCCATTACCTGCTATTAAGTTCACTTAGAGAATATCCACTGCCATTGGCAATGGTAACATGGAATAGACTTAGTTTTTGGGTACTTGCCAGGTTCTTATGGCCTGGAATGGCCACTGTTGGAAACAGGATGCTGGGCTTGATGGACCCTTGGTCTGACCCAGTATGGCATTTTCTTATGTTCTTATTTGTTCTTTAAAAGGTCTTTGTTTGCTAACCTGTGAGTTATCAAGGAACTCCAATGAGACTTGCTTTGGCAGTCCACAATACTTGCACCAATGATCCAGTTAGCCGGGGAACCCGTCCCCACTGCTTGGCCTTTTCAAACTTACCAGGAGTACCCGCTCCATGGGGGCTATGCTCTCTTTTCTTGATTTCAGATTGCCAGAACACTCGGAAGACTCCTCATTGCCTGGAGGCGATCGCGGACGTGAACACAGTGAGTTCTATTACATAGGAATCGGTACTCGCTCCACGAGGGCCTACATTCCTATTTGCTCTGAAGACTCCCATCCTAGACGTTATCGTAGGTACAGAGATCAAGAGTTACATTGGCAAGACTACAGATAGGAACCGGTATTCGCTCCATGAGGGCCCATGTTCCTAGAATCTTATACAGCTATTGTGAGTTCTTATTACAGACTGTGGGAACCAATGCTCGCTTACGGCTCCTGTTCCTGCATGTACTGAAGACTCTCTATGGCATAGAGAGATTGATACTCCGTAGCTGGGAGCATGATAGATTGCTATCTCCGTGGCGAAGTACTATATACCTTATTGCCAACTCCTCTCCCTTGGAGAGTTGATCCATAACAGATTACTACTCCTTAGCAGATTGGTAACAGCTTGCTACTTCCTTCCTTACAGGAGTATCTTCAACAGTTCACTAATAGATCTACAGATAGCTAACTCCTCCCCTCTGGAGGAGCAGGTCATGTCATATCGCTACTCCTTCCCCTTTCAGGAGAACAGCAGAACAGCTTGCTAACCCCGTGTTCCTGGCGGGGTAAGCACAACAGAAATTTGCAGTCTGGATAAACAAGCATCAGGGTAACTTGCTTGATGCGGCAGTTACTACCCTTAACCATTTAGCCTTATGCCCACCTTTGATGCAACTCCAACATTACTCTCTGCATCAATGACAGGAGATGGCAGGAAATTTGAATCAAACAGTTACCAACAAGCGCCCTGAACCTGGTGGTTGATGAAACAGATAAGGATGGGAAAATAAGTATGGAAGCTTGCTGGGCAGACTAGATGGGCCGATTGGTCTTTTTCTGCTGTCATTTCTATGTTTCTATGCTTCAACAGCAAGAGATGATGAGGAATAGGACTCAGACAGCAACCATAAAGGGCCCTGACTTTGACAGCCTGGGAAATTGCTAAGTAAGGGGGTGACTTGTGTAGTGCGGCAGATACTTCCATAAGCTTGCTGGGCAGACTGGATGGACTGTTTGGTCCTTTTCTACTGTCATTTCTATGCTTCTATGATTATTGAAAACTTGATATAACTCACTTTGAACTCTATTGTTGGAAAAGCACGTCACAAATTGATGATGTGTATTGAGATTTAAACTAGACAGGTTTACTCAAGAACCATCACAGAAAATCCTTTGAGAAGTCATTCAATAAACTTCCAGCAATCACAGTGTAAACATGTTTGTGTTTAGAACTTATAGCACTGTATGGGACTGAGCAGAACTTTGCCCCCATAATGGATTGTTAATTGTATTTCACTTGCCTCTCACTATGATCTGTATTCCCAGTGATGGCCTCTGATTCTGTTAACAGCACAGTACAGTCATCTTCTTAGGCTCTTTGACAGCATTAAAATCAAAGGTTAAACTAGAGCAGTGATATCTGTCTTCTTTCACTCCATCCCTTGTTCTATCAAGATGAGAATGGATGTTGCTATTTCCCCTGCTGGAATGCATCTATACACTAGGACATCTCTTTGATTGACTCAGGCAGAATCTGAGCTGCAGATTCTACAAAGGGATTCATATATGCTATAGGCAGGGATGGTGTAATAATTAGGTAAAAATAAATACAATTCATAAAGATGTGAAATTTAAAATTACCATGACAGAAAGGACTTGTTTTAGTTTGGTTTAGTAAATTTAATGGATTACTTTTCTTTATACAATCAAAACAATGTACAGTTTAAAACATTAAATAACCAAATAAAATTCAATTAAATGAAGTGATTATTCAAATTAAAAAAATCAAAACATCCAAGTAATGAACATTTAAGACATAAATATAAAATATTTATAAAATAATGTGAGTAGGTAAATTACAAAGTAGTAACATGCAACAGAAAAGAACTGCTATTCATTCTACTGTTTGATGCTTAACAAAATTGGACCACATAAAGATCTTTAGTACAATTATGTAGTCGACAGACATGACCAGACACAGTGTCACACTGCTCCTTCTGAAGATAATAGTCACCTTAATGAGATTGACCACACTCAATAAAGTCATATTAAAACTCAGGATTGGACAGCTGTTTATGTTAATGAAATATAGACCGGTGAATAATGGATATGCATACTGTTGTGAGTATTTAATCTTAAACTGTTCTATTAACAAGCATAAAATGAACCTGAAAAACTCAGTAAGCAAGTAAATGCGTAATTGTATCTGTACTTGGCACATTTAATGAGAGCACATATTCTTCTTTAATTATCTCTACTGATCAATTAAAACTTGTAACAATATTCAAAGGCCAACCAATTCTGATTATTTAACAATTATATGTGAACAAACTGAGATTCTCACTAGATTACCTTTACATTGTTTTTTCTAATGATACAGTATTTAAGGCAAATATTTTGTTGGCTAACAATACAACTGACAATGATATTCTGTAAGAAAAATGTGAAATTATTTTAAGCTCTTTTAATTGCTTGTACAACTCAGCAGAAGTTCCGTTCTTTGATTGTTCTCACTTGTTTACATTTAAAGTGCTCATCAAACTGATGGACCATGTAGCTCTGGAGTACAAAATTCTATTATTTTGTTAGTGCTTCCAGTTGGGAAAGCACAGCTCAGATGTTGTATTTTACATTTATAGGGACTCACTGCTCAAACTGTGGCTGACAACATTTTTTTTATAGCTCTTCAAGGGTGGGAAGGAGAGAATGTATAAATATATTAGAAAAGATAATTTTTTCACATTTATTAACTTTCAAAAGAAAAAAAATTGCATAATATATGGATTCAAGACAATGTTCTTTCATTACCACTTTGGCAGCTGACATTGTATTATGAAACCAAGATGGTACCAGGTCAGATACAGCATAAGCAGCAGTGGTAAAATCCTTCCTCCTACCACAACACATACACAGATTGCTCCATCACAGAGCAGGCAGCAGCAGTGCAACTCACCTGACACTGACATAAGGACTCCTTGGAGCAGGATTATTTAGCAGCTACCTTGAATGGTGGAGAGGGTAGCTACAGCCACTTGGAGGGGAGGGGAGGGCACGATCATTGTTCACACTAGCTCAAATCTTGACATTTCCCTAAGATTTCCAACTAAAAAGTCAGTTGTGCTAGAAAGCTTGTGTCACAGTCACCTATTCACTGACTGCTGACCTCCTATTTGCCAGCAAATAGTTTCCAGATGCTAAAATGTTTCAGTCATTACTAACCCTGATAGTATTCCACATTTTATTGCTATAATTCTATTAGTTAATTAATACAGATTAGCATTTTTATGAAATTTGTTTATTTATAAATTTTTCTATACTGTCATAGCACAGGCCGTCATAACGGTTCACAAACATAAGAAAATAAAAATTGATCTGTAAAACAATATAAAAATACAATAATAACAATAGTAATAAATTAGATAATAAAACACTGTAATAAAGAGAGAAAAAAGGTATAAAATTATTAACAACCAGCCTTCATATTTCTACTGGTAAAAGTAAGATAGAATAATAAAAATGAAAACACTAACAATTCCAGAAATAGTTATAAAAAACTATCATAAAACTATAAATCTGTGTTAGTTCTTGTTTAGTTCTAAGTGTGGTGTCCTCTCTTCAAGCACTACAAAAGGCAATGTCTGTAATCTACACACGCACTGATACAGGTACTCTTTGTAACCATTTTTCAATTCCTTTCCATTTTTTGTTTTATTGAATTATGAGATATGCGTGATAAACACCTCTATGTTGCATATGATTACAGATGTTTGGAGTTTCTTATAAAACAGCTATAAATCACAGAGGAAACAGTTTTGCCACTGAGAATCAGATGATCCCTGAATAAAGTTATCTCTTCTCTGCTGATGCTACAATGATATATTAATATATCTAGGAATAAAATGTTATGAATAGTGTTAAAACAGCAGTTAGATTTTTTACAAGAAAAACTGGACTGTTCTTGACCCCTTCCTGCCTGTCTTCCTCTTGGTCCCAACTACTATTTTCTTTTTGTTCTATTACATTTCTATTATTTTTATACTCAATACTTTCAGGTGCTATCCATGCTAAGTGTGACTAAGGCCAAGCAACTGAAGAGTGGATTTGAAGAATTTTAAAAACCAGAGGCAGGGAATTTTTAAGAAGACTTTCTAAAACATGAACAGTCTAATTGCAGCATGGGAACTCTTTCAGACAGGAGAGAGGCTGCTGGGTCCGCATCCATAGAGAAAGCTTCTACTACAAGGCCTTTTTGGTAGGAACTACTAAAATGCACCCTCCAATTTTGCATGAATAATATATCCCAACACAGGGTGACTGTTCCCAAAACTGGTCGCTTTACTTTAAAGAATGATTAGAAAAAGAATTTCAGAGGCAAGATGGCGGCATAGCAGGAGGCAGGAATGCTCGAGCTCCACGCTGAAAGTTGTTTTTTCCTGAAATTTAATATGCCTGCTAAAAGAAAGGGTAAGGTGAGGATTTATCCTACTGAATCCTTACCACCCATGACTCAGCTGGAAATAGACCGGTTCCTGTCTGCTTCAGTTAATCGAGGAACCGAAGAATCTGCTGAGAGCCCATGTGGAAGAGAGCATGGAGCTCTCCTGGAGGAGGTGTCCTTGAGCCCTGAACAACGTGAACCCCCAGCACAGCGTGATGCCGACGCCGAACTGAGCCCGGCGCAGACCGATGACGCGGCGAAAGCGTCGGGTGCAGGAAGGGGGAGAAGTTTCGGCTGAGGAGCGCGCTGCAACCTCCCAAAATGCCGTGGAAAGAGAGGAGCCCGGCGGGAGAGGAGGTGAGACTGGGCTGCAGATAACCGGAGTGGTGGAGGGAGAGAGTTTGTCTGCGGGGGATCGAGCCCAGATTACAGCAGAAACTGGAGGTAAGCCTGCGGTTAGTTTCTTAAAACCGCAGTCTATAACATTGGAAAGTCTCTGGGAGGTTATGGTGGGACTTGGAACCTCCATGAATAGATTAGAAAAAAAAATGGACTCTGTTGCTCAAAATTCCCAAGTGAAAGCAGAAGAAGTTAAAGAACAGATCACACAGATGTCTACTAGAATTGGCGTGACAGAAGATAAGATAAAAACGATTCAAGAAATAAATGGGACAATTATAAGAGAACAAATATCTTGCATTAGGAGATTGGAAGCTATGGAAAATAGCGCAAAACATCTAAATATTAGGATTTTAAATTTTCCTAAGATAGCGGGAGAAATCCCATTTACTACTCTAAAAAGATTTCTAAACGAGGTTCTCTCTTTTTCATCTGATCAATTACCGTCAATAAATTCTTGTTACTTTATTAATAGGAGAACCTTGGCTGTAGAAATTAACCAGGTAAATATTCCCGCTAATTTGACTAGCTTCCTTGAGAATTCAAGTTTGGATATTATAGAGAGGGGTACTCTCTTAGCATCTTTTATTTATAAGCAAGATGTTAATTTAATCATGAAATCTTATTTTAGGAAGTTTCCCTTGAATTTCTATGGTCAGCCAGTGAAATTGTTTCCAGATGTGGCTCAGGCCACTCAAATTAGGAGAAGAGAATTTCTTTCTTTTAGACAGAAAGCTATTGATTTGGGTTTTTCTTATGTTTTACGTTACCCATGTAAATGTATTCTAAAAAAAGGCAACAAAGTTTATATTTTCTTTCAGTTTGAACAGTTTAAGAAATTTGTGGAAGCCAGGTCACCAACTACTTCCTCCCCAATTCCGACCAATGTGTAATGGGTAAATAAATGTAGTAGCTGGAGTAATATGCTATGTTAATGCCCTTTAAAATTAATAATTGTTGTTTTTTCCTAAAATTCTCTTCTGAGTTTACATTCGCCTCTCCCTTCAAGTTTATCTTAAATGGTAACTATTGAAAATTTTGTAAAAACTAATTCTAGTCTATGCTGTATGGATAATGGCTGATTATGATTGTTGTTGAAATGTTTATGAAATAACAGCATATGTTATAGATATGATTTATGTCCTGTTATATAATGAGAAATTTGAATAAATAAAGAATTTAAAAAAAAGAAAAAAAAAAAAAAGAATTTCACAGAAGAAAAAACTTTTTACTACTAGATAGATGAACTTTCTCCCAGTTCATTTCTGCTGTTGCTCAACAGTACCAGAATAACCATGGTCAATATCTACTGGAGTCCCTGACAGATATTCAAACTCAAAATAATGATACAAAAATCTTTTTAGTACTGAGCGCTTTCCACTTCACTCCAGTTCCTCTATTAAAAAATAAAAATCTGGATAATGAGTATTACCTGGCCATCCAACACAATGTTACTATTGGAAGCTCCAATTTATTTGATTTATCTTCTCCTTTTTGGCACTTCAAAGCAGATTACATTCAGGTACTAGAGATGTGAATCGGAACCGGAATCGGTTCTGATTCCGGTTCCGATTCACATCGTGGGTTTTTTTTTTGTCCGGCCCGATCGGGTTTTTTTTTTATCGGCTGCGCCCGAGCCGATAAACAAAAAACCCACCCCGACCCTTTAAAACTAATCCCTTAGCTTCCCCGACCCTCCCAAAACTTTTTACAGGTACCTGGTGGTCCAGTGGGGGTGCGGGAGCGATCTCCCGCTCTCAGGCCGTCGGCTGCCACTAATAAAAATGGCGCCAATGGCCTTTGCCCTTACCATGTGACAGGGTATCCGTGCCATTGGCCGGCCCCTGTCACTGGATGGCCCACGCCATTTTTAAAGATGGCGTGGGCTATTCGTACTTCTCACTCTGAATGTCAAAGTGGCCCCTAATACTGAAAACACTATTTGCAAAAAGATGGCAAAGTGTGATATAACCATATCACACAGCTTAATGAAAAAGGTGTAGTTATTTCTGGTGTTAAAACTGTGCAATATGGCTTTGCAATTTGTGAAGCCAGCCCACTTGGACAGAAATCCCACCCCAAACCCCTCCCCCTTTTCTAAATTAGCATCACACCATGCATTACGGTGCTTTTCACATATGAAAACACCTTAACGCATGTGAAAAGCCCATAATGCTGCTTGGAAAATAACCCCCTAACCTTGTAAATAAGGTAATGGAGAGTAAAGTGATTTGCCTATGGACACAAGAAATGGCAGTGGGATTTAAACCTTGGTTTCACTGGGACCTAGCTTGCTGATTAAACCACTACACTATGACTCCACTGAGCTCCTATCTATCCCTTCCTAATAATATAGAAACATAGAAACATAGAAATGACGGCAGAAGAAGACCAAATGGCCCATCCAGTCTGCCCAGCAAGCCTCACACACTTTTTTCTCTCATACTTATCTGTTTCTCTTAGCTCTTGGTTCTATTTCCTTTCCACCCCCACCATTAATGTAAAAAGCAGTGATGGAGCTGCATCCAAGTGAATATCTAGCTGATAAGTTAGGGGTAGTAGGGGTAGTAACCGCCGCAATAAGCAAGCTACACCCATGCTTATTTGTTCTACTCAGACTATGTTATACAGCCCTTATTGGTTGTTTATCTTCTCCCCTGCCGTTGAAGCAGGGAGCTATGCTGGATATGCTTGAGTACCATCCTAGAGTTGTTAACATCTTAGGTGTCTATTGCTTTGGCTTTGTTTGTTTCCCAAGGTTTGTAAAAGTTCCTAAAAGGCTAGAGGATGGGAATAAATAAAAAAGCTTAACCGGTATGGAGCAGCAGTTACTACTCTTAAGAGAAACATGGGGTAACCTGCACATAGCGGCAGTTACTACCCTTAACAGAAAGCTTGGGGATAACCTGCACAGAGCGGCAGTTACTACCCTTAACAGAAAGCTTGGGGATAACCTGCACAGAGCGGCAGTTACTACCCTTAACAGAAAGCTTGGGGATAACCTGCACAGAGCGGCAGTTACTACCCTTAACAGAAAGCTTGGGGATAACCTGCACAGAGCGGCGGTTACTACCCTTAAGAGAAACATGGGGGTAACCTGCACAGGGCGGCAGTTACTACCCTTTAGAGAAACATGGGTATAACCTGCACAGAGCGGCGGTTACTACCCTTTAGAGAAACATGGGGGTAACCTGCACAGAGCGGTAGTTACTACCCTTTAGAGAAACATGGGGATAACCTGCACAGAGCGGCAGTTGCTACTCTTAAGAGAAACATGGGGGTAACCTGCACAGGGCGGCAGTTACTATCCTTAAGAGAAACATGGGGGTAACCTGCACAGGGCGGCAGTTACTATCCTTAAGAGAAACATGGGGGTAACCTGCACAGAGCGGCAGTTACTACCCTTAAGAGAAACATGGGGGTAACCTGCACAGGGCGGCAGTTACTATCCTTAAGAGAAACATGGGGGTAACCTGCACAGAGCGGCAGTTACTACCCTTTAGAGAAACATGGGGGTAACCTGCACAGAGCGGCAGTTACTATCCTTTAGAGAAACATGGGGGTAACCTGCATGGAGAGGCAGTTACTACCCTTTAGAGAAACATGGGGGTAACCTGCATGGAGAGGCAGTTACTACCCTTTAGAGAAACATGGGGTTAACCTGCACAGAGCGGCAGTTACTATCTTGGGAAGCTTGCTGGGCAGACTAGATGGACCACTTTGGTCTTTTTCTGCCATCATTACTATGTTACTATGCTACTATGTATGGGTCTTCTCTCAGATTTAGAGGAGTGTGAGGGTCTTTCTTACAATTTCTCGCTGGAAAGAGTCTCTCCTCCTCTCTTTACTACATCCTGTTGCTAGGTCTTCTTATGACTCCCTCTGTTGCTTTATAGGCACAAGGTATGTGCACATCAAGCCAAGAGAAGCCGTAGATTATACCACTTTTAGAAGATATGGCTTTAGTTAACTATTATTAAGCTAATGGGGCTATGAGCTTTACATATGAAATTAATTGTAGTGAGGACAATTTTCAAATTCTTTTACACATGTAACTAGCAATTTACCTGCATAAATCTGCTGTCTGAAAAATATGTGTTGTGATATGACGTGCAAACCTTTTAGGGGAAGTGTTCCCAGGGGTCTGCTTTAGGTGGATTTTAAAGTCTGCATGCATTATTATCCATTGATAATTTAACCAAACAGGTATGTGCTTTGGGCTTTGCCAGTGTCACGCTGCCACCTCATCCTGGACATGAGCCATGACTGTTCCATCACCATCTTCTCCCCTGTCAGGCACCTCTTCCGGGTGGAGTATATGCAGGAGGCCGTGAAGAAAAATGCCACTGAGCTTGGTGTATGAGGAAAACATAATTGTCCTTGGAGTTGAGAATAAACAGTAGCTAAACTCCAGGATAACAGAACAGCATGGAAGATCTGTGCCCTTGATGAAAATGTCTGCATGGCGTTTGCAGGCTTCATAGCCAATACCAAGATAGTTATAAGCAGAGCCTGTGTGGAATGGCCGAGTCACAGACTCACAGCGGAAGATCCTGTCACAGTGGAATACATCACATGCAACACTGCCAGCCTTAAGCAGCACTATATACAGAGTAATGGGCGCAGACCCTTTGGGATATCTGTCTTGATCGTAGGGTTTGACTGTGATGGGACTCTCAGGCTGTACTAGATGGATCCCTCTGGCATGCACCATCATGGAAAATTAATGCCATCGGCAGAGGAGCTGAATCAGTGCAAGAATTCCTGGAGAAAAATGAAACTATCAAAACAGATGATCTCTGTATTAAACTCATTATTAAGGGTCTTCTTGGAGATGTACAGTCAGGGAGTTAAGAACATAGAGCCAGTTGTCATGAGACAATGTCAACCATTTAAATGTGGAAGAAGTTGAGAAAGAAAAGGAAAAACAAGAAAAGAAGAAAACAGAAGATGACAGGATAGTTGCACTGTGGTGATTTTAGTAGGTTTTAGATTGGAGGCATTGTTTGATTCCACATAATATGGGCAAACAGGAATCATGGCCCCTCTCTCTTGGCTTCCTTTACAAAATTAGACCCAACCCTGAATAATACAACCAATAACTGAATGGTATGTCAAAAAGGCCACAGCTTTATTAACATAGTAATTCACCAGAGCTACCAAATGCCAAACACAATAACCCCCCCCCCCCCAAAAAAAAAAGGGTACATCCACCTGGCACCAGCAAGATGTTCCTCTCCACAGGCCACCTAGCCTGTAACCACCAGCAGCATTCCGTCGCTCATCTGGACCCCCATCACAGTCCAGCAAGGAGTCCCCTCCATGTGCCTGAACCCAATCACATGCATATACTCAGGATACACAGCTCAAAGTAACTTGCCACCTAACGGATTCCTAGATATTACCCCAAAAATTAACTATAGCTCTGGTAACTCCGCCACAGGGGGCAGAGTACTATTAAAGAAGCTGCCTAGACATCCAACTGCAAGACACACTCCAAGGCCTCCTGAATTACATTATTAAACAAAGCATTGCCAATTGCAGAAAGGAGCATGCCATCTCTACCATATAGACCCACACAAACATCCCAGGACCAAGCATGCATAAGATGCAGTCCATTAAGGGCACCCAACCAGGAACCAATCTGCCTTCTGAGCTTAGCCCTACTGTGACCCCAAATTTTTCAACCCATACAGACAGGCCTTGGAATGATATCTCACCAACACAAAACTGTGCCAAGCAACCAAGAATTCAAAACAGAAAAGTCCTTCCGAGCTGCATCCAAGAGTTAACGGCATGACCAATCACCCAGATCGTTGCTCCCAAGAAGAATTAGCAACACTGCAGGAGGTGGCCACTTGGTCAATAATGACCAAATAAATGACAGCAACTGATCCCAGCGCATATCCAGATGCCCGAGCCATCTCTCACACAACTCCTGAGCCAGACCAAGATGGGGACCATAAGGTCGCTTCAAAGCCCAACGATGGGCCCAGACCACAGTAGAGTGTTCGATAATCCAAACACTCTGTTCACACTGACTTGCACCTGAAAAACAAGAAAATGAATGCTGCAAACAAACCAAATGAAATTTCCACAGTCCCAGTTAAGACTTATCCCTTTGCACATAAGGGTAGATTTTCAAAAAGCTACATGCGTAAAAAAATGGGAGTTATGTGTGTGGCTATGCCTTGCGCGCACATGCACATTTTCAAAGGGGCCCAGCCACGTGCATAATCCCTCTTTGAAGGGGCGGGCCTGGGGGGCGTGTTCTGGGTGGGGAGGGGCGGGTCGGGGGGGTGGGCTGGGGCAGCGCCATTCATCACTCTGCCGGCGCGCACAACTTACTTCAGGTCGGGCCCTGAAGTAAGTTGGAAAACAAGAGAAAAACCCCAAAAAGGTAGGATTTAGGGGTTGGGGAGGAGAGAGGCAGGGGAGGTTAGGGGGTAGGGAAGTTCCCTTCCAGTCCACTCCTTAATTGGAGTGGACTGGTGGGAAGCCTGGGATGCGTCGTCATGTGAAATTAGCATAAGCCTACCCTCTTACACGTGACGCCTGCACATACGCGTGCGGATTACAAAATCCGGTATGCATGTGCGCGCGGCCCAATGATTTTATAACATGTGTGCGCATGTTATAAAATCAGCTTGTCTATGTGTGCATGTGTGTAATTCTTTAAAAATCTACCCCATAGGATGCAAACGCCCCAGACTTCCAGTGACCTATGCGATGGATTACACCGTCAGAAAATCCCAAATCTGCCCCTATACGAAAGGAATGAGTCCCGTACTTACCACCCCCTAGCCCAAGTGCCCCCACCACTTTCTGCAACACCATAGCAAATTGGCACCTGATAAGAGGGGAGCCATCAGCATGTACCAAAAAGGGGTACCCCCAAATGGACGCACAAGCAAGTACACTTGGACATTAGAGACAGAGCAAGTCCGCAACCCTGGAACTGCAGACAAGACAAGATCCCTTCCCCACCTGATCCGTCTTAGACCAGCGTATTTTCAAATGCACCCTGTCACCTTCCAAATAAACAAACATACTCAGCCTGCAAGCCAGAGTGATCACTACATGTTCCATCTTGATCCACCGACTCCCTAAATGCCCCCAAAAAAACCAGCACGAAAGAAGTCCAAAACAAACAAGCTTCAAAAGGGGAAAAACATATGTCAAGAAGACACTCCCACATTTACAGCAATAAATTATGTGTGATGGGCAGCTTACCATTAACAGATGGAGACAAATCCCTCAACTAACCTGCCATCAAGCACTTAACGATGCAACTGTTAGATGGATTACCCCAACCATGAGCCTTGATAAGGAAAGACAAACCCGAAATATAAGCCACCACCGAAGACCTAGTTAAACCCTGCTTCTTAGATGAAGTGACATAATCGGACATCAACTCCTCAGAAACTGGCTCCCAGGGCCAACCATGAGCAAACAAAAATTGTAGCACCTTAGAACACCCACTGGTGTAAGAAGACCACGCCGAAGTTGCCACTGATGCCCTCAACAATTTCCATGCCTAGGGATTCCGTAATGCCAAAGGAAATCGGGAATCATTTCTCCATCTTTCTCCACATTCGGTGCCAGCTTTCAAAACAAATCCCACTTGGAAAAAGAAAGAGAGTCGGCAATTTTATTATCAACCCCAGGGACATGACGAGCTAAAGCCGCCAAGTTCAACTGCAAGCAGCGCAAAACAAACTCACTCAATAAATCAGCCACTAGAACACACTTAGTTGACAATTTATTTATGACCTGTATGAAGGGGCGGCATCACCAGATATAGACCCTTATACCAGCCCCCTGGGATCACACCCCATTCTCTTGGTGCACTGGGGTACCACTAATCAGGATGCACTGGTATCCTGCATTATTCAAGGTTCAAATCCCAACCACTGTGCCATCCCTGCCTAACCCCAGCCTCACACAGGAGGAGCCAAGCCTGGTGCCCACATTATCATGGGCATCCAGAGACCTGGCTCCGCCCGCCCTCCACAATAAACCTGACTTTTTAAAAGGTGGAAAAAAAACAGAAAGAAAACGTAGCCAAACAAAAGCTGGTGCAAAAGCCCACAGGTTCCTTCTACCCATGGCATGTTCTTCCTTTTTGAAAATTCTTGGAAAGTTGACAGGTGAAAAGTAACCACACTGTTCCTCAGCTGACAGTCTGAAAACTGCCCACACATGACTATAAAAAGATGAGATCTAGGAATAAGACCAAAAGAGGAAGCCATATTGCTTGGGCACTGGCAATCAGTAGTTTCAGCAATCTAATGCTCTTACTTTACTGTGTTGATGATCAGTTTTGAGTTTCAGACAAAAGAAAATGATAAAAATCTGCACTCTTGCAATAGTTGATGTGGACATTGAAAGGTCAGGCAGAGGTTGCACAGGGCTTTTTGTATCCGATCCTGTGAAATTTTCTACAAGTGCCTGTGGCATGAAAATCTGCCTTAGCAGAGTGTGGTGCCTTCATCAACCTTTTGTAGGGCAGAGAAGATAACGAGCACATAATGGAAATGGAGTAATTATGCAACGCCATTAACAAAAAGGAAAACTCATGAAACCACTTTTGGCAGGATAGTTTAAGAAGAATTGAGAACATTTTAGTTCCGTTCACAATCTTGACTTGAAGCAAGATGGAAATTCAGGTAGAAGTGAAAGTTTCTAAATGAAATGGAAGATTAAAATCTTAGAGCTAAGTCTACGTTTAAATCTCAATTGCCTCTGCAGAAAGCACTGCAGGATGGAAGAGACTCTCTTGTTAACAGGGGCAGAGCTGACTGGGCAGCAGGGTCTCTCTGTTCAGAATCCATTAATGAGGCTGTATCCAGGCAGCCCCTCTCAAAGGAAACTCTGCACGACCACTAATGCAATTTCTAAAATGACTCCGTTTGTCAAAAGCTTATGCAAGATTTAATTTATTACGGAGATAAAAGAAAATCTGTTATAGGGCAAATCCATTTTTTCTAACTCTAAGGAAGTGAAAGAAGACAACATAATGGCAGCATTTATTGAAACACAGAACAGTGAGCCCATTGTGAAAACTGAATGGATTTTGTTGCCATCACTGAGTTACATAAGAAGTGAGCATTTTTTGAAATGTGCTTCCAGCATCATGTGTATGCTGGCAACTTACAGTATCTTCTGCTTATGTGTGCCTCAGTCTCAAAAAGCACAGAGATCTGCATGTGCCTTGCATCAATTAAAACATGGTAATATAGCTCATTCTTAATGAGGAGGCAGCACAGGTTAAACGAGGAGGGGAGGATCAGATTGGAGGCTCAACTATTCATGTGGTACCTGCAGCTGCGTAGTCTGATGCTCATTCCCGCCTCTGCTCAAATGGGAAAACCATCTTCTGATCTGATTCTGGGCCAGATGTAGGCAGAGGAGCAGAGGTCACTCCCAGAAATCAGACAGCAGCATGGGGAGTCCCAGTTTTTGGGTGCCTTTAGAATCTGGTGCCCTAGACATGAGCCTGTGTTGCCTGTGCCTAAATCTGGTCCTGATGTTATTTGTTTGTTTCTTGCTCTCTCTTTTGAGACACAAAAGGCTTATTTTCTTGATTTTTTTCAGTCAGAATCCTGTTTTGCTCTCATTTTTTTTCACTAGGCGAAATTATTGGCTGAAATCCTGCAAGTTTTCTCTAGCTTTCAACTACCAGAAATAAATAACATATTTCTCTCTTCTAAGGCAGTTTCCCAACCTTTTCAAGTGTAAAGCATACCGACATTAACAAAACTATTGTGTGGCATACCACCCTCCTCGGGCGGCAGTGTGGACATGGAGAAGACTCATATGGTTAAAACAAGAGCTAGAGAGGCACCAAAAGCCCCAGCAAAATTTTAAATTAAAGAAGAGAAGGGACAGAGACACGCATGAACTTGTCTCAATGGGCCAGTTCCCTCAATATACAAGTGCAGGAGAAGGGCATCCAAGACATGATAATGGCAGCTGTGCTCCAAATGTTCAGACTGAGCCACATCCAGTGCTCGCTGCATGCTCTCAGCCTGAGGATCAGGCAGAGGCTGCAAGGACTCCCAAGAGAAAGCTGCCACACGCCAGGGTTCATGCTGTAGTTAGGAAGCAGAGGCATGCGTGGTCACACGTGTTCTCAGAAAGGGGCCCTACATGCTGTGAGGTGCTAAGAGCAGAGCCCAGGTGCCGGTCTGGATCTGAGCATCAGGCTTGCTGGCTGGAAAACACTGCTCTGAGGAATCTTTGGCTTTTCCTCTGCTAAAATAATCATCTGTGTTTTTATCTCTCTCCCACTTCCTGTATTTTCAAACGCTCACCTCCTTGGTTCTCCTCTGCACATCACCACAGTTGTTAGAAGAGCTTTTTCTGCATCAGCCCCTGAAATCTGAACAAATCTTTCCCTCTCTCTCTGGTGATTGATTCTATGACTTCCATTTGGAAAAAAAAAGGGGGGGGGGGAGGGGGATTAGATACAGATGATAGCTAAAGCTGTGCTCTCATTTTTATAGTCTGGGGTACTGATACGCAGACATTAGGGAAAAAAACACAGTCCAAAAGCAAAGCACGTTCAAGCAGCATTAGCTGAATTATCAGGAAGGCTTCTCACCTTGAATAAATGTTGCTAGCAGTAATTTTGTTATGGGTTTGACACTTGCTTGGTTTTGATTGTAAATATTACTAACTTTAACATAAGGCTTGTGGTAATTGGCATGGAGCAGCAGTTACTACCCGTAACAGAAGGCATGGGGGTAACCTGCACGGAGCGGCAGTTACAACCATAGAAACTTGCTGGGCAGACTGGATGGAACAGATGGTCTTCTTCTGCTGTCATTACGACTCTTTTTAATTTTTAACTGAGTTTTTGCTGATTGTGTCTGAAGAAGGGCCTTAAGTTCTACCAGAAACTTTCTTAGCATTACAGAAGAATCAGGTCTACCTAACCACTTGAAAGTCACAGAAAAATAATTAGCTGGAATTTTGGCAAGACCTGCTCTTTACCGGAATATAAGAATCCTTGAAGTCCTTAAATGGCAGTCACAGAATGGATTTATTTTATTTTCAATAAACATACCACTTAGATTTATGAACCTTAGGAGACCTTTTTTGAAGTGTACTTTCCACATTTTTATGTATCTGCTGTCCATGTACAAATACTGAAACACTCAGTGTGGCGATGCCTAGAATTCTGGGACAATTGCTATTGAGCTGCATTTGGAAAACCTCAAGAAGATTTAACAATTGTGTATCTCCATTGCAGTCTAACGCTGATAAATCTCTCTTCTGATCTGTCCTTATCTACAATGGAGATGCGAGGATTTCAGGATTATGTGGCATTTTAAAGGAAACCTTATTTTTGTTTGGTTGTACATTCATTCCCTTGTAACCCTCTTAGTCTTCACTGTAATGCAGCTGATGAAAATCTGTACTCCATAGCCTGACATATTCCTGCAAGATTTTTAATTCTTCTGTATTATCTAATTAATCCTTAGTTTTATATTTATACATTTTAGTTGGGAAATGACTGATCTAAATCCATCTTTATTAACCCAAGACAAATGTATTACCTAGTAATAGGTTGAAAGGGGGCAAAGGTCTTTGCTGTCATGGACATTGTTAGTTTAGCCAAAAGCCAATTCACAGGCTTGAGGATGAAGAGGAGTTTGATCCTCAAAAGCTTTTTCAGCTTATCAGTTGCTTTGGTTTGAGTGCAGAACTTATGTCTGGCAGCAGCAGACTGTACAGTGCAGCCTTTGCAATGCCCTTCTGAGTCAGGGCAGTCAGATTCCTCCCTAGGTTTCCACCTTGCATGATCCCTTCTGTCCCCAACCATGTCCTTCTACACCACAGAAGACGTGTGAATAAAGAGACACTCCTGTCAGTTCTTTCTATTCTCCTTTTACCTCCTCTCCTCTTCGTTCAGCACTGACATACAACCCCAATGAGTCTGGCTTACTCGTATACCCCATCAGGTGAATTTTAAAAGCCCTATGCATGCCCAAACGGGAAACACACACATGTCTTGGGCCGGTGAGTACTGCGTGGATTTTAAGAAGTGCCTGAGTACGCGCGTATCTCCCAGTACGTGCACAAATCAAGAAGTTACAAAGGAGTATGTTGTGGGTGTGGTCTAGATGGAGCATGGGCGGGGGCATAGGCATTCTGGGAAGGTCACAAACATGCTCCAGGGTCCGCTACCATGTAACTTTACTTCTGCTATGGATGGTCTGTAGGTGTTAAAAAAAAATATCAGGTCTGGTCAGTGGGGTTTGAAGGGTCGGGGCTATTAGGGTAACTTGGAGGCTATCTAGCTAGGGGGGTAGGAAGTCCTATCCTTTTACCGGGGTGAATTGGGAACGAACTGGGGAAAGGGGTATTTGCGTTGGCGCGCGTGCCTAGCAGAATCCCCCCACTTATCCGGTAGAGATGGTGTTTGCACACACATGCATCCATATAAAATCGTGCCAACAAGTATGCATGTACTACCGATTTTCAAACATAGACACATATACGCACATATGGTATAAAATGTCCGTGTCAATTTGTGCTAGCCACGGCTCTTTGAAACTTAATGTCTATGGAGGCAAAGAGGGAGAGCCAACCAAGCATGCTCACTTTAGCTGATCACACTATTGAACTTCTCCTCAGTAAGTAACATGCTCCTGCTATAAGCTCACTGCTTCACTTATTAAGTAGCATTTTAACATGAATTTTTTTTTTTGGCAGGGCACAAAACACTTTTTTAAGTGCAAATTTTATTGCATACATTTGCAGGTTAAGAGGGTGGTTTATTCCTTAGCTTCTAGACTGATATTCTTCATTTGCTGGGCTTAATCTGAACATTTCTTCTTGTCTGACCAGAGAACTAAGGACGCTAAATTATTAATAAGATAATAACCCTCTTTTCTGAGTTGGGTTATAAAACTGCCCTGTATCAGCCCACACATTCCCCTCTCAAATAGGTTTTCTGTATATTTTAATGGGATGGGAATGTGTCCTGCATAACTGGAACTTTGTTAAGGGGGTTCAGACATTGGTCTCCATTTACCCATCCCTGATATTTCTATTCTTACTGTAATGCTCCATCCATTCTGGGGAGATTTGTTTTCGGTTTTCATTGCTTTACATTACAACTTGTCATATTCTTTTTTTCTCTTGTTCTATAAAGTATTGCTTTAACACGTTTTAATGCAATTCCATGTAAGGATATTTCATTTCTCACACTGGCTCAGGTTTTCTGCTGTCTGCGGAAAGTAATGCTTCAATATTTAAATCATTTTCTGGCCTTTGGGTTTATATTCAATATTTTGCTGTTATTGCTGTTTCACCAACAAACTTCATTTCTCCAGTTCTGATTTTATATCCTTCACTACTCTTTTGTCATGTTGCAGTTTCTCAGCCATAAACTTGCACATGTTGATGGTATTTAGAAGTTACAGTTGTATATATATTTTGAGAAAAAAAATCATTACCTCCGACCTGATCCTTAGTGGGATTGCACCTTTTGTATTGGGTGCAGTTCTAGTTGCCCCTTCTCAGAACTCTAAAAGGGCAGCAAAAATGATAAAGGGGATGGAAAAGCTGCCTTGTGATGAAAGGCTGACCACATTAGGGCTCTTCAGCTCAGAGAAGAAATGCCAAAAAGGAATAAGATAGAGGTTTATAAAATCATGACTAGGGTGGAACAGGCAAATAGGGGACAGGTAGCCGATTTAAAATAAATTACAGACAGTATTTTTGTCACGTAATGCATAAACAAGATGTGGAATTTCCTGCTAGAAGATATGATCAAGGCATCTAGTATAGCAGGGTTTAAAGAGCTTTGGACAAGTTCCAGAAGGAAAAGATTTGGAAAAGCCATCACTTACCCTAGAAGTGAGCAACAATAAATGGATCTACTCTTTGGGATCTGCAGGGAACTTCTGACCCAGATTGGCCATTGTCAGACAGGATGCTGGGCTCAGTTGACCTTTGGTCTGACTCAGCATGCGCTTCTTATGTTAATTTATTTTTAAATCCTGCTTGTCTTAACATCTTTATATGTGTTTTCAAACTAAAACTCCCATGAAAGGCTGAAGGATGGCTCTAAAGTGATTCAGATTGCTTGAAATTTTGATGTGCTCATTAACCCTTCACTGTGCACAATTATCCTTCAAATATTTACCATGTCCTCTCTATGGAAATGATCCCTAAAATATTTACTTGCATGGAATATATTAATTTATATCGAATTTCGATTCGATTTCTTGCTACATATCAAAAAATCCCTGAGTGGGTTACAATGAGAAATAATACATACAATATAATTAAAATTGCATCCATATAAACAATATAGCAAAAACAGTGTCAACATAATAATATAAAAATACCCTCCCCATCCGACCCAACAATCTACCTCGGACCTAGTCTCCACATCCAGTTTTTCCCATCCCCTTCCCAACCACTTCAATCATTCCCAATCCCTCCCACAATGTTATTTCTCCCTATCGACCCTCTCTCCTTGATATATTCACTCCTTAGTTCTTAACTTATAGCTTCCACTTTTCTCTGCCATCTCTCACCCCTTTATTTACCTACTTCCTTATGTAAAAATTTGTTGGAAAAAAACAAATTTTGACCTTTCTTGGAAGGTCATAAAATTCAGTACCAAACTAAATCTTCAACAATGCCAGGGTTCCATAAATTTGGTCCAAAACAAGAGAGAGTCAATTTTTATGTGCATGTAAACTGTACCTCCAGGAATCCCAGCACTACCAATAGAGGGATGATCACAATGATCTCTGGGGCTCTTAAGAAGAAAATAGGTCTGCTAAATAAAGTGGTTTAGCTCGATACAAATATTTAAAGACTAATACCACATGAAACTTGTAGAATCTTAGAGACATAGAGCCACTCAAGAGTTTCTAAATTGATGAGGCATCACACATACTTAAAAGATTTATAATCTACATAAATCCGAATAGAGCAAGGTAAAGTATTATGTTCATAAAAATAACAAAAACACACAGCAACAAAAAACAACTGAGCAATAAGACGACAAGCCTACTAACTTAAAATTCATACAAATCATTCAATTGAAAAAGTCCTTTTCTTGGTTTAAACAAGGTATAGCAGGAGGGACATGCAACAGGGCACTGTGGGAAGACCTAAATCCATTTTAACATAAGTACTAAATCTACAAGAAGCCGCAAAGTGGTACTTCAAAGCATCTACAGAATAAGTAGTCAAAACCTGCCTCCTTTTCTGCAGCAATAAGCCCGGATGCTTGGAGAGTGATTTGAAAAAAAAAAATCATCTAAAGGCTTTTGTATATTTCCCATCTGTTCTTAGCTATAACATAGGACTGTGAGTTTCCAAGCTCACATGCTAAGGTAGGTTAATAAGAGCACTAAAATTGGGTTATCACTGGTTGACGTTCTTGTCTCTACTTGCTTGGAAGTTGATCAGTGATAGAGACACAACCAATCAGACTTTACTTCCAACAGCTCCTCCATAATCGTTCAATAAGGGGTAGCTTTTAAAAGGTACGTAAGTGCGTCCATGTGTGTGCGCTTCCCGGAACGCACAAATGGACACGCTGATTTTATAACATGCGCTCGCACGCACGCATGTTATAAAATCCCAAGGCCGCGCGCACGTGTGCTGGATTTTATAATCCACGCGTGAATATGCAGGTGGTGCGCACAGAGGGGCCTAATTTTGTAAAAGTATGCACGACAACAAAATTGGGCCTTCCCCATTCCCTAACCCCCTACCTAAACCCCCTTCCCCTCTCCTCCCCACCCCCTAAACCCTTCCTTTTTGTTTTATTTTTCTTTGTTTTTCAATTTACTTCAGCTCCTGAGCTGAAGTAATTTACAAGTGCCGGCCAACTGCTGGCGTTCACTTCCCTGGGACAGTGGCTAATGGCTTCTGTCCCAGTCGGCCTCCGGCCCACCCCGCCCTTCCCTGCTCACCGGCCCACCTCCTTTTCGGGGCCTGGCAATTATGCACATTATGGGGTAGATTTTTAAAGTTATGCGCGGGCGTAGATTTGTTTGCGCAGCCCGGCGCGAACAAATCTATGCCTGATTTTATAACATGCGCGCGCTGCCGTGCGCATGTTATAAAATCCAGGGTCGGCGCGCGCAGGGGGGTGCACAATTGTGCAACCTGCATGCGCTGAGCCGAGCAGCCTGCCTCCGTTCCCTCCGAGGCGCCGCCGAAATCGGAGCGGCCTCGGAGGGAACTTTCCTTCCGCCCCCCCCCCCGCACCTTCCCCTCCCTTCCCCTGCCTAACCCACCCCCCAGTCCTAACTAAATCCCCCCCTACCTTTCTTAAGAAAGTTACGCCTGCCCGAGGCCTATGCAACATAGGTGCGCAGGGCTTTTAAAATCTGCCCCGTTACGCGCGTGGCACCGCCCTTTTGAAAATGCGCATGGTGTGCGCAGGGCCCGGCCACACACATATGTGACAATATTTGCGCGCGTGGCTGATTTAAAATTCAGCCGTAAGTGTGTGGACAACCATTAGACTAAATTGTTCCAAAGCAGAAGTGGGCAAGGTGCTGGGGCAGAAGTTACCAGCAGATGCTATATCATGAAGGCAGCTTCATGAGCCTGTGCATATTTCTATAATTCACAGACCTGAATTTGAGTCTTCTGGCCAGTCCCTGGGGATTTTTACTATGAAGTAAAAATGCGCGCACACGGACGCAGTGATTTTATAACATATGCGTATATATGCACGTATATGCGTGCCTGTTAGAAAATCGGCTATACGAACATACGATTTTATATTGACGTGCGCATCTGTGTGAATATGGTGACTCGAGCGCGTAAGTGGGGGGAATTTTAGGAGCTACATTGGCTGACACAATTACCTGATTCCCCAGTTTGTTCCCAGATTGGCCCTGTAAAGGAAAGAACTTCCTAAACCCCCTCGCCAACTTGTTTTCCTTTTACCCTATTAGCCTGAGCCTTAAAACTCTGCTGACTAGCCTCGTTATTTTTGTTCCATAACTTACACGCTTGTCCATAGCAGAAGTATGCAGTAGGGGTCCCTGTCGTGGAGTTGTGCGTTTAAACACTTACAAACTTCATGGTACAGTTATGGCCCACCCATGTCCCACCCAGACCATGCCTACACCCCGCCCCCTTAGTTCAAAAAAAATGTTATGCGTGTACCAGGAGATGTGAGAACCCATGCAGGTTTTTAAATCCTCATGCCGCGTTGAGTCATGTGAATGTCTCCCGGCTTCAGTGCGCATAGGGGATGTCACCACACTGGTTGAATGCTTACAAACCATTACTGCTGCAGGAAGAAAGGATGTCTATGCAATATCAGCAAGTCCATCAGTTTGTCAGAGTCTTACTGTTGGTTAATACTTATGATAAATTGTGTCCTATCTTTATTCTGTACTTCTGTTTGATAAAACAAAATATGAACAAGTGTATTAGGATGGGAGCTTGAGACAGACCTGCCTTGCTAGATCTCATACACATTAATGCAATTAGACCAATGCTGAAAATTCATTCACAAAGAAAATAATTTTATCAGCCTTCAAATATCTTGACATTAGTCACTTGTATTATGTGTTTGTGTCTGCAGAACATTTTGTTGTGATTAACATCTTGGCTTTAAAAATAAACAGTAGGAAAAGGACAAAACACTTGTCAAAAGATAATTTTCAAATGCAAAGGATGGGCTGGGCGAGCTGGTGAAGCAGTTGGTTTTCTCTTCTCATTTCTGACGCTGCCATGGTGACAGTATATCCCCGAGGACAGCGACTTTGCCAGCTATGAATGATGAGCAGTGCGGTCAACTCCTTTGTAAGGGATAGTGAAATGCAACTGAACTTCATGTTGCAATAAACCTCAGTATTACACTGCCCTTTCCCTCAATAACACACTGCTGTTTTCTTCAATCGTATATCGCCCTGTCCCTCAGCATCACACCCTGTCCTTCAGTTCTATTTTATAATGCATCTCACGTACAGACTCCAGTGCATCTTGTTCCAGCAGACCCACCTGGATCCACCATTTCAGCATCCTCCCCCTACCCTCTTATCCCATTTGTGGGGATTGAAATAAATTAGGAGCAATCCCCAGCCGTTCCTATCCTGTTGATGCCATAATTTAAGGTCAGTGACTGGTGAGCCTGACTTCAGTGTTGGGAAACAATTGTGGAAACTGTTATAAAAAATAAAATCACAAAACATTTAGATAGACATGGTTTGATGGGACACAGCCAGCATGGATTTGCTCAAGGGAAGTCTTGCCTCACAAATCTACATTTTTTTGAAGGAGTGAATAAACATGTGAACAAAGGTGAACTGGTAGATGTGGTGTATTTGGATTTTCAGAAGTCGTTCAACAAAGTCCTGCATGAGATACTTCAGTTTTCATAGTGGAAAAAGGTAACCAGTGGAGTGCCTCAGGGATCTGTACTTGGACCGGTGCTTTTTAGTATATTTATAAATGACCTGGAAAGCAATATGATGTGTGAGGTTATCAAATTTTTGGCTGATACAAAATTATGTAGAGTAGTTAATCTCAAGCAGATTGTGATAAACTGGGCTTCCATATGGCAGATGAAATTTAATGTGGACAAGTGCAGGGTGATGCATATAGGGAAAAATAATCCTTGCTGTAGTTACACAATGTTAGGTTCCATATTAGGAGGAGCTACCACCCAGGAAAGAGATCTAGGTGTCATAGTGGATAATACATTGACATCGTTGGCTCAGTGTGCTGTGGTGGTCAAAAAAGCAGAATGTTAGGAATTATTAAGAAGGGAATGGCAAATCAAACAATGGATGCCATAATGCCTCTGTATCACTCCATGGTGAGACCGCATATTTAATACTGTGTGCAATTCTGGTCACTGCATCTCAAAAAGGTATAGTTGGAAAAAGTCCAGAGAAGGGTGATCAAAATGATAAGGGGCATGGAATGGTTGCCCTATGAGGAAAGGCTAAGGAAGTTAGGGCTGTTTAGTTTGAAGAAGAGACTACTGAGGGGAGATATGATTGATGTCTAAAAAATCATGAAAGGACTTGAACAGGTTAATGTCAGTTATTTACTCGCTCAGGACTAGGGGGCACTCCTTGAAGTTAGCAAGTAGCTCATTTAAAACAAATCGAAGAAAATTATTTTTCACTCAGCGCATAGTTAAGCTCTGGAATTCATTGCCAGAAGATGTGGTTATGGCAGTTAGTGTAACTGAGTTTAAAAAAGGTTTGGATAAGTTCCTAGAAGACAAATCCATAAACTGCTGTTGATTAATAAGCAATAGTAGCTTGAGATCTATTTAATGTTTGGGTACT
The DNA here is from genome assembly GCF_901001135.1 of Rhinatrema bivittatum. Lineage (NCBI taxonomy): Eukaryota > Metazoa > Chordata > Amphibia > Gymnophiona > Rhinatrematidae > Rhinatrema > Rhinatrema bivittatum. Next base: position 9,989,109 of record NC_042629.1, on the reverse strand, counting down.
TGCCAGTACTTTTGACTTGGATTGGTCACTGTTGGAAACAGGATGCTGGGCTTGATGGACCCTTGGTCTGACCCAGTATGGCATGTTCTTATGTTCTTATGTGCCATTTTGGAGTATGGTCTGCTGGTGTTGATAATTGCACTGGTGGGGCAGGAGCAACTTGGGGACCATTCCTACCCCATTTTGACCCCACAAATGAGGTAAGGAGTCCACAGGAGTGGGAGAATTTGGTCAAGCCTAGAAGGAAGGGGGAGGGGGGCTTTAAAAAAAGTTTTATCAGGGGAGGAGGGGGGATGGGAATTAAGAATGAAATGAAATACAAATATACAGAGAAATTTTAGTTGTTGCCTTCTTCTGGATTATTCCACAGAGAGACTGGTCAGGCAGTCAGAAGCAGGTTGGATTGTATGAACCTCTGACCTTCTTTCAAACTAAACCAGGTACATAGGTTCAGTGCCTGCAAGGATTACACTTGCTTTCATGCTTCATTCTTCCTGTTCAGTAGCTGCAGGGATGCACTGGTCTTTGTAAAATTATCTGTCCGATACTAGAGGTGTTTGACCGCGCTGCTCATCATTCATAGGGCACGGGGACCTCTAGCACAGTTTGGTGTTCTTATGGGCAGGTTTGGAATTACTTGTACACTTTTGCATTTTTAAAATCAGGCAGGTAATTTTTCCCAAAAAGCTATGCACACACAGTAGCAGGTGTAAATGTGTGTGAATAATTTTGGTTGTATAATTTTCAAAGGGAAAGTAGGTGTATATTTTCTCTTTTCAAACTGGTGTAAAGTACTCACAAACTGTATACCACTGCAGGCAGTTATAAAATTCCCCCCCTTACTTAATCATATAGCATTTTTTTTTTAAATTTTATATTCTGCTTTTCACACTTTTTTCGGTGCTTCAGAGTGGATTACATTCAGGAACTGTAGGTATTTCCCTATCCCCAGAGGGCTTACAATCTAAGGGGGTCATTTTTGAAACCTTTTGCACGCAAAAAGGGACTTTTCGCACGTGAAAAGTCCCTTTTCGTGTGCGATAGCTAAATCAGGGCGGAGTCGGGGCAGAGTCCGCAGCAGAAGGGGAGGAGTCGGGGCGGCCTCGGGGCAGACTCCGCAATGACTTCGCTGATGGCGAAAGGTAAAATTCCTTATCACCACCAGTTTCACGCCGAATAACTACACCTTTTATGGTGTAGTTATTCGGCATGAAAGCCGGCCCACCCCCCACTTCGCCACCCCGCCCCCATTACCGTCGGATTTTCTAAGGTCTGCGGATCTGGTGGCAAGTTTTCTGCTACCTCTGCATCCACACCAAATCTCAGACAAATGTTGTATAGCATGCAGCAGGCAACAATTATGCTCACCACCTTTTCTGCACTGTACTGCAGGGCTCCCCCAGAGTGATCCAGACATTGGAAATGTCCCTTCAGAACTCCAAAAGTGCACTCGATCACGTTTTTGGTGCTGTCATGAGCCTCATTGTAGCATTTTTCGGCCGCTGTGCATGGGGACTGGACTGGAGTTAGCAACCAGGGCTTACAGCCATAACCGCCATCACCTATAGGTGGAATAATCAGGAATGCATCAAAAACAACTTCACAGCGCTTAACATCATAAACATAATTGAATACCTAACATCCCTAATATCCCAGACCTGCAGAATCACAGGCAGTAGCCATTGTCACTTATCAAGTAGCCAGCCTTCACCGTACTTCCCCTCAGGGAAATGGGTCCCCAGAGATGAATGTGCCAGAATGTAGGCGTCATGGCAGCTCCCAGGAAACTTCGCTACAACATTTAGAATTCGAAGGTGTGCATCGCAAACGACTTGAATATTCATTGAATGGAAGTGCTTGCGATTCCGAAACGAACTCTCTTCCTCTGACCTGGGGGTAAACGCAATATGGGTGCAGTCGATAGCACCCAACACATTCGGCATCCCTGCAATACCCATGAACCCATTGCGGATCTGTTGCAGCACCGCTGGATCCGTAGGATAGACAATGTACTTCCTCATCCGCTTCATCATGGCCTTCAAGACCTGTGACAGATGCCGTGAAATAGAGGCATGTGTCATAACTGCAATGACTCTCATGGGGTTTTGAAAACTTCCGGTACCAAAAAAATTTAAGGCACCAAGAAGTTTCATCAACCCTGGCACAGCATGGTGGCGATTGGCCAGGGGGTCAAGGTCGAAGTGCAGATCTTCATAGAGGAACAAGATTGCCCGTGAGCTCAGCTGGTAAGTTCGGACAACATCTCACTCACACATTCCAAAGAGAGTTGTCCATGTGTGAATGAAACGTCCTGGCCTGCTGATGGCCCGGTGCTGTGCCTGCATGCAAAACAACAGAGGCAAACACAAGAAAATCCAATTAAAAGCTGATCAAGACATATAAATAGTTTAACAGTACATACATGGATATGCTACACTGTGGATTCTCTGGTGTACATAGTTTTACTATCATGACATGTAAATTGTTTCACAGTACATACATGGATATGCAATACTGTGGATTCTCTGATGTACATAGTTTAAAGTTTGTATTCTTAGATGAGCAATCCATTCTTATCTAAGCTTTTACTACAATCAGTAGCCTCAGGGATGCCTAATTCTAGACGCCGGAGGAAGGCGTCCGTAGAAGCATCCATGGACCCACGGAACCTCAGGACACCTAAAAGCCGGAGGAAGGCCTGGCGCGGCTTCCTTCTCTCCAGCGTCCGTAGAGGCGTCCATGTCTCCGCTGGACCCCCGGAGCCTCAGGATGCCTAGTAGACACCGGAGGAAGGCCTGGCACGGCTCCTTCTCTCTGGCGTCTGTAGAGGCGTCCATGTCTCCACTGGACCCCCGGAGCCTCAGGGACGCCCAGAGATGGATGGTACCATTGAACACATACCTCCTCCGGTCTTGCTGCTGGGTTCTCCTGATGGCTGGGTTCTCCTTGCTGCTGGGTTCTCCTGTTGGGCTCTCCAATCAGCCGTCTAGAATTTGCTTGTCGAGCATTTCTTATTCTGCTTCTCAACCGAATGAAAAAGATCGCCAAAGCAAATATATACATGTTGTCCATGACGCTGTCCGGTCCGAAGCTGGCTGAACACCACACTAATGCCAGGATCAGGGTAGGCAGTAAATATAGAGGTTAAAGACGCGGTAAATATGCTGGTTAAAGATGCGATAATTTGGGTGCGCGTTACTGTATCGGGGGGGGAATAGCTAATCCGATCATTAACATACATATACATGCGGTGGGTGCAAATGGATATGTGTCTTTTTCGGCAAGCGCTAAGGACGCGTAAAAGTCGATACTGAATCGTGCATCCGGCTTACGTGCTTAAAACCTGCGTCTAAAGCGGGTTAAAAAGTGTGCAACCGCATCTGCGCTTTACTGTATCGGCCTGTAAGTTTGTACCTGAGGCAATGGAGGGTAAAGTGACTTGCCCAAAGATTAGAACAGATAAGGATTGCCTCATTCACTCGCTTTCCCTGCCTAAAAATAGAGACGAGCCTTGCTGCAGTTTTTCGCAAGTTTGAAATCCCTCCAGCTAAATTGCCCTTTCTCTTCGGCCTGGTTAGCATGGGCAATTTTGGGCCTCAGCCAGCATAGACATTAAACTTTTTTGTGTTAATATCTTCAGTACTACAGCCATGTTCATGAGGGAAAAGTTCACTGTGCCGCTGGGAAATATTTTTGCATTGCACGTCAAAGCTCATTTTTCATATGCATGCAAAACTTTATCCAAGTTGCATGGTAAAACTTCATTAGCGGGAGTGTAATTGCAGAGGCACCATCATGCCTAAGGAATGTTGATGCATTTTACAAGAATTTAAGTTGAGGAAATTGGTATAAATTACAGTCAAGCTATAGTTTGTTACTTGACCTTTATTAGCACACTGACACAAATATTGCATTTTCATTACTTCTTAAACAGGAGAGGCAGCAAGCAAGGGGAAAACAGGCCATGAATCTGAGTGCAGCGATGTCCTCAGTTGCTTCCGATGCTGACCTGTGCTGTGATGAATGCACATATGCACATAGCATATGATTAATTAACTTTCTTCCCATCCTCACACAGTGAGATTCACAACCGACCCATTCAATATTTTCTGCTGCAAATCCCAGTAACTTAAGAGGAAAATAATATTTTAGTTTTTAGTCAAATTACGGAATGAAGTCCCTTCTACATGTACATTTATCTGGAAGATGCCATCTTTGGAGCAGTGCAGTGATAATGTATAGCACCAATTCATCGGTAAAGCAATAAAGCATCCATGATGCACAGCTGTAATAGCCTACCAGAGACAAATAGTCTGGTGATCTATTACTGAAAAGGCAGATGCAATTAAACTATAGAAAAAAAAAGGTTGCCAGGCAATGAGGTAAAAGGACAGAAGGGCAAATAAGCCATAATCAAGTCTGTCCTATAAAAGAGATATACAAATACAGAAGCCAACGCTCAATGCTGCTTGTACAATTGAGTCTCGATTATTTAATGAGATCTTGCACATTTATTCAATCTGTGCAAGAAACAGAGAGGGTCTTACTTGAACTATTCAGTCAAGGAGAAGTGTTTCTGTTAGATGAAGCTAAAGTTACTAAACATTGAATATAACAATCTGTCAGGTATTGTAATGTCTAGTTGTCTAATCCAGCATCAGCATTTTCCATTGTGTAGCTTCTCTCTACAAGCACCAAGAAATGACCTTGAACCAGATTTCCCTTTCTCAGTATCCATTGTTGATTAAGGAAACATAGAAACATGATGGCAGAAAAAGATTATCTAGGCTGCCCATCCACACCTACTGCTTAGCAATGATAGAGACTATAGATTACAAGACTCATTAGGTCTGCCTACGTGCCCTTCAAGTTGCAAAACTACAAATCCTATTTGATCTCTGGCTTTATAAGAACATAAGAAAATGCCATACTGGGTCAGACCAAGGGTCCATCAAGCCCAGCATCCTGTTTCCAACAGTGGTCAATCCAGGCCATAAGAACCTGGCAAGTACCCAAAAACTAAGTCTATTCCATGTAACCATTGCTAATGGCAGTGGCTATTCTCTAAGGGGAGGATTTTAAGAGCCCTGCTCGCCTAAATCCGCCCAAATCCAGGCGGATTTAGGCGAGCAGGGCCCTGCGCGCCGGTGAGCCTATTTTACATAGGCCTACCGGCGCGCGCAGAGCCCCGGGACTCGCGTAAGTCCCGGGGTTTTCTGAGGGGGGCGTGTCGGGGGCGTGTCGGGGGCGGGCCCGAACAGCGCGGCGTTTTCGGGGCGTGTCCGGAGCGTTCCGGGGGCGGGCCCGGGGGCGTGGTTACGGCCCGGGGCGGTCCGGGGGCGTGGCCGTGCCCTCCGTACCCGCCCCCAGGTCGTGTCCCGGCGCGCAAGAGGCCCGCTGGCGCGCAAGAGGCCCGCTGGCGCGCGGGGATTTACGCCTCCCTCTGGGAGGCGTAAATCCCCCGACAAAGGTAAAGGGGGGGTTTAGACAGGGCCGGGCGGGTGGGTTAGGTAGACAAAGGGAGGGGAAGGTGAGGGAAGGGCGTTAGAGGATTCCCTCCGAGGCCGCTCCGATTTCGGAGCGGCCTCGGAGGGAACGGGGTAGGCTGCGCGGCTCGGCGCGCGCCGGCTATACGAAATCGATAGCCTTGCGCGCGCCAATCCAGGATTTTAGCGGCTACGCGCGTATCTACTAAAATCCCGCGTACTTTTGCTGGCGCCTGATGCGCCAGCAAAAGTATGCCTATTCGCGATATTTGAAAATCTAGCCCTAAGTGAACTTAATAGCAGGTAATGGACTTCTCCTCCAAGAACTTATCCAATCCTTTTTAAAACACCGCTATACTAACTGCACTAACCACATCCTCTGGTAACAAATTCCAGAGTTTAATTGTGCGTTGAGTAAAAAAGAACTTTCTCCGATTAGTTTTAAATGTGCCCCATGCTAACTTCATGGAGTGCCCCCTAGTCTTTCTACTATCCGAAAGAGTAAATAACCGATTCACATCTACCCGTTCTAGACCTCTCATGATTTTAAACACCTCTATCATATCCCCCCTCAGTCGTCTCTTCTCCAAGCTGAAAAGTCCTAACCTCTTTAGTCTTTCCTCGTAGGAAAGTTGTTCCATTCCCCTTATCATTTTGGTAGCCCTTCTCTGTACCTTCTCCATCGCAATTGTTGAGTTGTGGCGACCAAAATTGTACACAGTATTCAAGGTGTGGTCTCACCATGGAACAATCAGAGGCATTATGACATTTTCCGTTTTATTCACCATTCCCTTTCTAATAATTCCCAACATTCTGTTTGTTTTTTGACTGCCGCAGCACACTGAAACGACGATTTCAATGTGTTATCCACTATGATACCTAGATCTCTTTCTTGGGTTGTAGCACCTAATATGGAACCCAACAATGTGTAATTATAGCCTGGGTTATTTTTCACTATATGCATCACCTTGCACTTATCCACATTAAATTTCATCTGCCATTTGGATGCCCAATTTTCCAGTCTCACAAGGTCTTCCTGCAATTTATCACAATCTGCTTGTGATTTAACTACTCTGAACAATTTTGTGTCATCTGCAAATTTGATTATCTCACTCGTCGTATTTCTTTCCAGATCATTTATAAATATATTGAAAAGTAAGGGTCCCAATACAGATCCCTAAGGCACTCCACTGTCCACTCCCTTCCACTGAGAAAATTGTCCATTTAATCCTACTCTGTTTCCTGTCTTTTAGCCAGTTTGCAATCCATGAAAGGACATCGCCACCTATCCCATGACTTTTTACTTTTCATAGAAGCCTCTCATGAGGAACTTTGTCAAACGCCTTCTGAAAATCCAAGTATACTATATCTACCGGTTCACCTTTATCCACATGTTTATTAACTCCTTCAAAAAAGTGAAGCAGATTTGTGAGGCAAGACTTGCCCTGGGTAAAGCCATGCTGACTTTGTTCCATTAAACCATCTCTTTCTATATGTTCTGTGATTTTGATGTTTAGAACACTTTCCACTATTTTTCCTGGCACTGAAGTCAGGCTAACCGGTCTGTAGTTTCCCAGATCACCCCTGGAGCCATTTTTAAATATTGGGGTTACATTTGCTATCCTCCAGTCTTCAGGTACAATGGATGATTTTAATGATAAGTTACAAATTTTTACTAATAGGTCTGAAATTTCATTTTTTAGTTCCTTCAGAACCCTGGGGTGTATACCATCCGGTCCGGGTGATTTACTACTCTTCAGTTTGTCAATCAGGCCTACCACATCTTCTAGGTTCACCGTGATTTGATTCAGTCCATCTGAATCATTACCCATGAAAACCTTCTCCATTACGGGTACCTCCCCAACATCCTCTTCAGTAAACACCGAAGCAAAGAAATCATTTAATCTTTCCGCGATGGCCTTATCTTCTCTAAGTGCCACTTTAACCCCTCAATCATCTAACGGTCCAACTGACTCCCTCACAGGCTTTCTGCTTCGGATATATTTAAAAAAGTTTTTACTGTGAGTTTTTGCCTCTACAGCCAACTTCTTTTCAAATTCTCTCTTAGCCTGTCTTATCAATGTTTTACATTTAACTTGCCAATGTTTATGCTTTATCATATTTTCTTCTGTTGGATCCTTCTTCCAATTTTTGAATGACGATCTTTTGGCTAAAATAGCTTCTTTCACCTCCCCTTTTAACCATGCCGGTAATCGTTTTGCCTTCTTTCCACCTTTCTTAATGTATGGAATACATCTGGACTGTGCTTCTAGAATGGTATTTTTTAACAATGACCACGCCTCTTGGACGTTTTTTACTTTTGTAGCTGCTCCTTTCAGTTTTTTTCTAACAATTTTTCTCATTTTATCAAAGTTTCCCTTTTGAAAGTTTTGCACGAGACCTGTGGATTTGCACACTGTTCCTCTTCCAGCCATTAAATCAAATTTGATCATATTATGATCACTATTGCCAAGCGGCTCCACCACCGTTACCTCTCTCACCAAGTCCTGTGCTCCACTGAGAATTAGATCTAAAATTGCTCTTTCTCTCGTCGGTTCCTGAACCAATTGCTCCATAAAGCTATCATTTATTCAATCAAGGAACGTTATCTCTCTAGCGTGACCCGATGATACATTTACCCAGTCTATATTGGGGTAATTGAAGTCTCCCATTATTACCGCACTACCAATTTGGTTAGCTTCCCTAATTTCTCTTAGCATTTCACTGTCCGTCTCACCATCTTGATCAGGTGGACGGTAGTATACCCCCTGACACACAAGGGATTTCTACCCATAAAGATTCAATTTTCTATTTAGTCTCATGCAGGATGTTTATCCTGTTGGACTCTATGCCATCCCGGACATAAAGCACCACACCTCCTCCCGAGTGCTCCTCTCTGTCATTGCGATATAATTTGTACCCCGGTATAGCACTGTCCCATTGGTTATCCTCTTTCCACCATGTCTCTGAGATGCCAATTAAGTCTATGTCATCATTCACTGCTATACATTCTAATTCTCCCATCTTACTTCTTAGACTTCTGGCATTATTTATTTATTTATTTATTTATTTTTGGTTTTTATATACCGGAAGTTCCTGTATACAATACATATCACTCCGGTTCACATTTAACAGAGATAACTATCGCCAGGGAGGCGGTTTACATGGAACATATCGAATATAATGAACGGATAATAATCAAAGTACAATCTATTATGCAACAACTAAGATCAACTTAGAAAACAACTTGGAACATATAACATTAGCATACAAACATTTCAAAGTTTGTTTTTTGTTTGTATTTTCATTCTGCTTTTTAATTGATAGGGATAAGTTTGAATTTTTTAGCTCAGGTGAGTTTTTAGTTACAGGCACTTGGACTGCTTTTCTAATTATTGGAACCTCACTGTCGGGATGCCCTAATTCTAATGCATCATTAGTATCCTTTAAGGATACCTTTCTCCGAACCATGCGCTGCTGAGCGACTGTCGGCTTTCCCCTTTGTTCTAGTTTAAAAGCTGCTCTATCTCCTTTTTAAAGGTTAGCGCCAGCAGTCTGGTTCCATCCTGGTTAAGGTGGAGCCCATCCCTTCGGAAGAGACCCCCCCTTCCCCAAAAGGTTCCCCAGTTCCTAACAAAACTGAATCCCTGTTCCTTGCACCATCGTCTCATCCACGCATTGAGACTCCGGCGCTCTGCCTGCCTCTGGTGACCTGCGCGTGGAACAGGGAGCATTTCAGAGAATGCTACCCTGGAGGTTCTGGATTTAAGCTTTCTACCTAAGAGCCTAAATTTGGCTTCCAGAACCTCCCTCCCACATTTTCCTATGTCGTTGGTGCCCACATGTACCACAACAGCCAGCTCCTCCCCAGCACTGTCTAAAATCCTATCTAGGTGACGTGTGAGGTCCGCCACCTTCGCACCAGGTAGGCATGTTACCAGGTGATCCTCACGCCCACCAGCCACCCAGCTATCTACATTCCTAATAATCAAATCACCAACTATGACGGTCGACCTAACCCTTCCCTCCTGGGCAGTAGGCCCTGGGGAGATATCCTCAGTGCGAAAGGACAATGCATCACCTGGAGAGCAGGTCCTTGCTACAGGATCCTTTCCTGCTGCACCTGGTTGGTGCTCTCCCATCATGAGACCTTCTTCCTCCAAGGCAGCACCAGGGCTGCCAGTCTGAAGTTGGGACTTGACTACTATGTCCCTGAAGGTCTCATCTATATACCTCTCTATCTATATACCTCTCTATCAGGGTGGCAGGGAGGGACGAGGAGGTGGCTGATGTTTTTCCAGGCCCCACATGCTGCGCTGCTCTTCATTGCTGGGACAGGGAGGGATTAGGAGTTTGGGTCGCGCTGTTCTTGCACTATTGGGTTGGGAAGGAAGAGACCAATGTGTTTTTTGTGGCGCTGCTCTTCATTGCTGGGGCGGGGAGGGATCAGGAATATGGGCCAAGCTGTTCTTCATTGCTGGGCAGCATGAGGGAAGAGGAGATAGTTTTAGCGGCCTCGCAAACCGCGCTACTCTTTACTGGCAGAGCAGGGGGAGGGAGGAGGCTCCTCCCCTGGTGGATGGCACTTATGGCCGAGGTCATATTGGGCATAGGCTAGTTTCGGCTTTGAATATTTAGATACAAGAAATGACCCCAAATTAGGACAAGCATTCCGAATGATCTAAAACCACACTCTCAGGAGACGTGACTAGCACCGTGCAAAAGCAAACTTCATATCAAATGTCTCAGTTCTTTGCACTGGCTACAAATACAATACAAAATCATTACAATGATGGATAATGCTCTGAGTGATGAGGCTCCACTTTGCATTAGCTCTTTGCTAAAAAATTATTGTCCATCTAGAAATCTAAAATCGGAGAGCCAATGTCTTCTCAATATTCCCAGCCACAGGCTTCCTAAGCTTACAGAATCGAGAGAGAGAAGACCCTTTGAGGTAGCAGGGCTCCCCATTAGGTTAGGGAGAGGCTGATCATAAAACATTTAGAAAACAACTAAAGGCTCATTTATTCAGGGAAGCTTTCTTTGCTGACTAAGAGGTTTTTATTAGCTGATGGCAAATGCCTGTCAGATATTCTAAATACCATCATGTAATACCGAAGATAGCTCGAGCCTGAGATATATTGTAGACAAGGAGACCTCATATATTATGGAGAGGCTTTTAATGCATTTGCATATACCTCAACGCCATGAATGATATTATGCGGTGATAAAAAATTTTTGTTACACCGTATCAAACTGTTATAATCATTGGTCTCTTTGTCAAGGTTTAGTAATAGTTCCTTGCATCAAGGTTACAATGTAATGAAAAGCATTGAGAAAAATGAACACTTATCGTAGCGAAGTAGGCAGATGTGCAGCAGGGATAGAGTTCTGGCGTTGGCCCGACACGGCTCGTGTTTCTGGGAACCTTCTGCAGGGGCCGCCGTTTGCCAGTGCTGTAATATAAGATAATAACATTAGAACTTTAAAGACATGCTGTGCATGACTGTATACCACTGTATACCTACTTATTCCCGAGTCTGCCGTCTAGTTCTGCTACTAGGCTGCAGCGATATTCGGGCAGCAGGATCCGCCATTTTAGATCACAGGTTTTGTACCTACCGCTGGGGGCGGAAACAATTAATGTTGACGTCAAACCACTTAGTTGAATTAATTAGTTTTACTAAATGAGCGAAGACCATTCTACAGACTCATTAAGGCCGGAGGGTGATTCTGAAGTTAAAGTAAAGATCCACCATTGCTCACGGAGGTTCAGCAATTGGTTAGCATCTCCACCGCGGACACTTGGCCTTATTTGTTCAAGTATTGTCCCTTGAAGTTGATCAAAAGTGTGGCCACTTGTGATACAGTGATTAACCATGGGTGCCTCCATGTTTACAGTATTTAAGCGGCTACGATGTTCAATGAGCCGCGTTTTGATTTTTCTACTTGTGCGTCCAACATATATTAGTTGGCACGGACACTGTATCAAATAGACCACAAATGCAGAATTACACGTGGTTTCTGATCTTTTAGAATAGATTTGGCCTGTGCGGGGGTGCTGCCAAAACGATCCCTCCATGGTGGAAGAACACATCCCACAATTACCACATTTAACGTGATTACCTTGCTGTCTGGCTGCTTTCCTGTATTTGAAGTGCTGCGTGCACTACAAAATCTTTTAAATTTTTACTGCGTTGATACGCAAACAACGGGTGTTCAGAAAAAATTTGATGTAGTTGTAAGACATGCCAGTGTCTCTTTATGCTTTGCATAATTAAATAAGATTTATCGGTGTGTGTAAGTACACAAATATCCGTGGTGACCGGGGGCCGGATTTTGTATTCCAACAGAGCCGATCGTGGCGAGTACCATGCTCTTTTAAAGGCTTTGTACACTGCATTATAAGGATAACCCCTTGAAAAAAACCGTTCTGCAAGATAGCCTGCTTGAGTTTTGAAGTCGCCATCAGATGAACATAGGCGTCTGAGCCTAAAAAATTGGCTGACCGGGAGGCCTTGTTTAAATGCTCTGGGGTGGAAGCTATGATATCTAAGAAGATTGTTTCTTTCAGTATCTTTACGATGAATGGATGTATGTACTTGCTGATTGTCAATAGAAATGGAAATATCTAAGAAAGATATTTGTGAATTGCTCTGTTGTGTGGTAAATTTTAAATCTGCATCTACCGTATTCACCCAAATAAAAAATTCTTGGAGTGAAAGGGTGTCTCGTTTCCAAAAAATGAGGAGATCGTCAATGTAACGGAGCCATAGTGTCACAGCATTAAACCAATGGGATTTATAAATGTGAAGTCTTTCAAGTCTATCCATGACCAGATTGGCCACCGAGGGGGCCGCTGAGGACCCCATTGCTATGCCATGAATTTGAAGGTAGAATCGGGTATTAAATGAAAAATAATTTTTTTGAATGACTAATTTTGCTACCTCATAAATGAACCAAAATGGGATTCTAGACCCTTGCATATTATTTTTGATATATATATCTCAGGCTCGAGCTATCTTCGGTATTACATGATGGTATTTTGAAATAATTTGTTAAAAGAATCCATCATAAATAGACAGTTTCAAGTTAAAAGTGTTAAATATTACTGTTCTGATATATGGATCCGGCCAAACTCAAAGACACATTTAGCTACACAGCAGACTATGTAACCACGTTGATGCAAAGCCACTCACTATTATGTGAAGATGCCGGTGTGTCCAAACTTAATACTGAAGTTGAATACATGGAACTTAACAAACAACTGATAAGATCGCAACTTCACTCAGCCACGCTTGTTCAATACCTTCATCAACAGATCATTCCCCGCGGTTTGCGGGTTAATAAGTCACCCTTGGTCTTCAGGGAAGACGATGAATTTGTAGCGCATTGGATTTCAATTTTAAATAAGTGTTCCATCGACTTAATGGTACTAATAGTGGAACGCACGAAGGCATCTATCGACGAAACCACAGAAAAGATAACATCGCTCAAGTCTCAGATCACACAGGAATACTCGGCCGAACGTTTACAAGAAATCATACATAAAAATAACGACAAATTGGATGAATTCAAAACCTCTGTTAGACAACTTAAACTCAAGACCCTGAAAAGGGATGAAGAGGATTATGCGACAAACAACGTATATCGCTGGCTCAACAAAGAAGATAACTCAACGGGCAGGAGAGTCAATTTTGAGGACTCTGAAGGCAGCGGATCCAACGATTCAGACGAGGGCGAAGCCCCAAGATACCTGAAAAAAGGCCCACAGTCACAGCCTTTTTTAGGACGAGGCCGCCGAGGGAGGTGGCAGCGCTAGACTCAACGCAAATCATATCGGACGGATCCGGTCACTCAAACATACACACATCGCGATTACCGCAACGAGACATCAATTTATCCCCCGGAGGGGCCACAAACGCGGTCAAAGACCAGATACGATCTGCAGTTATAAACCTATCGCACTATAGTCTCACGGAAACCGAAGAGAACGTGCTCAACTTGGGACTGTCGTTTGTTCCACATCAGAGACATGACCCGTTTATGAGTCGCATTATGTTAACCAAATTTATCTGTAAACTCCAAATAAAATTATATTGCGCCTCAAATGAGATTCCCAGCGATAATATTTCCATAGTCAGAGGCAAATCCAAATGGACACCCCCAGGTCCAATGGACCACAATATTTCCACATTTCGTGATCTTATCTTAAAGGACATGGAGACTTTTGAAAACAAGAAAACACATCCATACATCAATTTTTCACATCCTGATCGTCAAGCGTTACGTTCCATAGCTTCAGACCCTACCACAATTATCAAACCAGCGGATAAAGGGGGCAGTATTGTTATGATGGACCGGGACCAATACATCACAAAATTAACCACACATTTATCCGATGTGAAATATTACAAGCTACTCGATGAAGACCCCACGATAGAACTCACTCATACCATCGGAGCATTACTGGATGAGAAGGTGACACCATTTCTCACCCGTAAAGAGAGGAATTTTTTATTTCAGCAACATCCCCGTATACCATTATTATACGGAATACCCAAAGTCCACAAGTCATTAACTGACCCCCCTTTGAGACCCATTGTGTCCAGTAATGGATCCCTATTGGAACCACTAGCCATCTTCCTTGACAAATTTTTGAAACCTTATGTTCAAAAAATGAAATCATATATTCAGGATACCACAGCAGTCTTAAAAGAACTGGCGAATCATACAGTAATACTGGAACCAATCACTCTAGTCACAATGGATGTTGTCTCATTATACACTAATGTATCTCATGTCACAGCTCTACTGACCATAGAAGAAACACTCAAAAATAATATGCAAGGGTCTAGAATCCCATTTTGGTTCATTTATGAGGTAGCGAAATTAGTCATTCAAAAAAATTATTTTTCATTTAATACCCGATTCTACCTTCAAATTCATGGCATAGCAATGGGGTCCTCAGCGGCCCCCTCGGTGGCCAATCTGGTCATGGATAGACTTGAAAGACTTCACATTTATAGATCCCATTGGTTTAATGCTGTGACACTATGGCTCCGTTACATTGACGATCTCCTCATTTTTTGGAAACGAGACACCCTTTCACTCCAAGAATTTTTTATTTGGGTGAATACGGTAGATGCAGATTTAAAATTTACCACACAACAGAGCAATTCACAAATATCTTTCTTAGATATTTCCATTTCTATTGACAATCAGCAAGTACATACATCCATTCATCGTAAAGATACTGAAAGAAACAATCTTCTTAGATTTCATAGCTTCCACCCCAGAGCATTTAAACAAGGCCTCCTGGTCAGCCAATTTTTTAGGCTCGGACGCCTATGTTCATCTGATGGCGACTTCAAAACTCAAGCAGGCTATCTTGCAGAACGGTTTTTTTCAAGGGGTTATCCTTATAATGCAGTGTACAAAGCCTTTAAAAGAGCATGGTACTCGCCACGATCGGCTCTGTTGGAATACAAAATCCGGCCCCCGGTCACCACGGATATTTGTGTACTTACACACACCGATAAATCTTATTTAATTATGCAAAGCATAAAGAGACACTGGCATGTCTTACAACTACATCAAATTTTTTCTGAACACCCGTTGTTTGTGTATCAACGCAGTAAAAATTTAAAAGATTTTGTAGTGCACGCAGCACTTCAAATACAGGAAACAGCCAGACAGCAAGGTAATCACGTTAAATGTGGTAATTGTGGGATGTGTTCTTCCACCATGGAGGGATCGTTTTGGCAGCACCCCCGCACAGGCCAAATCTATTCTAAAAGATCAGAAACCACGTGTAATTCTGCATTTGTGGTCTATTTGATACAGTGTCCGTGCCAACTAATTTATGTTGGACGCACAAGTAGAAAAATCAAAATGCGGCTCATTGAACATCGTAGCCGCTTAAATACTGTAAACATGGAGGCACCCATGGTTAATCACTGTATCACAAATGGCCACACTTTTGATCAACTTCAATGGACAATACTTGAACAAATAAGGCCAAGTGTCCGCGGTGGAGATGCTAACCAATTGCTGAACCTCCGTGAGCAATGGTGGATCTTTACTTTAACTTCAGAATCACCCTCCGGCCTTAATGAGTCTGTAGAATGGTCTTCGCTCATTTAGTAAAACTAATTAATTCAACTAAGTGGTTTGACGTCAACATTAAGGGGCGGATTTTAAAAAGCGCGCGAATAGCCTACTTTTGTTTGCGCTCCAGGCGCAAACAAAAGTACGCTGGATTTTAGTAGATACGCGCGGAGCCGCGCGTATCTGCTAAAATCCTGGATCGGCGCACGCAAGGCTATCAATTACGTATAGCCGGCGCGCGCCGAGCCGCGCAGCCTACCCCCGTTCCCTCCAAAGCCGCTCCGAAATCGGAGCGGCCTCGGAGGGAACTTTCCTTTGCCCTCCCCTCACCTTCCCCTCCCTTCCCCTACCTAACCCACCCGCCCGGCCCTGTCTAAACCCCCCCCTTACCTTTGTCGGGGGATTTACGCCTCCCGGAGGGAGGCGTAAATCCCCACGCGCCAGCGGGCCTCCTGCGCGCCGGGCCGCGACCTGGGGACGGGTATGGAGGGCGCGGCCACGCCCCCGGACCGCCCCGGGCCGTAGCCACGCCCCCATACCCGCCCCAAAACGCTGCCGACACGCCCCCGAAACGCCGCGACGACCAGGCCCGCCCCCGACACGCCCCCGACACGCCCCCCTCGGAGAACCCCGGGACTTACGCAAGTCCCGGGGCTCTGCGCGCGCCGGGAGGCCTATGTAAAATAGGTTTCCCGGCACGCAGGGCCCTGCTCGCGTAAATCCGCCCGGTTTTGGGCGGATTTACGCGAGCAGGGCTCTGAAAATCCGCCCCTAATTGTTTCCGCCCCCAGCGGTAGGTATAAAACCTGTGATCTAAAATGGCGGATCCTGCTGCCCGAATATCGCTGCAGCCCAGTAGCAGAACTAGACGGCAGACTCGGGAATAAGTAGGTATACAGTGGTATACAGTCATGCACAGCATGTCTTTAAAGTTCTAATGTTATTATCTTATATTACAGCACTGGCAAATGGCGGCCCCTGAAGAAGGTTCCCAGAAACACGAGCCGTGTCGGGCCAACGCCAGAACTCTATCCCTGCTGCACATCTGCCTACTTCGCTACGATAAGTGTTCATTTTTCTCAATGCTTTTCATTACATTGTAACCTTGATGCAAGGAACTATTACTAAACCTTGACAAAGAGACCAATGATTATAACAGTTTGATACGGTGTAACAAAAATTTTTTATCACCGCATAATATCATTCATGGCGTTGAGGTATATGCAAATGCATTAAAAGCCTCTCCATAATATATGAGGTCTCCTTGTCTACAATATATCTCAGGCTCGAGCTATCTTCGGTATTACATGATGGTATTTTGAAATAATTTGTTAAAAGAATCCATCATAAATAGACAGTTTCAAGTTAAAAGTGTCAGATATTCTAATCATTTGATGTTGATTACTGCTGGACTTTGTTTGCAGGTATTAAGAGTGATTGCTGGACTTTGTATATTTAGTGATTTCAACACTCAGCTTTCTTGTTTACCGTGATGTTTGTTTTTTTCAGTAATATTTTAAGTAAGCCACTTAGAACTAGGATAATGCAACCCACAAATCTTTTAAAATAAACAAATAAAATAATGAGCTGAGTGTTATAAGGTTGCCCAGGTGGTACAATAAAGCCAAGGGAGCCCAATAAAGGGGGAACTGCAAACTCTCAGACAACCATCCAGAAATGAAGTCGTTTCACCTTGCTCTGCTGCAGTCTAATGCTGAACTCACATTCACAGCACAAGAATGGAAAGCTCCACAGACAAAAATTTAAAATGATTACCATTTACCTGAGAACAAGAACACATTAATTTAAATTAAAAACAAACAAACCAGGCCGTCTAGGTAAATGGTCTCAAGTATGGAAGCCATTGGACGATTATGTTGCTTCTTTATAATTTTTGTACATACCTTGCATGTCCCTCCTTTGTCTCCTAATGTTTTCCAGATCAGGTATTTCTCTGATGTTTTTGTTTTATTTTTGTGTTTTCGTTTTCTTTGGTTGTTTTTTGTATTGTTTGATTTGCTTTGTTTGATTACTGTGCTGACCCGTGCTATGTTATATTTTTCTTCGTTGTATTTGGATTATGTAACTCAAAAATATTTCAACACAAAAAAAACAAACAAACAAACCAAATGCACTGGTTTTGATTTCCAATGACACAGAGTAGGCCCATGTGTCTTAACGATTTCATTGGTGCACTACAGTACAAAATTTCAACCATCTCGTGCTTTCAGAACTGTCTTTCTAACTTTTTTTTAATTTTCATCTTCACATAGGAGCTATCAAAATTGT
Organism: Rhinatrema bivittatum; assembly: GCF_901001135.1. Classification (NCBI taxonomy): domain Eukaryota; kingdom Metazoa; phylum Chordata; class Amphibia; order Gymnophiona; family Rhinatrematidae; genus Rhinatrema; species Rhinatrema bivittatum. The sequence continues at coordinate 9,971,224 of NC_042629.1, read as the reverse complement.
TTCCTACAGTATATTAAATTAGGTTTAAGAATGATGCTGACAATAAACAGGAAAGCCTCAAGCCTCTCCTCATCACAACTTTTTTTTCTTCTGTATGCTCAACCTGATGCAAGATATAGTAATGTGGATTATCTTAGCAGGCATGGAGCAGTTGTAGCTGTAGTGAAAGCTTTGACACCTACTCCTAGCTCTCGCTGTAACCATAAACTAATTTCCTATCATTTAACTTCCTTCCCATTCTTTCCCCTTCCTCCTGAGAGAGTGTGTGTAAGAGAGAGAGAGAGAGAGTGTGTGTGTGTCTGTGAATATGTAAAAGAGAGAGAGAGAGAGAGACAGTGTGTATGTGTGTGTGTGAGAGAGAGACAGTGTGTGTGTGTGAATGTGTAAGAGAGAGAGAGAGAGGCAGTGTGTGTGTGTGTGTGTGAGAGAGAGACAGTGTGTGTGTGTGTGTGTGAATGTGTAAGAGAGAGAGAGAGAGAGTGTGTGTGTGTGTGTGTGAGAGAGAGAGACAGTGTGTGTGTGAATGTGTAAGAGAGAGAGAGTGTGTATGTGTGTGTGTGAATGTGTAAGAGAGGGAGAGAGAGAGAGAGTGTGTGTGTGTGTGAATGTGTAAGAGAGAGAGAGAGACAGACAGTGTGTGTGTGTGTGTGTGTGTGTGTGAATGTGTGAGAGAGAGAGACAGTGTGTGTGTGTGTGTGTGTGTGTGTGTGTATGTGTGTGTGTGTAAGAGAGAGAGAGAGAGGGGGACACAGAGGCAAACAGACCTCTGTGGCATTACTTTCAAGTTGAAGGTTGAACACTGACAATAAAAACAGTTCTCTAGCAGGAATAAATATTGAAGAATATTTTATTTTCCCTCTGCTAAATTGCTGATCCTGTGGACCTGCAAGCTCATTGTCACAAAGAAATGTCATATAGACTTTCCCCTGTTAAAATCTGCGGTTGGGCAGGGACTGCTGATACATGAGAGGATTAGAAATACATTTCCTGCACCATATCCCTCTGCACCTCTCCTTTTTCCTACACTGGGGTGGGGGAGATTTTGAAAGGGCCTTTTTCTGTGGGTAAAATCCCATTTACTTGCAGAGAATCACTTTGAAATTTGCCCCCATTGTGATTAAAAGTGACATTCTCAGCAGAGTTAATAAAAAGTAGAAAAATCTTTTAAAATTTCAGAGGCTATCAAAGTCTCTAGTTCTAGCTTCTAGTGTTTTCACTTGCATCTCATTATCCCATGTATAAAACACACTCCAATGCAGGCTCTGGGAAGAGATAGTCCACTGAAGAGCCTCATGCTGCTAGCGATTCATGGCACTATGCAGTGAGGAAGAGCCAAAAGCTATTGTTTGGAGATGCAGTGAGGAGCAGCTTAGGCTCGGCCATTGTATTCTAGGTCCAAGACTTGGCATACATTATTTTGTTCTGACTGAAATGAACTAAAATCTTCCACCGTGCATGAAAAATTAAAAAATACATTTCTGTTTCTTCTATTACTGTGCTACAGTTCTCCACAATTTCACAACACTGTCCCCTTTTCAAAACGTTACGCATGTAAAAATTAGCATAGATGCACATAAGTAGCCTCTACTCATGTACTACAGAAAAGGAAAAATATACTTCTTTTTTCACTTTCATGTGCACATGCGCTTGAAAAAAGGGTGGTCTAGGAGTATTCCTGGGCGGGGCCAACATGTGCATAAGTTGCTATTTTAAAAGACACACATGTAGATTTTCCAACATGTATTTTTACATCTCCTAATTATCTGGTGCAAGTGACATTAAATGTGTTTATTGTGTAGGACTGATTGAGTGGGAGGTCTAGGTGAACAGGGGTGTTCAGGCTGAAGAACCAGAAAGGCCTGGAGAAAGACTGGGCAAATTGATGGACTAATTGGTTAAACTGGCAATTTGACTGTTACAATTCCTCCTGTAGATGTGCCACAGGAGGCCTCTCACCTTTTCTCTGGAGGCCGCACTGAAGCCGGGGCCTTGCCTGGACAGTCTATCCTGGTTTTGCTCCATGGCCTGGGAGGCCTTCCTTTGCCATCTGGGCCTGCCTGAGGCCTGCTCTGCTTCCTCCTGGACTCTCTGGTTTGGGCCACGCCCCTTCTTCCTAAGGGGCCAGCCCTTTGCTTTAGTTATAGGGCCAGCCAGGTGTGGCCCATCTAAATTCCTCCCAGGGAGTTGCCTGCTTCCTGCACTATAAAAGGACTTTGCTTTCAGTTCTGCCTTGCCTTGCACTGGAGTTACATGCTCCTGGATGTTTTGCCTTCCAATGTGCTGTCAGGCTGCTGTTCTTCATTGGAGCTCCATGTCTTGTCTTGATGTCTGTTGCCTGTTCCTGATGTCTGTGATCCAGTCCTGATGTTCCACGCCTGTTCCTGATGTCCTGTACCCCATGTTCCTCGTTGCCTCCTTTCTGGCGTGCCATGTTGTGATCCGTGACCAGCCCATGGGTAGTGGTTGTGTAGGGCGCTCATGGTACAAGGCCATCTTCACCTGTGCAAGTACAAGCCTCCGGAATACTTCCACTTCAGTCCCGAGTTGTCTTAGAATCCTTGCTTGCTTCCGTTCCAGTCTTTGGAGTCCCTTGCACTGTGTCCGTCCATGCCAAAGACGCTGAATGAACCTGTGCCATTCCAGCATGGTCCGCGACCAGCTTAGGATGGGCTGTGTAGGACGCGCCTTAGTACAGGCTTCTACCGAATCTTCAGTTATTCCACACCTCGTCTAGAGCCTGCTTTGCATGCAAGCGTGGTCCGCAACCAGCCCATGGATAGTGGCTGTGTAGGGCACACTGTGTCACAGTCTCAACCCAGTCCTTTATCCTGCTTCTGAATACCTTGCCTGCAGTACCTCGTTCCTGACTCTACGTCTGTGCACCCACCTCGTTCCTGAATCTCTATGTTTCAGAGCCTCCGTCTGCCCTCATCCTCAGTCTGGCCTACTGCTTCTTGGCGATACCTTGTGGCAGGTCCGAAAGGGCTGGGAACGGTCGGAGGACTGTTCAATAACCAACACCATTGTGTTGGCTCCAGAAGCATGCAGGTCTGGCAGAGGGTCAGACCGTCCATCTCCACCCATGCTGGGACACGCCTCACCTACCCTCAGTGCTGCCTTGGAGTTCTCTGGGGTCGTGCCAAGGCCCAAGGGCCTTGGCACGACCCCAGAGCAGCGATCCCATCTTGAGGGGAGAGCGATCCCCTCAAGATGGGATCGCTCTCCTAGCGCTCCCCATCCGTAACAGAATGCAAGGCCTTCTTGAACAGGAAGGCCTTACGTAACATTGACTCACACATGTCGGTTTTTAAAATATACTGTTTTAGGTATGTAAATCTCGACCTATGTAAGTTATACTTTATTTTCTCCCATGAAATATATGTACATACATTTTTAAATTAGATGGTTAAAGTATGTGCATTCAATGCATTGCATGAATTTGCACATAAACAACACATAGAGTATTTTATAATACCTATGCATATGATATGCACATCATAAAATACTATGGTAAAACTATACATGGCCACATACACACAGATATGCTGTCTTTTGAAAGTTATCCTCAAAGAGTAATTAACAAATTATGAACAATACTCTTATTCCCTGCTACATATTAGAATATTAAGTTTTGTTTGCTGATTTGGCTAATTTCAATTTTCTGCACAGTTCCATAACCAGTGCCAGACACCACGATCTTCAGTACAACACATGCAGTCCTTTATCAACAAAAGCATATTAAAGATTTTTATCCAACAGCAAAAATATGGTGAATGTGTATACAGTATTACTGAGCGATGTTATGCTTAAATCATGTCACCTCTACTGTGTACTAAAAATAGATATTGCATGCTTTTTTTTTTAGCCAAGAAAGATTCAGTGAGATCAGGAGGAGGAGGTGAAAACCAGCAGAAGGGAAGAAAGGAGGCAAGGTGGGAGGCCCCTCTGCATCTTGAAATGCTGGGTGCCCTGGGAGAGCGGAGGGCAGAGTGCAGGGCTAGTGCTAGCCTGACCCCGATCTGCCACATCCTATCCAGTGCTGAGAAGAATGCCATTCATGGCTCTCTTAAATTCACAGTGGCAAAGGGCACGTTGTAGAATAAGCTCGCCAAGGCCATTAGTAGTTTGGGAGTACTGCGTCATGCCAGGTACTACAAGAGACTACTCAGGGAGTAGCTAAGACATGCCATCACCAAACTAAGGGGGTCATTCATCAAATTGCATTAGGGCATTATTGCAGGCGTTAGGGCCCTAACACCCATGATAACTCCATAACGCAAGGGATAAATATTGCATCGTGAAATTTGAAAAAGTTATTCAAGTGTGAGGAGTTTGGGCGGAGTAAATGGAAATGAGGACTGTTTAATGTTGCTTGTGATAATGTAATGCAAGCTGTCATGGGATTTAAAGCTGGAAATAACTACACCTTTTTTCTGAGAATTATGCCTGCGATAGCTGGGTGTTACAGCCAAAATGGGATTTATCATCATTTTGGGGGAGAGAGAGAGAGAGAGAACGCCTCTGTGAAGACCCACTGAAGTCTTTATACCATTGTAAGAGGGGACATTATGAACTCAGGGTGAGGTTTGTGGGGGTGAGTGGGGGTTTAGGAGACAATTTTACATGCACAGTCATATGTGCAAACAGCACAGTTACCATCAGTGAAGATTTAAAGTGATTTGGAGTGATGAAAGGTGAAAGTTGGGTAGATTTGTAACATGTTCTCTCTACCTTACTTGATGCACTCTCTAATTAGCTGCAAACAAACTAGGTAGAGAGAACATGAAACAAATCTATTTTTCTTTCACCTATCATCACTCCAAATTACATTAAATCTTCACTGATGGTAACTGTGCTGTTTGTACTTATGACTGTGTATGTTAAACTGCTCCCCAAAACCCAATTCATGCTCCAAACATCAACCCAAGTTACTAATGCACCCCCCCCCCTCTTACAGTAGTATAAATAGTTAACATTTTGGTGAGCCTGTACAGAGTCTCTCTCTCACTCACTCACAGCCCAAATGATGAAAATTACCCTACCCATGCCCCCCCCTTTTTTTTTTTTTTTATCATGAGCGCTATTCTTGTTGCTAAGACTGGAAGTGGTAGCCATGCTATATTCATTTCAGTGTCAAGGAGGGAGGGCTGAAAGCAGTCCTGAGACCTGAACAGATTGAAGGCTTGTCAGGCAACTGAGATACTCTAGCTGCAGAGAGAATATCTGAGAACCTTACCAACATATAACCTCATTCATCAGGTTGGTGGGTTGATTTCAGTGAGCTCAGGGACCATCAGACACAAAGGCCTTCACATGGAAGAGGAATACGTAGCTAACATGGACAATCAGGAAACACTGAATGAAAAGTTAAAAAATAAATAAATAAATACGGCCATGGCTGTTGAAAGCACATCTTGTAGTCAGCATGGAAACCATCATACGCAGAGAGTAAGCTTTCAGAAGAAATGAGTCCTAGTTCTCTTCATCTTCATGCAAAAGCACCTAGTACTGAGGTGGGATAGTACATGGTATGGTTCCATAGATTTTGGAGCAGCCAGACCATGGCATCACCCCCTGCAGCTGGGGGCCCAGGATGTGTGGGAGGCAGATTCCTCTTCAGTAACAGGGCAGGAGAAGGATAAAGAAGTTGCTGAGGGGCATGAAAATGTCCTTGGCTTACTCCTGAGCAAAACCCAGTAGGAGGTAGATAATGAAGGTCCAATTAAGCTGCACTCAGGGAGGACCTCTCTGGCTCCATCCTGAAGCCATCCTCAGTGGTCTTGACATTTCTACTTCACGCAAGCTGAACATAATACCATCCTTCATGGAGCAATTATTTCCAATTTAAAAATCACCTGATAAATACTGCATCACTTAATGACATAACAGCACAATGCCAGAGTCTTCCTTTGCAGGGCCAACTAAGAGACATGCTGAATGGTCATTACATAAAGTGAGGCCATTTACTGAGCGATAAATGCTTTACAGGGCCAAACACCTTATTGCACTAAATGTTCAAAAGAAAACGCATGGAAATTCTTAACAGAATTGATCTCTGTTCTGTACTGTTCTGTTGATGTTAGTAGGATGGGGTATTTGGACTTAACCTTGCTTTATCTTGAACACTGCTTTGGGTGGTCTTTTAAAGCCGAGGATGGTGCTCTAGAAGAATTGTAAATAGAATAAATGTGCAGCTAGACCCCTCTGGGCCTTTTGACTTCCAAGCAGGTGCTGCCATGCTTTTACTAACCAGAAAGCAGACAGAAGAGCCTCTGCTTTCACTGGCACAGAGCGTTTGCGAGCCAAAGACTTCTGGAAGCTCCACGTTAATGGACTTAGACTGCATATCACAATCCTAATCCACCAAACCAAGTTCAGAACTAGACACTAACAGAGCAGCACATTTCCTTGCAAAGCTCATTCAATTAGGGAAGCTTTATTTTTAATGAGCATTTACTTGGGAACTCTTACTGCCTCATTCCTTGATAAGACTTGTTTAACATATATTCAAATTTAAAATAATACCCTAGGTTATAATTATTGAACATCAAATTCAATCATTCTCAGTACTCTAAAATCATGAAGGAATTATTCAAAACAAGCTTTCACAATCTGTGAATTTGATTTTGGAGTGGTTGATGTTCCATATATATGTATATACTGTAATAATTCATTACGGAATGATCACTCAGTCTGCCAAAAAGGCTACGGTAATTCAATCAATGTTCATTAGTGGAATTCTGGTCTGAGGAAAATGCTGCTTTTTTTTTTTAACTCTTTCTCTTCTCGCCTTTTTTGCATTCTATCAGCACAAAAAAGAGGGCAGGAGACGGAGGGCAGGAGGGCTAAATAATGGGGGCTGAATGTCTGCAGGTGGAGAACACTGCTTTCCTGTCAAGTCTCTGTGTAACCGTGGGCAACTCCCCTCCATTCCAGTTTATTCCACTGAAGCAGGGAAAGGATGTCAGTCCTCCTCCTCCTTCCTTCTGCCTAGTGGAAGTTTTTGTGCATTTTGGCCGCCAGAAATGTGCCACCAGGCCAGTCCCCACCCCAGTGGTGTCTGCATGCACTGTTCTGAAGTATTGCATTACAACATTTGACGACTTGGAGTATCCTGTTTGGATGAAAGGCATCACTACCTTAAAAAGAATATTTAAAAGAAAGCAAAGCAAGCTGTGTGCAGATGCTAAAGAAGGAATAGGGATGGAATAAGTTAGAGACCAGGTTTATTAGGGATTTATTACACTCTTTGGGCTTTATGGGAGCCTGCCTTGAAAAAAAGTCACCTCCAACGTGATATCGCAAACAACTTAGCAAATCAGTTTAAAATAATTTAATTTGAAAAGGTAAAGTACTATGTACTTGTAGTGTGTCAGGGATGACTGATTTTAAACTTGTTTATTTTTTATTTTTATTTAAAAACTTTTCTATACCGTTGCTAAGTTAAATACCATCGCAACGGTTTACATGTAGGCACATATTTAATGTAGGTAAAAGCGTACTATAGTACATTCTAACAGGTGCCGTCAAAGGTTCGGTTACAATATATCATTAGACATAGTCATTTAGCGAAGTAGTTCATGACCAATTGTACCAAGGTACTTACACCGGTAGTTTTATCACACATAGTATTATAGTTATGCTTTATTGTGGGGTAGAAATCATAGACTAATCTACTGTATAGTCCTAAGGACTGTATGTCGGTGCCTTTCTGTCTTTTCCTGAAATATTTCTCTCTGTTCTCCTGTCTCTTTGTAAAATGCTTGTTTAAAAAGCCATGTTTTTAGGTTTTTCTTGAATGTCTTGAGATCACTTTGCAGTCTGATCTCTGGAGGCATTGTGTTCCAGATTATGGGTCCTGCTAGTGATAGGGCTCTTTCTCTCACTTGTGTCAGTCTTGCTGTTTTAACTGATGGGATGGTTAGGAGGGCTTTATTTGCTGAGCGGAGGTTCCTGTGTGGAGTGTGTACCCGTAATGCTGTGTTCAACCAGTCTGATTTCTCATCATAAATTAGTTTGTGAATGATACATAGGGTTTTGTATTTAATTCTGTGTTCAATTGGTAGCCAATGTAACTCTGCTAGGGTTTCAGTTATATGGTCCCTCCTTCTTTTTCTGGTTAGTATTCTAGCTGCTGTGTTCTGAAGTATTTGCAGTGGTCTTAATGTTGTATTAGGTAGTCCTAGCATAAGGGCATTGCAGTAATCTGTGCTGGAGAAGATTAGTGCCTGCAGTATTGTTCGGAAGTCCTTTTGAGTTAGTAGTGGTTTAAGTTTTCTTAGTACCATGAGTTTTGCATAACCTTCCTTTACTTTTTGTGATATGTGTTGTTTCAGATTGATTTCAGGGTCTTTTATTATCCCCAGGTTACGTACTTTCCCCACTAGTTCAATTCTTTGGTTGTCTTTGAGTATTATTGAGGTTTGACTGATTTCAGAATTTTTTCTTTCTAAGTGTAGAAATTCTGTTTTATCAATGTTAATTACAAGTTCCATTTGTGTCAGTAGTTGTTTTATAATGCTTAGGTACATGTTGGCTAGGTTTAATGTTTTCTCTAGAGTGTCCTCTATGGGTAGAATTAGTTGAATATCGTCGGCATAGATGTAGTGTATAATTCCTAGCCCTGCAAGTAAGTGGCATAATGGCAGCATGTATATGCTGAAAAGGGTCGCAGATAGGGCTGATCCCTGTGGAACTCCTGTTTTGAGATTAATTTTATCTGATAATGTGTTGTTGATCTGAACTTGGAAAAACCTGTTTTTTAGATCTGAATTGAACCATTTTAATGTTAGGCCATGTAATCCGATTTCTTCCAGTCTATTTAGTAGTATTTTATGGTTTACTGTGTCAAAGGCTGCCGATAGGTCAAGCATTAGTAGAATATAGTGTTTACCACTATCAAAGCCTCTTAGAATGTTATCTGTGACTTGTGACTCTTTCTCCAAGTATATTTTATTTATTTACTTATTAGCTTATAAATAAATAAATAAATATATATGTTTTGCCTCCTAATACTGGCTATGCCCCAGCCTGCTAGCTTATATCTGATTCTGTGTATTCATGTTCTATCCCACCTACTTTTGAATTGGACCAACAAGAGCCAGCCCTGACTAGTCAATGTATTTCTTGCTAGTCCTGTGCTCCTTGCTGGTTCAGCCCAGATTTAGTTCTGTTCCTAGCTTCTGCAGCATACTCTGTTCCTTTCTGATCTATCCTGGATTGTTTCTGTTTCTGTCTAGATCTTCGTTTTGTTCCAGGTCTGTTCCTGGTTCCTAGCTCCTATGTTTTTGTAAGAACATAAGAACATGCCATACTGGGTCAGGCCAAGGGTCCATCAAGCCCAGCATCCTGTTTCCAAAAGTGCCAATCCAAGTCACAAGTACCCAGCAACTACCCAAACATAAGTGGATCCCAAGCTACTGATGCCAGTAATAGCAGAGGCTGTTTTCTATCTGTCTCCATGCTTCTTCCTGTCTTGTCTGGACTCGACCTCCGACAGTGGCAGTCCCTAATCTTGCTCTTGTCCTTGCCTTCCGGACTGGTTTAATATTTGCTAAGGTACTGTGTCAGCTGATCTATTCTCTCTGATCTGCCTGTCTTGTCAAGAACCCTACTGTTGCGGTCCCGACCGCCCCTCTCCTGATCGGGCTCAGGCCTGCCTTCCTCCGCTCCGGCAGCTGCGGGATTCCGCCCAGCCCAGGTCCCGGGAGGCCCTCCGTCCATGCGGTTCCCACGTGGCAGATGCCATTGCAGGCCTGTTCTCCTCTGGCCTCGCGTGTCCAGTTCCCGGAAGCCTGGCTCCGCTTCCTCGGCTGACGTCACGCTCTGCTCCCAATATAACCGGCGTTCAGTCGTTCACTAAACGCCTTGCAACGAGGTTCCTAGCTGACTAGTTGCTTCCTGTCTGCGTTTCCTGTTGATTCCCAGATACCTGCCTTGACTCCGGTTTGCTTCTGACTGCTGCCTGCCTTGACTCCGGTTTGCTGCCTGCCTTGACTCCGGTTTGCTTCTGACGTCACTACAGCCTGCGGCCTGCCTCGACTCCAGTTTGCTTCTGACTTCGCCACAGCCTGCAGCCTGCCTTGACTCCGGTTTGCTTCTGACTTCGCTACAGCCCGCCGCCTGCCCTGACCCGGGTTGCCACGGACTTCTTACCACTGCCCGCCTGCTCTGGCCCTGAGCGTTCCCTCTGGCCAGCTTCCTGACCCGGCCAGTCTCTCTGACTCTCTGGCAAGCCTCTAGCCAGCTCAACTCCTAGTGGGCCTCCTGCCTTCCCTGTGCACTAGCTCTCTAGGACAGCAGTGCCCAAGTCCCAAGGGCCCGGGTCCCTACGGGCTCCTCCTGGGGGGACCCCGGGCTCCGGGTGAAACCTTGCCAGTTCGTGCCTCCGCCGCCCGGCCTGCCTAGTGGTCATCAGTAGGCCGGCCCAAGGGTCCACCATCTACCCTCACAGCAGTCTAGCCGTAACACCCTACTACAATGTGTGCTAATTCACCTCCGTGATCAATGAGTGTACATCTGACTATTTCAAGATGCAGAGCACCACAAAATCATGTGCTTGTGAATAAGAAAAGACAAAAGTAATGGACCAGTGAGTTCATTACAACATGGGCCAGCACCTACCCTAAGCCCCCATTGCTGGATAATAGCAACAAATTCCAGGATGAACATATAGGGCCAGATTTTTAAACCTACGCGTGGGTGTAGATTTTATACATGCACGCGTAGTTGCGCGCATGTTATAAAATCCGGGGTCAGCATATTAGGGGGTGCACACTTGTGCACCTTGCGCATACTGAGCCCTAGGGGAGCCCCGATGGCTTTCCCTGTTCCCTCCGAGGCCGCTCCGAAATCGGAGCGGCCTCGGAGGGAACTTTCCTTCCGCCCTCCCCCCACCTTCCTCTCCCTTCCCTTCCCTTCCCCTCCCTAACCCGCCCCCCAGCCCTATCTAACCCCCGCCCCGACCTTTGTTGATAAAGTTGCGCCTGCCAATAGGCAGGCATAGGTTGCACGCACCGGCCAAGTGCCGGCGAGCAAGCCCCCGGCACAACAGCTGTGCTGGAGATCTCGGTACCGCCCCCGCCCCGCCCCATCCCCGGCCCACCCACTCCCCGCCCATTTTTTCAAGCCTTTGAAAATCCACCCTATAAAGTGTAGACCTGTAGAAACATTAAAATACGGTAGCAGAAAAAGACAATATGGCCTATCTAGTCTGCCCATCTGCCCAACCAATTTTGCTTTATAATTCCAATCTCTAGTCATAGATCTCCTGTATTTATGCCATGCTTTCTTGAATTCAGATACTGTCATCTCCACCACCTCCACTGGGAGGCTGTTCCATACATCCACTAAGCTCTCTGAAAATAAATATTTCCTTAGATTCCTTAGTCTCTCCCCTTTCACCCTCATCTTATGACCCCTTATTCTAGAGCGTCCTTTTCGTTGAAAGAGGCTCACCTCCTGTGCATGGAAACATATGAGATACTTGTATGTCTCTATCCTAGCTCCCTTATCCAGCCTTTCCTCTAGGGTGTACATGTTTAGATCTTTAAATCTATCCCCATGTGCTTTAGAATGAAGACCACTGACCATTTTAGTAGCCTCCCTCTGGACTAACTCCAACAAGTTTATGAATTACCAGTTCTTATATTATGAAGCATTTTAAAGGCTGTAGACCAGAACTGGTGAAAATGCTTTTGTACTAGGTGGTCCTAGAAAAAAAGAAATTAATTAATATCATTATTATTATTATTATTTAATAGTTTTCTATACCGATATTCGAATAGACATAACGGTTTACATAAAACTGAGGAGAAATACAATAAGGGAGGGTGGGGGGAAGGGACAACGAGAAACTGAAGAACTCTGAGGAAGAGAAGGGAGGAAAAAAGGACAGAGCAAAACAAGTGAACAGTTGTCCAAGGGCTAATAAAAAGCATTATATACAAAATTACAGTAAGCATCAAACAATATACAAAATAGTCAATTGTATATATTGTAGCAATCTGCAGGAAGAAACAAGGTACAAGGTTAGCACTGAGTACAGAGGGATGAACATTCAGAGAAATTAAGCGCTCAGGGAAATAAAGGTGAGGTGAGGGGGGCAGGGGGGTGTAAGAAATACGAAGGTGGTGGAGCTGAAGCGGGGGGCAGAGGGAGAAGTGGAGGGAGAGGGCAGGGGGTAAGGGCAGACAAAGAATTGGGGAACCTGTGAAGACAGAACGAGGGTGGAACAGAAGGGGGGAGAGGGCGGGCGGAGGAAGGAGGGAGGCTAGGAGGGGTTCAGATCTGGGTAGGTTTGATTGAAGAGCCAAGTCTTCAAACCTTTTTTGAATTTTTTTGTGCAGACTTCCAATCTGAGCTCGAGGGGCATAGAATTCCAGAGGGATGAGCCCGCTATGGAGATGGCTCGTTCCCTGGTGGAAGAAAGGTGTGCAGTTTTGAGTGAAACGGTGAAGAGGGTTCCTTGATGAACTGATCTAGATGGCCGGTCGGATGAGCGGAAACAGGAAGCATCGTCAAGCCATGAGAGATTATGGTTGTAGAGTGATCTGTGAATGATGGTGAGGGTTTTGTGTATAATACGGGCTGTACAGTTCCTTAAGAATGGGGGTAATGTGGTCAGCTTTACGGGTATTAGTCAGGACTCTCGCCATGGCATTCTGCAATATTTGGAGGGGCTTGATGGTAGTGTAGGGGAGGCCTAGGAGTAAGGAGTTGCAGTAATCCAATTTTGTGAGTAACGTCGCTTGTAGGACTGTACGTAAATCTTGTACATGGAGCATGGGTTTAAGTTTTTTCAGAATGTGGAGCTTGAAAAAACCTTCTCTTAGGGTGGTGTTAATGTGTTTTTTAAAGTTGAATTGATTGTCTATAAAGACCCCAAGATCTCGCACATGAGATGAGAAGGGGTCAGCAGAGAGATTGGAGTCATGGTAATTGAGTAATGAGAGATTCTGATGATTAGAGATAATGAGGAGTTCGGTTTTGGATGGACTGGAGGTTGGTGAGGAGTATTTATGGAGGTGAGGCCACTGCTGGAGCTTTCCCAAAACTTAAGGGTTTTGGGAAGGGATTCTTTAATCGGGATGAGGATTTGGATGTCATTCGTGTATAGAAAAGATTTGAGGCCGAGGTCAGCGAGGAGATGGCAAAGGGGCAATAAGTATATATTGAAGAGGGTGGAGGATAAGGAGGAACCCTGTGGGACATCTTGGGTCAGATGGATGGGGAAGGATTCAGATTTAGTGATTTTAACAGAGTAGGCTCTATTGTTTAAGTATGATGTGAACCAAAGTAGGGTGGTGCCAGTGATACCAATATCGGTTAATCGGTCCAGGAGGATCTTGTGGCTAATGGTATCAAAGGCAGCGGAGATGTCATGGACCACTTCCACAGATAAATTTGATTTGATGGTAAAAATAAATCTCATACAACTGGAGCAATGTGTGCTAAACAATGCACTGAACAATAGCTGTTAACAAGAGAATTTTATTGATAAACAAGCACACATCAATTGTGCATCATTTTAGATATACTATTCAATTGTGGTGTACAAACAAGGATCTCATACATTTATTCATTTTTAAATGTATATACAGCCCTTCAACATTCCTAGGTCATTTTACAATAATACATTTATAATCAATCATTGAGAAAAAAAAACTGATTAAAATAATATTATTTGGAAACAATGTTAAAAGAAATATAACAAAAATAAAATGATAAAAGAACATAATTAAACCTAAAATATATCATGCTGAAGGAGCACCCTGAAATCAAGAACTCCATAAAATAATGCACCATTCTAGCAACTTTAAAATAGCATCTGGTTCAACTTCTATAATCTTAAGGGTAGATTTTCAAATGTGCACGTGCTTCCTGGTGCGCACACATGGACGCGCCGATTTTCTAACATGATTGAGCTGGCACTCGCATGTTAGAAAATCTGTGTGCCATGCGCACATACACACCGGATTTTATAATTTGAACACGTATGTGCGGGTGGCATGTGCAAGGGGGGTAGACTAACGCAATTTCCACATGGCGACGCATCCCAGCCTTTCCCAGTTCCCTTCCCCCCTACCTAACCTCCCTTCCCCTTCCCCTCTCCTCCCCACCTCCTAAATCCTTTCGCCTACCTTTACTTTTTTTTATTTTATTGCTTACTGCTCCATTGGAGCAGAAGCAACTTGTGCATGCTGGCCGACTGCTGGCGCACGCTTCCCTGGCACAGCAGCAAATGGCCACTGTACCAGCCGCTTCCAGCCCGGCCCCGCCACGTCCCCTGGACCAACCCTCCCTGCCCCCCCCCCCCCCCCGGACCACCCCTTTCTCTGGGCCCGGCACTTAGACACGTAACGGCGCATGCAAGACCCGACCACACGCATAACCCCCGTTTTTTATGCGCGCAGGGGATTTTAAATTCGTCCACCAATATATATGGGTAATCATTAATCACTAGTTTCCGGAAGGTCAGATTGATTCAGTGCATCCCCAGTTCACCCAGTTAAGAGACTGATCCTCCCCCCACCCCCCCCCCACCCCCCCCCCAGTTTGATAGCCTTCACTCCCCCTCAGTTAGCTCCATCAAAGCAACCTCTCTGCTTCGATGGAGGGGGGTGGGGGATGGCAGAAAAGAGAAATTTGGATTTAGAGATAACCAACTCAAGACATGACTTTCTTTTACAATCTGGGGTACTGATGTGCAGACATTGGGGAAAAAAACACAGGACTGCTTCTATGGTCAAAATTATAAGCATAGCACGTCAAGCAGCGGTGACAGATACATGCACGGCGCGGCAGATACTACCATGGGATGCTTGCTGGGCAGACTGGACGGATCATTTGCTCCTCTTCTGCTATCATTTTTATGTTTCTATGTTTAAAACACGGCAGATCTGCCTTGTTTTTTTTTTATTTTAAATTACCCGGCATCATTGCAGATGAACTGTTACGTGAAAGGGGGCCTTGGCGCATGACAGTTCACGCAAGTATTTTCGCGCACATCTTAGGTTCGTGCCGCGAAATGCCCGTGCCCACACCCCTTTTTGAAAACTTTCTAGATGTTCGCGCTACGGGAGATCCGTGCATATGTGGTTGGCTTTTAAAATCCATTCGGCACATGTGAGCCCGACTTGTTCGCGCATCTCCTACTGAATGTGCGCATTGGGCTTTTAAAATTCCCCTTTTAGTGAGGGAATATGTGTTATTTTAAAACCAAGGCCCTGTCAATAAAGATTGTAATTACACAGAGGGCATGTTATAAAGAACCATACGTACCCTTTATAACCAATGATCTGGGAGTCAATAATTGTATTTTCTATATAAAGGGCTGAATATAGCAGAATTTACTGCCATAATCAATAGTGTCTATGAATCACTATTTAATGGGTGACATTATTTGCTTTCTTGCTGAAGTAATGCTGTGGTTGTCCTGGAGAAAAATAAAATTGCATTATATTCTGATACCTTTAATTGCACCAACATAAAAAAAGAAAAAGCTCATGTAGTACAACACTGGTTTATTGACATTACCACCGTTTATTTACGCTCCCTTGCAAAGGCCAGCTTGAATCCTAATGGAGACTAGTTTACTCATCAATGTCTGCAAAGTACCTTCTGCAGACGATTCTGGGATGATGCCAGAAAAGAGATGTGCCTAGCTTTTCAGAACCTGTTGGTATTTGTGTAGATCTGTCCCGAGGATAAGGTTGGTAAAGTTCATTGGTTCTGGATTATAATCACTGATGGAATCGCTTTTGTAGAACTGTGTCACTCCAGTAGAAATTGTAGAAAGAACATTTCAGAAATATCCTTTTCTCAACTCAACTGAAAGAGGCTGGCTGAAAGCAGAGCAGTTTTAAAGCCTGCGTCCTCAAAATCGCTGAAGCACTCTGTATGCATAATTAAGCAGGGAATTGTTGACGAGGGCAATTTTTAAAGCCATTTATGCAGGTAGGGTAAATGCAGCAATCCCTCAATCACTGGAAGAGGTGCATTTCCGCAATTCGTTTTGGAAGACGGCACCGATGGCGCAGGAGTGACTGCTTCTGACCTCTCTGGTTCCTGCCTTGCGAGTAAACTGAGGGATGAGAGCCAAGAAGTCTAAATCTGCCTCGGTGTTTAGGGAATTCTCAGAATATGGTCAGAGGGGCCTTTTTCTTGTTGCTTCCTTTTCCTTTTATTTTGGATGTATTTATGTTGTCATAACATTGTTGTTAGTGTTGTTTTATAATGGGATTAGAATTTGTGTTAAACAATTTTTATTATCAAGAACGTATAGAAATACAATTTGTACCCCACACTGAGCAATGGAACTGAGATAAAATGGAGACAATAAATCAGTAAAACTCTGGAAATGGAGGGTTTGGTTTTAGTGTGCACTATTGGCAGATAATGCACACGAAAACAAAATGGCCATTCTTTTGTTTAGGGAAAATGTTAATTTCAGTTCATTTTTTCAGTTTGGGTTTTCTTATAATTAGGATTTGTGATTAGTTTAATGTTTATTTCAGTTTTATAGCTGCCTGAAATAAACATTACATTAAAAACAACCCAAGCAAAAAAAAAGAAAGAATACAAACAATACCCCCACCATCTACCTTCACCTTCTGCAGGGATCCCTAGAGCCAAAAATGGGCAGATTCAGTCCCCACTTGATCCAACCCTGGGGCTCCCCATTGCAAACTGGCACCAACCAGCTGTGAGAGCGCTAATGGGTTTCATGGCCATAAAACAAAACGGCACCGCTCCAACCCAGACCTATGGGGTAGGAGAAATGGGGACTGGTTTTAGCACTTTTTGCTAGGAAGGCTCTAGTGGAAGTTGGTTAGCGGGGCTGGGGGCAAGGTGTTGATAGTTTGGCGTATTCGGGGGGGGGGGGAGGTGGCAGTTTAAGATGTGTGAACTGGTTGCTTATAGTATGCATTATTTGCCAAATGAAAACATAAAACATTTCAGATATTTCTGAATGCCTTTTTTCAGTTTGGTCATAACAAACTGAATCAAAAATCGAGTTATTCATCACATTTTGTGCTTTCATTTTAAATGAATGCACATCCCTAATACATTTTTGGCTGTATTGTGTGATTGCTAATTAGTATGTAGGTTACGGAACAGGATGATACTTTGTGCAAGCATTAATTTGCATGTCATTATGCTCAGTGGCAAACATTGCAATAATATGGTTTACCACTCACCGATGCTAACTTTTACATTCGCACGTGTGCGCACATAGATGCACCAATTTTATAACATGCATGCATCGACGGCGTGCATGGTACGCAATCCGCTACCCTCACACACATTTTAGAAAATCCCGGCATCATGCGGATCTCTTGGATTTCACGCACGCAGAGCTTTTAAAATTAGCCCTTTAATGTGCACATTAACTCCTTTGAAAATTCACCTATTATGTACAGTAGGTAAATGTAACATATAGCAATTTTCGAAAGCCTTTTAATGTGGGTAAAATCTATTGACAAATGACATTTTAGCAATTTTCAAAAGCTCACTTACATAATTAAAATGCAGTTTTAAGCATGTAAATGCTTTTGAAAACCAGGCCCTGAGTCTGACACTATTTCTAATGGACAGTAAACTGCTTTAAGCGCATGATAACTGTTAGTGACCTCTAGTGAACTAGCTTTTTATATTATGATCACTTTGGTTTTTCTTTGTTTTTCTTTGAATGGTTACTTGAAATCCTTCACTATATACTCCTTTTTTTGATAAGTGTACAGAAATAGCTACATCCATGAAATTGTCACATCATTTATTGTGAATTTTTTTTAAGAAACAGACAAAAAAAATCAAAATTCATCTGCACAACTGGATTTGTGAAAAATGTTCTTTTTTCAATTTTCTATCTTCAAAGATGATGAAGGAACATGTAAATAGATAATGTGAACATGAATCATTTTATCTATTTTTACATTTTGCATGAAATTTCTCTGTGTATATTCCCCCAACAAGGAATAATTTTAGATATTTGTGAAAACTGCAGTGTTTTCATGAAAATATTGGTAAAATGAAAATTTTACTTTTCTGTCATATTCTTGGTGTCAGATAAATGTATTTCATATTGTCCTTAATGCATGAACTCATGAACTGGATTTTTCAATTCAAATACAGAATAATACATTTCCTAAGAGACCAAACACACTAAAATTTATCGCATAATCTATGCACAATTAGAAGTTAATGTCCTAAAAATGACCCTCTTTTTAATTTAAAAACATTATAAATGAAATAGTTTCAGAAAATAATGTTAGACTTAATGGAAGTTTTAAACAGGAATGATGTATTAGTATTGACACTCTGTAAGAGATAATACAGTAATTTCAGTGATGAAATACAGATGGTGGTAACATAATTTATATGTTCCTGGCTCTAGTTGAAAACAAGGAAGTGTTTGCTGGGATATTAATGCCACTTTTATTGATGCATCTAAACTTGATGCATTACCTCACAGGAATACTGAATTCTGAGTCTTCTTGTAAATACAATTCATTACGCAATGGCACTGACAAAATATACTTGCTTTGCAGCAGAGATGTCCTTACTGTCAGTAGTTACATTTTAAATCATTAAACTCTTTCCTTGTACTTTGTGCTATCTTTGTAATGGCTTTTAATAATTTAGAAAACCACAGCTATTTATAGATTGTGGCAGATATTGCAAAAGCTTGAAATATAGTCCCACATCTACTTTTTTGATACATTCTCTTTAAGAGAATGTTTTGCCATAATCTAGGTTTTAGTATGGATTTGATTGTTATAATAATCTTTGTTTTTTCTTAACTAACAATGCATCTTTCCCCTCCTCTTGCTATAAACTTGTCACAACCATGTTGATTGGCTGCTTGCCTTGTGGTTATCAATTTTATTCCTTTTTATCATTATTGTTTATTTATCGCATGCGTTTCCAGCAGTTCAAAGCATGTTACAGCAGCTGGTTTACACCTTAGAGCTCTGAAAGAACTAAAAAATGAAACTGTAGATTTATTACTAGTAATAAAAATGGTCTATTGTACCTGAAGATTGGAGGCTGGCCACTGTGAAGTTGATCTTTAAAAAGGGGTTTGGGGTGATCCAGGATACTATGGACCAGCAGGCCTAACCAGTGCCAGGGAAAATCATGGAAATTCTTCTAAAGAACAAAATCACAGAACATATATGCAGACATAGCTTAATGGGACACAGCCAGTATAGATATACACAAGGGAAGTTTTGTTTCACCAATCTGCTACATTTTTTTTAAAGGTTTAATAAGCATGAGGAGAATGGTGATCCAGTGGACTGGATATAGTGTATTTTGATTTTTAGAAGGCATTTGACAAAGTCCCCCGTCATAGTCTGCTGAGAAAAATAAAAATATTGTGATTCCCGGCCACGGCCGGTTCCTCCTACCTCCTCTGACGCTGGCCGGTGACTCTGCTGGCCAGCTTGGCGTGCTCCTCTCTGGGGCTGGCTGACCATGGCCTCCCATGTGGCTGAACGCCGCCGTCCTCCTTCCAGCGGGGCTTTCCCTAGGCGCACGTGCGTGGGAGACTCCGCCTCTTAAAGGAGCTGTGGCGGGAAACCTTGGCTCAGCCCCGATGGTTGACGTCAGTACAGAGGGGTATTTAAACCCTGCTTCAGTCTCCAGCTCCTTGCCTTTGCAACAGGTCATCTCCTCGGAGTGCTAGTTGCTGTTCCTGACGTCTCCAAGTTCCTGCCTTCAGTTCCTGATCCTGATGCCATTCCTGTTCCTGCCCCAATCCTTGGTTCCTGAGTCCAGTCCCGGCATTCCAGTTCCTGCTTTCCTGCCCATGCCTCTGTTCCTGGTTCCGGTCTTCTTGTCCTCCAGTTCTTGTGCTTCCCTCCTCGGCTTTATCTCCTGGTTATGATCTCGGCTTGCTTCCTCGTCTCTGCCTGTCTGCTGACTGCCCTGAATCTTCAGATTGGACTCTCGTTCTGCACCTCTGCTGCCAGCCCTGACCCAGACATCTGACCTTGCCTTTGCCTGCTGTCACCTATGTTCACATTGAGGCGACCCGCACCTAAGACCTGCTGGCCCCGGCACCCAAGGGCTCAACCTGCAGGGAATGAGGGCTCATATAGGTGAAGCTCCAGCCGGGTTGTCCTCACTTGTACCACCAGTCGGCGATGAGAACAATTGGGGGCTGTCCCTCAGTGGTAGTACCAACCCTCGTCCCGGTCCAAGGGTCCATAGTTCTAACAGTTTGCAAAGGCCATGGACCTGGTGGATCTGCCCGGTCTACAGGCCATTCTTGGTATGGCCCAATGTTTGCAGCAGCAAAAGAAATGTTTGGATATCTTGGTAGCTACAGTCGAGCACCTGGCCAATCGCCTGGATCCTTCATCTACGTGGTGAAGCAATCGGCCTCTGCTCCCCTGCCGGCGATTGCTTCACCACCTTCTCCTCTCCTGCATCTGCCTGCTCCGCCTTGGTATACCAGGGATCCAAAACAATGCCGAGGGTTTTTGAACCACTGCTTTATGAAGTTCTCTCTCCAACCTACACAATTTCCCAATGACCAGATTAAAACCACATTTATTCTTTCCTTGCTGTATGGCAAAGCCCTGGCCTGGGCCTCTCCATTGTAGGAACGCAGGGATTCCATCCTCAGAGACCTGCCCCGGTTCGTTCAAACCTTCTGACAGGTGTTTGACAATCCAGGATGCCAGTCAACCGCCACTTCTGAGCTGCTCCACCTCCGCCAGGGCTCCTGTACTTTGGCCGAGTACGCTGTGGAATTCCGCACCCTGGCCTCAGAACTGGGCTGTCGGGAGGATAGCCTGCAGAGTATTTTCCTCAAAGGATTGGCTTCAAGAATAAAGGACGAGCTGGCTGTCCAGGAGCTGCCTGAGGAACTAGAGGCACTCATTGATCTGGCAGGCCGAATAGATCGGTGTCTTCAGCAACGTTTGAGGAAGTTGAAGCTGACTCGTTGAGTGGTTCCCTTGGCACCGTCCTTCTCTTGTCCTCTGCTCTCTCCAGCCACCTTCGAGACTTCGCTGGTGCGCAGTGAGCAGCCTATGCAAATAGGCCAAAGTCACTTAACCACAGAGGAGAAGCAGCAGCGCACGTCCCTTGGACTTTGCTTGTATGGTGGCAACAAGGGTCACCTACTAGCCCAATGCCCAGAATGTCCAGAAACTCTCGGGCCTAGGAGTCACAGGGGAGCTGACTCTAGGCCCTCCAGACGTCCACCCACTCTACCGCAAGTCTCCGCAGAACCTGATGCTACTCTCCAGGTAAGAGAGGTCCTTGATGTCTATCAGCGTAGAGACTGTTGGGAATATCTTCTTGCTTGGGAGGGATTTGGGGCCAAAGAGAACTCTTGGGAGCCCTCACATAACATCCTCGATAAGAATTTGTTGCGGGACTTCCACCAGGCCCATCCAGACAAGCCACGACCGAGGAGGGGGAGGCCTAGAGGAGGGGGGGGGTACTGTTGCACGTGCCATCCATGCTCAGCCCATGCCAGGGCCTGCTCACCTCATTCATGCTCCGACGGGTCTCGGCCATCCTCCCCCGCTGCTGCTGCCGCCAGCTTTGTTCGGCCTCGGTGTCCTGTGGCAGCGACCGCCGGGCCTTCCTCTGCTTCCCAGGCCTCATGGCGGGGCTCGGCATCTTCCATGGCGTCAGCCCTACCCCAGGCGTGAGCATGCGGGCATCCAGGCCTCTTAAAGGGCCAAGGGCAGGTCCCAGCTCCGTGGCACACCCTGATTGAGAGAAGTACATAAGGAAGTGGTCTGACACCACTTCCTTGCCTTGGCAATTGGGTCGTACACTCCGGTGTGTCTGCCTTCCCAGCATTCCAGTGTCTCCTGTGTCTCCTATTCCACCGTCTCCTGTGTCTCCTCTTCTAGCGTCTCCTGTTCCTTCATCTCTCCATCCCTGGTAGTACCCTTTGGACTGATCTCATGGTACTGACCTTTGCTTGTTCATCGACCTTGTCTGACTGCTGCCTGGATTCGATCTCTGCCTGATCTGACTACTCTTGATCGCTGCCTGGAACCTGACCTCTGCCTAATCTGACTACTCTTGATCGCTGCCTGGAACCTGACCTCTGCTTGAACTGACTACTCTTGATCGCTGCCTGGAACCTGTCCTCTGCCTGACCTGACTATTCTTGATCGCTGCCTAGAACCTGACCTCTGCCTGACCTGACTACTCCCGGATAAACTACAGGTACTGACCCCTGCTTCGGCTGACTATTCTGGATTGATACTCTGGCCTTGATCCTCGCTATCCACTTGGACTCTCTGTTTTGGCCTCCTGTGATCTCTGCACCTTCCTGTCTGGACATCGACTGTGCACCCTTGTTCATGGTGGGCACTCCCCTGCGCTTCATCTCAAGGAGACCCTGCGAGGCCCACCTAAGACCAGGCGGCCCAGGTAGCCAAGGGACCCTAGTGGTGAAGCTCCAGTTAGCCTCTGTCTTATACTGTGTTCCGCCTCCTGGTGGCAGGCGCTCTCCGGGTCCAACCGGAGGGCCGTACCAATCTTGTACCAGGTCAAGCTCCACCTCCAGCACAACACCCTTTTTAGGTTGTGAATCAAGATCAAGATCAATATTATTTGCATTATTTTAAGCAGTAACTTAATCTCCAATAGAATGCCTTCCATCCATGGGAATGGACATGACAAATCTCTTACTACATATGGAAACATTTAAAATTATGGATAGAAATTTCATGTGAAAAAGGGAATACAATAGTAATAAGGGTGTTTTACCATCCACCTGGCCAGAATTAACTAACAGACAATGAAATATTAAAAGAAATTAGGGAAGCTAACAAAATCAGCAGTACAGTAATTATCCCAGTATTGACTGGATGAATATTACATAAGGATATTCTAGAGAGGTAAAGTTCCTAGATGAAATAAAATGACTACTTCATGAGCTGGTACAAGAAGCAACAAAGAGGGGAAACTATTTTAGACCTGGTCCTTAGTGGAACCCAGGATATGGTGTGAGAGGTAACAGTATTGGAGCCACTTGGCAATAGTGATCACGACATTATCAAATTTGACTTAATAGCTGGAGGGAGTGAACAAAAAGAAATCTACTATGACAGAAATTAACTTTCAAAAAGATGACTATGATAAAATGAGGAAAAAGGTTAGGAACAAACTGAAAGGAGCAGCTGCAAAGGTGTAGAGTTGAGCTCAGGCATGGATTTTTAAACAACTTAAAAATATCATCTTGGTAACCCAGACCAGATGTATTCAATACATTAGAAAAGGTGGAAAGAAGGCTAAATGACTACCAGCATGGTTGAAAGGTGAGGTGAGAGAGGCTATAATAACTAAAAGAATATCTTTTGAGAAATGGAACTAGCCTGGCACAACCTACACCAAGCCTTGCACAATCCACATCTTTAAATAAGAATCTATCTGCAGACGTCAGGAATCTAGGAGCGTGGCTTGACAACCAACTTAACCTAAAAAAATTCATAAACACAACCACCAAGGACTGCTTCTTTAAACTACAAGTCCTAAGAAAGCTAAAACCACTCCTTCACTTCAATGACTTCCACCTCGTTCTACAATCCATTATTTTTTCTAAACTCGATTACTGCAACTCAATCCTACTTGGCCTCCCCTCCAACAGCATCAGACCCCTACAGATGGTACAAAATGCCGCAGCCAGAATCCTAACTAACACGAATAGAAGAGACCATATCACCCCCATCTTGAGCAGTCTCCACTGGCTACCCATCAAACAGAGAATCCTATATAAAACCTTAACCATTATTCATAAAGCAATTCATAATGTCTCACCTATATCACTACAAACTCAACTTCGTCCACACTTATCCTCCAGACCCATCAGAAGTGCCTACAAAGGCACTTTAGTCGCAGCTCCAGTTAAATCAACACTAAGAAAAAGAGCACTCTCATCTGCGGGACCACACCAATGGAATGCTCTCCCACCAGACCTACGCCTCGAACCCAGTCTACCAGAGTTAAAAAAAAAAGTTAAAAACCTGGCTCTTCAGGCAAGCTTTCCAATTACCAGAGTGTAATTAAGCACCTCCTCCTGACTTTCAGATCCAATCATTACAGATCCATTCATTGCAGCGTACCACTAACATCATTGACACTTAATCCTGTACTTTCTCTTTCACAATTTGATCTTAACAAACATAAATCACATAATATAATACATAACTGTATTCTTGTACACTGTATTCTCAACTTTTGTATTCTCGTACTCTTGTATACTGTACGGTAGCTAGGTTGTCGCTACTAAAGCTCGTTGTAAAAAGTTGAACTCATGTACTGTTGCAAAACACAAATTATGACAAATGTTAAATGTTAAATATTATGGTTACTTATCAATGTTCATTGTAATAAGCCAAGGTTAAATATTATATTTACTTTTCAATGTTCCTTGTAATAAGCCCAGGTTGGACCGCCCCAACCAGGGTAATTTATTGTTTATTGTAAACCGGATTGATTTGTATTGTGTACAGGAATTCCGGTATATAAAAATTAAAAATAAATAAATAAATAAATAAATCCGAATGAAGAAAACAGGAAACAGCGTAAGCACTGGCAAGTCAGATGCAAAGCATTGATAAGGAAGGCAAAGAAAGAACTAGAAAAGAAGCTTGCTGTGGAAGCAAAACCTCATAATAAAAACTTTTTCAGGTACATTTGAGGTAAAAAGCCTGCTAGGGAATCAGTTGGACCATTAGATGAACAAGGGATAGAAGGAGCACTTAGGAATGACAAAGCCATAGCAGAATTATTGTTTCATGGAGAAATACCCATGCCAGAAATGATCTATAAAGGTAATGATTCACAGGAAATGAAACAAATCTCAGTGAACCTGGAAGATGTACTAGGGCAAATTGACAAACTAAAGAGTAGCAAATTGCCTGGACCAGCTGGTATACGTCCCAGATTCCTGAAAGAACTGAGAAATGAAATTGCAGACCTGCTATTGGAAATGTGTAAACTATCATAGAAATGATATGACATAGAAATGACGGCAGAAGAAGACCAAACGGCCCATCCAGTCTGCCCAGCAAGCCTCACACATTTTTTCTCTCATACTTATCTGTTTCTCTTAGCTCTTGGTTCTATTTCCCTTCCACCCCCACCATTAATGTAGAGAGCAGTGATGGAGCTGCATCCAAGTGAAATGTCTAGCTTGATTAGTTAGGGGTATAGAAACATAGAAATCAATAACATCATCTATTAGGGATGTGAATCGTTTTTTGACAATTTAAAATATCGTCCGATATATTTTAAATCGTCAAAAATCGTTAGAGCCACGATACAATAACAATTCCCCCGATTTATCGTCAAAAAATCGTAAATCGGGGGAAGGGGGAGGGGAAGGGGGAGGGCGGGAAAACCGGCACACTAAAACACCCTAAAACCCACCCCGACCCTTTAAAATAAATCCCCCACCCTCCCGAACCCCCCCAAAATGCCTTAAATTACCTGGGGGTCCAGCGGGGGTCCGGAATGACCTCCTGCAATCGAATCGTGTTGTCTTCAGCCGGCGCCATTTTGCGCCGCCATTTTGCAAAATGGCGGCGCAAAATGTGAACAGAAGCGCCAATTCAGGCGCCGACGGGAGCTTGGGTAGAGGTACCAGATGAACCATTTTAGAGAAACGGTCAACGGTGACCCAGATCACAGTGTTACCCTCCGAGGGGGGTAGGTCCACCATGAAGTCCGTGGCAATGTGGGTCCACGGTTCAGTGGGGATAGGTAGCGGTTGCAAGAGACCTCAGGGCCGACCGCTGTGAGGCTTCTGTCTAGCACATACTGGACACGAGTCTACATACAGTCGTACATCTTACCGCACTTTGGGCCACCAGTAATAGCAATTTAGGAGGTCGAGAGTCCTCTCTCTCCCAGCGTGGCCCCCAGTGAGGGAGTCATGAGCCCACTCGAGGACTCTTCTTCGATCTCTTCAAGGAACAACCACTCTGCCCTGCGCGGAGACAGTGGTGCTGGCTAAGTTGATCTTGGCTGGATCGATGATGTACTGTGGAGGATCCTCCTTTTCTTCCAGGATGGCGTTACGGGATAGGGCATCTGCTCGAATGTTCTTCGACGCTGGGTGGTACTTGAGGACAAAATCAAATCGGCTGAAGAATAATGACCAGCGAGCTTGTCGGGGGTTGAGTCATTGGGCTTGACTAAGGAATTCCAAATTCTTATGGACTTGAGGGGTGCGTACAACCTGGTGTGAATCCGTCCTGGGGACGAATGGAAGACCGCTTTCAACACCCGGGATGGGCATTACGAGTACTTGGTCATGCCATCGGTATAGACTGTGATTGGATGAGTGGCCCCCTCCAACCACTGTCTCCATTCTTCAAACGCTAATTTGATTGCTAGTAGCTCCTTGACTCCTATTCCATAGTTACTTTCGGCTGGGGTGAATTTCTTGGAAAAATAGGAGCAAGGTAGTAGATGCCCAGAGCTCGAGCTCTGAGAAAGGATCGCTCCCACGGCTATATTGGAGGCGTCCACTTCGACGAAGAAGGGTCTTAATGGGTCTGGGTGGTGCAAGCAGGTGTCCCTTAGGTAGGCCTCCTTTAAGTCATCGAAGGCTCTACAAGCCTCGGTGGGCCAGACTCGGGCGTCCGTGCCCTTTCTGGTTAGAGCGGTTAAAGGGGCTACCAGCTGGGAATAATGCGGTATGAAGTGCCTGTAGAAATTTGCGAATCCTAAGGGGGCCAGTTCTTGATAGCGGATACCTTGCCCGGGTCCATAAGAAACCCTGACGCTGAGATAATGTATCCTAGGAATGGCAGTGATTCCAGTTCAAAGAGGCACTTCTCGAGTTTTGCGTACTCGGAGGATCTGGAGTACTTGCCGGACCTGTCGCCGGTGGGAGGTCAAATCTTGAGAGTAAATGAGGACGTCATCCAGATATACGATCACACAGGAATGCAATAGTTCACGGAGTACCTCGTTCATTAGGTGTTGGAATACAGCGGGGGCGTTACACAATCCGAATGGCATGACCAAGTACTCGTAATGCCCGTCCCGGGTGTTGAAAGCGGTCTTCCATTCGTCCCCGGGACGGATTCACACCAGGTTGTACGCACCCCTCAAGTCCAACTTAGTAAATACTTCTGTTCCCTGGAGTTTGTCCAACAGTTCAGGGATTAGAGGTAACGGATAGCGGTTCTTCTTGGTAATGGCGTTTAGCCCTCGATAGTCAATGCATGGCCTCAAAGACCCGTCCTTTTTGGCCACAAAGAAGAATCCCGCACCTGCGGGTGATGTTGATGGGCGGATGAATCCCTTGGCGAGATTCTCGGTGATGTACTCCGACATCGCTTGAGTTTCAGGCTGAGACAGGGGGTACACCCTTCCTCGGGGAGGAATTGCCCCGGCCAGTAATTCAATAGCACAATCAAAGGGGCGATGTTGGGGCAAGAATTCCGCCTTCTCCTTAGAGAAAACATCAGTGAAATCCGCATACTGATTCGGAAGTAAGGCCCCGGTGTGAGCCAAGGGAACGTGTTGGAGCGGCAGCGGTTTGATACAAGACTGGAAACAATGGGGACTCCATTGGGTGATCTGCAAATTGTCCCATCGGATTACAGGGGAGTTTTGCTGGAGCCAGGGTAGCCCGAGAACCACCGGGTGTACGGACCTCTCCAGGATCAGGAACGAGATTTCCTTGGTGTGTAGTAATGCGGTCTGGAGCGTGAGAGGTGTCGTGATAGTGGCGATGTAACCAGGCAGAGGGGTGCTTTGAATAGACGTGACCCGCAGGGGAGGTTCCCGGGGTTGAGTGGCGAGCTGGAGCTGACTCATGAGTTCCAAGGTGATGAAGTTCCCTCCAGCCCCTGAGTCAATGAGGGCCTGCGTGTCGAATGACCCTCCTGGGTATCTTAGAGTTATAGGCACTGTACATTGAGGAGCAGCGTTTAGACAGCCTAAGTGACGGTCCTCTATTGCTCCTAGGCGCGGGAGTTTTCCGTCGCTCCTTACATTGCGAAAGGAAGTGTCCTTTACCACCACAGTAAAGGCATAGTCCAAGATTGCGGCGGCTCAGCTTCTCCTCCAGGGTCAAAGACGCCCTTCCCAGTTGCATGGGTTCTTCGGTGGAAGGTTCAGGAGGAGCGCTGGTGCTTCAGGAACCCGTGGTTAGAGGTCGAGAGAAGGCCGGAGCAGCGGGGCCATACAGTGTGGGGGGCGCCCCTCCTTAGCTCTTTGCTGAAGGCGACAATCAATGCGCCCTGCCACCTCGAAGAGTGCGTAGAGGTCCTTGGGGAGGTCCCGAGCGGCTAGCTCGTCCTTTATCCTTGCTGTCAGGCCTTCCTAAAATATTCCCCGGAGGGCATCATCAGGCCAACCAACCTCCAGCATGAGTGTATGGAACTCCAGCGCGTAATCCGCCAGGGTCCGAGTTCCCTGCCGAAGTTGGAGCAATTCAGAAGTTGCAGAGATCTGGAGCGCAGGTTCATCAAAGGCAGATTTGAAGTTTTCCACAAACACAGTCAGGTTACTTAAAGCGGCGTCATTCTTTTCCCACATAGGAGACACCCAGTTCAAGGCCCAACCATCCAGTAGCGAGAATATGTAAGCCACCTTGAAGGAGTCCGAAGGGAACTGATTGGGCAGTAAGGCAAACCGTACAAAGCACTGGTTCAAGAAGCCCCGACAGGCCTTCGGATCCCCTGAAAACCGAGAGGGTGACGGAAGCTGTGTGGGAGCATGGAACGTTACCACCGGTGGTGGTGCCGGTTCTGGCACGGGCGCAGGTGGCACTGCGTCCATGCAGGTAGCCAGACGTTCCACCGTGGCAGCCAAGGTGTCCAAGACATGCTGTTGCTGCACTAGCCGTTGGGCTAGTCCAGGGATGGCCTGAAGGCCAGCGAGGTCTGCCGGATCCATGGCCTTGCAAACTGTTGTAATCCGGGAGTGGATCCTTGGGCCGACCGCCGATGAGCAATGGTCGTGAGGCAGACGAACGCAGCTGGAGATGAATCTTCACCTGGAAGCCCGAGACCCCCCCAGAGGAGCTGTCGAGGCCCGGGCCGCTAGGATTTAGGTGACTTTGCCCTGGAAGCCCGTGGTCCCCCTAGGAGGAGCCCATAGGGACCCAGACCGCTGGGACTTAGGTGAACGGCGAGCAGCAGAGAAGACCCGGAGCAGACCAGGATCGGGGCAGGCAGCAGAAGTCAGAGACAATGAGACGGACCAGGATCAGGGCAGGCAGCAGAAGTCGGAGACGATGAGATGAACCAGGGTCAGGACACCGGATCAGGCAGGCGGAATCAAGAAGGCAGGATCAGGAACACAGGAACAGGTGGGCAGGATCAGGAACGCTGGTACAGGCAGGCAGGTAGGATCAGGAACGCTGGAACAGGCAGGCAGGCAGGATCAGGAACGCTGGTGCAGGCAGGCAGGATCAGGAATGGCAACTTACAGCTCAGAGAGCGACCACGTTGCAAAGCCCAGAGGAGACTCAGACGCCGAGTTAAATCCCCCTCGGCATCTGACGTCATCCTGTGGGCGGCGCCGGAGTTTCGTGCCAGAGGCCCTTTAAAAGGGCCTCCTCTGCGAGCGCGCGAGCCCTAAGGGCGGGGCCAAGATTCTCCGGCAGCGTCTCCCTCGTGGGAGTGCCGCGAACTAGGCCGCAGCTGAAGTGGCGCCATCGCGGACCACGCGCGTCCTGGGACCGGAGCCAGGTAGAGGTTCGGTCACGCTCCTCGCGACTGTAATCACTACACCAGATGTCATCCTTGAAAATACATTGAAATCTTCTGCTCAGTGTGCGGCAGCAGCCAAGAAAGCAAATCGAATGCTAGGGATTATTAGGAAAGGAATGGAGAATAAAACTGAGAATATCATAATGCCTCGGTATCGCTCCATAGTGCGACTTCATCTTGAGTATTATGTGAAGTTCTGGTCACCACATCTCAATAAAGCAGAATTAGAAAAGGTACAGAGAAGGGCGACCAAGATGATAAAGGGGATGGAACAATTCCAAGATGAAGAAAGGCTAAAGAGGATAGGACTCTTCAGCTTGGAGAAGAGATGACTGAGGGGATATATGATAGAGGTATATAAAATAATTATTTAAAAGAGTTGTTTACTCTTTTGAAAAGTACAAAAACCAGGGGACACACAATGAAGTTACTGGGTAATACATCTAAACTAATAAGAGAAAATATTTTTTTACTAAACGCATAATTAAACTCTGGAATTCATTGCCAGAAGATGTGGTGAAAGCTATTAGTATAGCTGCATTTAAAAAAGGTTTGGAGAAGTTCCTGGAGGAAAAGTCCATTAACAGTTATTAAGGGAGAGTTGCAGAAATCCACTGCTTATTCTTGAGGTAAGCAGCTTAGAATATATCTTTCACTTGGGTTCCTGCCAGGTACTTGTGACCTGGCTTGGCCACTCTTGGAAACAGGATACTGGGCTTGATGAACCCTTGGTTTGACCCAGTTTGGCAAGCCTTATATTATGTTCTTAATAAAGTTGTATATGTGACCCCTCTTCTAGGCTGTGCTATGAAGTTAGGGACCACACTTAGGGGCGGATTTTAAAAGGCGCGCGAATAGCCTACTTTTGTTTGCGCTCCAGGCGCAAACAAAAGTACGCTGGATTTTAGTAGATACGCGCGGAGCCGCGAGTATCTGCTAAAAACCTGGATCGGCGCGCGCAAGGCTATGGATTTTGTATAGCCGGCACGCGCCGAGCCGCGCAGCCTACCCCCGTTCCCTCCAAGGCCGCTCCGAAATCGGAGCGGCCTCGGAGGGAACTTTCCTTTGCCCTCCCCTCACCTTCCCCTCCCTTCCCCTACCTAACCCACCCACCCGGCCCTGTCTAAAACCCCCCCTTACCTTTGTCGGGCCGCGACCTGGGGGCGGGTACGGAGGGCGCGGCCACGCCCCCGGACCGCCCCGGGCCGTAGCCACACCCCCGTACCCGCCCCCAAAACGCTGCCGACACGCCCCCGAAACGCCGCGACGACCGGGCCCGCCCCCCGACACGCCCCCGACACGCCCCCCTCGGAGAACCCCGGGACTTACGCGAGTCCCGGGGCTCTGCGCGCGCCGGGAGGCCTATGTAAAATAGGCTTCCCGGCGCGCAGGGCCCTGCTCGCGTAAATCCGCCCGGTTTTGGGCGGATTTACGCGAGCAGGGCTCTGAAAATCCGCCCCTTAGTCCTGATCTAATTTCAGGCAATGTCCTGCAAAACCCTGGTGCGGATTTTCCAGTGGTGGGGAGGAGGTAAAGGTAGACATCCAGGATGCAAGGGGCAATTTGAAAACTTTTACTGAGTGTTCTCAATAGGTATGTCTTATGTATGAGATGCAAAAACTTTCAAACAAAAACTCAAGACATGGTTATTTACACATGCCTATACTTGAAATATATATGTCCTTCCTCTCCTCTACCTGCCCTGCCTTATCTACCCGACACCCTATGTCTATATACCAACTCTAACGTCCCTATTTCTGCTATTACTGTAAATATCCTACCATATAATTGCTCTTAATCGCATTCGAAGCGCTATCTCTCCCTTCTTACCACCTCTAATTTAGAACTCCATCCCCCCCTAACCCTTTCCCTTAGCTTTTACGTTTTCCCCTTGAACCATTTACTCTCTAGTACTGTTTAATTTAGTTGTTAAGTTACAACTATATGATAGTTCTGTTTAAATAAATTTAAAAAAAAAAAAAAAAATTCTAATTGTTTGATGTTTAAATATTTATATACTTACCTTTGTTAATTGTATAACGCCTATATAACTCTGTTAAATGTATAACGCTTTGGCGTAAGTTCCTGTTTACTGTACACCGACGTGATATCTTTGATGAGCGGCGGTATATAAAAATTTATAAATAAATAAATAAATAAATAAATAAATAAATAAATAATAAATGATACATTTGATGGTGGAGGGGTTACAACAGAAAAGTTTATGACTGACCTCATCATTGTTATAAGCTGGCACCAGACACACTTTCTCACTGTTACATCCATGTCCCATATTAAAATCCAAATTCAATTCAATCCGTGAGTGTGCCTTGGTATTGCAAATTCTGAGAAATTTTTGGTTCTTTTTTAAATGCTGCACATCCAAGACAGCTTTTTCTTTTTCCTTTCGAGATTTTAAAAGTTTTGCAATTTTTTTGGAAGTAGAGCAATTAAAGAAATGACCAGAGTCAGAGCATTGTTGCAAAGGAATTAGACAGACACCAAGATACCATTAGAGAGCCTAATTAACCTGTCCTCAATGCTTAATAGTCATGCTCATCTCTTGTGTTATAGACAGTGCTTTGTGCTGATGGCACTTAGTTGGTTTAGATGTGGCCCAAATGAGCTAATGTTGGGGAGAGAGAAAGCGGGCATGTGATGCTTCATTTTACTGTCAACCACCACTAAAGGGAATCATCATGCTTTGTGTTTATCGCTCCTATAAAACTGAAGTCATTTGCACATCACTTGGCATGCTTGGCTGTGTATGTTAACGTAATACATTTTTTATAGATAAATAAAAAAGGCACGCACATTTAACAGAGAGTTCAGTTTTATTGCAATGCATAATGTTACAAAAATTAAGTTTTACTAGAAATTCTAGTAAATCCTTTTGTTGTAATAGAGAGGGAATTTCATTTCTGCCAGCTGCCTGAGGACTGTGGGAAACTGTCACGAGCTGAAGCTACAGACAAGCTGGGACATGCATTCCCATTAGTAACACCAAAATATTCCAGCAATACAAATCAATCCAACTGTATGCTAATTTCTAGAAAGCTTCCGAAACTGAATGATGGAAAGAATTTGATTATTTCTTTTCTCTTACTTACAGGGCAATTTCAATGACTTTATTCCATCACTCACTCTCTTTATGTCACAGTATTGCGGTTGCTTGAATATGTAGAAATAAGTCTCAGCTAACAAGCTGAGGCTGAGACCTAATAGTATTTACTTATTTATTTATATGACAAGATTTATATTCTGCTTCATACAGAGTCTGTTCAAAGCAGATTACGATTACAACCTGCATAATCATAAAATACAATGAAAGAACAAGACAGGACAAGAACCGCACAAAAAGCTGCAGCGGGAGAAATATCCGAATTCGGGGCAACTGCCCCTCTAAATCATGATCTTTGGTGGCATAGCCAAATATTCATTTAGTGCTGCCTTAAATGATTTTGGGCATGTAATTATATGCAAAACTTTTGGTAAAGAATTCCACAGATAGGTGCCTGCTACGGAGAAAGCTCGGTCTCTGGTTCTGTTCAACCATACCAGCCTTGGAGGTTCTTATTGGCTGATGGCAGCTGATGTGACGGTTTATTAAGACAGAACTGACCCATGCTGTAGTATATTCATGCAATTATTTATAATAAGCAAACAAATTATATAATTGATCTTCCACTGCACAGGTTGCCAATGCAGTGATGAAAGGATGGTGTTATGTGATCTCTCATCCTGGCACCGGTGAGCACCCTGGCAGCAATATTTTGTACAACTGGAACTGTGCAAAGCATGCTGGCTGGTAAATACATATATAAAGAATTATAATAATCTAAACCATTCAAAATTAGATTGGAGAACAAAATGAAAATTACCTAATTCAAGTAAAAGTTTCAAATGTCTTAAGCGAAGTAACTTACAAAAGGAGGATTTTAGCACAGCACTAATTTGACTCTTCATTGATGAATGCACATCAATAAATATACCTACATTTCTTACTTCTTTGTTAATTGGGATGTGGACACCTTAGAATGTAAATGGAGAGGGTATCTGAAAAGAGGAAAGTTTTGTGCTAGTCAAAACAGTGACCTCTGTTTTCTGACCTTTAAGTTGGAGCCTGTTGTGGGATAGTAATCACTTATTTAAGAACATAAGAAATTGCCATGCTGGGTCAGACCAAGGGTCCATCAAGCCCAGCATCCTGTTTCCAAAAGAGGCCAAACCAGGCCACAAGAACCTGGCAATTACCCAAACACTAAGAAGATCCCATGCTACTGATGCAATTAATAGCAGTGGCTATTCCCTAAGTAAACTTGATTAATAGCCGTTAATGGACTTCTCCTCCAAGAACTTATCCAAACCTTTTTTGAACCCAGCTACACTAACTGCACTAACCACATCCTCTGGCAACAAATTCCAGAGCTTTATTGTGCGTTGAATGAAAGAATTTTCTCTGATTGGTCTTAAATGTGCTACTTGCTAACTTCATGGAATGCCACCTAGTCCTTCTATTATTCGAAAGTGTAAATAACCGATTCACATCTACTCGTTCAAGACCTCTCATGATCTTTGTTACGCCTGTCAGTCATAGACGGCTACGACCACTAATGCTCACCTCTTTTGTCCCTGCTTTATCATCCGTTGGAGGAATGGCAGCCTCCGCAAACCACTGCCGACCAACCTGGCGTTCCTGGGACAGTGTGGGTGCTGCCAACCGCCATCTTGTTCCAGGAATCATTTAGGCACGCGTGCATGGGGCACTCTTGTACACATCATGGCGGGAACCTTGGGGTCGTCCCCTCTGGATGACATTAACCACCTCCGGAACTTAAGCTAGCTGGCCCTTCACTGCAACGAGTTAGCAAGGAGTTCCCTCTTGCTGAATTCTGCTCCTTGGACTTCCAGTTCCAGTTTCTATGTTGGTGTGAGAGACTCTGGGTACCCACTCCTCGGGGGCCCTATCTCGTCTCGGGTTATCCGCTCCTCGGAGGACCCTCTGCCTTGGACTGCTATCGGTTCCGCTCCCCGGAACATCTCCTGGAACTACCCCCTGTGAATACCTAATGCTATGGACTTCTACTGTCTAAGCCTCATTCTGGGACTCGCTGCGGTGTACCCCATTCCTCGGGCCACTACCGCTTCTCCCCTGTAGGAACCACTCCAGTATACCCTGCCTACAGGTTAATGTTGCACCTCGGACTGCTTTCTCATTTCCATCTCTGAGACTCATTCCCAACATACCCCGCTCCGCGGGCCACTACTGGATCTGTATGTCTGAGTGTTTCTTCACTACTGCAAGACTTCCTGTTGTACCCCGCTCCACAGGCCAATACCGGAACATGACATTTGAGGCATCTTCATTGGGTATACCCCCTGCTCTGAGCTTTACTTTTCTGTACCTCCCGCTCCACGGGTCGTGCCTTTCTCTGCTATCAATAAAGACTCTATTCCACAGCTGTGTCTGACATTGCTGAGACTGTGTCTACCGGCGGCAAGGCTCACAGGGCTCTTCCCTGTGGGCGGAGACACCTCTCACCTCAGCCCAGGGGTCCACACTAGTACTAAACATAACATCTGCTATATCAGGGTGCAAATTATATTGCAATGATAAGGAGATCAACTTGGTAGGGTATGGCACTTTATGTCCAGGAGGGTATAAAGTCCAACAGGATAAAGATCATACAAGAGACTAAATGCTCAGTAGAATCTATATGGGTAGAAATCCCATGTGTGCTGGGTAAGAGTATAGTGATAGGAGTATACTACCGTCCACCTGGACAAAATGGTCAGACAGATGATGAAATGCTAAGAGAAATCAGGGAAGCTAACCAATTTGGCAGTGCAGTAATAATGGGAGATTTCAATTACCCCAATATTGACTGGGTAAATGTAACATCAGAACATGCTAGAGACATAAAGTTCCTGGATGTAATAAACGATTGCTTCATGGAGCAATTGGTTCAAGAACTAATGAGAGAGGGAGCTATTTTGATTTAATTCTTAGTGGAATGCAGGATTTGGTGAGAGAGGTAATAGTCATCATAACATGATCAAATTTAAACTAATAACTGGAGGGGGGACAATAAGTAAATCTACAGCTCTAACACTAAATTTTCAAAAGGGAAACTTTGATAAAATGAAGAAAATAGAAAAAACTGAAAGGTACAGCTGCAAAAAATAAAATCCTAGATGCGCAGTCCAGATGTATTCCACGCATTAATGGGCAGATTTTCAAAGGCTACACGTGTAACATATGCGCGTAACCTGAGGAAATCTGCCCCTGCACACGCCGAGCCTATTTTGCATAGGCTTGGCAGCGCGCACAAGCCCCGGGACGCGCGTATGTCCCGGGGCTTGCAAAAAGGGGTGGTTCGGGGGCGTGGTGTCGGCTCGGGCCGTGTTCGTGGGCGTGGTAGCAGTCCGAGGCGGTCCGGGGGCGTGGCTAAGTGCCCCGACACAGCGGCCTGTGTCGGGGCCTGCCGCGCCAGCAGACATTCGGCGCGCGCAAGTTATGCCTGCCCAGAGGCAGGCGTAACTTCCTGGATAAAGGTTAGGAGGGGGATTTAGGTAGGGCTGGGGGGTGGGTTAGATAGGGGAAGGGAGGGGAAGGTGGGGGGAGGCGGAAGGAAAGTTCCCTCCGAAGGCCGCTCCGATTTCAGAGCGGCCTCGGAGGGAACGGGCAGCGATGCAGTGCTCGGCATGCGCAAGGTGCACAAATGTGCACCCCCTTGCGTGCGCCGACCCCAGATTTTAAAAGATATGCGTGGCTACGCGTGTATCTATTGAAATCAGGCGTACTTTTGTTTGCACCTGGTGCACGAACAAAAGTACGCGTTCGTGCTTTTTTTTTTAAATGTACCCCTAAGAAAGGTGGAAGGAAGGCAAAACAATTACCGGCATGGTTAAAAGGTGAGGTGAAAGAGGCTACTTTAGCAAAAAAACATATTTCAAATATTGGAAGAAGGATCCATCTGAAGAAAGTAGGAAAATGCATAAGCATTGTCAAGTTAAGTGTAAAACATCGATAAGACAGGCGAAGAGAGAATTTGAAATGAAGTTTGCCGTAGAGGCAAAAAATCATAATAAAAACTTTTAAAAATATATCCGTAGCAAGAAACCTGTGAGTGAGTCTGTTGGACTGTTAGATGACCGAGGGGTTAAAGGGGCTTTTAGGGAAGATAAGGCCATTGCAGAAAGACTAAATGAATTTTTTGCTTCTTTGTTTACTAATGAGGATGTTGGGGAGATACCAGTTCCAGAGATGGAAGAGTGGTCGAAGATATGGCAGCTGAAATTCAATGCCAAGAAGTGCAAAGTCATGCATTTGGGGAGTGGAAATCCGAATGAACTGTATTCGATGGGGGGGGAAAGGCTGATGTGCACGGAGCAGGAGAGAGACCTTGGGGTGATAG
Source organism: Rhinatrema bivittatum (assembly GCF_901001135.1). NCBI lineage: Eukaryota > Metazoa > Chordata > Amphibia > Gymnophiona > Rhinatrematidae > Rhinatrema > Rhinatrema bivittatum. The sequence continues at coordinate 9,934,089 of NC_042629.1, read as the reverse complement.
TGTCTAATGATATGAAGTCGGCGAAACAATGCGACAAGGCGATTGCAAAAGCCAGAAGAATGCTGGGATGCATAGAGAGAGGAATATCGAGTAAGAAAAGGGAAGTGATAATCCCCTTGTACAGGTCCTTGGTGAGGCCTCACCTGGAGTACTGTGTTCAGTTCTGGAGACCGTATCTACAAAGAGACAAGGACAAGTTGGAGGCGGTACAGAGAAGGGCGACCAGGAAGGTGGAGGGTCTTCATCGGTTGACATACGAGGAGAGATTGAAGAATCTAAATATGTACACCCTGGAGGAAAGGAGGAGCAAGGGTGATATGATTCAAACTTTCAGATACTTGAAAAACTTTAACGATCCAAAGACAATGACAAACCTTTTCCAACAGAAAAAAATCAGCAGAACCAGAGGTCACGAGCTGAGGCTCCAAGGAGGAAGACTAAGAACCAATGTCAGGAAGAATTTCTTCACGGAGAGAGTGGTGGATGCCTGGAATGCCCTTCCGGAGGAAGTGGTGAAGTCCAAAACTGTGAAGCACTTCAAAGGGGCATGGGATAAATATTGTGGATCCATCAGGTCCAGAGGACGCATATAAAGAGCAGGTAGTAAAATACTGCACGGAGCGGCAGTAGCCACAGAGGCATTCACGGAGCGGGATGCCAGTGGCCAGTGGTAGGTGTCCACCTTCATGGAGCGGAAGGATGTAGGGCTGTCATCTCCCAATTAAATAAAAAACAAAACAAAAAACAAAACAGGGATGGGATCCATCAGGTCTAGAGGACACATATAAAGAGCAGGTAGTAAAATACTGCACGGAGCGGCAGTAGCCACAGAGGCATTCACGGAGCGGGATGCCAGTGGCCAGTGGTAGGTGTCCATATAAAGAGCAGGTAGTAAAATACTGCACAGAGCGGCAGTAGCCACAGAGGCATTCACGGAGCGGGATGCCAGTGGCCAGTGGTAGGTGTCCACCTTCACGGAGCGGAAGGATGGAGGGCTGTCATCTCCCAATTAAATAAATAATAAAAAAACCCAGGGATGGGATCCATCAGTTCTAGAGGACGCATATAAAGAGCAGGTAGTAAAACACTGCATGGAGCGGCAGTAGCCACAGAGGCATTAACGGAGCGGGATGCCAGTGGCCGGTGGTAGGTGTCCACCTTCACAGAGTAGAAGGATGAAGGGCATCCATCTCCCAATTAAAAAAAGAAAAGAAAAAAAAACAGGGATGGGTTCATGGGCTTATAGGTATTACCAATTATTAGGCTTTTCAATATTTGATGATAGTTAATGTGACTTTCAAGGCATTCTTCACTTTCGGTGCATGTCCGGCATGACTCCTTGCTTCAATGACAGGGGAAAAGAAAAACTGATACTTCACACATTTCCAGCATTGCCCTCTGCTTCATGGCAGAGAGCTATGCTGCCGCTTACCCAACTAATCAAACTTAATATTTCACTTGGAAGCAGCTCCAGCACTGCTCTCTACATTAATGGTGGGGGTGAAAAGGGAATTAGAACATAAGGTTACTAAGAGCCAAGAGAAACAGTTAAGTATGAGAACAAATGTGTGAAGCTTGCTGGGCAGACTGGATGGACCGGTTGGTCTTCTTCTGCCGTCATTTCTATGTTTCTATGTTTCTATGAGCTTGATGAACTGAACCAAATCACTGTGAACCTGGAAGATTTAGTAGGCCAGATTGACAAACTAAAGAGTAGCTAATCACCTGTACCAGATGGTATGCATCCTAGGGTTCTGAGGAAACAAAAAATGAAATTTCAGATCTATTAGTTAAAATTTGTAACCTATCATTAAAATCATCCATTGTACCTGAAGACTGGAGGGTGGCCAATGTAACCCCAATATTTAAAAAGGGCTCCAGGGGCGATCCGGGAAACTATAGACCAGTGAGCCTGACTTCAGTGCCAGGAAAAATAGTGGAAACTATTCTAAAGAACAAAATCACAGAACATATAGAAAGACATGGTTTAATGGAACACAGCCAACATGGATTTGCCCAAAAGAAGTCTTGCTCACAAATCTGCTTCATTTTTTTGAAGGGGTTAATAAACATGTGGATAAAGGTAATCCGGTAGATGTAGTGTATTTGGATTTTCAGAAGGCGTTTGACAAAGTCCATCATGAGAGGCTTCTACGAAAACTAAAAAGTCATGGGATAGGAGGCGATGTCCTTTCGTGGATTACAAACTGGCTAAAAGACAGGAAACAGAGAGTAGGATTAAATGGTCAATTTTCTCAGTGGAAAAGGGTAAACAGTGGAGAGCCTCATGGATCTGTACTTGGACCGATGCTTTTCAAAATATTTAGAAATGATCTGGAAAGGAATACGACAAGTGAGGTTATCAAATTTGCAGATGATACAAAATTATTCAGATTAGTTAAATCAGAAATAGATTGTGATACATTGCAGGAGGACCTTGAGAGACTGGAAGATTGGGTATCCAGATGGCAGATGAAATTTAATGTGGACAAGTGCAAGGTGTTGCATAAAGGGAAAAATAACCCATGCTGTAGTTACACGATGTTAGGTTCCATATTTATTTATTATTTGTTAAATATTATTGATACTCTCATTGTTCCTTGTAATAATGTTAATGTTAATGTTCATTGGTTGATTGTTATTGTTCAATGTTCTATGTAAAAAACCCCGGTCTAACCTCCCAGACCAGGGCAACCTTTTTGTTACATGTAAACCGGATTGATTTGTATTGCATACAGGAATTCCGGTATATAAAAATTAAAAATAAATAAATAAATAAATATTAGGAGCTACCACCCAGGAAAGAGATCTAGGCGTCATAGTGGTTAATACTTTGTCAGCTCAATGTGCTGCAGCAGTCAAAAAAGCAAACAGAATGCTAGGAATTATTAGGAAGGGAATGGTTAATAAAACAGAAAATGTCATAATGCTTCTATATCGCTCCATGGTGAAACTGCACCTTGGTCACCGCATCTCAAAAAAGATATAGTTGTGATGGAAAAGGTACAGAGAAGGGCAACCAAAATGATAAAGGGGATGGAACAGCTCCCCTATGAGGAAAGGCTGAAGAGGTTAGGGCTGTTCACCTTGGAGAAGAGATGGCTGAGGGGGATATGATAGAGGTCTTTAAAATCATGAGAGGCCTTGGATGAGTAGATGTGAATCAGTTATTTACACTTTCGGATAATAGAAGGACTAGGGGGCACTCCATGAAGTTAGCAAGCAGCACATTTAAGACTAATCAGAGATAATTCTTTTTCACTCAATGCACAATTAAGCTCTGGAATTTGTTGCCAGTGGATGTGGTTAGTGCAGTTAGTGTAGCTGGGTTTAAAAAAGGTTTGGATAAGTTCTTGGAGAAGAAGTCCATTAACTGCTGTTAATCAAGTTGACTTAGGGGAAGGCATCTGCTATTACTGGCATCAGTATTATAGTAGCATGGGATTTTCTTAGTGTAGGATACTTGCCAGGTTCTTGTGACCTGGTTTGGCCTGTGTTGGAAATAGGATGCTGGGCTTGATGGACCCTTGGTCTGACCCAGCATGACAGTTTTTTATGTTCTTATGATATATATGTGGCAAGCCATTCCAATTCAGTACCAGATATGCCAAATGATTGATGTCTACACCAGGATATACCATTCTCTAGTGTTGAAGGCTACCATGATGCTCAGAAGGACCATCACGTAACTAGTACTTATATCAAAACCTGTTGTGATCGTTTTGAGAGTAGAAGAGTTTCTGGACTGAATCCCTTTCTAATTGAAACTGCTAAAAAAGATAACTATGATATTGGTCATTAGCTAGATAGCAATAATAGGTCAGCATTGTTTTTTCATTATTGGTCTGTTTTAAGGCTGATCTAAGTGTCCCAGAAGCTAAAGAAAGGTTAGTATGATCACAATCATATGGGAAATGTCATCTCTGATCAGCTGCAATATGGCGGTAGGACAAAAATTCAATGGAGATGAAGATAAATTAATTTTAGCAATAATATGGGAAACGCACTGCAAGAAATTGGATCAACATGCAATGTAACATTAGTCCCTTTGGTTTCAGATTCAAAAGCTTCAATAAATTACATTTTTCAAAAGTGACTCTTTGTGCATCTGCATCTGTCATTATGTCTCACTCAGTTTCTTGTTTGCCTCCTGAAAGTTACAGGAAGTGACAGCTCTGGCCAAAAGGAGTGCGATTTCAACATTGCATGAGAAGATTGACTTGCAGGATTGCTGCCCAATCAATAAGTCTGGCCTCATGAATTTCTGAGTGTGTTGGTAAAAGATTACTTCTTGTTTTTTAAAGCAGTGCTAGCAGATTAGTAAATGAGTTTTATATGTCAAAAGGTGAGAATAAACACCCTTGCATTAATAAATGAGAGCACGAATCATTTCTTGTAGGTTGGAATATCATCCTCAGTTTCCAGTCTTCAAAAAAGATCGAGAAAGTTAAGACTCCAGAAGTCATTTAGGCATCATCACAAAGTTAACAGGAATAAACTAGATTAATTTTTCTATTGATAGATGCAGGTAGCTTTTATTTAAAATACGTGCTTGAGAAGGTCAAGACTAAATAACCAGGCGGCAGTGAAATCAAAAGCAGAGTGTTCTAGCCATCATCAGTTAAAACATGCAGGCAGCAGATAGCTGTAGGAATTTCATTTTTCATTGTATAAAAAAGAGATAAAAATTCTGTTTTGCATTTTGCCTATATCACTGCCTGCATAGAGATAAGAATTAAATTAACTATAGGTGGAATAATAAACAGTGCTGAGGTAATATGTACTGAATTTCTGCTTAATTTCTTTGGTTGCACTTTGAAGGATTATTGGATATTCGTGATAAAGTTTAACATGTATGTTAAGACCCTTTTGTTTCAAACAAATGTGGTTTTCATATCAGAAAGTCTATTTTTGGTTCATTATGAACCAAACCAAACCAAAAATCAACTTACTGAAAATATCTGGAGATGAAATAAAGGCCTTCTTCAATTATAGAAAGGAGCAGCAGTGATCCCCAGTGGCTCCTGCCCTGCCAGCTCCCGATGCAGAAGCGCAGGTCATCGCTGAGGCCAGTGCCATTGTGCTGTACTACCTGAAACAGTGCCAGCCAGCCCTGAAACTTGACCGTTTTGTTTTACAAATGTATGCTTTATTGCTGTAAAAGGTTGGTGCTGGCCTCAGAATCAGCTGGGGCCTTTCTGTATTGGGAGCCAGCGGGGCAGGTGCAAATAGTATATATAGATCACATACTGCATATCTCATCTAAGTGGTGAGTGAGATGGGGGCATTCCAGGTCATGGCTACTTATCTGGCTAACTTAGGGCCTCATTTACTAAACATGTTTGCCATAGACGCAGAACAAGAGAAAAGCCCTAGAATTCAGGTAAGTGACAATATTCAGCCTTATCCAACTTAAACATATATTCATAAAATCGCTAAAAATATAGCAAAAATAGCACCCGTGATTAAAAAAAAAAAGGGAATGGTTAAGATAGTTTGCAGCCTGCTGCATCACATAGGTAAATAACACACAGCGAGTTGTGTCAGTACATGGTATGTTGTGTTGGCGCACAGCGCGTTGTATCACCGTGTTGCACCATTTTACATGGCTAGCGTAAATTAGTGCGTGGTGCATTATTTTGTCAGTTTATATATCCCGGCTTCCTGCAGCTGCCTCTTAGGGGGTGTCAGGCATGGGAGAGAAAGGAAAGAAGAGTTGGTGAGTGGTTTAGTGGGAGGAGTTTTTTCTCATTTGATTACCTGAGTGCACTGTCTGGTCTTCAGTTGCCATCTGTTTCCCTTTGCCTTGGTCTTTTGTCTTCTCTGTTGGTGTGTTAGTTCAGTTTGTCTGCCTGTCTTTTGGTGTGGAGGAGTGGTGGTGATGGAGTGGAGAAGTGGAGGAATAGGCTTGTGGTAAGAAGGAGTGAGGAGGATGGAGTATGAGAGGACAGGCGTGAGGAGAGGAGGGGGAGGAGGGAAGACAGGATGTGAGAGGATGAGGGCAGGGGCGCTAGGGGAAGGAGGTATAGGAGTAGGGACAGAGACAGGAGTAGAGATAAGCAGGAGGGAAGGGATAGGAGGAGGGGGAAGGGGATAGGCAGATGAGGACGGAAGGAGGACAGCAGGCTAGGGTTAGAGAGGGCAGAGGGGAAGGGAGTTGGCAGGGCAGGGGCAGGAGGGGGACAGGGGCAGGAGGGGGAGAGGGGAGAGGGAGGGAGAGTGAAGAAAGGGAGGTCACTTCTCTGGAAGCAGAAATGGCACCCCCTCTTGGCATATATTATATCACAATCAATACAAGAGGTAAATGTTCTGTCACACATTCATCAAGATAAATATACAATATATAAGTCCAATTTATTATTTATAGCAATACAAAACTTTGAGAAATACTTACAATATAATATAAAATTGACAATACCAAAATGTAAATATTACATCATACCATTTATATTTATATATATATTTAGTATATATAAATACTGGTGCCTAGAATATTGTCCAACAAACCCTTTATATTAAAATACCCAAATGAAAATCACTCATACATATACAATCATTCACACTCATATTCACATGAAAAAACTTTAAAAATCAACTAAAATGTGATCTGCTCAAAAATAAAAAAAAACATGGCCAACAAACCAACAAAGACAAACCAACAACCCTTGGTTCAACCCTCAATTAAAGGAGACTAAATCCATCCTCAGACGAAAAGAAAAAGACTGGAGGAAAAACAAATGTCAACTAACACTCGAAAGATATCGAACCTACCTTGCCTACTATAAAAGCCTAATAAACAAAGCAAAAAAGGAATATTTCAGCAAAAAAATCCTAAATTCTTCAAATAACCCAAAAACCCTCTTCAATATTGTAAATAACCTAATCTCAGTAAACAACCACATCGCCAAACCCCCACAAAAAAACCTAAGCCAAGACCTCGCAAACTTCTTCAAAAACAAAGTCAACAAAATTTCACATACACCAATGTAAACCTGAATCGCTCAGACATCACTCCCTGGACCCACTTTGACACGATAACAACCACTGAAACAGAGAAACTCATCAAATCACTGAACCCAGCCAGACACGAATTTGATACAATACCAACACATGCTCTAAAAGAAATCTCCCACACCATCGCACCAATCATCTCTACTATTATAAACAAATCACTTGAAGAAGGTGAGCTCCCAGTCAACCTAAAAATCGCCACTATAAAACCCATTTTAAAAAAAAAGAACCTTGACCCCTACGATCTAAGCAACTACCGACCAATCTCAAACCTTTCATTCCTCGCAAAACTAACAGAGAAGGCCGCACTCAAACAACTAAATGATCATCTAGATACTAACAACATCTTATACCCAACTCAACACGGCTTCAGAAAAAATCACAGTACAGAAACTCTTCTGATCAACCTATCTAATACTATCCTAAGAGGTTTTGATCACGGACAACGCTACATCATCATTCTTCTTGACCTATCAGCTGCATTCGACACAGTTGAACACAGTACCCTAATCACCAGACTATCCGAAATTGGCCTATCAGGAAAAACTCTAGATTGGTTCACATCCTTTCTCCACAATAGATCCTACAAAGTAAATCTAAACAAGCACACCTCTCAAGCCATCCCTCTTGAAACTGGAGTACCTCAAGGTTCCTCGCTATCAGCCATTCTCTTCAACATTTTTTTTTTATTTAAGGTTTTTATCTATCTTTTACATCTATCTTTTACATCTATCTTTTACCTCTCTGCCAACTTCTATCAAGCCTCTCCATTACCTACTTCCTATACGCTGATGACATCCAGCTAATCATCCCAGTATCAAACTCCATAGAGAATGCTCTTAAAACCGCTTCCACAACCATCAACAAAATCAAACTACTATTAAACCAACTAAAACTCTGTATCAACACTGACAAAACTGAATGTATGTTGATTGAAAAAAGCATCTCCGATGATCATCTGAGCCACCCCATTATCATTGACAACAACCCCATCAAACTAAAAGAACAAGTCAAAGACCTGGGAATCTGGATAGACCCCCAACTCAACCTTAAAAAACACATCACCTTGAAAACTAAAGAAGGATTCCACAAACACCTAAAACCCCTACTAAACCAACCAGACTTCAGAACCATCCTCCAATCCCTGATCTTCTCAAGCATCGACTATTGCAACGCCCTCATGATAGGTCTTCCGAAATCTACCCTACACCCCCTACAAATTCTTCAAAACGCCACCACACAAATTCTCACTGGACTCAAAAGAACAGACCATATCTCACCCGTGCTAAAAGAGCTACACTGGCTCCCCATAGCAAAAAGAATCGAATACAAAACACTATCAATGATTCACAACTCTATTCACCACAACGACCACGATTGCCTCAACTCCCTTCTACAAATGCACCACACTCAACGCAACACGAGATCAGCCAATAAAGCACGTCTAGAAATCCCACCACTCACCTCAGCCAAATTAACTACCACCAGAAAAAGATCCTTTTCAATAGCTGGACCTCTCCTCTGGAACACTCTTCCTTCCAGTCTCAGACTACAAAACAACACCAAACTATTCAAAAAACTACTCAAAACATGGCTCTTCAAGCAAGCATACAAGGACGGAATAGGGTAAACCAATGACTCTGACAATTACCTACATCCCTACTCCTCCTCATGCCCTTAATACCTAATCTCCCCCACTAGACCCAACCTCTCTTCTTCCCCTCAGCTCATCCCCCTACCCAGTACCTATCCAATCAACTCTCTACCTGATCATCTTAACCTTCAAATCACTTGATAATGTATCCCTAACCCACTGTCTGTATTGCTCCCAAGAGTTTTTTACTTACCCTTGTTTATATCTGATATATTTGTAAATATGTTAAAGTATGTCCATGTTTCCAACAGTTCTGACATACTTAGACCTTTAACAGGTGTTTGTATATATTCTTTATAACTTTAACTCTGTTAAAGCTGTTCATCTAACTTCAATGTATAGCGTTGTTATAACTGTAAACCGGAGTGAAGGCCCCTGCCAATACTTCGGTATATAAAAACGTATAAATAAATAAATAAATGGCAACCAGGCAGCAGGACGCCCTCATCTTAGGACTATCAGTTTCAGTGTCCAAGATAATGAGATGGTCATTGTAGGGGTCCTGGAGCATTATGCCATGCTATTTGGCAACCGGGTGGCCAGGACCTCAAAGGTATCCAAAGGCCTGATCTGGTGCAGCATAACTCAGGGCATCCTCAGGTGCAGCAGAGTCCAACGAAGCAGGAGCAGGTGGCCCACAGGTACTGGGACATCAAGGTGCAGCTGAATGCCAAGGTGGCGGCCAGAAATAGATATATACGACAGGCCGGAGGAGAAGCCCCTTGTCCCATTGTCCTCACCCCCATGGAGGAGCGCCTCATGCAAAGACTGGGACCGGATATCTTCAAGGGCATGGCTGAGCAGCTGGAGACCACGCGAGCTGCAGCTGGTAAGTTCACCTCAGTTGTAAATGGGCAGGCAGCAATGGGGGTACGCATCATTTAGCATAAGATGCTCACAATGCTAAGAAGCAAAGTGCACCTCTGTTGCCAAATGAAAAAAGGATACTTGTTGCCATTGTTACTTATGTCTTATGTTTTATTTCCACAGCTCTAGCCCATAAAGCTGCCGATCCCAGCCAGGAAGCCCCAGGAACCAGCAGCGTAGCAACCCTTTTGTAGAGGCCCTTCCTGATGGATGCCTAGACTCAGATGAGTGAGGAGGAGGAGGAGCAGCAGCAGCCATAGGCTCAGGAGCCATTGCAGATGCTGTAACCCCTTGGTTCCCCCAACCCACTCAATTTGTTCCTCAACCTCTCTGGCTTAATGGAGGATCAGAGTCTTGAGTGGGAGCCAATAGATTTGTTACAACCTCAAGCCAGCAAACCACCGCACCAGCCTGAAGCAGCACGCCCTTGGCGGGAGCAGCTCAGAAGCCCCATCATGCCACATAGGGAAGCTCAAATTCCTGCACTCCACACTACCATCACAGTACTGCCACCAGCATTGGCACCAGGCCCGGCACCACTACCAACATGCATGAGCAGCTGGACCAGCTGGAAAGGAGGCATGAGGTACACCTCTGACACATGCAGGTAAGAGCTAGTGTGCCTCAGGAAGGCTGTTAAAAGGCAGAACCAGATCCTGTGAGATGAGACTGCTGAAAACACGCAGAATGTTACGATGCTGGCCACAGCAATCAATAGCATGAAGAACATGCTGATGCAGATCCTGCAAAGGATGCCCAAGCAGCCATCTGAGTCTTTCCCAGCATCACTGGAGTCCACACCCCACAGCAGTCCCCGGGCTCACAGATGCCAGAGGGGTAGGCCTCCAAAAGAAATGCCTCCCCCCCCAAGTAGCAAGCCACGACAAGGCAAGGGGCCATAAAGGCCCAAAGGTGGTGGCATTGAATGCCAAATAAGAAGAGTTCTACCAACAATTCTGGGCGGGACACTCTACATAGTTCCTGTGCTGGCTAGATGGAAGAAACATGCTGGGCCCATTCAGAGTTACTCTGCTGGCCAGATGGAAGAAGCCTGCTGGGCTCATCCTCACTATAGAGTTCCTCTGCTGGCCAGATGGAAGAAGCCTGCTGCTCCATGCTGCACTCTTTGGACCTGATTGTTCTGCCTTCACTTGAACTCTGCTGCCTTGGCCCTTAGGCTGTTTCAACATGGACTGTCTGGGGCCTTTTCCTAGCCATCACATAGCAAGGCTGCTATCAGGTCCAACATTAAGCTGTACTGTAGCTATTGGGGGTGCCATTTGTGCTTTCTGTGGTCTCTGTTGTAATCATGATTGTGCCAAATGGATAAGATGCTAAGCCTGTATATGTAATGATGCCATTTCAAACAATGTATGTACAGATCTACACAGAATGTGCTGTTCATATAATTTACAATGTTTTGTGCTATTTGCTATCTTGTCCTTGCAGATTGTGATTATCTAAGACTTTGACTTGAATTCAAACAGTGGACTATATGTCTTCCCTAATAAAATGGTCACTGGTTTGAAAAATACACTTCCTGGTTGGCTCCTTTCAATGTATGTTTTTTGTGTTAATGGTTCACTAGATACAAGGTTTGCCCTTCATATGACCTTGCATGCTAGAATGCCCTTGCACATTACAAGTAGCCACTTATTTAGCAGGCAAGACCATATGGGCTAGGCCATATAACTACTCAGTGTATGCTCCTAAGGAAGACAGCAAGAGCTAAAGAAGTTTATTACTGTTGTATTACTACTGCAGTAGCCACAGAGACATTCACGGAGCGGGATGCCAGTGGCCAGTGGTTGGTGTTCCACCTTCACGGAGCGGAAGGATGGAGGCCTGCCATCTCCATATTTAAAAAAAAAAAACAAAAACAGGGGTGGGCAAGAGTATGTATAATTAACGAAGAGTTCATAAGCTATAGGTACTACCAATTATTAGGCTTATTCAATATTTGTTGATAGATAATGTGGCTTTCAATGCATACTTCACTTTCAATACATATCCAACATAGCTCTCTGCTTCAACGGCAGGGAAGTAAAACTAATACTTCACGCATATACAACATAGCTCTCTGCTTCAACGGCAGGGAAGTAAAACTAATAGTTCACGCATATCCAGCATAGCTCTCTGCTTCAACGGCAGGGGAGAAGTAAAACTAATACTTCACACATATCCAGCATAGCTCTCTGCTTCAACGGCAGGGGAGAAGAAAAACTAATACTTCACGCATATCCAGCATTGCTCTCTGCTTCAACGGCAGGGGAGAAGTAAAACTAATAGTACACGCATATCCAGCATAGCTCTCTGCTTCAACGGCAGGGGAGAAGTAAAACTAATAGTACACGCATATCCAGCATAGCTCTCTGCTACAATGGCAGGGGAGAAGAAAAACAACCAATAAGGGCTGAATAACATAGTCTGGGTAAAACAAATAAGCATGGGTGTAGCTTGCTTATTGCGGCGGTTACTACCCCTAACGAATCAAGCTTGATACGCTAAATCATGTTACAAGTTACCACGAGGACGGCTCCTTGCCCCTCACATATTCTCTTGTATATTGCACTTTATCTTCATTCCCCCTTTCTTTTTCCTACTCCCAGTTAAGGCACCCTTGTTATAATGTAACTTTATTCTCCTTCAAACTGTTTCTTGTTGTTTGGTTGGTTATATTTACTGCCTAGTTTGATGTAAACCGAGTTGATTTGATTTGTATCAAGAAAGTCAGTATATAAAAGCCTTAAATAAATAAATAAATAAATAAATAAATAAATATTTCACTTGGATGCAGCTCCATCAATGCTCTCTGCATTAATGGTGGGTGTGAAAGGGAAATAGAACCAAAGGTTACTAGGAGACAAGAGAAACAGATAAGTATGAGAAAAAAAGAAGTGTGAGGCTTGCTGGGCAGCCTGAATGGGCCGATTGGTCTTCTTCTGCCGTCATTTCTATGTTTCTATGTTATTTTGATGTTTGCAATGATATATTTATTCAATATTTATCTCCTTCCACTATTCAATATTTATCTCCTTCCACTATTCAATATTTATCTCCTTCCACTCTGCCATCTACTATCTAACCTCAAGCTAACACACTTCCTATACGCGGATGACATTCAGATCCTTATCCCGATAATGGAATCCCTCCACAAAACGTGGTCTTACTGGAACAGCTGCCTTTCGGCAATCAAAAACATGCTAACAAGCCTCAACCTCGTGCTAAATACTAGCAAAACTGAAATCCTCATAATAGCTCCAGACAAGTGTTCTCTATTCAACCCAACTAGTTCCACCCAACTCTCCTTCACATCAATCAACCACACACCACAAGTAAGAGATCTTGGTGTACTTCTGGACAACCAACTCAACTTCACCAAGTTCATAAACAATACTACCAAAGACTGCTTCTTCAAATTGCAAGTCTTAAAAAAATTAAAACCTCTTCTACACTTCCGAGACTTCCGCTTGGTACTACAATCTATCATCCTCCCTAAACTGGACTATTGCAACTCACTCCTCCTGGGCCTGCCAGCCAACACCATCAAACCACTTCAGATGGTCCAGAACGCGACGGCCAGAATTCTCACTAACACCAAAAAATGGGATCACATCACCCCTATCCTCCAAAATCTTCACTGGCTGCCTATAAAATTTAGGATACAATTTAAATCCCTCATGATGATTCACAAGGCTCTTCACAACATCTCCCCCCTCAACCTATCCTTCCAACTACAGCAACACATCTCCAATAGACCAATCAGAAGTGCATACCAGAACATGCTTCACACCCAGCCAACAAAAACCTCATTGAGGAAACGAGCTCTGTCCACTGCAGGTCCCCATCTTTGGAACCTGCTCCCACCGGACCTCCGCCAAGAACCATGCCTTCCGACATTCAAAAAGAAGCTAAAGACTTGGCTATTCACTCAAGCTTTCCCTGAGAGCTAAAATCTGGTGAAGCGACAGACGATATACCTACCTCTGTACATATGTTCCTGATTTATGGTTCCCAGTTACATATAATTGAGTTTATGAAAGTTCTCTTTAATAGTTTTCCTGTATACTTGTGTTAATGTATTCTGCCTTGAGGCGACTGTTTTAATGTATTTCCGCCCTGGAGGCGACTGTTCAGTTCCTTGTAAACCGGTGCGATGTGTATTCTTTACAGGAACATCGGTATATAAAAATTAAAAATAAATAAATAAATATAAATTATGGGAAGGATTATGTAACGCTTTCTATTTGGAATGTAAATATGTGAAATTTAAAAATAAAAAATTATAGAAGTTTATTACCGGGGACCTTCAGTATTGTCTCTTGTTGCCTTCTTCACACTGTATACTCTTACCTAACTTCTGCTTTATGTTATGCCCTTCGGTCGCAGACAGCTGCGACCACTAATGTTCGCCTCTTTCTTTGCTGCCTTGTCATCACTGGGGAAGTGGCGGCCTCTGCCAGCTAACACCAACCTTCCTGGCATTCCCGGTACAGCGTGGGCGCTCCCGACCGCCATCTTGCCTTTGGGATCACTTAGGCGCGCACGCCCAGGCCAGTCTTAAGCCCATCATGGCGGGAACCTCGGGGGCGTCCCCTCCGGATGATGTCTTCACTCTGCTATAAAACTGGCTGGCCCTGCCTATTGACGAGTTAGCAAGGAGTTCCCTCATTGCTGAATACGCTTCACTCTTACAGACTTCCTGTTCCAGTTCTGCACTTTGGCGTGAGACGCTCTAGGTACCCGCTTCTCGGGGGCCCTTCCTCGTCTCTGGCTATCCACTCTCAGAGGGCCTTCTGCCTTGGACTGCTGTCTGTTCCCGTTCCCCGGGATCTTTCCTGGAACTATCACTCTGTGAGTACCTCGACTCCACGGACCACTACCATACCAGCCTGATTGTGGGAACCTCTCCGGTGTACCCCATGTCTCGGGCCACTACCGTGTCATGTCTATAAGTGAGGAACCGCTCCAGTGTACCCTGAGCTACAGGCCATTACCGCATCATCACTACAGGACCCTCACCCATATTCCCGTAACTCGGGCCATTACCATACCATCTATGAGTGAGGAATCCTTGAGTGTACCCTGCGCTGCAGGCCACTACTGCATCACCACTACGGAGAGACTTCTTCGGTGTACCCCGCTTTGCGGGCCACTACCGGATCTCCACATCTGAGGTATTCCCTATGGGTATACCCCTCTGCTCAGACCTTGCTACTTTTCCGGCACCCCCCCTGCCCTGTGGGCTGTGCCTTTCTACCTCTCTAATAAAGATTCTATTCCTCAGCTGTGTCTGACGTCTGCTGAGACCGCGCCTCCAGTGAGGCTCACAGGGCTCCTCCCTGTGGGCAGTACCATCTCTCACCTCGGCCCAGAGCCCACACACCAACAAGTCATAACACTTTACATGGGTCTGTATGTAAGATGGACAGTAGCTAGCTGGCCAACATAACATATTATGTACATGTAGAGTTTGTATGGTGTTAAGGGGAAGTTAGAGCCATCATCACACAAGATCTTCATCCCCCTCACTTGTGTCATGACTCAAAAGCTATCTGTACTCAACCATTTGTACCTTTCACTGTAAACCAAATATGACATCTACTTGCTGATAGTTGGAACACAGCTGCTGTGTGTGACAACAAGAGAGGAGTCAAGGAATATTGTCAAGAATGTTCACAGGCCAACAGCAGAGGCCTAGATGGTTGCTGCTGCTTGGAACCAGGTAGACTTCCACAGACTGGGTGGCACTCCTGTACTGGCATGGCTTGGGGATCTGTATCATATGTGTAAGGTAAGGATGACCTTACAGGTAGTATCCAGATCCTGAAGGCAGCAGTATATATGCAGAATTGTAGTAGCCAGAAGTAGCTCAGCTCTTCCAGACTACTAAATCGCATCTGGGTTTTCAACAATTGCATGCCAGGCCCTCGCAACTGAGCTAAGGCTACTAGTGTGTAGCAGGCTGCCAACCTTGAAGCAATATATAAAAGTTGCCACACTTGTGTTAGCTGAAAAAAAACAGTACCTCATGGTGTGACTGTGCATGTCCCTGCTGGCTTCTTTATTATGTCCTCCATAGAAATCAATTTGTGAGCCCCAACACAGGGAATATGCTAGGCTACCAACATGCACAGGACATTGCTTCTGTTTGAGGTGTGTGAGAACTCCTGACAAATTGTGGCCGACATTCTGGATGATGCATCACTAACTGGCCACATGTGATCAGGCAGTTCCAGCAGTATAGACCCTTCAAGCTTGTCATTAACCAGTGAGATTTGAATATCCCCCAATGAGAGGATAGGAACAGGGCCATTTTGAAAATGAACACAATGAAAGTATATAGTGCCTCCTCACACACCAAGCTTTAGGGCTAGTGCATTGTTTGCCGTTACAAGATTAGCAGGCCTCTGCAGCATGGGGAGAAAAAGCCATGCATTGGGGCAATGGCCTGCAGATGTAACTATACAAGCCACTTGTCATGGCAGAGATGCTTTTCCTCCTCCCTGGCCATCCCTCATGTCCATGCCGTTTGCCATAAATGCATAGCCAGGGATGGAATATAGAAAGAAGCATCTCTCTTACCTATGAGCCAACTGTCACCATACAGGCCGTCCTTAAAATTTTCACACAGGCCCAATTTCCTAAGTATAAAGGAATCATGCACAGCTTCCGGCTACCTGGTCACCACATGAAGGATGCACATTCGAGTGTCACAGACCACATGCTTGTTGATGGAGTGGAAGAGCTTTCTGTTGCAGTACATCTCCTCCTTGTCACAGGGTGAAATGATGGCCATGTGAGTGCAGTCGATAGCTCCCAGAACATTGGGAAAATTTGCAAAGGCATAAAAGCCTCTCTTCAAGTCCATCAAGTCCTGCCTGTCCCAAGAAAATGCTATGTAGCAATTAATGCGGTCAGAGACTGCTGTGATGACCTGGTCCAGACAGCGTGGAAAAGGGGTTTGGGCCATTCCCCCATGACCCCTACTGTCATTTGGAAGGAGTTGGTTGCCATGAAAAGCAGGGTGGCCAACGTTTTGGTGAGGCCAGGCACAGCGTGGGACCTTTCTGTGACCGGATCCAGATCCTCTTTGATTTCTTCATATAATTCCAGAATATCCCGAGAGCTGAGGAGATACCTGCAAACCACATAATCCTGTGGCAAGCCCAGCAAGGATGTTCATGGAGAAAAGAAATGCTCCCTATATCTCCGCCGCCATGGCCACCTGTGTGCCAGGTGCTGCTCTGGGCCCCGACCCTGCAGGGCCCGTGGCTCGGCCTCTGGTGCAAGAAGTTTTTGAGGTTGTTATTGCTCCACTTGTTGCTGGCTGCAGTGAGCCTCCCATAACATCCAGTATCCCCCAACAATTAAACTTGCCACAAACATTATGGCTTTAGGAAGCTAGACCAGGTAAGAACAGGTGTTTTTATTGGGCCAGGAAGGCCTGGTGGTATGTCTGCTATCATTCCTCTTTTTATCGCATGAAATAATCACTGTGATAATACCTGCGATCCGTGATATAGGCTGTGGAGCGCGATAGTTTTTTTCACCATATCGCAAAAAAAGGTGTAGTTATTTCCACCGTTAAATCCTGTGCTAGTGTGTGTTACTCTATCGCAGTCTGCGCTGGCAGACTCTCATTTCCATGTACTCTGCCCAAACTCCTCCCACTCGAATACTCAATTTTTTTTTGAAGCTTTATTTATTACATTTTCATCATTTTAAACACAAGCATAGAACATTAGACCACCAAAAATGTATTCTTCCCCCATAAAGCCCTCCCCCGCCCCCCAACAGAAAACCACCCATAAATCCTGGTATCTATTAGATCACAACGTTAAACCAGTGCTGGTGATATATCCTGATAAAATTCCTGTGCCATACTTAACCTCTGAAAGTGAAGAAAACCATTTTGGCCTTGCTCATACATTTGGGGGCTTACCCCTAAGCCATGGGTCTCTACAGGTGCCTATGCGAGGGGCTAAATATTTTGTAAAAGCCACCCAAATTTGCATGGTATGTACAGACTTCTTTGGCGTCTCTGGTGTAAGGATGGCATGCTCCATAGAACATAGGCGCACCAGTTTCTGAAACCAATGTTCGTAACTGGGGGGGCCATTAGCTAGCCAATTAGCTAATATGATTTGTTTCCCCACTGTGCCCGCCTTCAACAGAAATAAGCGTTATGGGGTAAATAGTTTAGAATGTGGTGAGTCTTCCAACCCAAAAAGCCATAGATTTGGGTTCAATGTTAAAGTCTTTTTCAAAAAGACCAAGCTGGCATGACACACCTGTCTCCAAAACTGGGATATTATTGTACACTCCCAAAAACAGTGAAAAAAATTACTGTCCTGGTCTGCACATTTCGTACAGTAAGGCATTTGCGTGATTTTCATTTGGTAAGCCCGTTTGGGTGTAATATAACTCAACCAGAGAAATCTGTACTGTGTTTCTTGTAAAAGCACATGTTCGGATATCACAGGCAAATCGCTAAAACATTTTACAAATTCTGTCATTGTTAAGGAAAAAAGGGTCCAAGTTTGCCATCTCGCATAAAGTGGAGCAAGAGGCTGTTCCTCGGGATAGCCTATTATCTCCTTATAAAAATGAGACACTGTAATTTTGCTGCTTTTCCCCACTTGGATCCCTTAATTTTTGGGCTTCAGGAGTATCTGCAAGTAGGCACTTCTCGGACTTGATGAAGTGAGTAATTTGACAATAGGCATAAAGATCCCCTTCTGGTAAGGTATATCGTTGTTTGAGGGTCTGGAAGGGAAGTACAGTCCCAGTCAGTCGGTCATACATATCAAAAATATATGTCAGACCTAACTTGTTCCATCGTTTAAAAGCCCCGTCTCCTTTCCCTGGAGGGAATAGATCATGACCGGTTATAGTTATAAGTGAAGTAAGATGGTTCGGTAAGCGTCCTAGCCTATACAGCAATTGCCAAGCTTTCCGACAGGTACCTAGGAGGATGTGTATTTTAATATGCTGGAGAATCATCGAGTGGGAGATATGTAATAAAGGATTGAGGGACTGCACTCCATACCACTCTAATAGGAAAGCATATGGGGTGATTGAGGATAATCCAAAAAGCCAATCCCTGATGTATCTTAAACTGCAAGCTAA
Source organism: Rhinatrema bivittatum (assembly GCF_901001135.1). Lineage (NCBI taxonomy): Eukaryota > Metazoa > Chordata > Amphibia > Gymnophiona > Rhinatrematidae > Rhinatrema > Rhinatrema bivittatum. Next base: position 9,915,425 of record NC_042629.1, on the reverse strand, counting down.
ATTATAAAGTTCTAAGTTCGGGCACCCAAGCCCCCCTCTGTCCCTGGAACTCATGAGGACTGGTAATGTTATGCGAGCTCGCTTACCCCTCCATAGAAAATGGCGTAAGGCTTGCTGGATATGATGTTGGTCTCTCTTGGAGATCCAAATAGGAGCTAGTTGTAGAATATACAGCCACTTTGGCAATAGGATCATCTTGAAAAGATGTATGCGACCCATCAGTGACAAAGGGAGGGGTGTCCATCGTTTCAAGGTGGCCTTAGTCAACTCCAGTAGGGGCTGCACATTCGCTGAATAAAAATTTGACATCTTTTGGGGAATACGGAGGCCTAGGTACTTTAAGTTATCCGTGGCCCATCGAAGAGGAAAGTCCGATTGCCATGTGTGGTGAAGTGCTCCTGTTACATTTATAACTTCCGATTTTATATAGTTTATTTTGAGACCAGCAAAGTCACTATATTGATCCAGAAGTGTAAGCACTGTTGGGAGAGATATTAAGGGTTGTGTGAGAAAGACTAATAAGTCGTCCGCAAAAGCAGCTATTTTAAATATATGGTTTGGTCCCCCAAAACCCTTCACCCTCCTATATCCATCTATTTTCCGCAAAAGAGGGTCAAGTGTCAAGATGTATAACAGGGAGGACAGAGGGCACCCCTGACGTACTCCCCGCTGAATGGCCACATCATCCGATAAACAACTATTCGCCAGTATACGTGATGTTGGGTTTGCATATAGCAAGGATATATACCGCAGGAAGTCACGCTGAATGCCAAATCTTTGTAAGACGGAAAAGAGATAAGGCCATGCTACTAGGTCAAACACCTTCTCCGAGTCGAATCCAATTACAAGTGCTGGGATGTCCTAATTCTGGCAAATTGTCATGGCGGTAAGGAGTTTAATGATGTTCGCATTCGGCTTTTGGCCTCTAACGAATCCGGCCTGGTGCGATGATATCAAATGAGGGAGAATGACCTTTAATCTCTTGGCCAAAACTTTAGCTAGTATTTTTAAATCGCAGTTGAGTAATGATATAGGCCGGTACGATTTTGGGCATGTTAGGTCTTTCCCCGGTTTAGGGAGAACTATAATATGGGCTTCATTAAAAGAAGAAGGGAAGCTTGCCTGTATAAGTCCGTCTGTAAAATAATTCATCAGAGGCCCACTGATATATGACGATAGTATTTTATAGAAATCATAAGAAAAGCCATCTGGACCGGGGGATTTGCCGGATTGAGCAGCTAAGATAATCTGTGAAATTTCAAAGGTTTGAAGCGGGCGGTTCAGGAAAGCGCGTTGGGCTGCTGAAAGCGTTGGTAATGTAATATCCTGAAAAAAAAAATCCTCTGCCTCTGGTCCCCCCGGGATTCCGGGCTTATAGAGATTACTGTAATATTGTTTGAAAATTTCACTTATCTCAGATTCATTGAACGTGCTCTCTCTCCGGATGGCTTTTTTAGATGAGTAATGAAAGACCTCGGCCTCTGTGTTTTTGTTAAATTTGCCAAAAGTCTGCTTGGTTTATTACCAAATTTGGAGAAAGGCTGCTGTCCCCAAATATAGGACTGGGCTCTGGAATCCAAAAGGGTATTCAATCTATCCAGTATACCGTAGTACTCAGCATGGTTATTGCTTGTGTTATTTTGAATTAAGATTCGTTTCGCTCTGTTAAGTAAAATTTCAAGGTCCAATATGGCCTTATTGATTGCTTTATTACGAGAGTGGACGTAGGAGATGATCTCTCTCCTGATCACCGCCTTCGCAATCTCCCAGAAAAGGCACGGGGTGTCTGTATGTGTGTGGTTATTCTTTGCATAATCTTTCCACCGCTCCTTGAGAAAAGCTTTAAAGGAGGAGTCATCCTTAAGAAATGCTGGAAACCGCCATAGACGCTTTTGGTATGTGGATGCGATAGTCCTTACTTGGATAGAAATTGGTGTGTGGTCTGATATAGCTAGAGTTTCTATTTGTGCTTTCGCCACTGTGAAAAAATCTTGTTGAGAGATTAGGATATAATTAAGATGCGATAGCGTGTTATGCGATCTCGAGATGTGGGTGTAGTCTCGTTCGGTCGGGTGTAAAGTTCTCCAGACATCTAGAAGAGATAAGTGTTTACATAGATATGCCACTCCCTTTGTTTTCTGTCCGCTGAGTCTCAGCTGAGGGGTATTTTTATCAAGAGAGGGGTCGTGGACACAGTTGAGATCTCCTGCCAAATAAAGTGTGCCTTGGGTATGAATATGTAATAAATTACAGATGGTTTCAAAAAATGTGTGATTATATTCGTTTGGGGCGTAAACATTGCATATGGTGACTTGTCGTTTGTTCCAGACCCCTATTAAAATAATATAACGCCCATCAGGATCAGCTATTGTTTTGGTAATTTGTAGATTTGTATTTCTATTAACCAATACTGCTACCCCTCCCTTCCTGTGTATTGCCTCCGCATAAAAACAATTTCCTACCCACTCTGTAATTTTTGGCTTTCTGGTGCTGTGAGGTGAGTCTCCTGAATACAGGCTATGTCAGTATGCAAGCATTTAAGGAGGGCTGGGGTACCCAAGCCATTGGCATTCCAAGATATTAGGTTAGCTATGTTCGCTTATACACATAAGTGAGAGATATCCGTACCATTAGTTTCAAAAATCCTTGAAGAGGAGGCCCCCAGCCTAGCCATCCCTCCTTCCTCTCCTCCACATCTATACAACAAAGTATAATTGCACAATACAGCAACTGTGAAAATAACAACAGGATGATCCCATCAGCACCCATCCGTGGGATTTCCTTAAAATGTTTGATACCAGGAATTAAACCATATTCCCCCCCTCCCCTTCCATAATTCCCTGATCCCTCCCTCTCCTCCCTCTCCCTTCCCCAAAACTTAATGAAGACTGAACACCTCCTACAATTACTGGAGGCATGGAGATCCTGTTAATGTGTCCAGGGTGTCCACTCCACTAGACATTGGAATTACTTATGATAAGAGAAAAAAAAAAAAAACAACAAAGAATATACGACCGCTGGTGAAGAGTTACTGTTTTGAAAGGGTATAAGGGAAGAGATATCAGGATGTCACTCTTTCCACTAACACCGTCTTCTCTGTATGTTCCCGGCAGTTGGATCTTCATTCCCAAGAAATGCTTATCTTGGTCCTGACGCAGTGCTCTGAGCAACCAAACAAAGGAACGGCAATAGAAAGCATCCCCAAAAGGGACACCTTAATTGTGTATGCATAGTTCAGAAAACTCAGTGTTCCCTTGCTCTGTCTGGAGTGTGGCGTCAGCTGTGTACTTCAGAAGGTCTTTGGCTCCCCAGGGTTCCCGCTCCACTTTCCTGAAAGCCGAAGGGACACCACATATGACCATCGTTTACTGTCCCAGCCTCTTTGTTCTTTAGGTGAAAATTAGGTGCTTGGGGTTTAGGAGCACCCCCGCTCCCGGTCCCTTCCGTCTCAGCTCAATGCAATCAATGTGTCGCCCTGCCTAAGGGCCTGGCAGTTCTCTGAGCCGGGTATCGGGGAGCTTTCTCCCTGGTATTCCACTCTCATTAGTAGAAAATGCTGAAGGACCACAATGCGATCACTTTTTTTTTTTTAATATATTCTGCCGAATTCCAAGCCGCCCGGGTCTTCCTAACAGTGTCCTCTCTAGTTTTGCTTATTGAGGGGGTGCTCTCTCCTCTCTTTGCGCTTTGGTTTTTCTTTTTTTTTTTTTACCCTTCCCCATGTCCCTTCGGCTGACTGGTTTTTTTTCTACAGGTGGCTTCCAACACATCTGCTGGCCTCCACTCCTAATGAACGCTGGGAAAAACTGAGTATGTTATGTCCGAATGCAGGGTATTTCTTTTTCTCTTTTTTTTTGAGAATAAAGAACAAAAAAAAACCCAAGGAGAAAGAAAGCTAAAAAACCAGCTGTGTATTATTGGAAACGGGGTCGTCCGTTCACGATCGCTATCTTTTATTGAAAATGAATTCCCCCACTGATGAGGCCCCGTCCAACTTCCCGGGGATCTCTTCCATTTGTGGTAGTTAACAGCTCTCTTCCCTGGTTGCTCACTTTTCGGTCATTTTATCTATGAAAGTCTGTGCTGGGGCCGGGGCTTCAAAAATATGCACCTTGCCCGCGTGCCATATTCTCAGATGGGCTGGGAAGTTCAGAGAGAATTTTACTCCACGATTGTGTAGCGTGGTACACAAGGGCGAAAATCCTCGTCATGCTTCGGAGACCGCTGCAGAGAAGTCCTGGAATATTCGGATGATTTGACCCTGGTAAGTTAAATCTCTTTGACCTCGCAAAGCCCTCCAGATTTCGGATTTGTGAGCAGAGTTAAGTATTTTCGCAATTATTAACCGCGGGTATGAGCGGTCGTCTCTCTTTGCTCCTATCCAATGGGCTCGTTCCACGACGAGCTTTCCTTGTAAGTGCAGGAGTGCTAGCGTTTCTGGCAGCCATGTTTCCAGGACCGTACATAAGGATTTTTCTTCCAGGCTCTCCGGGAAGCCAAGAAAACGTAAGTTATCTCTCCGTGATCTATTTTCAAGATCTTCTAATTTACTTTGTAGGGTTTTCACTTGTTTTTCAGTGTCGGCCAATTTTCGTTCCGTTTGCAGAGCGTCATCCTCTACGCTAGAGATCCTATTTTCCACTTGTTCTATCCGGGGCATTAACTCGTTTAAAGTCTCTTTAACTTCTCCGATTTGGGCTGTGATGTGATTCAGCTTATCCTCTAAGGCCTCCCGTATTGCTTCTTTTATATCTGCTCTGGTTAAAGCTGACGGTGGGACAGGGGACTCACCCTCTCCGGCAGCCGCCATCTTGGGAGGATTTGTTTTCAGCTTCTCTTTCTCCCTCCTGCCAGCCTTGGATGTCATCGGCAGGGTCAATCTATTCATATAGTTGATTATGGACATAGGCTCTTCACGATTATATTTTTGTTGTCCCGGCCCTATGCTTGGTAGGCTGTGATTGCTCGCGATGAGTGGAGTGGGCCCTGGAGCTGGTGAGAAACGCGTCCTCCCAGCTCACCACATCACGTGATCTCCTCGAATACTCAATTTTTAATGTGCATACACATTTTGCATTGCATTATTTATCGCACGCATTACGGTGTTATTGCGCGTGAAAAGGCCCTAATGTGAAATGATAAATGACCCAGTTAATTAGCTGGATAAGTTAGACCTGCTCTTGAATAATAGGTCTATAGCTAGCTGGATAATCTTATTGGGCTATCTATTAGTTATCTGAGTATATTCAGCAGTTTGGCAGCATCACTGAATATCCCAGACAGTTATAGTTATTTGGCTAACTTGTTCATTTGGGGAGCGGCTGAATGTAGACCTCATTATTAATATTGTGTAGTGCTAACAGACCTATGCAGCAGTTTACAAATACACATAATACACAGCCCCTGCTTCTTAAAGCCTATGATCCAACAAATTAACTATTAGTTGATAGGATAATTTTCAAAAGGTCTAACCAATGAAAATGAATGAGCTGGAACTTGCTCTCCTTTATACAGCCAAAAGTATGCACAGGCTTCCAGAGCATCCACACTTTTACCCAGGTTCAAAAGAGGCATTGCTGGAGTTGTGTTGAGGCTGGAAGATGAAAATGATGTGTATAGATTTGAGTTATTTATTTAAAAGGATTTATATTCCATTTGAAGTGGATTACAATCTGATACATAAATAATAGTCATAAAACTGTAACCACATAAAAATAAAATAAATCAAAGCAAGACATAAAACACACAAAAAATAGAAGCTACTATGATAACATCCAGGAATCTTGAGGCCGTAATCTCAAAGGCTTGACCCAGCAAATAAGTCTTAAGAGCTTTCTTGAAATCATTTGGGCAAATGATCATATGTAATGCTTCTGACACTGGCAGTGAGCTCCATAACCAGGGACTGGCAATCGAGCAAGCTCTCTCTCTCTCATCACTGTGAGATGTGCAATTCTGAGTGGTGAAATATCATGGAAATATTTGTTGGCTGAGCATAGGTGGCTTATAGATTGTCAAAATTATGCACTCTGGTTCACCCCTATCAGCCGCCGGCACTAATAGGAAGTGCAAAGTAGGGTGGCACTTTTAGCATGTGCACTTTATGCATGATGCCCAATCAACAATAAACCTTTTCTGTTGGAAAGAAATCAGTAGAACTAGGAGTCATGAAATGAAACTCCAGGGAGGACAATTCATAACCAACATCAGGAAATATTTCTTCACGGAGAGGGTGGTGGATACCTGGAATGCCCTTCCGGAAGAGAGGGTGAAGACAATAACAGTGAAAGAATTCAAAGGGGCATGGGGTAAACACTGTGGATCCCTAAAGGCTAGAGGATAGAAATGAAGTCTTCACACTCTCTGGTATGGCAGTTACTACCCTTAACAGCCTTCATACTGTTGATGCATCTCCATCATTGCTCTCTGTTTCAAAGGCAGGGAGAAAAGAGGAAAAGGTGAATTAGATTCAGACAGCAACCAACAAGGCATTGAATTTTACGGTCTGGGAAAACAAATAAGCATGGGGGTAACTTGCTAATGTGGCTGTTACTACCCTTAACCAATGTCTGAAACTTTTGATGCAACTCCAACCTTGCTCTCTGCTTCAACGGCAGGAGGTGATGAAGAATTGGACTGACTTTGATGGTCTGGGAAACTGATAAATATGGGGGTTATTATTTATGGCACAGCTGATCCTACCATAATTTTTCTGGGCATACTGGATGGAACGTTTGGTCCTTTTCTGCCATCATGTCTATGTTTCTATATGCAAGTTAATTATCAAAGAGAAACCCTAGTTTGAAAGTGCTTGCATTAAAAGTGAGCATATGCTTCACATCTCCGTGAACTAGTGAAAAATGTCCCTTCAGTGTTTCCATTATAATTCAGTATAATCCATTTCTACAGTTCATGTATTAGCTTTTTTTGCATTTTTATTGATTCTTCTAAGTTTGCTCTGCTTCATGCGTCAATGTGTTTATTGGGAATAATGATGACTAATATGCCATATTCAGGCATCAAAGCAGAATGAAAACATTAACATATGTTTGATTTGTCAAAAAAGCTCACAACCCACTTTGTAAAGACATAAAGCCTTAAAGCAAAGTTGAACCTGCCCTCTGACCTCTAGCGTCCAAGTCCATTTGCTGAAGAAGTCATTTCAGTCAAATTTGGCAAGTCAAGAGGTATCACTGGAAGTCAGAGGAGCCCAATAGTTCCTCAAGTAAGTGTGCATTTAGGAAACCTTTTTTTTTTTTTTCCCGTTAGCCTGGATTCCCTGCAGAACGTGATAGCGTGAAAGGTCCTCGCAGTCTGCATTCTCTCCTGGAGCTGCTCAGCCACCAGAATTCTGCCCTGCAGCTGTAGAATATGTAAAGAGGCATCACTACTGATTGAAATCATCTGAGCTCGAGGAAAGGAGCAGCTGCACAGCTCATGTACCAAAAAGAGGAGAGAGAAGAAATGGAATAGTAATAAGCAGACAAATATTCCAGTCCCTTGGGAAATCATTCTCTCAGTGTTTTAAAATAAGATATATTAACTAAATATATTTCTGGCTGTGTATGGTCTGCGTGCAGCAGATTCAAAACACCCAAAGCAAGAGTTCAGTTTCAAGCCTTCGACTCTTCATGATGCCAGGTGATGTCTGCAGCTATTAGGTTTTACCGACTGTGCTCGAGAGATGTTCAACGTGACCCGGAAGCACTTAGCATGAGCTGTTCAGATGAGATTTAAAACAAAAGTCATGGCAAAATGACAATTTAAAATCCTCTCAAAAATTTGTACAGTAAAAATTAAAACAGGCTAGCAAAATGTCTTGTTTCTTCTGCATAATTACACTTTTTTTCTGCATCATTTCTTCAGCTGCTCCTGAATGATAATAAAATGGTGCAATGAAAACCAAGATATAAATGTTAGTTTTATTTGAATCTATTCATGAGTTTTAGCTCTCCCTCCCCCCCCCCCCCCCCCAAAAAAAAATGCTGATGGGCTAAAAGGTCTGATAAAGATTGAATACTGAAATGAATAATGAAGTACTCAATGCATTAAAAAGGATATATAGAATGATTTATACAAAGCTGAGAGACCTTTAACTGTTTGCATGAAATAGGTGCTGTTATCATTATTTGTGAATACTGTAGAGGGCACGTTCCTTCTAGAATACTCCACTGAAACTGATCAATGTTGCATTGAAAGGAACGGCACAACTTTCTATATCCTGCCATACTGAGCTGTCCTGCATGTGCTGCAGAATGATTGCCAGTAGGGCTGTTCTGTGTATGAGCTACAGCCAAGTTCAGATCAATCAATATGGTCTCCCAGTGAGATAAATGATATATCCTCTGTGTTTCCCAGAAAGGACCCTGATTATGTCCTACACAAATATTCCTTGGGCTGTCACTTTGATTAGGATGTGGCTGAAGTGCCAATCAATTCAGGACTAGAAGAAAATGCTTGTACAGAAACAGGGGCCATGTGTTACAAGGAAAGTAGGGCAGAAGTGGCAGCTCAGTGGCAAGTGCTGTACACTGCCATGCAGAAAGTCTGAGTTCAATCCATGGGCTAGGCTTCTGCTCCCCAGTCCAATCTAATTGCCACAACAGGAATATGTTCAAATTCCTTCATGAATATTTGCCAGACAGCAGCAGGAAAATATTGGAAAACTTTTCATATTCCCATGAAGTCATCTTATAACATATATAGACTACAGAAGCAGAAAAAAACACTAAGACATCTAAAACTATTCAGTTTCATTCCTGGTACAATGCCCCTACACACTATGCTACCCCTCAACCTGAAGACGTCACCACCTTCCCCTTACAACACTTTCCCTCCCCACCTTCATACCTCACCATATACATATTTTAAACCCAATATAAAATTACACTGGAAGCTTTCCCAAGGTTGTTTTTTTTTTAATCTTAGCAGATGCATTTCATCAGTGAACAAATAATTGATAGATAGAGCTTTCCCTGGGTCCAGGTACTTGCTCCTCGAGGGCCTAATGCATACCATCTCCTGGGCTGCCTTAAGAGACTATTGTGTGAGTGTTACCATCAAGGACTTGTTCCTGAACGCCGCATGCTTTGCCTACTCACTTTCTTAGTTTCTCTACTGCTCAGCCACCTTGGGATCGCTGTTCCAGTACTTGAGGGACTACAGCCCAGCTGGGTGCTTCCAGCTCACTACTGCCACCTCTGGTGGTTTACTATATTGTCTAATAAAAGAACTAGTGTGTGTCTGTCTCCTACACTAAGCCTGATCAGTGGTCCCTCTCGGGATTTCCCCCGAGGACGTGGTCACCTGTCACTGGTCCAAGGATCCACCCACAACTATTCTAAATAACTACAGATTGCTAAATACCAGCTTTATCAACAGAGCTTTCTGACACACATCCTCCACTGGACCCATGACTCAAAGCTGGCCGGCCATCCTGGCTGAGCTCGGACCCTCGAGATGTTAAGAAGACATTTTTGATGGCCTAGCATGGTTAAAGACTCCCGCAATTATGTGAACTCCTGTCCCATCTGTGCACAGCAAAAACTACCGACTGGCTGTCCAATGGGACTCCTCCAACCTCTTCCAGCTCCTACCGAACCCTGGTCAAGCATCTCTACTGACTTCATCGTTAACCTGTCCTCATCAAAGGGCAACACAGTCATTTGGGTTATTTTCGACTACTTTTAAAAAATGGCCCATTTTGTCCCACTACAGAGCCTCCCCTCGGCTCCTGAACTGGCAAAACTCTTCCTCAACAATGTATTCCAGTTACATGGATTACCTAAGGAGATCATTTCTGATCGTGGGCCACAATTCACTGCCAAGTACTGGAAGTCACTTTGTCAAAAATTTGGCATTACCCTAAATCTGACCTCAGCCTACCTCCCTCAAGCGATTGGCCAGGATGAGAGGACAAACCATTCCTGGAAGACATTCCTAAGATCTTACATCAATGATCAGCAGGATAACTGGGCCGACCTCCTGCCATGGGCGGAGTTATCCCATAATACCCACGTCGCCTCTGCCACTGACGTCTCACCCTTCTCAGTGGTATTTGGTCACCAGCCACACCTGCCTTTACCAGTGCCGCTTTCTGTGCCCTCGTCTGCAGCCCAGTCTACAGCACACGATTCGCCGCCTTTGGAATCAGGTCAAGGAGAGACTGGGTCAGACTGCCGAGAGAGCCAAACGCTTCACAGACCTTCATCGTCGCACTGCACCCTTATTCCGGCCTGGCCAAAAAGTCTGGCTGAGCACTAAACACATCAGACTATGTCTTTCCTCACAAGGACTGGCTCCCAGATTCATCGGACCATTTCCGATCACCCGATATATAGGTGCGGTGACCTACAACTCCAGCTTCCCGCCTCAATGGGCATCCATAACACATTCCATGTGTCCCTATTGAAGCCATTCGTATTGTCCTGGCCATCTCGAAGGCCTCCTGAACCTACACAACTTACTGCTGAAACCGAGGACATCCCCCAAGTAAAAGAGGTCCTGGATGTCTGGCGCCATAGAGGCCATTGGAAGTATCTCCTGTCGTGGGAGGGCTTCGGGCCAGAGGAGAACTCCTGGGAGCCCCACCACCACATCTACGACAAAGACCTCCTCGCTGAGTTCCACCGGACCCATCCTGAGAAGCCCAGGTCGGTAAGGGGGAGGCTTAGAAGGGGGGGGTGGTGGTACTGTTGCGCATCCTGGCTGCGTCCGCTCCGTGGCTGGCCCTGCTCACCTGGCTCTCCCATCCACGAACTTCGGGCTCTCCTCCTTCACAGCTGCAGCCAGTTCGCGGCATCCCCAGCTCCTCCGCTCGCAGTCTCCCGTTCAGGCTTCACGGCAGGGCTCGGCGTCCTCCATGGTGTCGGCCCCACCCCTAGGTGCGAGCGGACCACCCGGCCTCTTAAAGGGCCAAGGGCGGCTCCCAGCTCCGCGGCATGCCCTGATTGATGGCAGGATTTAAGGAAGTGATCAGACACCACTTCCTTGCCTTGGCATTTGGGTTGTACACTCCGGTGACTCTAGTTTGCCTGTGTTGCAGTGTCTCCTGTTGCAGTGCCTCTTGTTCCAGCATCTTCTGTTTCTTCATCTCTTCAATCATGGTAGTACCCTTCAGACTGATCTCACAGTACTGACCTTTGCTTGCTCTTGACCTTGTCTGACTGCTGCCTGGAACCAACCTCTGCCTGACTACTGATTACTCCTGATCGCTACCTGGAACCAACCTCTACCTGACCACTGACTACTGATTGGTGCCTGGAACTTGAGCTCTGCCTGACCTGACTACTCCTGGACTGATTACAGGTACTGATCCCTGCTTCAGCTGACCATCTGGACTGATACTCTGGTCTTGATCCTCGTTATTCACTTGGACACTCTGTTCTGGCCTCCTGTGACCTCTGGACATTCTTGCTTGAACATCGACCATGCACCCTTGTTCATGGTGGGCACTCCTCTGCATTTCCTCTCTAGGAGACCGTGCGAGGCCCACCTAAGACCAGGCGGCCCGGGTACCCAAAGGCTCAACCTGCGGAAACCCGGGTTGCTATTGGAGAAGCTCCAGCTAGCCTCTGTCTCCTCATGTGTTCTGCCTCCTGGTGGCAGGCGCTCTCTGGGTTCAACCAGAGGTCCGTACCATCCTGTACCAGGCCAAGGGTCCACCTCCAGCACAAGACGACCCATATTGTTTTGACTTATACAGATATTTTTACATTCAGAATGCAAATACCATAAATTCACAATTACATAAAGCTACCAGAATTTAGTATTATTTCATATTCAGGCAAAATAGTTTGCCAATACTAGAACCATCATGCTTAACTTACTATTTGTCCTTTTAATTGAGCTATTAGCCTTACTTAAGTTTCCAAACAATAGCTGTGACATCTCCTGCTTAGCACCAGCATTAAAAAACGGCAGAAAAACTGAAGAGCAGATGAGGAACTCAGCCAAGATAAACTGTAAATGTAGATCAGCATCCCAGTGATGGGATGAGGGATCTAGACGAAAAGAATCAGCTAATGATTTATTTTTATCAAAGGAGCCAAGAATAATCGCTTTGGAGTTTGTTGTTTTGGAGGCATTGGCAGCGAATGTTGAATTTCTTTATTTATATCTGAATAAACAAATGGTAACAAGTCTATGCACTTCACCTCGGAATCAACTTCATCTTCTCAGCTTGTGTCCAGGAATGAGTGGCTTGGGAACCAGCAGTGCTTGTGACGGTTGCCTGGAGACTGGCGCATCAATGGCTTATTCGGTGACCAAAGCCAATCTTCTTTCTCTGAATTGCCATGTAACAAATTGTCTTCAGCTTGATGCATTCCCTTGAGTTCCTGAAGCTTGAAGAGTATCCTGATTGTTCCCTTTTGGGCGTTAATATTTCAATAAAACATTTTACATTTTTGAACCAATGAACATCTTAAGGAGAGGTGGGAAAATCTCAATGATTTTAAAGGCAAAAAACAAAAGCTTTTAAAACACTGAACCTTCTAAGCAGAGTTTGTAGCATGTTGCCATGCTTTAGGATGTACACACCTTATATGCACACATAATATGAACAAAAATAGAGGACTTTACGATCCAAGTGATAGCTTTCTTCCCTCAGTCTAAATACACTGTATTTTTGTCATTATTTGGTCTTCAATTATACTATTACTTCAATGTCTAATTCTCATTATTCCTAGTTGGTGAAGGTACCAATTGCAGCCTAATTTGTGTGTCTGCATCTGACAGACTGATCTCTTCCACATAGCTGGTGCATATGAAGCCACTCTCAACTAACTAAATCTTTCTACAGTCTGCTTTTATTTTTTTTTTTTATTCCAAATCAGAATCTAAACTGCTATTCTTATTCCTGGCTACATAATAACTGTCATTGGATAATGGAAGAATCAATCAAACATATTTTTTCCACCTCTCTGCAGCAAAAGAACTTTTATTATATTTACTCCACTGACACTAGAAAACTTGAATCAATATTGACAAAGCATCAAGTCCCTGTGAAAGGCCCTGGTTAGGAGAGCACTGAAAGCTTAACTATTTTGCATCAGTCATGACCACACCAATTAGAAAGGAATGACTTGATTAGCAAAGTAATATTTATGAAGAAAGGAGTAGATGAGCCTGAAAGAACAGTCACTTCCATAAGCAAAAATGCTAAAGCAGCAAAAGCACAACTAGAATCCAGTAAACGAGAGGAAAAAATACTCTCAACCAAGTTAGGCTTTCAGCTTTAAAATCAATCGCCTACAGATAGACACATACTGCTAACATAAGCAACAAGGCTACTCATGCTGTTATTGCCTAAAACAATAAAACAAAGCATCAGAAGCTACAAAGGGAACAAAATATATTGCTGCCTTAGTAGAGAATTGGGCCATTTCTCATTGTTCTCTCAGTCTGTAGCCACATGACTATTTCTGCTATGTTTTCAGCCATATACAGCTATCATGACAGTAATAGTACTGACATAAAACTGTACTGCCTGCCACCTTCTCACCACCCAAACCTATCTTCCCCTTTACCTTATTACTGGAATGCCTTTTGTGATTCACTGCTGGTAATATCATCTATTGCTCATTCTGTTCAGACATGAAGGCTAGCCACGAAGCGTAATGAAAAGATATCACCTTATTTACTTTTTTCTTTTTTTTTCTTTTGTTAAACCTTTATTTCAGTGATGACTAAATGAACTCTATTTAAGGCAATGGGACTGCGACCATGGGCCAAATAAAAGAAAACAGAAGTTGGCTATAATCATACAGTAGTATGGTCACATGTTGATTGAGGTTCTGCAGACTCGCACGCTGCTGTGATGAAATCGTACTGGAATTGAGCTCTGTATAATACCAACACTTTGTGTATCAGCCGCAAGAACACAAAGAATATTATCCCTGCCTCTGTCACGCTTCACACCCAGAAAAGACTACGAAAATTACTTCTAACATTTCAAAAATGCTTTATGGTAATTGGCCAACACGTATAACCATGTTAGCAGGGATCCAGGAAGGCAGAAATCTACTATACATCTTTAGCACACCATCAAGCACTCTTCTAGGGGTGTGTTTTGGTTTCCTAAATCTTCCATACTGTTTTGGCATATCTGGATACCACCATCTATTCAATCAACCATTGTGGATGTCAATACAAGCATAGGATACACGTGAAAAATGTATTTTAAGGCAAATAAATATGAGAATTAAGAGTATTTTATGTTGAAAAAAGAAATCTTAAAACAATTATGCACAGTAAATTGTGCCATTGTTTCTCTGGGTGGAATACATTTCATGCTAGGAACGGGACCTATAAACAATTTGGAAAAGGAAATAACCAATAAACTTACAATTCATGAATAATTGTCTGTCCACTGTGGATAATGTTTCCTATAACTTAGGCTATAACATGGAAGAGAGAGCTGGAAAACCAATAAAAGGACATCCAATCTGAAATGCAAACAACCAGCATGTAGAGGAGCACCACAGTCAACAGCAGATTTTGATATTTTATTACTGTTCTCCTGTGATGCAGCAAATATAAATTGTTCTGCATTAAGCAAAGCATTATAGGATTTAAACATTAGCATCAGACAACGTGCTCAGCTGTTTAATGAGCTAAGGACACATAAATCACCCATACAGTTGGGCAAAAGCAGTATAAATAGTCATGGTAGGAGGAGACTGCATTCAGATTCAGTACATTAATGGTTTGAGACATTAAAAGCATCAAAACTAACTTATGAAACTTTCGGATGTAAAAATATTCAGTGATCCAGGGGTAGAGTGTAGGCCTCAAATTTCCAAAGTGGTGAGGCAGACAGTGAATGAAATTTATCCCTGTGCAGAGGTCGCTGGATGCTTGGCCATTCTTGTCTAGTTGTCCTACTATCTCTGAGCAGGGTAATCCATGAGATTGTGGGAAAAGTCATTGCCCTTTATTTATTTATTTATGTTTCCCAAATATTTATCAACTGCTGTTCCATGGGTAATAGTGATTTACAAAACAAAACATAATTTTAATTACACAAACAACAAATATGAATTATTCAATGGATGAATCATCACATATAAAATCTAATTAAAATATTAAAAAACATAATACCATCACATTATAACAATGACTAAATGACAACAAAAACTAAAATATAAAATAAAAATATCAATAGAATAAAATAGAGAAATTGTGTATCCTTCAATTCTTAGTAAAAAAAAAAAAATCTGCCTGAAATACCTTTCAAAAATGCGCATGGTGTGCACAGGGCCTGGCCACGCGTGTAACCCCCGAATTTTACACGTGCAGGGCTTTTAAAATTCGGGCTAGAATTATTATTCTATTTTGAAACCACTTCTTTGTTGACTTCTGTGGTATATGTTTGCTATTTCTTTGTAGAATTCTATTAATAATGAAGCATAACTTTCTATGCACTTGTTTTGAGATGCTGTTGTCCATCTTGTTTTCCATAATTCCTTTTTCACAGTCCAGTTTTGCAAGTATGGATTATAATGTTTGTTTCACTTAGGCTCAAGATCTTTCCAGACTGAATCCATACTGGTGGACCCAGGCTCTGTCTACTTACTGGTTCCGTAGAAGTATTTGGTCATATTCCTCTTGAAAAGCTTCAGAAGTCTGGAAGTTTCCCATACTAGAATGAATAATGAGTGAGAATATGGTGGTGGGTATGACTAAGGGAAGATGGAGGCTAAGGGGGTCATTTTCTATGCGGATCGCACACGATGCCAAGATCGGGGCAGAGTCGGGGCGGCGTCAGCCCTGGAAGAGGAGGAGTCGGGGCAGCACCGGGGCTGACGCCGCAAAGACTTCGCCGACAGAGAAAGGGAAGCTTCTTTTTCGCTGCCAGTTTCGCGCTGAATAACTACACCTTTTATGGTGTAGTTATTTGGCGCGACGCTGGCAGCGATCGCACCGTGGAGGTGCGATCGCTGCCGGCTATCGCAGGACCGCTCCCCGTCCCCTGTTACCGCCGAATTCACTATGCCTCGCGGCATTAGAAAATCCAGCCCTAAACCAGCAGTAATCTATCTTGAAGGGCCTCCTTAGCTGTGCATTTGAAAGAGAGAAGAAAAGCAGGTCTTGGAGGCAATTCAACAGACTAGGTCTGTTGGCATTTACCTTTTCTGCTGTAATTTGATATCTTAGCGAGGGGTAATTTAATAATAATAACTCACGTAGTGATAAAATCTACGTGTATATTGCACCCAGAGACTTCACTACTTTCAAATGTGCCTAAGAGTAATTGATCAACTACATGCACAAATGACCTCAGAGTAACATCCTTTACCTGCACTGGCGACAGGCATTTCAGGGGCAAAGCTGGGGCTGGGATTGGATTCACATGCAGGTTGGTTTTTTTTATTTAGAAGTCTGAATGTAAGTTTATGTGCAGAAGTTATATACTGCTAGGATCAGTGCTTGCAATTTGTGTGTATACTAAGGAATTGTACCCCGACATTTTCAAAGCAATTCTATATGCATAAAACTGCTTTCAAGATTAGTGGTAAAGCCTGTGAGTATGGGTATGTGCAGATTTTACCAGGATGTGTGATGTTCATAAATGACCCTGCTACATTTTAAATTACTTATTTGAGAAAAGAAAATAAATTGTTATTTCATATCCATTTTAAAGGGCTCACATCTAAGGTATGCTGTGCTACTGTCTGCCACATTTCTTATACTTTTCTCAATATTAACGTGGAGATGTAGCCACAGAAAAGGGATTTTAGAAGCTTGCCCAGCCTGTAGGCATGAAACGTTTGCATGTAGGGCTCATTTTTACCTGCAATGGGGAAGACATGTCCAGGGGCAGAGTTAGCTAAGCATTTGCACAACATGCACACTTTTGTATTTTCAAAAGAATGAACTTATTTTTTCCATGAAAATCCATTTGGACAAATTAGAAGTTATAAAAGAGTTTGGGTAGCTTTACTGGGATTATTTTCCAAAGAAAAGTCCATGCACCCATTCCTTTGAAAATTACCTCCCCAAAATTCCCTGCAGACATTTATGCCTGATAATGTGCACACACAGATTTGGTAGGAAACATTTCCAGACGCTGCCTCTTCAAACTGGGGATAAAAATGCACATTTCTATGCAGAAAACATAGTTTTACCCATGGGATTGGTTTGAAAGCAACCCTCCCTGTGTACATCTCCATGCTAGTGCTGAGAAGAATATTAGAAATGTGGCAAACTTTAGATGAACACCTTTAACTGCATGAATGCCTATAAGATGGCAATTTATTTTCTGCCCTCATATAAGTAACCTAAAAGCAAAAAAAAAAAAGATGTTACTGATAACACTTTTATAGTTCCAAATACATGTTCCATTTAAAGAATTTCAATCTGCTATTCCTGTATTCTGCTTCTGATTCACTTTTTCATTATTTCAGCTACGGTACATGAGAATATAAATTAGTTTTCCTATTTGTATATTTACTAGTGGAATTGCTGCTCTGTCAATACTATATAACTAGTTTTGAGCATTGATTTACTGCTCTTGCATATACAGTTTATAAACGGAAACATCAAAAATATGAAATCAGTTTTCCTCCTGGATTTGGGACATGGTAGCTTCATTTTCTCCATGTTAGTTGTATAATTTACTCAGCTACAACTTTTTTCATATTGTAATTTAGCTGTACAGGAGATAAGCATAAGCATACAAAAATATTCATGCTGTCCATAGTACAAGAATGGCAATAAAGCCAAGCTAAAAAATTCTGAGAAGAAAATGGAACAGAATTTTAACTATGTATTTTAATTAAAGGAAATTGTATATCAGATTATAACCCAGCAATTGTCAGTTTCTTGGCCAGGCCAGTTGCTTTCTGTGAACTGTATTGCTACACTTGGTTTCCGGTTATCCTTCTCCCCTTCCTTTTATCAGCAACCCCTGTTTCTGCCCAACCATGGTCTTTCGGATCATTAAGGGACCATCTGAATTACCTGCATTTTGCTTTCTCTATCATGGGTCACACCTTTCTTAATATTATTATTAAAGGAGGTAAAACAGAGACGAGACTTGTCAATCTTGCCCTGGTGAATCTGTATTGCTATTTAATGATCTATTTATACATTAGGGATGCACTTTATAAATTATTTGTTTTATTGCAGTGTTGTATAATTTTCATGCTGCATTTTGATTATTGTATTGTGAACTGCAGTATACGAGTCTAATATAACCGAACATATTTCTGCTGGAGTAATTTAGCAGCATTTTGTTCCTTGCCATGACAATGAGGTCTACTGACAGCCTGCCCTACCTCTGGCTGAGCATCTTGAATCTTTCCACCTTCAGGATTTATAATTACTCTGCTCAACCAGTCTTCTTTCACATTCAATCCTTCTGCTATATGAACTGAGCTGAGAATGCACAAAATTTTGCTTTATTTTATTTATTTAAATTCTTTTAATATACCGATGCTCAAGACAGGGTCTTATCGAACCGGTTTACAATAAGCTAGGGGGGTAAACCCGTTAAACCAGTTAACACTGAAAGCGAAAAGTTACATTACAACAGGGAATGTATAACTGGGACTTTTGCAAGAGTAAATGATGAAAGACCCAGAATAGGGGTGTGCATTCGTTTTCGACATATTGGCAATCTGCAACGTATATGTCCCTATTCGTTATATTCATTAGAGATGTGAATCGTGTCCTCGATCGTCTTAACGATCAATTTCGGCTGGGAGGGGGAGGGAATCGTATTGTTGCCGTTTGGGTTTTAAAAATATCGTGAAAAATCGTTAAAATCGTGAGCCAACCCCCTAAAACCCACCCCGACCCTTTAAATTAAATCCCCCACCCTCCCGAACCCCCCCCCCCAAATGCTTTAAATTACCTGGGGATCCAGCGGTGGTCCAGAACGGCAGCAGTCCGGAACGGCCCCCTCAATTGAATCCTTTTGTCTTCAGCCGGCGCCATTTTGCAAAATGGCCGCCGCAAAATGGCGGCGGCCATAGACAAAAACGATTCGACGCAGGAGGTCGTTCCGGACCCCCGCTGGACTTTTGGCAAGTCTTGTGGGGGTCAGGAGGCCCCCCCAAGCTGGCCAAAAGTTTCTGGGAGTCCAGCGGGGTTCAGGAAGCGATTTCTTGCCGCGAATCGTTTTCCGTACGGAAAATGGCGCCGGCAGGAGATCGACTGCAGGAGGTCGTTCAGCGGAGGTTCTGGACCGCCGCAAAATGGCGGTGGCCATAGACAAAAACGATTCGACGCAGGAGGTCGTTCCGGACCCCCGCTGGACTTTTGGCAAGTCTTGTGGGGGTCAGGAGGCCCCCCCAAGCTGGCCAAAAGTTTCTGGGAGTCCAGCGGGGTTCAGGAAGCGATTTCTTGCCGCGAATCGTTTTCCGTACGGAAAATGGCGCCGGCAGGAGATCGACTGCAGGAGGTCATTCAGCGGCGGTCCGGAACCTCCGCTGAACGACCTCCTGCAGTCGATCTCCTGCCGGCGCCATTTTCCGTACGGAAAACGATTCGCGGCAAGAAATCGCTTCCTGAACCCCGCTGGACTCCCAGAAACTTTTGGCCAGCTTGGGGGGGCCTCCTGACCCCCACAAGACTTGCCAAAAGTCCAGCGGGGGTCCGGAACGACCTCCTGCGTCGAATCGTTTTTGTCTATGGCCGCCACCATTTTGCGGCGGCCATTTTGCAAAATGGCGCCGGCTGAAGACAAAAGGATTCAATTGAGGGGGCCGTTCCGGACCGCCGCCATTCTGGACCACCGCTGGATCCCCAGGTAATTTAAAGCATTTGGGGGGGGGGTTCGGGAGGGTGGGGGATTTAATTTAAAGGGTCGGGGGTGGGTTTTAGGGGGTTTTAGTGTGCCGGTTTTCCTGCCCTCCCCCTTCCCCCGATTTACGATTTTTTAACGATAAATCGGGGGAATTGGTATTGTATCGTGGCCCTAATGATTTTTGACGATTTAAAATATATCGGACGATATTTTAAATCGTCAAAAAACGATTCACATCCCTAATATTCATGGGGAAGCGAAACGTATTGCAACTCCCCACGAATATAATGTATCATCCGTTTCATCCGTTGCACAGTGCATGGTGCAAAGTGCATGCGCGCGCTTTTCTTTGCCGCCATTTGCAATCGGAGGATGCCATTTGGGTGTATCCAGAGCCAAAAACCAGCCCTTTCCTGTGAGTCATCAGTGACCTCACAGCCCTGTCAGAGTGGGTCGGACAGTATGGCACGGATACCAGAATGCAGCGTATCAGTGATAACATTTTGTGAAATGCACTGAATGCAGCCAATCGCGCTGTCATTCAGTGCTCGGTGATGATTTTCCTGATGACCCAGCACTATATATACTTAGGCACGCGGTGTGCCACGCACTTTCCTTGCAGAGGTGGTCTGGGGAGGTGGTGTCTGCGGAAGGTGGCTGCACTCTGAGCTAGTCTGAGTTCAGAAATCTCTATTCAATTGCTAGCTAGGCTAGTTACTTAAGAGGAAAAGATATTTCTTTATTTTGCTGCAGTGCAAAATAGCCCTGTTTGTTTTTTCAGCAGTTTATTTAGGTGATCTAAGACGGTCTCTCTGTGCCAGGGAGAGAAGCTGCTAGCAGTGCCATTTTGTTTAATTCACCCTCTGGGCTAGGCTGCATGCAAGTACCATTTGGATGTTGTGGCTGGGAGAGATATATTCCATTTTTAGCTAGTTTGCTAGAATTTCCATTGGAAAATATATTTCATCAATTTTCCTGCTGTGCAAACAATTCCAGCTTTTTTAAACTGAGTTTGTATAATTCAACTCAGTCTCTCTGTGCACTGAGCTTCAGTGGGCTGGCAGTTTAGCAGACTGAACTTTATTATTGGGCCGGTATGTGCAGTGAAATCCCCAGTCTGCCTCTTTTGTGCTTACACGCAAGCTGTGTGTGTGCACACCACACACGTTACACACCACACACATTATACAGCACAGCACAGCTCACTGCTTCAACGGCAGAAGGGAATGAAGAAAAGAGGATTTATATTCAGACAACAACCAACAAGGACTAAATTGCAAAGACTGGGTAAACAAATAAGCGCGGGAGTAGCTTGCTTATTGCGGCGGTTACTAGTACTACTACCCCTAACCAATTAGGCATTGATGCAGCTCCAGCACCGCTCTCTACATCAATGTTGGGGGTGGAAGGAAATTAGAACCTAAAAGCTACCAATAAGGGCCCTGACCTCAGTGGTCAGAGTAACAGATAAGTATGAGAAAAATAAGTATGAAGCTTGCTGGGCAGACTGGATGGGCCATTGGTCTTCTTCTGCAGTCATTTCTATGTTTCTATATTAGTGCATAGCAAGGCACTGTGACAGTGGGCAGTGGGCAGTTTAACAGACTGAACTTTATTATTGGGACAGTCTGTGTAGTGAAATCCCCAGTCTGCCTCTTTTGTGCTTACACGCAAGCTGTGTGTGTGTGCGCACCACACACGTTACATTAGTGCATAGCAAGGCACTGTGACAGTGGGCAGTTTAACAGACTGAACTTTATTATTGGGACAGAATGTGCAGTGAAATCCCCAGCCTGCCTCTTTTGTGCTTACACGCAAGCTGTGTGTGTGTGCACACCACACACATTACATTAGTGCATAGCAAGGCACTGTGACAGTGGGCAGCCAGTAGGCACTAGGCAGTGACATTAAATCCATAATGCCAGGGAAAGCTAGATGTGGTCGAGTGATTGGGACTGACAGAGGAGGCACTTCAAAAGGCACTAGTGCCAGTCCCCCATTAAAGTTAAAAAGGGACCTGTCACAATCTAAACTCTTTGGAGGGGCAGGCAGTTCCTTCCAGAAAAAAATGAAATCTGATCATGATGCATCGCCATCGCCACCACCTGTTTCTGACCCTGTAGTTTTGGAGGTGATGGAAGGGGAGGCTGAGTCATGCCAGACAAAATGTTGACACCCAAAAGCAGCAGGGGGACAGAAGTCTCGACTAAGCATTGACAATGAGGCACAGTCACTGTTTGCTTCTGATTCAGATGAAGAATCATCTTGTGTAGGATTCTCATCAGAAACGGAAGAAGTAATAGCTGAAGAAGCTTTAGGAGGATCAGATAGTCCTGTCTTAGCCTCCACTTCAGTGCAGCAGGGGAGAGATGAAACTGATGAGGAGGAGGAAGAGCAGTCAGCGCAGGCACAGAGGGTGACTGAGGCCCTTGGCATTGCTTCTCAGGGTGCACCCACTACTTCAGCTCCAGTGCCAGCATCCACCACCAAGTCTTTAGAGAAGGGAGGATCACGAAAGACATCTGCAATCTGGAGCCACTTTAAAGTGACGGATGACCCGCGTTTTGCTCGGTGTAATTACTGTGGCAGGGCTATTAGTAGAGGCAAGCAAATGGGACATCTACCTAATTTTGGCATGACGCATCATATGAAGAGGCAACACCCAACAACTGTACTGCCATCTAGGGATGGTGGCAGTACCAGTCAGGGGACCCCTTCCAAGCAGCGTAAAGTGGTTCAAAAGCAGCAGAGTCAGCCCATGCCCTCATCACCTTCTAGCAGTCAGGTGGCAGGCCAGCAACCCCCTGACATGTAGCAGAAGTGACAACCCACCATGGAGGAAATGGGGTGGAGTGCGGTAACGCTATCCCGGGGTAGGAGGCAGGTAGCCTCAAAAGTTGTAACCAGGAGCATTGGAGAAATGATTGCCCTTGATGACCAGCTCTTGCAGTTAGTGGAGAATGTGGGTTTCAAGCGTTTTCTGAAGGTCGTAGTTCCAAATAACAAAGTCCCCTCCAGAACCACATTTAGCAGAAAGATCATTCCCGGTCTGTACAAGCAGTGTCGCAGTCGCATGCAAGCGCTGCTAGCTAAGGCAGAGGGGAGAGTGCATTTCACCTGCGACATCTGGACCGCCATGAATGCTGTACACTCTTACCTCTCCCTGACAGCACACTGGTGGGACCTGGCTGAGGCCGGGGCAGGCAGCAGCTCTGTTACTGAACAAGTATCAGGGTGGAGGTGGGCTTTACTGCACACCCACCTGACGGACCAGGCCCATACCGCAGCCAATATTCTAGCATGCATCAGACAGATGCTGGAGGGCTAGCAACTACACCAGTGAAACAGGAATCCTCAGGCAGGGTTCTTTGTCACAGACAATGGTGCAAACATGGTTCAGGCAATAAACGACGGGCGCTTTAAGAACATCCGACGTTTTGCACACCCTCTACACTTGGTAGTGAAGTCAGCTCTGGGGTTGGATTCCAATGACAAAGAGAATGAATACCTGCATAGGTTAATACAGAAGTGCAGGAACATGGCAGCGCACTTCCACAGAAGTGTGAAGGCGGGGCAGGTTCTCCGACAAAAACAGACTGATTTGGACATGCCTCATAAGCGTCTCATTGAAGACATTGCCACCCAGTGGAATTCCACCTTTATGATGCTGGAGAGGTTAGTGGAGCTGCAGACACCCCTTCATGGACTTTCTGGTACAATGGACATAGGTGTGCAGAATCCCCTAGGGCATCATGATTGGTTAGTCATGAGTCAGCTGGTAAAAATCCTGCAGCTCTTCAAGGATGTCACTGAGGAGCTGAGTTCCAGAAGTGCCACCTTGGCTGACATCATCCCTATAGTTAATTTCCTGGATGAACATTTGGAGGCCTTTAAACAGGAAGAGGGAATGACAGTTGAGGTGCTGCATTGTCTGGACATTTTGCAGCAGCAAGTGGAAGAGAGATTAAGGCCTTTAACAGAACAGAACACATACATGCTAGCCACAGTCTGTGATCCCCGTGTGAAAGGGAAACTCGCCCTACAGTACGATTGTCTCTTATTGATGAAGGACCTGCTGTTAGCAAGAGTCTGTGAACAGGAGTGACATAGGCAGAGACAGATTAGGCGTGAAGCAGAGGTGGAAACAGCGGGCACTTCAGAGAGTTGTGCTAGCCCAAGCAGGAGCAGCAGTCTGTCAGCAACAGATAGTACCTCCTCCTCTTCCTCCACTTCAGAACGCCAAAGGCATGTTGCCTATAAAGATTCATCTGCATTTTATTGTATGATAATTGCATTTTGCAAACCGTTATGATGGCTCTACCGAATAACGGTATATAAAACTCTATAAATAAATAAATAACTCTGTTGTGAGACGGGCGAGAGAGAAAGCAGCTGGCATGAGTGACTCTTAGCCCACCCAAGCAAAAGAGACACCAGCACAGCTGTCAGTGACATGGTATCTCTCAGAGCTGACAGAGAACATGCAGACAGATCCGCTGGCATACTGGGAACACAAGTCCACTGTCTGGCCACACCTAGCCAAAGTGGCTCAGCGATATCTGTAATGTCCACCAACCAATGTGCCCAGTGAAAGTGTCTTTTCAATGACAGGGGATATCATGAGCCTTCTCCGCTCAAGGCTGGCACCAGAGTTGATGGAAATGCTAGTGTTTTTGAAAGTAAACCTGCCTTTGCTTGGGTTTCCAAATTTTCCCTGTGAATGGCAAGATGAATAAAAGCAATTGAAAGCATTGCAGCAGCTTAAACTGCCTCCTATGCTCCAGATACTATAAGCACTGTAGCACATGTACCTGACCTGAAACGCTGTGCCTGTCCGTCCACTGTCCAGGCTGTATGTTCCTACAAGGGCCTGACCTCAAACACTGTGCCTGTCCATCCACTGTCCAGGCCGTATGTCCCTACAAGGGTCTGACCTCTAACGCTGTGCCTGTCTGTCCACATTTGGAATATAAGAACATAAAAGCTGACTTGATGTTTGGACCTTGCATATTTCATATGCTCAATATTTTTCATGACCTTGCCAACAGTAATGTTTCAAGTACTATTGAAAACTAGTGGTAGTTGCACTCTAGTTCATCCTCTGTGTTCCCATTGTTTACAGAGGCACTGTGTAAACCACAAAGTCAACATAGGTTGATATTGTAGATTTTGACTTGAGTAGCGGTTTTCTTATTTCTGAGAGCTCTTCATGTTCCTTATTCATCAGCTGAAGTGCATAAGTACAGTTAATAGCTTTTGGGTATTCAAAAATAATCTCCAGCTCAGTTCTTGCTTCACAAATGGCAGTCTCTATTGCTCTAAAAGCATCCTCTGTTGAATTATCTTTCAGGAATGAAAAAGATGCCATTTTCTTCTGGCAGTGAACCAGTTCAGGAAGAAGTGACAGCTCAAATCACAACATACCTGCACAAAGGAAATCCTCTATTGCTGTGCCTGTCCTTCCAGGCCATATGTCCCTACAAGGGTTGGACCTCGATTGCTTTGCCTGTTTGTCCAGGCCTTATGTCCCTAGGTGGGATTGACCTCTATCCTTGACTGCTGTGCCTGTTCGTCCAGGCCTTATGTCCCTATGTGGGATTCACCTCTGTCCTCGACTTATGTGCCTGTTCGTCCAGGCCTTATGTCTCTACAAGGGTTTGACCTATGCCCTCGACTGCTGTACCTGTTTGTCCAGGCCTTATGTCCCTAGGTGGGATTCACCTCTGTCCTCAACTGCTGCGCCTGTTCGTCCAGGCCTTATATCCCTATGTGGGATTGACCTCTGTCCTCGAATGCCGTGCCAGTCCATCCAGGCCTTATGTCCCTAAATGGGATTGTCCTGTATTGCTGTGCCTGTTCGTCCAAGCCTTATGTCCCCATGTGGGCTTGCCTCTGTCCTCGGCAGCTGTGCCTGTTCATCTAGGCCTCATGTCCCTAGGTGGGATTCACCTCTGTCCTCGACTGCTGTGCCTGTTCGTCCAGGCCTTATGTCCCTATGTGGGATTCACCTCTGTCCTCGACTTATGTGCCTGTTTGTCCAGGCCTTATGTCTCTACAAGGGTTTGACCTATGCCCTCGACTGCTGTACCTGTTTGTCCAGGCCTTATGTCCCTAGGTGGGATTCACCTCTGTCCTCAACTGCTGCGCCTGTTCGTCCAGGCCTTATATCCCTATGTGGGATTGACCTCTGTCCTCGAATGCCGTGCCAGTCCATCCAGGCCTTATGTCCCTAAATGGGATTGTCCTGTATTGCTGTGCCTGTTCGTCCAAGCCTTACGTCCCCATGTGGGCTTGCCTCTGTCCTCGGCAGCTGTGCCTGTTCATCTAGGCCTCATGTCCCTAGGTGGGATTCACCTCTGTCCTCGACTGCTGTGCCTGTTCGTCCAGGCCTTATGTCCCTATGTGGGATTCACCTCTGTCCTCGAATGCTGTGCCTGTCTATCCAGGTCTTATGTCCCTACAAGGGTTTGACTTAGATTGTAAGCCCTCTGGGGATAGGGAAATACCTACAGTACCTAAATGTAATCCATTATGAAGTGCTGGAAAAGCGTAAAAAGCTGAATATAAATAAATTAAAAAAATAAAAATATTGCTGTGCCTGTCCATCCAGGTATTATGTCCCTATGTGGGCTTGACCTCTGTCCTCGACTGCTGTGCCTGTTCGTCCAGGCCTTATGTCCCTAGGTGGGATTAAGAACATAAGAAATTGCCATCCTGGGTCAGACCAAGGGTCCATCAAGCCCAGCATCCTGTTTCCAACAGAGGCCAAAACCAGGCCACAAGAACCTGGCAATTACCCAAACACTAAGAAGATCCCATGCTACTGATGCAATTAATAGCAGTGGCTATTCCCTAAGTAAAATTGATTAATAGCCATTAATGGACTTCTCCTCCAAGAACTTATCCAAACCTTTTTTGAACCCAGCTACACTAACTGCACTAACCACATCCTCTGGCAACAAATTCCAGAGCTTTATTGTGCGTCGAGTGAAAAAGAATTTTCTCCGATTAGTCTTAAATATGTTACTTGCTAACTTCATGGAATGCCCCCTAGTCCTTCTATTATTCGAAAGTGTAAATAACTGAGTCACATCTACTCGTTCAAGATCTCTCATGATCTTAAAGACCTCTATCATATCCCCCCCTCAGCCATCTTTTCTCCAAGCTGAACAGCCCTAACCTCTTCAGCCTTTCCTCATAGGGGAGCTGTTCCATCCCCTTTATCATTTTGGTTGCCCTTCTCTGTACCTTCTCCATCGCAACTATATCTTTTTTGAAATGTGGTGACCAGAATTATACAGAGTATTCAAGGTGTGGTCTCACCATGGAGCGATACAGAGGCATTATGACATTTTCCATTCTATTAACCATTCCCTTCCTAATAATTCTTAACATTCTATTTGCTTTTTTGACTGCTGCAGCACACTGAGCCGACGATTTTAAAGTATTATCCACTATGTTGCCTAGATCTTTTTCCTGGGTGGTAGCTCCTAATATGGAACCTAACATCGTGTAACTACAGCAAGGGTTATTTTTCCCTATATGCAACACCTTGCACTTGTCCACATTAAATTTCATCTGCCATTTGGATGCCCAATCTTCCAGTCTTGCAAAGTCCTCCTGTAATGTATCACAGTCTGCTTGTGATTTAATTACTCTGAATAATTTTGTATCATCCTCAAATTTGATAACCTCACTCATCGTATTCCTTTCAAGATCATTTATATATAAATTGAAAAGCACCGGTCCAAGTACAGATCCCTGATGCACTCCACTGTTTGTCCTTTTCCACTGAGAAAATTGACCATTTAATCCTACTCTCTGTTTCCTGTCTAATCAGTTTGTAATCCACAAAAGGCCATCGCCTCCTATCCTATGACTTTTTAGTTTTCATAGAAGCCTCTCATGAGGGACTTTGTCAAACGCCTTCTGAAAATCCAAATACACTACATCTACCGATTCACCTTTATCCACATGCTTATTAACCCCTTCAAAAAAAATGAAGCAGATTTGTTAGTCAAGACTTCCCTTGGGTAAATCCATGTTGACTGTGTCCCATTAAATCATGTCTTTCTATATGCTCTACGATTTTGATCTTGAGAATAGTTTCTACTATTTTTCCCAGCACTGAAGTCAGGCTCACTGGTCTATAGTTTCCCGGATCGCCCCTGGATCCTTTTTTAAATATTGGGGTTACATTGGCCACCCTCCAGTCTTCAGGTACAATGGATGATTTTAATGATAGGTTACAAATTTTAACTAATAGATCAGAAATTTCATTTTTTAGTTCCTTCAGAACCCTAGGATGCATACCATCTGGTCCAGGTGATTTGCTACTCTTTAGTTTATCAATCAGGCCTACTACATCTTCCAGGTTCACAGTGATTTTGTTCAGTTCGTCTCACACATCACCCCTGAAAACCATCTCCGGAACTGGTATCTCCCCAACATCCTCATTAGAAAACACGGAGGCAAAGAATTAATTTAGTCTTTCTGCAATGGCCTTATCTTCCCTAAGAGCCCCTTTAACCCCTCTGTCATCTAATGGTCCAACCGACTCCCTCACAGGTTTCTTGCTTTGGATATATTTAAAAAAGTTTTTATTATGAGTTTTTGCCTCTATGGCCAACTTCATTTCAAATTCTCTCTTCACCTGTCTTATCAATGTTTTACACTTACCTTGACAATGCTTATGTTTTATCCTATTTCCTCTGTTCTCGACTGCTGTGCCTGTTTGTCCAGGTCTTATGTCCCTAGGTGGGATTCACCTCTGTCCTCGACTGCTGTGCCTGTTCATCCAGGCCTTATGTCCCTACGTGGGATTGACCTCTGTCCTCTAATGCTGTGCCTGTTCGTCCAGGCCTTATGTCCCTAGGTGGGCTTGACTCTGTCCTGTATACCTGTGCCTGTTCATCCAGGCCTTATGTCCCTACGTGGGATTGACCTCTGTCCTCTAATGCTGTGCCTGTTCGTCCAGGCCTTATGTCCCTAGGTGGGCTTGACTCTGTCCTGTATACCTGTGCCTGTTCATCCAGGCCTTATGTGCCTATGTTGGCTTTATTTATTTTATTTATTTATTTATTTATAGATTCTTCTATACCGAGGTACGTATAGTTATACATCACTTCGGTATACAGGGAAACAATAAATTAGCAACAGGCTTTACAGATAACAGATATTATAGCATAACAAATATCAGAACAGGTTTTACATTTAACAGTAACAGGTTTTATAAATAAAGATAATGGAATTAACTGGTAGTTTGCTAACTTCATTAACTATAATAACCATAATACATTAATCTTCAAGAGTTACGCAGTATCAATAAAGTGTGGTAGATGTACAATTAATGAATTAAGCTACGCATAATAGGTAAGAGTAAAAAACATAGATCAGGTAAAGGAAATTGGGAAAAATAAAATGGGAATGTTGATTTTAAGGATAGATAGAAATCATTGATAAAAGGCTTGTTCAAACAACCACGTTTTAAGATTTTGTTTGAACCTCTTGTGACAAGACTCAAGACGCAGGTCCAACGGCATGTTGTTCCAGATTTTAATACCTGCAATGGAGAATGAGCGTTCCCTGGTGGATACATGTTTAATGTGTTTTAGAGGATGAGCAGTTAGTTTCGCTTGGTGAAATATTCTAATTGGTCTGTTGGAGGTGTGAACAATAAACTGATCAGAAAACCATTGCATTTCTTTATTGTGCATGGATTTGTGGATGAGAGATAGAACTTTGAACGTAATCCTGTAGGATTCCTAATCCTGTAATCCTCTGTCCTCGATGTCTGTGCCTGTTCGTCCAGGCCTTATGATCCTACGTGGTATTGACCTCTGTTCTCGAATGCTCTGCTTGTCCATCCAGGTCTTATGTCCCTAGGTGGTATTGCTCTCTGTCCTCGAATGCTGTGCCTGTCCGTCCAGGCCTTATGTCCCTAGGTGGGCTTGACTCTGTCCTGTATTGCTGTGCCTGTTCATCCAGGCCTTATGTGCCTATGTTGGCTTGACCTCTCTCCTCGACTGCTGTGCCTGTTCGTCCAGGCCTTATGTCCCTAGGTGGGATTGACCTCTGTCCTCGAATGCTGTGCCTGTCCGTCCAGGCCTTATATCCCTACAAGGGTTGGACCTCGATTGCTTTTCCTGTCCGTCCAGGCCTTATGGCCCTAGGTGGGATTCACCTCTGTTCTCGACTGCTGTGCCTGTTCATCCAAGCCTTATGTCCCTTCGTGGGATTCACCTCTGTCCTCGACTGCTGTGCCTGTTTGTTCAGTCCTTATGTCCCTTCGTGGGATTGACCTCTGTCCTCGAATGCTGTGCCTGTCCATCCAGGCCTTATGTCCCTATGTAGGCTTGACCTCTGTCCTCCAATGCTGTGCCTGTCCGGCCTGGTCTTGTGTCCAGTCCTAAAGTCTGAACCCTCATTGCAAAAGGAAACCTCAGTCTCTGGCAATTCAAATTAGTAATCCTTCACAGCATGGATCCTTAAATAAAACAAACAGTTTTCTTTAGTTTCAGGGCAGAGAAGAGACCTTCCTCCGTCTTGCTTATGAAGTCATGATCTGTTTGCAAATGCTTAAATCCTAACAATTTGTACCATTATACACTCTATGGGCCAACCCATTCCAGGGAGACCTTTCCTGCTCAAAGGAATGGGAACTCTCCCCGTTGTTGCAGCCTCTTACCACCAGTTGACCCATGTTCAGAACAAGAAAAGATCTCCAAGTTACTTAGACTGTGGCAAATACAACACAGTGAGACCATGCTCACAGTAAGACCCTGCTCCAGGTCGTCATGCTTTGAATGCTCGTGCTCCACTCTAGGAGCCAACCCATTCCAGAGAGCCCTTACTGGCTCAAAGGAAAGAGAACTCTCCCCTGGTGTAGCCAGCCTGTATCTACCCTCTGACCCATGTTGAACCGCTGTTTACATGATAACCTCCTCCGCCTTGAAATTTCTCATTTGTATATCTGCTAACTCTACCAGATTTTGAAAGACCAGTGAGAGCTCACTAGACGCCAATGGAAACACCCCACTCTAGGGGCGAACCCATTCTAGGGAGCCGTTTCCTGCACAAAGGAAAGGGAACTCTCCCCGGGTGTAGCCAGCCTGTGTCTACCCTCTGCCTCTATGCCTTGCTGCCATACACCAGTTGACTCACTCAACTCCTTGTGGTATTCTGGCCACTATCATGGTTGCTCAGTGGGTTGGTGCTAGTCTTTCTGCTTGCTATATTCCCCCTTTATTGTGCTGTAGGATGTTGATGCCACTTGTCTTGCCACTTTGCCTGTCGTACTGCCTTCGAGGGTTCATGCATCTGTTATCGGTGCTCTCTTTTGAAGCTGTGGTGTATTTTTGACACTCTTGCTGCTGCTGCTTTGCACTTCTTTTAAAGCACTCTTGCCACTCCTGGTACCCCTTTGCCCCTTTAAAGTACTTTAGGCTATTCATGCCACTTTGGCGGAGAGAAATTACAGTATTGGTGACAAGGAGCTCCTGGCCATCAAGCTCACACTGGAGGAGCGGTGTCAGTGGCTGGAGCGGGCCCAATACCCCGTGATAGTCTATACGGACCACAAGAACCTAGAATTCTTGTGCCGAGCCCAACACCTCAATTCTCGACAAGGTCGATGGTCGCTTTTCTTTAGCCGCTTCAATTTCCTCCTCCAGTTCAGACCAGCCTCCAAGAATATTAGAGCCGACTCTCTTTCTCGCACAACAGAAATGGAGGATAACCTTAATCCGCCTCGTTATATCCTCGATCCAGCCAAAGTCCTTCTCGCAGCTTCAGAGGTGGTTCCTATGGGTATGACAGTCGTGTCGGCTTGCCTCCGCAAGAGGGTGTTGTCATGGGCTCATGACTCGTTGACCGCAGGGCATTCGGGGGTCGCTCGGACCTTGGATCTGCTGACCGAATATTACTGGTGGCCTCAGGTCAGGAGAGATGTTCGTCTCTACGTCAGCTCCTGCCCGACCTGCACTCGACAAAAGATGCTGACTGGTCGCTTGTGGGGCCTCCTTCAACCTTTACCTATCCCCACCGAACCATGGACCCATTTGTCGACTGACTTCATCATGGATTTACCACCTTCGGAAGAGAAAACTGTGATATGGGTCACGATCGATAGGTTTTTGAAGATGGCCCACTTCGTCCCCACTCACTAAATTACCAACGGCACCTGAGCTCGCTAGTCTTTTCACTCAGTACATCTTTCGCCTACATGGACTGCCTCTCCATATTGCCTCTGACCAGGGCTTGTAGTTCACGGCTAAATATTGGAGAGCACTCTGTAAGAAATTTGGGGTCCAATTGGACTTCACGACCGCCTTTCATACCCAAGGCAATGGCCAAGCGGAGTGCACAAACTGAACCTTGAAAACCTTCCTCCGAGCCTTCGTGGGAGACCTACAAGACGACTGGGTGGCTTTACTCCCCTGGGCATAATTCTCCTACAACCACCATAGGCATTCGGCAACCGGCAGGTCTCCCTTCCAGGTAGTCTATGGGAGACGTCTCCGACCTTCTTTGCCTTTGCCATTGGCGGTTCCATCACCAGCTGTGCAACTCACAGCCCAACAATTACATAATCTCTGGAACTCTACTTGGGAGAAACTGCAATGTACGACAATCACGGCGAAGATGTACGTGGACCGTCTGCGACGTCCAGCTCCAACATTCCATCCCAGGGACAAGGTATGGTTAAATACCAAACACCTTCACCTGCGGGTCCCTTCTATGCGCATGCTCCATGGTACATTGGCCTGTTCCCAGTCACAGAACGAGTGGGTGCTGTCTCCTACTGGTTCCACTTTCCCTCTATGCTCAGGGTTCATAACGTTTTTCACGTCTCATTGCTCAAGCCGTTGGTCTTGTCCGTCTTCCACAACAAGATCCCTGAACCTGCCGCTCCCGCGGATCAGGAGGACACTGTCTACCAAGTAAAAGAGGTATTAGACGTGTGCTTCCATCTCAAACGATGGGAATTTCTCCTCTCCGGGGAGGGCTATGGCCCGGTGAAGAATTCTTGGGAGCCTGCCTCCAACATTTTGGATAAATCCCTTCTTCAACAGTTTCATTACACCACCTTGCTAAGCCCAAGCCCCCAGGAAGGGGGCATAGAAGGGGGGGGTACTGTTATGGGCCCGACCCTTGGAGGTCTGCAGGCCGGCCCTCCACCTACCCCGGGACGTCTGGTGGCTGCTGCGGCATTCCTGAGAGGGGAGGGGCAGTGTGTGATCCTTGATTGGGAGACCCGCCCCTCCTCTGATGTCACTGAGGACTGTGACGGATATTAAACGGCGCCAGAACACCGGGTGCCTGCGCACAGGGATGCCACACACCAT
Organism: Rhinatrema bivittatum; assembly: GCF_901001135.1. Taxonomy (NCBI): domain Eukaryota; kingdom Metazoa; phylum Chordata; class Amphibia; order Gymnophiona; family Rhinatrematidae; genus Rhinatrema; species Rhinatrema bivittatum. Next base: position 9,882,326 of record NC_042629.1, on the reverse strand, counting down.
CACCAGCGGGCTCCCTGAACTAACTGTGATGAGAAAGACTTAGTTTTTGGGTACTTGTCAGGTTCTTATGGCCTGGATTGGCCACTGTTGGAAACAGGATGCTGGGCTTGATGGACCCTTGGTCTGACCCAGTATGGCATTTTCTTAGGTTCTTATGTTCTTATGACAGAAAGAAAGAAAAAAAGGTGAAAGAATCCATCTGGAACTGAGAGGGGAGGCGCGGTGTGTGATCCTTGATTGGGAGACCCGCCCCCCTCTGATGTCACTGAGGACTGTGACGGACATTAAACGGCGCCAGAACACCAGGCGTCGCGCGCTGAAGGGGCACGACAAAGGGGCACTCCCCTTTGTGCATCCCGTAGTGTTAGCCATTCCCCATGTTCTTTTATATCCCTTGTTAACAATCCCCATATTTAAATGTTTAATGTATTTGACAAAGGTAACGCATAAGTTCCTGCAAATTTTGTTTAAATGTAAACCGATGTGATATGTAAAATCGAACACCGGTATATAAAAGTAAATAAATAAATAAATAAATAAAATAGTCAGGCCAGTAAAGTTTCTTCGCGGTGTTCCCTCTGTGAGGGAGACGCCGCCGATGTCTGGGCTGGCCCTGCCCCCTAGGCGCACGCATGCGCGGGGACCTGAGTCTTAAAGGGGCCAGCGCGGGAATACACAGCACCTCCAAGGAGTGACGTCAGACGATCCCAGGGTATTTAATCCCTGCACCAACTCCACTCCTGGCCTTGCAACAAAGTTCACTCTGGTTAAGAGTTGCTAGTTTCTGTCCTGACTTCGGCTTCCGACCACTGGCTTCTGACCCAGGCTTTTGTCCACTGGCTTCTGACTTCGGCTTTCGTCTACTGGTTCCTGACTTTGGCATTCATCCAGGAGGTCTCGCCTAAGTCCAAGCAGCTCGGGTCCTCACAAGCTCATCTCGGGGGGACCGCGGGCTTCCAGTGGTGAAGTTCCAGTTGGCCTCCTGGCTCCAGCTCTACATCTCCTTCATCGGGAAACCAACTCGCAGGAGACCGTTCGTAAGTCCAAGCGGCCCGGGTTCTCACGGGCTTCTCCTGGGGGGACCTCAGGTCTCCAGGGGTGAAGATCCTCCTAGTCTCCTGCCTGTGCCACCTCCTGGCTTCGACATCCACTGTGATAAGAACATAAGAACATAAGAAAATGCCAAACTGGGTCAGACCAAGGGTCCATCAAGCCCAGCATCCTGTTTCCAACAGTGGCCAATCCAGGCCATAAGAACCTGGCAAGTACCCAAACACTAAGGGGCGGATTTTAAAAGCCCTGCTCGCGTAAATCCGCCCGGATTTATGCGAGCAGGGCCTTGCGCGCCGGCGCGCCTATTTTCCATAGGCCCGCCGGCGCGCGCAGAGCCCCAGGACTCGCGTAAGTCCCAGGGTTTTTCGAGGGGGCGTGTCGGGGGCGGGGCCGATCGGCGCGGCGTTTTGGGAGCGGGGCGCGGCATTTCGGGGGCGTGGTTTCGGGCCGGGGCAGTCCGGGGTCGTGGCCGCACCCTCCGGAACCGCCCGCTGGCGCGCGTGGATTTACGTCTCCCTCCGGGAAGCATAAATCCAGGGATAAAGGTAGGGGGGAGTTTAGATAGGGCCGGGGGGGTGGGTTAGGTAGAGGAAGGGAGGGGAAGGTGAGGGGAGGGCGAAAGGGAGTTCCCTCCGAGGCCGCTCCGATTTCGGAGCGGCCTCGGAGGGAACGGAGACAGGCTGCGCGGCTCGGCGCGCGCCAGCTGCCCAAAATCGGCAGCCTTGCGCGCGCCGATCCAGGATTTTAGCGGCTATGCGCATATCTACTAAAATCCAGCGTACTTCTGTTTGCGCCTGGTGTGCCAACAAAAGTACGCGCTCGCGCTGTTTTATAAAATCTACCCCTAAGTCTATTCCATGTTACCATTGCTAATGGCAGTGGCTATTCTCTAAGTGAACTTAATAGCAGGTAATGGTGGACTTCTCCTCCAAGAACTTATCCAATCCAAGGCAGGGAACATTAAAAATCCTGCTCCAAGGCATACCTCCCATCCGGGATCCTCCACAGTGCGCCATCATCTGTTCAAGTTGGCTCAAGGGTCCACGAACCCAACAGTTATCAAGTAGCTTATTTAAAACAAATCAAAGAAAATTATTTTTCACTCAGCGCATAGTTAAGCTCTGGAATTCGTTGCAAGAGGATGTGGTTACAGCAGTTAGTATAACTGGGTTTAAAAAGTTTGGATAAGTTCCTAGAAAAAAAATCCATAAACTGCTGTGGTGGTAATTAATAAACAATAGTAGCTTGTGATTTATCTAATGTTTGGGTATTTGCCAGGTACTTGTGACCTGGATTGGCCACTGTTGGAAACAGGATGCCTGGCTTGATGGACCCTTGGTCTGACTCAGTATGGCATTTCTTATGTTCTTATTTTCTTATTACCTGCCCTTCATTAGCCTCAGTGAGGATGGGGGTGTCAGTGACCTGCTGTGAGCCACCCCGTTGTTTTTCTGATTTTGGTAAACCTAATTTCAAGATCCAGGAGGAAGTTATAACTGCCCTTCCTTCCTGCCGGGAACATTAAAAATCCTGCTCCAAGGGCTACCTCCCATCCGGGATCCAAAAGAAAGAACAAGGACTGAAACAGTAAGCAAGACTATGCCAACAAAGTTTGAGTAAAAGCAAAGCCTGATATCTTGGAAGTTACCCATCTGGTGCTTCCAAACCCTGGGGAGAGAATACGATTGTGCCCTTTTTCATCAGTTTTATCAGTAAAGAATTGTTTGAACACTAATACAGTGACTCCAGTCTTTCTTTGGCTACCCAGCATACATTCGTTGCCCCAGGGAAAAGGTAAAGGACCCTTGGAAGCCACCCTGAGCACTTGGGGCCATCTCCCCTCCCATTCGACCAAGAATCCAGGCCCTGGAAGGAAGAGACAGGGATCAAGCTTCCCTGGAAGGTTCCTGTCCCCACGAGAATAACAAATGCTTTTATGACCTCATTGGGTAGCAGTGTGAATCCACAGTTGGGGTTACATAAATATATACAAGTTCTAATTACAGGAGAACAATACAGTTGAGTACAGATGATGTTCATATCCTTGCTTATTATTCCCATAATTTGCCTTTATTTCACAAAGATTCTTAAAAGTATTGTGGTTGCTGTGGATTTGTAGAATTGAAACTCAAACAAATTGTAGATGATACCTTTCTATCGAACAAACAGTAGATTTGTGACTAGCTTTCAAGAATTATTCAAACTTTGTATTAAATATGAAATCATTTGTGTGGTGCTCCAATGAGTTAGGCATCTCCCCCCTCTACCTCTACCACTGCCGGGTTTATTTTTAAGTATTAACAGAGAAACAGTGGTGGCAGAAAAAGGCCATGCAGCCTAACTTGCCTGCCAAGAATATAACTACTTATGCAAGATGCATTTTATATTTTTTACTTTTATCAAGAGTTGAGTTCCATTGGCTTTGTTCCATAGACCAGTGCTTCTCAGCACCATTCTGGAGGCATACCTACCTGGTCTGGTATCAGGATATTCATAATATGCATGAGAGAGATTTATGTATTCAAAACACTTCTATACTACTTCTCCAGCCTTAAACAGGTCACCCAAAGCAGTGTACAATAAATCAAAATATAATAATAATATATGAAAATGTCATAGCTATAAACATTAACATAATAGCCAACACTAACACACCTTACAACGCACCACTGTCAGCTTCAATATAAACATTTGCCTGAATCAAGGACTGCCTTTTATCACGCCACAGGAAAAAAGCCAGGCCTTTACCAGTTTGTGGAACCAATATAATTTTGTTAGCTATCAATTTGTTCCACAAAAAAAGGAGCAATGACTGAGAAAACGCTTTCATGAATCCAAGCTTTGACCACTCTAAGCTATGACCACAACTGCTTGTAATCTGGGCAATAAAATTCCAAAAAATATGGTGGACGGATGCACAGGAAATACACCAGAAGGAAAATCAACAAAAAAGATTGTGTGCTGTGATAACTCTTATAGTGGCTAGCACTCCAGGAGAGAAGGGTTGCCAGCATGGCCATTTGGCTAGGGCCTACAATGTTCAAGGGGCCTACTTTTGTTGGGCAAAATTTTAAAAAAGCTAAATATATCTATTTCTAACATGTATAAATACAAATTTCAATTGTAATTGAAGAATTTGCTAACAAAAAAGCTCGTAAAGCCTTCTTAAATAAATAAAAATTATTTGGGAAATTTAGAAAACGATTTCTCTTATTAAGTATCACATCAGAACCTTACATAGGGGCCTACTTTTCTTAGCTGGCACAAGCCTAATTCCTGCTCTCTCCGGCCCTGGTGGCTAGTTAGTAAAAACAGTAAATAAAATAACATTTTTAACAGGGTATCACTCAACATACAACATCAAAATTTGAAAAGGATTTGAGAATCATTTTTTACAGTTCTAGAGGTGTACAAAGCAGCCGCCTAGGCAACGGAGGGTGTGATGCTAGAATTAGTGCTCACAAATGGGGGATAATGTCTCTAATGTCCACGTAGGTGCCCACCTGAGCACCAGTGATCATCAAACAGTATGGTCTGTGTCAGTTGAAGTAGAAAACTCCATTCAATAAATCAATCTTCTGATATCACAAATAAAATACAGAGAAGTCACATGAAGACCCAAGTTTTGAATTTCAAAAGTATGGACTTTGTCAACATGGGGATGATCCAGCAGGAAGAACTAAAAGACTGGGAGAAAATTGGTGAGGTATAACAACAGTAGTCCAAATAAAAAAGAGATATTACAAAGGCAACAAAATTATATGTTAAAAAAGTGAACAAAAGAAAGAAGAAAAAGATACCAATCTGGTTCTCAAAGTTTTGTGTTTGTGGCATTGTGTGGACCCTTAGTCGCAGTGGAGATGACTCCTTCCATGGGGAGGGGCCCCGTGGGGAACCACAGTGATAGGCTAAATGCAGAGATCGGACACTTGTAGGTAGAAAGCTTTATTGTACTGCTGTAGATAGATGGTATGAGGCAGAAAGGAAAGGCACTGGAGTCCAGCAAGTGCCAATATATTCTGACAGTCTCAGATGTAGAAGTCTCACCCGGATGTTCAAGGTAGATAGGAACCCACGGTGCAGGTTAAGCCAAGCCTGGTGGGTGGAGTTGAGAACCGGATCATAGAGGTACTCACTGGAGCATAGTGCAAGCGTCTTCCTGGCAATGAAGATGGTGGGATCAAAGGTCCATGGTGCAGGATACACTGGACTGGTAGGCCCTCGAGGAGCGAGTACCTGATAGTAGAGGAGATTCTGAAATAGAGAAAGACCTCCAAGGAGCGGCTGTCAAGTTAGTAGAGATCCCGAAGGGTAGTAGGAAGCGAGAGGCCACCGAGAAGCGGTGCCTAGAACTTCGTCAGGAGCGAGATTCCCCGGAGGATAGCGAGGTGTCTAAGCTATCCTTGCTAACTCGAAGTAGGTAGCTAACTCGAAGTAGGTAGCGTAGCAGAGGCTTAAATACCTGGAGGTATTGATGCCATGCGGTGGGGACTCCTCCGAGGTTCCCACCATGACAAGTACATAGGCGTAGGCAACATGCGCGCGCTGTCCGTAGGAGGCCACGAGAAGGAGCATGGCAGACTGGGACGCCCGTGCTGAGTTTGGAGACACTAAGGGTTTCGGCACTCGGCACTGGAAGCAGCCATCTTGCCCAAGGAGGAGGAAAAGGGTAGAAAAGAGGTAAAGCAGAGCGGTCGCAGCTGTCTGCGACCAATCCAAGACCTCTTCCAGGTGGTCTGGGTTTTCATGGGTGTGCCAGGTGAAATTGACGTACCATCTTATCTGTGATGTTGGCCAGCAGTTCCCATGAGTTCTCTTCTGGTCCATAGTTCTCCCAGGAGATGAGATACTCCCATGACTTGCCTCTCTTATGGACATCCAAGATGTCATCCATGGCATATTCAATGTCGTCCTCAGTGTCCAGACTAGTTGGTTCTGGGGTCTTTTTGGAGAATTTGCAGAGCATCAAGGGTTTTAACAGCTTTCTGTCCTGCTTTGAGGAGTAGCTCCTTCATTTTCTTCCAAAGTTGAGATAGCTCTGCTGCAGTAGTCTGTGTGGCAGGAGAGGCCACTGATAATGGAATAGGCAGAGGAGGCAGCGGTTGTCGTCCGTAGATGAGCTGGAAGGGAGAAGTAGCAGGATGTGAGCTGATAGAAAATTATGCCCAAGGCAGTAATTCAGCCCAATCGTTCTGCCTTGTGTTGACAGGATCGCAGAAATTGTTTCAGCGTTCTATTCATTCTCTCAGTCTGACCGTTAGACTGAGGATGGTAGGCGGAGGTTAAGTCCAAGGTGATGTCAAATTTTTGACATAAAGCTCACCAAAACTTTGCAGTAAATTGCACTCGGGTCATATTGCACTCGGGTCAAATTGCACTCGGGTCATATTGCCGTATTGCAAAATGGCGCCGGCCATACGGCCGGCGCCATTTTGCAATACGGCCCGAGTGCAGGAGGTCGCTCCCGGACCCCCGCTGGATTTTTGGCAAGTCTTGTGGGGGTCAGGAGGCCCCCCCAAGCTGGCCAAAAGTCCCTGGGGGTCCAGCGGGGGTCCGGGAGCGATCTCCTGCGCTCGTGACGTCCGGGGACAGGAACCAAAATGGTGCCGGCGCTACCTTTGCCCTGTCATATGACAGGGCAAAGGTAGCGCCGGCGCCATTTCTATTAACGCAGCCGTGGCCCGAGAGTGGAAGATCACACCGGGACCCCCCCCCACTGGACCCCAGGTAATTTAAAACATTTTGGGGGTGTTCGGGAGGGTGGGGGATTTATTTTAAAGGGTCGGGGTGGGTTTTAGGGTTGTTTTAGTGTGCCGGTTTTCCCGGCACACTAAAACAATATTTTAAATCGTCAAAAAACGATTCACATCCCTAGTTTTTAATAAAGGAATGATAGTAATTGGTGAAGCCCAAGAAGCGGTGCAGTGCTTTCAGGCCTGTAGGTTGGGGCCAGTCCCGGATACTTCTAATTTTTTGGGGTCCATCTGAAATCCATTCTTAGAAACAATGTATCCCAGGAAGGGTACAGACTCCTTGTGGAATTTGCACTTTTCAAGCTTTGCGAATAGGCGGTACTCACACAGGCATCTTAAAACTTTCTTGACATCCTCCTGATGAGTTTGCAGATCTTGGGAGAAGATCAATACATCATCGATATATACTACTACTACGCATCGATAAAGTAAGTCCCGTAAGATGTCGTTCATCATATTTTGAAAGACTGCAGGTGCGTTACTCAAACCGAAGGGCATGACGAGATATTCAAAGTGTCCATCACGGGTGTTAAAAGCAGTCTTCCATTCGTCTCCTTCACGGATATGCACCAAGTTGTAAGCTCCTTTAAGGTCTAATTTGGACAATATCTTAGCACCTTGGAGCCTGTCGAACAGTTCAGAAATTAAGGGCAGGGGATACCTGTCCTTGATGGTAATCTCATTCAGACTCCTATAATTAATGGAGGGGCGTAAGGTGTCATCTTTCTTCCCTACAAAAAAGAAGTCTGCACCAGCAGGAGATTTGGAGGAGATTTGAACCCCTTCTGCAGGTTCTTTTGTATGTAGGTGGACATGGCTTGAGTCTCAGCTACTGAAAGAGAGTAAACTCTTCCTCTGGGAGTTTCTGAATTAGGCTTCAGATTTATGGTGCAGTCAAATACTCTGTGCGGTGAAAGTACATCAGCTGCTTGTTTTGAGAAAACATCCTGGAAGGAGGTGTATTGTGGAGGTAAACCAGGTAATGATGGTGTGGTGGGCAGGCAAATGAGTGGTGAAACTCTCGCAAGACACCAGCCATGACAGTCAGGTCCCCACTGGGACTGTTCCAACGTGACCCAATTAAATTGTGGCATATGATCTTGAAGCCAAGGCAGTCCAAGTACCACCGGATGCATGGCCTTTTCCAATACGAGAAATGAGATGGATTCAGAGTGTAAAGCTCTGGTGCTCAGGCCAATGGCCTGGGTAGTCAATGAAACTTCTCCAGGAAGTGGTTCTCCATGGATAGAGGACAATAGCAATGGCTTAGCTATTGGTGTGGTAGGAATCGATAGATGTTCAACTAAGTGCTTCAAGATAAAATTACCTCCGGCTTCAGAGTCAATGAGAGCGAGAGTCTAGAACTTCAAGTCCTCCGCAGAGCAGAGATACTGGTAATGGAGAAGTAGGTGAGGTGAGGCCCAGGAGAAGTCCTCCTGAAGATCCTAGGCCCGTCAGTTTCCCAGACAGATGGGACAGGTTTGGACGGATGGCCCAATTGGCCACAGTACATGCATAACCCCATGCGTTTGCGAAAACATCTCTCCTTGGAAGTTAAATGGCTTCGGCCTAGTTGCATAGGCTCTTCCTCTTCTGAGGGAGCAGATGGCAGGCTGGAGGCAATAGGCACAGGTTTAGGATGGTTAGCTCCCACAGTAGACTTTCGTAGACTCTTAGCCTCCTGAGTTTGGTCTCAGATACGGCAGTCAATTCTCCCAGCCAGTTCCATCAGGGGCTCAAGGGTATCAGGCAAATCACGAGCCACTAATTCGTCCTTTAAGCGAGAGTTGAGGCCATCCATAAATATGGCACATAGACATCCACTGTCCCAATGTAGTTTGGATGCTATAGTCTTGAATTCGATCGCAAAGTCTGTGAGCTACTTATTACCTTGCTGGAGATTGAGCAAAGCAGATCCAGCGACAGTCTGGCGAGCCAGGTCATCAAAGACAAACTTAAAAAGTTTTAGAAATCCTGGTAGGTCATTCAGGATAGGATCTTCACATTCCCAAAACGGTGAAGCCCAAGCCAAGGCTCGTCTCTCTAGAAAAGATAGGATGTAGGTGGTCATGGAAGCTTCTGTGGGAAAGAGAGTAGGCTATAATGCAAAATGCATGCTGCATTGATTAACAAACCTTCTACACATCTTGGCTTCACTTGTAAAGCAGGTAGGTGTGGATAAGGGTACTGTGGTCTTGAGTGTCACCACTGGAAACAGCAATTCTTTCACAGGAGTTGCTGAAGAATTCAGTTGAGCATGCAACTGATTGAAGGCAGTAGCTAGGCTCTCCAAAGACTTTTGTTGTTCTGTGATCCGCTGGGCTAGGCCAGGAATGGCCTGCAAGGCCGCGAGCTGATCCGAGTCTACATAGTTAGCAATCTGTTGTGTTTGTGGCATTGTGTGGACCCTTAGTCACAGTGGAGATGGCTCCTCCCACAGGGAGGGGCCCCATGGAGAACCACAGCGATAGGCTACACGCATAGAGCGGACACTTGTAGGTGGAAAGCTTTATTGTACTGCTGTAGATAGATGGTTTAAGGCAGGAAGGAAAGGCACTGGAGTCCGGGAAGGTGCCAAAACATTCTGACAGTCTCAGATGTAGAAGTCTCACCCAGATGTTCAAGGTAGATAGGAACCCGCGGTGCGAGTTAAGCTGAGCCTGGTGGGTGGAGTTGAGAACCGGATCATAGAGGTACTCACTGGAGCATAATGCAAGCATCTTCCTGGCAATGAAGATGGTGGGACCAAAGGTCCGTGGTGCTGGATACATTGGACTGGTAGGCCCTCGAGGAGCGAGTACCTGATAGTACAGGAGTGTTGTGTCCGTCGCTGTCCGATGTCTCTGCTCTGCCCACCTTACGTCGTTGGCGACTCCCTCTGGGGTTGATGGAAGGCTAGCTGCTGTGGCGCCTCCAGGCCATCCTCCTCTGGCGTTCCCGGACCAGCTCGATGCTGCAAGCCACCATGTTGACCAGATGCCTAAGGGCGCTCGCACGCAGCCCAACTGATGTACCGGCATTGGCGCATACCTCAGGGGGTCCCCCTGAGATGACGTCATCAGCTCCAGGTATTTAAGGTCTCAGTTTTCGCTAACAAGACGAGTTAGCAAGGGTTCGCTTCCTCAAGGTCGCTGTGGAAGGGATTCGCTCTCCACAAACCTAGCTACTCTGCTTCCTTGGACTGCACTAGAGGTACCCGCTCCTCAGGGGCCTCGCTCTCTCTTTTTCTTTTCAGGTCGCAGTCCGGAACCGGTACTCGCTCCTCGAGGGCCCACGTCCCGGACTTGCTCCTGAATACCACTTCTGCTAAGAAGTCATCACTGCTTACAACATTAGTGAGTTTCCATCTATCTCTCAGAGCTTTCCCTGGGACCAGGTACTCGCTCCTCGAGGTCCTACTGCATTCCAACTCCTGGGCTGCCTCAAGAGACTATGATGTGAGTGTTATCATCAAGGACTTGTTCCATAACTCTGCATATTCTATCTACTCACTTTCTTAGTTTCTCTACAGCTCAACCACCTTGGGATCGCTGTTCCAATACCTGAGAGACTACAGCCCAGCGGGGCGCTTCCATCTCACTACTGCCACCTCTGGTGATTTAATATATTGCCTAATAAAAGAACTAGTGTGTGTCTGTCTCCTACACTAAGCCTGACCAGTGGTCCCTCTCGGGATCTCCCCCGAGGGCGTGGTCACCTGCCACTGGTCCAAGGATCCACCCACAACTATTCTAAATAATAACAGATTGCTATCTCCAGCAACCGTTTATAACTGATTGCTATCTCTCAGCTTTAACAGAGCTCTAATAACAGTTTGCTAATTCCCAGCTTTAACAACAGAGCTTTAATAAGGAGATCCTGAAATAAAGAGAGAGAGAGAGACCCCGAGGAGCAGTTGTCAAGTTAGTAGAGACCCCAAAAGGTAGTTGGAAGCAAGAGGCCCCCGAGGAGCAGGTGCCTAGAGCTTAGTGAGGAGCGAGATTCCCTGGAGGATAGCGAGGCGTCTAAGCGAGCAGCTTAGAGCTGTCAGAATAGCTAAACCGAAGTCCTTGCTACCTCGAAGTAGGTAGCGTAGCGTAGGCTTAAATACTCTAAGGTATTGACATCATGCGGTGGGGAAGCCCCCAAGATTCCTGCCATGACGAGTACATAGGCGTAGGCAACGTGCGTGCGCGTGCCCTAGGAGGCCATGAGAAGAAGCATGGCAGACTGGGACACCCATGCTGAGTTTGGAGATGCTGAGGGTTTCGGTACTCGGCACCGGAGGCAGCCATCTTGCCCAAGGAGGAAGAAAAGGGTAGAAAAGAGTAAGGCAGAGCGGTTGCAGCCATCTGCGACCAACGGACACAACACAAAGGAGTTGGCTGAAAAAATAAAGGCAATAAGAACAGTGTTCAAGAAGTATAAAGGATCCCAAAAAGAGAAAAACAGGGAATAAAACCTTGTGAAACTGAGGGAGGAAGAAAGAAGTCAGGAAAGCAAAGGTCAAGTGGAAGAAAGCATTGCCAAGAGGTAGAGTGAGGTGAAAAAACATTATTCAGATATATCAGAGAAAGAAGGGAGGCCCAATGTGGTATAGTGAAATTGAAAAGTGACAAGGAGCAATCTGTGGAGAAATGACAGAAAGGAGCAATCTGTGGAGAAATGACACCCTCAGTATCCCAGGATACTGAGGGTGCTCAGAGATGTTCTGGTGGGTCCGCTGAAGGACCTGTTCAATAGATCACTGGAAATACGAGTGGTGCCGTGAAATTGGAATAGAGCTATGGTGGTCCTGCTTCACAAGAGTGGTAGCAGAGAGGAGGCTGGAAACTACAGGCTGGCTAGCCTCACCTCTGTGCTGGCGATTGCTAAAGTCAGAAGAATGCTGGGCTGCATAGAGAAAGGAATAACCAATAGGAAAAAAAAGAGGTGATAATGCCCTTGTACAGGTCCTTGATGAGGTCACTTAGGTTCTGGAGACTGTATCTCAAAGAGGATAGAGACAGGATGGAGGCTGTCCAGAGAAGGGCAGTCAAAATGGTCTGAGGTCTATATCGGAAGACATATGAGGAGAGGTTGAAGGATCTGAGAAGCGGGGAGATGATTCAGAACTTCAGCTACCTGAAAGGTTTTAATGATGCATGTTCCTCAAATCTTGTCTATAGGAAAGCAAACAGTAGAACCAGGGGTCAGGATATCAAAATTCAAGGGGATGACTCAGAACTAACATCGGGAAATATTTCTTCACAGAGAGGGTGGTGGATGCTTGGAATGCCCTTCTGGAAGATGTGGAGAAGACAAAAACTAAACAAATTAAAAAAGGCATGGGATAAACACTGTGGATCCCTAAAGGCTAGAACTGGAAATTAAGAAAAGGGTGCATGGGGGTAATCAGCATGGAGCAGCAGCTACTATCCCTAACAGAAGGCATGGGGATTACTACCCTTAACCAATAAGCTTACATGATTTTGACACAACTGCAGCATTGCTCTCTGCTTCAATGGTGCGGGGGTGGAGGGGAGGGGATTTGGATTCAGATGGCTTTTATGGTCTAGGGTACTGATACGCAGACATTAGCGAAAAAGTGCAGGACTGCTTCTATGACCAAGTCCAAAAGCAAAGCACTTTCAAGCAGCAGCATTGGATGAATTATCAGGAAGGCCGCTCACCCTGTAAAGATGTTGCTAGCAGTGATTATGAGTTTGACAGTTGCTTGGTTTTGATTTTTAATATTACTACCCTTAACATAAGGCTTGGGGGTAATCAGCATGGAGTGGCAGTTACTACCTTTAACATAAAGCATGAGGGTAACCTGCACGGAGCAGCAGTTACTTCCCTTAACAGAAACATGGGGGTATCCTGCATGGATCAGAAGTTACTACCAAAGAAACTTGCTGGGTAGACTGGATGGACCATTTGGTCTTTTTTTTACTAACTTTGGGCAGAGCTTATAAAGTACCTTGGCTTGACTGCAGCTGCCTGAAGGGGACATATACATTGGGACTTCTCTTTTATTCATGACTGTGCTGAAAAATCAGACCAATAAGTAAGTTTCCAGAACACCCACTAAAAGCCACTGCCATATAAACATAAAATCTGCCCAATTTCGCTCTATGTAAATTTATTTAAAGGTATAGTTGAAATTATGAGACCAGGTGACGGCTTGGCTATTTTCATGTCCTAGACCTGTGTCATGTTGTCATAAACCGTGTCAAGCTAGTCAAATTAAATAAGAGACAATTGTCATAACAACAGCTTACAAGCAGTCCAGCCAATCATGCATTTATATTGTTTTGGTAAATGCTACCTTAGGGATTAGAGTCAATATTTCATTCTATTGGTAGCAGAGACCAAAGTGTCTGCCACACAGCTCTTGTGAGTAGAAGAATGCTTTTTGTTCAGAGGCAAACACATCTCACATTCAAATCAATAAGGAAAAAAAATATCACATGCAGCAGCTGTATCCCCTGTCAATAGATTCTATTGTACTACTTCAGAATAAAGATAGGCCTTAGGTAACAGCATTCATTACTTTCTGCGATTCAGTGATACTAAGCACATGCTCTGCAGCGTACTCAACAGATCTCCTTGCTGTGCTTTACCTTCATCAACTAGAAATGCAAATTAATAGATAAAGGCAAGTTTAAATTGAATATGGTTGTCATCAAGGGCCAGATGTGCTAAATATATTCCCATAGACAATGAATGGGAAAAACCCTTTAGCACATCAGGCCTTTAGTAAACAATTATGTATTTTTCATTTATTTTAAATGTGCTAGTTTTAAATTAATGTTTTTATTGTTTTTACTTATGCATTTTTTAAGAAAAGTATGTAAAGTTAGATTAGTTTTTATGAAGAATGTTTTTTTGAATTTGGTACTGCAAATTCAATGATTGTTAACCGGCTTGACATATATTTGAAAGTCGGTATATAAAGTTGTATAAATAAATAAATAAATAAATTACTCTTTCAGTATATTTATATGTCCAGGAATGCTTGCTGCATAGAAGAATCTCACTTAGAGTTTATCTATCTAATACATCAAATTTAAAGTACTTAGGGGTTAAAGTGAAATGGATCTCAAGTCTGTGCACATCCATAGAGCCCCAAGTGTCAAAAACATTTTACCTCTACTTAATATGTATACCTTTCAAACAATTTCAATGTACTCTGTATACTCTTTAAAAAAGGATAGATTGGAACTCCAACCACAGTTTCTGCAGATATCTCTAGTGAAGACAGTAGGACTACCCATGGTAGAAATGGTAGCCACAGTTACTATGTTGTATTGAATGGAACTGCAGAAGCTACAGTGAACAGGAAATATATTGTTAGGTGTATATTAGCATCAACAACTGAATTAGTTTCTCCCATTTCCTTTGTGCCTTAGTTCTAGGAGCATGGTCAGAGGAAGAGAGGGAGAGAAACCATATTAGGACAAAAAGGGATCAAGAAGGGAAATAGCTTGTATCTTGCAACTTCTGAAACTCTCTAATCCCCTGTCCCTCAGTTTGAGCTTGAAGCTCAGATTCATGGTACACATTTCGGGCCAACTGGATCAATAACAGTAACTTACTTAGAGAAATCCATCTTAATTATCAAAATAAGTAGCATAGACAAAAGAGTTAAGTTGCAGTTGGTCCAAGATGATAGGTTGTACTCAAAATATTTTGTAGGTAGGAAAACTTTACTAGAATTTCAATAGTCAGAGAAATCATTAGCACAGACTTCGACCTCATTTGCATGAAATGGGAGTCATTTAGTCAAGTTAGCTTTGGTCATAAATGCTGTATGCAAAAGCAGGGAAGCAAAAAGACCTACATGGGGTTTGGTTTTCGTACATCTCCACTGAATTTTTGTGCATTGCATTTGCCTTTGTAGGCCACATAATTCTTTTCTTTGATTTGAGCAAGTTACATTTTGTAATCTGGCTTCACTTCAGCTCATTCAGTCAAAGCAAGACAGTTTTATGACACTCAGCATCGGAACCCGAAAGCTGAGAAACTATTGCCAGTCATAAGAAGAATCGCTGATTGGTTACAGAACTTTCATGCCATTCAGACTAATTTATCCATCATCATGTCTGCCACCATCACTATGGACATGTTTTCAGCCAACCTTCTCACTTCCTTTTTTAAATGCATGCTAATGAGCTCAGTTCAAACTTTACTTTGAAGTTTTAAAAATGGATTTGTATTCCCACAAGAGAAGTCATTTTAGTAACGGGACACTGTCCATCAAGAGTACTTTCTAACACCACCACCAATTTATAATTCTGATTGTCTGAAAACCTTTCACTTTTCCAATCCATTAACATAACTAGTTGACCTTTAAGATACAATCACCTGCCATTCCTGCCACCTGTCCTATCTTTGCTGAGTTTAATCTTCCATGCACATCATATTCATAGATCTTTCATGTAACTTCAGTTCTTAGCCTCAAGCGCAGAAAGAAGCTCCAAAGAAAATGTATATATACTGTGTGTGCACATACAGATACATGTTCCTTCCCCCATAGGGTATGTGCATACATATATGCATGCATACCCCGTCACTCTATTCCAGAAGTATGCAATGTTATCTGCAGTACCCTCCTCTGAAAAGAGATCATAAAGAAAGGAGATTGAACATATATTTATAAAGAGCCATAGTAATAAGAAAAATGCAAGGTACATGAGGGTCTAAAAAAAACTGTAATATGCGACCTTAGGAGTCTGCCAAGAGATTTGAATTATGTCCTCAGATAAAGCGATTTAAAATTTCAGTGCAGAACTAGTATCACGACCTTCCTACATTCCCCATCTCAAGCTGTAATTTCAGGTTGTAGCTCTCCATGTGTGCCTTATATTTATAATATAAATGGATAACGCTGATAGATAACTGTCACAAGTACTTTAAGATGTTTCAGCATAACTTGATAATAAATAGCCAGGCAAGTAACATAGTTCAGTTTATGCAAATTGTGAATGCATTACATTTGCATCAGGTATGAAGATATAGTAAATATCAGAGTTCATAGCTGAAGCGCTAACAGAATTTGTAGAAGGAATTCACAGAAAACAAAAAGGTATTACCACAAGACTTGTACACCTGAAACCATGATTGTGTGTGTGGGAGGAGGCAAAGAAGGTTACTTAGAGGCAGAAAACTTAACAAATAGGCGAAGAGAGATTTTTCTGAAACTGTACCAGGGCATTTGCATTTGAGACTAATCAGAGAAAATTCTTTCACTCAACGCACAATAAAGCTCTGGAATTTGTTGCCAGAGGATGTGGTTAGTGCAGTTAGTGTAGCTGGGTTCAAAAAAGGTTTGGATAAGTTCTTGGAGGAGAAGTCCATTAATGGCTATTAATCAATTTTACTTAGGGAATAGTCACTGCTAATAATTGCATCAGTAGCATGGGATCTTCTTAGTGTTTGGGTACTTGCCAGGTTCTTGTGGCCTGGTTTGGCCTCTGTTGGAAACAGGATGCTGGGCTTGATGGACCCTTGGTCTGACCCAGCATGGCAATTTCTTATGTTCTTATGTTCTTAAATGAGAATGTGCAACAAGGGAAGTCATGAAACATTCCAGGGATGCATTCCCAATATAGCAGAACTAATTAATAATTTATCTAAGCTTGCACAATAATGTGACATCATTGGTGAAGCACGCTGAGTATTTTATTCAAAAGCAGCACTGGAGTGACAACCAGCAATTTAAAGAGAAAACCAATCATGACAGGAACGTGGTATTTTCAAGGATCCCTCAGTGTGCCGTAGTTTTTAACGCTAACAGCCGCCACTTACCCACGAGGCCGTCGTCCCTACCTTCTGGCCCCTTCCGTACCTTAGACAAAATTATGCATTCATTTTGCAACACATGTAAAACATGGAAACTGTTGTTGGTATAATAAGGCCGCAGCTTTTATTTAACATCTCAAGAAAAACAACTTCCTTGGGTACCCGAGCCGGTATTGATGGATCCACCGCTGCCCGCCGTAGGGACCAAACAAGGCAGCCTTCTCCATGGGCCCCTAACCTTGGCCACTAGAAAGGGGTCCCCAACCATTGGCACATTCTGCACCCCCACCTTTTGTGCCATCAAGACGCTGATTGGCTACCACGCCTTCCTGTGGTGTCACCGGCACCACTTGCAATAAGCCCAAACTGCCCGGGTAACCGCCAAGACACGAGGTAGGGAGAACCCTTGCCTCATGTCCCCCCAAACAATGAATAAGCTGCTGCCTGTGTCCTTACTCTTGTCATACTCTGCCCCGATGGCATCCTGTAGTGCCTTATTAAATATGCCTATGAGCACGAGTCCTTGCCCACAGGCCTTTGCCATCCAGCTGTATTATTCTTGCATCTGGAGCAGCCCTCTAGTCCCTAGGGTGCCGTAGCAGGGTAATACTGTACACAACGCATGTTGGGCTTTCCATCCCTGTGCCAACCTACCCTTGCGGGGACAGCCTTAAGTGAGGTCAGTTGGGTCGCCCATGTGCTCTCTTGGCATCCCACCGTATATTGGAGTGCCCAGTGATCCAGGCGATCCACTTAGTTCCCTGCATATCTGCAATATAAAATTAAGAATTTTTTGGTTATATGTGGTCACTCATTCGAATGAACCGGTATAAATCACCTGGGCTCACTATTGCCCCATTCTTTTTCTCCTGTCTGCTTGGAGTCCAGCTTGCCGGCATGAGTGTCCTTGCTTCTCTGTTGCTAGTACCTGCTTACGACACAAATGTCATGGACCCTGCCCACGGAGCTAATCCCCGCGAGCAGGCACTCACCTTCCCCCTTTGCTGCTTTCTTCACCTGACGCGGCATGGGTGCCGCCAACGTCAGGCGTGCCTACGCGGCCGGAGCCGCAGACTCGAGCTCCTCACCCGGCCCGGAGGCTGCCCCGGTATCCGTCTTCACCGTGGCCAGAGCCGCAGTCTTTCCTGCTTCTCTTCGCGGCACAGGAGCCACTGCCGACGTCATCGCCATCTTCGCGGCAGGAGGCCACAATCCCTGGGCTCGATTAGCGGCTGGAGCCACCCCCGGGGCCTCCTGCAGTTGCTGGAGCTCCTGCCGTCATCGGGGCCTGCGTTCAGGCCCAGCCCTGCTGCCACGCTACAGACATCGGTGCAGGACCGCTGTCCACGGTCCTGCACAGTCCTGCTTCCTGTCTCTAGGTGCGCGGCCACGCCTCTCTATTGAATGTAAAGGGCCAGACACAGGAAGTGTGCTGGTCCTTCCTATGGCTGGATTTCCTGTGCTAGCCCTATAAAAGGGCTGTTTTCGCATTACGTCTTCGCCTTGCATCGGAGTTACTTCACTCTGGAGGCTCCTGCCTGCCAGAGCTCCGTCAGGTCTTCTATCTTCTCCATGGAGTTCCTCGTCTCGTCTGTTTCTCGTCATTTATTTATTTATTTATTTATTTATTAACTTTTATTTACCGACATTCGTGAAACACATCATGCCGGTTTACATAGAACTCAATTGGGAAATACAGTATAACAATATAACAGGCGCGGGAATGCCATGTCTTCGTGCCTGAGGTCCTCGTCTAGGTGTCCTGGTGTTTCGTCTCCTGGTGTTTTGCCTCCTGGTGTCCTGCCCTTCTTGGTGTTCGCTTCAGTGCTCCTGAGCCTGTCAGGCCTTGCTCCCTCGGACGATGTCTTTACCGAGCGTGGAGTGGCCTGCAGGTGGAATTAGTTCCTGTGCTCCTGAGCCGTCATGTCCTGCCAGCCTTGTGGCGCTTCGGGCGACATCTGGCTCCGTCAGAGTCCCACCTCGACTGGATTCTTCCCTGCGCTTGTCCCACTCTCTGTGTGGTCCATGACCAGCCTCCTTGGGCTGTGTAGGGCACGCAGTGGGACAGGGTGGTCTGCGACCAGCCCATTGGGTCCGCCCGTGAAGGTGGGTTGAGTAGGGCGCCCTAAGAGACAGTGCCAATGTCCTTCTACCCAGTTTCTTCTCTCGTCTGGACTTCGTCAAGTTCCTCGTCATGTCCCTGATGTCGTCGCATCGACCCTGGTCCGTGATGTCTTCGCATCAGCCCTGGTGTCGTGTGTTCAATAGCCCTGGTGTCATGTCTTCAACAGCCTTGGTGTCATGTCTTCAACAACCCTCGTCTGTGATGCCATTGCATCGACCTTGGTGTCATGTCTTCATGTCAAGGCCCATCTGCCCTCATCCTCAGGCCAGGCGTGCTGCTCCATGCCAATACAAGCGGCAGGTCCGAAAGGGCTCAGAATAGTCGGAGGACCATTCAACTTCCAACATCATGTTGTTGGCCTTGGGAGCTTGCAGTCCTGGCAGAGGGTAAGACCGACTGCCATGCTGGAACACGCCGTCAACCCTCGGTTCGGTCCTGGATCCGTCTGGGGTCGGGCTGAGGCTCAAGGGCACACTAAAACACCCATTACGTAACAGAATGCAAGGCCATGTGCCCGACGATTGTGCTCCAGCGATGGATCCACCTTGTTCCAGAGTCTTGTTTGTTCCTGGACTGGTTATGGGACCGAAAAATTTTTTTCAGGATTTTATGTACTCGACCCGCTGGAGGCGCCAGCCTTGCCATTACTACGACCTGCTGGAAGCACCAGCTGTCTGGCTAATACGACCTGCAGGAGGTGCCTGCGCCCAGACTTTTTTGTCATGTTGCCAGGTTGGGGTTTTTTACGACCTGCAGGAGGCGCCTGCACCCCTACTGGTTTTGCTGCTTTTGCTTGCCCGCCCTGGGTTCCCTCCCCCAGGTCTTCTTGGTGTTTCTTGTGGGTCTTGTCTTGTTTATGCTTTTGTTCTTTGTTTGTTGCTCGGTTGTTTTGTTTCCCGCCTGTTGCTTTCCGTTCTCGTGTTTTCCCATCCTCCTCGTTCCCGTGTTTCATTCCCTCATTCTCCCTTCTCTCGCTCTTCACTCTCTCGCCTTCGCTCCTTTACTTTCCGCTCTCTTGCTCTTTTGCTCTCTCGCTCTTTTGCTCCCTTGCTCTCCGTTCCCTTGCTCCCTCTCTTGTGTTTTTTGTATTGTCGGTCGCACGGTCACTGTTCGCTCGGTCTCCGCTCGCTGGGTCTTGTGTTCCCTCGGTCTCGTGCTCTTTGGTCTCTTGTCGTTGTCTTCTTGGTGTTTTGCCTTTTTTCATGCAGTCCCCAGATTTACCAGTTTCCGTTTTTTGGGCCCTCGAATACCTCCATCCGGTATGGACTGATACCCTTTTCCTCGGACTGTTGACAGGAGGTTTGAGGAGAGGGTCTTTGAGGAGCTAATCCCTGCGAGCAGGCACTCACCTTCCCCTTTTGCTGCTTTCTTCACCCGATGCGGCACGGGTACCGCCGACATCAGGCCTGCCTACGTGGCCGGAGCCGCGGACTAGAGCTCCTCATGTGGCCTGGAGGCCACCCCTGGTATCAGTCTTCACCGTGGCCGGAGCCGCAGACTTTCCTGCTTCTCTTCGCGGCACAGGAGCCGCCGCCGACGTCATCTCCATCTTCGCGGCAGGATGCCGCAATCCCCGGGCTCAATTAGCGGCTGGAGCTGCCCCCAGGGCCTCCTGCAGCGGCTGGAGCTCCTGCCGTCATCGGGGCCTGCGTTCAGGCCCAGCCCTGCTGCTATGCTACAGATGTCTGTGCAGGACCTCTGTCTACGGTCCTGCACAGTCCTGCTTCCTGTCTCTAGGTGCGCAGCCGCGCCGCTCTACTGAATTTAAAGGGCCAGACACAGGAAGTGTGCTGGCCCCTCCTACGGATGGATTTCCTGTGCTTGCCCTGTAAAAGGGCTGTTGTCGCATTATGAACATAAGAACATATGAAATTGCCATGCTGGGTCAGACCAAGGGTCCATCAAGCCCAGCATCCTGTTTCCAACAGAGGCCAAACCAGGCCACAAGAACCTGGCAATTACCCAAACACCAAGAAGATCCCATGCTACTGATGCAATCAATACTCCAACTTAAACATACAAGGGAATGTTTGCTTGGTGGTAATCTTGTACGGGGGTTATTCAATGAGGATAACCGATTTGCAGTTATCCTCTCATGAACCTCCGTCTATTATTCTTTTATTAAGTTGAACAAATATCTCACGAACTTTTTTTTTTTTATATTTTTCAATTTTTCTAAAAATCCCTTCTCCCCTGCTGCTTTACCGCCCCACTAATGTCTTGTTACATACTTATCGGGACGTCGCCTCTGCGATGTATTATGGGTGCGGAGCTGCTTGTCCGACACGGGCCATGTTTCGGCACAGTGTGCCTGCTTCAGGGACTATGGGAGAACATGCTGTGTCCGATACTGGGTTCACAGCGTGTGGGAGACTTGTGTGTAGCTTCTTTCTGTCTCACGGGCGACAGTGCCAATGTTCTTCTACCCAGTTTCTCATCTCGTCTGGACTTCGTCAAGTTCCTTGTCATGTCCCTGATGTCGTCGCTTCGACCCTGGTCCGGGATGCCGTCGCATCGACCCTGGTCCGGGATGTCCGCATCAGCCCTGGTGTCATGTCTTCAATAGCCGTGGTGTCATGTCTTCAACAACCTTCGTCTGTGATGCCGTTGCATCAACCTTGGTGTCATGTCTTCATATCAAGGCCCATCTGCCCTCATCCTTAGGCCAGGCCTGCTGCTCCATGCTGATCCAAGCGGCAGGCCCAAAAGGGCTCGGAATGGTCGGAGGACCATTCAACTTCCAACATCATGTTGTTGGCCTTGGGAGCTTGCAGGCCTGGCAGAGGGTAAGACCGTCTGCTATGCTGGAACACGCCGTCAACCCTCGGTTCGGTCCTGGATCCATCTGGGGTTGGGCTGAGGCCCAAGGGCACACTAAAACACCCGTTATGTAACAACAAATGCCCTTTTCCTAAATCTGTTGCTCCCTAACACAGATGCCACCTATGTAGGATAAAGCTCCAAGACATATGCTCTCTGTGAGTCCTGTAGTCATCTATTCCCTTGACCCTGGTTCTGTACACCATGTGCCTTGGCCAGATACCCCAAACCCCGGCCTTCTGAGGCATCAGTATGCCTATCCGGATCTTGGCTGGAAATCGGTAACCCTTGTATAACGTATGCTCCCTTGCAGTCGTTGAGAAATTGAAACTCTATCCCCACCACCCTGGCCTCCTAAGTCATCGGTCTGCATATCCCGATCTTTGTTGTAAAACGATGGCCCTTATATAAACGTATACACCATTGCAGTGGTTGAGAAATTAGATTCCTAACCCCCTGATGGGGTCGCTGTATCCCAACTGTGTCTGCTGCTCGTCTTCTCATGAAGGCTCTTCCCCTGAGAATAACCTGATGTGCCAACTTTAAGTTTTCCAGGATGGATTGCACCACCCACGGTTTTATTTTCTTTGCCGATGTAGTTTGCTGTGTTATCCCGCTGAGCTTTTGATCTCTTGATGCTGCAGCTCGATGCCAAGGAAGGAAAAGATTCCCGCCCGGCCTCCAGTTCCGCTGGGCCAAAGGAACCCCAAACTCCATGGTGATGGGCCGGAACTTACCCCGCAGGGGGCAGCAGGAGTTCAAATCTCTGGGCTCCAGGAAATAAGACGTTTCTCAAAATTAGTGCGCAATGCTGTCTGACGCTGTTTCCAGCTCTGTCGCCCGCTGCTGACAATGGCCAAATAGCCTGAAATCCGCACTTGAGACTTCATATCCCATATGCATGCATCCGTCTCAGTAACATTGTTTTCTGAATGTTAACCCCTTTAAAGGGTAAACTTCCCGGGTGTACTGGAAGGAGTCTGTAGTCCAACTCCCTGCATCCTTCAAAGTAATGTTTCCTGAATGTTCACCCATTAAAGGGACACTTCCAGGGTGTATTGGAAGGAGTCTGTAAACCGACTCCCGGTCAGTTTCCCCTGCAAGAACCCCCGCGCCGCATGATCTGAGCCATGTCACTGCTTAACTGAAGGGTTTATACCGCACCTTTCACTCAGTTGCAGCTATTGGCCCCCCACAAACAATCCTGGAGGGGGGGGGGGGCAGACAAATTTCAACCGAGCTGGATCTGGATCTCTTTTATCCTAGATGACCTCAAATACGTTCTGTATAGGTCGTGATGTCTGCTGGGAGAACACTCCTATGTCCCCTGATCGCCATCCCCGCTCAGTTGCCCTGGGTGCTGTCCACTCCATAGGGGGTGGCCTCCGGAGCACCCTGCACGATGAACCGACTCCCATCCTTTTTGTCCTGGAATTCCTCTTCACAGTTGGTCCACGCCCTTCTTTTGTGCTCCTGGCATGCTTGGAGGATGCCAGCTGTGCAAACCAAAATGGGACATGCCGTGAAGGGTCCCAATGTTCCCCACACCTATCATGCCAAGAAAGGCCTCCCTCCCATCGATGCAGTTCTCTGGACTCCTTGTCTCACTCTCCGCCATTGCCGGTTCGTCCCCTGCTCTCCCTCTGTCGCCTGATGTGCACCATCCCTGCCAGACTGGAGAACATCCATGTAGTTTCCCTCGGATTCCATTGCGCATTTTTGCCTGAGCATGTCCTCCTACCGTTCCGGTAGTGCGGGAAGGCCCCTGTGCTCCCTGTCCGTGGAACTGCTGCCTGTGGAGTCTGAAGATGACGAGGGAAAGGGAACTGCTTGAGCTGGAACTCGCCCCGTGCTTGTGCCTCACCCTGCGCTCCATTCCAGCTATCGCCACGTTGTCCTTTGCCCAGTGACCCGCCCTCTGCCCTCTCCATACGTCTGCATCCCTAAGCTCCCCAGCATTGTCGTCTCTCGTTTGCAGTGCCCGCTCTGTCTGGCTGGGTCTGCTGCCTATTCTTCGCTCAGTCTTCCCTTATGCGCCCCTCCATCTCCCTGAGCCACTCGGCTAGCAGATCTGACCGATGCTGTTGCGCCAGTATAGGCCCCCGACATGCCTCTCGCCTTGTCTCCCTCGAGTGACCTAAGTCTGGTTGCGCCAAACAAGAGGTAGCAAGAATGCCTTGCACTCCCTCTTGACTAGGAAAGCTCCCCCTGGTGGTGCCAGCTGTAACCACCTGGTGACCGATAGCAGCATTGCCGCTCATTCCGTCGCATCGTCCAATGGCTTTCCCCGCCGACTCCATCCTGGGGATTGGCCGGGGACGCGGTGGTCCCAAGGTACTCCCTGATGCCCGCAAGCAAAACGTCTGACTAGTACCCACTTTCACCTTCCTGCTCTCCCAAAGCTAGATTCAAACTCACAGTCCTTGAAATAAATAAATAAAATAAATAATATAATCAATTAATCATTATAATGATAAGACAGATTCTCTAAGACATAAACCCAAGATCACCACCTGAATACCGATCACACATCACCATTCTTTTACATAATTACCATACCAAGGAATGAAAGCCCGTGCCACACTGCAACTGTGTTTCTAAAAAGCTCTCTCATCCACATCCACCATGAACCAGACAGCGTTCTCATTCCTTCCCCCTCCTCCTCTCTCTCCCAAGGAGCGACCCGCACACCACTACTAGGCCTTCTACCTTCTATGCTAGTGCGCGATCCAAAAGAGGGCTCCCTGGCCTCCTTTGCCGCCCTTTAAATGGCCGATGACATCATCGGCCGGCGCCGCTGACACTCCCTCTGCCTGAGGCAACCCGGGGCAGGGCTTAGCGCCTGTCATTGCGCTCCCGTGCCTGGAGGAGGGTCTTAACCTGCTCCCCACTCGCATGCCGGTGCTCCTACTGGCCTTGCTGCGTGCCTCTCAATCCCCTCTCCCACTTTCTCGTTGGGTCTCCGTTCTTGGTGGGGTGGGTGGCACGTCTGTTAAGGGTGGGCTCTGGCCAGTAGGCTCAGACCCACCTATAAATCTGGTAGTTCAACATGCTCCCTTCCAGGTTGTGGGAGCAGCAGTAGAGTTTTGGGCGCTCTGCAATAATCTGAGAACAAACAGCCTGAGCATTTACATGCTGCATTATCAGTTACCTGCAAAATAAACTGGCTGGAAGGAATTTATAATCTTTGCTTTCTTTACATAAAGTAGTAAATGTATTCTTAAGCCCAGTCAAAATAAAATCAAAGAGGAGAGTGGGCATGCGATGGTGTGGAAGTGATGGTACCTCTGAATGCATCGCTATTGTTTTCATGCTCCAAAACATTCCAGATTTCTGTGGATAGTTACATGTAGTTGCAGTTTTCTATGGGCTCTGATGGATTGCCTGTGTGTACATTTTTTTTTTTTCATTTGTGTAGTTGTGTGGATAATTTTTCTTTGACTAAGCAGTGACCTCTTGTTTCTTCATACTTCCAGCTCAGTCAGAACCAGGGTTGGGATCTGGCACTATTCAGAGATAGCTGGGGATTTGGTTCCCCTATTTTCTCTCTCTCTACAACATCCCCAGCCTCGGTGAATCCAGGGAGCAGAAGGATCTGACTCGGGGATTGAACAGGGCACCTCCTCCATGGCCCCTTATATGCACACATTAATGTCCAGTAAAAATGACATTGGGGCTGTGCCTCATTTCGGACACTCAAAATTCATCATTATCCAGGGAGAGAGGAGATCCTGTTATCAGGATGAACCACAGGTTGTGCTCATTTATGAAATTTCATGGGGAAACAGAACAAAGCTTGACCTCCTATCACAGAAATGTCTTCTATTTCAGGAGTTTTGATGACAATGTTTGGGTTCAAAGGTAAACAAAACGTTATCCTCTCTGGTTACCCCTTTGTGGTGGCAGTGTTTGTCTCCCTTTATTTAAACAAAATGTCAATGGGTGAAAAGAAATAACGGTTTCAGTTCTGGAGGACCTAATCAGAACCCTTTTCTCTATTAAGCTGGAGCCCTCCTAATTATATTTGGAAACCTATTAATAAGCCATACAGAGAACCTTCTTACAGGAAATCACAACAGCACAGCTTAGCCAGTCTTATCTGTTTTGTCTGGGCCTACGCAGCTCTGGAATGGACAACCTCATAGTAAATGAACACAAATAAAGACCAATTGTCCAGTCCAATCTGACCCTTTGCTTTCCTCTTTGGGTGAGGATAAGGTTATGGAGTCCCAGTACATAAACTATAAACATAAATAGAAGTAGCAAGAACAAGTTTGCACAGGTGAAGTGTGCTAAATGTCTATGCATCATACATGGATAAAAATATTACAAGGGAATAAGAAAGCAGGATTAAATTGGTTTGGCCAGAATCCAAATATTTTTGTGTCCCCAGTGGGGTTGAGGGGCAGGTCATTAACCACCTTTCTCCCCCATTCCATCTATATCATGTGCATTCTCAGTCTCAGCCAAGAAGGGATTATCCTCAGCCTTGTGCCTGATCTTTGCTGGTAGCTATAGTTTCATCTCTCTTTCTCTCAATAACAGCAGCAGTCTGGATGAGCCCAATCTATTTTACCACCAGCACAGAATAAATTAAGAAAGCTATAGTCCTAACTTATAGATTTTTCTAGCATGGCTTTTATGTCGGTCTGGGAATTGAAAACAATCATGCTTTAAGAAACAGGAAGTGCAAAGAACTGAACTCCTGGGGGAAAATAGAAGTATTGTGTGTATGTTTAGCAATCAGGCCTCTGCTATCAATCAGGCCACTGCTACACTATCCAAAAATGACAACAGAAAGTATTAAAAGGCTAAATGCAAGCAAGTTAAGCAGCATTGCTCCTCCTACCAGAGTGTAGAAGCACATTGTGACATCCTGTAACCATTCCACCCACAATCATAAAAAGTCTCATCTAATAAAATCATTAGTATTGCCTTTTCTGATTACACAGCTACAGAACTGTTTTTTTAATGATATAATTGAGAACATTTTCCCTAGTATTTTTTTATCTCGTTTTTTTCTCAATAAAAAAAAGAAAACCTCTTTTTTAAAAAATTTTTAAATAATTGTTCTTGTACTTTACAAGAATTTCCAGAGTAATGCTGACCCCGCATTGATTAAAAATGTGGATTCTTGAAGGCTTGCCTCCCAATTTCCCTGGACATCTTGGATCAGACGTATGGACAAGAGTCATCCTTTACTTCACACTCACTAGATCTGATTGGCCCACAATGCTCAAGATGTCAAGAAAGGTGAACACAAACTGCATGACTCAATTGAATTATGACATGTGAGTCATTGCTCCATACATGACAACTCCTAGCTGCTCAAATGAATTACAGGAAGACAATTTTAAAAAATGAAAATGATTATTAGTGGCTTGTCATTATTGACAGGGGGTGAATGTAACCGTCTCTTTTTAGTCAGTAAGGAGGTCCAGACAACTGATCCGTAAAGATAGACTTTTATTGCCAGCAAGATGCAGCTAAGACAAAGGCTCAGTACAACTGCATGCCCCTCCCCTCCAGGAGCAGACTCTTATGCACTTTACAGTTCTTATCTTTTACACATGCGTTCTAAGCATTGCTGAGCAAGCATATTCCGGCTGAAGGGGCTACTGACCCCCTCCCTAGACACCCTGGAACTTTCGTGAAACTTCTCCCATGTTCTGCAGGAGAGGCTGCTGGGACTTGCAGTTCTGGAAAGGAATTCGCGAGTCTGCAGTAATACAGCCCATCACATAATACATCCATTGTTCTAATCTAGGTTACAGCAGTGAAAGCTTATCAGAGAATAAGAACAGCGAAGCCAAAAAAATGAAAATGTGCAATGTGCTGACAGAGAGTTTCTCAATGTCCTAATTACAGCTGTATTGCAGACTGTAAGTAAACCCGTCATGAAGCAGGGAATTCTGGTACATGAAGTCCTTTGTCAGGTTGAAGCGTTCAGACCCCTTCATTCCCCCCTTTGATACTTATCATTCTTTATGAAAAGTATCACACTATCACAACGCAACTGTGGAGCTGAAAGAAACAGAAACAAGGAAAATTAGCAATTTGAGTTCTCAGGGGGCCCTAATTTCCCAAACAGTCCGATGGTTTCTTCACGGGTTTGAGACGGATGGGCCCTAATGGCTCCACCCCCCTTTGTAGCCCGAACTTGTCATGTATGGGAAGATGGCCCAGGATAAAACATGAGGATGGTTAAACAGGTTCTATAGGCTCAGAGGAATACATGTACAGTGACAGAAGCTGCGTGGCTGTTTTGCGTTCAGCAATGTCCTTCATCACCCGACGAAGGCGGTTTGAGCAAGAAAGGAATAATTCAGGGTCCTAAAAAACAAAACAGAATTAAACTGGCTGGGATAACAAACAAGCTCTTAAATCCACCGATCATGGAAAACCAACCATGGAATCCATTGGTCCAGTCCCAAGCACTATTCCATTGCTGGACAGGGACGTGTGCCATCTTGACCATGCGATCAGTGATGTCTTGGATAACCTTGTTTTGGTCATCTACCTGTAAACAACAATTGGAGAGGTTAAATGTTCCACAAACCCTCCTTCCTGGGCCAGAGGGTAATCTAAAACCAATCTATTCTGGTACACTGCAGTCATAATTTTGGTATTTTGTTTTGCCCAGAGTTTAAGAGCGAAAGCAGTCGTTGGTGATGAGCTCCAGGACTGCCTGAAGCCTGATGATTCGATGCAATTAATACTGCTTGGAAGGGTTCCCGAGTTGCCCCTTTTTGCTGCTTCATCTGCTCTCTGATTTCCTTGACAATAGGGTTTGATGTCCTGGTGTGTGCTTTGCAATGCATTACAGCCACCTTGCGAGGTAGCCAAACTGCGTCTAGTAATTCACGTACTTCTGATGCATTGTTCAATTGTTTTCCCTCTATAATGCTCCATGCACTTGAATTGTAAGGAAGGCATATTTAGAGTCTGTATAGATATTTACAGTTTGTCCTTCTGCCAACTGCAGAGCTCGAGTAAGGGCAATTAGTTCAGCTTTTTGTGCAGACGTTCCTGGGGGAAGAGGTTGAGCCTCAACGATTTCATCTTCGGATACAACAGCATATCCAGCAGAACGTATCTCATGAATGATTTGGCTGCTCCCATCAGTGAATAAAGTCCAAGCTCCTTGCCAGGGTTGATCCCTCAGGTCTGGTCTACTGGAATGTATTGTAGTCATGACTTCTTCACAATCATGGGCAACTGGTTCAGGTGCCGGCATAAGAGTGGCCGGGTTCAAGTTTTTGCTGTCTTGTATTTGAATTTCAGGTGTTTCACACAGTAAGGCTTAATACTTGACGAGACGTGAATTAGTCATTCATTTTGGTCCATGGGTCTCTAGCAGTCCTTGAATGGTGTGGGGAGTTGTTACGTTCAGAGTTTGACCAAAAGTTAATTTGACTGCTTCTGGAATTAGTAAGCATGCAGCCGCAATGCTTCGAAGACAACCTGGCCATCCTTTTGCAACATTGTCCATTCCTTTTGACAGATATGCAACAGGTCGTTCCTATGATTCTAGAGTTTGAGTCAATACCCCAATGGCCATTCCTTTCTTTTCATCGACGAATAGATGAAATGGTTTCAGTACATCTGGTAACCCTAGAGCTGGGGATTCAATCAAGGCTTCTTTTAGTTGACGTAAGCTTGCCAGTTCGTTTCCTTCCCATTGGAAGGGTTGAGATTCTGCCTCTTTACCCCGCAGCTTGTCGTACAGGGGTTGGGCAATTACTGCATAGTTAGCAATCCACAGCCTACAGTATCCTGCAGCTCCAAGGAACGCCCGGAGCTCTTTCTTGCAAGTGGGAACAGGTTGATCTCTTATAGAACTGGTGCGAGAAATCCCCAGACATCGGGTTCCTCCACGTATTTGGAAGCCTAAATACTCTACTTCCAATTCACAGATTTGCGCTTTCTTTTTACTTGCACGATACCCTTTTGAGTACAACGTCTTTAGCAGCTGAAGAGTGGATACCGCACATTCGAGGTACGTCTCTCGAAACAACAGAAGGTCATCCACGTATTGTATGACTGGCCCATACTTTACTTGATACATCTTTAAATCTTTTGCCAGTTGCTCACCGAACAGCGTAGGTGAGTGCCTAAACCCTTGAGGCAACCGTGTCCATGTGTACTGCTGCTTTACTCCAGTATCTGCATCTTCCCATGTGAAAGCAAAAATCTTTTGACATTCCTCCGCCACCGGGACGGAGAAGAAGGCATCTTTAAGATCAATGACACTGTACCACTTTGATGCAGGAGAGACTTGAGCCAAGATTGAATACGGATTTGGGACGAGGGCTACTAGATCTGCTACTTGACTATTCACTTTTCTTAAGTCTTGTACTGGTCGATAGTCATTAGATCCAGGCTTCTTTACTGGCAACAAAGGGGTGTTCCAAGCAGATCGGATTCGCCGGAGAATGCCCAAATCATACAGTCTCTGCAGATGTATCTGGATTCCTTGCCTGGCCATATATGGAATGGGGTATTGAGGTTGATTAATCACCTGTGCATTCTGTTTCATCTCTATCCATATGGGGGTAGCGTCGATAGCTATTCCTCCCGGGTTCTGTTCGAACCATACTTGGGGTACACTATCCATCAGTTGTCTTCGTTTTTGTTGAGGGGGGTGTTGTTTTCATATCGATGTTCGATGGTTCGTTCGACTATGGGAAGATGTAGTCTCCATTCTTCTTGGAGGGGACAGATGAGTATCACTGGATGGTCCCCGAAGGAGGCTTTAACTTCCCCTGTTGGTTGAAATCTCAATGTGGTCTGAGGCTTACACAGCAGGTTCCATCCGATAAGGGATACCATGGTCCCGCCTACTTGTATACTTCATTCTTTCTGCAGAGGGGCAGTGAGTACCTGACCTGAGGCACCCACTATAGAAACAGTCTCTTTCGTCGGGGGGGCCGATTGGTGCAGTCATGACAGATCGTTGGCCTCTGAGTCCAACAGGCCCCTGATTTTTGTTGTGTTACCTCGTGGATCTCCACCAGAGGGTCAGTGGGGATTCTTCCCTCCCGGTCTCTTCAGGCTGTATGCTCCTTGTCGCCTCCCCCGCCATCTGCCAGTGGGGGTTGTCCGATCTCCTTCCTCCTCGGCCCCTTTGTGTCGGTGCAGGTCCATTTTTGTCGTTAGTATTCACTGCAGGGCTCCCGTATTTCTTTTGCCATTCTTCACAGTCTCTCTTCCAATGGCCTTCATTTTTGCAGTACGCACACTGATTCTTTCCCAAAGGGGGGGTCTTGTTCCCCCTCCTCTTCGCGGTCTGCCATTGTCTTGGCTCCTTCCCGTCCGCGTGTCCTCGAGAGCGGCGGCTAACAGTCACTTTCTCCTTCATGTCTCTACTTGCTTCTCTCTTTTCTCTTCCACTTCTCTATTTCCACATACTTGGTCTGCTATAGCTTTTAACTGGCTGAGGCTCATGCCCTCAAAGCCTTCGGCCTTCTGCAGCTTCTTTCGGATGTCGGGTCTCTATTATTAAGTTCCTGGTTGCAGGGACGGGCCCTTTTCTTCTCTTCCTGATCCCTGTTCCAATACACCTCAAAATATGATGAAAAGATCACAGTCCATCTGGAAATTGAATAGGTGACCTGCGCCTGGAGGCAAATCAGTTCTGACGAGGCTGAGAAGCTGCAAAACATTGCTTCCTTCATACTTGTAAGTTTGGCATTGGGTTAATTCAATAAAGTAAACCTGGATCTGCAGGCAAGGATCCAGGGGGGGGGCGCTTTAGGTGTGCAGGAGTGATGATCAAACCCTTGGAAGCCTTGTATCAATTACATTGCAAACACTAAGAACATATGGTAATAGCCAGAGCCCAGCCCCCACCAGTGGTCAAAGAACATAATTGCAATATATATATATATATATATATATGGGTGTGTGTGTGTGTGGGCCACTACTTTATCATTTGGGCCGACTCATATTTGCTCTTGTTCCTAATCTTGCATAGTGGCCCCTTCTCTTGCCCACAACTTCCAATAATCCTTATCTTGCGCCTGCCACTGAATCAAAATTTTTAATATTAAGTCTTTGTTTTCTCCGGTTTTTTTTTTTTTTTTACAAACGGCATCCTGTAATTCTCACAGTCAGCGCTGCACATGCTTGGCTGTCTTATCTTGCCAGTTCCTTAAAACAGGGAGTAGCTCTGCATATTTAACTACTGCTAGCCAAAGAAGCAACAAGAAAAACTTTAACAAAGAACCCATTCTTAATCATTTCTCTAAATTTCCCAGAGACAGCTTCAAAATAAACTGCGTCAGCAAAAGAGAGTTCATACTTTATCATGCGTTCCAATGTAACTTTTAAATAACAGATAATATATAGGAGACAAGTAAGAACAATAATTAACATGGTATTAGAGAATAGAAAGATAAGCATAGGGAGGACACTGGGATAGAAGATATGAGAAAACTGAAAGCTTCTGATTAATAACGTCAGCATTGAAACGCACAGCCATATTGAATGCACTACGCACTGGCTCAACGTCTTTTTTTTTTTTTTTTTTTTCCTCTGGCTCGATTCCCTCCTCTCTCCTGTAATTATCTCTGCCGTTAACCCTTAACTGCCATCAAGTTCTAAACTTCAACACCAGTAAATGCATTCTCCAGCAATCAAATCAGTATTTTAACTTAACACTGTACATTAATTTGTTGTATAGTAGTCTTGTGCAGCATCTGTAAACCAAAATCTCTTCTTATTAGGGTTTAAAACAATTAAAACAATTAAAAAAATCCCTGGTACATGTGCTTGCAATTCACAGATAGCAGTTACATACATTACAATCCTTAATTAATAATGGGGACTTCCAGTTCCCCATTTTGTGCGCCTGAGCCACCATTACGAGGGCGGCTCCCTCCACTAACTTCTTTGCCCACGACGGAGGATTCTCAATGACTGCAATCCAAGCAGTTATGTACGGTATATCCTCAGGGCAACCCGGATTCCCTTCTTCACTAACTATTTTCTGGACCCTCGTGGCCGTTTGGAAATCGAAAGTTCCTACCGGAGGCCAATTTACACACAAACTGGGCCACCTATGGGTGCATCGTTGAATCATTCCGGGTTTAGTACATTTATGTCTATCGAACACTTCCCTATAGTGTTCCGTCATGGCTTTTAATGGAGTCGAACCGCCCCCTCCCATTAGGATAGAATTCACAGACAGAGGAGGGAAGGGAAGACGGATAGGTAAGGGGTCCGTATCCGTCAGACACAAAAGGGTCACAATCGCCCCGACTAGGACGCGGTCAGCCCGGCCTAGAACTGCGAGGCCATTCACTCTCTTTCACACAACAAGAAACCTATTCCCACTATCGTATGCGTTACTTCTTTTTCCTCTTTTTATGCGCGTGGCTTTCGGAATGCAATTCCTACCAAACCACCGCTTGGGGTGTGATCAAAGCCCCCTCGGTCCCCTCACGGATGGACCGGTCATTTGCTACTCTTTTAGCTATTCTTCACTTTTCCCATCATTCCCATAATACTCGCCTGCAGGGTTCTTCCGATCGTCACGAAAGCCTTCTTCCCAGATCACCAGCCCAAAGGTCTCAGAGGATCTCCGTGGAATGACCCCCTCAGATACCTGATCACTGAACTCAGCGGTGGCCACTCACCAGGCAAGTCTGGGGGATCACTCCGCCACAAAATCCCCTGGACCAACTGGGGGGCTAAAATAGCGTCCCCGGTACCTCCTGGCTGAGGCTCGCCAAATGTAACCGTCTCTTTTTAGTCAGTAAGGAGGTCCAGACAACTGATCCGTAAAGATAGACTTTTATTGCCAGCAAGATGCAGCTAAGACAAAGGCTCAGTACAACTGCATGCCCCTCCCCTCCAGGAGCAGACTCTTATGCACTTTACAGTTCTTATCTTTTACACATGCGTTCTAAGCATTGCTGAGCAAGCATATTCCGGCTGAAGGGGCTACTGACCCCCTCCCTAGACACCCTGGAACTTTCGTGAAACTTCTCCCATGTTCTGCAGGAGAGGCTGCTGGGACTTGCAGTTCTGGAAAGGAATTCGCGAGTCTGCAGTAATACAGCCCATCACATAATACATCCATTGTTCTAATCTAGGTTACAGCAGTGAAAGCTTATCAGAGAATAAGAACAGCGAAGCCAAAAAAATGAAAATGTGCAATGTGCTGACAGAGAGTTTCTCAATGTCCTAATTACAGCTGTATTGCAGACTGTAAGTAAACCCGTCATGAAGCAGGGAATTCTGGTACATGAAGTCCTTTGTCAGGTTGAAGCGTTCAGACCCCTTCATTACTATTTCTGGTATGCTCTGGGAGGGCAATTTTCGAGTGCTAATCAACTACCCTTTATGAAAGGGGGAGTCTTTTCTAAAGGGATGGGCTCCACCTTAACCAGGGTGGAACCAGGCTACTGGCACTATCCTTTAAAAAGGAGATTGTTCTAGTTTAAAAGCTGCTCTAAGGGGAAAGCTGATAGTTGCTCAGCAGCACATGGTTCAGAGGGAGGTATCTTCAAAGGATACTAATGAAGCATTAGAGTTAGGGCATCCAAAAAGAGAGGTTTCAATAATAAGAAAAGTAGTCCAAGTGCCTATAATTAAAGGCTCACCTGAGCTAAACGCGTGTAACCCTTTTAAAATGTGCCCCTAAATGCATAATCAAATTATTATGGGTAGAAATCTTTTGTGTGTTGGGGAAGAGTGTCCACCTGGCCAAAATGGTGGACAGACAGAGAATTGCTAAGAAAAAATTAGGGAAGCTAACCAAACTGGTAGTACAGTAATAATGGGGGATTTCAATTACCCCAATATTGACTGGGTAAATGTAACATCAGGACTTGCTAGAGACATAAAGTTCCTGGATGGAATAAAAATTTTATGGAGCAACTGATTCAGGAACCAACGAGAGAGGGAGCAATTTTAGATCTAACTCTCAGTGCAGCGCAGGATTTGGTGAGAGAGGTAATGGTGGTGGGGCTGCTTGGCAATAGTGATCATAATATGATCAAATTAATGACTGGAAGGGGGACTGTAAATAAATCCACAGCTCTAGTGCTAAATTTTTTAAAGGGAAACTTTTATAAAATGGGAAAAATTGTTAGAAAAAAACTGAAAGGTGCAACAGGCATGGACGTTGTTAAAAAATACCATCCCAGAAGCACAGTCCAGATGTATTCCACACATTAAGAAAGGTGGAAAGAAGGCAAAACGATTACCAGCATGGTTAAAAGGTGAGGTAAAAGAAGCTATTTTAGCCAAAAGATCTTCATTCAAAAATTGGAAGAAGAATCCATCGAAAGAAAATAGGATAAAGCATAAACGTTGGCAAGTAAAATGTAAGTGTTGCACTCCTGCTCGAGGGCTGTGCCACAAGCAGGTGCTTACCTTGCGGTCTGGAGGCCGCCACTGCCGCCAGTCCTTCCCGCGACATGAAGCCAACCCCGGACCTCTCCACGCGGCAGAAGGCCACCTTCCTTCTTCGGCAAGGCGGTGCTGGCGTTCTGGAGTGGCAGGTGCCGCTGATGTCATCTTCGCTGCGGCCCGGAGGCCGCAGTTCCCAACCTTGCTTGCGGCAAGGAGCCGCTTCCAGCATCTTTGTGGCTCAGATGCCGCCCTCCATCATCGGGGCCTGTTCCCCGACCCAGCTCTGCTCCTGCACTCTTCATGGCATGGATGCCGCTCTCCATGGTCCTGCCCACTTCCCCTAAGGGGTGAGGCCGCGCCTTCCTTCTATATTTAAAGGGCCTGATGTTCCAAGTCCTGATGTTCCAAGTCCTGATGTTCTTCTTGTTAGCAGCCTGCGCCTCCGGAGGTTCCTTGTTTTTAAAGTTCCAAGTTCTGAGTATCCTGTTCTGACCAAGGAGGGTCTTGGGGCTGCTTTGTCCTTGACTCATATTTGATGTCCAGAGCTTGCCCTGCTCTCCTTGTGATCTGCGACCAGCCCACTGGCTGTGTAGGGTGCATAGGGAACAGTGAGGTCCTTGACCAGCCCAGCCGGGCTGTGTAGGGCACCTGAGGGTCCTTGCTCGTCTACGTCTGAGTCTCCACGTTCCACGTTCCTCATCTGAGTCTCCACATTCCAAGTTCCTTGTCTGAGTCTTCATCTTCCTCAGCTCGAGTCTTTGTCCGTCCTGGCTTCTTGTCTGGCCTGCTACGTCTGCCGTTTCCCAGTGGCAGGTCCAAAAGGTTTTGGAGTGGGAGGACTACTCAGAGACCAACCTTGCGTGGTTGTCCTCACGGAGGCCGTGCAGGTTGGCGAGGGCCTGGGCTTCCGGTTTCCTCCCAGATGAGGTTCCATCTCACCTGCCTCGGCACTTCCTCAGAGCTCCTCTCCCAGTTCGCCAAGTTCCAAGGGCACACTCCACTCATTCCAGTGCAACAGGTTTCCAAGGCCTTTGAGTGCCTCAGATAGCCAAGGCCTCACCACTTCATCTCCCAGAAGCGGAATTGCTCCCTAGCACTCCTGCAACAGTTTGCCAAGGCCATGTGTGCACAACAGATTGCCAAGGCTATGTGAAAAGGCCTTGTCCCGGGTTTTGTTCCTGGACTTTATCTTCGATCCAAGAAAAGATTTTTTGGGGGCTTCTTACGACCTGCAGGAGGCGCCTGCACTCCAAACATGACCATCATTGGTTGGGCTCTGGATTACTTTGTCCTCATGTTGATACAGCAAGTTAGTCCCGCCCACCTGCCCCGCACTCAAGATCCAATCAGTTTCCATGTTTCAGCCTGGTTCACTATCTTCTTGTGTCCTTACGCTTCCAGAGCTTCTTAACAGTTTGTGAAGACTCTAGTGTTCCTGCGTTGCTTCTTCCAGTGTTCCTGCGATGGGCCACCTTGGATTCCCAAGAGATTTTTTTTTGTTTCTCTAGGAAGATTTTTTTTTTTTGTTCTGGGTTTCAAACGACCTGCAGGAGGCACCTGCGTCCAGAATCCCATCTCCAGAGTCCAGTTACTGTGTTTCCAAGTTTCACGTTCCAATGTTTTTTCCTACAACCTGCAGGAGGCGCCTGCACCAATTGATGTTCCAGTTTCAGATGCTGTGCTTGCTTTTCAACCTCCTGAAGGCGGGGAGGGAACCCCCTTTGAAGGGGGGGTGCTGTTGCACTTCTGCTCGTGGGCTGTGCCGCGAGCAGGTGCTTACCTCACGGCCCAGAGGCCACTGCTGCTGCCTGTCCTTTCCGTGGCATGAAGTCGCCCCCGGACCTCTCCACGTGGCAGGAGGCCGCCTTCCTTCATCGGCACGGTGGGGCCGTGCTGGCATTTCGGAGCAGCAGGTGCTGCTGACATCATCTTCACTACGGCCCAGAGGCCGCAGTCCCTGGCTACACTTGCGGCAAGGAGCCGCTTCCAGCATCTTCTTCACGGCTCGGATGCCGCCATCATTGGGGCCTGTTCCTCGGCCCAGCTCTGCTCCTGCACTCTTCGCGGCATGGACACCACTTTCCATGGTCCTGCCCACTTCCACTAAGGGGTGAGGCCGTGCCTTCCTTCTATATTTAAAGGGCCCGCGGACGGATATGCCCCAGGCTCCACCTGAACGCCTCCCTGGGCGTATCCTCCTCTTCAGCCCTATTTAAGGGCCCTGCTTCTAGTTCTTCCTTGCCTTGGCAAGGAGCTTGTTCTCTTCTAGACATCTCACTTCTGCTCCTGCCTGGCATTCCATTGTCTTTGTTTTGGGATCCCTCGTCTATGTTCCTGATCTCTTCAATGAATGTCCTTCGTCTTGTCCTTTCATCCGCCATATGTTAAGAACATAAGAAATTGCCATGCTGGGTCAGACCAAGGGTCCATCAATCCCAGCATCCTGTTTCCAACAGAGGCCAAACCAGGCCACAAGAACCTGGCAATTACCCAAACACTAAGAAGATCCCATGTTACTCATGCAATTAATAGCAGTGGCTATTCCCTAACAAAACTTGATTAATAGCCGTTAATGGATTTCTCCTCCAAGAACTTATCCAAACCTTTTTTGAACCCAGCTACACTAACTGCATCCTCTGGCAACAAACCCCACAGCTGCCTGATGTCTCTCCTGTTCCAGATGATCTTGTCCTCTTCATCTATGCTCCTGATGTTCCAAGTCCTGATGATTCAGTCCTGATGTTCTGTGACCCAGTCCTGATGGTCCATGACCAAGTCCTGATGTTCAGTGATCCGGTTCTGATGTTCCAGGTCCTGATGTTTCAAGTCCTGATGTTCTTCTTGTTAGCAGCCCGCACCTCCGGAGGTTCCTTGTTTTTAAAGTTCCAAGTTCCGAGTTCCATGTTCCAAGTTCTGAGTATCCTGTTCTGACCTTGGAGGGTCTTGGGGCTGCTTTGTCCTTGACCCATGTTTGATGTCCAGAGCTTGCCCCGCTCCCCTCGTGGTCAGTGATCAGCCAACTGGCTGTGTAGGGCACGTAGGGGACAGTGTGGTCTGTGACCATCCTGGCCGGGCTGTATAGGGCACCTGAGGGACCTTGCTTGTCTGCGTCTGAGTCTGCACGTTCCAAGTTCCTCATCTGAGTCTTCACGTTCCAAGTTCCTCGTCTGAGTCTTCATCTTCCTCAGCCCCAGAGTCTTATTCCACCCTTGCCTCCTGTCCGGCCTACCGCCTCTGCCGTTTTCCAGCAGCAGGTCCGAAAGGGCTTGGAGTGGTCGGAGGACTACTCAGAGACCAATCTTGCGTGGTTGGCCTCACGGAGGCCGTGCAGATTGGCGGGGGCCTGGGCTTCGGTTTCCTCCCAGATAAGGTTTCGTCTCACCTGTCTTGGTGCTTCCACGGAGCTCCTCTCCCGGTTCGCCAAGTCCAAGCGCACACTCCACTCATTCCAGCGCAACAGGTTTCCAAGGCCTTTCACCACTACAGATAGCCAAGGCCTCACCACTTAATCTCCCAGAAGCAGGATCACTCCCTAGTGCTCCCGCGACAGTTTGCCAAGGCCTGTGTGCGCTACAGTAAGACATTGATAAAACAGGCTAGGAGAGAACATAAGAACACAAGAAAATGCCATACTGGGTCAGACCAAGGGTCCATCAAGCCCAGCATCCTGTTTCCAACAGTGGCCAATCCAGGCCATAAGAACCTGGCAAGTACCCAAAAACTAAGTCTATTCCATGTAACCATTGCTAATGGCAGTGGCTATTCTCTAAGTGAACTTAATAGCAGGTAATGGACTTCTCCTCCAAGAACTTATCCAATCCTTTTTTAAACACAGCTATACTAACTGCACTAACCACATTCTCTGGCAACAAATTCCAGAGTTTAATTGTGCGTTGAGTAAAAAAGAACTTTCTCCGATTATTTAAATGTGCCCCATGCTAACTTCATGGAGTGCCCCCTAGTCTTTCTACTATCCGAAAGAGTAAATAACCGATTCACATCTACCCGTTCTAGACCTCTCATGATTTTAAACACCTCTATCATATCCCCCCTCAGTCGTCTCTTCTCCAAGCTGAAAAGTCCTAACCTCTTTAGTCTTTCCTCATAGGGGAGTTGTTCCATTCCCGTTATCATTTTGGTAGCCCTTCTCTGTACCTTCTCCATCGCAATTATATCTTTTTTGAGATGCGGCGACCAGAATTGTACACAGTATTCAAGGTGCGGTCTCACCATGGAGCGATACAGAGGCATTATGACATTTTCCGTTTTATTCATCATTCCTTTTCTAATAATTCCCAACATTCTGTTTGCTTTTTTGACTGCCGCAGCACACTGCACCGATGATTTCAATGTGTTATCCACTATGACACCTAGATCTCTTTCTTGGGTTGTAGCACCTAATATGGAACCCAACATTGTGTAATTATAGCATGGGTTATTTTTCCCTATATGCATCACCTTGCACTTATCCACATTAAATTTCATCTGCCATTTGGATGCCCAATTTTCCAGTCTCACAAGGTCTTCCTGCAATTTATCACAATCTGCTTGTGATTTAACTACTCTGAACAATTTTGTGTCATCTGCAAATTTGATTATCTCACTCGTCGTATTTCTTTCCAGATCATTTATAAATGTATTGAACAGTAAGGGTCCCAATACAGATCCCTGAGGCACTCCACTGTCCACTCCCTTCCACTGAGAAAATTGCCCATTTAATCCTACTCTGTTTCCTGTCTTTTAGCCAGTTTGCAATCCACGAAAGGACATCGCCACCTATCCCATGACTTTTTACTTTTCCTAGAAGCCTCTCATGAGGAACTTTGTCAAACGCCTTCTGAAAATCCAAGTATACTATATCTACCGGTTCACCTTTATCCACGTGTTTATTAACTGCTTCAAAAAAGTGAAGCAGATTTGGGAGACAAGACTTGCCCTGGGTAAAGCCATGCTGACTTTGTTCCATTAAACCATGTCTTTCTATATGTTCTGTGATTTTGATGTTTAGAACACTTTCCACTATTTTTCCTGGCACTGAAGTCAGGCTAACCGGTCTGTAGTTTCCCGGATCGCCCCTGGAGCCCTTTTTAAATATTGGGGTTACATTTGCTATCCTCCAGTCTTCAGGTACAATGGATGATTTTAATGATAAGTTACAAATTCTTACTAATAGGTCTGAAATTTCATTTTTTAGTTCCTTCAGAACTCTGGGGTGTATACCATCCAGTCCAGGTGATTTACTACTCTTCAGTTTGTCAATCAGGCCTACCACATCTTCTAGGTTCACCATGATTTGATTCAGTCCATCTGAATCATTACCCATGAAAACCTTCTCCATTACGGGTACCTCTCCAACATCCTCTTCAGTAAACACCGAAGCAAAGAAATCATTTAATCTTTCCGCGATGGCCTTATCTTCTCTAAGTGCCCCTTTAACCCCTCGATCATCTAACGGTCCAACTGACTCCCTCACAGGCTTTCTGCTTCGGATATATTTAAAAAAGTTTTTACTGTGAGTTTTTGCCTCTACAGCCAACTTCTTTTCAAATTCTCTCTTAGCCTGTCTTATCAATGTCTTACATTTAACTTGCCAATGTTTATGCTTTATTCTATTTTCTTCTGTTGGATCCTTCTTCCAATTTTTGAATGAAGATCTTTTGGCTAAAACAGCTTCTTTCACCTCCCCTTTTAACCATGCCGGTAATCGTTTTGCCTTCTTTCCACCTTTCTTAATGTGTGGAATACATCTGGACTGTGCTTCTAGAATGGTATTTTTTAACAATGACCATGCCTCTTGGACATTTTTTCTTTTGTAGCTGCTCCTTTCAGTTTTTTTCTAACAATTTTTCTCATTTTATCAAAGTTTCCCTTTTGAAAGTTTAGCACGAGAGCCTTGGATTTGCACACTGTTCCTTTTCCAGTCATTAAATCAAATTTGATCATATTATGATCACTATTGCCAAGCGGCCCCACCACCGTTACCTCTCTCACCAAGTCCTGTGCTCCACTGAGAATTAGATCTAAAATTGCTCCCTCTCTCGTTGGTTCCTTTACCAATTGCTCCATAAAGCTATCATTTATTCCATCCAGGAACGTTATCTCTCTAGCGTGACCCGATGATACATTTACCCAGTCTATATTGGGGTAATTGAAGTCTCCCATTATTACTGCACTACCAATTTGGTTAGCTTCCCTAATTTCTCTTAGCATTTCACTGTCCATCTCACCATCTTGACCAGGTGGACGGTAGTATACCCCTATCACTGTAGTCTTCCCTGACACACAAGGGATTTCTACCCATAAAGCTTCAATTTTGTATTTAGTCTCATGCAGGATGTTTATCCTGTTGGACTCTATGCCATCCCGGACATAAAGCGCCACACCTCCTCCCGAGTGCTCCTCTCTGTCATTGCGATATAATTTGTACCCCAGTATAGCACTGTCCCATTGGTTATCCTCTTTCCACCATGTCTCTGAGATGCCAATTACATTTGAAAAGAAGTTGGCCACAGAGGCAAAACTCACAATAAAAACTTTTTTAGATATATCCAAAGCAGAAAGCCTGCAAGGAAGTCGGTTTGACTGTTGGATGATCAAGGGGTTAAAAAGGCACTTAGAGAAGATAAGGCCATCGCAGAAAGATTAAATGATTTCTTTGCTTCGGTGTTTACTGAAGAGGATATTGGAGAGATACTCGCTCTGGAGAAGGTTTTCATGGGTGATGATTCAGATCAACTGAACCAAATCAGGGTGAATCTGGAAGATATGGTAGGTCTGATTGACAAACTGAAGAGTAGTAAATCACCTGGACCGGATGGTATACACCCCAGGGCTCTGAAAGAACTAAAAAATTAAATTTCAAACCTATTTCAATTTATTTGTAACCTATCATTAAAATCTTCGATTGTACCTGAAGACTGGAAGATGGCCAATGTAACCCCTATATTTAGAAAAGGATCCAGGGGAGATCTGGGAAACTATAGACCGGTGAACCTGACTTCAGTGTGGGAAAAATCATGGAAACTGTTATAAAGAATAAAATCAAAAAACATTTAGAGAGACATGGTTTGATGGGACACAGCCAACATGGATTTACCCAAGGGAAGTCTTGCCTTACAAATCTACATTTTTATGAAGGGGTTAATAAACATGTGGACAAAGTTGAACTGGTAGATGTAGTGTATTTGGATTTTCAGAAGGCATTCGACAAAGTTCCACATGAGAGGCTTCTAAGAAAACTAAATAGTCATGGGACAGGAGGCGTTATCCTTTTGTGGATTGCAAATTGGTTAAAAGACAGGAAACAGTCAGAGAGTAGGATTAAATGGTCAGTTTCCACAGTGGAAAAAGGTAAACAGTGGAGTGCCTCAGGGATCTGTACTTGGACCGGTGCTTTTTAATATATTTATAAATGATTTGGAAAGGGGTACGATGAGTGAGGTGATCAAATTTGCATATGATACAAAATTTTGCAGAGAAGTTAAATCTCAGGAGGACCTTGTGAAACTGGGCTTCCATATGGCAGGTGAAATTTAACATGAACAAGTGCAAAGTGATGCATATAGGGAAAAATAACCCTTGCTGTAGTTACACATTCTATCTTAGGAGTTACCACTCAGGAAAGAGATCTAGAAGTCATAGTGGATAATACATTGAAAATGTTGGCCCAGTGTGCTGTGGCTATCAAAAAAGCAAACAATTTTAGGAATTATTAGGAAGGGAATGGAAAATAAAACAGAGGATGTCTTAATGCGTCTGCATCGCTACATGGTGAGACCACAGCTTGAATACTCTGTGCAATTCTGGTCACTGCATCTCAAAAAGGATTTAGCTGCATTGGATAAAGTGCAGAGAAGGGCGACCAAAATAATAAGGGGCATGGAATGGCTGCCCTATGAGGAAAGGCTAAAGAAGATAGGGCTGTTCACTTTGGAGAAGAGACAACTGAACGGGATATGAAAGAGGTCTACAAAATCATGAAAGGACTTGAACAAGTTAATGTAAATCTGTTATTTCTCAGATAATAGAAGGACCAGGGGGAACTCCATGAAGTTAGCAAGTAGCTCATTTAAAACAGATGGAAGAAAATTCTTTTTCACTCAGTGCATAGTTAAGCTCTTGAAATCATTGCCAGAGGATGTGGTTACAGCAGTTAGTGTAACTGGGTTTAAAAAAAGGTTTGGATAAGTTCCTAGAGGAAAAATATATAAACTGCTATTATGGTAATTAATAAGCAATAGTAGCTTGTGATGTTTGGGTACTTGCCAGGTAAAGGTTTATTGTGGTTCATGATGTTTCTGGACAGGCCTGTTTCAGTATATGAGAGAGAGAGAGAGAGAGAGACTTGCTATAGTGCCTCCTACCTAGACAGGTATTTGTATCCCTATGGGAGGCCCACCTAGTAACTCGAGGTGAGGGTTAAGTATTAGTGTAGGGGGGTAGGGGCCACTTTGACATTCAACGTGAGATGTACGAACAGAACAGTGGTCTCTTGTGAAGATTTGCTGGCCTTTGGAGTGAGGAAACTCTCCAAGATGGGATTTGAGCAAGGTTCTCTCAACCTAGCTTGATGTTACCCAGGTAGAGAGTCCCTCAAGCTAGGATGAGAGAACCTTGCCCAAATCTCATCTTGGAGTGAGGTTCCTTACTCCGAAAGCCAGCAAATCTTCACAAGAGACCACTGTTCTGTTCGTACATCTCACGTTGAATGTCAAAGTGGCCCCTACCCCCCTACACTAATACTTAACCCTCACCTCGAGTTACTAGGTGGGCCTCCCATAGGGATACAAATACCTGTCTAGGGAAGAGGCACTATAGCAACTCTCTCTCTCTCTCTCTCTCTCTCTCTCTCTCTCTCTCTCTCTCTCTCTCACCTGTCCAGAAACACCATGATATATA
This sequence comes from Rhinatrema bivittatum, assembly GCF_901001135.1. Classification (NCBI taxonomy): domain Eukaryota; kingdom Metazoa; phylum Chordata; class Amphibia; order Gymnophiona; family Rhinatrematidae; genus Rhinatrema; species Rhinatrema bivittatum. Next base: position 9,838,550 of record NC_042629.1, on the reverse strand, counting down.
CTGGCAATGTAGCCCAAATTGGGCTAATAGTGCAACTTGTGATAAGAGCTGATATTGCAATGCACATGCTTATTAGCATAAGGTACACCCCTTTTTTGTATCACATGTGATATTGGAAAATGAGGCCCTTGGATTGGCCACTGTTGGAAACAGGGCTTGATGGACCCTTGGTCTGACCCAGTATAGCATATCTATGTTCTTATGTACCCATGTAAAAGGAATGTCAGAAAGTGCATCTGCCAGCTAAAATCACACGAGGGATTCCATGACTAGCCAACTTTTAGCTGCATGAGGTGGTGGTGGCATTGCTGGGAGTGTGTTTAAGGCCGGGAAGAAAATAAATGCACACAAGTTCTTTTTCAAGCACCCTCCGACTTAATATCATGGCGAAATTAAGTCGGAGGCCCCGAAAGTAAAAATTAAAAGAAAACATTTAAAATTGACCCGCGGGTCGGAAGACAGACGCTCAGTTATGCTGGCATCTGTTTTCCGAACCCGTGGCTGTCAGCGGGCTCGAGAACCGACACCAGCAAAATTGAGCGTCTGTCTTCCGACCCGCTGACAGCCACCGCTCCTGTCAAAAAGGAGGCGCTAGGGATGCGCTAGTGTCCCTAGCGCCTCCTTTTACCGCAGGCCCTAATTTGCATAGGCCACCCTCCTGAATCGCGCGCCTGTGTGCGCGCCGGGAGAGCGGGCGCTCGCCTGCTGTCCCGCGCGTTTTTCTGAATTGGCCTGAATGTCAGCATTATGGAAGTTGACCCATGAAGTTTCCCCTTCTTTTAATTCTTGCATTTTTCCAACCTTTGGACTATTTTTCCTTAAATACATTTAACGGTGTTAATCCCAAAGTGCTTCCCACCCCAGTGACTGGTAATTATGGATAATGGTGGAGCAAGAGCAGAGATATGCAAATGAAAGAAAGTGAGATCACCCAGGGCTGAGCAGGAACTGACCGCATGGCTTAGCTAATCCTTTTGTTTCAATTTGCAAGAGCTCTTTAAAAGCTGAATCCCTAATCCTGACCTGAATTTCTTTTTGTGAATGAAATCATCTTGATAATTACTTGTACACATAAAAGCCTAACAAGAGCTCCATTCTATGGCTGTTTTTCTATTAAGCTCTGCCCATGCCACATGATGTGTTTTCTATCAAGATATTCAGATCATCCTTGCACAGAGATGATATTTTTTATTAGCGCATAAAGGAGTAAAAAAGAAGTTTATCTGAAATAAAAAGAATTACTTGTGATAAAAGTTCAGCTGCCTGTTCTATGTAAATATGTGCATAGGCTTAAGAAGACATGGACATCATCTTTACAGTAAGAGTGCACACAAACAGAATGTTTTGCATTGGAATCAGTGACCTCCTCCATCTGTCCCACTGTGAAATGGAGCCTTCTATCCAAGAGTTTCAAAAACTCATTTGGAAGGGAATTTGGTGTTCTTCAAATCTAAACCGAAAGGTATACATTTAATCAACCTTGCAAATGAGATGGCAACAGAATCAATGCTGAAAATGAGATGGCAAATGAGATGGCAAATGCAGATGGCAACAGAATCAATGCAGAAAAAGATGTGCTCAAATATTAATTGTTTATTCTGATTCAGAAAGGATCCTGTTCCTTTAATCCTGTCTCTTTAACGCTGCCACTTTTGCACAAACAGTAAGTAAACAAGTTCTTTTTTTTTTTTCCATGTTCATCATTTGGGAATAGTTTCTCTTTCCTCAGATTTGCAAAAATCAAGTTGAAGTAGAGAACAAGGTTAATTAAAGGGAACAGAAAAAAATATTTGTGGACATGAATAGGTCTAATTACTGTAAGGCATCAAATGAAAAGCTTCAAAGTTGTAATTAATCCTTGCCTCCCACTCCCCACCCATAGACTAGTCCCCTCTGAAACGTTGTCAAAGGAATCATACATGTTAGATTTCATATGGAGCCCTGTCCAGGAGGCCTTGTGATGGTGGCTGCAGATAACACTCAATTGGTGATCAAAAACGTTGGATGCTTGGGAATGCTAAAGGATTTAAGAAATGGGATGGGACAGAGTGGAGGGAGGAAACATCTTGGATTTTGAGAGTTCAGCATGAGGGGGCAAGCAGTTAAATTGCATAGAAGTGTGAGGGAACACGTTCAGTAGGGGGCAGCAGAGCACAATGTCAAATTGGGAGTGGAAGGGATGAGTATGTTTTTTGTTGTGTTGGATGTGAGAGCTTAGATACAAAGAGGTGAGATTGTTGTATGCATTTGTATGTGAGTGTAAGGAGTTTAGAGAGGATTCTGACCATGCTATATGCTAGTATAGCAATGATTAAGGGTGTGCTATTAAAAATAGTGAGGGAGACAGTAGAGGAAGGGGAGAGCAGATTTTGAGCATTCTGCATATTAATTACAGAAGATCCTGATGACCTAAATGATGGCCTTTAAACCATAATGTGATGCTTTTAATTCAGTGTGTTAATGTTATTGTGCTGACTGTATCACTCAACACTCACACGTCAAAGAGCAGACTTCTGTTTTAGCACACAGTGGATAAAAGAATGTCAAAAGCCAGAGATTCATTGGGGGTCTGTGAAATAAATCGGTTTTATTTCATTTTTGGCCATCATAATCTTTCTTTCTATGCTTCAGTACTGGCTGCAGTACAGCAATATGTTAAACATATAATCAAACCTTGTTAAAACTATGGTTTAATAATTGAAGGTTAGAACTCTAAGGTGCAGTAAAATAATTATAATGAACATTGTAAATTCTTCAAATGTTTTCTGTTGGAAATACAGATCTTTAAAAAATATTACATGAAAATTAAAGCCTGATGAAAAGTGCTTATATATTTAAATATCTTGTTCTAATGAAACATTTCTTGCAAATTAACATAGTGGTTCAATAATTTAAAACATTGTGGTGTCTGTGCTTGTTAGAGTGATACAGAAATGATGGTTCACATTTTTCTTTCTTCAGAGGCATCATGTGCACCAGACAAAAGACAGATGGCATGAGATATTTGAATCTGGGCATGTCAATATGTACATAATTATATAAACACAGGAACATTTCTAGACTGGGTACTGATAAAACAAGCTGAAGAATAATGTCGTGCAGTACAGTCACCAATGTCATTAATAATTTTTGCTAACATTGTTAATTAAAGGTAAGCACATAGTTTTACCCCCTTAATGGCCATATTTAGTTACTGAAGAAATAGGCTGCACCGGATTTGGTGTTGATTTCCAGCACTAGGTGGCCAAATGACAGTCCTAAATCCAACTGACCTAATTTTGCCATTTTCAACTGCAGTTTTATGTGACTGAAAATGAGCCTAAGATTGCTAGCTGAGAATTGGCCTTTGCCTTTTTCTATTTCCACCCCATTTCATAGTATATAGGAATCTAAACCAAACTGTATTCAAAGAATTACAAAGAATAGTACAACCTAGTACTGGACTTTAATCTGTAGTGAAGGAAATGTTCCTTATATTAGCCATTTTTGTATGCACTGTAAACTAACATTTCACAAACTGTAAAGATACCTTTCAAATAGCCGCACGGGTGTATATTTACGCTCATATGTCAGCTCGCAAGAATGGACGCAGCCATTTTATAACATGCACATGCTATAAAATTGGCAGTGCGCACGTACATGTATGCACAGTTTTATATGGGCATGCACATATGTGTGCAAATGCTGGCTGTAGTGTGTAGTGTTATTACAAATGCTCGCCGATACAATTACCAGTTTCCCCAGTCCGTTGCCAGTTCACCCAGGTAAAGGCTAGGACTTCCTAACCCCCCTAATTAACCTAATTCCCTTTTACCCTTTTAGCCCCAAATCTTCAATCCTCGCTAACTAGCCTTGGTTTGTTTTTTTTTATTATTATTATACTAGTTACACCCCATCCATAGCAGAAGTAAAGATCCGCAGATAAGGGATCCCCGACGTGCGCTTGAGCGCGTAAACAGTTACGTGCTGTTTTAATGCTAAAACATGGGAATGCCCATGCCCCACCCCTTTTTACCCCCCAAATCTTTGTACGTGTTCCAGGAGATACGCACATATTTGTGCATTTAAAAAAATCCATACAGTGCGCACTGGCCCAAATGACGCATGCATCTCCTGGTTTTGGCACATGCCGAGCTCTTAACATGCAGCCCTTACTGTTTATATGTAAATAAATAAAAATGTTAAATAGTTTGTACCAAATCGCTAATCTCAGCAACCACTTAACCGATTGCATTCAAATTTGGACACAAGTTTCACCTCACATACGGCAAGGATCTTCTACACTTACATTACATATATGTCATACCGGGGGCTGGTAAAAAAGTTTTAAAATTTGGTTCCACAAAACAGCGACATCTGGTGGACGTAAGCGGAAGCTCTTACACCTTGCACAAACGCTCACACCCCACACACACGTGACCAATGTTTGCAATTCACGTACCCTCCGAGAAGACACAAATCCACCCTCCTCGCACCCCCCGCACACATGCCAATTGTACTTATTTCACACACCCTCAAAAAACACACAAAAACCCACTAAATACAGCATGCTACACCAGGAGGCCACTCACATGCCACATGTTTGCAATTCCCACACCCTACGAACTCACACATAAACACCCTCCTCACACCCCTCACGCACATGACTTTTCTACTTACTGCCCTCAACCTCCGAACGCACGGAAAACTGCAGAATAGTTCGGGCTGCTCCAGCGGGAGGGGGCAACACCACTCCGGGACACATCGCATACACTACACGGCTGTCAGCTGCCAGCAATCAAAATGGCGCCGACGGCTCTTTCCCTTACTAGGACACTCGGGAACGCCAATACCAGCAGTAGCCCATGTGACATAGTAAGGGCAAGGGCCCGTTGACGCCATTTTCTGAACTGGCAACCGGCGCACCTTCGCCCTTACTATCTGAGCAAGACGACTGCTCCCATTGCTCCACCTCGAGGGCCCAGCGCCAAAACTTCCATGCCGGAACGAACGCCCGCTCCACCGACTACCATTTTTAAAAGGTATCATCGGGCCTGCAAGGGGGGGGGCGTGCGTGGGGATGTTCTTGCGTCCATGTTCGGGGGGGGGGGGGCAGGGGGCAGTTCCGAGATTCTGCAACTCTTGTGGGTTAGTCTATTTCGCCGGCCTGGGGGGGAAGGGAGGGTGGGGGAGGCTTATATAAACACAACATTTCTGTGGGGATTACTTTGGGGTGCAAAGGGGGAGGGCACACACAAACACATACACAAAATGTGCACCATCTCCGAAAGGTTACAAAACAGCCCTCACCAGGTGGGGAGTCACTGAGGTGACAGTGAGAGGAGGGAGAATGAGGAGGGAGGTAACTGTCAGGGGAGGAAGAATGAGGGGAGAGGTGAGTGTGAGGGGACACAGTTGGAGTGGGGACAGGGGAGGGAAGGGGGGGGAGTGACCAAGGGGGAAGAGGATGAGTGACTGTGTTGCGATCCCCCCTGTTGCTGCGCTACAGGAGGTATCTTACCTTCCTTCCGGAGGCCGCTGCGAAGCCAGGGCCTCTCCTGTGCACCATCCGGGACTTGCTCCAGGGCCTAGGAGGCCTAGCGGTTCCTGAGGCCTGCCTGTGGCTTGCTTGCTGGCATTTGGACTTCCTGTTTGGCGACGCCCTTCTCCTAGGGGCCGGCCCACAGCTCTCTACCCCACTTATAGGGCCAGTGAGGGGCGGTCCTGGCAAACTCCTCCCAGGGAGTTGCCTACTACCTCCAGTATATAAGGACTTTCTTGTTACTTGCAACTTGCCTTCGGATTGAGTGCTACAGTTGCCTGTACTTCTTCCTCGATCCAGGTCTTCGTGGTCTGCCTTGTATTGATGGCTCCTTGTCCTGTCTCTGTCCGGATGTTTGCTTCCTGATGTTCCTGACGTCTGCCTTGATGTGTTCCTGATGTCCTGATCCAGTTCTGCTTGTTCTGCCCTACGTCCTGTCTGGCTCCTGAGCCTTCTGGCCTGTTGGGCCCTGGAGTGGCCAACAGGTGGGATTCTTCCCTGAGCTCTGGAGCTTCCCTGCCTGCCAGCCGAAGGGGCTTTGGATGTCAGTATCCCAGCATCGGAGTTCCTGCTCGCCTGGATCTTCCCTGCGCTCTCCTGTTCTCAACGTGGTCCACGACCAGCCTTCCTGGGCTGTGTAGGGCGCGTATGGGACGGGGTGGTCCACGACTCAGTCCCGTGGGTGGGCTGAGTAGGGCGCCCTCAGGGACAGTGCCCATGTCTCCTTCCAGCCCTCCTCTTCGATGTCTGCACTAGCCTTTGTCTACGATGTCTGCACCTGCCTTGTCTACGATGTCTTCAGTGTAAAGGACTCTGTCTGCCTTCGCCTCTGTCCGGCCTGCTGCCCATTGCCGTTCCCAGCGGCAGGTCCGAAAGGGCCGGGAACAGTCGGAGGACCGTTCATCAGTCAACTTCCCAGTGTTGGCTACCATGGGCGTGCAGGTCCGGCTGAGGGTCGGACTCCCTGCTTTTGTACCCGCCTGGTTCCCCATGCCTGCTCAGCTCACCTACCACGGTGTGGCTTTGGGCTCCTCCTTGAGTCCTGCCGTGGCCCAAGGGCTCACCACCCGCTGGAGACGACCGCGCCCCCGCGCGCTCGTAACAGACTGAGCTAAATGAGCAAGGGGAAGGGGCAGGGAGGGCAAAGAATCTGACTCAGCCACTGCAACGCGTGGCAGGGGTCCGCTAGTCTGCTCTGCAATAAAAATAGAACTAACATGAGATAGGCATTGTGAATAATTGCTCTATTCTAAGCATGCTGCTCGAGATGAGGAACATTACTACATATTTCTGTATTCAAATCTGATCCCAAGGTACCTTATAGACGTTTTGTTCTATAAATATATCAGCAACCACCGGTGAATGTCATGCATGACACAAATCATTTCTGATGGAGAGAAGTAAACAGGTTATTAGTACACAATTGTGGTTGAGTGAACTAAGGCACAAGATGATTAAGGGCAAGAAGTACTAAATGGAGGGTTTTTCCCATTTTGGGTCTATGGGGAAAATGCTTAGTACACAGGCTCCTCCTAAGTGACTTGTCTAATGCTGCCACAGAGTCAGTGGCTGAACTGGGATGTGAATGTATTTATTTCTAGATAAACATTTGCTATGCTGCTTTTTACCAAAATAGGCCTCGTGGATTACAAATTTAAAAACAGACAATACTATTTGAATTACTCTACAGTTAGTATCAAATTCACAGCTAGGAAGTCTCAGCTTCAGATCACAGCTCTAATCACTGGGTTACACATCATTAATACTTCTCCTTACAGTGCTATTATTTTAGCATGTAAAATGGCAACATAAAGTTCTCATTTTACTATTGAATGTGAATTAGACTAATATTATAGTATTGAAAAACATAATTTACTCTAACATAATGTAACGTGTAATTGCATTTTTACTAACCCTTCAGGCAACAGAGGCTTCATGTCACTCTGGTGATAGTCAGTGTTGAAGAGCAATAAATGAGTTTTTAAAGTTTATGCTTGGATTGAGTTTGAGTGACTGTTGCCACAGCTTACACCTAAAGTTGCCTACAAGAAAATCTAGAATACTGAATAGGGCAATCAGCATTAATACTGGGCTTTGTAAGGGTGACATTAGCATGAAGCATCTTTACGCACACACACAAACACAAGCACGCACACACACACGCACCATTTCTGTGCTGTTTCCCTCTGTTATTTGGATCCAATTGCTGTTGAACAAGAAGTTAACAATTCGAATGTTGAAATCTCCACAGATGGTGTCAGTACAATAGGACTACCTCCAAATTTAGAAGACAGAGAGAGAGTAATTACATGTTTACACCAAACAGAATTCATCATGTTTCATGTAGTTCACCTCACAGAGAAGCATTTTTAGACAGTCCCATTTTTAATTACAGAATGCAGAAACAGATGTTCTTCAGTATGAATCCACTATATTTGTTTTTTAGTTAAAAGGAAGACCTGCAAAGCTGAACTGTAGAAGATTAATGGATAAGAAATATTTTTTAAAGAAGAGTTGTCATTGAGAAGGCATTTTTTTAAAAATTAAATCTGCAGCTTTGGTATTAGAGCATATTAAATTCCTCTTAACCATACTACATTTTATTGAAGTCTTGGAGAAAAATCCATATGTTCCTCCTTATGCACACCAGTCACATCTTATTATCTTAGTTCAGTCATCAGGTGCTTTACATACATGTGGAAGCCTCTGGCACCACAGCACCTGAATTTCCTTCATGGGTACATTTATGTCGTGTTGCAATCTGTTCCGCAGTTTAAAACGTGTGAACTTGTTTGTCTCTATTAGACTTAGATTTCATGCCAACATTTGGCATTCTTGGCTCAGGAGCTGCATCCTAATCCATTCTTCTGCTGACATCGCCAAATTCAACATTTGTAAATGTTTTGTGAAGTTAGAACTCCCTGCAGTATTGTGGAAGCAAACTTTCGGTTTGCAGATACAGTGCCCACTGCCAAGTCCATGAAAGCCTCTGAGATTTTGCAGTTGTGCTACAGACATTCAGTCAAATTCCAAGGTACTGGCCAGAGTTTCCATTGAACTCAAAGGAGACTGTCACAGCTTGCTGCAAATTCCCAGACTATTTAAAGGTTGGCGCTGTACTGTCTGAAAAGTTGGCAGCCATATGCTGGAACTCTGCAAGCATTGCCCGTTGATTGCAATACACAGAAAACCATTAAAGGTAACATAAGAAAGGATTAGCCTACTTAGTTGTATATGAACTTACTTGTGGTGCTCAGGGGCACATTTCTTTAATATACAGTAGAATTTAATATAGTTGTAACATTCAATGCACAAAGGAAATATAGAAAAAATATTGATGTAGCCAATATGTGATTGTGCTGTTTTGAAATACAGTTGGACACACAGAGAGCTGTTTGGCTTCCCAGTAATGTCACACTTCAATGAAAATCTATTAAAAGCAATATTTTACAGGCCTGATGTATGTTTTGTTTACAGGTCATGAGCAATTAGGGTTGTACAGAAGATATGTGGTATTTCACTCAGAACATCAATATTAGACAAAACACTGTAGCTCCTTTTGTGTCAGAGAACTAAAAGTACAATTCTGGACATGAAAAATGAATATATCCTGGGTGTACAGTTAGATTGTTGCTGTCTGTTTCAAGTAGGCACTCTTAATCTTGTAAGAAATGCACTACTATCTATAATGGCCACAGAAGGGAGAAACCTTTGGATTAGAATCTCAGCAAGGAAGGCAGGCTTGTAGCAAAGTGCTCTGAAGTTACTCCGGCCTGATTCCTAGCCATTGCATCTGCTCATGCCGAAGGATTCCTTTGTAGGAAAATGACTGTGCTAGCAATTCTGGTGAGAAAGAACAATATAGCATCTTTCCTGGTGGGTCTGGCTTTTCTGTGATTTTTCACAAACATAACATCTCCTGGCTTGTTGATTAGTCAATAACAACTTTTGTAATTGTCCCATTGTTTAAGAATGATGATTGATTCATCAAGGCAAGATGGCGGCATAGCAGGAGGCAGGAACGTTTGGTGCTCCTAGCTGGAAACTTTTTTCTTCTAAAATTAATATGCCTGCCAAGCGTAAGGGTAAGGTGAGGATTTACCCGGTTGAGTCCTTGCCACCCATGACCCAGCTGGAGATAGACCGCTTCCTGTCCGCTTCAGTCGTGCAAGGAACCGAGGAAGCCGTTGAGAGTCAGTGTGAGGGAGAACACGGGGCTCTCTTGGAGGAGGTGTCCTTGAGCCCCGAACAGCGTCAACCTCCAGCGCAGCGCGAAGCCGAAGCTGAATTAACATCAACCCCGGCGCCGGCTGATGACGCGGTGGAAGCGCCACGGCAGGAGGGGGGAGAAGCTCCGGCTGGAGAACACGCGGAAACATCCCAAAACGCCGTGGAAGAAGCGGAGTTCGGCGTGAGAGGGGGAAAATCTGGGTGTCAGATGGCCGGAGGGCTGGAGAAGGAGAGGCAGTCTCCGGAGGATCGAGCCCAGACTACAACAGCCTCTGGAGGTGAGTCCGCGGTCAGTTTTTTACGACCGCAGACCATTACCTTGGAAAGTCTTTGGGAGGTTATGGTGGGACTCGGAACCTCTATGGACAGGCTTGAGAAAAAAATGGACTTCGTTGCACAGAATACCCAAGAGAAAGCACAAGAAGTTAAAGAACAGATTGCACAGATGTCCACTAGAATTGGAGTGACTGAAGATAAGATCAAAACTATGCAGGAATTAAATGGGACTATAATAAGAGAACAGATATCTTGTACAAGGAGACTGGAAGCAATAGAAAATAGCGCAAAACACTTAAATATTAGGATCTTAAATTTCCCAAAGATAGCGGGAGAAATCCCTTTTACCACTTTGAAAAAGTTTCTAAACGAGGTTCTCTCTTTTTCACCTGATCAATTACCGTCTGTAAATTCATGTTACTTTATTAACAAGAGAACCTCGGCTGTAGAAACTAATCAGTTGAATATTCCCGCTAACCTGACTAGTTTTCTTGAGAGCTCAAGTTTGGATATTATAGAGAGGGGTACTCTTTTAGTATCCTTTATCTATAAACAAGATGTTAACTCAGTCATGAAATCTTATTTTAGGAAGTCCCTGTTAACTTTTATAGTCAACCTGTGAAACTATTTCCAGATGTAGCTCAGGCTACTCAAATAAGGAGAAGGCAATTTCTTTCTTTAAGGCAAAAAGTTATTGATTTGGGGTTTTCCTACACATTACGATATCCATGTAAATGTATGTTAAAGAAAAGCAACGAAGTCTATGTTTTCTTTCAGTTTGATCAGCTTAAAAAATTTGTAGAGGCAAGGGTTCCAACTACTTCTTCCCCAATTCCGACCAATGTATAAGGGTTAACTAAAAACAGTACCTGGAGAAATGCTATGTAATTGCCCTGATTAATATTAAGGTTTTTTTTCTTTAAATTCTCTCTATAGTTTGCACTTGCCTTACCCATAAGTGTTTCTTTAATGCTCTTATTGAGAATTATATAAAAATCAATCCTAGTATACTTTGTAAGGATATGCGAAGTAAATTTTCCTTATTTGTTGAAATGATATGTATAACAGTGTATGTTATGGATTGGATTTATTTCTATTATATAATGAAAAATTTGAATAAATAAAGAATTCAAAAAAAGAATGATGATTATTTATGTCTTGATTTTTGTTTTATTATATGTGATCATGTATATTGCTTAAGGCCTAGGCATAAGCAATCAACAATTTTTAATAAAATACAAATATAAAATACAAATACATTTCTTAGAATGTCTCAGCCTAGCTATGCATATTTCAACTAAATCAGTGCAGTGGACCCCTATGATTTGTAGTTGTACACGAAAAGTAATAATGATGCCCACCCACCACAGAACTGTTAAGAAATATGCAAGTCACATTCATGCAAGCCATATACAAAAATATCAACATTCATGAAGTAATTGTTTTCATAAAACAATCTTATTTTAGAAATTCTTACAAAAAACCATAACAGTTTAAAAATGATATCCATCAATTATAATTCATTTCAGCACTCATCCCTGGTAAACATTTACAATTTATTAATAGTTAAAAAATGTCCTATATGCACTACACAATCTGGAGAAACATCACTGGAGATCCAGGTCATTGGAAAGAGCACCTAGTAATGGTTTCTACTGTAATTAAGAAAAGAGCTTCAAAACTGAAGAACAGCAGTAAGTAACAAAGAGTCCAAGTTCAAAATTCTGTAACACTAAGTAAGAGAGCATCAGACCATGGTGGAGTGCAGCTATATTGACTTGCTATGGACCACAGAAATCTTTTATCTCGATAATCCATGAAAAACTTTTTAGAAGTGAGTTTTTCAAATGCAAATCAAAACCTGCAAGGTATAATGGCACCAGCCTCCATCAAGTGAAAAATCCCAACATCAGTTGATGTTTTGGCAGTGCCTTGATGGCTATGACTGCATCAGGGGAATATACAGGTCACTTATAAAACAGACTTGTCAATGGCCAAGATTAGTCACTAAGATGCAACAGGGAGTTGTAGCTTCATTAATGTATAGATTCCATTAACAAACAAACAGGTGACAACACTTCAACCCAAAGATGTGACTGGTAATCACAGCTCTCCATTCTTATTCAGGGGGGAGAAAACAATGAGTCCGGTATGTGATATTTATTTATTTTATTTAGACATTTTATATCCCCTCGTTCCATGTGTGGATCACAATGGCTTACAAAGTGACATTCATAGTTATAGATTCAGCAAACAAAGAATAGTTATAGAGTTGGTATTTGTGGGTAGGTACTGAATCCATCTAGTAAGAATTTCTAGTCCATATGGAATTAAACTAGTACATAAGGGAATGAATATTGATATTTACAAACAAAATGGTCGCTGCCATATAACAAAAACTTACTCAACTGAAACTAAATCTAAACCCAAAAAAACCTGAAATTGTGGGTTAAGGAAAGATAACAAGATAATCAATCCGCCAATCCTAGACCTAGGAATCACTAATATTATTCCCTCAGATCAAATACGAGACTTCGGAATTCAGATCGATGAGAACTTTATGATGAAAAAGCATATAAACAAATTAATCAAAACAGGGTACTCAAAGCTGAGAATATTACATTGACTGAAACCTTTGTTAACAATACAGGACTTCTGCACTGTCTTACAAACCCTTATGTTTTCAGACTTAGACTACTGCAACTCTCCATTACTAGGCCTACCTTCCAATCTACTAAAACCACTACAACTTTTTCAAAATGCTGCCGCAAAACTCTTGCTAGGAATAAGGAAATTTGACCACATCACCCTCTTGCTGATCACCCTGCACTAGCTTCCTGTACAAGCCAGAATTCACTATCAAGTTCTATCCCTAATAATGCAGGCATGCGCATGTGATAAAATCGGGGGTCGGAGCGCACAAGGGGGTGCAAAATTGTGCACCCTGTGTGTGCCGACGCCCGTGGGCTTCCCCTGTTCCTTTCCCTCCCTTCCCACCCCTTCCCCTAACCAATCCCCTCCCAGCCCTATACTAATCGCCCCCCAAATTTTAATTTACCTTCTGCGCCTGCCTCGGGGCAGGCGCAGGTTGTGTGCATGGGCAGCCTGCCAGCATGCGATCCCCTGGCACAGTGGCAAATAGCCACCGTGCTGGAGGCCTCTGGCCCCGCCCCGCCCCCAGACCACCCCTTTTGTAAAGCCCTGGAACTTAGACGCGTCCCAGGGCTCTACGCGCTTCGCCGGGCCTTTATAAAATAGGCCCAGTGCGCGTAACCCCCCCATATGTGCGTAAATCCTCTGGATTTACACGCATAGGGCTTTGAAAATCAGCCCCTATGAATAGAGAGAGCATTAGGTAATGAATGATGTGAAGTACATTGTTAGAGGGACCAGAACCTTTAATCTCTGTTAGGTCAACTTAGAAAACCCATGAATATGTAACAGATTATATGGTAGCAGCTAGTGCAATTTCCTAGAATATTTATGATTATGAACTAGAATAAGATTATGAAATAGAATATGTATACAATGCAGAAACAAACACTAAGGAGAATACTAAGAACATAAGAACATAAGAAAATGCCATACTGGGTCAGACCAAGGGTCCATCAAGCCCAGCATCCTGTTTCCAACAGTGGCCAATCCAGGCCATAAGAACCTGGCAAGTACCCAAAAACTAAGTCTATTCCATGTTACCATTGCTAATGGCAGTGGCCATTCTCTAAGTGAACTTAATAGCAGGTAATGGACTTCTCCTCCAAGAACTTATCCAATCCTTTTTTAAACTCAGCTATACTAACTGCACTAACCACATCCTCTGGCAACAAATTCCAGAGTTTAATTGTGCGTTGAGTAAAAAAGAACTTTCTCCGATTAGTTCTAAACACACAGGGGCAGATTTTAAAAGGGGTATGCATGTAAGAAACGCGCGTACCCCCCGAAAACCTGTCCCAAGCTCCCCCTGCGCGTGCCAAGCCTATGTTGAAAAGGCTTGCCGGCGCGCGCAAGCCCCGGGACACGCGTAAGCCCCGGGGCTTTCCTTGGGGGGGCATGTCGGCGTGTCGGGGGGTGTGTCGCCGTGCCGCGTCATCTGGGGGGTGTGGCTGCGGGCATGGTTCCAGCCAGGGGGCGTGGACGAGGAATCCGAAACCGCTTCTGGGCCAGGGAAACGCGCGCTGGCACCAGTCGCACGATCAAAAGTATGCACGGGTGTAGTTTTTTAAAATCTACCCCACAGTATAGGACCACTAACCGTGACTATATGTATGAGTATTTTGTAAACCGTTGTGATCATCTCTTGGAACAACAGTATATAAAATGCCAAAATAAATAAATAAATACGTTAGTTTTCTCATCCTAGTCTGTGGATTGTTTTATGTATCTTGCATATTTTTCATGACACAATTATTATTTTTGCCTTTCTGGGTTTTGTGGTTCTGTCTAATATAATGTTTTTGTTAAATTATAAGCATTTTTGAAAAGCCATGTTTTGAATTTCTTTCTATCTGGTAAAATACACAACATCTTAGGCAGAGAGTTCCAGTATAATGGACCCATTATACTTTTGTTTGCGTCAGATGTTTGCTTCATATTGTTGGAATAATCAATATCGCTTTATTTTGGGATCTTAGTGTTCTCAGAGGATTGTAAGGTTCTAGTTGTTGCGAGTGCGGAGGCGCGATCGCTTCTCGAGGGATACTGCTAGCCCTTGGATCACAGCACGGCTCATGGAGGAGCCCCAAGACAAACCGCGAGAGGTGAGCACGTACAAGCACGGGCAGAACAAGAGCAAGGTTAGACTGAAGACAAGGCAAGGAACATCTGGAACACGAATAAGGCAGGCTCGGCCCTCCACTGGACCTACACACAGCAATGAGACCCAGCAACGTAATGCTGGTCTTGAGAGTAGCCCTCTGGCCACGCGATAGCCCTTCCGGACCCGCCGCTAGGGAATGACGAGTGCGTGAGGCCAGATGGAGGCTGAGGGCAGGAACAAAAAGACTCAGATGAAGACTCAGGATATTCGGAAGATTCAGACGAAGACTCAGGATATTCAGATGTAGACTCAGGATACTCCGAGGACTCAGACATAGACTCAGGACACTCGGAAGACACAGACAAGGATGCAGGTTACTCAGAAGACTCAGACAAGGATTAAGGTTGCTCAGAAGACTCAGACAAGGATTCAGGATACTTGAAGGTTTCAGGCAAGGGTTCAGGATTCAGGAGAAAGTATTGGACGAGTGCTGCATTGCAGCGTGCCCTACACAGGCATCCATGACTGGTTGCGGACCAAGCCAAAAGCGAAGCAGACTCCAGATGAAGCAGTGGAACTTGAAGCCAGGACATCTGGAACATCAGGACATCTGGAACAAGGAACAAGTGATGATGGAGCTCTGATGAGGGACAAGACTAGGAACATCAAGATGACGGAAAACAGGAGCATGAATAACATGGAATGAAGATCCATCAAGGCACAGGAAGACCATAGAGGACCTGGAGTGGAAGAAGACCACAGACGCTGTGAAGACCGGATCCAAACGCCAGGAGAGACTGAAGCAGGACCCTTTTATAGGGATAGTCCAGGCAACACGATGATGATGTCATCCGGTGGGGCCACAGGCTTTTCCTGCTGCTGGCCCTTTAAGAGAGCAGGCGAGGCGCACACCCACACCTATGGGAAGTCCGGGGGGAAAGCTGCATCGGCGGCGTCCCTGCCGCGTGGGAGGCCAGGTGGAGAGCGGCTTCCCTGCTGCTCCGTCAGTGACGGCAATGGCACACAATGCTGCGAAGATAACAGGCAGTGGCAGCAGCGGCAGCAGCGGCTTCATGCCACTCGAGCGAGGACCCCAGTGGAAGCTCCAGCCTTTCGCACTGAGGCTATCTCCCCAAGGCCTACTGCCCAGGAGGGAAGGGTTAGGTCGGCCGTCATAGTTGGTGATTTGATTATTAGGAATATAGATAGCTGGGTGGCTGGTGGGTGTGAGGATCACCTGGTAACATGCCTACCTGGTGCGAAGGTGACGGACCTCACGCGTCACCTAGATAGGATTTTAGATAGTGCTGGGGAGGAGCCAGCTGTCGTGGTACATGTGGGCACCAACGACATAGGAAAATGTGGGAGGGAGGTTCTGGAAGCCAAATTTAGGCTCTTAGGGAGAAAGCTTAAATCCAGAACCTCCAGGGTAGCATTCTCTGAAATGCTCCCTGTTCCATGCGCAGGTCACCACAGGCAGGCAGAACTCCGGAGTCTCAATGTGTGGATGAGACGATGGTGCAAGGAAGAGGGATTCAGTTTTGTTAGGAACTGGGGAACCTTTTGAGAAGGGGGAGTCTCTTCCGAAGGGATGGGCTCCACCTTAACCAGGGTGGAACCAGAAAGCCTGTGAGGGAGTCAGTTGGACAATTAGATGATCAAGGGGTTAAAGGGGTAGTTAGAGAAAATAAGGCCATCGCGGAAAGATTAAATGATTTCTTTGCTTCGGTGTTTACTGAAGAGGATGTTGGGGAGGTACCCGTAATGGAGAGGGTTTTCATGGGTAATGATTCAGATGGACTGAATCAAATCACGGTAAACCTAGAAGATGTGGTAGGCCTGATTGACAAACTGAAGAGAAGTAAATCACCCGGACCGGATGGTATACACCCCAGAGTTCTGAAGGAACTAAAAAATGAAATTTCAGACCTATTAGTAAAAATTTGTAACTTATCATTAAAATCATCCATTGTACCTGAAGACTGGAGGATAGCAAATGTAACCCCAATATTTAAAAAGGGCTCCAGGGGCGATCCGGGAAACTACAGACCGGTTAGCCTGACTTCAGTGCCAGGAAAAATAGTGGAAAGTGTTCTAAACATCAAAATCACAGAACATATAGAAAGACAGGTGGTGATGTCCTTTCATGGATTGCAAATTGGCTAAAAGACAGGAAACAGAGAGTAGGATTAAATGGACAATTTTCTCAGTGGAAGAGAGTGGACAGTGGAGTGCCTCAGGGATCTGTATTGGGACCCTTACTTTTCAATATATTTATAAATGATCTGGAAAGAAATACGATGAGTGAGATAATCAAATTTGCAGATGACACAAAATTGTTCAGAGTAGTTAAATCACAAGCAGATTGTGATAAATTGCAGGAAGACCTTGTGAGACTGGAAAATTGGGCATCCAAATGGCAGATGAAATTTAATGTGGATAAGTGCAAGGTGATGCATATAGGGAAAAATAACCCATGCTATAATTACACAATGTTGGGTTCCATATTAGGTGCTACAACCCAAGAAAGAGATCTAGGTGTCATAGTGGATAACACATTGAAATTGTCGGTTCAGTGTGCTGCGGCAGTCAAATAAGCAAACAGAATGTTGGGAATTATTAGAAAGGGAATGGTGAATAAAAAGGAAAATGTCATAATGCCTCTGTATCGCTCCATGGTGAGACCGCACCTTGAATATTGTGTACAATTCTGGTCGCCGCATCTCAAAAAAGATATAATTGCGATGGAGAAGGTACAGAGAAGTGCTACCAAAATGATAAGGGGAATGGAACAACTCTCCTATGAGGAAAGACTAAAGAGGTTAGGACTTTTCATCTTATTGAAGAGACGACTGAGTGGGGATATGATAGAGGTGTTTAAAATCATGAGAGGTCTAGAACGGGTAGATGTGAATCGGTTATTTACTCTTTCAGATAGTAGAAAGACTAGGGGGCACTCCATGAAGTTAGCATGGGGCACATTTAAAACTAATCGGAGAAAGTTCTTTTTTACTCAACGCACAATTAAACTCTGGAATTTGTTGCCGGAGAATGTGGTTAGTGCAGTTTAGGGATGTGAATCGTTTTTTGACGTTTTAAAATATCGTCCGATATATTTTAAATCGTCAAAAATCGTTAGAGCCGCGATACAATAACAATTCCCCCGATTTATCGTCAAAAAATCGTAAATCGGGGGAAGGGAGAGGGGAAGGGGGAGGGCGTGAAAACCGGCATACTAAAACAACCCTAAAACCCACCCCGACCCTTTAAAATAAATCCCCCACCCTCCCGAACCCCCCCAAAATGCCTTAAATTACCTGGGGTCCAGAGGAAGGGTCCCGGTGTGATCTTTTACTCTCGGACCTCTGGTGCTTGTAGAAATGGCGCCGGCACTACCTTTGGTTTTTCCGTACGGAAAATGGCGCCAGCCATACGCCCTAGTCTTTTGGCAAGTCTTGTGGGGGTCAGGAGGCCCCCCCAAGCTGGCCAAAAGTCCCTGGGGGTCCAGCGGGGGTCCGGGAGCGATCTCCTGCCGCAAATCGTTTTTCCGTACGGAAAACGGCGCCTGCCATACGCCGTATGGCCGGTGCCTGGACCCCCAGGGCCAAAAGTCCCTGGGGGTCCAGCGGGGGTCCGGGAGCGATCTCCTACGCTCCTGACCTCGGGGACAAAAAACAAAATGGCGCCGGCGCTACCTTTGACCTGTCATATGACAAGGCAAAGGTAGCACCGGTGCCATTTCTACAAGCACCGGAGGTCCGAGAGTAAAAGATCACACCGGGACCCTTCCTCTGGACCCCAGGTAATTTAAGGCATTTTGGGGGGGTTCGGGAGGGTGGGGGATTTATTTTAAAGGGTCGGGGTGGGTTTTAGGGATGTTTTAGTGTGCCGGTTTTCGATTTACACGATTTTCACGATATTTAAAAAACCCAAACGGCGACGATCCGATTCCCTCCCCCTCCCAGCCGAAATCGATCGTTAAGACGATCGATCACACGATTCACATTTCTAGTTAGTATAGCTGTGTTTAAAAAAGGATTGGATAAGTTGTTGGAGGAGAAGTCCATTACCTGCTATTAAGTTCACTTAGAGAATAGTCACTGCCATTAGCAATGGTAACATGGACTAGACTTAGTTTTTGGGTACTTGCAAGGTTCTTATGGCCTGGATTGGCCACTGTTGGAAACAGGATGCTGGGCTTGATGGACCCTTGGTCTGACCCAGTATGGCATTTTCTTATGTTCTATGTCCTTATGAAGATGAAAGGAGGCATCGGGTGGCTCGGTCTGCTGTGAGGGATGGCGGTGGTGGTGGCAGACTGCCAGAGTAGGGGATTGCCTACGGCTAGACCTGCAGGCAAAATTCCAACGCTAGTGTCATTCCTAACAAGCTGGTGTTGATGGGATGAATGATGCTGAATATTATCATTAGCTCTTTATAGTAGATTCTGGATTGTACTGGTAACAAAGCAGTGCCAACAATGAGGGTGTAATGTGATCATATTTCCTAGATCCTAATAATATTCTTCCTGCAGCATTCTGTAATAGTTGCAAGGTTTTAGGTGACTTGCTGGAAGACCTAGAAGTAAGGAGTTACAGTAATCAAGGTTTGAGAAGATTAAGAGTATGCAGTACTGTACAGGAGTCCTGAAAGGTTAATAATGGTTTCAGCCGCTGTACTATAAGCAGTTTTACGTAACCTGTCTTAATTTATTTATTTATTTAGAATTTTTCTATACCGACATTCTTGAACAAAATATCAAATCATATCGGTTTCCATTTAAACAGAACAGTCGTGGCTATGGCGTTACATAGAACACTGAGCAATGAACATGGAGCAAGTCAACAATAACAAACAACAGTAAAATAATTCGTCAATGAATAACATAATATATAGAGCAACAGCAACTGGGGCAGCTGTGGGCGTAACATCAAATAATACATTTAATGCATAATAGATAAGGCGTGGCGGGGGCCTAAGGCATAGGGTAGCAATGAGAATCTGGCTGAAGGATGGAGGGAAGGAGGAGTAGGGAGAGGGGAAGGATGTGAGGCGTTGAATCATGATTGGAGGAATATGCTAAGGAAGTAATGGATGATCAAGTATCTCCTTAAAGTCCTGATATGTCATATGCCCAGAGGTTTCCTGTCCTTTAACCAGTTTGTAATCCACGAAAGGACATCGCCTCCTATCCCATGACTTTTTAGTTTTCTTAGAAGCCTCTCATGAGGGACTTTGTCAAACACCTTCTGAAAATCCAAATAGACTACATCTACCAGGTCACCTTTATCCACATGTTTATTAACCCCTTCAAAAAAATGAAGATTTGTTAGGCAAGACTTCCCTTGGGTAAATCCATGTTGGCTGTGTTCCATTAAACCATGTCTTTCCATATGCTCTACGATTTTGATCTTGAGAATAGTTTCCACTATTTTTTCCGGCACTGAATTCAGGCTCACTGGTCTATAGTTACCTGGATCGCCCCTGGAGCCTTTTTTAATTATTGGGGTTACATTGGCCACCCTCCAGGCTTCAGGTACAATGGATGATTTTAATGATAGGTTACACATTTTAACTAATAGATCAGAAATTTCATTTTTTAGTTCCTTCAGTACCCTAGGATGCATACCATCCGGTCCAGGTGATTTGCTACTCTTTAGTTTGTCAATCTGGCCTACTGCATCTTCCAGGTTCACAGTGATTTCATTCAGTTCATCTGACGCATCACCCCTGAAAACCATCTCCAGAACTGGCATCTCCACAACATCCTCGTTAGTAAACATAGAAGCAAAGAATCATTTACTCTTTCTGCAATGGCCTTATCTTCCCTAAGAGCCCCTTTAACTCCTCTGTCATCTAATGGTCCAACAGACTCCCTCACAGGTTTCTTGCTTCGGATATATTTTAAAAAGTTTTTATTATGAGGTTTTGCCTCTATGGCCAACTTCATTTCAAATTCTCTATTCGCCGGTCTTATCAATGTTTTACACTTAACTTGACAATGCTTATGCTTTATCCTGTTTTCTTCAGATGGATACTTCTTCCAATTTTTGAAGGATATTTTTTTGGCTAAAATAGCCTCTTTCACCTCACCTTTTAAGCATGATGGTAATCGTTTTGCCTTCCTTCTACCTTTCTTAATGCATGGAATACATTTGGACTGCGCCCCTAGGATTGTATTTTTAAACAATGTCCATGCCTGTTGAACCCTTTAGCTTTGCAGCTGCACCTTTCAGTTTTTTTTCTAACTATTTTCCTCATTTTATCAAAGTTCCCCTTTTGAAAGTTTAGTGTTAGAGCTGCAGATTTACTTTTTGTCCCCCTTCCAGTTATTAGTTTGAATTTGATCATGTTATGACAACTGTTGCCAAGTGGCCCCACCACTGTTACCTCTCTCATCAAATCCTGCGTTCCACTAAGAATTAAATCTAAAATAGCTCCCTGTCTTGTTGGTTCCTGAACCAATTGCTCTATGAAGCAGTCATTTATTACAGTGGTCCCCAACCATATCCTGGGGGCCCACCAGCCAGTGGGGTTTTCAGGATATCCACAATGAATATGCATGATAGAAAATTTGCATGTTATAGAAGCAGTGCATGCAAATTTTCTCTCATGCATATTCATTGTGGCTATCTTGAAAACCCGACTGGCTGGTGGGCCCCCAGGACAGTGTTGGGGACCACTGATTTATTACATCCAGGAACTTTATGTCTCTAGCAAGTCCTGATGTTACATTTACCCAGTCAATTTTAGGGTAATTGAAATCTCCCATTATTATTGCACTGCCAAATTGGTTAGCTTCCCTGATTTCTCTTAGCATTTCATCATCGGTCTGACTATTTTGTCCAGGTGGATTGTAGTATTCTCCTATCACTATACTCTTACCCAACACACATGGGATTTGTACCCATATAGATTCTACTGATCATTTAGTCTCTTGTATGATCTTTATCCTGTTGGACTCTATACCCTCTCGGACATAAAGTGCCACATCCCCACCAAGTTGATCCTCCCTATCATTGCGATATAATTTGTACCCTGATATAGCACTGTCCCATTGGTTATCCTCCTTTCACCAAGTCTCTGTGATGCCAATTATGTCAATCTCATCATTTGCTGCTATACACTCTAACTCTCCCATCTTACTTCTTAGACATCTGGCATTGGCATACAGACATTTAAAAGTGTGTTTTTTTGTTTGTATTAACAACCTGCTTTTCAGTTGTTAGGGATAATTCGGAAATCATTAGCTTTGGTGATTTTTTACATAAAGGCACATGGACTATGTTTGCTTTTAATGGAACCTCTCTGTTGGGATGCCTTAATTCTCCTGTTTCATTAGTATCCTTCAAGGATACATTTCTCCGAACCATGCACTGCTGAATGACTGTCAGCTTTCCCCCTTGTTCTAGTTTAAAAGCTGCTCCTTTTTGAAAGTTAGTGCCAGCAGCTTGGTTCCACTCTGGTTAAGGTGGAGCCCATCCTTTCAGAAAAGTCTCCCCTTTCCCCAAAGGTTTCCCCAGTTCCTTACAAAGCTGAATCCCTCTTCCCTGCACCATCCACGCTTTGAAACCCTGGAGCTCTGCCTGCCTCTGGGGACCTGCACATGGAACAGGAACAGGAAGCATTGATTTGAGGAATTCATTTGAGAGTTACCCAGGTCTAGCGCTACTGGTTTAATTATTGATGAGTTTCTACTCAATCAAATTATTTCGGTCTTTTTAGGGTTTAATGTCAGTTTAAGTTGCAATAGTTCTTGTTGTATTGCTTTCGTACACGTAGATAGTATCAAGGCTGTATTTTCAAATGATGTGGAGAGTGGTATGTAGAACTGTATGTCATCTGCATATAAGAAGAAATGTATTCCTAATTTAGTCAGTAATTTACACAATGGGAGCTTTTTGGGCTTATAAAAGTTTGGTGAAAGGTGAAATTAAGGGATATATTCTTTAGAGTTTGTGTGTGTCTGAGGTAATAAGCAAGCCAGAGATAGTTAATTCTAGTGCCTGTCTTTCCCACCCACTCAACCCTTGATTTTTAGGCACGAGACACTTTCTCATTAAAAATCAATCAGGTTCTTATCTAAATCATATTATTTTGCCAGCCCTTACTGAAAGTTTAATCATCCCCTTGTAGGACACTAGCTGATTAATTAGTAAATTCACCTGTAAATTTAAACCACTCATTCCAACTCCCTTAGTATCCTAAACTTAACTAGGAACTCAATAAAACTAAGATGAAGGCAGCAGTCCAGCAGCAAGATGGGGGCTTTCCAGTCTTTTGCATTGAGTATCACATGTATGATTTTTTACCTGCCGGTGAGATATTGTATGTGTGCGCTCGGTGCAAAGAGCTCCTGGCTCTCAGGGAATGAGTCCGATCTCTGGAGGCTAGAGTAGCAGATTTGGAGGAGCTGAGGGAGACAGAGAGGAACATTGATGAGACCTTCAGGAACATAGTAGCCAAGTCCCAATCCAGTCTGGCAGCCCTAGTGCTGCCTTGGATCAGAAAGTTCTCCCTGTAGAACATCACCCTGGTGTAGCAGGAAGTTATCCTGTAGCAAGGACCTGCTCTCCAGGTGATGTATTGTCCTCTCGCACCGAGGACAAGTCTCCCAGGGCTACTGCCCAGGAGGGAAGGGTTAGGCCAGCCATCATAGCTGGTGATTCGATTATTAGAAATGTAGATAGCAGGGTGGCTGGTGGACGTGAGGACTGCCTGGTAACTTGCCTGCCTGGTGCGAAGGTGACAGACCTCATGCGTCAACTAGATAGGATTATAGACAGTGTTGGGGAGGAGCCGGCTGTCGTGGAACATGTGGGCACCAACGACATAGGAAAATGTGAGAGAGAGGTTCTGGAAGCCAAATTTAGGATTTTAGGTAGGAAGCTAAAATCCACAACCTCCAGGGTGGCATTCTCTGAAATGCTTCCTGTTCCACGTGCAGGTCCCCAGAGGCAAGCAGAGCTCCAGAGTTTCAATGCGTGAATGAGACGATGGTGCAGGGAAGAGGGATTCAGCTTTGTAAGGAACTGGGGGAACTTTTGGGGAAAGGGGAGACTTTTCCGAAAGGATGGGCTCCAACTTAACCAGAGTGGAACCAAGCTCCTGGCACTAACTTTCAAAAAGGAGATAGAGCAGCTTTTAAAATAGAACAAGGGGGAAAGCAGACAGTCACTCAGCAGTGCATGGTTCGGAGCAATGTATCCTTGAAGGATACTAATGAAACAGGAGAGTTAAGGCATCCCAACAGAGAGGTTCCATTAAAAGCAAACATAGTCCATATGCCTATATGTAAAAAATCACCAAAGCTAATGATTTCCGAATTATCCCAAACAACTGAAAAGCAGGTTGTTAAAACAAACAAAAAACACACTTTGAAATGTCTATATGCCAATGCCAGAAGTCTAAGAAGTAAGATGGGAGAGTTAGAGTGTATAGCAGCAAATGATGAGATTGACATAATTGGCATCACAGAAACTTGGTGGAAGGAGGATAACCAATGGGACAGTGCTATATCAGGGCACAAATTATATCGCAATGATAGGGAGGATCAACTTGGCGGGGGTGTGGCACTTTATGTCCGGGAGGGTATAGAGTCCAACAGGATAAAGATCATACAAGAGACTAAATACTCAGTAGAACCTATATGGGTAGAAATCCTATGTTGGGTAAGAGTATAGTGATAGGAGTATTCTACCGTCCCCCTGGACAAAATGGTCAGACAAATGATGAAATGCTAAGAGGAATCAGGGAAGCAAACCAATTTGGCAGTGCAATAATAATGGGAGATTTCAATTACCCCAATATTGACTGGGTAAATGTAACATCAGGACTTGCTAGAGATATAAAGTTCCTGGATGTAATAAATGATTGCTTCATGGAGCAAGCGGTTCAGGAACCAACAAGAGAGGGAGCTATTTTAGATTTAATTCTTAGTGGAACGCAGGATTTGGTGAGAGAGGTAACGGTGGTGGGGCCACTTGGCAACAGTGATCATAACATGATCAAATTTAAACTAATAACTGGAGGGGGACAATAAGTAAATCTGCAGCTCTAACACTAAGGGGGTCATTTTCAAAGGAGTTATGCATGTAAATGTGACATACTATCGTAGCAATTTTCAAAAGCTATTTACTCGAGTAAAGTGCACTTACTTGAGTAAATCCTATGGACAATTCAATGGCATATATTGTAGCAATTTTGAAAAGCCCACTTACTTGAGTAAAGTGTATTTACTCGAGCAAAAACCAGTTTTGCTCGAGTAAATGCTTTTTAAAATCTACCCCTAAACTTTCAAAAGGGAAACTTTGATAAAATGAGGAAAATAGTTAGAAAAAAACTGAAAGGTGCAGCTGCAAAGGTTAAAAGTGTTCAACAGGCTTGGACACTGTTTAAAAATACAATCCTAGAAGCACAGTCCATATGAATTCCACGCATTAAAAAAGGTGGAAGGAAGGCAAAACGATCACCATCATGGTTAAAAGGTGAGGTGAAAGAGGCTATTTTAGCCAAAAAATCATCCTTCAAAAATTAGAAGAAGGATCCATCTGAAGAAAAAACATAAGCATTGTCAAGTTAAGTGTAAAATATTGATAAGGCAGGCGAAGAGAGAATTTGAAATGAAGTTGGCCATAGAGGCAAAAACTCATAATAAAAACTTTTTAAAATATATCCAAGAGATCACGTGACACGTGAGAGGGAACGGATGTAGCCGACCCTCTCGGGCTCCCTGATTTCTAATCTAACCCCATCCGGCCCTAATTGCTGTTCATTTTTGCGTGGAAGTCTCTCAATATCCCAGCGGCTATTATTGGTGAGCGGAACGGTAGCCAGATGTCGACCCGCACGGCGCGCAGGGACAAGGATTCGGCAAAAGAAAAAGTCAGGCCTACTGACTCGGCCTATGAGGAGGAACACAGCATGGCAGACTTACCGGCACCAGCGAGCTGGGCAGATCTTCGCACCGCGGTAGTAGAGGCACTGGAGCCAGAGTTTAAAAAACTTTCGTCCCAACTCGGCGAGGTGACCGCAGCGCTTGCTGGCTATGAAGCGCGATTCTCAGCCCTAGAGCAACGGGTTTCGGGCGGCGAAGATGGCGCCCAGGCCATGCGGTCAGAGGTAGCGGAGCTACGTGCGGAGATCACCCGACACACAGCGCGTATTGAAGACCTTGAAAACAGGTCCAGGAGGTCCAATCTATGTCTGGTAGGCCTCCCAGAGGAAATTGCGGATCGAGATTTGCCCCAAAAAATAGAAAACTGGTTGATTCACGAACTGTCTCTGGGCACTGAGCACGGTCCCCTGAGAATAGAAAGAGCTCACCGGTTTTGGCAGAAAAGGGCTCAGCAAGAAAAACCAGGAGTAGTAATAATAAAACTGTTAAATTATGCTCACAAAGTAGCGATCCTGCAGGCCAGCCGTCGGGGGAAAGCGCTGCTGTATGAGGGAAAGAAGATTCTGATCTTCCAAGACTTTTCAGGGGCCCTATCTGCACAGCGCAGGGCTTTCTCCCCATTGTGTACACAGTTGTTTAATCTGGGTCAGAGAGCTGTGGTAGTATACCCAGCGAAGGTCCGTGTAAGTACACCTGGAGGACCCAGATGGTTTAGTGAGGTCGCTGACTTAAAAGCTTACATTGGAACCCTGGATCGTGGGGCTGGAGAAAGACCGGGCGGACGCAGCCCTGGGTCGGATACTGGATAAATGTACAGGACAGGCAGCCAGCTACTTAAGCTGAGAAGTTTCTACCGGCATGGCAAGCATTGCCTAATCTATTGCTTATGGGGGCAGGGGGACCTGCACCCTCTGGTTACTTAATATTTGACAGTTAAGTCTGTTCACTGTTTTTTTTTTTCTCTCTTTTTCCAAGTTTCTGGCACATGCTGGAGCGGTGTGAACAGATCTCCACTTTGTGCTGCAATGGGATATTGGTATACTATAGGTGTTTCAATATTGTATTGTAAAATTGTTTATAGGGGGGAACAAAAGCTGTTATTTGTTCAACTTTTATGTTATGTTATTTCTATGGAGTCCCATCCCTTGTTATGTTGCTGCAAGCTGGATGGGGGGTGAAGAAAGGGGGGAGGGGGCAGAGGAGCCCGAGTGTCTTAACAGGATCTCTTAGGTGGGGAATTAGTGGAGATGAGACTTCTGGGGAGTCTAGTTAGGGGAAGGGGGGTGGGGGGGGGGGGGGGGAAGGGGAAGGGGGGAGGACTGGAGCGGGGAGGAGGGTCAGGGAAAGATACAAGGTGCTGGGATGATACAGATTTCAAACATTTTGGTGGCATGTGGCATGGGGAAATCACATTCACAGGGAGATGGCCAGAGCTGGGGTGGTCATCATTCCCTTGGAGTTGGGAAATTCTCATTGTTCAAATTACTTTTCTATGGCGTGATATGGGGTAAATGGCTATGCGTAATCTCAAATTGATATCCTGGAATGTATGAGGTATTAATACACCTGTCAAACGGTCGAAGGTATTACAGGCCTTGAAGAGACAGGCTGCGGACATAGCATTCTTGCAGGAAACCCATCTTACAGATGTGGAGCACCTGAAATTATGTCAGTCTTGGGTGGGTTCGGTGTATTATGCCTCCGCCACCACGAGGTCAGCGGGGGTAGCTATCCTGGTGCGCAAAAATCTCCCGCTACAAGTTCTTTCTGAACATAAAGATCCTCAGGGTCGCTTTCTTATTTTAGAAGTAACAATTAATCAGATGCCTGTGGTGTTGTGCAACCTGTATGCCCCAAATTCTCAGCAAATGCCTTTCTTTCAGAATATACATAAAATGTTACTTTCATATATGGACAAATTCCTGGTAGTGGGGGGAGATTACAATTCTTTACGGGACTCCGAATTAGATAGCTCTGCCACTCTGCGGCGGACGGGGGTCAAGGGTCGGGGGATACAGCTCCTTGAACAGAGTTTGCACCTGGTTGATGCATGGCGAGCTCTAAACCCTTTTGAGCGGGACTTTACACATGTCTCCAGAGCTCATTCCACACAATACCGTATCGACTATTGGTTAGTCAGCACACATTCCTTCTCCAAAATTTCAGGAGTAGGAATTGGAGACATTATTGTCTCAGATCATGCCCCAATTTGGGTGGATCTGGCAGTGCTCCCTCAAGTGAGTGACTGTAGGGGCTGGCGCTTCCCTTATTATCTGGCAGAGGACACAGCGTTTCAAACCTTTTTATTGGAACGATGGACAGATTTTGCAACCCTAAATGCCCAACATAGCAGTGATCCAGTACTGTTCTGGAACACTGCTAAAGCTGTCCTTAGGGGAGATATTATCTCGTATATATCACATCGGAAAAAAGTGCTAAATAATAAATTATTGACCCTGACAAAGAAATTGCAACAGGCTAAAGGGGCACTAAATCGTTCTTGCACATCAGTAACCAAGAGTGATTATAGAACCATTCAATCAGCTTTGAACTCGCTGCTACACCAGAGGGCTAAACACAGCATTCTATATCACCAACATAGGCTCTATAGATATGGTAACAAATCTGGGAAGCTTCTGGCCAACTTAGTTAAGTCTAATAGAGGGTCCCGGCATATCACGGCTCTTCGTACGCCACAAGGCCACATAGTTCATGAAACCCCTAAAATCCTAAAAGTTTTTCGGGATTATTATGCGGCATTGTATCGGGCTGAGGGCTGGGACTCAAGTCAATGGGACTCATTTAGTGCTGCGTTAAACCTCCCTATCCTGACCCAGGCTCAGCAAGAGGGGCTTAACCGACCCATTACGGAGGATGAGGTTCGACAGGTTATTCGGAGTTCCCCAAGGTTTAAGGCCCCAGGGCCGGATGGATATAGTGCAGACTTTTATAGGTGTCTTTCAGAGCCCCTCTCCCCCTTGTTGCCATTAGTTTTTACAGCACTAATCTTGAAGGGAAGTTTTCCGGTGCATGGGAATAGGGCCCACATCACTCTAATTCCCAAGCCTGGGAAGGATACCCTGCACCCTGCTTCCTATCGCCCTATCTCTTTATTAGATGTGGACCATAAACTGTTGGCGAAAATTATGGCAGATAGATTGAGTGCCGTTTTGCCACAGATGATTCAACCGGGCCAAGTAGGCTTTGTGAAAAAACGCTATGCCTTGACTAATATCCGGAAGCTAACAATTGCTATGGATCTCTGCACCAGACACAATATTCCCTTCCTCATTGCTAGTCTAGATGCAGAGAAGGCTTTCGACCGGGTGGAATGGGGGTTTATGTTTGCCCTATTGAGAGACATGGGATTTGGAGGTTTTTTCTATCAAGCCTTGCAACTCCTATACTCGGGCCCGGTTGCCTCGTTAATGGTGAATGGTCAAATTTCCCCTGAATTCCAGGTCTTTCGGGGTACCCGACAGGGCTGTCCCTTATCCCCTCTCCTTTTTCTCTTGACCCTGGAGCCTCTATTACTGGCTATTCAAACGTTCCGAGCGATCCGAGGGGTGTTATTTCAGGCGCCGGGGAAAAAGGAGATTTTCAAATATGCCGCGTTTGCGGATGATCTCTTGGTATTCCTTACTAATCCAAGAGACTCCTTGCCGGCCCTTTTGGAGGTGGTTAGGGACTATGGTGGTATTTCGGGTTTTCGCATTAATTGGGAGAAATCAGAGGCCATGGGATTCCCGATGTCTATACAGGAGCAGTGGGAGGGCCCTTTCCCACTGCACTGGGCGAACGGTGTAATAAAATATTTGGGGATTGATATAGCCTTAGATTTACTTAAGTTATACGACTTAAACATCCAAAAATTACTGAGACTCACGAGAGATAAGCTCAAACTCTGGAAAAGCCTCCCTCTTTCCGTAGGGGGGCGAGTTAATTTGTTTAAGATGATCATACTACCTAAATGGTTGTATGTGTTGCAGAACCTACCTCTTATTCTAAAACGTAACGATTTGGCCGCCCTTCAACAGATGATGCGGGCATTTCTTTGGCAGGGGAAAAAGGAGCGCATACCATTGTCCTGGCTTATGTTGCGTTGGGGAGCAGGGGGAATGGGAGTTCCCGACCTTCAGTCTTATTGTGTGGCGGCCAACCTCCGGATTGTTAGGGAATGGATATTGGGAATCCCCTTTTGTACTGACTTGGTGGCTGAATCCACATTGGTGGCCCCCTTCGCGTTGACCTATGTACTGATGGGGCCGGGGAAGGAGCTACCGTCTGCAATCTCTCGGAATCCACTGGTTGTCCCGTTTCGAAAATCCTGGCAATACCTTACAAAGAAGTTGGGACTGCCTCGATGTAACTCTTACCTTCTCCCAGTTCAGGGCAACCCAGAGTTTTTACCAGGATCCCAAGATGTTAGTCTGCGGGGATGGGCCTCGAAGGGTATCACTCATTTGGGGCACTTGGTGAACCCGGAAGGGATACTAATGCCATTCCCCACAGTACAACGTATATATGGTTTGACCCGGGTCCAGTTCTTTGGGTATCTACAAATCCGACATTACATATTATCATTGCAGATTGGTACTCAGACTTCCACACATTTAGCGGCGTTAGAATCCTTTTTTCAGTTGGGAAGGGAGCGGCCATTATCTCTCTCGACATATTATAGGGCTCTTCAACGAGGTATGTCACAGCGTACCTATGAGACTTCAGTAGAGCGTTGGACCAAAGATGGAGTATTCACGGTTACAGTGGCAATCTTCTCTGCATGTATGGGGAATTTAAAAAGGTCCAGTGAAAATATGTATTACCGGGAAATGCAATACAAGTTTCTGCGGAGGGCCTTTGTCTCTCCACAGGTTGCGTGGAGAGCGCGGCTCATAACAGATTCGACATGCCCTCGTTGTCACCTTGCAATTGGCACTTTGTCTCACGCATTCTGGGCTTGTCCCCTTGTTCAACAGTTCTGGCAGAAAATTGTAAATTACTTACAACGCCTCCTGAAAATACGTTTTCAAGTTACCCCGCAGCTAATTCTTTTTGATTGCATTCCCCAGTCGGTTATAAGAAAAGCGGGATTGAGAACTCTGATTAAAAAGGCCTGGCTGGTGGGGAAAAAAGTTATTCTACTTAATTGGTTGGAGATATCAGCACCATCGTATTGGACTTGGCGTAATCATTTTCATCGAATGATGTATATGGACAGTTTTACTTCTAAGTTGTCGCCAACACACCGAAGACTTTTCTTGGAGACCTGGGAGGTATATGTGCAGACTTTGCCACATCGGGCTCGCAGCTTGATCCTCAATGCCTGATGTTGTTTGTTCTTCTTTTTTTGTTTTTTGGGTTAGTGATAGACCCATGCCTTCAATGTTATGATTGGACTCTAGTATACATGGATGTCTCAACTGGTTTGTCAGCCAGGCCTTGGGTAGGGGATGGGGGGGGGGAAGGGGGGTAAAGGGGGAGAAGCGGGACTGGGAGGTTTGGAGAGGGTGAGGGTTTGGGGATAAGCATACTGGACTCCTGTTCCTTCTTGTTTAAGCAGAGCTAGCCCGCTATAGTTGTTCAATATGTCAGACTGGGGGAGGTATCAGAGTGCAGCCTCTCCTAGTTTGTTGGCGACATGAGTATTCTCTAGGGTGGCTCTAGAGATGTCTTAGACACAGTTATAGATATCTGGAAGGGGGAAAATTGAGGAGTGTTTCCTTATGGTTCTGTGATTTGTGTCATCAATATCGTTTGCTGTATTATGTTTGCTTGTCTGTTATCGGCAAAGTTTCATATTGTGTCTGAGGATCACTCAATAAAAATTGTATTACAAAAAAAAAAAAATATATATATATCCAAATCAAGAAACCTGCAAGGGAGTCGGTTGGACCATTAGATGACTGAGGGGTTAAAGGGGCTCTTAGGGAAGATAAGGCCATTGCAGAAAGACTAAATGAATTATTTGCTTCCGTGTTTACTAATGAGGATGTTGGGGAAATACCAGTTCCGGAGATGGTTTTCAGGGTTGATGAGTCAGACAAACTGAACGAAATCACTGTGAACCTGGAAGATGTAGTAGGCCAGATTTACAAACTAAAGAGTAGGAAATCATCTGGACCGGATGGTATGCATCCTAGGGTACTAAAGGAACTCAAATATGAAATTTCTGATCTATTAGTTAAAATTTGTAACCTATCATTAAAATCATCCATTGTACCTGAAGACTGGAGGGTGGCCAATGTAACCCCAATATTTAAAAAAGGCTCCAGGGGCAATCCGGGTAACTATAGACCAGTGAGCCTAACTTCAGTGCCAGGAAAAATAGTGGAAACTATTCTCAAGATCAAAATCGTAAAGCATATAGAAAGACATGATTTAATGGAACACAGTCAACACGGATTTACCCAAGGGAAGTCTTGCCTAACAAATCTGCTTCACTTTTTTGAAGGGGTTAATAAACATGTGGATAAAGGTGAACCTGAAGAGTGGAGATGTAGATGTAGTGTATTTGGATTTTCAGAAGGCGTTTGACAAAGTCCCTCATGAGAGGCTTCTACGAAAACTAAAAAGTCATGGGATAGGAGGCGATGTCCTTTCGTGGATTACAAACTGGTTAAAAGACAGGAAACAGAGAGTAAGACTAAATGGTCAATTTTCTCAGTTGAAAAGGGTAAACAGTGGAATGCCTCAGGGATCTGTACTTGGACCGGTGCTTTTCAATATATATATATAAATGATCTGGAAAGGAATACGACGAGTGACGTTATCAAATTTGCAGATGACACAAAATTATTCAGAGTAGTTAAATCATAAGCAGACTGTGATACATTACAGGAGGACCTTGCAAGACTGGAAGATTGGGCATCCAAATGGCAGATGAAATTTAATGTGGACAAGTGCAAGGTGTTGCATATAGGGAAAAATAACCCTTGCTGTAGTTACACGATGTTAGGTTCCATATTAGGAGTTAGCACCCAGGAAAAGGATCTAGGCATCATAGTGGATAATACTTTAAAATCGTCGGCTCAGTGTGCTGCAGCAGTCAAAAAAGCAAACAGAATGTTAGGAATTATTAGGAAGGGAATGGTTAATAAAATGGAAAATGTCATAATGCCTCTATATCGCTCCATGGTGAGACCACACCTTGAATACTGTGTACAATTCTGGTCGCCGCATCTCAAAAAAGATATAGTTGCGATGGAAAAGGTACAGAGAAGGGCAACCAAAATGATAACGGGGATGAAACAGCTCCCCTATGAGGAAAAGCTGAAGAGATTAGGGCTGTTCAGCTTGGAGAAGAGACGGCTGAGGGGGGATATGATAGAGGGCTTTAAGATCATGAGAGGTCTTGAACGAGTAGATGTGACTTGGTTATTTACACTTTCGAATAATTGAAGGTCTAGGGGGCATTCCATGAAGTTAGCAAGTAGCACATTTAAGACTAATCGGAGAAAATTCTTTTTCACTCAACGCACAATAAAGCTCTGGAATTTGTTGCCAGAGGATGTGGTTAGTGCAGTTAGTGTAGCTGGGTTCAAAAAAGGTTTGGATAAGTTCTTGGAGGAGAAGTCCATTAACGGCTATTAATCAAGTTTTCTTAGGGAATAGCCACTGCTATTAATTGCATCAGTAACATGGGATCTTCTTAGTGTTTGGATAATTGCCAGATTCTTGTGGCCTGGTTTGGCCTCTGTTGGATACAGGATGCTGGGCTTGATGGACCCTTGGTCTGACCCAGCATGGCAATTTCTTATGTTCTTAAATATTGATTAGTGTTGCTGAGAAGGCTGAACCTTGAGGGATACCTGATTCGCATTGGAAAGTGTCAGATTTATGGTTGCCCAGTTTGACTTGGAATGTTCTGTTAGAACAAAATTAAGAGAACCTCTTGAGTACCATATCATCGATCCCAATGCTTCTCATTTGATGGCATAACTGATTATGGTCCACTGTGTCAAAAGCGGCTGTTAGGTCAATTAGTACAAGACAGTAAGATTTGTCTATATTTAAGAGAAGTAATGACTCAGTTGAGTGATGTTTACTAAATCCAAATTGATTTGGTTATAGAATGTTTTGGTCTTCCAAACAGTGTTTTACAAGTTGTGATAACACTGCTTTCTCAAGAACTTTTGCTAGAAATGGCAAATTGGATATTGGATGATAGTTATCCCAATCATCAATTCTACCAGACTTATTTTTTAAGGATCGTTTTTATCACCAATTGTTTTAATCACTGTGGCATAATTCCTTCTGATAGTGAATGATTGATTAGGGATGTGATTGTTGGAGTGATTACTTGTACTTGTTTTAAGGAACTGGCTGGTATTGGGTAATAGGGATGTGAATCGTTTTTTGACGATTTAAAAAATAGTAAGATATTTTTTAAATCGTCAAACATCGTTAGAGTCGCGATACAATACAAATTCCCCGATTTATCGTCAAAAATCGTTAAATCGGGCACGGGAATTATTTGGGGGGAGGGTGGGAAAACCGGCACACCAAAACAACCCCTATACCACCCCGACCCTTTAAAACTAATCCCTTACCCTCCCCCACCCTCCCGAACCCCCCCAAAATGTTAAAATACCTTGTGGTCCAGTGGGGGGGGTCCCAGCGCGATCTCCCACTCTCGGGCCATTGGCACCATTTTGGCTGCCACTAATATAAATGGCGCGATGGCCCGATAAAAAAAAACCCACCCGACCCTTTAAACCGATCCCCTTAGCCTCTCCCACCCTCCTGACCCCCCCCTCCAAAAACCTTTTAAAATTACCTGGTGGTCCAGGGGGGCGCGGGGAGCGATCTCCCGCTCTCGGGCCATCGACTGCCACTCATAAAGATGGCGCCGATGGCCCTTTGCCCTTACCATGTGACAGGGTATCCATGCCATTGGCCGGCCCCTGTCACATGGTAGGAGCACTGGATGGCCGTATTGCCAATATTCAAAATGGCGCCGGCGCTACCTTTGCCCTCACTATGTCATAGGGGCCGACAGTCGGCCCCTGTGACATAGTGAGGGCAAAGGTAACGCCGGCGCCATTTTGACTACTGGCAATACGGCCCGAGTGCAGGAGGTCACTCCCGGACCCCCGCTGGACTTTTGGCAAGTCTTGTGGGGGTCAGGAGGCCCCCCGAAGCTAGCCAAAAGCCCCTGGGTGTCCAGCGGGGGTCTGGCAGCGATCTCCTGCACTCAGGCTGTATTGCCAGTATTCAAAATGGCGCTGGCGCTACCTTTGCCCTGTCACATGGTAAGGGCAAAGGGCCTCGGTGCCATTTTTATTAATGCAGCTGATGGCCTGGGAACGGGAGATCGTTCCCCGTGGCCCCCCTGGACCACCAGGTATGTGTAAAAAGTTTGGGGGGAGGGGTCGGGAGAGTGGGGGAGGCTAAGGGGGTAATTTTAAAAGGTCGGGGTGGGGTTTTTTTTTTTTTTTTTTTTATCGGCGCGGGCCTCACTAAAAAAAATTAGTGATGTGAATTGGAATTGGAACAGATTCCAATTCACATCTCTAACGATCAGATTCCCCCCCACCCCCCCCCCCAGCCGAACCCGATCGCTAAAACGATCGGGCACACGATTCACATCCCTATTGGGTAACATGGGTAAGTAGCAGATTTAATTTTATTAATGATTTGACTAATTTCTAGCTTCGATACTCTGTTGAATGTGAAGCACTTTACCAAGTTATTTGTGTCTTCATGTGTTTTTGTTGGGGAACAGGTAGTGAATTGTTTTTTCAACTTGATTTTGTCTAAGAGTACGGTGGCATATTCATTGCAGGAGGCATTTGTGAAGCTATAGTTTCTGAAGATGGAAGATTTTGGATCTTTAATTAAATGTTTAACAATCTCAAATAGAAGTTTATAATTAAAGATAACCCTGTGAATCTATTTGGCATAATAATCTTTTTTTGCTTTATTGGTTAGTGTATGGTATTTTTTAAGGAAAGATTTGTATTTACCTAGGGATTCAGCAGACAGGCATTTCTGCCATTGTTTCTCTAATAATTTGTTTAATTGTTCAATCTGTTTGATGTAATTTTCTGTTCCTTGTTCTGTGTAAACCGAAGTGGTATGCACTAGTGCATGAACTCCGGTATATAAAAGCCTTTAAATAAATAAATAAATAAATAAATAAATAAATAAATAAATAAATAAATAAATAATATTCTAAGGTTCTGTTTAGTTCTTCTTAATTCATCATTGGAGTTATTCTTTTCTTTGTGAATAATTTTCATCGGAATAGGGCAAAGGTTTTCAGCTATGTCATTGACAATTTTATCCCATGAATCAAATGCCATTGTAGAATTTGTTAAGTTTATTTCATAGATCTTAATTTCTATTGCTTCCATAGAAACATAGAAATGACGGCAGAAGAAGACCAAACGGCCCATCCAGTCTGCCCAGCAAGCTTCACACATTTTTTCTCTCATACTTGTCTGTTTCTTTTAGCTCTTGGTTCTATTTCCCTTCCTCCCCCACCATTAATGTAGAGAGCAGTGATGGAGCTGCATCCAAGTGAAATATCTAGCTTGATTAGTTAGGGGGTAGTAGGGGTAGTAACCGCCGCAATAAGCAAGCTACACCCATGCTTATTTGTTTTAACCCAGACTATGTTATACAGCCCTTATTGGTTGTTTTTCTTCTCCCCTGCCGTTGAAGCAGAGAGGTATGCTGGATATGCATCTAAAGTGAAGTATCAGGCACATTTGGTTTGGGGTAGTAACCGCCGTAACAAGCCAGCTACTCCCCGCTTTGTGAGTGTGAATCCTTTTTTCTTCTCCCCTGCCGTTGAAGCTATGCTGGGTATGCGTGAAGTATCAGTTTTTCTTCTCCCCTGCCGTTGGAGCAGAGAGCTATGCTGGATGTGCATCGAAAGTGAAGTATCAGGCACATTTGGTTTGGGGTAGTAACCGCCGTAACAAGCCAGCTACTCCCGGCTTTGTGAGTGCAAATCCTTTTTTCCACATTTCCTCTTGCTGTTGAAGCTTAGAGTGATGTTGGAGTCACAGTAACCATGTGTATGTTTATTGAATAAGGGTATTGTGTCCAGGCAGTAGCCATCATTCTGGCGAGTCACCCACTCTTCATTGGCGGCCTCTTGACTTTATGGATCCACAGTGTTTATCCCACGCCCCTTTGAAGTCCTTCACAGTTCTGGTCTTCACCACTTCCTCCGGAAGGGCATTCCAGGCATCCACCACCCTCTCCGTGAAGAAATACTTCCTGACATTGGTTCTGAATCTTCCTCCCTGGAGCTTCAAATCGTGACCCCTGGTTCTGCTGATTTTTTTCTTATGGTAAAGGTTTGTCGTTGCCTTTGGATCATTAAAACCTTTCAAGTATCTGAAAGTCTGTATCATATCTCCTCTGCTCCTCCTTTCCTCCAGGGTGTACATATTTAGATTCTTCAATCTCTCCTCGTACGTCATCCGATGAAGATCCTCCACCTTCCTGGTCGCCCTTCTCTGTACCGCTTCCAACTTGTCTTTGTCTTTTTGTAGATACGGTCTCCAGAACTGAACACAGTACTCCAGGTGAGGCCTCACCAAGGACCTGTACAAGGGAATAATCACTTCCCTTTTCTTACTCGATATTCCTCTCTCTATGCAGCCCAGCATTCTTCTGGCTTTTGCTATCGCCTTGTCGCATTGTTTCGCAGACTTCATATCATTAGACACTATCACCCCAAGGTCCCTCTCCTGCTCCGTGCACATCAGCCTTTCCCCCCCCCCATCGAATACAGTTCATTCGGATTTCCACTCCCCATATGCATGACTTTGCACTTCTTGGCATTGAATCTCAGCTGCCATATCTTCGACCACTCTTCCAGTTTCCTTAGATCCCGTCTCATTCTCTCCACTCCTTCCGGCGTGTCCACTCTGTTGCAGATCTTAGTGTCATCCGCAAAAAGACAAACCTTACCTTCTATCCCGTCTGCAATGTCGCTCACAAAGATATTGAACAGGACCGGTCCCAACACCGATCCTTGCGGTACACCACTTAAAACCGCTCTCTCTTCAGAGAAGGTTCCATTTACCATCACACATTGTCTTCTGTCCGTCAACCAATTTGCAATCCAGGTCACCACCTCGGCACTCACTCCCAAGCTTCTCATTTTATTGACCAGTCTCCTGTGCGGAACCGTATCAAAAGCTTTGCTGAAATCCAAGTATATGATATCGAGTGCTCTTCCTCGATCCAATTCCTTGGTTACCCAGTCAAAAAAGTCAATCAGATTTGTTTGACAGGATCTTCCCCTGGTGAATCCATGTTGCCTCTGGTCCATCAATTCTCCAGACTGTAGATAGTTCACTATTCTCTCTTTCAGCAGTGACTCCATTACTTTTCCCACCACCGAAGTGAGGCTAACCGGTCTGTAGTTGCCAGCCTCCTCCCTGTTCCCACTCTTGTGAAGCGGGACCACCACCGCTCTTCTCCAATCACTCGGCACCACTCCCGTTTCAAGGGATCTATTGAACAGGTCACACAGCGGACCCGCCAGAACATCTCTGAGCTCCCTCAATATCCTTGGATGAATCCCATCAGGCCCCATGGCTTTGTCCACTTTCAAGTTCTTCCATCTCTATCTTTTTCCTGAAGGTAAATGTAAGCTTATTATCCATCCTATTATTGATTTGGTTAGTGAAGGCTATTTCTGTTCTGTGATTGGACCAGTGTGAGAAGTATTGATTATGCAATTACTTGTATTAAAGAATATTAGGTCTAGTGTGTGTCTCGCTTTGTGAGTGGTTTTTGAGATGAACTGTGACCATCCCAGGGCTTCCATTGCTTCTAAAAACATTTCACAGGCTAAGGTTCTTGGAGTTTTGTCTACATGGAGGTTAAAGTCTCTTACAATTACTGTAGAGTCTGGAGAAGGAAACACCTTAGTGAATAATTCAATTTGTGGTGAGCAATCTTTTTGTTGTAAACCTGGAGGACAGTAGACCAGTCCTATGTTTAGCATGTGAGATTTTAGGATTGCCACTTCATAGGGTGGGTTAATCTGTACTTTGCAAGGTACTAGTTTCTTTTTACTGATAATTAATAGATGCTTAGGTCTAGGAAAGTGAAATACTTCATAGTTAGGGTGGGAAATGTGGTTAAGTATTACATTATCTTTCTCAGTCAGCCAGGTTTCAGAAAAGCAAAAAATAGAGGGCTGTAAATCTTCTAGCAGGTCATTAATCAATGGGATTTTTTTAAAATATAGATTGAACCTTTAATAGTAGCAGAGTAAACATTAATCAGGAGGAGGCAGTGGAAGAGGTAGTACTTAATGCTGATAGACCATGGTTGTGGTCTTTGTTTGCTTCATACTTGTAGTTCTTCTGAGATCTCCATATACAATAAAAATGTAGGCATGACAAGCTTTCAAGAGCTGTGCACAAAATAAACAGTGTTGCCTGAATATACAAGTAATCTGTAGGCTAAGTTATAGCATTAGTGCCAGTTTTCAAAGCTGTAAAGAGATCTCAAGTAAGAAGATGAAGAGAGGTGTTGAAAGAGGGGGAATGCTAGGAGATACCACAGTCTCAATTCAACAATGGATATTTACAGACATCATTCTGTATATAGAAAACCAACTGACAGATGAAGTTACCTTCTCAGCACTGGAAACCAGGAGATAAAGATCCACAAGGCCTGATGAGGTTCCTCGGCCAGAACACCACATTAATTGGGAATCATCCAATATCTAATACATTGATTCGTTTACAGTGTAATTTCCCACTACCATAAAATAAATCTCATTAAAAATACTTTTGGCTGGAATTTTGGCCTTTTGAGAAACCTATAAATATCTTGCAAATGGAAAGATGCTAATGAGAAAATACAATTAGCAAATGAGTGTACAAATTATAATACTGGTTCTGTATGATTTGTGCTTAGTTTAGTCCTTTGTAAATGGTTTTGAAGCTAAACCAAGACACTTTAGAACAGCTCCTAAATAGTTTTCTACCTGTATTGTGCCAGAAAACCTCAAAAAATTATACAAAGTAAAGCAACCCATGTAAACTCTTTGAGCAGGATAACCTTGACTATTTCATTACAGAGTAGCCAATGAAGAGATGCTGCCAGCCTTATATTAATTACATGCTCTGTGTGTGCTTATGATGTCCAACCTAAGGAAAGCAATTTTGTCTTTTATTTAGGGTGGCTGAATGATGCACATATTAGTATAATGGGTAACACGCTGAGATGCTAATGGACTTCCTGCAGGCTCTCTCTTTATGGATAAACTAATTTTTATATCATTTGCATGATTCCCCATCTCGCTGGAACCCCTTGTCCTGCTTTTAAGTCTTTTCAAAA
The DNA here is from genome assembly GCF_901001135.1 of Rhinatrema bivittatum. Lineage (NCBI taxonomy): Eukaryota > Metazoa > Chordata > Amphibia > Gymnophiona > Rhinatrematidae > Rhinatrema > Rhinatrema bivittatum. The sequence goes on along the minus strand of NC_042629.1, from coordinate 9,798,551 downwards.
GATTTTCATCTACAGCACAGCAAAATAAACTTCAGAATATTCTCTTCCAAACTAATCACACGACTTTCCTGGGAATATACAAAGTTAATAAAATAACATAAATGTAAGTTTAAATGGACCTTGAAAAACTCTTTCTGAAAATAATCTATGAGTTCACAAGAAAAAAACAGTTTTAAAAAGGTGGCTGGATTTATTTTTTTTATGGGTGAAAAAGAGGAAAAATAGTTTCATGATGAAAATATTCCCTGTTTTAGGTTTGTTAGAAACTGGGGAACCTTTTAGGCAAGGGAGGAGTCTTTTCTGAAGGGATGGGCTCCTCCTTAACTAGAGTGGAACCAGGCTACTGGCACTACCCTTTAAAGAGGAGATAGTTCACCTTTTAAACTAGATGATGGGGAAAGCAGACATGGGCCTGGATTTTCTAAAATCACAGAGCTTTGTGAATCGCATGGTAACGGGGGTGGGGGCGAAGTGGGGGGGGCGGGCCTGTGAAAGCTGGCAGCGATCGCACTACCGCGGTGTTATCGCTGCCAGCTTTCACACCCAATAGTGCCACTGTGAAAGGTGGTGCTATTGGGCGCACTACTGGCGGCGATAAGGGGTCTTACATTTTTGCCGTCAGCAAAATTTCCGTGGCATCCGCCCCGACACCACCCCGACTCCTCCTCTTCCGGTCTGGATGCCGCCCTGACTCTGCCCTGACTCCACCCCTATCTAGCTATCGCACACAAAAAGGGACTTTTCGCGTGCGATAGGGATAGAAAATGATCCCCATGGTTTGGAATGATGTACCTTTGAAGGATACTAATAAAACAGGGAAGTTAGGGCATCCCGATAGAAAGGTGGCAAAAGTAGCTCAGGTGCCTTTAAGAAAAAAGCAGACAGAGCAGAAAGATTCCAAATTACCTCAGTTGACTGATGAGCAGTTTGTTAATACAAACAAAAACATACTTTGACATGTCTGTATACTAATGCTGAATGTCTAAAAAATAAGATGGGGGAATTAGAGTGTATAGCACTGGATGAAGAGGTAGATTGGCATCTCAGAGAGCTTGTAGGAGGAGGATAACCAATGGGACACTGAGATACCAGGGTACAAATGATATCAAAATGATAGGATGGATCAACTTGGTAGAGGGGTGGCACTATTTGTTAAAGAGAGCATTGAGAAAGAGGATAAAAGTTCTGCAGGAAACAAAATGCAATGTTGAATCTTTATGGTTAGAAATTCCAAATGAGAAGAGGAATAGAGTAACAATGGAGGTGTATTACCATCCACCAAGCCAGAATGAGCAAAGTCAGTGGTGAAATGCTAACAGAAATTAAGGAAGCTAACAAAATTAGCAACATGGTAATAATGGGTGATTTCAATTACTCCAGTATTCACTGGGTAAATGTCACATCAAATGCTAAGAAGATAAAATTTCTAGACGAAATAATTGATTGCTTCATGGAGTAGCTTGAACAAGAACTGACAAGAAGGAAAGCTATTTTAGACCTAATCCTTAGTAGAACACATGATTTTGTGTGAGAGGTGATGGTGTTGGGGGCCACACGACAGTGATCATAACATGATCAAATTTGACTTCATAACTGGAGGGAGCACCCTAAGAAAATCTAACACAACAGCATTTAAAAGGGAGAGTATGAAAAAAAAGGAGGAAAATAGGAAAAAAGTGAAAGAAGCAACTGCAAAGGTTGTTTACATCAGGCATGGACCTTGTTTAAAAATACCATCTTGGAAGCCTAGATCAGATGTATTCCAAGTATTAAAAAAAAGGTGGAAGGAAAGCTAAATAACTAGTTAAAAGAGGAGGTGAGAGAGACTATTCTAGTAAAAAGAATATCTTTCAAAAAATGGAATCTGAATGATGAAACAGAAAACAGAATACGAGTACTGGCAAGTTTGATGTAAAGCATTGATAAGAAAGGCAAAGACAGAATTTGAAAAGAAACTTGCTATGGAAACAAAAACTCATAATAAATGGTTTTTCAGGTACATTTGAAGGAAAAAGCCTGTGGTGAGGGAGTCAGCTGGACCAATAGATGATCAAGGGGTGAAAGGGGCACTAAGGGAGGACAAGACCATGGCAGAGAGATTACTACTACTTAACATGTCTATAGTGCTATACGACATACACAGCACTGTACAAACAGAAAAAGACAGTCTCTGCTCAACAGTGCTTACAATCTAATAAGACAAACATACAGGACAAGAGACTTGGGTATTTAATTGTTCTAAACTATTATGAAGTGGACCCTTATTATTTTTATTTATTTATTTTTAATTTTATTTGTTTTTTTTTATATACCGAAGTTCTAGTAGGGACTACAAATCACTCCGGTTTACATAAAACGAAGAACTGCTCAACAGATAGCGGAGCTTTACATGGAACCGTATAACATATGGAACAGTATAACTGGTTGACAATTTAAGCTGAAGAAAGGTGACCAGGATGTAAGTTGAAATCCTTTCTTGAGGAGGCGAGACTGGACAACACTGAAACCCCACTAATCTTCACTAAAACTAACCCTCATTCCCCTTAGTTTGAGCCCTTGGGTGCCGGGGTCAGCTGGACTTACGTGGGATTTCATATTGAGGACCGGACTCAGCACAGACAGGTGGATCAAAGTAGATAGTAAAGATCGATGGATGTCAGCCAAAAATTAAAGAATTTATTAAAAATAATTACTGGTATTTGACAACAGGAATCAGAAAATACAAGGAAAAAATCTGTAAATTACAGCAAGTCCAAATATCACAGGAAAACACAGAACCTCAGGAGATACAGGAGATAAAAAATTAAGAACTTGAAAGAAAATGTTGTCAAAGCACTAGTGCTGTGCTGGAACTTTCCTATATAATTCCCTGCATTGTGATGTCATTGTGATCTCAGAACTAGGTTCAAGAAAAAAAAAGAAACTATTGCTCCTTTAGAAACACAGAGGAGGACGACGGAGCCCTGACCACACAATCACCTCAGACTTGCAGCCAACCCCCGGCAGCGAACGATCCCAGAGGTAAACTGAAAATTAATTTAGAGACTTGACGACCAAGGCATCTGTCAGAAACTGCGCCACTCCCCGACTAACCCCCACGCGCACCGCCATTAAATTAGATACCCGACGTCCAGGGCATGCCATAGCCCGGCTTCGACGTCCGGGGCGTGCCACAGCCTGGCCCAAGGTAAGCGGATTCGACTGTGTAACAGTACCCCTCCCTCTAGACCCTCCTCCGGAAGGTTTGAGTTTTCCTGTATGATTTGCATGGAATTGTCGAATTAAATTCTTATCTAAAATGTTAGAAGCCGGTTCCCAAGAATTTTCTTCCGGACCATATCCTTCCCAGGACAAAAGATACTCCCATCTTCGTCCACATTTTCGAACATCCAGGATTTCATGTACTTGATAGATAATGTCACTCTCCGCCGTAAACTGTGGTGAATCAGGAATTCCTCGAGTGGGCCAAGAGAGTATGAGTGGTTTAAGAATAGATACATGGAAGGAATTATGAATTTTTAATGAAGAAGGTAGTCATAGTTGATATGTCACTGGTCCTAATTGTTTGAGCACTGAAAAAGGGCCAATATATCAGGGAGCCAGAAGCATGGAAGGAACCTTTAAATGGATATTATGAGTACTAAGCCACACTCTATCTCCTTGCAAAAATTGAGGTGCCAGTTTTCGATGGCGATCAAAAAATCTTTTAGCTGTTAAACCTGCTTGTTTAATCATTTGTTGGGTATGAATCCAAAATTGTTTCAATTTCTTGGCTGTCATTTGAGCTGTTGGAGATGGAACGGATAAAGTCAATGGCAAAGGTGGAAGTGGTTGTTTGCCATAAATGATTTAGAATGGTGAAACTCCTGTGGCTGTGCAGAAATGTGAGTTATGGGAAAATTCAGTCCATGGTAAAAGATCAACCCAATTATCCTATTGAACATTGATATAGGTTCTGAGAAATTGTTTTAGGGAACGATTAGTATGTTCAGCCTGACCATTAGCTTGCGGATGATATGCAGTTGTGAAATCTAAAGTTATATCAAATTTTTTACAGAGATTCCGCCAAAATTTTGCAGTGAATTGGGTACCATGATCAGAAGTAATATGTCTAGGAAGTCCATGTAAACGAAAAATATGTTGCACAAACAGTTGAGCCAATTGAGATGCTGAAGGAAGACTAGATAGTGCAGTAAAATGGGCCATCTTAGAAAAGCAATCAATTACCACCCAAATGACAGTCTTATTTTGTGATATTGGAAGATCCACGATGAAATCAGTAGATAAATGTGTCCAGGGATCCTCTGGAACTGGCAATGGTTGTAATTCCCCCCAAGGGCGACCTACCAAAGTTTTCTGTTGAGCACATACTGGGCATGAATCCACATAAGCACAAACATCTTTTCTCATATTTGGCCACCAATAAAATTGTTGAATTAATGCCAGTGTCCGTCCACATCCTGGATGTTCTGCAATGTGGGAATCGTGAGACCAGGATAATACCTGATTTCGAAGTCTCTTGGAAACCACTGTTTTTCCTAGAGGAACAGTTTCAGTGACAGAAAGAAGAATTCGAGCTGGATCAATGATATGTTGTGTAGAATCATCAGGTTCTTTGGAACAAATAGAATGTGAGAGAGCATCCGCATGAAGATTTTTTGCTGCAGGTCTGTAATGGAGATTAAAGTCAAAACACATAAAGAAAAGAGCCCAACGAGCCTGACGTGGATTAAGACGTTGAGCCTGTTGAAGATGTTCAAGATTTTTGTGGTCTGTATAAACTGCAATCCAATGTTGAGCTCCTTCAAGCCATTGATGCTATTCTTCAAATGCCAACTTAATTGTTAAAAGTTCTTTGTCACCAATGGCATAATTTCTCTCAGCTGAAGAAAACTTCTTGTAGAAAAAGGAACATGGATGTAAGGTACCTGAAGTCCCATGCTGAATGAGCACTGCTCCAACTCCGTCGGATGAAGCATCTACCTCCACCACAAAAGGAACTCTTGGATCTGGGTGTCAAAGACAGAGTTTCTGGAGAAAAGCCTGCTTAAGAGTTCTAAAGGCTACTTCAGCTTCTATGGACCATTGTTTAACGTTAGCTCCTTTATGTGTTAATGCAGTAAGTGGTGCAGCTAATTTAGAATAATTCGGAATGAAGCTGTGATAATAATTTGCAAATCCTAGGAATCTTTGAAGAGTTTGTAAGCCATTGGGTTGAGGCCAATCTTGAATACTCTTAAGTTTTGCTGGATTCATACGAAAGCCTTGACTAGAAACTATATAACTTAGGAAAGGAAGAGCTTCCTTTTCAAAAATACATTTTTCTAATTTTGCGTATAAACAATTGTCCCTCAGTTATTGTAACACTTTAGTGACATCTTGTTGATGAGATTGAAGATCCTTGGAAAAAATCTAAATATACCACCACACAATCATAGACCACCTCCCCCCCTTGCTCTTCTCCTTTTCCATCTGTGCCCCTACCCTCCCCCCCTGGAATTTGCTGCACTTCATAACTCCTGTACCACTTTCTCATTGTTAAAGATAAAGTTTTCTTAGTTTTGTATAAAGTTTCTCTTTCTTTCTACCTTTTTCCTCCATAGCTATTTAGTTCTTTTATGTTATTATATATAATCTCAGAATGTTTTTACGATGCTTATATCTTACACCATTTGCGTTTAACTTTGACATGTTATTCTGTTCATTGTATTTTCCTCCTTTCAGTTCAGTGTAAGCCGGTATGATGTGCCTCACGAATGTCGGCAAAGAAAAGTCAATAAATAAATAAATAAATAAATAAATAAATAAATAGAGGAGATCTCGAAAAATTTCATTCATTATATTTTAAGAAACAGCTGGGGCATTGCAAAGTCCAAACGGCATAACCAAATACTCATAATGGCCATCCCTGGTGTTGAATGCTGTTTTCCATTCATTCCTTTCACATATCCGAACCAAATTATAAGCCCCACGGAGATCCAGTTTAGTGAATATTTTATCTCCTTGTAAAAGATCAAACAACTCCGCTATGAGCAGTAATGGGTAACAATCTTTTAAAGTGATTGCATTTAAGCCCCGATAGTCAATACATGGTCGAAGAGTACCATCTTTTTTACTTACAAAGAAGAAATCCGCTCCTGCTGGAGAAGAAGATTGTCGAATAAAACCCTTTTGTAGATTTTCCTTAATATATTCTGATATAGCATGAGTTTCTGGAAGAGACAATGGGTAAACCTGACCTCAAGGGGGTGTAGAACCTGGCTTCAGATTATTTTCACAATCATACTTTCGATGAGGAAACAGTGAATCTGCAGGCTTTTTAGAAAAAACATCTGCATACTGGAGATATTGTGTAGTTAAGTTGTTAGGTGATAAGATGGTGGAAGAACAAGGTAGATCAATACAATTCTTCAAACAAGTTTTTTGACAAGTTAAACTCCAATGAGTTAATTGAAGTGAGGTCCAATCGAATTGTGGGTTATGTGTCTGAAGCCAGGGAATTCCAAGTACCACTGGTTGAATAGCCTTCCGAATGACATAAAAAGCTAGATGTTCCTGATGTTGTGAATTTGTGCAAAAACATTTTTTTTTATTTTTTTATTTGTCATCTTTTAACAATATACAAAATAAACGTTTGCATTAGAAATACAGAGAATGTCCACTAAAGTAACTATCATCTCGAAATAATTAACCCTCTTAACTCAGAGGGTTTATAATTACACTTACTATTTAAATTTCTCTTATTACATAGGTAAACATGGAGAGAAAAGAAACATAACAGAGGAGCATAAAGAGGAAAAAAACAAAATACAAACTTTAACTCCTGTTTTCCATTCCCAAACTAATTCTCCCCTTACAGTTCACTAGGTTGTCTCCTCCCATCCAAAAAGACCCGCAGTTGGTCCGGTAAGAAAAAATATATAAGTATTTCTGGCCAGTTTAATGATGCACTTACAAGGATAACGCAGCATAAAACTGGCTCCTAGTGCTAGGGTCTCAGATCTCATTTGTAAGAAAGCTTTCCTACGATGTTGTGTGGATTTAGCTAAGTCTGGATACACATGTACAAGACCACAGCAATATAATTCATTTAAGTATTTAAAATAATTCTTCATAATCTTTGAAACACTTGTTTCATCAAAAAAGGAAATAAAGAGTACAGCCCAGTCCACAATTTAAATACTAGAATTTTCTAAGTATCCGGTTAGGTTTTGAAAGTCCAACCTTTGAACATTTGAAATGGCTGAGACAGAATTGGTTCTTTTAGGTAGAAAGAATAATTTCTTTACAGCTGGAATCTCCTGTTGTGGAATCTTTAAAGTCTCCATTGCATATTTCCTAAAAGTTAACAGGGGTATCTCACCCATTACAATAGGAAAATTTAATAATCTTATATTTAAATGCCTCATATAGTTTTCTATGGATTCCAATCTCGACATATAAGCCCTCTCAGATATCATCGTGGCATTTAAACTATGGAGGCTTTTTATTTCCTCATTTACTTTCTTGAAAGAATCATCATATTCAACAAATTTCTGCTGATTGTCCCGTTCCTGTGTCGCAACTTTAGCTGCAATCTCATCCAACTTTAGGGCCTGATTGTCTAGTTTATCCGACATCCTCGCCATAAGGTCCCAGATTGTATCAAGGGTTACTACCGCTGGTTTAATAAATTGCAGTGGAGGGGATTTTCTTACCCCAACTCCAGTAGATACACTGGCTTCTCCCACTGGTATGGGGATATCAGTTGCTTCCTGCACCTCTCCTCCCAGCGAAGCAAAAGCTTGGGTTCTCAACCCTCCTCCAAGCGAACCGGCAGCTTCTGGGCCACCCAACCAGGCGCCCCCGATGATGTCATTGGTATGATCCTCGGCCCCTCCATTGTCGGTGTGTGGCAAAGCTCCCAGCGGCGTTCTCGGAGCTGGAGGGCTCAACGAAAGCTCCCCAGGGGAGTAAGGCTCTCCTCTCGCCTGCTCTCCAGCGGGAGTTGAAGCCCTCAAAACAGGTATGGAAGAGGTGAACTCAGATATCAAACGTTGCCCAGTAGCAATGGCAAAGTCGGCAAAGTCCGGGTGGGTATACCCGGACTTTGCCTTTTCTCTTATGAGACATGACTTTACAGGAAAATTTGCCAAAGCTTAATCCAAAAAATCTGAGAAGACGGAGCAAACGGAGTTGTGACCTCTCAGGACGCCATCTTGGTTTCTCTCCCTCGAATTTGTGCAAAAGTTTATTGGTATGGTAGTATGTGTAATATTTCCTGGAAGATAATCTCCATGAATAGAAGAAAGAGTCAGGGGTACTGGACAAACATGAGTAGGAATAGCCAATAGTTCCACAAGATCTTGCATTAAAAGATTTCTTCCGGCACAAGAATCAAATAAAGCTAAAGTGGAAAAATTCCGATCTCCAACAGAAAGAGTAACTGGCAGAGTTAATGGGGGGGGGGGGAACAGGTGAAGCTAGACCTAGGATCAATCCCCCGGTGAATCCTAGGCCCGGGAGTTTCCCGGTCGGATAGGACATTAAAATAAAATAAGAACATAAGAACATGCCATACTGGGTCACACCAAGGGTCCATCAAGCCCAACATCCTGTTTCCAACAGTGGCCAATCCAGGCCATAAGGACCTGGCAAGTATCCAAAAACTAAGTCTATTTCATGTTACCGTTGCTAGTAATAGCAGTGGCTATTTTCTAAGTCAACTTAATTAATAGCAGGTAATGGACTTCTCATCCAAGAACTTATCCAATCCTTTTTTAAACACAGCTATACTAACTGAACTAACCACGTTCTCTGGCAACAAATTCCAGAGTTTAATTGTGCGTTGAGTGAAGAAGACCTTTCTCCGATTAGTTTTAAAAGTGCCACATGCTAACTTCATGGAGTGCCCCCTAGTCTTTCTATTATCCGAAAGGGTAAATAACCGATTCACATCTACCCGTTCTAGACCTCTCATGATTTTAAACACCTCTATCATATCCCCCCCTCAGTCGTCTCTTCTCCAAGCTGAAAAGTCCTAACCTCTTTAGTCTTTCCTCATAGGGGAGCTGTTCCATTCCCCTTATCATTTTGGTAGCCCTTCTCTGTATCTTCTCCATCGCGACTATATCTTTTTTGAGATGCGGCGACCAGAACTGTACACAGTATTCAAGGTGTGGTCTCACCATAGAACGATACAGAGGCATTATGACATTTTCCGTTTTATTCACCATTCCCTTTCTAATAATTCCCAACATTCTGTTTGCTTTTTTGACTGCCGCAGCACACTGAGCCGACAATTTCAATGTGTTATCCACTATGACACCTAGATCTCTTTCTTGGGTTGTAGCACCTAATATGGAACCCAACATTGTCTTGCACTGTATTTTCATATGTTACGTATATCAGTGCAATGTCTACATAGTGTTCTTGCAGCATCACCTCCTGCTGACTGCTTCAAATTGATGGGAGTAGCTAAGCATCAGGAGCTTTCAAAGAGTTAAAACATTAGTATCTACTCAGAAATAAAATAGTGCTACAAGATGTGTGTTAGTGGGAAGCCAACACCCACTCCCTAATGCAGAGATCACTTCAAAAATTTTGTTAGGACAGAATGAGAGATGAATTGTCGTCATAAAAGGAAGACAAGCCCATCGCAGTCACTAGGAATTATCAGAAATATTTCCTGTGGGTCAGTCATGTTTTGACCTTCCCAACATGGCTACAAACCTCAACATTAGTCGAGCAGAAGGTATTTTAATTAGATATACCTAACATCTGATATAATGCCTTTTGTTATAACTTTTATATACTAGGTCCAAAGAAGGCATTACTCCAATTTGTTGCTTCAAATAATTCTTGGTTAGCCTTCTGTGTTTTCAAAATATTCTTATAGGCTGATTACAAAGATTTTTCTCCAATTCTGTGTCTATAGGAAAAGATCTTAGTGAAGCCAATTTTCAATGGGTTTAGGTTCAAACTTTTGTAGTTAGGCTCCTAAATGTGAGTGGCTAGACTGGGGAAAATGGGGGCTTTGCAATAGAGTAACATGGGTTTCAACGGCACACCTTTGCATTAGCGGGGAAAAGGTTTTTGTGAGAGAGAGAAATCAATATGTCACTCTATTTATACCACTGTAAGAGGGGGTACTTTTAATTCGGTGTGCAGTTTGGGGGATGGCTTGGGGGAATGGTTTGGGGGATGGTTACACAGTCAGAGGTACGAACAGCAAAGTTGCACACATGTTATAAAATGTGTGCACGTGCGGGCGAATGTCTGTCATGCGTGCAACAAGGGAATTTTTTAAAACTATGTGAGGCAACGCAGGTAGGCCTTTCCCAGTTCCCTCCCAGCCCACTCCAATTAAGGAGCCGACTGGGAGGGTACTTCCCTCACCCTATCCTTCCTCCCGACCCCTAACCTCACCCTACCTAGCCCCTAATTTTTTATTTCAATACTTACAGCTCCTCCGGAGAAGAAGTAACTTCCTTGCGCCGGCAGCCAGCCGAAGCATGCTTCCCTGGGTCAGCATCTAAAATCATTGTCCTGGCCCGCCCCCCACCCAGGCCACACCCCCAGCCCACCCCTTTTACTTGGCCCAGCACTTCTGGTTGTAACAGGGATTATGCGCGTGGCTGGACCCTTTGTAAAATGTGCTTAAGGCCCAACCATACATTTAGTCTCCAGATTTTACGCACATGCGGGTTTTCAAATCAGGCCAATAGAGAACACTGAAATACTTTAGCAAAAGCTAATAATGGCAAACTAAACCAATATTAGCTTAGTTTTGTGTGTCATTTTGGATGGATGAAACAAAAAATATTGTTGATGTTTTCATGTCATTTTAAAATGGCAGCACATCCCTAGGACACACTTTGATATCAAAAGATACAGGAAAATGATAAATAAAGACAAAACATGTGACTCAGTAACACCACGATTCCCAGTGCTTGCTTCTGCAATCAGCTGAAGAATCAATATGAATAAGAATTTGTTTGAAAAAATGTCTCTTTCATGCTAATGAGTGAAGAACATATGAATGCACTGGAAATTATTTGCAACAGCTTACATTGTAAACTTTTTTTTTTTTTTTTTTTTTTTTTTTTAAATATTTAGGTGCTTATTCATTTATTTTATTCTGTCTTGGAGCAAAACTCTGCTATTATTTTCTATAAATCTGGAAAAGTGAAATCTCTGGCAAAGAATATTAAACATGCTTTTCACATGCCCTGGAAAAAAGTGCTCAGATTTCAAATATTTCTGCTGGAATCCTGCATAGCTGAAGTATGGTGCCCTTTGGGGATTATACCCTTATTTGATTTATTAAACTGATTAAAGCAAATAGAGACTCGTATAAAAGAAAAAATAAACTTTGTTACTACTCTTAGCAGAAGGCATGCAGAATACTACCCTTAATCGATAAGCCTTGATGCTTTTAATGGAATTACAACATTGCTCCCTGCTTTAACAGCAGGGGGAAAAGGGTAATTGGATTCAGACAGTAACCAACGAGGTTCCCGACTTCTAAGGTCTGGGTTACTGATACTCAGACCTAAGGGAAAAAGCACAGGCCTGCTTCTATGGCCAAGTCCAAAAGCAAAACACACAAAGCAACACTGTCTGAATTTTCAAGAAAGCTCATCACCCAGTAAAAAAATGTTGCTAGGTGCAGGTTTTATGGGTTATCATAAGGCTTAGGGATAACTGCATGGACCTGCAGTTAATACCCTTAAGAGAAACATGGGAGTATCCTACACAGTGTGGCAGTTTCTACCTTAAGAAACTTACTTGTCAGACTGGATGGACCATTTGGTCCTTTTCTGCCATCATTACTATGTTACTATGAGAAGAACTGGCATTTAGGGGCACAGTATTGACATGGTCCTCAACAAGAGATTGTTTCTAGTATCAATCATAAAAGTTTTTAATCTGAGATATATATATATATATATATATAAAGAGAGAGAGAGAGAGAGAGAGAGAGATAGATAGACAGACATACACAGAGGTTCAGTTGAAAAGATTCCTTCATAAATATACTGACTCAAACAATATTCAGTTTCTCTATTAAAGTAATTCTGATGAACACAAAATGAGACCAAATCCTCAAAAAGAAACAAAATAAAGGATATTTTTCTTGTACTTTCATAGCAATCTGCACTACCCTTGTACAACCGCTAATGAATAGCATCAGGGAAGAAGGGTTCTTCTTGTACAAAGTATCCTTTATCCTGTCAAAGATGATGTCATCAGTGTGGAAGAGACATTAATTCTTCATAGAGTTGTGTTAGGCCTCTTTGGGCCTGATTAATTAAGACTTTTCTCTATTCTCTGCCCTGTGTGTGATACAATCCAGGAGCCCAAACATGGCCTAGAATTCTATTTTAAAATTTAAAAAATCCCATAGTGGCCAGAACATAAACATTTAGGGGTAGATTTTAAAAGCCCTGCGCGCCTATTTTGCATAGGCCGCCGGCGCGCGCAAAGCCCCGGGACACGCGTAAGTCCCGGGGCTTGCTAAAATGGGCGGTCCGGGGGCGTGTCTGTGGTCCGGGGGCATGTCTGGGGGTGTGTCTGTGGCCCAGAGCGGTCTGGGGGCATGGCCGAGTGCCCCAACACAGCGGCCTGTGTCGGGGTCTGGCCAGCCGGTGTGCACAAGTTATGCCTGCCAGCGGCAGGCGTAACTCCATCAAACAAGGTAGGGGGGGATTTAGGTAGGGCCGGGGAGGGTGGGTTAGATAGGGGAAGGGAGGGAAAGGTGGGGGGGGGGAACAAAAAAAAAAAAGTTCCCTCCGAGGCCGCTCTGATTTCGGAGCGGCCTCGGAGGGAACGGAGGCAGGCTCCTTGGCTCGGCACGCGCAGGCTGCCGATTTTGTGCAGCCTTGCGCGTGCCGACCCCGGATTTTAAAAGATATGCACGGCTCCGCGAGTATTCTTTTAAAATCCGGCGTACTTTTGTTTGTGCCGGTTGTGTGAACAAAACTACACGCGCACGCTGTTTTTTAAAATGTACCCCTTATTTTGTGGACCTATTGGTTTGATTATTTATTTTAAAAAAAAAAAAGTTATAATATCAGAGCCCAAGAAACATGCACAAAATCTGTTCTACTGGAAGAACGAAGTACCTAAGGGGATTGGTTTAGACTTGCTGAAAAATCGTTCAGTTCTTTTGCTTGTCTTTTATGTCGCTTGTTGCCTTGCTCTTTCTTCTCTTTAACCAACACCATCTTCTCCCTAGGCAAACAAACTGGCAAATCAAAGACTAAAATTATCAACTGGGGCTACTCTAATGCCAAGAACAGATGTGAGTGAGAAGTGCAGACCATGGACCATCTGCTCTTTCATCCACTCCTTGGGCAGACCTGTATGAAGGAGGACCTTGCTGCAGCCACAGGAAAGAGGCATCTCTTTTGCATGATTTTGGAAGAGAAACTGCCAAAGACACGAGTAATGATGTAGTTGCCATCTGTTCTTTCCAGGGAAAGGGATGTTGTTGTGGCCTCTCTGGATGGTGAACCTCTTCACCAAAGAATTTGAAATGAATGCCTGGACCAACTCCCTACAGGAATCTCCTTTTCCATATGTACAGAATGCAGGCTTTTACCTGAACACAGCATGTTCTTCCAACCCAAATCATGATTCCTGACCTTCTGGGCAATCAGGAAATCTTACTGCCTGCACACACGGAAAGAGTAATGAGGAATATTTTGAAGACTAGGAAACAAGCAGGAAGTTTGTAACTTTTCGCCCCTGTAGAATAAATCATAAATCTATAAAGCTAGTATAGACATGCTGGTTCCTTTGTAGTTTGACTTTTAAGTTTTCTGCTAGAAGTGTCACTGGAATCTTTTTCTGAAGGAGGAGATAAAATAAAATTTCCAAAGAACTGAGTCTGTCAAGACAGATGAGAAAATTCCTGCAGCCAACTATTCAAGCGATGGCAGCAGAATAGAAAAGCAAAATTCAAGAAAAGCATCAGTATAGCTTACATTCAAAATTTATTGTAGGTGTGAGAAAAGCAGAAACAGTCTCTTACTACCAAAGTTAGAATGAAGAGAAATATAATAATAGGATCTATAAAGCTTTTATTGATGTGACATGGACTTTCTTTATCATATCATGAATCTAACTCTGGTAGGTAGGAAACAAATATTCTCCACTCTTGTAGCTATGACAACCAACCATGTCTTCTTCTGAGGATTAGAAGGTGCCGTACCTGACTCGTATGGTTTATTTTTAGTCACAAGGATTAGCTCCAGATAACAAATTGTCTCACAGGTGGGCAAGTAAGGAGAAAATATAGCCTTTTAATGCTTTCCCTTAAGGTTCTTCCTTCTCTATCAGCTTCAGGCATGATAAATATGGAACATTCAGTTTAGTTAATGTGACTTTGAAAAGTTGCTTTTCCAACCATGACTACTATTTAAGCAGACAGGAATCTAATGGAAAGGAAATCTTTAAGGGAAAGAAGACAACGTTGTGACAAATGTTTGCTTGTAGAACACTAGCATCCGTCAACTGAGGAACTCGTAACATCAGAAATTCAGAAGGTTGCCATTGATATTCCGAGCTGGTCCACAATAATGTTCAGGCATGAAGTGGGCTTTTGACTTGAAAATAAAAGACATGAATGTCATTTTTTGCTTTTATGAGAGAGGGGACTAATATCGGCCCTGCTATAAACATGTCCGAGGCAGTGAAGCTGTCAGTTATAGGTGCACAGTGATGTTTACACAGCTATCAGGTGTTATATACTACTACATCTCTGCTATCATTCCCAGGACAAACCAAATCAACTACTCAAATCAAATATTTTAGGCGTATAAGCTCTTGTAGCCTGTTTATACTTTAAAAGTGGTTTTCTGGTCACAACTAACTGCAGGAATGGGAACTTCTTTTTGTCTAAAACTACAGGGCATTTTTTTTTTACGTCTAAAGATAACTGAACAATGTCTTTCTGGCACAGGGAAGTAATTGCACATAGATGATGAGTTCCTTTTAAATATTAGGGATGCACATGAAAAATAATCACTTTGGGGCAGATTTTTAAAAAGTACACGAGCGCCTACTTTTGTTCGCGCACCCGGCGCAAACAAGAGTACGCCGGATTTTAATAGATACGCACGTAGCCGCACGTATCTTTTAAAATCCAGGGTCGGCGCGTGCAAGGCTGCGCAAAATTGGCAGCCTGCGCACGCCGAGCCGCACAGCCTGCCTCCGTTCCCTCCGAGGCCGCTCCGAAATCAGAGCGGCCTCGGAGGGAACTTTCCTTCCGCCTTCCCCTCCCTTCCCCTACCTAACCCACCCCCCCAGCCCTATCTAACCCCCCCACCTTTATTCTAAAAGTTACGCCTGCCCGAGGCAGGTGTAACTCGTGCGCACTGGCCGGCTGCCGGCGCACGATTCCCCGGCCCGGGAGCAGTTTCAGAGGCCTTGGCCATGCCCCCGAAATGCCCCCGGGCCGGAACCATGCCCGCGGCCCCAACCCCCAGAATGCCCCCAATGACGCGTTGCCACGACATGCCCCCTGACACGCCCCCGACATGGCCCGTCCCGGGGCTTGTGCGCACCACCGAGCCTATGCAACATAGGCTTGGTGCACGCAGGGGGTGGAAGGGGCAGCTTTTCAGGGGTTACACACGTATCCTACGTGCGTACCCCTTTGAAAATCTGCCCCTTTATGTCATTGGGCTTTTATGTCAGTATATTATTTTGTATTGTTTCTGTCATTTGTGTAATTTCCATTAAAACCAATAGGGGGAAGCAATGAGCATGCTATTTTTTGCCTTTAGCATTGTATTTTTCCCATCAACTTTTTATGAAACTTGCAGGCATTGAAAATCCCTCTCTGCAGATCACCTGTAAGCACTGAGAGAGGGTTAGAGCAAACAGCAGGCTGGCATAGATTACCTATGGGGCAAAGTAGCAGAGGCAGAGGCATCAATGCCCCAAATACTGAGGGCAAAAAGTGTGAGCATTGGTTTTCAGTAGGGGGGTGAACCTTCAAGGACAGAGCATTTGTGTCCAGTGGGTGGGGAAACCCCTGTGGCAGAGTGTCCTACAGAAACCCTCAGGACACCTTAATAGACTGGTCCCACCTTATCACAGGGCATTCTGGGTCCAGGGTGCCTCTTCTGAGCAGGAATAAAGTGTAGGCCCTGGGGAAGATAAGGAGATGGCAGCTCCATTTAAGTAAGAAGTATGCTGAGGTAAGCTGCTTCTTTGTACCATTGTGAGTGTGTATAATGAAAGTATACAAGGGAAAACTGGAGTCCAGATTGTAATCTGTCCTTCAGCCAACCATAGACCATTTGTACTCTGTGAAATTATACTATATGCTCAGTGCTCTTGCCTCTCCCATGGGAATTCAGGGGAAACTCAGGGGAGGTTATTTTAATAAAGACAAATATTCTGCTGCCAGTCATGAACAGTGTGGACTCATAAGGACCCTTCCCCTCTAAGATAACCCATCCACTCTGCATGCTCGGCAGAAAGAAAATGCTAGGCAACCTTAGCAAGGTCTGGCCAGATTTTGGCCTTGTGTTTCCAGTGTGCTAAGACCTCAGTTATTGTTCAAGCATAGTTTCTGCAGTGGCCGCCTCTGGAGATCTTGACAAAACCCTTGCTGCCAACTGCTGAAGTCATAGCCTATGTCAGGAGAACCTATCCTGCCGTGGCAAAGGGGGGTGGCAGCTTAAGAGGTAATCAGTGGGGTGCTGCAAGGGGACCCTGCTCTGTTCTTCACATTTGCACTGTTTCTCTGCCTCTTCTGTGTGGGAATTATGAGCTTTGCTCCTGAAAGAGTATGTCAGGGGTTAAACTCTATCAACACATCCAACTTCCCCTTTCTCGGGCCTGCACTGAAGGCAGCAGAATTGTGTAAGCTTTAGCCTGCCACTAGCTGAGACAAGAAATCTGTCTGACAATCTACTTGCACCAGACATGCCTGCACCAGGAATGGAGCTCAAACTGTAGCAGATCGAAACTGCTCTTTGCCTACTTCCTCTTACACTTAGTCAGCTAGTTTAACACATCTTAAACTGCTTCAATGTCCAGTTTATGACCTTTCCCCTCCCGGCCTGCCAGCTTACACGTAGTCAGCATAAAGGCCAGGAAGGACATTTTATTTTATTTTTTATTTAACACTTTTTTTTTATACCGGCATTCGTAGGACACATCATGTCGGTTTACAAGTAACTGAGAAGGGAAATTACAATGAACAAGGGAGGGGCTAACTGGGTAATATGCAAAATACAAAGGAAGAGAGTCAACAGCAGAATTACAACTTTTTGCATTCAAGTTAGGGTTAAATATGCAAAAGAACTTATAAACAAATTAAGCGAGGCATGTACACTTGAGAAATTAGCATATGAGGGCTTATTTACAGTAAGAGGAGGCAAGTGCACATATGTATAGTTAAAAGCTAGTGGGGGGGGGGAGAAAGGAAGGAGGGAGCAGGGGGAGAGGGGCGGGTGGGGTAGAGTGAAGAGGGGTACAGTAAGGCACGGGTACTTTGAGGGAGGGGTTGCTAGGGGGTGAGAGGGAGGGGTAAAGGGGGGCTAGGAGTGCAAGGGAAGGAAACAGGAAGGGGTGGTATAAAGGCTGAGTGTGAGCTGAGGTGGTTCGTAGGACAAAATTAGGATTGAGAGGAGTTGGGGTATGCCTGTCTAAAGAGCCATGTTTTGATTCCTTTTTTGAAGTGGCTCAGGGATGGTTCTAGGCGGAGGTGGACGGGGATGACGCTGTAACAGCCAATGAATGATATATGTATTTGCAAAGAACCAATGATGTGATAACAAATCTGCATGCTATGCTTTATGATGGAATTATGTACAATAAAAGGAGCCCCGGGGAAGGAGGAGGGGATGTGGCCTTCCCGGGGACACGCTTCACCACGAATCCTGCCTGATGGGTCTTCATTGCTGCAACACTTCTGCTCACATTTCCTGCACCCCAGCCACCAGCTTTTCTTTCCATAGGGTGTTGGACTAGAGGGCTCCCCATGATCCATGTTTCACACGTGATGGCCAACACGGTAACAATGCAGCAGGGTGTAGGATGAGAGCTGATTTGGGGGTAATAGCTATAGTCCCGGCTCCTCCTCAGCTGGTTCAGCTTATACAAAACCCCAAAAACCCAGCAGCTTTGAGAGTTGAAAACAAAGCAGCTCTGGAATGAAACAGGTTTTGTGTAGTTTCAGTTGGAAAATGATACAAAATGATAAGTAACTGTTGTTGTTTTCACATCATTTTAAAATGTTAACATATCCCTAATTAATATTTAGATAAGAGAAGCTCATTTGCCTCAAAATTCATCTGTTAAATACAATTTATAATCTATGTTCACATTTCTGCTTCCCAATTTACTTAAGCACTGCTCTGAAACTGCGCTTTTGGTGCGTATTATGAAAGTAAGAAGCCACAAATAATATTCTTCCAGGCATTTGAGATTTTAAGTTGCAGCACTCAAAAAGTAAATTAAAAAAAAAATAATTTGTAAGTAACTGGTGGAAAGAGAATACGACAGGAAAAGACTAAAGGGTGTTTCATTTAAAGATGGCTTGCTCTACATCCATAAGGCAGAAAACTTCATCTGTTGCCTTCAGAAAAAAAAGAGGAAAAAAAATAAACATCTTCCAATTCCTCCAGCAGTTTTCCTAAGTGCCTCTAATCTTATCAAATAATACGGTTTACTAAAAACAATAAAATCTATCTTTTTTTATGTTTAGCATCTTGTATGCACATCCAATGACAAATAATTTAGCTCTGTATCCCTATGCGACATTAAACTTTGTTTCATTTGCAGGCAATAAAACATTATTTTATGGTATGCTGGTTATTTTATTTATTAAAAGCAGTTCACCGGCTGTATAGAAAATAGGTATTCATGTTGCAAATTTAGATTTGTTTAGGTAGAAATAAGAGCGAGTTCATTAATTTTGACTGCTTATATTTAACTAAATTGACTGTCTTGTAGGATAGCTGCTTATTGTGATTCTTCCTGTCCCTGTTTGACTAGAATAGTAGATGTACCGTGGACACTATCAGCTATCTGCAAACATTTTCCAGCTGTGGACAACCGAGCTTGCTGCATTCAACTAGGACGTTGGCTTCTCTGACCAGTGGATCCAGAAGATAGTCTGACTTCCTCATATCAACACTATTTTTTTCTTCTCTTTGCTTAACTTCACTACATTTCTTCTTCCTGGTGCTAACCCCCCCCCCCCCCCCCCCCCCACACACACACACACACACTGGAAACCACTCCAAACATCAAGTCTCTCTCTCTTTCACTCGCCATTCTCCCTTCTGCCTTGCCCACAGCTCTTCCTCTCATCCAATCATTGACACTCTCAGATTTATTTATCCTTCTCACTGTCATCACGCTTCCCATTCTCCTCTCCAAACTCTTGGATTTGGATTTAATTACTCGCTTTTCAAAATTCAAACTCAAGGCAATAACATTTTAGCTGCAGAAGGTATTTCAGGTACTTTCCTCTTCCTCCCCTCAGCTAGAGATCAATTTCAATCCTAGACCTTCAAGGCAACTTTCACCCCAACTGTACACATCAACCCAGTATCCTTCCAACTTTATCCCTGCCCCCTCCTTCCTCCTCCTCCTCTCCCTTGCTCATGTTCCCCGTGGAATGTCCACTCAATCTCCAACAATTCATGATCTATTTCTCTCTCATTCCCTCCATTGTCTGAGACCTGACACTGGCATAGACCACATGATCAGCTCAAAAGTCATGGTTATGATCACATTTTAAATTATTTCATATCAACCTTAAACTTCTTGGCCTTTTTGCACTTTGACCCATAAAAAACAAGTTTATCAAAATAACCAAGAAACTAAATCAAATTTTAAAACAATCACAAAATCCTTTTGGAACATAGCAGGACAATACATATGTGAAAGTCAGATTTACACTGAAAGGTAATTGACTCACCTAAGTCTCTTGAAGCAAGATAAGCTTTTCTCCAGTGAAGGAGATGGATACAGAGGTGGATAAGTCTTCTTTTTGCAAAACATAAACTCTCAAAAGTAGATTAAGCAAATAGTATTGGCATGTAAAATAAATGTTGCTGAAAAGCACATGGAGATTTATGAAAAAATAAATAGGAAATGCAGAGACCTAGTAGTTCTGATACATAGAAAGATTTTAGGATTTCAGCTTCTGGATATAATTATCTACAAACCTGATAATGAGCACAAAATATATTCAAAAAATGCCTGATCAATGATATTATCAAAGTTCTTTTTCTTACAATAGTTTTCTAGAGTCAATTAGCAATAAGCTTGCATTGGTATGAAGGAGTTCTGAATAACACAGAAACATGATGACAGAGAAAGACCAGTTGACCTATCCAGTCTACCCAAAAGTGGTCCTCAACTGACATAAACCATAGAAAATGCCACCTCTAAAGAGTGCATGATAAATCAAACCTTGGGAAAGGTGAGCACCGCCTGATCAGAAATGAGAGTTGTATGCAACTAAGGGGGTCACTTTCAAAGGCTTATCACATGCGATAAGCCTCTATCACACTTGAAAAGGCCCTTTTCGCGTGCGATAGCATGCTGGGAGCAGAGTCAGGGCGACGAGGGGAGGAGTCGGGGCGGTGAGGCGGACTCAACAGTGTCTTCGCTGGTGGTGATAAGGTTAGTAACATTATCTTCGCCAGTAGCGCGGCCAATAGCACCACCTTTCACGATGGCACTATTGGGTACAAAAGCCGGCAGCAAAAACACTGCAGTGGTGCGAAGGCTGCTGACTTTCACAGGCCCATCCCCCTTCGCCCTCCCACCCCCCTTTTTCACTGGATTTACCATTCTGCGATAGAATGGTGACTCCAGGCCTAAGGTAGAAATGATACCACAAGGGGGAAATAGATGCATCAATTCAGCATGCCACCAAAGATTCCTGGTAGTTACTTCTAAATGTGCAGCATCAGCACAACCATTTAAGTTAGCTGTTGGGAAACAAAGTGATTCTAGAGGATGCCACAATACTGTGAAATAAAACAGTCAGCCCTCAGAATAATTAATATGATGTTTAAGGAGTAAGGGTTGTATAAGAAATTAGAAGCATGCTTGATTTAGCCTCTCCCCTCCTCCTAGATGTGGGCTAGTAACCTTTTGATAATATATCGTGTAATGTTTGAATGTTATGCTCTTCTTTGGAATGCCTGTTTATATCATTTATGTTGTAAATGTTATAACTAATAAATAATAAATTTAAAAAAAAAAACAGTCAGTCCTTTCAGATGATCTATAATGAGACAAAATTGTCTGGTGCATTAGCCTAAACTGCTTCAGTTCATAACTGTGGTTAAGTTACTGTGCTTTTACAAACATTAAATATCTTTTTCCCAAAAGATTACTGCAGTAAAATGGCTTCTAGACCCAAATTAAGCATGTTCATTCCTTGAAGTACAATATCTTCGGCCATTTTATGTTAGGTCTTAAAGATTGCTTTTATAATTGGCTTATAGTTTGAATGCTCTTACTATGAGGTAAGAATTCTAGAAATGTCCTTTTGACTGCAGGTAAGCAGTGTACATGGAGACTTTTATGGCTTTTTGTGGAAGACTAGAAGACGTCTCTTGATGGAAATGAAGTTTATTAAAATCTTTACTCTACATCTCTAGAGTGAAGGCAATTTTTTAGATTACAAACCTCACTGAAGCTCTGAATATCCCAGCAGGCCTAAGTCATCTACAGCCCTCAAGGAAATAGAGAATACCCGCATCAGGCAAGCACTCTCTAAGCCACACATCCAGGCACAGTCATCCTTTTACAGCTCGCCATTTCTGTGAACTTTGCAAAGCTTATTTCCTTCAAATTTTGGCTGCAGGCCTCATAAAGCTGAGATTTCAGTCAAAAACTCTTCACGCTCATGCTTCCAAAAATTAATTCAAGCTTTATTCACAGAGTGGTAATAAAAATAATTGAACCTTTTATGAGTAATAAAAAAAAAGACACATTCAAAGCTTAGAACAAACTTTTCTGTAATCCCTGGGTTTAAGATTCAATGTATTTTGAAACTGTAAAATATATATATTGACCTAGATTCAGGTTTATATTTGGTTGCTTTTAATGGTTATGTTCAGTTGAACAAGTGACACTGTGTAGATCTATTCCACCTTTTTCTCTCCCTGTGAGTTTTGGTTTTGAAAGCAGTAGTTAAAAGTTGGCAGCATAAATCAAGTTAGCAGTGTTCATGATGCTCTAGTTTTTAACTGCTTGTCCTCATTTCATGCATACAGCCTGACCCACTGTAATCTTCACTGAATGGTGGCTCTCTGGATATCTCTGGATAAAAAATGGCATTGCCACAAAGTGTGGGATGGGTGTCTGTCTTTATGGCATTCTCAGACTGAATACCTGGAGGAGACGAGGATGAAGGAGCCAAAACCTACTATTCAGAGCAATGCCTGGGCAGCAGAGCTCAGCAGGGGCCAGTCCTCATTAAAGACTTTACTTATCAATAAATGTCTTAAGTGTTTAAGCAGACTAAATGCTATTTAAGACCTGAAATAACCAATTCAGCCTCTTATGCGTCCTTAAGGTCATTCTATATAAGCAGCTAGATATTTGTGGCTGAACATATGCCAGGGTTCATTCATCAGCGCACTGTTAACCTGCCCTTGGACGTGTGTTTTCCCTTATCCCTTATTCAGTAAGGGGAGGAAAACACGCGTCCAACCCGCAGCACCTAATAGCGCCCTCAACATGTAAATGCATGTTGATGGCCCTATTAGGTATTCCCGCATGATACAGTAAGTAAAATGTGCAGCCAAGCCGCACATTTTACTTTAAGAAATTAGCGCCTACCCAAAGGTAGGCGCTAGTTTCTGCCGGCACCGGGAAAGTGCACAGAAAAGCAGTAAAACTGCTTTTCTGTGCACCCTCCGACTTAATATCATGGTGATATTAAGTTGGAGGTCCCGAAGTGTAAAAAAAGTTTAAAAAAAAAATTTTAATGGGCCGGCGGCTGTCGGACTGAAAACCGGAAGCTTAATTTTGCCGGCGTCCGGTTTCTGAGCCCATGGCTGTCAGCGGGCTCGAGAACCGACGCTGGCAAAATTGAGCGTCGGCTGTCAAACCCGCTGACAGCCGCCGCTCCGGGCTAAAAGGAGGCGCTATGGATGTGCTAGTGTCCCTAGTGCATCCTTTTGCCTGTTTCTACCGCACCACCTAACTTGCATACTGAATCGCGCGCACTGGCGAGTGGCCGGTGCGCCCGCTGTCCCGTGGACTTTACTGAATCGACCTGAATGTTTTAATATAGAAAGTCATTTGTTATTTTAGAGCAGGTCTACACTAACAAGACTTGCTGCAATAAATATATCCATTCTTTGCATAGGTGGAGAAGTGTACTGTCTGCACACTGCTGGTGCAATTGTCCATTTCTTTAGTTTGGGAATGCAGAGATACTGAAGATAAACCGTTGAATCATTTAATAGCTCCACCTTTTGTCTTCAATGGTCCTGGAGGCTGACACACTACTTCATTAAAGTACACTGGTTAATTTCCATAAAACAGATGAAATAACCACTTTGGAACGGCTAATTAAATTACCTGCGGTCTGGCAAACCTCACGAGTACCTCATTACTCATGGGCTTTCCTGCAAAATGTCCACAGCTTATTTTGCTTTGATTATTTTCTCCCTTGAAAGAACCAATTCAAATTTGTGCCTGATCTTTGTGCAGGTATTTTTTAAAGGGAAAATCATATATAGATTTAAATATCCAAAACTACATGAGTACTTTTCTCTTCCAACCTAACTTTGCCTCTGGGAATTCCTACCAATTACATAAGTAGACGTAAAAGAACATAAGAACATTCTATACTGGGTCAGACCAAGGGTCCATCAAGCCCAGCATCCTGTTTCCAACAGAGGCCAATCCAGGCAAGAACCCAAAAACTAAGTGTTGCGGTCCCGGTTGCAGGTTTTGCGACTGGGCCCTTACCTCCTCTTTCGGGGCTTCAGTACCGGGATCCGCGGCCCGGTCCGCCACTTCCAGGCCCGGGAGACCGGCGGCGATCTCCGTGCTCGGTCGGGCCTGCTTTGCCTGCCTTGCAGCGGCTTCTCCACAAGGGAGACAACGCCGAGCCTCTGAACTCAACCCCTCCCCTCCTAGGCGCGCATGCACACAACACAGCCCAATTTAAAGGGCTTTTCCCGCCGGACCGTGGGCCGCCCCTTAGAGTGACGTCAGACGCCGGCAAGTACTTAAGGCCGGCGTGTGCTTCACTCAAACGCCTTGCAACAAGGTTACCTGCCGGTACCTAGTTGCTGTGTGCTGCTGGTTTTGCCGGTTCCTCTCCTTGTCTTGCCTTTTGGACCAGTTGTGCTTCGTTCCAGCTCCAGATCCGCAGTTCCAGTTCCTGATCTTCATCTTCTGTTCCAGTTCTCGCTTCAGTTCCAGCTCCGGATCTTCTTCTTCTGTTCCAGTTCCGGACCCTCTTCTCCTGTTCCTGGTATTGCCTCTCTGGTTCTTGACTCCTGTCTGCCTCCGACTCTCCGTGCCTGCTGCCCACCTTGACCTCGGACCGTCCCCTTCAGCTTGTCTCCTCGCCTAAGTCCCAGCGGCCCGGGTCCTCACGGGCTCCTCCCGGGGAGGGACCTCGTGTCTCCAGGGTGAAGACATCTTCATCGATCTCCTAAGTCCCAGCGGCTCGGATCCTCACGGTCTCCTCCCGGGGGGATTCCGGCTTCCAGGGTGTTCCCTGCTCTGCTAGTGTCCGCCTCCTGGCCTGCTTCATTGTTACGGAGACTCCTCCTCTCTTCTCCTTCACAATCTGTCAGGCCAGCCCAAGGGTCCACTGCTATACTCGCAACACTAAGTATATCCCATGCTACAGATGCCAGTAATAGCAGTGGCTATTTTTTAAGTCAACTTGATTAATTGCAGGTAATGGACTTCTCCAAGAACTTATTCAAACCTTTTTTAAACCCAGCTACACTAACTGCACTAACCACATCCTCTGGCAACAAATTCCAGAGTTTAATTGTGCACTGAGTGAAAAAGAACTTTCTCCGATTAGTTTTAAATGTGCTACATGATAACTTCAGTCCTTCTATTATCCGAAAGAATAAACAACCGATTCACATTTACCCGTTATAGACATCTCATGATTTTAAAGACCTCTATCATATCCCCCTCAGCCATCTCTTCTCCAAGGTGAACAGTCCTAACCTCTTTAGTCTTTCCTCATAGGGGAGCTGTTCCATCTCCTTTTTCATTTTGGTCGCCCATCTCTGTACCTTCTCCATCGCAACTATATCTTTTTTGAGATGTGGCGACCAGAACTGTACACAGTATTCAAGGTACGGTCTCACCATGGAGCGATACAGAGGTATGACAATTTTCGTTTTATTCACCATTCCCTTCCTAATAATTCCTAACATTCTGTTAGCTTTTTTGACTACCACAGCACACTGAGCTGATGATTCCAATGTATTACCCACTATGACGCCTACATCTCTTTCCTGGTTGGTAGCTCCTAATATGGAACCTAACATTGTGTAACTATAGCATGGGTTATTTTTCCCTATATGCATCACCTTGCACATATCCACATTAAATTTCATCTGCCATTTGGATGCCCAATTTTCCAGTCTCACAAGGTCCTCCTGCAATGTATCACAATCTGCTTGTGATTTAACTACTCTGAATAATTTTGTATCATCTGCAAATTTGATTACCTCACTCGTCGTATTCCTTTCCAGATCATTTATAAATATATTGAAAAGCACATGTCCCAATACAGATCCCTGAGGCACTCTACTGTCCACTCCCTTCCACTGAGAAAATTGTCCATTTAATCCTACTCTTTGTTTCCTGTCTTTTAACCAGTTTGTAATCCATGAAAGGACATCACCTCCTATCCCATGACTTTTTATTTTTCATAGAAGCCTTCTGAAAATCCAAATACACTACATCTACTGGTTCACCTTTATCCACATGTTTATTAACCCCTTCAAAGAAGTGAAGCAGATTTGTGAGGCAAGACTTGCCCTGGGTAAAGCCATGCTGACTTTGTCCCATTAAACCATGTCTTTCTATATGTTCTGTGATTTTGATCTTTAGAACACTTTCCACTATTTTTCCTGGCACTGAAGTCAGGCTAACTGGTCTGTAGTTTCCTGCATCACTCCTGGAGCCCTTTTTAAATATTTGGGTTACATTAGCCACCCTCCAGTCTTCAGGTACAATGGATGATTTTAATGATAAGTTACAAATTTTTACTAATAGATCTGAAATTTCATTTTTGAGTTCCTTCAAAACCCTGGGGTGATTACCATCTGGTCCAGGGGATTTACTACTCTTCAGTTTGTTAATCAGGCCAACCACATCTACTGTGATTTGGTTTAGTCCATTTGAGTCTTACATTTCACTTGCCAATGCTTATGCTTTATCCTATTTTCTTCTGTTGGATCCTTCTTCCAATTTTTGAATGAAAATCTTTTGGCTAAAATAGTCTCTTTCACCTCATCTTTTAACCATGCTGATAATCGATTTGCCTTCCTTCCACCTTTTTTAATGTATGGAATACATCTGGTCTTCCTGACCCCCCCAAGCTGGCCAAAAGTTCCTATTGGGTGCAACGAGGGTCCCGGAGCGAACGCGCGGGGAATCACGTGACGCCGCGTCACTCCGACGTGACGCCTCGCAAAGGAGTTCAGAAATGGCGTCCTGACTCCCCGCTGGACCACCAGGGAGTTTTGGTAAGTCTTGGGGGGGGGGATTAAGGAGGGTGAGGGGTTTAAATTTTTATTTGCACGTATGGAATTCTCCATATGTCCATATGTCCATATTGACCGAAATTGACCCCCCCCTTTCGACTTATGGACTTATGAACATAAACTTTTGGTCTGCACATCCCTAGTGAGGAAGCATGTGTGTGTATGTGGGTGAATCAGGAATCTTGTGAGAGAGATAAAGAGGAAGCGTGTACGTGTAAGAGATATGGAGGAAATGTGTGAGTCTCTCTCTCTCTCACACACACACACCCCTTTTTCACTATATCCAAGCTCTAGATTCCAGGCTCAGTTACTGGCTATCACCAGAGCCTTCACCTCTAGGAAGTGACCGGAGCTAAGACTCCATGTCCAGTACGTGCACAGTAAGCAGACTCACAAAAAGGATTTTATCTGAGGAAGAGATAAAATCAGCTCTTCTTTTCCAACAG
Source organism: Rhinatrema bivittatum (assembly GCF_901001135.1). Classification (NCBI taxonomy): domain Eukaryota; kingdom Metazoa; phylum Chordata; class Amphibia; order Gymnophiona; family Rhinatrematidae; genus Rhinatrema; species Rhinatrema bivittatum. Next base: position 9,771,370 of record NC_042629.1, on the reverse strand, counting down.
GTAAACATTTGCATGCATTCTATGGGGCTCGGTTTCCATTTTTTTCTTTGAAAGAAATCAATTGAAAATTGCTCTGTGTGCTTATGTCAATTATAAATAGAAACAATCAAGAGTATGGTTCTAATTACTGCAGGGCTGTATGTTCTTTAGAATGCTACAGCCATAATTACATATAATTATGTTTCCAGAAGATTTAATAAGGAACTTAATAGCTGATACATTCTCACCCATTTTGCTATGCAGAAATTATAGATCGGAAAATGCTATCCTTTATTTCAAAGTTTCTTTTTTTTTTTTTTTTAAATCAAACCTGATTATACAAAATGTTAGAATCGAATACATTTCACTAGGCCTTTGTCACAACTCACCAGTGACCGGGGACTGAAAAAAAAATAGAACGTTTTACAAAGCTTGAAGTTTGTCAGAAGTTCTTCACAGTTCATGGTTCCCACCCGCAGGCTGTGCCTCCTCCTGGCAAACCAGCAGAAGCAGAAGAGCCAGTCATGCACCCCGGGCTCTGTACGTCGCCTCCAGCACACCGAGCAAGATTTCCAGAAGTAGCAACGCGTGTGCTGGTTCCTTACCCTAGTAAGCGCCAAGCATGCCTAGGAAGAGTTTCAGTATGTTAAGCACTGGGAGGGAAATGTTAGCTGTACAGCGTTGAAACATATCCATCAATGCCATGCCGATGTGGATAGAGATTACAACAGGCCTCGGCCGATGGATGCACCCTCGCAGTGCAGCAAAGGGGCGGGGCTGTGTGTGTGCAATTTTCAGACTCCTGGGCTGCTTGTACTTCCCTGCATACTTTGTATTCGTGGACATAACAACTGATTTTCAGAGCGAGCTTGCCTTTGATCCTCCATCGGTTTGTACGGCACGGGTATAAGAATATACACCGACATTACAGGCTGGAAAGTAGTGTGCAGCAAATGCAAAATGAAAGCTCAATGTGCACTTTGCATTCCCCACCCGCAATTCCTCCTCCCTTTACCCTCAGCTAAAGGTACTCAGACATGAGGCCATTCTAGAAACATAGAAATGATGGCAGAAGAAGACCAAACGGCCCATCCAGTCTGCCCAGCAAGCTTCACACTTCTTTCCTTTCATACTTATCTGTTTTTCTTGGCTCTTAGTAACCTTTGGTTCTATTTCCCTTTCACCCCCACCATTAATGTAGAGAGCAGTGATGGAGCTGCATCCAAGTGAAATATCAACCTTGATTAGTTAGGGGTAGTAACCACCGCAATAAGCAAGCCACACCCATGTTTATTTGTTTTACCCAGACTATGTTATTCAGCCCTTATTGGTTGTTTTTCTTCTCCCCTGCCGTTGAAGCAGGGAGCTATGCTGGATATGCGTGAAGTATCAGTTTTTCTTCTCCCCTGCCCTTGAAGCAGAGAGCAATGCTGGATATGCGTGAAGTATTAGTTTTACTTCTCCCCTGCCGTTGAAGCAGAGAGCTGTGCTGGATATGCGTGAAGTATCAGTTTTATTTCTCCCCTGCCGTAGAAGCAGAGAGCAATGCTGGATAAGCGTGAACTATTAGTTTTACTTCTCCCCTGCCGTTGAAGCAGAGAGCTATGCTGGATATGGGTGAACTATTAGTTTTACTTCTCCCCTGCCGTTGAAGCAGAGAGCAATGCTGGATATGCGTGAAGTATTAGTTTTTCTTCTCCCCTGCTGTTGAAGCAGAGAGCTATGTTGGATATGTATTGAAAGTGAAGTATGCATTGAAAGCCACATTATCTATCAACAAATATTGAATAAGCCTAATAATTGGTAATACCTATAGCTTATGAACTCTTCGTTAATTTCACATACTCTTGCCCACCCCTGTTTTTTTTTTGGTTTTTTTTTTAAAATATGGAGATGGCAGGCCTCCATCCTTCCGCTCCATGAAGGTGGAACACCAACCACTGGCCACTGGCATCCCGCTCCATGAATGCCTCTGTGGCTACTGCCGCTCTGTGCAGTGTTTTGCTGCCTCCTCTTTATACACTTCCTCTAGACCTGATGGATCCACAGTGTTTATCCCACGCCCCTTTGAAGTCCTTCACAGTTTTGGACTTCACCACTTCCTCCAGAAGGGCATTCCAGGCATCCACCACTCTCTCCGTGAAGAAATATTTCCTGACATTGGTTCTTAGTCTTCCTCCCTGGAGCCTCAGCTCGTGACCTCTGGTTCTGCTGATTTTTTTCTGACGGGAAAGGTTTGTCGTTGTCTTTGGATCGTTAAAGTTTTTCAAGTATCTGAAGGTCTGAATCATATCACCCCTGTTCCTCTTTTCCTCCAGGATGTACATATTTAGATTTCTTCAATCTCTCTTCGTATGACATCCGATGAAGACCATCCACCTTTTTGGTCGCTCTTCTCTATACCGTTTCCATCTTGTCTCTGTCTCTTTGTAGATAAGGTCTCCAGAACTGAACACAGTACTCCAGGTGAGGCCTCACCAAGGACCTGTATAAGGGAATAATCACTTCCCTTTTCTTACTTGATATTCCTCTCTCTATGCAGCCCAGCATTCTTCTGGCTTTTGCTAACACCTTGTCGCATTGTTTCGCAGACTTCATATCATTAGACACTATAACCCCTAGGTCCCTCTCCTGCTCCGTGCACATCAGCCTTTCCCCCCCCATCAAATACAGTTCATTTGGATTTCCACTCCCCATATGCATGACTTTGCACTTCTTGGCATTGAATCTCAGCTGCCATATCTTCGACCACTCTTCCAGTTTCCTTAAATCCCGTCCGATATTTTTTTAAATCGTCAAAAATCGTTAGAATGCGCGATACAATAGAAATTCCCCTGATTTATCGTGAAAAATCGTTAATGGGTTAGTGTCCACTAACGGGAGTTATTTGGGAGGAGGGCGGGAAAACGGGCACACCAAAACAACCCCTAAACCCACCCCGACCCTTTAAAACTAAACCCTTACCTTCCCCCACCCTCCCGACCCCCATAAAACATTTTAAAATCACCTGGTGGTCCAGTGGAAGCCCCGGGACCGATTGCCCGCTCTCGGACCATCAGCTGCCACTAATAAAAATGGCGCCGATGGCCCGATAAAAAAAACCCACCCCGACCCTTTAAAACTGACCCCTTAGCCTCCCCCACCCTCCCAACCCCCCCAAAAACATTTTAAAATTACCTGGTGGTCTTTAAAGATGGTGCCGGCCATCCAGTGCTCCTACCATGTGACAGGAGCCGGCCAATGGCATGGATACCCTGTCACATGTTAAGGGCAAAGGGCCATCAGCGCCATTTTTATTAGCGCAGTCGATGGCCTGAGAGCGGGAGATCGCTCCCCGCACCCCCACTGGACCACCAGGTAATTTTAAAACGGTTTTGGGGGGGGTTCGGGAAGCAAAGGGGTCATTTTTGGGTCGGGGGTGGGTTTTTTGTTTATCGGCTCGGGCACAGCCGATAAACAAAAAACCAATCGTGCCGGACTATAAAAATTGTAAGATTTGAATCTGAACACGAACCGAACTGATTCCGGTTCCGATTCACATCTCTACAAGCAAGCACAGAGTCTCTCAGACAATAAAGATAAGGACTCTTCTGTCAACTAGCTAAACTCATCCCTGAAATGCTATTAAGGCATGCAAATGCTCAGAAATAGATATCAATGTAGGCAAAAAGGTATCATTTCTAGCTAACTCTGTACAATTGTAATTGTAGAAAGGAAAACAGTGATAAGATCATTCGATTCTGTCTCATAGCTACTTTCTCGTAAAGAATGGTAACTGTAAGAGCACAATATCATTTCTAAATCCCCAAATAATCCTGGGTTTCAATGGTGAGACAATTTTACAGCAGAGCAGATCACACTGGTGGCCAAATTACTGAAAAGCCGTGCTCTGATATGCCAGGGTGCAAGAGTCTGTGGATCTGGCCCCAGTGCTTGTACTTTCAGGCTGTTTTCATCTCTTTCCGAGGCAGTCACTTTTTGTCACCTGTAAACAATTTAGCCGTACTTTATCCAACCTGTAAACTCTCCTGTTATGTTTAAATCAAGAAGTAGCAAATATGGCACTTAATGTACTGTTTCAAGCAATCGCAGACTTCTCAGATTATAAATGTGTGGGTTGATTCATAGGATATGCTTGATCTTTAGCTTATTTATAACAATTTTTTTATGTTCTGACTTTCATCACATTTGAAAGCAGATTACATTCAGATACTGTAGGTATTTTCCTCTCTCCAGAGGCTTCACAATCTAAGGGGTGAATTTTCAAAGAGTCACCCATGTAAGTAACATGTAGTCATGTAAGTGGTATTTTAGAAACCTCAAAAACAGGCGCGTACTTTACATTTTGCGTGCAAATAAACATGACAGCTTAGAGGCATTCCGAGTCGGGCCAAATACATGCAAAAGTTGCTATTTAAAAAGAAAGACTAACTCATGTACATTTGAAACTTACATAATTTTCAGCTACTAATTATTTTGCATAATTGATATCAAACTTGTTTATTAAGTTCTAGTGCCTGAGTGGGAGGTTGGGTTGAATTGGGGAGAGTCCAGACTGTAGAACCAGGAGGGTCTTGATGATGGAGGAGGACTGGGTCAACTGGTGAAGGAATTGGAAAATTGCTCATTTCAATTACACACCTGTTTTAAAATATAAGAACATAAGAATATAAGAAATTGCCATGCTGGGTCAGACCAAGGGTCCATCAAGCCCAGCATCCTGTTTCCAACAGAGGCCAAACCAGGCCACAAGAACTTGGCAAGCACCCAAAACACCAAGAAGATCCCATGCTACTGATGCAATTAATAGCAGAGGTCATTCCCTAAGTCAACTTGATTAATAGCACTTAATGGACGACTCCAAGAACTTATCCAAACCTTTTTTGAACCCAGCTACACTAACTGCACTAACCACATCCTCTGGCAACAAATTCCAGAGCTTTATTGTGTGTTGAGTGGAAAAGAATTTTCTCCGATTAGTCTTAAATGTGCTACATGCTAGCTTCATGGAATGCCCCCTAGTCCTTCTATTATCCGATTATCTCATGATTTTAAAGACCTCTATCATATCCCCCCTCAGCCATCTCTTCTCCAAGCTGAACAGCCCTAACCTCTTCAGCCTTTCCTCATAAGGGAGTTGTTCCAGCCCCTTTATCATTTTCTTTGCCCTTCTCTGTACCTTCTCCATTGCAACTATAACTTTTTTGAGATGTGGTGACCAGAACTGTACACAGTATTCAAGGTGCAGTCTCACCATGGAGCGATATAGAGGCATTATGATATTTTCTGTTTTATTAACCATTCCCTTCCTATTAATTCCTAACATTCTGTTTGCCTTTTTGACCGCTGCAGCACGCTGAGCCGACAATTTCAAAGTGTTATACACCATGATGCCTAGTTCTTTTTCCTGGGTGGTAGCTCCTAAAAGCCTGACTATACCAGATCTACCTCTCTCTTCACCCCATGGAGAATTGAGGTTCTACCACAGATGCTTCATCTGTAAACTGAAGGGCTCAGCTGGGATTTGAACCCAGGACCACTTGCACCCAAAGCGAGAATCATACCCCTAGACTGACTTATGCACATATATCAGGATTTAAGTGATTTATTTTTGCACATAAAAAGTATGGACATATATTTTTTAAATTAGAAGGAAAAGTGTACATATTCAATATATTGAAATACTTGCTTTCAATGCATTGTATGTATTCATGCATAAGCATAAATAAGCATTTTATAAAACGCGCGTATTTGTTTAAAAGGTTTGTATCCCAAACATGTCCAATGTTCAAGGTGCTTTTATAAACTACTGTTGTAGAGCTCTGTCTGCATGGCCATATGCATGTGTATATGCAGCTATATGGAGTGTGAAAGTTTAAAACTTATCCTGTAAGTTTATACCTGATGCATTGGAGGGTGAAAGATTTACCCAAGGAGTGTCAACTACTACTACTAGGTGGCAGAGCAGGACCTATGTACAGTACGGATACTGCCTTCTGAATGAGACTATGCTAGGAAATCACATCTTAAGATAAAATAAACACAATTTGTCCACTTTAACAGCCCAGTGAATAAGTTCTAAAACGCACGCACACACACAACTTTCAAAACACACAATTGCAATTTACAGACTTTCTATGTGTTAACAGCAAACTGTCTGACACTGACATAAAAAACCTTGGACCGTTTCATCCACTCTTAGAAATCTTGAAAAATGATTATACCATTTGCCAGAGGAATGTGAAAATCATTGAGAGGAATAAATTGCCCTAGCCTTAGCAGAAAGAAGGGACTTTCACTTCAGCAAAGCATTTGAGTGCCTGGAAATAGGTTTAGGTTTTGCATGAATACACTGACATGCACAAAAGGAACACGACAGATGCCACCCTGACCTCTGCACAATGAAATCCAATTTTGCTGCTGCTCTTCATGTCTAAGGACATTGCAGTGCTAAAACAGAATGGAATTATCAGGATGACAGAGACTTCAGTCTTAGGCATAGTCAGCTGCAAAATTGCAACTACCACATGCCTCGGACCTGGGAAGTCGACTGCTCTAGTGCAAGTTGAACGTTAGCAGCATAATTATCCAGGCAAGTAGGCGCGACAGTACAAGAAAACCATTCTTAATAAGCATACATAGTGCCCAGGGTAAATCTGATCATTTGTTCTTTAGTCCAGATGGAAAGAAGTATTTTTATCCTGCTCTTCTCCTCAGAGCAAGAGGAAATGAATGGCTTCCAATAAACCATAAGAGGAACTTCCCTTACGTTCATTGCAATGTTCCCACTAAGGTGCATGGGAGACCACCAGCACCTTTCTTCCCACGAAGCACCCTGCGGCCTTCCTGCAGCTTAACATTTGCAGGAATGGCAGTTCCCACAGATTACTGGGCCCAGTGCACGTTAAACCACAGGCCAGCAAAAGCAACCCTGGTGAAGAGAAAGGCGCCTGGGATTTCCCACCCACCTCAGAGGGAACCTCGTTCCCGAGTCATAGAAATAAATAGCTAAGTATCTGGAGATACTCAACTGACTGCAGGTTTTCTCATTCTGCAATGAGGCCAGCAGGGAGATTATTTGTTTCTGTCCCCTGGAGATTTTCCCTGTGCAGAAAGTTGTTTTTTTTTTTTTTAAAGAAATGTAAATTTTACAGAATAGATGGCTGTGTGTGCTTAGCTTTTTATTTCCCTCATCTGAAGCAATGAACATGATGCTGCTCTTTTAAGTATCATTATTATTCACGCGGGGTAATGTCTCCAAAACGGGTTTCTGTTGCACTCACCATGACAACAGAGAGCCTGGTAAGCCAAGGTATCTCTTGCAAATGTCCTGCTAGTGCTCGCCTCAGTACTTGCATCCTGCCAAAAAGATGTACGTCTGCAGGGTCTTAGGTTGTCCGTGGGGGTAACTTCCAAACTGTGTGCAAAGGTCTAAACTCTGGGGGTACGTTTAATCGTTTATACTGCCGACTTTCCAGCCCAAAATGACTCAGAAAGGTCCTGGGCACAGATGTGCACCTGTTACCTTCTCTCCAGCCCTAGCCCCAGCAGCGCCGCTCTGATCTATACATAAAGTTTCACACATAGGTAGATCATTTTCAAAGACCCCATAAAAACACTGTCCATGCCTTCCCTACAATTAATCATTTCTCTCAAGGTATATAATCATAAGAACATAAGAAATTGCCATGCTGGGTCAGACCAAGGGTCCATCAAGCCCAGCATCCTGTTTTCAACAGAGGCCAAACCAGGCCACAAGAACCTGGCAATTACCCAAACACTAAGAAGAACCCATGCTACTGATGCAATTATTAGCAGTGGCTATTCCCTAAGTAAAATTGATTAATAGCCATTAATGGTCTTCTCCTCCAAGAACTTATCCAAACCTTTTTTGAACCCAGCTACACTAACTGCACTAACCACATCCTCTGGCAACAAATTCCAGAGCTTTATTGTGCGTTGAGTGAAAAAGAATTTTCTCCGATTAGTCTTAAATGTGCTACTTGCTAACTTCATGGAATGCCCCCTAGTCCTTCTATTATTCGAAAGTGAAAATAACCGAGTCACATCTACTCGTTCAAGACCTCTCATGATCTTCAAGTCCTCTATCATATCCTCCCTCAGCCGTCTCTTCTCCAAGCTGAACAGCCCTAACCTCTTCAGCCTTTCCTCATAGGGGAGCTGTTCCATCCCCTTTATCATTTTGGTTGCCCTTCTCTGTACCTTCTCCATCGTAATTATATCTTTTTTGAGATGCAGCGACCAGAATTGTACACAGTATTCAAAGTGTGGTCTCACCATGGAGCGATATAGAGGCATTATGACATTTTTCGTTCTATTAACCATTCCCTTCCTAATAATTCCTAACATTCTCTTTGCTTTTTTGACTGCTGCAGCACACTGAGCTGACGATTTTAAAGTATTATCCACTATGATGCACACCCTTAAAGGTTTCATCCCTTTTGTTCTTCCTACCCCCTAATGAAGTTCTTTGCATTGTGCAGAAAGAAATCATACATTTCACATTCCTCTCAAATAGGTTTTGGGCAAACTCCAGGATAAATTACATGGCATGTGGGATTTGTCTCCAGAATATGAGTCTTTTCCAAAGCTTTGATTTTTAGTAGCACATCAAATTGAAAGTGGAAAATGGTTTACTGATGCAGAATAGGAGAGCTGTATTCCAATTGGTTGATTTGGCAACGTCAGTGGGCCAGAAAAAGACCAGAATGGTCGAGTAGGTTTCATTACCTCAGCTGTAGCACATCTGTTACTTCCTCAGTAAGGCAGGGGCGGCCAGGTACCCCCAGCTCTTAGGGAAATTGTGAAAATGAATCACTTTTGTGTTCTCTTTAACTTTTTAAATTCAGACAAATGAAAACAATGGATGCTAGGCCTTTCCCCTCACCACTGCAGGCTGCCCCAGCACTAAATCACTAAGATTCAATTGTAACAAATTAAGCAGCCAGACAATAGCTTGGTAAAGATCTTGCTACAAATTAATGAGGTTAATGGCCTATTTATTAGACAACAACTGACTGCCGACAAGATAAGACATCAGTAGGTTATTCAACTTATCCTGGCCTTGAGAACTGTATTGATTTGGGAACTCGTGCTTGATGCTGCTCAGGGTTTATAAGAAAGTAAAATAGCTCATTTTGATGCTTTCTATTTTTAAATGGAGAAAAATATCTTAAATCTACTCTAATTGGGACATTATTCATTATCATAATTAGACTTTAAAGCAGAGACAGACAGACTTTTTCCTGACAGATTTTCTTTTGTAGAATATGAATCTGAAATGATTAGAAAGAAAGAAGTGTGTGTGTGTCTGTGTGTGTGCGTGCGCGTGTGTGTGTACATGTGTGCGTGTGTGTGTGTGTGTGTGTGCGTGCGTGCGCGTGCGTGCGTGTGTACATGTGTGCGTGTGTGTGGGGAGGGGGTCAGTGTACTCCTGCATTGTAGCGCCATAACCAGCAGGAGATGCTAGGAGGCAAAACTTTATTTATTTGTACCTTTATAGCAGATCTTGGACATAGAGCAGCATATATTTCAAAACCTCTCTCCTGCCTTTCCTTTTTTTTGATGTAATGACTTCTTCCTGAAGGCAAAAAGTCCATTTCATAGAAATGTGATGAAAGAAAAATACAATATGACCTGTCTAGTCTGCCCATCCTCACCAGCTCCTCAGCTCTGCAATCCCTACCCCTCCCTCAGAGATCCTCTGTGCTTGTCTTTACCACCTCCACAAGGAGGCTGTTCCATGCATCCACCTCGGTAAAGAAATGTTTCCTTAGATATCATTCCTGGCAGGAATGCAGCTTACTCCAGAAGACTTTGACAACTTCAGTTCTTCATATTTGTTTCATTTAGATGTATCGTAATTTACCCTTGAACGTGGACCCAGGAAATTTCCCCTAATGTGCCGATTGTAATGGGCGAGTGGCTGGATGTAATGGGCAGGTCCTGTGGGGAAGCAGATAAGATAGACACAGGAATTCTACAATCCCTAGCCCTCCCTCAGAGATCCTCTGTGCTTGTCTCTACCACATCCACATCTGCGCATGTCCCTGAATATGCTCCACGAGTATTCAGCAGTGGCAATCTGCTTATGCCTCTGGAAGATTAACATCAGGGTGTAATATACTGCTGAGCATTTGCTTCCCTCTGTACTGAAGAATTTGAGGCAGGAGACAATATATAGTGGGCAGAGCACAGGCATGCATAGTGAGGATTGCTTTGTTCAAGCAGTCCCAAACTACGAAAATGTGTGGCTCAAGGCTCTTTGTACCAAGCAATCAGGCCGATACAGTTAACAGTGCGCTCCGGTGGAGCGCACTGTTAACTGTATCGGCCTGATACAGTTAACAGTTATTGGACGTGCTAGCTTTACCCCTTATTCAGCAAGGGGTCAAAAACGCACGTCCAACCCCCCCCCCCCCCCCCCCCCTGAACCTAATAGCGCCCGCAACATGCAAATGCATGTTGATGGCCTATTAGTTATTCCCGTGCGATTCAGAAAGCAAAATGTGCAGCCAAGCACATTTTGCTTTCAGAAATTAGCGCCTACCCAAAGGTAGGCGCTAATTTCTCCGGGCACCGGGAAAGTGCACAGAAAAGCAGTAAAAACTGCTTTTCTGTGCACCCTCTGACTTAAAATCATGGCGATATTAAGTCGGAGGTCCCGAAAGTTAAAAAAAGTAAAAAAAAAAGAAAAAAAAATTTTGAAATAGGCCCGCGGCTCGTGGGTCGAAAACCGGATGCTCAATTTTGCCGGCGTCCGGTTTCCGAACCCGTGGCTGTCAGTGGGCTCGAGAACAGACGCCAGCAAAATTGAGCATCGGCTGTCAAACCCGCTGACAGCCGCCGCTCCTGTCCAAAAAGAGGAGCTAGGGACGCACTAGTGTCCCTAGTGCATCTTTGTACTGCCAGCCCTAATTTTAATAAATTAAAATAGTGTATCGCCCGCTCTCCCACGATTTTACTGTATCGGCCCTAATGTTAGACTATCAGAGCTCAGTGCTTCACTTTCCCATGGGACTATTCGTATATGTACATCTCGAATGAAGACACAGCAATAAACTTGTATTTTACAATAGAGAAGTCACACTGCTTGTTTCTTTGGTTGTTGTGACTGCTGGAGACAGTATGATGAGATGGGAGATATTTTGTAGTGACTAGGGATGTGCTGTCCTTTTAAAAAGACAGTGAAATAAAGTCATCTAAAACACAATGAAATGCTGAGCTGCCTAGAGAGAGGTATAACTAACAGGAAAAGGGATATCCGCATGGAGACATATACTCCCACTTTCAAAAAAAAAACTGAAAACCTGGCTCTTTCAACAAGCCTACACCATGTCACCCCCCATTACATAAACTTCACTGTGATGTATCCACTGATATTTTATTATGAACGCCTTATGCCCGATGATTTTGTACTATGCACTCTTTTGTATATAGTTAGGGTTACAGCCCTTTTCATTGCATCTCCGCATTGATTTTGTTATATGTAAGGGCTCCTCCCAAAAGTTAATTGTATTTTTCCTTGTTATCTTTATCTGTTATTTGTACGGGCCCCGCCCAAAAGTTTTGTTTTTTGTGAACCGATGCGATGTGCGAACGGACATCGGTATAAAACAGACGTTAAATAAATAAATAAATAAATAAATAAATAGTAATGCCCTTGCCTACGAGCAAATACAGTAAAGTCCGCGATTCAATATGCAAATTAGGCCCGGTGGTAAAAATAGGTAAAAAGAGGCGCTAGGGACACTAGCGCGTCCCTAGCGCCTCTTTTTGGACCAGAGCGGCGGCTGTCAGCGAGTTTGACAGCCGACGTTCAATTTTGCCAGCGTGGGTTCTCGAGCCCGCTGACAGCCACGGGTTCGGAAACCAGACACCGGCAAAATTGAGCGTCCAGTTTTCGACCTGCAAGCCGCTGACCGACTTTAAATTTATTTATTTTTTTTTAACTTTTGGTAACTTTCGGGACCTCCGACTTAATATCACCATGATGTTGTCGGAGGGTGCACAGAAAAGCAGTTTTTACTGCTTTTCTGTGGACTTTCCCAGTGCCCAAAGAAATTAGTGCCTACCTTTGGGAATACCTAATAGGGCCATCAACATGCCTTTGCATGTTGATGGCCCTATTAGATTCTGGGGAGTTGGACGCGCATTTTTGACCCCTTACTGAATAAGGGGTAACGCTAGTGTGTCGAAAATGCGCTTCCAATCGAGGGTTAACAGTGCGCTCTGTCGGAGCGCACTGTACTGTATCGGCCCGCTAGATAGCTGTGTTCAGTTCTGGAAACCGTATCTCAAAAAGGATAGAGACAGGATGGAGGCAGTCCAGAGAAGGGCAACCAAAATGGTGTTTGTATCGGAAGACCTTTGAGGAGAGGCTGAATATGTATACTCTGGAAGAGAGGAGGTGCAGGGGAGATATGATACAGACCCTTAGATACCTGATAGGTATTAATGATGCACAAACTTCAAAACTTTTCCACTGGAAAGGAAACAGTACAACTAGATTTCATGATATGAAACTCCAGGTGGAATAACTCAGAAACAATATCAGGAAATATTTCTTCACGGAGAGGGTAGTGGATTCCTGGAATATCCTCCCAGAAGAGATGGTGAAGACGGGAACAGTTAATGAGTATGTGACAAACACTGTGAATCCCTAAAGACTTAAATAAAGGGATGATATAATATTTCTGCATGGAGTAATCTGCATAGAGTGGCAGTTACGAGCCCTTAACAGAAAGCATGGGGGTAACTTGCATGGAGAGGCAGTTACTAACCTTAACAGAATGCATGGGGGTAATCTGCATGGAGCGGCAGTTACTGCCCTTAACAGAAGGTATGGGGGTAACCTGCATGGAGCAGCAGTTACTACCCTTAACAGAATGCATGGGGGTAATCTGCATGGAGCGGCAGTTACTGCCCTTAACAGAAGGCATGGGGGTAACCTGCATGGAGCGGAAGTTACTGCCCTTAACAGAAAGCATGGGGGTAACCTGCATGGAGCGGCAGTTACTACCCTTAACAGAAGGCATGGGGGTAACCTGCATGGAGCGGCAGTTACTACCCTTAACAGAATGCATGGGGGTAACCTGCATGGAGCGGCAGTTACTACCCTTAACAGAATGCATGGGGGTAACCTGCATGGAGAGGCAGTTACTACCCTTAACAGAAAGCATGGGGATAATCTGCATGGAGCGGCAGTTACTGCCAACAGAAAGCATGGGGGTAACCTGCATGGAGAGGCAGTTACTACCCTTAACAGAAAGCATGGGGGTAACCTGCATGGAGTAGCAGTTACTCCCTTAACAGAAAGCATGGGGGTAACCTGCAAGGAGAGGCAGTTACTACCCTTAACAGAAAGCATGGGGGTAATCTGCATGGAGCGGCAGTTACTGCCCTTAACAGAAAGCATGGGGATAATCTGCATGGAGCGGCAGTTACTGCCCTTAACAGAAAGCATGGGGGATAACCTGCACGGAGCAGCAGTTGCTACCAAAAGCAAATTGCTGGACAGACTAGATTGACCATTTGGTCTTTTTCTGCCGTCAATACTATGTTACTATGAAATGTCATTTTGTTTCTGTCATTTTAGTTTGGTTTAAAACAATTTAGCAGGTGCTAAAAATGACAAATGAAATGAAATAAATAGCAAATAAGACAAACCCCACCCAAATGTATTTTTCCATGCACATCCCTAGTACTAATAGCTTGTGAGAAAATGATCAATAATTTAGATCCATATTGTAAAAATCAAATGCTAAACCTAATGTGCTCCCAGGCTATTAGAACTGACTTTAAATATTCCTATCTGGAGATAAATTGTACTATGACCAGCAACAAAGATTCTGGGTTGGTTTTTTTTAAAGAAAAACTGTTCCAGTTACTGTTGGTAGGCCAAATTATTACCAAAAAAAAAGGAAGGTCATTAGTCAATGCATAAATCATTTCTGGCTCATCATAATCCTGAGACTGGAATTTTCTCTCCAAAGCATTTAAATGTAATTAAAATTACTTGTTTAATTAACTCTGTAAACACTGCAGGCTCTGTTCTGTGAAAATTAAATGTGGAAAAAATTTCTGAAGAGGAATAAATGTCTCACAGGACAGAGCTGAAAATTCCAACTTGGAACAAATATCTTTTGGCACAGGTAATTTCTCACTAGCTTTTCAGTCCTTTATAAAGCTGGCATGGAGGAGTATCCTAGTGGACATAGCAGTGGGCTAAGAGCTGGGGAAGTCAGGATCCACGTTCTGCACCTTGTGACCCTGAGCAAATCCAGGCCCTGACAGAGAATGGGGGAAAAGCCTCAGTAAACCATGCCCTTAGATTGCAAACAAAGGTGAATATGTAAAAATACCATGTATACGAGTATAAGCCATTTCATAATCTTGAAGGTATGTGTCTATTTTTAATTTCATGCATACATTTTACTGGGGGAGGGGGGAGAGAGAGGCGTGGTCTAAGGGAGTTCCAGGGCATGGTTCAGAAGTACATGTGATAGTTGCTATTTTGTAATTGATTTAAATTAGCAAACTTATTAGTGCACTTTTACACCTGCTAATTGACTCATGCAAGTGAAATTGGAGAAACCTGTTGTTTGCAATTTTTGGGTGAGAGGTCTGGGCAAACTGGTGGAGGTTCAGAATGAAGTGCTAGATCATCTAGGAGGTGAACTGGAGATGGTCTGTGTGAACCGGCAGAGGTATCGGAAAACTGGTGATTTCAAATACATGCACAAGTATTTTCCAAATGGTTATTGCATACTCTAATATAACTTCCTCCATATTTAATTACAGATATTTATTAATGCAGTGTCATGATTGTTTCATGAATATGCATATCATTTGCATGCTATTGAATTGGTAACCAATGTAATGAATAAGATACACGGCTGATGTGTTTATGTGTGCTGACAGTCAAAATACGCGCTGCAGACTTTGGACAATTTGTATGGCCTTGAGCACAGAGGTCGGGAGACCTACATATAGAGGATTATAGTAATCTAATGAAGGAAAAATCAAAGTTTGTAGGGTGGCATGGAAAGTGCCCAATTCCAAAAGGGTTTGAGCCTTCATAATATCTGCAGTTTGAAAAAGGATGATTTGATCAGGTATTTAATGTGACTACACATCAGGAACTAATATTACACCCAGATTATGCAATTGTGATTTAACTGGTAATTGCGGAGCATCAAAAGTAAAAGAAGGGGCATCTACAGAGTGATGCCTACCCAATATCAGACTTTGGTTTTCCTAACATTGACAGCCAATCTGTTATGTGATAGCCAAATCTTAATTGCAGACAAACAAATAATTATAAATTAAAGGTGGTAGAGCATGATGATGTAAAAGACAAAATGAATTGTACATTTGAAAATGGTTGAGTAAATTTTGTAAATTTAGCCGTCTCTGTTCATTCGATGATTCCATTCTGCGAAAATCATTTTGTACCAACTTGCTGAAGGCAATGCAATGCTAGCCACTCAGGCATCGAGTTCATCCTATAGAAAGCTATTGCCTTTATCTTGTTTGCTGACTTTCATTGCTCTGCATCTCATCAGTCTAACATGGCCAAGATGCTAATGTTTATAGCAATAGGAGGATTTATGTGTGTAAAAGTAACATATCAGCAATTTTTATAAGCCCATTTATGTGCATAAAAACCATTTTTAAGTGCGTAAATCTTTTTTAAAATTATCCCATTGTATCTTTAATATTGTGTATGAATCAATAAAAAGTGTTATATATATTTTGTACACATGCAAAATATTATTGAATTATTTGACAAAAGATAAATTCATGTAGTATTTATTTTGTTAATATTTGTACTGCATTTTTTATATCTAAGTTTTTACATTTTGCGGACTACTTGAAAGCCTCAAGGGAAGGAATGCTTGAAGTTAAGAGAGATGCCTCACAAGAACACAACTTGTCTGCTTGCAGACAGTTGACTGGTTCTTGGCATCCCAAGAAGAAATCAATTCTCAGAGACAGGGCATAGCCTTGAAATTCTGTACAAGACCACTAAGTGTATTGAGCCAGAACCATTTACCATGGATTGCATGATCTATTTTTGGCTTCTTTTTTTCTGGCAGGCAAATGGGAACTAATAATGGTTGCATTGCTTCTTCATGTTTTCCATCACAAACTATTACAACTATCTGGACTGAAGGTTGACAGTATTTGGAATGAAAGCCGAGATAGCATTTAAATGTAATCCACTTCCAGCCTCCCTTTATCCTGTTGTCATTCATCTTTCTTTCATCAAATCCATCTCTATATTTCTCTTCTGCTGAAGAGATTCTAGGGCCAATGAGTGGCACATATTCAATATGTACTGCATATTATATTATATTATTAAACTGTCGGCAAAGCCAAGGTTAATGTGTAGGAGAGAGGAGGCAGTCAGCAGAGATGGGTACCAGTTTACATAATTTGTTTATTAGTTTAGTGCTGAAAAGGGGATATAACCAACTCTTTATCATACTTCTGGATTCCGGCAGGGGGCGCTTGATGCTTGTGGTGTTTTCTGAGCTCTCTCACAAACTATATACAACACCAGATTTCTAAAACAGAATCCAAATGCTGGGTCAATATGTGCATGTCTGATTGACTTTCTTATGGCTCACAGAAGCCAAGGGGTTGTGGGTCATCAAGGACTGATGAAGCATGGCTGTTAGAGTCTGCATTCAACAGTTTGAAACATGGTCACATGATCCCATTATTTGTCAACTCTTCAGAAACGTGTGGAATGTGTGTCATAATGTCATTAGTTGAACAGCTGATGACATCACACTTTGTTTTCTGTACTAGCTTTTTTATAGTACAACAAACCATGATGTCATCAATATCCTAAAGTCCCTTCCATATGGGTCATGAAGAGCTGAGTTTTAGTGCTATATTTTTTAAATCTGCATTATTAAAATATTTATGGCCTACATAAAAATTTGGTATAATGGAAAGCGAGACAGACAGAAAAGTGTGATGGTTCTCCATGACCTAGAAGGTACACCCAGATATTTTCCAAAGCAATTCAGTCCATTTCTAATCAACAGAATGGCTATGACAGGAATCGATCCATTCTGAACTATCTGTTGCCATCAAATTATTTCTGAAAGTCTTAAAAATAAAAGAGAAGGGTCTGGCAGTTGTTAAAAAGATTTTCGAAGCACCTTTGTACTCCTTTTATTCTTCATTCATTGCTGGCTAGAAAACTTCTGCTCTCCTTTCATGCTGAACTTTACAAAGGTTACTTGGTAAACTGAATCCAGAAGTTGCATCTCAGACAAGTTTATGGCAATATGTACCTTTGAGCTTTGACAAATACACAGAGCCAAAACAGTTCATCCATCATGCTGGAAGCAAAGGGAAAAGTTCATAGAAACTTTTCAACCTTTTATTTTCTGACTCTCTGGGAAACTGAGTATATGAGTGAGGAGATTGGAAGAGGGCGGTTTCAATAGAAATACTCATTTGACTGCAAATATTTTGCATGTTTCAGCTACTGTATGTGTGTGTGTGTGTATATACACACACAGAATGTATCAAATAGTTCTTTATTAGAGAAAGATGGTTCTCTACTAGATAGAGGTCTTTACACTTTCATTGATTAGGAGCTGGGAACCAGTCTCCATAACTGTGAGTAGTAAAGCTCATGAGTGAGGCCACCACTGAATGGATGATCCCTAAGGACCAGATGTATAAAGGTTTTATTTTTCCTTTTTGTGTGGATGCTTAGTAGAAGTGGAAAAAGTACACATCGATCGTAATATTTCCAGAAGCCCAACGTTTATGTAGTTGTTGTTCCATCCTTCCTTTGTCAGTGTGACACGATCAGGACCTCTCTCAGCACAGTTGTCTTAAAGGTGCAACCTTTCTATTAATGTGCAACCAGTATGTTTCATTCTGCATGAGTGGCATTCAGTTTAGAAAGGTGTCACGTTGACCCATAGTGTGGTGCTTGTAATCCGGTTGTATTATTTTACTTCTTTTTGTATGCCTGTGTGTGTGTATAGCATACAGATCCAGTAAAGAGTTGGATAATGCGAACAGGAACTGAAAAATCAAGTGAAGAACATTCACATTATCCACATTGTGCAATTTACCTGTATCATATTTATACATTACGCACACACACACACATACATATTTATTTCTTCCCTGCTGTACACTATCATAGACTGTGCCATAGACCTTTTTGATGAATTTATTATATTCTTCCACTTTGGCATACAACCAATAAATATATTCAGTCATTATATCGCTTATTATTCTTTTTTACTGACATTTTCATGCATTATTTCTGCAAATAATCATATGCTGTAGAGGAGGAAAAAAAGCTACACTATTACCAAAATCTCATCTGAAACCACAATAAATATTCCCATGTGAAAGCTGCAGAGAAACAAAGTGGAAAGAGATATGAGGGAAGAAAAATTGTAGTGATTTGTTTTTGAGATGTGGCTAAATTGCAAGGCTTGGGACTGAAGAGCAGTGATTGCCCCCATCATTTTCCAGGGACTGCTTATTCTGTTCTCCAATCAAAAGCAGCTCAATAGATCATCTGTACACAACAGCTTGCTAAAGTATGGGAAATCTGCTCTTTTATTAGTATGTTGTCTGCAAAGCAGGAAAAGGCAGAGCTGTTCAGCCTGACCTCTTCTTGGTGGAGAGGTCATGGGGAAAGACCACTTAACTTTTCACTGTTCTGGTTTTTTTTGGGGGGGCACCATTTGAATGTTTCAAACTGTGACTTGGATCATTTTCCACAACGTTTGTTTGACAGATCATTCTATACCTTTATATCACGTCTAATATTTAACCCTGGGTTACAGACAAAGAAAAACCTTGCTTCTGTTCACATAGCTGCTGCCTCTCATATCCAACTGAACTTTCTGGAAGGGTTGGAAACAAGCCCCCAATAGCATGGTAAGAAGCCATAAAGACAGAAAGAACCTATACAACTTAATCCCCAAAAGGCAGGGTCCCCTCCCCCCCGAATTGGTTGTACCAAGAGTGAAGCAGCCAATGCGTCGTTGCTTTCTCTCGTCCCACACTGTGGTATAAATACTTTGCATGATGGGTCATTCACGAGGATGTCACCAATAATCACGCTGCAATAATGTGACAGAAAGGAACTGTGACACTGGCTCATATCAGGGGTGTAGGGTGACCGCAATGACACCAATCCTCTGAGCTTCCAACCCAGCCTGACATCATCAATGACCAGGCCCAAAATATCTCTTTTGACACAGTGGCGTAGCCAGAATTGATTTTTTGGGTGGGCTCAAGGTTAACATGGCATGCAGGTCTGAGACCAACTAGTTGTTTTTTTACTGATAAATAATGCCATATACTGCACCCTAGAATGGCTTTCTAAGTAATTTGCAACAGCCATTATGCATCATGCGTGAAACTTTAAAACGTTTTACCTTAATTATTTCAAGCACTTACCAGCATTAAAAATTCCTTATTAATCAGAATTTATTTTATATTTATTGCAGTTTATAAATGCACAAGTATAGAAAACAATCAGATCCAATCATGTAATAAAACAAAAATTAATGTATTCTTTCATGAACCATCTTTGCAGAAAACCAGGAATCTTCATAAATACAATAAAATATAATTAATCATCAGAACAGGTGCAGCACTGAGCTAGGGCAATTCACATTACAACATGAAAAAGACATTTCAAATTCTGGTGTCACCTCAGCAAAAAATAACCCTCCACTGCTATTTTGTGAAGTAACAAACTCTTGCAAAGAAAGAGGCATCTAGAACCTTGCCATACAGTCACAGCACTGACTCTCAGGATTCAAATAACAGCAACCTTATGAAAAAGCAGCAATGCAAATACTACACCAGGCCCTAGAACATTAATACATCACCTACGGGAATAACAGAACAAGCTGGATTACTACTACTACTACAGAGAAACTACACACTAGCAGAAATACTGCATTTCAGTCACACACACAGGCAAAACTGAGACCGACCCTTACCTAATATAGAAATAAGAGACCATAAATTAGAAACAGAAACATGCAGATAAAACCAAAATAGAAAGCCTGAGAAACTAAAGTCTCTGAACAGTGGAATACTGATACAAAAATATAAGAAATGCACATTCCCAAAGATGGCATATGTAACATATCAAAATAATTATTTTTTACCTTTGTTGTCTGATCTTTGTATTTTTCTAATCAGTTAGTCCTGGTCTCTTTTTCCTATTTTTTCCCTTGTCGCTCATTTCCTAATTCCTTTTCAGTGTCTTTCTTCTACTACTGTCTTCTTCCCTTCCACCCACACACATACACACTTTCTCTCACAGACTCCCTCACACAAGCTCTCACTCTCATATGCTCTCCCCCCCCCCCACCCACACACACACAAGCTCACATTCTCTGCAGACACACATACAAGCTCTCACTTTCTCACCCCTCCCCAGGCTTACATTTTTATGCACACACAGACACACATCCAGGCACCCATTCTCACCCACACACTCAAACCCAGACTCCCAGTCTCACCCACAAACCGATGCTCCTATTCTCACCCACACATACACACCCACACATATTCAAGCGCCCATTCTCACCCACTCACAAACCCAGACTCTCATTCTCACCCACACATACACACACTTAAGGTCCCATTCTCACCCACATATACGCACATTCAAGCACCCGTTCTTACCCAGATATTCAAGCTTCCATTCTCACCCATACACAAACCCAGGCTTACATTCTCCCCCCCACACACACACACACACACACACACACAAACCCAGGCTCCCATTCTCACCCATATATACACACATTCAAGCTCCCATTCTCTCACACACACAAACCCAGGCTCCCATTCTCACCCACACATACACATTCAAACCCAGGCACAGCTTCCGCTTCCTCCCCCTCCCAAGCAGGAAGATCAGTTGGCCTCTCCTGCTGCTACCGGCCTCCTGCTATCTTTGGACCATACGGCCCACCGATCTTCCTGCTTGGAGGGGGAGGAAGCGGAAGCTGTGTGTGGTGCTTCTGCTCCCTTCCCCCCCCCAAAAAAAATAGGAAGATTGGTGGGCCATACGGCCGCAGGATCGCTTCCCCATGTGTGCACGGAATGGCGCACCGGTCCTGGGTCCTCTTCGCCGCGCGGAGATGGGATCCCGCGACGGCCTTGCAGGTCTGGTGCTCCACTTCCGGTTCCAGTTGTGTGGGCCTGAATCCAAATTGGGTGGGCAGCTGCCCACCCGTGGCTACGCCACTGTTTTGACATGTTAATACAAGCAACATTCAGCTGGCCTTTGATGACGTCAGGCTATGGGAGGCAATTCAGAGTGCTGGCAGCCCAGAGCAGGAGCAGGGCTTGACTTTATTGGTAACTGGTACCAGTAGTCAGGAATGAGTCAAGGCCCTCTGCTGCCTGCGCAGAGGGATATGATAGGATGAGATGCCCCCCAGCTGCCCCTGCTGAGGTATCCAAAAGAGATACACTCTCCAAAAGACAGGTCCACACCAACTCCCCATACCAAAATAGATTCTAGTGTCACTTCACTAACAGCCAGAAATGTTTTGAAGTAACACAAAATCATTTTAAAAAGACATTCAGAACCTATATAGAAAACATGCCAAACCATAACAAACTTCCAGGCTTCAAACAGCAGCAATTGTTTCTGGGAAGTAGCAGCACCACAAATATTACAACAGGCAATAGAACACCAATACACCTTCTACTGGAAAAAGAGAGAAGCCAGACACACATGCCAGCAGAATCCCTCACCGCAATCACACACAGAACACAAACTAAGGGAGCACAAATTAAAAACTGGAAAATGCAGACAAAAATATCTACAATACCTGAATGTAATCTGCTTTGAAATGCCAAAAAAATCCAAACAGAATCTAAATTAAAAAACAAACAAATCCCAAAACCCTGAAATGGAAACCCCAAGAAACCAAACTCTGCATGCGGTGCAACACCGGAGAAAAAGAAACAGCAATGCATTTCCTCCTGAAGTGAGCAAAATGTGAAGACATAAGAAATGCCCATTCCCAAAGCTGACATACTGCACACTCTAAAAATATTTTCTACCTTTGCAGTCTGGTTATTTTATTTTTGTGGTTGAGACTTCTCCATTCCACTTTCCATTTCTTCTCTTCTCCTTCCCTTCCTTCCCTCATCTGTCTCAGACATTGTTCTTTCCCTTTCTTCTTTTTCTCCATTTCTCTTTTCTTTGCCTTTCTATCTGCCCATAATTACATTTCACTAAAAACTGAAAATTAATGCATTTTCCTACCTTTCTGATCTTTTTATTTTTTGTAATCAGGGTGGTCCTGGTTTCTTTCACTTTCCTTTTGTTGTTCTTTGAAGTCCTTTTCAATTCCTCTCTCCTCCTGTCTTCTCTTCTTTCTCTATATCTGTCTCTGACATTCATCTTTCCCTTTCATCTGCTTCCTCCATTTCTTTCTTCCTTGCTTCTCTATCCTCTCATAGCTAGATTACACCTCTCCTCCTCCAGGCCCCATCTCCCTCTTTTCATCTCTTACCTCTCTTCCACTATCACCCCCTCCCCAGTCCTTCCCCTCCCCAGCCTTCTATTCTCTGTCTTTCACCCACTCCCTAGTTTCCTATTTCCTCCATCTGTACTCACCACCCCTCCCCAGCCCTCATCTACCTCTCTCATCTCAACTGCTCCACCTGCTTTCCTCACTCATCCCCTTTCTTCTGCCCCTACCCAGCCTCCTATTCCCAGTTCCACCATCTCCAACCTCTTTCACAGACATGTACCTCCACATAAGGAGTGCCCTGCTGGTCAGGGCAATGATAATGGTTCACGAAGCCCAGCATCCTGCCTCTGATCAAACCTCCTACCAAATCACCAAGTCACTACAAGCCTGCATACCCATTCCAATCCCTGACCCCCTACTCTTCCACTGAGTCTGTTTTTGTGCATCTCTTCCCTCATCCTTCCCTTCTTCCTCTCCCACTACCAACCTCCCCCTCTGCCTCTCTCCCTCCCCTCTCTCCTACTGATGTGCTCCCCATATCCCCCCTTCTCCTAACCTATGAACCTCACCTCCCACTCTTCTACATTTTTATCTTCCCTCTCCCATTTCCTACTCATTTCTCTTCTTCCCTTTCCAACCCTCCCTCTTTCTCCCATGTACTGTCTCCATTTTTCTCCCTCTACTTCCTTCCTTCCTGCTTAGTCACCCCAAATTCCTGACCCAGGGGAGGGGCGGCTCAGAAGAGGTGCATCGTGGTGCCTGCTTTGCAGGTCTATCAGCAACACGGGCACAAAGAAGCCAGGGCAGGGCAGGCCGCGGGGCCTTTGAGCATGCTCAGTGCCGCTTGTTTCCGTGGCTCCTCCCACCTCTCCTGCTGCCAGTACACTTTGCTGTTTCAAAAGCAGAAGGGCGGAGTAGCAGGAGGGGGCGACAGGGACCAGCAGCACTGCGCATGCTCCGAGGCCCCGCAGCCTGCGCTGCTGATAGAGCTGGAAAGCAGGCAGCACGGAGTGACAAAAGGCAGGGTCGATGGGGTAAGTTCAATGAATTAGAATATAAACCTTTTCGTTTTCGTTATTTACCGCGACAAACAAGACTCTCAGGGCACTGATCATCAGTCTCGGCAGGGGTGTAGCGCCCAGAGAGGACGCCACTGATTGGTGGTGCACGGTACACCACTTTCTAAAGTGCCCCTGAAACTAGTACTCCTGTCTATGACTAGTTCTGATAGCAGAAAATGTTGCTACCTTTTTCCTTCCCACTCATCGGATGCAGGAGTTCTGGACACGTCTGTATTTGTGATAAGCAATAGACCTTAGTATTGAAGAGGACAACTCATCATGATACAAGCAGAAATGCTGGAGAAAAATGGAAAAATAAAGAGCACCTGCATGATTACTTGCTTATATATTACATCACCCACTAAAGTAACTAGACCAGTGCTGTCTAGCCACGTTAGTAGCCAAATTCAAGTGTTATCATTTTGTAACTTTAAAATACAATTCAGTCTTCCAAGATTATGGACTTTTAAGAGCCATAAATTCAAGAGAATTGTAATAGGAAATGGTCTTTACAAATAGAGTAAAAATACTTTTAAATTAATTCTCTTTTGTGATGCAAAAAGAATTATAAAGTCAATGTTTGATCTTAAAAATAAATAGGCTAGTTTTCGAAGTGTTTTGGCACCTAGCTTCAGAAGTATGCTGTACGACTGCAAAACAAAATTGTGTAGGCTTCTGGACCAGCCAGCACCAGCAGGGCAGGAATCACTGGAGACCACAGGTCTGGATGTGAGAGCTGGGGAGAGGTGGAAGGAAAATGTTACATATTCATGTTTTTCCATTGACTTTCTCAGATGAAATTTAAAAAGAAAAAAAAAAGAATTTCAGGATTTTTTTTTATTTTTGTTTTTAATTGAAATGCATGGGTTTCATTGTATTTTTCATTACATTTAAAAAAGAATGCACATCCCTTCAAATAATTAGACTAGCAGACTGGGTATTTTTCATGCTTTGTCATCCTTCACAAACATGGCACTTTCTGTCTTTACAAATAAAAAATGCCTTCCTAATTTATCCTTTGCATTTATTATTTTACTGCTTAGTTATGGTATTTTTTGTCAAGAAGAACAACTATTTCAGTGATTCTCAGTCTGGTCCCTGCAGACCACCTGCTATTCTGGTTGTCAGGATATCCACAATGAATATGCATACTGTACTTAAAAATATCTCATGCATATTCATCATAGGCATCCTATAACCAGACTGACTGGATAGAGAAGCACTGACACATTCCACTGATATTCTGCAATCCGACTTCTCTCTTTCCCTTTGGTCTTCCATCATTGTGTTTCAGAAAATGGTAAACACAACCATGCTGCATTAAATTAAGGTGACATAACATTTTCTACCTGTGCTGTAGAAAGAGAAGTGTAGTGATCTGTTGAAGTGCTTTTGGTAATGAAAAGTCCTGACAGCAACAACATGAACAAGATTTATGAGCATAGTAATTGCTCAAGAGAGCTTTTTACAGAGTTTCTTGAAGGTTAAGATTAAACTCAAACTAAGGATTCATTATTTAATCTAACCATCTATTTTTACTTTAGAAAACAAAATTGCATTTCCTCACTGAATGTGAATGCAAAGTATTTCTCTAATGTGGAATATGTCGATGTATTAGTTGATATCCGGCGTCTGACTGTGACAAAACATTTCATATCTGAGAGACCTTGCTATGCAGCAGCTTCAAAATACACAATGAGAGTCACCTGATTTGGGGACATAACAAGGGAAGGAATAAATTGTCACAAAATAGGTCATACTATGTGTCTTCATATCAGGAGCAACTGGGACTTCACTATAGGTGACTGGAGAGAATGTACCAATACGCAATGCACAAAATCCCTCACAAGAAAAGAAACTACACATATTGCTTGCAGCATGCTATGGCAATATCAAATCTCCTAGTGATATGCTAAGTTAAATTTAATGGAGGTAATTTTCAAAGAGTACATGGGGGTTGCGTGCACATGGTGTTTCATGTAAATGTTAAGGGGGGGGAGGGGTTCAGGAGTAAGTGTACAAGTTTATGTGCACACATTACCAAACTTGTCTGTGCTCTTCCACACCTGCTATCTGACTCACCCAATTGAAACCACACTCACCTTTTGTCTGTAGTTTTTGGGTTGGAGGTCTTGGTGAACTGGTGGAGGGTCTAGGGCAGTGATGGCAAACTCCAGTCCTCGAGTGCCACAAACAGGCCAGGTTTTCAGGATATCCACAATGAATATGCATGAGATAGAGTTGCATACAATGGCAGCAGTTCATGCAAATTTTTCTTATGCATATTCATTGTGGATATCCTAAAAACCTGGCCTGTTTGTGGCACTCGAGGACTGGAGTTTGCCATTACTGGTCTAGGGGAACTGAAGAAGATATCAGCAAATTGGTGATTACAAATCACAAGCAAGTATTTTCAGAAGTGGAACATGTGCTTACTTTATAAAATACTTGCCTTTGTATTTAATTCTGGGTTATTACATAAAAATTATTACAATCATTGTGCATGTAAAATGTACACACCTTTTACAGAATAGGTGGAGAAAATATTCATGTTCCTGTATTACAAATACTTATTTGGTAGTGTTGCACTCTGCTGACTCCTGTTTGGAGGAGGGTTCAGAACCTTTCTTTGAAATCAGCAATGTTATATTTGAGTTGAATCCTGTAATATATCTGCTAAATGCTGTGGTGGAAGGTGTTCCTGTTAAGATAGCTAAGTTGATTGCTCATATTCTTTGGGCTGTGAGATGGTGGCATCACTGGAGGAAGATTGAGTTGCCTACTATGGATGTGCAGAGCAAAAGTTTATGTTCATAAGTCCATAAGTCGAAAGGGGGGGTCAATTTCGGTCAATATGGACATAAGGAGAATTCCATAAGTTGAGTCTATGTCCATACGTGCAAATAAAATTTTAACTCCCTGGTGGTACAGCAGGGAGTCAGGACGCCATTTCTGAACTCCTTTGCGAGGAGCACGTGACGTCGGCGTCACGTCATTCCCCGCGCGATCGCTCCGGGACCCTCGTTGCACCCAAAAGGAACTTTTGGCCAGCTTGGTGGGGTCAGGGTGAGGGGTTTAAATTTTTATTTAGGATCAACAATCGCAATTTCCAACGTATTCAACATAGCTATGTTGAATAAGTTGGAAATCCGATCGTTTTCGCCTCATCACTTTTTTAAGTTAAAAAAAAAAATAAGTTGCGTTTTACATTTAAGTTCAAAACTAATGCACACCCCTATTGCCTACTGAGATTGATTTATATAAGTGAATATGGGGCGTTTACCAAATGGACTGCAATTTGGAGAGAGATATCTAGCTTTTGAAGGAATGTGGAAGCCTTTTAGAAGGGGAGGCATTATGAATGTGGGCATCATGAGAGGCATAATCATCATTGTTTACTTGTAGTCGTGCTTTTCCACCAATAGAGCTCAAAGTGCATGACAGGGAACTGTGTTACAGAGAGTGAGGTTTGAGATTACGAAGGAGCATGGCTGAATTACAAGGAGCAGGGATTACAAAGGGAAAGAGTAATAACAACAATTAACAGTAGGTTGTAATATCTAGTTTAGTAATAGACTTACAGGTGCAGTAGTTTATAGTTCGAGATCTACTGGCGAAGCAGAGTGAGAGATCTAATGACTTGCGAGAATTAAGAGTACTCTGATGGTTGGGTGGGGGAACAGAGGTCCATTCCCAGGTTTGATGGGGAGTTTGCATGCCATAGGCTTTTATAAACAGCCATGTCTTTAGGGATTTCCTCAATGTAAGCAGTTCAGGGGCAAGTCTGACGTCATCTGGAAGAGAATTCCAGAGAATGGGGGCTGCTCCTGTGAATGTGCTTTTTCTGGTGGTTGAGTTTCAGTTCTCTGGGGGCTGGCACAACCAAGTGTGCTTGGGGGAGTGAGCATAGAGGGCAGGTGAGATGGGGGGGGGGGAGATGGTCGTGCAGATAGGCAGGCACTAGGCCATTGAGGACTTTTGAATATGAAGACCAAAGTTTGAACACTGCCCGGTAGTGTGTAGGGAGCCAGTGAAGGAATCTAAGGAGAGGTGTGATGTGGTCGTATTTCCTGGCCTTAAGTATAGCTCGAGCTGCTGTGTTTTGGATTGGCTGTAGGTGGTGGTCTAGTTTCTTGGGAAGACCAATGTACAGCGCATAACAATAGTCCAGCAGGAGATAACACAGGCCTGAATCACTGTTGCAAATGCACGGTCGTCGAGGCGAGGTCGAAAGTGACATAGTTGAAGTAACTGGAAGAAAGCAGATTTACTTACGGACAGAATGTGGGTGTCAGTGTTGAGTTTAGAGTCCAGGAGGAAACCCAGATTTCTGACCTGGTGTATAATGAGACAGCATAATACAGACACAAAGCAAAACCTGTATCTGGTTATTTTGCTTGTTTAATGAAAAAATTTCAATAAATATTTCATTAAAATGAAAAATACTCGCACGGTGAAATATATGCAGGTTCTTTTGTGCCTGAAATAGTAACATAAATCTCCACAGATCCACTTGCACCCAAGTGGTGTACGTGGACAGTTTTGAAAGTTGGGTTCAATAAGCAGAAAATATATTGTAGCAAAGAAGAAGAGGGTAAACCTTTGTGGGGAGTTTGTTCCCAGATCACAGTCATAAGCCAGTAAAACTACCATCTTGTTTTTATGGAGATGGGTAGACATCTTGAGAGTTGATAAAACATACAACTAAAAGCATGGGCGAATGCTATCATGTGAGTGCTTGGGAGTGCTCATACATTAATAACTTATGGTAAGAGACAGAGATGCATCATATAACTGACTGACCATACAACTCATCTCTCGAACATCATCACCAGCAGATTAACATGAAACTTCCAAATTCCACGAGAAGTGACATAGCCCCTGAATATGATTCCATGCTGAATACACAAGGTAGATCGCCTCCCACCAAAGCTCAGAGCTATCATCATTTCAACATATGGGGCAGGCTGGTATGGGTGGAAAACATGTGTACTGGGCCTCCAGTCCCACTGCCACTTTCTGTCAGTAGTGTGCCAAAAATAAGACTCAGTGACTTTAGATAACAGGCACATTTATTTGGCTCCTCTAACATGATTCCATTCACGGCCTTTTCCTAAATTATGGAATTCATGTTAGTTTATATTGTTAATTGAAATTCATATTATCCAGAAAACAACAACTACTCCAGCCACACATCAAACATCCCTCTATCACCCCAAGTCAGAGACCTAGGAGCCATAATTGACAATAAAATGAATCTGAAAGTTTTTGTAAACCACACCACTAAGGACTGCTTTCACAAACTCCAAGTGTTGAAAAGAATAAAACCGCTCTTCCATTTTCAGGACTTTAGAACTATACTTCAAGCAATAATCTTCGCAAAATTAGATTATTGCAACGCTATCCTCCTGGGCCTTCCATCTTCATACACCAAACCCCTACAGATGGTACAAAACACTCCAAAAGAAGAGACAACATTTCACCCATCTTAAAAAATCTTCAGTGGCTACCCATCCACTTCAGAATCATCTACAAGTCCATCACCATCATATACAAGTCCATCCATCACCTAACAGCTCTGGACTTTCAATATCCATTTAGCCTACATGTCTCCCAAAGACCAACCAGAGAAGCCTACAGAGGATCCCTCCAGGTACCGAACACAAAATCCACCAGGCATACAACTTCAAGAGACCGGGTTTTCTAGACTGCCGGACCCTCACTCTGGAACTCCATCCCTGCGAATCTGCGCCAAGAACCTTGTCTACCAACGTTTCGAAAAAGATTGAAGACTTGGTTATTTAAACAAGCCTTCCCTGACAACACAACCACCTCCATCTCCTCCAAAATAATGTAGCCACCTGGCACTGTAAATAATTATTAACCTATGTTAACCTATACTGCTATTTTTTCCTTCTCCCAGTTCTATTACCTTGTTTCATTGTAACTGCAACCCTTATGCACCAGTTAAAGTTTTATCATTCTATGCACCCCCTGTTCTAATGTAAACCGGCATGATGTGATCCGCTCATGAATGCCGGTATAGAAAAAACCTAAATAAATAAATTAAATAAAATAAAATATTAGACACATACAGTTACATATATAGACTAATAATTGAACTGAGGCTATATGGCACTTATGACATGCAATAGATAAAATCCATGGATTTTGTATAGATATGTTGATATATTCTGGATTCTGAAACATATTTCCACTTTTATATCCTGATTGCACCTTCCCCTCATACTCCATTATAAAGCTGCCCAGTATTTCATGTTTTAAGCCAGGGGTGGCCAGATTTTCAGGATGTCCACAATGAATATGCATGAGATATTGTACATCTGCATGCAATGCCTCCATTGTATACAAATCTATCTCATGCATATTCATTGTGGATATCCTGAAAGCCTTGCTTGCTCTTGTTTCTCAAGGACGGAGCTGGCCACCCCGGTATTATACAATTCTCTGCTCTGCAATCCAGACCTGTTGACAAAGAAGAGCAAGAGAACACGGAAAAGAAGCGAGTCTCTCAGGTTTCCTAAAAGTGTTCTTGTGGCCGTTGTGGCTGTGCTATTTTGAGGATGCCCGAGCTGTAATAAATCATGGCATCTACCAATGACAGTTTGAAATGAACGTGTTTATTGAGACAGACAGGTACATCAGTAAGAGTGTTATTTACCTCAGGTGCTGACATGCCAGCTGTTGGATTTAAACATGGACTTGGTGATTGCGACCGAAAACTATATCAGCATTCTAACAAGCATCTGTTCGATATAACTGAGCAGGGCATGCACATGGATAGGATAGGCTAGCAGAAAAAATGCAGATGGGGGCTTACATCTGGACCCTTGGCAAGGTCAAGGAAGTCACTGTAGGCTGGGACACACAAAACTATTACTGCCAAGACCGCTTAAATAAATGGTATTTTAGATGAAAAAAGCAGAATTTTGGCTGGATGTTTTCTGGTCTGGTACAATCTGATTATCTGATAATGTATTCTTTTGCAAATTTCTTAGTTACAACTGAATTTGTAAGTCTAGGTCAGGGGTCCCCAAACCTGTCCTGGGGGCCCACCAGCCAGTCGGGTTTTTGGAATATCCTCAATGAATATGCATGAGAGAAAATTTGCATGCACTGCCTCCATAACATGTAAATTTTCTCTCATGCATATTCATTGAAGATATTCCAAAAACCCGACTGGCTGGTGGCCCTCCAGGACAGGTTTGGGGACCACTGGTCTAGGTGTACTAACGGGCAATAAGGCATTTATCTTGCCCTAAAGCAGTGGACTGTGTGATAAATGCCTCTTGTTATGCACTAACCATTTACCACATCTCCTAAAATATAAGTGGTGTTATTGCAGCCACAATAAATGTTATCATGGGGGTCCTATAGAAATATGGTAATGGCCAAGCTAATGAGGAATAATTAGCTGTTTAGAATTTTTCTGATATGTTCTAAGGCACGATTAGTGATGCAATATTTATCATGATATTGAAATGGCAAAAATGTTGATGCCTGGCCAGTGGTGAGAAGTGCAAATTGCATGAGGTAGACAAGCTTACAGGAAACAAGATGACGTCTTTCGCTAACTAACATGGTCTCTTACGATGCTCTGTCTGCAGCCGCAGAAACAAAGGGAAGAATGAGACGGTGGGAAAAAAAAGGAGAGAGAAATTAAGGGAGGGGGAAGGAACTCAGAGGCAGTAAGGTAGATGGGGGAGAGGCCTCAGCAAGCACCACTGCAGGGGAGGCCACTCAGACAGTACAGAAGTAAGGTAGACGGGGGAGAGGCCTCAGCAAGCACCACTGCAGGGGAGGCCACACAGCAGCGTAGAAGGTAGACAGGAGGAGAGGCCTCAGCAAGCACCACTACATGGGAGGCCACGCAGGCAGTGCAGTAAGGTAGACAGGGGGAGAGGCCTCAGCAAGCACCACTACATGGGAGGCCACGCAGGCAGTGCAGTGAGGTAGACAGGGGGAGAGGCCTCAGTAAGCACCACCACATGGGAGGCCACGCAGGCAGTGCAGTAAGGTATACAGGGGGAGAGGCCTCAGTAAGCACCACTACATGGGAGGCCACGCAGGCAGTGCAGTAAGGTAGACAGGGGGAGAGGCCTCAGTAAGCACCACTACATGGGAGGCTACACAGGCAGTGCAGTAAGGTAGACAGAGGGAGAGGCATCAGTAAGCACCACTGCAGGGGAGACCACGCAGGCAGTGCAGAAGTAAGATAGACAGGAGGAGAGGCCTCAGCAAGCACCACTACATGGGAGGCCACGTAGGCAGTGCAGAAGTAAGGAAGACAGGAGGAGAGGCCTCAGCAAACACCATTGCAGGGGAGGCAATGCAAGCAGTGCAGAGGTGGGTTGTCGAGTTTTTTTTACCTCTGTGCATTTTTTCACCTCTTCTGATCCCAGGTTGGCTTTCGGCTTTTCCTCCAGGGCACAGGTCTGGATGCAGCTCCTCCATCTCTTCCTCCATTCTTGCTTTTCCAAGTGCTGCTGTGATCTCACTGTTGGCTCTGCCCTCGACTGCCATGAGTGCAGACTCAGAGAGTCTGCCCTGGGTTATGGGGTGACTACTGGTGGATCACTGCCAAAGGGGCATGGCCCTTAGTGAGCCATGTGAGAATGTTGTTTAGAAGACTTTGCCCCAACTTCTGCTGTGAGAGATTTATTTGAGATGGATTGTATTTTATAAATGTGCATTGAGGAAATAGTACTGTTATCTTGTATTTTAAAGGGGTTTCATTTAATTTTATTATACTATCTGCTTTTGATGTTTTGCATGCTCACTCTTATTGTTATACTTAGCTCAAATAGAGATACAGAAAACAATTGCATGCATTACAGAAAAGGGGAGGATTCTAGACACGGTTAAAAGATGCAGCCTCCTGACGTGAAATTCAACAGAAAAATAAGCTTTGCTTTGATGTCATCTTTCCGAAACAATATACCCTTAATTACTTCCAGTAATTAACTTCCCCACAACCACAAGGTATTTCTGAAGCATCAGTGACATGTTTCTCTTCTCTCTTTATTCCAAGTATTTTTTTAACACTCCTGCATTTCACTTCGACGTAACACTGTTTAAATAAATATTAAATGATTTCAGAAACTGTTATTTGACTTTCACTGACCTTCAGATTACCTTACATTTTAAATGGGCAAAGCTGCTCAAATCCTTAACCTGATCAAAGTGAAATGAAATGAAAAGGCACCTGAGCTGAAGTTATAATGCCCAGGAGAAAGGTACACATAGCACGGAGATATTTGACTAGACAGTATCAGCATCCGGCAGCAGGAAGTCTGGGACGAGAGAAGAAAACGGCCGTAATGAATCTGTATTCATTGCAGAGTCTCGGCTAGGGCACATGCTTTCTTTGTTTCAGTGCACACGCTTTTAAAGTGCCCACAGAGAAAGACATTTTGGGGGCGAAATTATTGTGTCCAAAATAAATGATGTTTTTAAGCTCATTTCTGTGCTGCTCTGTGGTTTCCTAATACTTCTGCTGAGAGAAGTCACATGTCTGGTAAGCTGAAGATGATTTCCCCCTTCAGGAGGAGCTCTGACTAATAATATCCTCTATTATTTTTTATACAGACTGATCTCTTCAGAGCGTTCACCTTACAAATGGAATAAAATACTGCATCAGATACTGCAGGCCTTCTTTCAAACCATGCCAAGACCAAACCATAACACCATGGATAATGCTTTGTTCATATCATCACAGTGAGGGCCACAGAGAAACAAGGCCCTGTGCAATCGAAGCCGAGATAAAACAAAAAGTTTTAGTGTGCAACTATAAAATGTTTACAAGCATGTACCTAGGGCATCTGACAGCTACCCTCAATGGCTGGGGGTTGCTGCCCCTGGCTGTGGCAGCCAGAGCAGTGCCAGTAGCAGGGCTCTCACCTGCCACCTCCTAGTGAAGATTGACATGGAAAGAATTCATTCTAGAGAGGGCAGGGCTCTCCAACCATGATGGGGTTTGATTTAAGAGGGGTTTAGCTATGTTGGAAAGTCCAGATTCTTGATGGTGTTGGGGTTGATCTTGTAGAGGTTGAGGTTCATGATGTATCCTGAGAGTTTGTGATGATCCGTGAGAGATGAAAGTGTTGCAGGGAGGATTTGTGAAGGTCCGAGGGGGGGGGGGGGGTGTTGAATGATGATGCCCATCAGGGGTTGGGGTGTGTGTATGTGTGGGATGTGCATGATAATTCTAATGCAATTTTTAGCACACACAAAATGCCCTTACAGTGCACAATACACATTATTTCATAGGCCCCCTAAACACATGCGCTAAGTATGCCCATTTCAACAAGAAAACATACACTAACGTCCACAATTACTAAATACTCTTAAAATACTTTTAATACGTAGAAACATTTAATTTGGCATCTTCTTCCAAAGAACACCACAGCATAATGACCAGTCCTTGAGAGACACTAACCGGACTGTACATGCAAATCTAACTCATGCATATTCATTGTGGGAATCCTGCAAAGCAAACCTGTTAGTGACTCTGGAGGAGTGGAAGTCGCTACCTTTCCCCTATCTGCCTCCCTTACCCTAGCAGTCTGAGAGAAACACAATAATCCCAGCCCACTCCCAGACTGCCTTTCTGTTTCATTCCTGAGGAGATATTTGGATTTATAGATCTTTTACTTAGGTACTTCTATTAGTATGAACCTAATTAAATTGCTATGTTGGCTCTTTTCAGAACCCCATATACTCATCACATTAATACAATGCAGATTCTGAATCCAGCAGGGGAAGAATATTTAAAAAAATGGCATGGGGGTATTAAAAGTTCTACATCGTTTATTGTTAAAAGGATGAAAGCACCAGAAAGCAAACTATTAGGACAAAATAAAGGAGACCGAAGCAAAGGAGCGGAAAGATGAGGCAGCAGAAGCAGGAAAGCGTCAACTTGATGTTTTGAGAATGGTAGCGGGTGCTGTCTCTGTGTGGAGAGACAGGGGCTACCTCAATGTAAAGCATCTGCTAACGGGCTCTGTGTGGAGAGACAGGGGGACCTCAATGTAAAGCACCTGCTAACGGTCTCTGTGTGGAGAGACAGGGGGACCTCAATGTACAGCGCCTGCTAACGGTCTCTGTGTGGAGAGACAGGGGGACCTCAATGTAAAGCGCCTGCTAACGGGCTCTGTGTGGAGAGACAGGGGACCTCAATGTAAAGCGCCTGCTAACGGTCTCTGTGTGGGGAGACGGGGGGCTACCTCAATGTAAAGCGCCTGCTAACGGGCTCTGTGTGGGGAGACAGGGGCTACCTCAATGTAAAGCACTTGCTAACGGTCTCGGTGTGGAGAGACAGGGGGACCTCAATGTAAAGCGCCTGTTAACGATCCCTGTGTGGGGAGACGGGGGGGACCTCAATGTACAGTGCCTGCTAACGGTCTTTGTGTGGAGAGACAGGGGGGCTACCTCAATGTAAAGCACCTGCTAACTGTCTCTGTGTGGAGAGACGGGGGGACCTCAATGTAAAGCGCCTGCTAACTGTCTCTGTGTGGAGAGACGGGTGGGACCTCAATGTAAAGCACTTGCTAACGGTCTCTTTGTAGAGAGACGGGGGGACCTCAATGTAAAGCGCCTGCTAACGGTCTCTGTGTGGAGAGACGGGGGGACCTCAATGTAAAGCACCTGCTAACAGTCTCTGTGTGGAGAGACGGGTGGGACCTCAATGTAAAGCCCTTGCTAATGGTCTCTGTGTGGAGAGACGGGGGGACCTCAATGTAAAGCGACTGCTAATGGTCTCTTTGTAGAGAGACGGGGGGACCTCAATGTAAAGCGCCTGCTAACGGTCTCTGGGTGGAGAGACGGGGGGACCTCAATGTAAAGCGCCTGCTAACGGTCTCTGTGTGGAGAGACGGGGGGACCTCAATGTAAAGCGCCTGCTAACGGTCTCTGTGTGGAGAGACGTGGGGACCTCAATGTAAAGCGCCTGCTAACGGTCTCTGGGTGGAGAGACGGGGGGACCTCAATGTAAAGCGCCTGCTAACGGTCTCTGTGTGGAGAGACGGGGGGACCTCAAAGTAAAGCGCCTGCTAACGGTCTCTGTGTGGAGAGACAGGATCTACCTCAATGTAAAGCGCCTGCTAACGGTCTCTGGGTGGAGAGACAGGGGGACCTCAATGTAAAGCGCCTGCTAACGGTCTCTGTGTGGAGAGACGGGGGGACCTCAATGTAAAGCGCCTGCTAACGGTCTCTGTGTGGAGAGACAGGGGGGACCTCAATGTAAAGCGCCTGCTAACGGTCTCTGTGTGGAGAGACAGGGGGACCTCAATGTAAAGCACCTGCTAACGGTCTCTGTGTGGAGAGACAGGGGGACCTCAATGTAAAGCGCCTGCTAACGGTCTCTGTTTGGAGAGACGGGATCTACCTCAATGTAAAGCGCCTGCTAACTGTCTCTGTGTGGAGAGACGGGGGGACCTCAATGTAAAGCGCCTGCTAGCGGTCTCTGTGTGGAGAGACGGGGGGACCTCAATGTAAAGCACCTGCTAGCGGTCTCTGTGTGGAGAGACGGGGGGACCTCATTCGATAGGAATTACTTTCTTTTGATATTATGTTTCTTTTCGCAGCTGCAGATGAAGGCGGAGCAGCTCCTATCTTACTTCTCATGCCATGGAAAATATCCAAAGGCAATTTTTCAGATTCTCAAGTGGGAAACATCTCGGCAGTGTGTGTTGTAGGGGAGGGAGGGGGATTCAAGGTCAAACTAAGACCTATCAGGTAGGCGCAGGTCATGCCTGCAGGAAGGCGATGAAATCTGACATGGCATACGCATCACGCCTGACAAGACCTTGGA
The DNA here is from genome assembly GCF_901001135.1 of Rhinatrema bivittatum. Lineage (NCBI taxonomy): Eukaryota > Metazoa > Chordata > Amphibia > Gymnophiona > Rhinatrematidae > Rhinatrema > Rhinatrema bivittatum. The sequence continues at coordinate 9,734,963 of NC_042629.1, read as the reverse complement.
AGATTGTTCACTGCTTCGGTGACTTTGCTGCTTTCTCTCCTGCTCTTGGCCGGCAGCCATTGTAAATATCAGTGCTGGAAAGCTTTGCGGACCACTCCTGGAACTCCCCTTTTGTAACAGCAGTCACCCCTGCTCACCTCCATGTCTGCAGCCGCTTTCTTTCCTCTCCTACTGTTCAGCTGATTTCTTTTTAGCCCAGACTCATGGGGCAAAGCCAGGGAAGACAGGATTCAAATTCCACTTCTCCTACAGACACTGCATGTGACTCTGGGCATGCCGCTTTATCTCTGCTTGCCTGAAGTACCCATTTAGATAGTAAAGTGTTTTGGAGAGGGGCTTATATTTATTTATTTAGACATTTTATATACCATCATTCCATCTATAGATCACAACAGTTTACAAAGTGACATTCATAGCTACAGCTCAACAAGCAAACAATGGTTTGCTACAGAGGTGTTATTCATAGACAGGCATTAATATTTATCAAGTGAAATTTCTAGTATATATTATTAATAAATCTGGTACTTAAGGCAGTGTATTTAATATAAACTGAAATGGAAGTTTTCACATCTTATTCAGTGGGTTATTTTTAGAATCTTAAATTCTCTCGTTTGATTTATTCTTCATGATTCAATTATTATCTTGTGTCCTTCTTGACTTTGTGGGTTTGAATATTCTGAGGTTTTTAAGTTAATTTATATGAGTTTTTGAATAGAGTATATAACATCCAGAGCTTTAGACCTGCTATAGAAAACGCATGACCTCTTGTTTGCATCAGATGTGTCTGTATTGTGGGAATAGCCAATAGTTGTTTATTTTGAGATCTTTGTTCTTTGTGGATTGAATGGTTGTAGTGTCACTCCTAACAAGCCAGTGTCATTGGAATGATGTTGAAAATGATCATTAATGTTTTATAGTAGATTCTGGATTGTACTGGTAACCAATGTAGTGACATCAGAGAGGGTGTAATGTGATCATATTTCCTAGATCCTATTTTGCTGTGGCATTTTGTAGTAGTTGTAGTGGTTTTAAGTGACATGCTGGAAGACCTAGTAGTAAAGAGTTGCAGTAGTCTAGGTTTGAGAAGATTAAAGTTTATAGTACAGTCCAGAAGTCCTGAAAAGTTAATAATGGTTTCAACTGGTGAAGTATCCCTAACTTGACGTAACCTGTCTTGATTAAGTTATTGATGTGCATTTTCATTATAAGGTTCTCATCTAGCTGTATTCCTAAATCCCATACTTGATTTGAGGGGTTAATTTGAAAATTAATTACCCAGATTTAAAGCAGGTGTTTTAACTATCAAAGAGTTTCTACTCAGCCAAATGATTTCAATCTGTTTTGGGTTTAATGTTAATTTAAGTTGTGAAAATTCTTGTTGTATTGTTTTCATATTGGTAGAGAGTAACAAGACTGTAAAACTGTATGTCCTCTAGGGATGTGAATTGGGCTTTGGACGATTGAAAATATCGTCGATATTTTCAAAATCGTCAAATCGGGGGCTCCCCAAAAATGATGGGAAAACCCCACGAATTGATTGTGGGGGTTCTCTTATCGTTTTGGGGGAGGGCGGGAAAAACGGCACACAAAAATAACCCCTAAACCCACCCCGACCTTTAAAACTAATCCCTTTGCTTCCCCCACCCTCCCGACCCCCCCCAAAAACATTTTACAGGTACCTGGTGGTCCAGTGGGGGTCCCGGGAGTGATCTCCCGCTCCCGGGCCATCGGCTGCCACTAATCAAAATGGCACCGATGGCCCTTTGCCCTTACCATGTGACAGGGTATCTGTGCCATTGGCCGGCCCCTGTCACATGGTAGGAGCACTGGATGGCCCATGCCATTTTTAAAGATGGTGCCGGCCATCCAGTGCTCCCTTTTTGTGACAGGGGCCGGCCAATGGCAAGGATACCCTGTCACATGGTAAGGGCAAAGGCCATCAGCGCCATTTTTATTAGTGGCAGCCGACGGCCCGAGAGCGGGAGATCGCTCCCGGGACCCCCACTGGACCACCAGGTACCTGTAAAATGTTTTTGGGGGGTCGGGAGGGTGGGGGAAGCAAAGGGATTAGTTTTAAAGGGTTGGGGTGGGTTTTTTGTTTATCGGCTCGGGTGGGTTGTGGGTGGACGGTGAGTGGTCCCCACCAGAGCGGTGCCTCCTATCTCCACTTTAGCCACCTATCAGCTTCCTTATGCTAAAATTGGAAAGGTAGCCTAGAAATACAAAAATTATTGCCATCAAACTTCAGAGAAAGGCAGCTAGATCATAGCCTTGAAATGTTATTGGTCCTGAGAGGCTAAATTGAGCCACTTAGATTCTGGGAAGTCCAAGTAACAGAATTAGGTTAGGTGAAGGAGCTCACCTGCTGGCTAATTAGGTTGGACAATCCTAGGCACATAGGTGGCTTAATTGTATAAGGCTAATCCTGCACCACCTGGATCATCCATGCACTCGTCCTCTTCCCGTGATCGGAAAAATAATCCACATGATCTGCTCTTCTTCCCCAATGTAGCTAATAGCATTGCGTTAAATGTAATAATTATATTATAATGTTCAGTAGGCAGAAGGATGTATGGGAAAATTATATGCTTTACTGATGTTGAGTAAATTATTCATATGCAATAGATGTTTGTTCTTTAAGGATGGTTGTAAATTACTTCAAGTCGATTTGAAGGTGATCTATAAATTCAACTATAAATAAATCAATCTGTTTCCCTCCCAGCCTCGTGGTACCCACTTTTCTTCTAAAGCCATGATAGCAAGTCTGGTTCCCTGTGTACCTGGGGAAATACCTCCCTGATTGCCTGAAACCTTTTCCCTTTTCATATTCATTTGTATTTCAAGGAATAATGTGTTGGTGTCTGCTCACAAAGCATTGGGGAATGTTCTGAAATTTGGCTGGAGCACGGGTAGAAACGTTATGTAGATACTTAATAATACACACTGGAGAAAGCTTAACAAACCTGCCCATAGTGATAAAGAGAAAAAACATTGCCAGTACAGTAGCAGAATAAACACCCAGAATAAGGAACTGGGATTTGAAATAGTGGCTCCCCTAGTTTTCCATACCTGCAGTATGACTCTAAATAGGCCGCAGTAGTAAACATTATGCTTGTAATCTGCATACCCCCTACTCCGCACTCTGAGAGCTCTAATTAGAAGCACTTTACAGACCCTTGAATGCACGCATTACCAGTTATTTGTATTGGACAAATGGCTGCAGAGCAAGTGATGGAAATACAAGAGGTGACAGCCTCTAATCTTTGTTTATTTCTTGTTGCTAGTCCCTGCTCTATATTGTTTTTTTTCCCCTATACTTCTATTTGTCATCCTTTGCTGAACCAATATCATATATATTCACTACACTGTGTGTTTTATGGCACAAGTATTTTGTGTGTGATTTCCTACCTCAGCCCCAGGTGCTAAGTGCCGTTTCATTAATGGTAACCAGGCTTTTATTATTAGACTGCATATCTCCGAAAGAGCACACCAAGACCCTCTTATTTTATAAGAAGGTCTCACTGTGATGGAGGTTCTCAGTGCATAAGACTCATTTATGCTGAGAGTCTTTTATATACTAAGGTCCTTTTAAAGTGAACACGTCTTACATATTGAGATTCTCTAATACACTGAGACCTATGGCCATGATATTGCTGGAGCGTATAAGTCCCTAGTGAGACCTCATTAGGAATACTGTGTACAGTTTGGAGACCACACTTCAAAAAGATATAAACTAGAGGGAGTTGGTCCAGAAGTTGACTACCAAAATGGGCTCTGGTCTTCAATGTAAAGCATATGGAGATGGAATTAAAGATGTAGACATGAATGCCCAAGAGGAAAGGTGGGATACAGGAGATATAATAGATACATGTAAATTTCATCATGCAATCGTTCCACAGAAGTGGGCATTTTTCAATGGAAAGGAGCTTCTAGAACAAGAGATCATCAGATGAGGGTGAAAAGGGGTAGACAGAAGTAATGTAAGGAAATATTTCTTTATAGAGAGGGATGTGCCTGCATAGAACAGCATCCCAGTTGGAGGGGGTAGAGACAAGGACAGTATCTGAATTTAAGAAAGCATGGAACAAGCACAGGGGATCTCTGAAGCAGTGATAGGGATTGTAGAAATAGACATTTTCAAGAGGCTGTTTCATGATAGGAAATTTTCTCACATTTGGACACTGATAAAGGACACCTTGGATTATCCCCTGAAGAAGGAAATTGTTCTGAAACACTGACCGTGTCGGAGTGGTCATTGAACCCAAGGAATATCGGGGTGGCACCTCGTTTGTGGATTGATAGCCTTTGAGAAGCTAAGTATTGATGTTCATATATAGAAATGTTTTACATGCACACAAACATTTTTTGAAAAAAAATGGGCACAGGACTAATGATTATATAATATGGGCATGGCAAGATAAGATTGCTCAAATGATGTTTTTGCCCAGGATATGAATTTCCTTATAATATTTAGAAATTGATTCAAGTGGTTGGATGAGTCTACTTTGAACTGCAACTACATTTGTCATTTGGTGTCAAGTTAAAAGATTCAGTGTTATTTTGAGAACTACATGGTGGAATTATTTTGTGTGGATTGTTTGAAAGTTCTACCATCAGATTTAATTTGGTTTAGCATTTCTAAAAAAATAAATGAATCCATCATGGCCAGCTTTAAGAAAAGTTGAAATCTCGGTCTGAGCATAGATTGGCTCTCAGAAGGTATCTGATAGTATCCCCTACTCTAGGATTATAAATTGTCTTGCAATGTAGAGAGAGAACCCTGGATTCATGGAGTGCATCAAGTTTACCATGAAGATGTGACAAAAGACTCTCCCTGTGAATTATGAAAAGGGGCAGTTTGTCATTCTTGTCATCAAGAATCAGCAACAAAAATTTCAGGGAGATTCTCAGTCACCCTTTTCCTTTCATCGGGCACTTAATTCATAGAGTACTCTTATTAACTCTTTGGGCTACAGATTTAGCCAGAGATTCAAATGACCCACAGAGAGCACCATTCCTCCTATTTTAGATGATTGGAGACTTTAAAATTCAATTGATCATCATTTAATGGAGTTTCTCAGGTGCCATTCATTTATTTACAACATTTCTATCCCACTGATCCACAAATCTCAACAGGTAACAAAAATACACGCATAATTAAAACTAGTCAGACAGCAGCAATAACAAATACACTTTGCATAAACACATTAGACAAAACCAAACCAAAGCAAAGCTGTGTCTGTTTGACCTGGCAAGGGAAAACCTTGAATGCAGTCAATGACATCTGTCTGCAAAAGCCATAGCAAACAAATGTGTTGTAAGATGTTTTCTAAAATGAAGCAAGTAATTTTCAGCTCTGAGCTCCTCAGACTGGACCAGCTACACTAAAGAGGCATTCTCTTGATGAACCTCAATGGGTATACTTTATGGTCAGCACTTCCAGTAGAAGCTGGGAGGAAGTGTGAAGGGCATACACAGGGGAGTAGCGATGGATAGCAAGTTGGAGACAAGTTGAGCAAGACCTTAAAAATGATATTGCGAACCTTAAATCTGATCCTAAGGACATCAGAACAGGGGAAATGTGTGCATATGAGGGGAAGCAGAAATCAAATCAGCTGCCTAACAGAGTTCTGAATCAATAGCAAGACTTTAGATGTGAATGCAGAAGGCCTAGAAACAGGGCTTTACAGTAATCCGGTGCAGAAAGAACTATCCGGAAACCTGAAATACCAAGGAAAGGTTTAAGAAAACATAACAGATGCAATTTGAAGTAAGAGGACTGAACCAAATAGCTAATTTGTGGACGCAAAGACAAAGGAGAATCCAGTTAATACCCAAATCATGTTCTTGATGTTTACTTGGGATGGATATATTATTAAATACAAAAGTAGAAGGAAAGGTGTCGAGTGGCGTCCTAGCCAGAAGCATCGGTTTGGTCTTGTTGATGTTCAATGCAGGCCTGTTATCAGCCAGCTCTTGAATTTTGAAAGGCAGAAATTTAATTTTTGCAGTGCCGAACTGAAATCTGAAGATATAGGAAAGGAAAACATTGTCATCAGCATATAATTTAAAAAAAAAACCTTTAATGAACCCAACCGAGCAAAATGGTGCCAATTAAATATTAAACAACGTCGCGGAAAGGGTGGATCCTTTTGACACAGCAGTAGATAGTAAATGTAATTCAGAAAGGCTGCCTGCAATTCTGACTCTAAAGGTATGATCTGACAGGAAGGAAGCAAACCAAGAGAATACTGTGTATGAAATCCCTAGAGAACTCAAAAGCTGAAGATATGTCTAATAATACTAGCAGAAAACAAGATCGCTTATCGAATCCATGCCAAATGACATCAGAGCTATCCAAAAGCAAAGATTCAGTGTTACAGTGTGGGCAAAAGCCAAATTGGGATTGATGAACCACATTATGACACGAGGATGCCATTTGGTCTGGACAAAATGTGCCAAGGCTATTTTCAATGAAGAAAAACTAAGCAAAACTGAAAGCATCTTTGATTGAGGACTGTAATATAAAAGGCATATATAACTTACATAACTTGTGTAGAGTATGTGCCCGAGTCGTAACTCTGCTCCCAGAACTACTCAGTGAGCGACTGCTGCATGCACCGAGGCCCAAAATGCCTCTTACACGCATGCAATCAAGTTTGCAATGTCAGACAAGACTTTTCCCTACTTTTTACTTGGAATATGAGAAAAACAAATCAAATTATGTGACAGTGCCTAAAAGCAACCCCCTTCCTATGATCCAGCTGTGAACTATTCTCCTTAGGGGTCTGCGTTCAGTGGTTTTAGCAGGAACTAAAATGTAATGAACAAAATGTGTTTGTATTTTTGTTTCATTTCAGATTGCAAATGACAAAATGAAACTATAAATTTTGTTATTGTTGCCCTGCCATTTAAATGAGCACACATCATGAATGCTCTTTAATGTAAGGGTGAGTTGGAAAGTAAAAGTGCATCTTCATGTATCCTAAACATTTCATCTTCGCCTCTTTGGCACCTCGGCATGGCATAGATGGTTCCCCGTCACAAGGATCTTCTCCATTGAAATGCATTGAAATAGCAGCGGCACTTTTGAATGGTTTCAGGGCTCGCAACAGGTCAAGGCTGACTCTTACTGGTTTCCACTATATGTTTGACATTTCATATTAAATATTACCAAGGTTTTTTTTTATATGCAATACAGACAGAGGATAAAACAAACAGCTTGGGGAAAGAAATCTATTTTGGAATCCTAACCAGGTAACATACTTTTTGCTAAAATAAATGTGGTCTATTCATTTAGACAGTTTGGATGGAAAAAGGACACAGGGGGATTGGAGAGCATTTTACTTCTCAGGGTTCAATTGCTAAGTTTAAAAAGTGCCTCTGTGCATCTTCCTGTGATGTGCCTGAGCTCTGATTGAGCTTCTGATCACGTCCTGAGGTAACGAGTGCTGAGAGAGCTCCGAGATCTCAGAGACAGCAGATTCCGAGAAAAGGTTATGGGCTGGGATTACCGGGGAGGGCAATTTTTAAAGTAATTTTCATGGGTATAGAGCATTAAATCTGCATAAACTGGCTATGCGTTCACTTGCAATAAGGCTAAAAGCACGCTCTTCCACACATTCATGGAGATGTTTTGTTTGAAAATGAGCCTGCATGTTTGTGGATACAAATGATAGAACTTGCCCTCCCATGCTACAGCGTCCAGGCAGCCCAGGGCTCGATTCTCTTGGCTTTACTGGGGCACAAGACAGCAATTCATACAGAGCTGCATCTCGGTATCTCTCCTCGACTACCAGGGATCAGTGACATACCAGGTTTCTGACTATACAAAGAGCAAAAGTCAAAATAAGAGTAACTAAAGGCATCACGTTTCTTCCCCACCCCCTGCAACCCACCCATACAAAAATACCCCCCCATACATCCACACACCTCCTCCCACACATCTACCCTGCCCTCCATACACACATGCAGAAATACCCCCCCACACATCCACACTTACCTCCTCCCTCACATCTACCCTGCCCTCCATACACACATGCAGAAATACCCCCCACACATCCTCACTTACCTCCCCTACACATTTATTTGAGGTTTCTTATATACCGAGGCACGTTTGAAAACAAACATCACCTCGGTTCACAATATAACATAACTTAGCAACCAGCTTTACAATATTAACATTAACAGGGAGAGGGTTAACAGGGGACAATACATGAATTATATACAGGAATAATATACAAATGTACATATTAATTTTAACAAATGAGTTAAATAAGGCAGTGACGGTATTTGGGGGGAAAGTAATGGATGGAGGGGAGGAGGAGGAGAATACCTACAGGGGTGGGGGGTAGGGAAGGAGAGGAGAGGTCGGGGATCGGTCAGGCGGTCAAGAAGTATCTTTGGTGAGAGATAGTTCGTTAGTCAGGGAACGCTAGTTTGAAAAGCCATGTTTTAAGGTTGTGTTTAAATTTTTTGTGGCAGGGTTCCTGGCGTAGTTGGGAAGGCATTTTGTTCCAGTGGGCGATTCCTGTGATGATGAAAGATCGATCTCTAAAGGTGGAATGCTTCATGAGTTTAGGAGAGGGTATTTGGAGTTTGGCCTGGTGATGTGTTCTTGTGGGTCTTGTTGGAGTGTGGAGCAGGAGATGTTCTGGGAACCATTGCATGTCTTGGATATGAATGGCTTTGTGTATGAGCGTGAGTACTTTATATATATCTCCCCTGCCCTCCATACACACATGCAGAAATACCCCCCCACACATCCATACTTACCTCCTCCCTCACATCTACCCTGCCCTCCATACACACATGCAGAAATACCCCCCACACATCCACACTTGCCTCCTCCCTCACATCTACCCTGCCCTCCATACACACATGCAGAAATACCCCCCACACATCCACACTTACCTCCTCCCTCACATCTACCCTGCCCTCCATACACACATGCAGAAATACCCCCCCCACACATCCACACTTACCTCCTCCTACACATCTACCCTGCCCTCCATACACACATGCAGAAATACCCCCCACACATCCACACTTACCTCCTCCCACACATCTCCCCTGCCCTCCATACACACATGCAGAAATACCCCCCACACATCCACACTTACCTCCTCCCACACATCTCCCCTGCCCTCCATACACACATGCAGAAATACCCCCCACACATCCACACTTACCTCCTCCCTCACATCTACCCTGCCCTCCATACACACATGCAGAAATACCCCCCACACATCCACACTTACCTCCTCCCTCACATCTCCCCTGCCCTCCATACACACATGCAGAAATACCCCACACATCCTCACTTACCTCCTCCCTCACATATAACCTGCCCTCCATACACACATGCAGAAATACCCCACACACATCCACACTTACCTCCTCCCTCACATCTACCCTGCCCTCCATACACACATGCAGAAATACCCCCCACACATCCACACTTACCTCCTCCCTCACATCTACCCTGCCCTCCATACACACATGCAGAAATACCCCACACACATCCACACTTACCTCCTCCCTCACATCTACCCTGCCCTCCATACACACATGCAGAAATACCCCCCCCACATCCACACTTACCTCCTCCCTCACATCTAACCTGCCGTCCATACACACATGCAGAAATACCCCACACACACAAATCCACACTTTTCTCCCCTCCCCCCCCCCCACACACACACACTCGCACACACGCGTACCCTGCTCCCTTGTCTGCTATACATGTGTAAAACATCTCAGAAATGCACATGCAAGGATTCTGCCGCCACATATATGCAGATGCAGTCTTCCTTACACACCAAACACATTTTCCCTGTAAAACAAATGAAGAACACTATGTTCACCGCTGGAATAAGTCACATAGAGGTTTCTGGTCCTGTGGTGAAGAGTAGAGGATGTAGAGAAAGGAAATGAAACAGAGAAAGAACAGAGGCAGAAAGCAGATAATAAGACTAAATGTGGCATGGCTTAGGTACAGGATCCCTTCTCTTACAGGTGACAAGCATCCCTCTCCCAAGAAGAGCTGAAGAATAAGATATCCCCTGGCCAGAGAACAGCAGAAGGTTACGAGCAGTGCAGGTCTGTGCATTAGAATCTGCAGCTGGTAGCTGTGTGTGATTCTGTGATATACCTACAGTTCATTGAACAGGAAAGAGGAGACAGAACTAAACTGGAAAACACCTGAGAGGGCTTTCAGAAAAACAAGGCCAATATTTATTCACCAGATGGCTGTGGTATGCAGGCAGGTGATTTTCACATTGTTAGTAAGTCCATGGGTACTTTTTATCCACGGTCTTCACAACAATTTTCCAAGGGAAGTGTGAGTGAGTGCTGACTTTGAAAATTGCTATGGATACAAAGTTCACACGGTCACCTGCACCGGCTTTTTGTACGAGTAGAAATTTCCTGAAAAAGTAAGAACATAAGTTTCCATACTGGCTCAGACTGAGGGTCCAGCAATTCCATCATCCTGTTTCCAAGTTACAAGAACCTGGCAACCATTTGAAGGAGCAATTTTTAAATGTCTGCAAGCAATTTCAAAATCCACCAGTCTTTTTACCCACTGAGTTTGTACCGGTTCTCAGAAAGGAAAGGACAAGCATAGTTCACTGTTCTTTTGATATTTGCCACAGGAGAAAATTACCCGCAGAGATCTACACCTGCTTTGTCTACAGTTACTTTCTGTCTTCAAAATAACCCACGTAGGAGACATTGGCAGTAGTGGCCCAAAGTGAACCTCAGTGGCTGGACATATGAAACATCCTGTCTTCTCAGAAGAGACTGTATCTATATCTAATTTAATGGAATATGGGAAATGTTTCTAAAAACTAATGGTCAAATGCAGCAATATGAGAAGAAAAATCATAAGAACATAAGAACATAAGAAATTGCCATGCTGGGTCAGACCAAGGGTCCATCAAGCCCAGCATCCTGTTTCCAACAGAGGCCAAAACCAGGCCACAAGAACCTGGCAATTACCCAGGAAGCCACCTGGGTGAAGGATAATCTCAGTTTACATCACAAATTAGAATTACTGGCATACAATGTTAAGAGTTGTAATCTTCATTTTATTAATTTTCCTGCAGCTGTTCACTTCTTAAGGAAATGTTGAACAGATATTTGATTGAATAATTACCACCTACAGCATCCGATTGTTGATTTAGCTTTCTGCGTGTTCCAGCTAGGGATGGGAGATTCCCCTTCCAAAATCATGAGTTGCACTGGACTCAAAGGCGTCCCTCTCTTCAGTCATGTCAATCAGCCTACAATAAGGGTGGGGCCACATAGAAACACCGCTTCTAGTGATGGGATGCACTCCTGGCAGTGGCTCAGCTGCTCCTATGCAGTTGCCTACTCCACCTATTGGGAAGCCCTCTCCAGTGTCTGTCCTGTGTCTCCCTTCCCCGTCACAGGTATATTTTAAAATGCACTGCTCGTGCAAAAAACAGCCCCGTACACCCGTATGTGGGCCGTGTGCGAGCAACGTGAATTTTAAGAATCCACGAAATACGCACGTGCGTCAAGCACAAGCGGCAGGGCATGGGCGTTCGCAAGAGTTACATGCATAACTCGCAATTTTAGAAAAGCTGACCATGCCACACATCGGTGTGTCATCTGCCTACCTTTATTGCTAGTCCTGATGAGGAGCGAGTCTGGAGATCTCAAGTTTTATGGATTTTCAAGTCTATGAACTATCATATATATGAGAGAGAGAGAGAGAGAGCAAGAGCGAGAGAGAGCACTGTAGGAGAGACAATATGACACTATATATATATATATATATATCTACCAATGTGGGTTTGAATCATAAGAACCTTATCCAAACCTTTTTTAAACCCAGTTTCTCTAACTACTGTAACCACATCCTCTGGCAATGAATTCCAGAGTTTAAATATGCATTGAGTGAAAAAGACATTTTTCTGATTTGTTTTAAATGAGCTATTAGCTAACTTCATGTAGTGTCCCCTAGTCATTCTGAGAGAGTAAATAACCAATTTACATTTACCTGTTCAAGTCCTTCATTCCCTCCCTCATGGCCAGGGTGCAAGGGTCTTTTGTGCACCAATGAAACAATAGACTCCTCCAAACCCACCCTGTTGAAAGTGCCCCTCTTAAAGTGGTAGATATATATAGTGTCATTGTCTCTCTCTCTCTCCGCCCCCACCCCAGTAAGGAGATGGAAAAGCTGGTATTCCCCTTATGTGAGCATACGCGAGTAAAAGCCGCTAAAGACCTGGTGGTAATATGTGTGGGACATTTACCCGAGCCGCCTCTTAAGATCATACGCATGGTGGGATATTTTAAAGGACGTGTGTGTATGTGCGCACATGATAGCTCAGCTCACGTGTTTATGGATGCACACGCGTTCTTTTTAAAATTAGCCAGTTCTGTTCTGAAACTCTTAGTGTAAGAGCAATGCGCACGTCCTCCAGATACCCACTGCCATTCAAACCCACTCACCCATTCCAACAGCTGAAGGTTTTATATTCTTTACAATTCTAATTGTTACAATTTAGTCTTAAGACTTCCTGCCCAGGGCCTTCTGCTTTTTCTAATTATTCACACGCAGAACTATAACAATTGTAAGATGCACGTTGGGGGATGCTAATTTGTAGGGAGAGGCTCTTTCAGGTTTAGGGACTTCTCATGTTTGACTTCAGCGAGGCTGTAAGTGGATTTCTATGGTTTGCTTTGCTCAACTTGAACATCAACAGATGGAGAATCTTAGATTCTTCGTAGAATCTTCAGTGCTCCAAATAATTAATTACTATCAAAACAATTAATCTTAGTAATTATTACATTCAGGGACATCACTGTCTGGCTTTGTTAACTTGACTTTATTCTTGTTACATTTTTAATTTCATAATTACTTGCAAACTGTTAACCCATTCAGGGGATTATGTACTAAAAGTCATGCTGCAAACGTCAATGTGCACACCAAAATAGCACTTAACATGTGATGCATTCAATGTTTTGGCACAATGCTACAAATAAACCACAATAGGATGGATGCAATTTTAATGTGCATCCTATCCCATACAATATAGGGTTTCCACAAGATCTCCACCTGGTTGTTTAATAGCATGTAGATGCTACACCAGTTAGCATGTACACACGAAACCGAGTATACATGCTTCTCTTGTTCTCATGGCGCTGTCTTTAATGTGGCAACCCTTATAAAAAAAATAAACCTGGCACTTAGGACTGGTTGTTGGTACTGACAGCAGAAGTGTGAGAGCATTTGGATCATGGGAGAGAAATTGAAAGATGAGACGAGACTTACAGAAGAGGAAAACTCAGAGCAAAAGCATACTTATGACTCCCAAGAAGGGAGGAGGCAGCAGTGGAGGAGAAATATATAGATGAATCAGAGCTGGGAGGTGAGGGAATAACATAAGAAATTGCCATATTGAGTCAGACCAAGGGTCCATCAAGCTAGCATCCTGTTTTTAACAGTGGGCAATCCAGGCTGCAAGTACCTGGCAAGTACCCAAACACTGAGTAGATCCTATGCTAGATGCCAGTAATAGTGGCTATTCTCTAAGTCAAATTGATTAATAGCAGTTAATGGTCTTCTCCTCCAAGAACTTATCCAAACCTTTTTTAAACCTAGCTACACTAACTGCACTAACCACATCCTCTGGCAACAAATTCCAGATCTTAATTGTGGGTTGAATGAAAAAGAATTTTCTCCAATTAGTCTTAAATGTGCTACTTGCTAACTTCATGGAATGCCCCCTAGTCCTTCTATTATTCGAAAGTGTAAATAACAGAGTCACATCTACTGGTTCAAGACCTCTCATGATCTTAAACACCTCTATCATATCCCCCCTCAGCCGTCTCTTCTCCAAGCTGAACAGCCCTAACCTCTTCAGCCTTTCCTCATAGGGGAGCTGTTCCATCCCCTTTATCATTTTTGTTGCCCTTCTCTGTACCTTCTCCATCGCAACTATATCTTTTTTGAGATGCGACCAAATATATTCAGGATGACCAACACATACTCTTATGACATCAAGTCAGGAAAGTCTGCAAGGAGGAGGAGAACTGGCATCAGAAGGTGCCTCAACCAGCCTTGGCAAATCCATCCCATGGATGCCAGAAAGGGAAAATCTGCCAGCTCTGAATGGGGAGGGCACCAGCATTCATGAGCATCCTGTAGATTTAGGGCCCAAACAGGCCTTGGCTCTGGTGGTGCCCTGTCCAAGGAAGGTGAAGAAAATGTGGGGAAGAGAATTGTGGTTGCATCCTTGGCTTTAACTGACACAGTCCAGGAGATTTTCAAAACACTTGAAAAAGAGATCTGCAGTTAAACAAAAGAAGTCCCCATTGTCCTTACTGTTGTCCTAGTCGGGATTCAGAGCACCTGCAATGATCTTTGCATTGATAGACCACATCAAGGACAGCAATGAGCATCACAATCCAGGCAATTTATGGAGAAAAGCCCCGCATTAGATGCTGTGAAATGATTGTCTTTATACATTGTGGCATTTACAACAATGTTGGAAATGATTACATATTCAATTTTGGCGTGAAAAGATTTTCTTGGTACAAATAAATGTGTAATAATTTATATATAAAAGGTGTGTTGATGTCAGTTTTTCAACAAGAAGTTTGGGAAGCTTTTATATAGGACTACAGTCTGAGTAAACTTTCAGGGTCACCTTTTGCATGTTTGATCCAACCATAGGCCACACTGTTTGCTGGTAGCTGATCCTTTAAAATACAATGGCATGCATTCCAGTTAAAGTTTAGGCCTTGGAGAACATGTGCTAAACAGCACCTGGACTCATGGCTCGTTTTAGGGGAGGTCAAGCAGGACCATTTCCGGGGGCAACTGAGATGTCACTGAGGCAGATCTTCAAGGCACCCAACACTGGCTGCCCACCCCCCCCCCCCCCTTAGTTACCCCTCTAGCCCCCATTTTTCTAATGCCGGGTTTGTGAGGACAGCAAGCATGCCATGCGATTTTATGTGCACCTGCTAAGCCTCATTTGCATCTGATGTTCCTCCAATTGTCTGTTCATCTCGCAGAAATCCTCTCTCGCCTACACTTGCTTCCCTTCACTGGCTTCCGATAAAATTTAGAATCATGTATAAAGTTTTAACAATTACTCACACTCTCATCCAGCATACTTCTTCTACTTGGCTTTGTACAACACTACGTATTTATAAACCAGCTAGACAACTGTGTTCTTTATCAAAAAATCTCTTAGATGTCCCTACTGTCAAATTAGCAAGCCTTGAATGTACTCGGAAAAGAGCTTTCTCTGTTCAGGCCCCCCTATCTTTGCAACTCTCTACTGGATTCCTTGCGACTTGTGCCATCATTGCAACAATTTAAGAAATCCTTAAAAACATTTGTTCCAAAAAGCTTTTAGTATTTCCTCTTCAAAATAATCATTCAATACACTCATTTATAATTATCACAACTTTTCCCATTAATTCATACCAATATTCCATTATGGAGGTGCTTTTTTGTTTGGTTTTTCTGCTTAAGAAAAAGGATGTGTTTAAGATTTTTGTTTGATTATCGTTTTCAGTGACAATTTTATTTAAATTATGAATGTTTTAAATATGTAAACTGTTTTGATTAAATCTCTATTTGTAAAGGCGGTATACAAACATTTTTAAATAAATAAATAAATTCCCTGTGCATATCCATTAACCTTTGCATGCACACACTAATGTCTTCAGGGGACAGTTTAACTTTCATGCTAGGGCCATTAAAAGGCTTAGTGCGTAGGCTTCCAAGTGCCTAAGCATCAACACTTTCTGTTTCCCCAACTGTACCACACTGATGAACCCTACAAAGGACAATATTATGTCTTGAGACCCAGGTCCACTTAAACCAACTGCAGAGGTTCTTGGTTGGTTCCTAATGACATTTGTTTCCCCGCTGCTGCAGTCATCCTTTTGACTTGTAAAGAATTAGCCCCAAGCTTGTGATTTGATTTTTAAAATGACCTCTCTTGGTACCAGTGCTAATAAATATTCCTAATGCCGCTTTCCTATCTTCATGATTAATGTATGCCTATACTCTGCTGTTACTTCACCCTGTAGGTGCTAAGCATGGGTTCCCTTTCCAACTGATGCATGGTGCTTAATGAAGATATCAGGATAATTGATCCTGCTTTAAACAGAATCCAGCTTGAATCTCCAATGGGGCCTAATGTCCATTTAGCACTGCTCAAGTCACAGGTCAGCAGTTATGTTTTGGATCCTGCTGTTATATAAACATTTTTTACATGCCATTTCTAGCCAACAGACGAGGCTAGAAATGGATATGAATATGTATGAAATATATGTGCAGACACTGCCTCCATTGTATGCAAATTTATCTCATGCATAATCATTGTGCATATCCTGAAAACCTGGCCAGCTTGTGGCTCTATAAGACCAGAGTTACCTACATGTGTGATAGACTGCATCCAGGTCACATGTGTGATAAGACTGTATTTGAATTTATAAATAAATATCTCCATCAACAGGGAAATCCACACTTTTGTTCTAATTTTCATGAAACTGGAAAACAGTTTTGCTATCTGTTGTACACTGAATCTATTGACTTATCTGGAACTACACGTCCATAGGCTGATCCTGCATTCGGTGACTAGGAGTCTTCAGGTAATTGTCTCTGGTTAGACGCCTCAGGTACTACGGTAACAATACCAAGAAAAGATACCATTTCTTACTCTAGGCCTACAGCTCATATTTTTATCTTTTGTAAGGTTTTGAATTGATAGTTATGGTAAAAGGAATACTGGGAAAGATAAAAGCGCAGGAGATTTCTTGAAGAGCAAACCAGAGTGATTACTCAAATTCTGAGATAAGTGAGGAATTCAGAAGTTTATTACAGACAGCATTCTGCTGCAAAACTGTTTGCATTCCTAAAATGCCACTTGCTCGATCACTCTATGACATTAGCTTCAAAGTGCAACCATTTTCAGCAGGAAATCATTTCTTTTTGCTTCAATCACCTGGTGGCGCTGTTGTTTAAGCCAGGAAAAGGCTCAAAGCTGCAGAAGTCCCTTCTAGGAAGGTGCATCTTATTTCTGTACTATGGAGAGTAACCATTGGAAAGTAAAATCTAGATGTTTACCAGATAAGATATAATGAGTGTTAATAAGGTCATGAGAAAGATAAAAGCCTGGAGGAGGCATGTTTCTCCAAGCATTACATACATCCAGATAAAGTTTCTAATAGAATTTCTCCAAGAAATTTTTATTCAAATATAATCTAAAGGTGCTGTTCGCAGGTTAGAGTAAAGTCATAGAACCCGTGTTTCAGGAGGAAGCTGTCTTGGGAAGGACTTACATCCTTATCAGCATAACAGTTCTAAAACAAAAGAGGCCACAGTAGCATCAAACTACAAAATAAAAGTATGGGATCACGAGCCATATGAGAGCAGTAGCAGAACTTGCTCGATAACCCCTGTTGCTTGCTTCTATGAAATCGTTTCTCATGATCTCAAAATTCGTGTGGATTGCAAGTCCGGTCATTGAAAGATCTGGTTGTGACAGCTAGTCAGAAACACTGGATTTGACAGCAGTTATAAGACCATAAGGCCCATCCAGTTTGTAGAGCATACTTCCTGGTACAACGCCATAGACCCCCGCTGATATCTCCTGCTTTCCCCGTATGTCTTCTTAAGAAGGGATCCTTCATGCTCATCCAAATCTCTTCTGAAGTTTGTTAACATTATTGTCTCTACTACCTTCAAAAGGAGCCTGTATCATGAAGAAATATTTTCTGCATTTGTTCCTGAGTCTATCTTGTGCCCCTCCCCCAACAGCCGTGACCTCTTGTTCTACAAGAGGCAAATAATGCGTGAAATGTTAATACGTTAGAACAAAATTGATCACTCAATGATTTTAAGCAGTCTGATTACTTTTTTTTTTAATAAGTAAATATAGACCATCAGACTAATGCTGTCTAATTTATTGCAGATTTCAATCACTTGGTCTAATATTTTGTTTAAGAATTTTCCCACTGTTGCATATACAAAATAGAATCCTCGGAGAAACATGATTATTGGCGCTAAAAAATAATCATGCACCAGATTGGAGCAAGTGGCAGCCTCCAGCTTGCTCCAACTCTAGCTACAATGGGGACAAGGAAGTAATTTGCAGCAGTTCAAAAAGTTCCAGGTCGGTGACCTGTTGTGCTTGGTCAGAAAACCAGCACTGTCATCTACATCCTGCAGAACAGGACCTAATATTCCAGGTAAGGCTTCTCCAATAACTTGCACTGAGGTTATTTGCCTCATTTTTTCTGCTCATTACATCTCTCCCTGTGATCGCCAGCTTCACTCTGGCTGCTGCTGCCTTATTGCATGGTTTTGCACTTTAAGATCATCAGATAAGATTAAACAGTGGAATTAACCCCTACTGATATAGGCAAATGAATAGCAGCAATACATGGCTGTAAACCCTATGGGGTAGATTTCAAGACGTGTGCACATGGATGCCCGATTTTATAACATGTGTGTGCAGGTGCGCGCATGCCATAAAATCGGGGGTCGGCGCGCGCAAGAGGGTGCACATTAGTGCAACTTTCGTGTGCCGACGCCCACAGGCTTCCCCCGTTTCCTCCCAGGCCACTCCAATTTAGGATTGGCCTGGGAGGGAACTTCCCGACCCCCTAATATATCCTTCCTAGCCCTATCCTAACCCCTTCCAAAAAGTTACCTTTTGCGCTTGCTCGTGCCAGCAGCCTGCCGGCATGCGAACCCCCGGCACAGTGGCAAATGACCGCTGTGCCGGGGGCCTCTAGCCACTCCCCCACCCCTTCTCTTCGGCCTTGGGACTTACGCATGTCCCGGGACTTTATGCCCATGGCCGGGCCTTTTTAAAATAGGCCCAGCACATAAGGCCACCTACGCGCGTAGGCTTTTGAAAATCCAGCCCTAAGCTCTGGCAGGGACAGGAACAGAACAGGAGTACATAAGAACATAAGAAAATGCCATACTGGGTCAGACCAAGGGTCCATCAAGCCCAGCATCCTGTTTCCAACAGTGGCTAATCCAGGCCAAAAGAACCTGGCAAGTACCCAAAAACTAAGTCTATTCCATGTAACAATTGCTAATGGCAGTGGCTATTCTCTAAGTGAACTTAATAGCAGGTAATGGACTTCTCCTCCAAGAACTTATCCAATCCTTTTTTAAACACAGCTATACTAACTGCACGAACCACATTCTCTGGCAACAAATTCCAGAGTTTAATTGTGCGTTGAGTAAAAAAGAACTTTCTCCGATTAGTTTTAAATGTGCCCCATGCTAACTTCATGGAGTGTCCCCTAGTCTTTCTACTATCCGAAAGAGTAAATAACCGATTCACATCTACCCGTTCTAGACCTCTCATGATTTTAAACACCTCTATCATATCCCCCCTCAGTCGTCTCTTCTCCAAGCTGAAAAGTCCTAACCTCTTTAGTCTTTCCTCATAGGGGAGTTGTTCCATTCCCCTTATCATTTTGGTAGCCCTTTTCTGTACCTTCTCCATCGCAATTATATCTTTTTTGAGATGCGGCGACCAGAATTGTACACAGTATTCAAGGTGTGGTCTCACCATGGAGCGATACAGAGGCATTATGACATTTTTCGTTTTATTCATCATTCCTTTTCTAATAATTCCCAACATTCTGTTTGCTTTTTTGACTGCCGCAGCACACTGAACCGACGATTTCAATGTGTTATCCACTATGACACCTAGATCTCTTTCTTGGGTTGTAGCACCTAATATGGAACCCAACATCGTGTAATTATAGCATGGGTTATTTTTCCCTATATGCATCACCTTGCACTTTTCCACATTAAATTTCATCTGCCATTTGGATGCCCAATTTTCCAGTCTCACAAGGTCTTCCTGCAATTTATCACAATCTGCTTGTGATTTAACTACTCTGAACAATTTTGTGTCATCTGCAAATTTGATTATCTCACTCGTCGTATTTCTTTCCAGATCATTTATAAATATATTGAACAGTAAGGGTCCCAATACAGATCCCTGAGGCCCTCCACTGTCCACTCCCTTCCACTGAGAAAATTGCCCATTTTATCCTACTCTCTGTTTCCTGTCTTTTAGCCAGTTTGCAATCCACGAAAGGACATCGCCGATTGGAGTAGGAGTAGTGTAGTCACTGAGACCAAACTTCTTTTGCTGGTTCAGCATAGGATTTATTTTTGACAGGAAGGTTACCACAAACAGCACACAGGTTGACTTCACCTTCAAGGATTCAAAACTAAGTTGTACGTTCCTTCCAGACATGGAGCAGGGAGCGCCCACGGTCCCTAGGAGTAAGTCCAAGTACAACAAAGCAGAATCAGTTCACAGTCACAACAGGTCCATTCCAAGGTCAAGGTGCCAAATTCACTTCTACATTTATGGCAACAGGTGCACACATGCAGTCCTTCACTACATCTCACTTTGGGAGGCACAGAGCAC
Source organism: Rhinatrema bivittatum (assembly GCF_901001135.1). Taxonomy (NCBI): domain Eukaryota; kingdom Metazoa; phylum Chordata; class Amphibia; order Gymnophiona; family Rhinatrematidae; genus Rhinatrema; species Rhinatrema bivittatum. The sequence goes on along the minus strand of NC_042629.1, from coordinate 9,714,498 downwards.
AGCAAAGCAGCCCTCAAGTTGCCAGGAACAAGGCTTTCCCCAGAGATCCCCTTGTCAAGGATGGACATTTAGCTCTGCTCCTCCAGGGACGTGGCCAGTTCTCCCTGCAGCCACATGCCTTCTCTTGCATGGACCAGGTTTGTTGGTGCTCAGAAGGCAGGGTTCTGGTCTCACATTCAGTGGGCTCACAGTGCAATGGAACCTGTTTGTGCGTAGAACTATTCCTGCTTTAGATTTGGTGAAGACCATTTCATAATTGTAAACCAAAGAAAAAGCACTAAGTTAGTGCAGCGTAGTACAGAGAAGGATGAACCTTTCATTTGTGAGCATCCCAGACGAGTGGGCTGGGGCTACTGACACCAACTTGAGGGACATTTATTAGTTTTTCCTAGCTGTGAGTACTCTATAGCAATAAAAACGTCTTTGGGGAAGACTAGTTTGACATGGAGCAGCCAAAGCAGCTGAGCTGAGGCTGGATGAAAGTTATAGCAGGGTCTGAAAGTACCAAGGTATTAAGCTGAGGCCAAAATCCTTTTCTTAGGATCAGTGAAAATTGACATTTTCTGGCTCATTTGTCTATTTGCCCAGGAACAAGTCTACATAAATATTCAGTCAGATCCTCAATTTGCTCTGGGCAATTTCTTTGTAGTCCATACTAATCCAGTAGGTTCTCACTTATATTGTGTTTTAATATCTGCTTGTTACATAGCCAAAAGGACACAGGCTAAACTTACAGCCTCTAGAATGCCATCTACACTTACATCATCTAGAATACTGTACCACACGCCCACCTCATTTTCAGCATCTGGAATAACGTACACACACGCCCACTACACTTACAGCATCTGGAATAACGTACACACAGGCTTGCTACACTTACAGCATCTAGGATAAAGTACACACACTTACATCATCTAGAATACAGTACACACACGCCCACTACACTTACAGCATCTGGAATAACGTACACACAGGCTTGCTACACTTACAGCATCTAGGATAAAGTACACACACTTACATCATCTAGAATACTGTACACACACGCCCACTACACTTACAGCATCTGGAATAACGTACACACAAGCTTGCTACTCTTACAGCATCTAGGATAAAGTACACACATGCCCACTACACTTACAGCATCTAGAATACTGTACACACACGCCCACTACACTTACAGCATCTAGAATAATGTACACACACGCCCACTACATTTATAGCATCTGGAATAACGTACACCCAGGCTTGCTACACTTACAGCATCTAGGATAAAGTACACACACTTACATCATCTAGAATACTGTACACACACGCCCACTACACTTACAGCATCTGGAATAACATACACACAGGCTTGCTACACTTACAGCATCTAGGATAAAGTACACACACTTACATCATCTAGAATACTGTACACACATGCCCACTACACTTACATCTAGAATACTGTACACACCCACCCACTACACTTACAGCATCTAGAATACTGTACACACCCACCCACTACACTTACATCTAGAATACTGTACACACCCGCCCACTACACTTACAGCATCTAGAATACTGCACACACATTCCCACTACACTTACAGCATCTAGAATAATGTACATACATGCCTGCTATAGTTACACAGTCTGGAATAACGTATACACAGGCTTGCTACACTTACAGCATCTAGAATGAAAGTGTAAAGAACATACACCGGTTACACTTACAGCATCTAGCCACATGGTTTTCTCTCCCAACCAAGGTTTTGCCCATGAGAAAGCTTCTTTTTATGTGGGTTAAAAATAAGCACTTTGTAATAAGTAAGCAATGCATGCACTTTTAACAGTCATATTGTGAACATAGCAAAATTCTTTTGTAAATTTGTGTGTTTATAATTCTCAAAGTTGCATTGCAAAGTGAAAACAAATTATTTTGTTTTCATTCTCCAGTTGCTTTGCTGCCCCAGATCTAGCTGCAAGTAATTTAGATGGCAGAAAAGTCATAACAGCATTTACTGTTCTGATTTTCTATTTAATGTGGCCCCACATTGGTCTGGACTATGAATTACCCCTATGTTTTGGGTGGGGAGTACCACATGAGAAATTATATTTACTAATACGATTCATCTTTGGGTTCGTAGTCTGAATGGGGGATGAGACAGGGTCCTGGTCACCCTGATACCACAATTCTGTGCCCTTCCCAAACAGCCTCTCACTTGTGACACCACAGACCAGATACAATCATCACACCAGAATAAAACACTAATTAACCCTTTTACTGATATTATGTGAGTAGACAGTAAATCCAACCAGAACATTAAGGGGCGGATTTTAAGAGCCCTGCTCGCCTAAATCCGCCCAAATCCGGGCGGATTTAGGCGAGCAGGGCCCTGCGCACCGGTGAGCCTATTTTACATAGGCCTACCGGCGCGCGCAGAGCCCCAGGACTCGCGTAAGTCCCGGGGTTTTCTGAGGGGGGCGTGTCGGGGGCGGGCCCGAACCGCGCTGCGTTTTCGGGGCGTGTCAGGAGCGTTCCGGGGGCGGGCCCGGAGGCGTGGCTACAGCCCGGGCGGTCCAGGGGCGTGGCCGCGCCCTCCGGACCCACCCCCAGGTTGCGTCCCGGCGCGTTAGCGGCCCGCTGGCGCGCGGGGATTTACGTCTCCCTCCGGGAGGCGTAAATCCCCCGACAAAGGTAAGGGGGGGGGGGGGTTAGGTAGGGGAAGGGAGGGGAAGGTGAGGGGAGGGCAAAAGAAAGTTCCCTCCGAGGCCGCTCTGATTTCAGAGCGGCCTCGGAGGGAACGGGGGTAGGCTGCGCGGCTCGGCGCGCGCCGGCTATACGGAATTGATAGCCTTGCGCGCGCCGATCCAGGATTTTAGCGGCTACGCGCGTATCTACTAAAATCCCGCGTACTTTTGCTGGCGCTTGATGCGCCAGCAAAAGTACGCCAAATTGCGCGATTTGAAAATCTACCCCTAAGTGGGAAAAGTATAGTAGTGTAATATAAACTTGCAGTTTTATTTTAAATCAAGCAATGCAGAAATAACACTGGGTATGGCCTGTTAACCACACAGGGTGCACCCTGTCCCAAACACAAAATTTTGTAAGAAAAAAAACAAGCAAGAAAATGAAGAAGTCCCTCTTGATAGTGGAACTGGGTAGATGACTAACCAAATAGATGAGCACTGCAGTGTGTGAAAGGTCTCTCTCTCTCTCCTGGGGAGCTTCCCCAGCTGGTTTACTTGGTACTTAGCAGAAAGCTGGCCTGGTTTCAGTCTCTTACAGAAAGATCACAGTCCATCAGCTTCTCTGTCCTAGCCCTATCTTGTGTGTCTGTACCTGTCAGCAAGGGTTTATGCTTGACTTCAGCTGAAAGGATGAAGCAGTTAAGATGAAATACTGAATTTGTGACAAAAGGCAAGGAAATAAACCTTCTCCCTCCTTTATGCAAAGATAACTTAACTCAGTCTCTTAAGAGGATATTCAGCCATGTGCTTCTGGGCCTGGATAGATACGGATAGGAAGTGTCTCGGCTCCAGGCTCCTCTGTCCCTTGTTGGGATTTTACATGTAGCTCGGATATGAAGCAAGGCTTCTGTCTCCTTCTCGCTGATTAGCTCTTCAGAAGAAGTACTGATTGCAGGGCTGGCAAATTCACCCTTTTCTTCCTGGCTCCAACTCACAGCCATCCCTGCCCCTCACAACCAGACAGAGCCTGCCAATTTGAACCTTGTCTTCCTTATATGGTCTCTCAGCTATGGCTTCCTCCTCTGCTAGTTTGTAGTGATGTTCTCTGGGCAGGCTAAACAGTACAACCCTTTTCCCAACTTATTAATACTGAGTGCTGGATGCTAGTTCTTACAGAACATTTGTCATTCACAGGTGAACACAGATGTTTTTGATGTATTTTTATATTCCTTCACCTTGACTGCAGTGGCTTGCAGTCTCTGCAGGGTTAAAAACCCATTTTTGACAAGTTCAAAACACATCACTCATATCCTGACATTGTAAGGCTTTAACACATAAGCTCATGAGGGAAGGAGCCTGGTTTATTGTAGCTTGCTACAATAATAAATCATGGCACTATACTGACCTGCTTTATTAGTTTTTGTTGTGTTCTTCTAGGCATTGGAACTGCGCTCTTTGTTCAGACTGCTTGTTACAGTTAGGAAAATGAATGTTTTCCACGTTACATGTGCTGTTCTCATAGGCACCAGTTCAATTTGTTGTACCTCTGGGTCAATTTCCAAAACGTTGCAGAGCACCAGTTAATTTGAGCCCATTATCTTTAGGAGAACATGCAGACTTTGGCTAAGATTTAGGGTGATAATATTCCTAGCCAGGCTAATTTAGGACAGTTATTTGTGTGACTGGGTGTCTGGTAACTTACGGCAGCTAACCAGTCAAGTCATAAGTCCACCAAAGTGGGGGATGCCCTTTCCTTGCCTGGCTAAACATGGCCAACTTATGAATTGAAATTGGGGAAAAACACATTTAAAAGCAGAGTTTTAACAACCTAATTCACAAAGGGGTAGATTTTAAAAAGTTGCGCGATCGTGTCCATGTGTGTGCACTACCTGGCGTATGCACATGGACACTCGATTTTATAACATGCGTGCACAGGTGCACGCATGTTATAAAATTGGAGGTCGGCGAGCGCAAGGGGGTGACAATTGTGCAACTTGTGCACGCCGACGCCCGCGGCCTTCCCCCGTTCCTTCCGCCGCTCCAATTTCAGAGCGGCCTCAGAGGGAAGTTCCCAACCCCCTAACCTAACCTCCCATCCCCTTCCCCTAACCTTCCCGCCCCCACCTTTATTTTTCCTGTTGTGCCTGCCCCTGGGCAGGCGCAAGTTGCACATGCGGGCAGCCTGCCGGCACGCGATCCTCCGACACAGCGGCATATGACTACTGTGCTGGAGGCCTCTGGCCCCACCCCACCCCTCCCTGCCCCTTTCCTTTTTCAAAGCCCCGGGACATACAAGCATCCCGGGCCTTTCTAAAATAGCGCCGGCATGCGTAGGCTTTTTAAAATCTACCCCAAAGTGAGCCAGTTAAACCTTTTGAGGCCCTATGTATTTATTTGAACACTGCACACTTTGCATCAATGTGCTAGATGTGCAGCCACTGAAATTGACTACTCAGAACACCAAAAGTTTTACTTTACTCAGAAGACATTTTTGTCCAGTTAGAGAATGTGCAAACCTTTCTTAAAGCAGCAGCAGCACTAGCCGGGTTATTCTAAACATCAGCTTGCCTGGGTCTTGCTTAGGTTGCCTTCCTTTTCCAGAAGGTCTCCTTTCTTACTTTGTCTTGGAATAATTTGGGTTTGTATTTTTTTTTTTTAAGGATGTGTGTTTCCTATTGCGGCTACAGCAGTCACTCTCTGAATCTTCTCTTCCGCTGATCTGGGTCTCACTGGTGCCTGTATGGGCAGCATCAGCACGAACATATCTTGATAGAGATATGGTAAAGTAGGAAACCCTTGAAAATCTTGGGGGGGGGGGGTGAATTTTCTAACTGGGACAAAGTCTGCAGGTGCTTTTTATCTGTGGGCTTTGTATCGAGCTTCAGGCATTGGTAGGAGTAGAGTAGGCACAACCCTTCACTTTGAAACGTAGCTGCAGCCTCTGGCACCTGCTCTTTGGGTGGATAGTTTTTTCCAAGGGAAAACGTGCCTTGTTTGCTTGCCTCGACCTAATCACACCCCATGAATACCTCTTTTGAATGTGGATAAACTTATATCGCTCTATTCTCAGAAGGCCAGTTTACATGGGTAAATCACTATTGACACAAGTAACCGGCTTTGAAAGTTCTCCTCAGTAATGCTTACAAGCCTGATGTACTAACGAGCTTTTCCTATTCTGTGTCCTATTTCTGTATCCATGAGAAAAATGCTTAGTACATTGACCTCTCCAATTGTTTTACTGCCAATTTATCTAATTTTTTTTCCTTTGGTACTGCTGCTCTAATAAGGTCTTTAAACAATAATTAGTCTACTGAAATCACAATTGTTCATTAACCAATCATGTATGCCAGCTGCAAGTCTATTGATGCAAATTATTTCCTTAAATAACTGACATGCATTATCATATATTTTAATGTTATGCTTTTACATATTTTTAGTATTGTTAAACATAGTTAGCAATGTTCTAGTAATTCATTAAATAACTATATCTTGCATCTAATTATACTAGATGACTGATAGATGAAGATACTAAAATTATCTGAATGACCTGAATATGATAACAAGATTAACATGCCTTGCATCCAAATAAGGAAATATGCCATGATGGAAAAAGATCTGTTTATTATCACCTGATTGTACCTATTTTCTGTATAGGTCTTTTAGATATTCATTTTTGTATTTTAATAGGTAGGAATTTGAAAATGCCACTTTACATTAAAAAAAACCCCCCTACACATAATATCCTACCCCATGGGATGAGCGTTCATGATGTTTGCCAAAATTAAAGCAGAGAGTGCAAGACTTTAAAATGATAGAATGACTGCTCTAAATCTTCCCAGATAGACTTTTAGATGTCTTCCTTTCGATACTGTGTCCCAGTTGCCAGCATCACAAATGCTTGTCAGCTTTGGTACTTGGAAGGGACTTATCCACAACATAGGCACAAAAAAAATGTCCTGTACCTTTCATAGGCAGACTCTTTAATTACCCTTCCTGACCCTGATCCTTAATTATATATATGGCAGTCCTTGTTACAGTAAAAACAATGACATCGATGACAATGGGAAAGTAATGAAGATGTACAATTAGCACAACAAAGAGGCAAGTGGGAGATTCTTCTATTGACATTTCTCAAGCTGCAGGAATTGCTTGCTAGGAGGGAGATTACATCCCTGATTTGCAACTTTCATGAAAGATTGCTTTCTCTATCACCAACTGAGAAAACAGAGTACTGAATGGTAGACGTCACAGATAAAGTTATCAACAGACAAACTCCTGCAGGTAGGCATTTTGAATGGTGGTACACAGGGCAATGTGAAAGCATGAAAGGCACAGAATGTTGGTTAAGCAAGCTGAGAGAAGTGAGATAGACAGAACAACTCCTGCTAAGCCCCTGGCATTAAGCCATGAATTGTCCAATTGCCCAGCCAAAAGGATCCTGCCATGGTGAACACATGCAGCAAGATCACTCTACCTGTGGGTTGTCACTTATCTTGGGCTCAGGGTGAATATATTTTCTCATCCATTGCTATGGATTTAATTTCCTAATTAAAATTTTGTGCTATTTAGAAGCAGATTGGAAATTTAACTCAAATGAGACCCCAATGAATTGCAATAAGATTTCCACATGCAGTGAAGCAAAGTGCCAGTTGTCTGAATAGGAGAGCCTGTACGTTTCTTTGGCCTGAAATGTCCAGCTGAAATATCCCAAAGTGTTTTTCACTTAATCACCTCAGAGTTGATAAAATCTGTAGCTGAGAAATATTTAGCACCAATTGGTGTGAATGTTAATGGCGCTGATAGTGTAGCATGCACATTCATGACTTTATGATATGGTACAATGCTTCCTAAAGGGATGAACATAACATACAAAGTAATACAGAGCTCAGACTTGTGAGAGAATTTATCTTAACTCCAGGTTGGTTGCTTCATACTGACTTACCTTTCAAGGACAATCTTGGCTATGCTTACCATAAAACTAAAGTATTGAGTGAACTTTCATCACCTGAGGCTCATGCTTTAAGAATTGGGTATCGCAAGTTAATGCACCATGTCCTTTGTCCAATACTGTCAGAGAGGTAACTTCTCAGTCCACATTAGCATTGCATTGCTCATTTTATTTAATTGATTAAATATTAAAGTGTAAAAATGCACTGAAGGGTCATTGATTTAGTCCATGTTCAAATAGTTGGCAGGGATGAATGTGTATAGCAGCAGTTTATTTTATACTGCCTTTGTGGGGGCTGTTGAAGGCTGCCAAGAACTCTACTGGTGTACAAATCACACTGGAATTGTGATCCAAAATCTTATTATAAAAGAACATTTTTTTCTAATGGATTCAAGTTTTTAGACTTTTAACCTTCAATGACGTTAATAACATTTTCCCCCGCCCCGTCATCACCTTCTCTGAGTCCAGGGGAACAACTCAGATCCAACATCAGGAAATATTTCTTCATGGAGAGGGTGATGGATGCCTGGAATGCCCTTTCAGAACAAGTAGTGAGAACTAAAATAGTAAAAAAATTCAAAATGGCATGTGATAAACACTGGACAGCGTGCATGGGTCAATGCCCCCTCCAAGGGGGCATTGCCCCATGCACACTAGATGTGTGCACATTTTTTTTATGTGAGCAACAATTTTTTTAAACCAACAAAGTAAAGCATTACATTTCTGTATATAGCACAAAGAAAAATGTATGTGAGTGACCATGTAAAGCCTGTGAGTAATGCTCCAAAATGTATGAGCAATCACTCACACACTCAGTTTAGAAGGAACTATGCATGAGAATAACCTGTATGGAGTGGCAGTTACTCCCCTTAACAGAAGGCATGGGGATTACTACCCTTAACCAATTAGCCTTGATGCTTGTGAAGCAATTACAATATTGCCTTGCTTTGATGGAGAGGGAAAAAAGGGAATTGGATTCAGAAGACAGCTAATGCTGGGCCCTTAACTTTCATGGTCTGGGGTACTGATACACAGACATTAGGGAAAAAGCACAGGATTGCTTCAATGGACAAATCAAAAAACAAAGCATGTTCAAGCAGCATTGTCTGGAGTATCAAGAGTGCTGCTCACCCCGTAAAAATGTTGCTAGCAGTAATTACATAAGAAACATAAGAACATGCCATACTGGGTCAGATCAAGGGTCCATCAAGCCCAGCATCCTGTTTCCAACAGTGGCCACTCCAAGCTACAAGTACCTGGCAAGTACTGAAACACTAAGTCTATCCCATGCTCCTGATGCTAGTAATAGCAGTGGCTATTTTCTAAGTCAACTTGATTAATAGCCATTAATGGACTTCTCCTCCAAGAACTTATCCAAACCTTTTTTAAACCCAGCTACAATAACTGCACTAACCACATCCCCTGGCCACAAATTCCAGAGTTTAATTGTGTGTTGAGTGAAAAAGAACTTTCTCCAATTAGTTTTAAATGTGCCCCATGCTAACTTCATGGAGTGCCCCCTAGTCTATTATCTGAAAGAATAAATAACCGATTCACATTTACCCATTCTAGACCTCTCATGATTTTAAAGACCTCTATCATATCCCCCCTCAACTGTCTCTTCTCCAAGTTGAACAGCCCTAACCTCTTCAGCCTTTCCTCATAGGGGAGCTGTTCCATCCCCTTTATCATTTAGGTTGCCCTTCTCTGTACCTTCTCCATTGTAACTATATCTTTTCTGAGATGCGGCAACCAGAATTGTACACAGTATTCAAGGTACGATACAGAGGCATTATGACATTTTCTGTTTTATTCTCCATTCCCTTCCTAATAATTTCTGATATTTTGTTTGCTTTTTTGATTGCCAGAGCACACTGAGCTAATGATTTTAAAGTATTATCCACTATGACACCTAGATCTCTTTCCTGGGTGGTAGCTCCTAATATAGAACCTAACATTGTGTAACTATGGCATGGGTTATTTTTCCCTATATGCAACACCTTGCACTTGTCCACATTAAATTTCATCTGCCATTTGGATGCCCAATTTTCCAGTCTCACCAAGGTCCTCCTGCAATGTATCACAATCTGCTTGCGATTTAACTACTCTGAACAATTTTGTATCATCTGCAAATTTGATTATCTCACTCGTCGCATTCCTTTCCAGATCATTTATAAATATATTGAAAAGCACCGGTCCAAGTATAGATCCTTGAAGCACTCCACTGTTTACCCTTTTCCACTGAGAAAATTGTCCATTGAATCCTACTCTCTGTTTCCTGTCTTTTAACCAGTTTGTAATCCAAGAAAGGACATTGCCACCTATCCCATGACTTTTTACTTTTCCTAGAAGCCGCTCATGAGGAACTTTGTCAAACGCCTTCTGAAAATCCAAGTATACTATATCTACCGGTTCACCTTTATCCACATGTTTATTAACTCCTTCAAAAAAGTGAAGCAGATTTGTGAGGCAAGACTTGCCTTGGGTAAAGCCATGCTGACTTTGTTCCATTAAACCATGTCTTTCTATATGTTCTGTGATTTTGATGTTTAGAACACTTTCCACTATTTTTCCTGGCACTGAAGTCAGGCTAACTGGTCTATAGTTTCCCAGATTGCCGCCGGAGCCTTTTTTAAATATTGGGGTTACATTAGTCACCGTCCAGTCTTCAGGTACAATGGATGATTTTCACAATGTGTTTGACAATTGTCTGGTTTTGATGATAACTATTACTACCCTTAACATAAAGCTTGGGGGTAACCTGCATGAAGCAGCAGTTACTATCCTTAAAGAAACACTATTTATTTATTTATCTATTTATCTATTTATTTATTTATTATTTTTATATACCGATCTTCTTGCATGGGATACAAATCAAACCGGTTTACAGTGAAACAATAACCTCGCATGAAAGCGTTATATAGAACATGAACTTGGGGGTAACCTGCATAAAAAACTTGCTGGGCAGACTGGATGGATCATTTGGTCTCTTTCTGCCGTCATTAGTATCTTACTATGTATATTACTATGAGTACATTCACTTTTTAAGATCAGATTACTCCTGTTTACAATATTTCCATTGCATGTCCAGAAAAATATCAATGAACCAATTGATGAAATGAGATCTATACTGGGCCAGGGCACAAATAAATATTTAACTTTTGGCAGGAATAAAATGCCACACTGCTTATCTCTCAGACATCCTGTGATCTTTACATTCTGGTACTGAGCAATCTCATCACAGAATCAGGGCCCACACATCTTGTCATGAGTTGGAGAGCTTAGAAGCTCGACACAGGGCCTAGGGATCTATGTGAAATGCATTAGTAATGCAGTTCCAAATCACTAAAAAGTATCAGCGCAATTTGGCACTATTTGGCATCGTTATTGTCAGCAGATAAACCAAGAGTAAATAGGTATGGAGACCAAATTACCCTTCAGGGTGGAGGCAGATTGGCAGGGCAGGATGTGGAAGAAGGAAATGCTGCTACTGGCTGTGCCATCCCTACTCCAAAGAGAACAATGCTGTTGATTTAGCACCTTACCCACAGGTAATTATAGTATTTCTGATGTGTATATTCTGCCTTTCATGATTGGCCAGCCACTTCACAGTGCTTTAGGTATTTCTCTATCTCCAGAGGGCTCCCAATCTATTTTACTAACCATTTTTCTCAGACACAGAATGGGAGAAAACCTTTGTGTAAATAGCTCCCTAAGTTTTACGTGAGGCAATGGAGGGTGAAGTGGCTTTCCCAAGGTTGCAACGAACCAAACTGAAAACCAAGTCATTCGTCATGTTTCTTCCATTTGGAAAGCACGAATGCACATCCCTTCATACTTCAATTTTGTGGCTATGATTTTTCCCATTGATTCCTATGTGTTCTGCTCAGCTCCAGATGTTCATCACATCAGGAGAGTGATGTGTACATTGAGAAAGCAATGATGAGGTTCGTGGATATTATAATGATGTTGTTTATAATTAGCTATTGAAAGCACCCTGGGTTAGGGTTCTATAGAAATAACCAAATAATAATTTATGGGATTTGGATTGGAGGCTGCTTTACAAACCAGTGTAATACAGGTTTATTTTCTTTTCCCGAGATACAGATGACTTGTGTTATAATTTTTGTTTTAACATAGAAGTGTATTATTTTTATTTGCCTCAGATGAAGAATATTCTGGAGGAACATGTTTCAACATCCCAGATTTGAGTGAAAGTACCACAGTGACTGATGCATTAGCATTTATACCCTCCAAAAACAAAGAGTTCGTAACTGACAAATTGCTAAAAAAGCATACAGTCCTGATCATAATATTTATAAGCCAAGAGAAGAAGAAAAATGAACACTACTAGGGGACAGGTCAGATTGTGAAGTGTTTCTGTAAATCTTGTACGTTAGTCACTATTGCTAATAAAGAAATACATTAAGACACCTTAAAGCACATTTGATCTCAATTAAATTATAAGTCCGACCGTTTAATGCTTGCAGTTTAAAATTTTTCGATAATGCCTCCCACCTGCTGATTTTCAAAGCAACATGCTCAGGACAAAGGCTTGGCAGAGTTTACTGCTACCCTTTTAATGTCTATTTAAACTTTTAAGAAACTCCAATAAAATCCATTTGTGACAACACAATTCATGGATTTCATTAGGCTGTCACATTAAGCTGTAGCAGAAATGAAATGCAAAAATGCTGACAGTCTCCCACTGCGCTCTTTTCTAGCTTTCAGCTCTTTCTTGCTCACTATAATTTTTTTCCATTAAACATTTTATTGTACTATAACTGGTATCCAAGTGCAATATTAATATAAGTAGTTTGCTGTTCTATACACTACTTTTTTAGTAGCAAATAATTCAACAGGATTCACAATCAAACAGCGTCATTGCATTGTTTAGCGTTCAGGACATGATGCTTGGCAGTCCATTACCATAGCATTGCATTGTGTATTGAAAAGTGTAGAATGTGCTGTACAGAGCAACACGCCTCAGCCCAAGAGCAGGAACTATGCTGGGGCCTGTAGCTCAGGTTGTTAAATTCAGGACAGACTGACAGATAAATTATCTATGTGCGAGTGTATTTGACACTCTGTGGCTTCAGGCACCATGCGCTTGCTTGGATTTGAATGGACATCCTCTGGTTTCCTAGGGCTTTCAGTTACATCCGCCCTACACTGCTCAACATTATTGTCCCATCACTAAAGACATCACAGGTGCAATGTCAAATGTTACAATACCTATCACTATTTGGGATCAGGGCTTAATTTAGTGGGGGATGGCCTGGAATACAGTTCCACAACTTCATTTCAGATTTAAAAGGAAGAGCAGAAGGAGTATTCTGCTCCAATCCCTCCTCCCTTAGGCAGCCTGCAGCAAAGAGGTGGAAGCAGACAGCCACTCTAACCCTGTTGTTCTGCTTCCTCCCCTCCTGTTTTTTACGGAACAGGAGGAGAGTGTAATTCTGAAGTAGTCACTACAGTACATAGAACAATCACAAAAAGAGGCTGAATTAGCACGTTTGAAACTTGTGAGCAGTTGTGTCAACCCTGGCTACTATCCTACTGCTCACAAGTTTTAAACTTGTGCTAACTCAACTCTACTTTGAATTGAATTTTGTCTGTTACCTAGGACTTAATTTATGGTGGAATGACCTTGAAAGGTGATCTGCCAACTTTTTCTGGGATCTGAAGAAGTGGAGCAGAGCCAATAGTATAAATCTGATAGTTAAAGGTTGAACATTGGTGGAAGCATGGGATGGAGGATCACTGAGGTACGGAGGAGGAAGTGTTTGAGAGAGAGTTCATGGCTCCACCCCCTTTGACAGGTCACACTTGGTCATGGTCCCTTCTTTGCCCCCCCCCCCCCCCCCAACACACACATTTCCACTTCCTTTTTGTCTACATATTAAGCTCTGTTCTGGATCAATTCTAAATGCATGTTTTCTTTACATTGGAATTTTTTAAATTTGAGTGTTGTTTCTATTACTAATGTATGTGGTTTCGTGTATTTACATTTGTTGTATACCACTTTTGTAGCTTTGACTGATGATGTGGTATATAAATCTGTTAAACAAGTACATATTCAATTACTATACAGAACAGTACTACATAAGAATATAAGATTTGCCATATTGGTTCAGACCAAAGGTCAATCAAGCCAACAGTAGCCAATCTAGGTCAGAAGTACTTGGCAAGATTCCAAAAGTCAGATTCCATGCTGCTTATCTCAGGGATAAATAATGGATTTCCCCAAGCCCGCCTTAATAGGTTATGGCCTATTCTTCCAGGATTTTGTCCAAACTTTTTTTAAACACAGCTATATTAACAGCTTTTACCAATGCCTCCAGCAACTAATTGCAGAGTTTAATTATGCACTGAGTAAAAAAAGGTTTTTGCTCCTATTTTTCTTAAATACCTAGTAATTTCATTGTGTGGCCCTTAATCTTTGTACTTTTTGAAAAAGTAAATAACCACTCATTATAGACCTCTCTGATACTTCCCATCAGCTACCTGTTCTCCAAGCCGAAGAGCCCTAACCTTTTTATTCTTTCCTCATAGGGGAATCATTTCATCCCTTTATCATTTTGGTTACCGTTCTCTGTACCTTTTCTAATTACGTTATATCTTTATTGAGATGTGGTGACCAAAATGGAGCAACACAGAGGCACTCTGATACTCTGGTTTATTCTCCATTCCTTTCCCAAACAATTCCCAGGATTCTCTTGCTTTCCTGGCCACTGCCACACATCGAGCAGAGGATTTCAACATATTATTGTTAGTATTCTGTTAGAATTAGTTAGTATGTGGGCCCTGGGCCGAGATGAGAGATGGTACCACCCATGGGGAGGAGCACCGTGAGCCTCACCATCAAGAGGTGAGGCCTCAGTGACAGACACAGTGTAAGTCTAGAGTCTTTATTAAAGATATAGAAACATTACCTGTGGAGCAGGGGGTACCAGAAAGGAGGTCTCATGGACCCAGAGACAGGGTCAGTGGAATGGGGGAAACGCAAACGGAATACCTCCATAGAGTTGGTAATGGTCTGCAGAGTAGGGTACACCAATGAGGTCTTCAGTAGAGATGGTAGTGGCCCGCAGAGTGGAGTACACTGAAGAAGGTCCTCAGTGGAGAAGGTAGTGGTCCACAGAGCGGGGTACACCGATGAGGACCTTAGTAAAGATGGTAATGGTCCGTGGAGCAGAGTACACCGGAGAGGGTCCTCAGTAGAGATGATAGCGGTCCGCAGAGTGGGGTACGCTGATGAGGTCCTTAATAGAGATGGTAATAACCCACAGAGCAGGATATGTCCAAGGGAGAAAAGGCCCACAGAGCGGGGTATGTCCGAGGGTGTCCTCCGTAGAGATGGTAATGGTCCGCAGAGTGGGGTACGCCAGGGAAGTCCTCTGTGGAGCAGGAAGTGATCTGCAGAGTGGGATACTCACGAAGAGAGTAGCGATGGTCCAGGGAAGCCCCAGGGAACGGAGCAAGCAGTCCCAGGCATCAGGCCCTCCAAGAAGTGGATAGCCAAAGATGAGAAGAGGGCCCCAGAGGAGCGGGTACCCAAGACGTCTACGCCAGGAAGCAGGAACTGGAACGCAGGTCCTCTGAGAGTGAGGCGGATTCAGCAAGAATGGATCTCTTTGCCAAGTTGTCCGTAAGCATGGCCAGCTCCTTTTCAAAAGGAGCTGGCCATGCTTATGGACATGCTTAAGACTCGCCTGTGTGCACGCCTAAAGGATCCCGATGGCAAGATGGCAGTCGGCGGGGTCCGTGCTGCCCCAGAAGGCCTGAGAGCATTGGGCAGGCCGTCGGCAGCTGGCGAAGGCTGACAGTCTACCCCATGGAGTCAGAGAAGTATAAAGAGAGGTGAGCAACAGCGCAGCCGTCTGCAACTGACGGGCGTAACAATTATCTAAGATGATGCCTAGATCCTTTTCCTGGGGGGTGACTCCCGATGTGGAACCTTGCATTGTATAGCTATAATTTGAATTGTTCTTCCCTACATACATCACTTTGCAACTATCCACTGTTATGGTTAAGCGGTGTTTGGGTGGATTCTTGGGTACTGTGGCAGATGACCACCCCCACGGGGAGGAGCCCCATGAGGCGCCACAGTACTGGGCTAAACGCAGACGCACAAACACAGAGTTTAGTTCTTTTATTAAACAGCTTGTAGTGTACCACCAGAGGTGGCAGTAGTGAGGTAGTCTGGATGTAGCAGTCTCAGGACCCTTGGCAGAGGGGACCCTTCTCACCCCATTGGTATAAGGGACTTCCGGTGAAGGTTTCCCAGCAAGGAAGTACTGTGGATGAGATAGACTGAGAGTTAGATTACTAACTAGATGGTTGCTGTAGGTATACGATTCCACCAGGTTGAAGAAGTTGGTACTGGCACCGAGGCAGGGAGAGCAGGCCCTCGAGGAGCAAGTACCTGATCCTGTAAGGCACCTGGAATAAAGCAGAGGGCCCCCGAGGAGTGGGTACCCAGGTTAGCAATACCCCGAAGGCAGAGAGAGCGAGCTTCCAGCGGCAGCACGGAAGTGACAGAGTAGCTTAGACCGGCCGAAATCAATCCTTTGCTAACTCAACGAGCTAGCAACTTAGTACAGGCTATATACCCGGATGGCATGACGTCAGTAGAGGGAATGTCCCTGAGGTTTGTGCCAATGCTGGAACAAAGATGTGGATGGCATGCACGTGTGCACCCTAGTAGGTCCTTGGGAGGAGCATGGCGGGAGGCAGCACCATAGCCATTCCGGGGATGCCGGAGAGGTCGGCTTGTAGATGCAGTGGTAGCTATTTTCCCAAAGGAAGCAGGAGGAGCCGTGAACAAGGTGAGGCAAACGAGACTAAGCCGTCTAGCACCGACAATGTCATTTGCCATTTGGTTATCCAGTTTCCCAGGCTACAAATTATGATTAATGATCATTACAGCAGCTATATTCAGAACAGTTCTTCCTTCATGGCTGCAAATGAGGATGTTCAATAATCTTCCACATGCCATCAGAAAGCAAAGTTTCACTCAAAGTAAATTGCACTCCTGTAGTATGTAGTATGGCACCTTGCATTTCTACAACAATCTCATCAATGCCCATGCTGCTTTCTGAGGCCTGGTACGATTAAAATGGTTTAACCCTCACAGGTTAAAAATGCAGCGAGTTAAACACGTCAGATCTTAGGGCGTAACCTTGGTGCAAAAATGTCTATTTTGGCTTCAGCATTTGCTGCACTTTGTAATCAACTGCGGAAGGAAAGAATAACCCTTGGAACCTGCCCAGTGTTTGTCACAGAATAAGGGGTTGAAGCTGTGCATTATGGGTAGGTAAAGCTTCTTCCAGACCCTTAGAAATATCTCTAATGAGAACATATCGAAACAGCATGTGTGTGAAAGATCATTTGAATACATTTTGTCCTTGAGCAATGTACTGCCAAGTCCATATCTTTTTGTTGCTGTTTGCTTATTTTTGCTCCTGCGGTTATTTTTAGTAAGTTAAGTTCTCAGCTTCTCGATTATGGTGCAATGATTGACATAGGATAGTTTACTGCTTACAATTCAAAGAGCTGGGAAAGATGGCAAGGAACAAAGCACTTAAGGCATTTTGAAATCTTTTGATGTAAAATACAAGGATGGAAGCCCAAACCCACATTATCTCCTAGCCTGACGTTTTTCTCCCTCTTCCGATCCATCTCCGTGATAAAGTGGGTGAAGCCCTGGCAGGATCAGCCGAGCACTTTAGTGCCTCTTTGTTCTGTACACCTCCACGTACAATTTACTGCAGAAAGTCATCAGATAGCTTTCTTTACAATGGTTTTAAGTCTGAATGTGATGTAAGTGAATTGCGCCTTTGATCTTTTCTTTTCTAAGATAGATGGAGCAGGTGTAGAGGAATTAATGAAGCAACTGGCAAATTGTAAGGGTCATTGGTGTGCCGAGAGCTATAAATTAGCTGGTTCTTATGGGAAATTGTGCTCTGCCTCTCTCGAGATGCTGCAATTCAGAACTTCATGTTTAGCCCCCCTGGGAAATAGCAGTCTGAAAGTTTGGAAGACATGAGTGCAAATTTATATTCTATTTTGGGACTTTTTAAACCAGAGGAACTATAAAATGATGATGCCGTGAACATTCATTAAAAAATAAACTAATGTCCCTATTATTCAACATGTTCTTTCTCTTTTTAAAGATGATGACAAGAAATGATTTGTTATACTTCTCAATAGCTTAACGGAGAAGACCAGACTAAAGCAGCCCTCCTTGTAGCCTTGCTTGTCGCCATGTATGTGAAAGAAGCCAGACCACTGCAGAGACATGGGCTGAGCCTAGATCACATCTGGAAGCGAGGGGGTTAGGAGTCCTAAAATATTTGTGATATCAGGCAGGGGGAGAGGTGTAATAAGCGGACCAAGAAAACAGATTGCATAGAAAACCACCTTCACTATTAAAGCCCCAATGAAGCCCAGAAGCAAGGGGGATATCCAGACTTTTGCTCCAAAAGCCACATATATGATTATCTGCCAGTTGGAGAGAGATTGAAAGTGCACACCTGAGTCAAAGAGTTCCTAGATCTTAGAGAATTATTTGTATTTATTTTTCACTTCAAAGCAGATTATATTTGGGTACTGAGGGTATTTCCCTGTCCCCAGAGGGCTTACAATCTAAGTACCTGATTCACTAAGGGGTTTTCCCCATAGACACAAAATGGGAGAAAAACCTTAATGAATATGGCCCTAAGTTTGTTCCTGAGGCAATGGGCACAAGGAGTAGTAGTGGGATTTGAACCCTGGTTTGTAGTTTGCTACTCTAACCACTAGGCTGTCTGGAGGCCAGAGTGGTGGACCTGGAGACACTGGGTAGACAGAGAGGTATATAGTAGAGTCCTGCCATCTAACAGCTCTTGTTCTGCTTTGGAGGAGCAAGGTCACTTGGGAGGAGACCATCGCTTTGGTGTGCCAGAAGTGATCCTGTAGCTAAGACCTGCTCTTCTGGTGATGCTTTATCCTCTTCACACTTGCACAGGGGATGTATCTTCTGCAGTTCATGCCTAGGAGGAAAGGATAGCCACTGAAGTAGAAATTTGTCAGAAAAAAACTAAAAGGAGAAATTCACAAAATTAAAAACCTGCAGAAAGCATGGGCATTGTTTGAAATTACCATCCTTGAGGCCTAAACAAAATGTATTCCATGTATTCAAAAAAGTCAAAGGGTAACCACATTTATTTATTTTATTCTGTCTTTCATTCATTTCAAAGCATTTGAATCAAGTGGTCAAAGAGGCAACTCAATGGAAAGCAGACTCAAATGAGTTAAATAGGGAAAAGCATAAGCTCTGGTTAGATGTAAAAAAAAGTAATCAGGTAGGTAATAGAATTTGAAAAGAAGCTTGCCACAGAGGTAAAAACAAGTAATAAAAACCTTTCTGGTCAATTTTAAAAGCACTACATGTGCCAAAGCCAGGAGATATGTGCATCTCTCGGGCTGGTGTATACCACATGGATTTTAAAAAGCACGCGAGTATGCACGCATCTCCCAGCACATGCACAAATCAAAACTTTCAAAAAGGGGTGGGGTGTGATCTGGGCAGGGCATGGACGCGTTGGGGGTAGACCAAGAGATGTGTGCACACTCACACGTGCAAGCACGCCAGGGGTCCATCCTGCGTAACTTTACTTCTGCTATGACTGCCATATAAGAGGAAAATTTCAAAAAGCAGGACTAGTTGGGGGAGTGTTAAGGGTCTGGTCTAATAGGAGAGAAGGGAGTTAACTGGGCAAACTGGGAATGAAATGGAAAAATGGGTAATTGCGTTGTCACGCATACCTAGCAAAATCCCCCTACTTATGCAGTAGAGCTGGCATTTGCATGTACATGCACACATCCATACCGCCAATTTTATAACATACATGCATTGTCGTGCATATGTTATAAAATGACTGCGTCCATTCATGCGAGCCGGCATAGACACATACATGTACGCAGGCGTGCCGGAATGAGTTACCGTTCCCAATACATTTGAAGCAAAAAGCCTGTGAGGGACTCAGTTGGACCACTAGATAACCGAGAGGTAAAAGGGGTGCTCAGAGAGGTCAAGGAAATACCAGGAAAATGAAATTAATTCTTTGCATCTGAAATTATCTTTACTGAGGAGGATGTCAGGGTCATACCCACATCAGAAACATTTGTTGATGGTGGTGGCTCTGAAACGAAGATGTAATAAATCAGACTGACAGACTAAAGAATAACAAATGACTGAGACTGGATGGCATTCATCCCAAAGTTCTGAAGGAATTAACATGAAATTGCAGACCTGTTTCTGGTGATTAGCAACCTATCATTTAAAACAGCTATAGTATCAGAAGATTGGAATATGGCCAACGCAATGCCAGTTTTTAGAAAGGACTCCAGGAAAGACTGGTAAGCCTGACTTTGGTGCTGGGCAAAATGGTAGAAGCTATTTTTAAAACAAGATTACTGACCATACAGACATTGTTAAATGGGGGATAGTCAACATGGCTTTGCAAAGGGAAACTTTGCCTTATCAATGTACTGGAATTTTTTGGTGTAAATAAACATGTAGATAAAGGTGAACCAGTTAATACAGCGTATTTGGGTTTTCAGAAGGCATTTGACAAAGTTCCTCATGAGAGGCTCCTCAGGAAATTGGGAGGTCATGGGTTCAGAGGATTTGTCCTATTGTGGATTGGTAATTTGATACAAAACAAGAAATAGAGGGTGGAACTAAATGGTCAGTTTTTTTAAATGACAAAGGTCATTAGTGGAGGCCCTAGAATTCTGTACTGGGACCTGCAGCATTTAGCATATTCAAAAATGATCAGAGAAAGGGCAATGGTTGAGGTAACAACATTTGTAGATGACACAAAATTGGTTCGAGTCATTAAAACAGCACCAGATTTTGAAGAATTAAGAATGACCTTGTGATTCTAGGAGACTGAGTATCTAAATGGTAGATGCAATTGTATTGTGGACAAGTACAAAGTAATGCACATAGGGAAAGATAATCTTAACTACAGGTTTACAAAGCTGGGTTCTGTGTTAGGCATCATCAGCCAGGAAAAGGACCTCAGAGTCCTTGTGGACAATACCTTGAAATCTTTATCTCAGTGTGCGGCAGCAACCAAAAAGGCAAATAGAATGTTAGAAATTATTTGGAAAGATTAGTGAACAAACTAAGATCATAATGGCTTTGTATAGATCCATGGTGTCACTGAACCCTGAATATTGTGTGTGGGTTGCTCCATCTCAAAAAAGACATAGCGGATACAGAAAAGGTCCAGAGAAGGGCAACAAACATGATAAAGGGGATGGAAGAACTCTTATGGAGAAAGGATAAACAGTTTAGGGCTTGGAAAAGAGATGAGCGAGAAGGAATATGATTGAAATTTATAAACTCATGAATATGGTGGAATGGGTAAATAGGGAAATATTTTTTCACTCGGCAAACAATCAAGCTATGGAAACTGATGCTGAGGATATGATCAAAGCAACTAACAGTGGGGCTCAAGAGAGGATTGGCTAAGTTACTGAAGGAAAAGTCCATAAACAGTTGTTAGCCAGGTAGATTGGGGATAGCCAGCGCTTATCCCTGGGAGTGAGATTCAAGAAATAGATTAACTATTGGAGATCTGCTGGTTACTTGCCACCCAGACTGGCCACTGTTGGACAGGATGCTGGGCTTAATGGACCTTGGTGTGACCCAGCATGGTACTTATGTTAATTCTTCAATCTTAAGAACAAACAGCAAATAATAGGCATGTGCAGTAAAACGGAGCAGAAAAACTAAATAAATAGGAGCCAATTTGTTTCTTTCACGGGGCTCCAAAATGAAGGGGCCCCAGGAATTAAACAAATCCTATTCATTTCATTAATTGTAAATAGAATGATTTCTATAAGCCATTATAGTCAGTGGACTTATTGAACTCATAGGAAGACAAGGTGCATGTGTATGTGTACAGTTAGAATTGATACAGTGTAGAGCAGATAGCAGAAAAGGGTAGGTTGGGCATGTTGTCAAGGAGACAAGAGGAATGACGTATCAGAGCGAAGCAATTTGCCAGTCTCAACTATCACTGCAGACCATCTACAGTAGTGATGGCTAACCTATGACACGCGTGTCAGAGGTGACACAAAAAATATCACAAAAAGGACACGGAAAAGAAGCACAAAAACCCAAGTTTTGATGTTCAAAAACACAGACTTTGATGAAATGGGGAAGTACCTGGAGGAAGAACTAAAAGGCTGGGAAAACGAGAGAGATGTGGATCAACAGTGGACCAATCTAAAAGGAGCAATCACCAAGGCAACTAATCTATATGTTAGAAAAGTAAAGAAAAGCAAAAGAAAAATGAAACCTATCTGGTTCTCAAAGGAGGTGGCTGACAAAATAAAGGCTAAAAGAACAGCATTCAAGAAATATAAAAGATCCCAAAAGGAGAACACAAAGAAGAATATCTGGTAGAACTGAGGGAGACGAAGAAATTAATCAAGATGGCAAAAAGTCAAGCGGAAGAGAGGATTGCCAAAGAGGGTAAAGAGTGGTAACAAAACATTTTTCAGATATATCAGTGAAAAAGAGAAAAGTTCAAAATGGTATAGTGAAATTGAAAGGTGGAAAGGATCAATGCGTGGAGAGAGACGAAGAAATGGCAGAAATATTAAATGAATACTTCAGTTCTGTGTTCACTAAAGATGACCCTGGAGAAGGACCGACACTAGTTAACAAGAAACTGGAGGGGAATGGAGTATAGATGTAACTCCATTTACAGTAGAAAATGTATGGGAAGAGCTGGTGAAACTGAAAAGTGGACAAAGCCATGGGCCTGATGAAGTTCATCCCAGAATACTGAGGGAGCTCAGAGATGTGCTGGCAGGGTCCGCTGTGTGACCTATTCAATAGATCCCTAGAACGGGAGTGGTGCCGAATGATTGGAGGAGAGCGGTGGTGGTCCCGCTTCACAAGAGTGGGAACAGAGAAGAGGCTGTAACTACAGACCGGTTAGCCTCACTTCAGTGGTGGGAAAAGTAATGGAGTCACTGTTGAAAGAGAGAATAGTGAACTATCTACAGTCGGGAGAATTGCTGGACCAGAGGCAGCATGGATTCACCATTGGAAGATCCTGTCAGACAAATCTGATTGACTTTTTTGACTGGGTAACCAAGGACTTGGATCGAGGAAGAGCACTCGATGTCATCTACCTTGGATTTCAGCAAAGCTTTGACACTGTCCCGCACAGGAGACTGGTGATAAAATGAGAAGCTTAGGAGTGAGTGCCGAGGTGGTGGCCTGGATTGCAAACTGGTTGACGGACAGAAGACAATGGTGTGATGGTAAATGGAACTCTCCTCTGAAGAGAGAGCGGTTTTAAAGCGGTGTACCGCAGGGATCGGTGTTGGGACCGGTCCTTTTCAATATCTTTGTGAGCGACATTGCGGAAGGATAGAAGGTAAGGTATGTCTTTTTGCGGATGACACTAAGATCTGCAACAGAGTGGACACGCCGGAAGGAGTGGAGAGAATGAGACGGGATTTAAGGAAGATGGAAGAGTGGTCGAAGACATGGCAGCTGACATTCAATGCCAAGAAGTGCAAAGTCATGCATATGGGGAGTGGAAATCCGAATGAACTGTATTCGATGGGGGGAGAAAGGCTGATGTGCACGGAGCAGGAGAGAGACCTTGGGGTGATGGTGTCTAATGATCTGAAGTCGGCGAAACAATGTGACAAGGCGATAGCTAAAGCCAGAAGAATGCTGGGCTGCATAGAGAGAGGAATATCGAGTAAGAAAAGGGAAGTGATTATCCCCTTGTACAGGTCCTTGGTGAGACCTCACCTGAGTATTGTGTTCAGTTCTGGAGACCGTATCTCCGAAGAGACAGAGACAAGATGGAGGCGGTCCAGAGAAGGGTGACCAAAAAGGTGGAAGGGTCTTCATCAAATGACTTATGAGGAGAGATTGAAGAATCTAAATATGTACACCCTAGAGGAAAGGAGGAGCAGAGTGATATGATACAGACTTTCAGATACTTGAAAGGTTTTAATGATCCAATGACAACGACAAACCTTTCCATAGGAAAAAATCAGCAGAACCAGGGGTTACGATTTGAAGCTCCAGGGAGGAAGATTCAGAACAATGTCAGGAAGTATTTCTTCACGGAGAGGGTGGTGGATGCCTGGAATGCCCTTCCGAAGGAAGTGGTGAAGACCAGAACTGTGAAGGACTTCAAAGGGGCGTGGATAAACACTGTGGATCCATAAAATCAAGAGGCCGTCAATAAAGAGTGGGTGGCTCGCCAGAATGACGGCTACTGCCTGGAGATAATACCCTTATTCAATAAACATACACATGGTTACTGTGACTCCAACATCACTCTAAGCTACAACAGCAAGAGGAAATGTGGAAAAAAAAAGGATTCGCACTCACAAAGTGGGGAGTAGCTGGCTTGTTACGGCGGTTACTACCCCAAACCAAATAAGCCTGATACTTCACTTTCAATGCATATCCAGCATAGCTCTCTGCTTCAACGGTAGGGGAGAAGAAAAACTGATACTTCACGCATAGCTCTCTGCTTCAACGGCAGGGGAGAAGAAAAACTGATACTTCACGCATATCCAGCATAGCTCTCTGCTTCAACGGCAGGGGAGAAGAAAAAAGGATTCGCACTCACAAAGCGGGGAGTAGCTGGCTTGTTACGGCGGTTACTACCCCAAACCAATAAGCCTGATACTTCACTTTCAATGCATATCCTGCTTCAACCGCAGGGGAGAAGAAAAACTGATACTTCACGCATATCCAGCATAGCTCTCTGCTTCAACGGCAGGGGAGAAGAAAAACTGATACTACACGCATATCCAGCATAGCTCCCTGCTTCAAACGGCAGGGGAGAAGAAAAACAACCAATAAGGGCTGAATAACACAGTCTGGGTAAAACAATAAACATGGGTGTAGCTTGCTTATTGCGGCGGTTACTACCCCTACTACCCCTAACTAATCAAGCTTGATATTTCACTTGGTTGCAGCTCCATCACTGCTCTCTACATTCATGGTGGGGGTGGAAGAGAAATAGAACCAAAGAGCTAAGAGAAACAGATAAGTATGAGAAAAAAATGTGAAGCTTGCTGGGCAGACTGGATGGGCCGTTTGGTCTTCTTCTGCCGTCATTTCTATGTTTCTATATGTTTCTATGACACGCCGAGACGTTTTTGCTGACACGCGCAGCGTTTCAAGGACTATCGGGATTTTTTTTTTTTTTTATCGGCTGCGCCGAGCCTTTTCTTTTACAGCTGCGCCGACCCTTTAAAATTTGTTTTTTTTTAGTATCCCCCTACCCTCCGGACCCCTCCACCAATGCCCCCTGGCTCAGGGAGGCTCATGCGGCGCAGCGATGAGGCTCAAGACAAAGATTGCGTTTAAACGCGCTGATGCTCCTCCTCCTTCCTGCCTGTGCGTCCCCGGAAGTAAACGTTGCCGGAGCCGCGTGGGCAGGAAGGATGTGAAGCATCAGCGCGTGCAGAAGAGGAGCAGCATTTGCGTTTACGGGCCGCTGCGAATTCCAAGTCGCAGCGGCCCGAGAAGAGGAAGAGGCCCGGTAGCAGGGCCGCCGTGGCCCGAGAAGATCAGGGCCGCTGCAGAGCCCATCCTGCGGCGACCCGCGAAGAGGAGGCCTAGAGGTGAGAGAGAGGCTGAGGATCTGTAGAGTGTGCATGTGTGCGTGTTTGAGATGAGCTGAGAGACTGTGTGCGGGAGTGAAGACCTGAATGTTTGCAGAGACAGCATGTGAGAGCCTCTGTGTGTTTGTGTGAGAGAGAGAGAGCATGTGCCAGTGAGAGCCTGTGTGTATGAATGATTGTATGAGAGAGAGCATGTGCCAGTGAGAGCCTGTGTGTATGAATGATTGTATGAGAGAGAGAGCATGTGCCAGTGAGAGCCTGTGTGTATGAATGATTGTATGAGAGAGAGAGCATGTGCCAGTGAGAGCCTGTGTGTATGAATGATTGTATGAGAGAGAGAGCATGTGCCAGTGAGAGCCTGTGTGTATGAATGATTGTATGAGAGAGAGAGCATGTGCCAGTGAGAGCCTGTGTGTATGAATGATTGTATGAGAGAGAGAGCATGTGCCAGTGAGAGCCTGTGTGTATGAATGATTGTATGAGAGAGAGAGCATGTGCCAGTGAGAGCCTGTGTGTATGAATGATTGTATGAGAGAGAGAGCATGTGCCAGTGAGAGCCTGTGTGTATGAATGATTGTATGAGAGAGAGAGAGCATGTGCCAGTGAGAGCCTGTGTGTATGAATGATTGTATGAGAGAGAGAGAGCATGTGCCAGTGAGAGCCTGTGTGTATGAATGATTGTATGAGAGAGAGAGCATGTGCCAGTGAGAGCCTGTGTGTATGAATGATTGTATGAGAGAGAGAGCATGTGCCAGTGAGAGCCTGTGTGTATGAATGATTGTATGAGAGAGAGAGCATGTGCCAGTGAGAGCCTGTGTGCATGAATGATTGTATGAGAGAGAGCATGTGCCAGTGAGAGCCTGTGTGTATGAATGATTGTATGAGAGAGAGAGCATGTGCCAGTGAGAGCCTGTGTGTGTGTGAGAAAGAGAAATGCATGTGAGAATGAGAACCTGACTGTGTGTTTGAGGGAAGAAGATGGAGAGAAAAGAAACAGAAAAAAAGACAATATAAAAGGAATTGGCAAAAAAATAAGAAAGGGAAGGTGGAAAAAAAAAAGCCTGTGACCAACCAATTAGAAAACTAACATCAGCCAGCAAAGGCAAAAAAAAAAAAATTACTTTTTAGTGATTGGCACATGTAATCTTTGGGAATGTGCAAGAGTAGCACTTTCTCTATGCGGATCTCATAATGTACGAGATCAGCATGGAGAAAGTGGAAGCCCATGGGGCCTGCACAGAGGAGGCAGCAGAATGGGCTTCAGTGTCAGTAGCAGCAATCGGCACCTCCCCAATAGCCATGTGGCAGCAGTGACAGTGGCAGCAGAGGAATGAGAGAGGTTCCGAGGTTGCTGGCAAAAGAGAGGGGGGTCTCTGTCTTTAGTGTGTGCATGTGAATGAATGGGACTCTGCCTGGGGGTGTATGTGTGTGAATGCATGGGTGCCTGCCTGGGGATCTGTGTGTGTGAGAATGAATGTGTGCCTGCCTGGGGGATGGGGAGGGAGTGTGAGAAAATGAATGGGAGCCAATAAAAGAAACCGACTGACAGATGAAGTTTGTAACGCTTGCTTGGACTTGAAGTGTACGAAATACCAACCTTCAATTAAAGATTTAGCCAATGAAATTCAGCAACAAAAAAGTCACTAAGCAGGTAAGGTAAAGAATTATTTGTTTTTGCTTTATTAATAAATACAGTACATATTAAAATTATAACTTTTTGTTATTGATTAGAGCTACAAATATCACAAAATTATGGGGTAGATTTTCAAAAACGGCGCGTTGGCGTACTTTTGTTGGCGCTCCAGGCGCCAACAAAAGTACGCGGGATTTTAGTAGATACGCACGTAGCCGCGTGTATCCGCTAAAATCCTGGATCGGCACGCGCAAGGCTACCAATTTCGTGTAGCCGGCGCGCGCCGAGCCGCGCAGCCTGCCTCCATTCCCTCCGAGGCCGCTCCGAAATCGGAGCGGCCTCGGAGGGAATTCGCTAACACCCTCCCCTCACCTTCCCCTCCCTTCCTCTACCTAACCCACCCCCCGGCCCTGTCTAAACCCCCCCCCTACCTTTGTTGCGGGATTTGCGCCTCCCAGAGGGAGAAGTAAATCCCCGCGCGCCAGCAGGCCGCTGGCGCGCCTACACGCAACCCGGGGGCGGTTCCGGAGGGCACGGCCATGCCCCCGGACCGCCCCGGGTCGAAACCACGCCCCCGGGCCTGCCCCCAAAACGCCGCGTCCCGCCCCAAAAACGGCGCGCCGCTCGGCCCCGCCCCCCAACACGCCCCCCTCGGAAAACCCCGGGACTTACGCGAGTCCCGGGGCTCTGCGGGCGCCGGTGCGCCTATTGAACATAGGCGCACCGGCGCGCAGGGCCCTGCTCGCGTAAATCCGGGCGGATTTACGCAAGCAGGGCTCTTAAAATCTGCCCCTATGGTTTTTTCTAGAAGTGACACACCACCCGAGTTATGCTCGGTTTTTTTTATTAATTTTGACACACTGAGCTCAAAAGGTTGGCCATCACTGATCTACAGTGATGCTGTCATGCTGATCTTGAAAACTGAGCATGACAGATTTGCTCTACATTGCTTCTCAAGTCTGTCTGTGTGAAAGCATAGCTCTGAGCTCTCTTTAGCAACAAAAGTTTTTTGTTGCGGCATATTTTATAGTCTCACTGTGCCAACAGCAGCCACTCAGCCCCACAAGAGAGGAAAGCAGTGAGACAGTGCTGCATCACAATATCTGTGTCTCATAGTTTTGTGTTGCTTTGCTTGCTGTTGTGCTAATTTTCCTTTCTGGTGATTGAAGCCTTAGGTACACTTCAGATTAGTAATTTTTCTCTGTTTGCCTGGCAGTGTGCACAGTGTGGGCAGTGAGCATAAGTGAGCAGTGAGGGCAGGGCAACGAGTGCAGCATATCAGGCTGTGTTGTGAAGCCTGTCTGGGTCAGAAGAAGTGCAGAGCAGAAAGTGTGACACTCACTGCAGCAGTTTCTCTGTGTTCTTCTCACAGCAGCATGGTACTGGCATAGTCAGTGGGCATTACAATACCAATGCAAAATATTAAATCATTGTTGTAATCTTCTCATCCCCAGTGACATTAAAACAATTATGTCAGAGATAGGGAAAGGCAGAGCAGATAAAGTACATGGATCCAAAATACTGGCACTGTCACTCACAGTGCCAGCAAGAACCAAAAAAGTAGTCCCAGTATAGCAAACCAAGAAGAGATCAAGTGTGGGAGGAACACCCCAAGGTTCTAAAAGAGGTTGCCATTTACCAGCAATGGTGCCATGAACCCTTGATGGCATCTCAAGTGGCAAACTGGAAACCAAAATGGCATTAGCATACATGAAGGGGGAACAAAGCAAGGTAGCTGTAAAACCTCCAAGGCAGGCACGATAAAGGGACCAAGCAGCACAAAGTGACTTCAAGGTGTAAGGTTTGGTTATTATTATCACACTTAGCACATTAAAAAATATGCTCAAGAGAAACCATATTGATAAGAACATAAGATATATTGTACTGGGTCAGTCCAACAGTGGCCAATCAAGTCACAAGTACCTGGCAAATACCCAAACAATGAATTCTCAAACAATGAATTCCAGAGCTTAATTATATATTGAGTGAAAGAATGTTCTCTGATTTGTTTGAAATGTGCTACTTGCTCATGGAGTGCTCCCTAGTCCTTGTATTACCTGAAAGTGTAAATAACTGATTCACATTTACCCCTGCAAGTCCCTTCATGATTTTGTAGATCTCTATCATATCCCCTCTCAGGAGTCTCTTCTCCAAGCAGAACAGCCCTTACCTTTTTAGCCTTTCTTCATAGGGGATCCATTCCAACCCCTTTATCATTTTGGTCACCCTTCCCTATACTTTCTATGTACCATATCTTTTTTGAGATGCGGCAACCAGAACTGCACACAGTATTCAAGGTGCGGTCTCACTATGGAGCAATACAGAGGAATATGACATCCACCAATTTATTCACCATCCCCTTCCTAACAATGCCTAACATTCTGTTTGCTTTTTTGACTGCCACAGCACACTGAGCCAACAATTTCAATGTATTATCCACTACAACACCTAGATATTTATTTATTTATTTATTTATTTCTTTTGTATACCGACATTCGATCGAGATATCACATCGGTTTCCAGATAACTAAAGGAATAGGGTGATAACAGCCCTATTTTACATTATAACATGGTATTAAATAGATATAAGAATATTTTACATTATAACATGGTAATAAATATAACAAGAATATTTTACATTATAACATGGTAATAAATATAACAAGTTGTAACAGAACTAACAGGAGTACATGGAACATTAGACTATAGTATATAACATATGTACATAAATGGCTTGTTGATGAGGATAAATTATGGTAAGGAGAGCAGGGAGTGTAGAGGGGGGAGGGGAGAGAAAGGGATGTGTGGGAGGAAGGTAGTGATAGGGAGGGAAAGGGTGGTGTGAGATGCTTGTGTAGGGAGGGAAAGGTGTGGGGCGAGATGCTTGTGGAGGGGGCATGGAGTGGATGGTGCGATTGGGCAGGTTATGTGTTGGGTGGGAAAGCTTTTAAAAATAGCCATGTTTTGAGGTGTTTTTTGAAGACTTGCAGTGAAGGTTCGTTTCTGAGACAGGTGGGGAGGGTGTTCCATAAGGTGGGGCCCGCTATTGTTATGGCTCGTTTGCGGGTGACGTTGAGGTGTGCAGCTTTGAGATTGGGGACGGCTAGGAGTCCAGTGTTGGTGGATCTGAGAGTTCTTTGAGTGGGGTAAGGTTGTATTCCGTTGTTTAGCCAGTCCATTTTGTTTTTATTTTTTTGTGCATGAGGGTGAGGGTTTTATACTGGATTCTTTGTGTAATGGGTAGCCAGTGGAGTTCTTTGAGCGTGGGTGTGATGTGAGGGGATTTTTTGTTGTTAGAGATGATTCTGGCGGCAGCGTTCTGTAGAACTTGGAGGGGTTTGATGTGTATTTCTGGTAGTCCGAGGAGGAGGGAGTTGCAGTAGTCGAGTCTTGACAAGATAATTGATTGGAGGACTGTTCGGAAATCGTGCTCTTGGAGAAGGGGTTTGAGTTTTTTTAGTGTCTGCAGTTTGAAGAATCCATCTTTGATTGTATTGGAGATGTGTTGTTTAAAGTTGAGTTGGCTGTCAATTGTTACGCCTAGGTTTCTTGTGGATGGCGTGAGTGAGGTTTGTGAGATTTGTGGCACTCCCGGGTTGATTGAGTTTCCTGGGTGGTCAGAGGGGGTGCACATGAGTGGATAGGAGGGATGGTCATCGTGGATGTGAATGATTTCTGTTTTGGCTTGGTTGAGACATAGTGATAATTGAGATAGTAAGTGGGATAAGTTTGAGCTGAGTTTGTTCCATTTTTCCATAGTGAGTTGAATGGAGTTGTTTATGGGGAGTAATATTTGTATGTCGTCTGCATAGACAAAGTAGGTGAGGTTTGCCTCTGATAGGTATTTGCATAGTGGGATGAGGTATATGTTGAAGAGGGTTGATGATAGGGAAGAACCTTGTGGGACTCCATGAGTGAGGGGCACTTGTGAGGATTCAGATGAGTTCATCTTGACGATGTAAGATCTGTTTGAGAGGTAGGATTTGAACCACTTGATTGTGGTGTCTTGGAGACCAATTTCTTTAAGTCTGGTGAGGAGTGTTCTGTGATTGATGGTGTCGAAGGCGGCTGATATATCAAGAAGTATCAGGAGGAACGATTTGCCTTTGTCGCGGCCTTTGAGGATGGTATCGGTGAGGGAGAGGAGGAGGGTTTCAGTGCTGAAGAGTTTTCTGAAACCATGTTGTGCAGGCTGAAGAACATTAAAGGTTTCAAGGTGGTCTGTGAGTTGATTGTTGACTGTTTTTTTCGATGATTTTTGCTAGGAATGGGAGGTTGGAGACTGGTCTGTAGTTTGCTGGGTCGGATTTGTCGAGTTGAGGCTTTTTGATGATTGGTTTGATGATGGCGTTTTTGAGTTTTTCTGGGAAGATTCCTTGTTCTAGGGATAGGTTGATGATGTAGGTTATTGGTTTGACAATAATCTCTCTGATGAGTTTTAGGGTTTTGATGGGGATGGGGTCTAAGGGGTGGGATGCAGGGTTGGTTTTTCTGATGATAGGTTCAATTTCTGTGGTAGCAACGGGAGTGAATTGTGACCATGAGTGGATAGGAGGGGGGGTGTCAATTAAGTCATTGTGGGTTTGGGGAATCTTGGCAATGATGTTGTTGACTTTATCCTTGAAGAATTGTGCTAGTTTTTTCACTGGAGATGTGCTGGAGTTTGGCGTATTGTCATTTTGGATGGGGTTGGTAAGGTCTTTGACATAGGCGAAGAGGGTCCTTGGGTTAAATTGGTAATCGTGAATTCTTGATGTGTGGAAATTACGCTTTGCTGTGTTAAGGTCAGTTGTATATTGTGTAGTAGTGTTCTGTATTTGTCTTTCAGGTTTGAGGTGGGGGTTCGTCTCCACTGTTTCTCAGTCTGTCTCAGTGTTCGCTTTGAGGTTTTCAGTTCTGGGGTGTACCATGGTGCTCTTTGCTTTGTGGATTGTTTTATTTCCTTTTTTATCATGGGGCATAATGTATTGGCTATGTCTGCGTTGATAGATATCCAGGAGTTTGTGGCTGTGTTGGCATCATTTAAGTTGATTGTTTTTAGTGCCTCAGGTAACAGTTTGGCGATGTCTTCACTGGAGCATGGTTTGGTGAATTCGATGATTCGGTTGTTTGTTTGTAGTGGGTTTGATTGGAGTTGAAGCTTGGCTTGGATGAGGCTGTGGTCAGACCATGGGGTGGGGGTTGTAGATGGTGGTTCAGTTGCAGATATTTTGTTGTTTATGAATATTAAGTCCAGGGTGTGTCCTGATTTTTGAGTGGGTGAGTTGATGATTTGGGTGAATCCAATGGCAGACATGGTGGATAGGAGCAGTTCGCTTGTGGGGGATGGAGGGTGGGTGTCGATATGGAGGTTAAAGTCTCCTAGTATTATGGCTGGTTCTTGTAAGTTTATGTGGGTTGTGATGGATTCAATCAGGGGGGAAAGGTTGTGCTGTAGGCAACCAGGAGGTGCGTATAGGAGGAGAATTGGAGATGTTTTGATTTGAATAGGTTGGTCTCGATAGGAGGTGGTAAGTTTAGGGAGTGGGAAAGAGAATTTAAGTTTTTTGTGAGCTAGGAATAGTAGGCCACCTCCCTTTTCTTTTGTTTCTGGGTATGGAGAAAATATTGTATGTGTTTTTGGGCAGTTGATTGAGTAGGGACTGTGTCAGAATGTTTCAGCCAAGATTCGGTTAACAGAATATGTCTGGTTGGTCGTCTGTGAGTATGTCATGGATGATTGGGATTTTTGTTTTTTGGTGATTGACTGTGCATTAATGAGGAGTAGAGTAATGAGTGTGATTGTGGTATAGGTATTGTAGGGTTGGGGTGAATTTTGGTGAGGCGTTTCTAGTGGTGGGTGTGGATTTAGGAGTGTGGTGGTTGTTGTGGCGATGGGTTAGTTTGGGGATGTATTGGGCTGAGGCCATTGTGTGAGTTTGTGTGAGAAGGTTGTTGCTTGGTTGCTGAGTGGGGAGTGAATGGTGGTAGGGGTTGTTAGGTTGTTTTGAGGAGTTGGATGATACTTTTCAGGATTCATATGTTGAGTGTTGGGAAGAATATAATGGGGCTGGTAGTTGTTGAGGGCTGTGGGGGGGGGTTGGAGGGGAGGAACATTGAAGACAGAGGAGCATACGGGAGTACACAAAGGGAGTGCACGAAGGAGCGCACAAAGGAGCAGGCTCCTTTGGCGTGCTCCTTCGGCGCGCGGCGCCTGGGAGCCTGCTATATTTATAATTAGAGGGTTAATCAGGGTTGTCCCCTGATTGGCTGTGCGTCGGCAGCGTGTCCCTCGGAGGCGGAGGAAGGTCGGCCGATGACGTCAGCGCTTCCCGGAGGAAGGCAGGGGCTGCCTCGTGGTCGGGGTCGGAGGCGGTCGTGGGTAAGTGTAAATTAAGTAGGCCTTACCCCGGCGGGCCTTTCCTGGGTGGTAACTCCTAATGTGGAACCTAACATGTAACCACAGAAAGGGTTGTTTTTCCCTATATGCATCACCTTGCACTTTCTCCACATTAAATTTCATCTGTCATTTGTCCGCCCAATCTTCCAGTCTCACATGGTCCTCCTGCAATTTATCACAATCTGCTTGAGATTTAATTGCTCTGCATAATTTTGTGTCATCCGCAAATTCAAGTACCTCACTCATTGTACCCCTTTCCAGTCCTAGTACAGATCCCTGAGGCATTCCACTACCTTTGTCCACTGTGAAAACAGACCATTTAATCTTACTCTTCCTGTCTTTTAATCAGTTTGCAATCCACAAAAGGACAATTGCTTTCATATCCTATGACTTTTTAGTTTTCTTAGTAGCCTCTCATGAGAGACTTTGTGAAACACCTTCTGAATATCCAAATACACTACATCTACCAGTTCACCTTTAACCACATTTTTATTCATTCCTTCATAAAAGTTAAGGAGATTTGTGAGGCAAGACTTCCCTTGGGTAAATACATGTTGGCTGTGTCCCATCAAACCATGTCTATCTAAATGTTTTGTGATTTTATTCTTTATAACAGTTTCCATGATTTTTCCCAGCACTGAAGTCAAGCTCACCAGTCTATAGTTTCCTGGATCTCCCCTGGAGCCCTTTTTAAATAACAGGATTACATTGGCCACCCTCCAGCTTCAGGTACAATGGTCGATTTTAATGATAGGTTACAAAATTTACTAATAGATCTGAAATTTCATTTTTGAGTTCTTTCAGAACCCTAGGGTATATAGCAACTGACCAGGCGATTTACTACTCTTCAGTTTGTCAATCTGGCCTACCACATCTTCCAGGGTCACCATAATTTGGTTTAGTTCATCTGAATCATCATTCTTGAAAACCATCTCCGGAATGGGTATCTCCCCAACATCCTCATTAGTAAACACGGAAGCAAAGAATTTGTTTAGTCTTTCCACAATGGCCTTATCTTCCCTAAATGCCCCTTTAACCCCTCAATCATCCAACAGTCCAACTGACTCCCTTGAAGGCTTTCTGCTTCAGATATATTTTTTAAAGTTTTTATTATGAGTTTGTCTCTATGGCCAACTTCTTTTCAAATTCTCTCTTAGCCTGTCTTATCAATGTCTTACATTTAACTTACCAACACTTATGCATTATCCTACTTTCCTTCCTCTGATGGATCCTTCTTCCAGTTTTTTAATGGAGATCTTTTAGCTAAAATAGCCTCTTTCACTCACTTTTTAACCATGCCAGCAATTGTTTGGCCTTCCTTCCACCTTTTATTAATGTGTGGAATACATCTGGACTGTGCTTCTAAGATGGTATTTTTAAACAATGTCTATGCTTGTTGAACCTTTCAGTTTTGTTTTTTAAATTATTTTCCTCATTTTGTCAAAATTTTCCTTTTAAAAGATTAATGCTAGAGCCATTGATTAACTTACTGATGTATGCATGTGATAAAACTTAGAATAGTGCCAGAAAATTTCATGCAAAACCAGAACATGGTTTTCCAGGTCTGTTCTATTTTCAGGAAATGGAACAGACCTCAAAAATGAAATTTCAGATCTAATAGTACAAATTTGTAACCTATCATTAAAATCATCCATTGTACCTGAAGACTGGAGGTGGCCAATGAAACCCCAATATTTAAAAAGGGCTCCAGGGGCGATCCAGGAAACTATAGACCAGTGAGCCTGACTTCAGTGCCAGGAAAAATAGTGGAAAGTGTTCTAAACATCAAAATCACAGAACATATAGAAAGACAAGGTTTAATGGAACAAAGTCAGTATGGCTTTACCCAAGGCAAGTCTTGCCTCACAAATCTGCTTCACTTTTTTGAAGGGGTTAATAAACATGTGGATAAAGGTGAACCCGTAGATGTAGTGTATTTGGATTTTCAGAAGGCGTTTGACAAAGTCCCTCATAAGAGGCTTCTAGGAAAAGTAAAAAGTCATGGGATAGGAGGGCGATGTCCTTTCGTGGATTGCAAACTGGCTAAAAGACAGGAAACAGAGAGTAGGATTAAATGGACAATTTTCTCAGTGGAGAAACAGTGGCAGTGGGAGTGCCTCAGGGATCTGTATTGGGATCCATGCTTTTCAATCAGTCATATAAATGAGCCCTGACTGACGTGACGCAAATGCGCAGTAAGTAGAGAGTGGCTGGGACCGACGGACCGCGCTACGCAGACGAGACAGCTCCGACCAACGTGCTGATTTGGAAAACCCCAAGGCAGAGAGATCAGGCTGACAACAGCTTGAGCACGTCCCTCCGACGCCGGGGAAGGTGGGAAGAGCTGGAACGGCCGGCAATCACTCACAGGGACAGCAGTGAGAAGACTCGGCCGCCGCTGCAGCTCCTTTGCGGTGCAGGAGGGGGAGAGAGGAGGTCGGACCGACAACAGTTTGAGCCCGTCCCTCCGCCGCCGGGTAAGGGGGGAGGGACAGACGGACCGGCACGCAGTGAGAAGCCACAATAACAGGGAGGGAGGTACAGAGAGGCAAGTCCCCGTAGCGGCACCCTCGCCCTCTGCATCTCACAGGTTCAGCAGGGTACAGCCGACCCTGTAGAGAAGAAAAAGAGGGAGTGGAGGAGGTGAGAGGGGAAGGAAAGGGAAGGGAAGGTGAGAGGGGATGGAAGGAAAAGGGAAGAGGCTATGAGTGAGTAAGTGGGAAGGGTAACAAGTTATGGAGAAAAGACCGGCTCTGACCGATGGAATCTCGCCCGTTTGAACGGGCTTAACGGTTTGTATATTTATATATGAGCTAGAAGGGAATACGATGGGTGAGGTAATCAGATTTGCGGATGATACAAAATTATTCAGAGTAGTTCAATCACAAGTGGATTGTGATACAATACAGGAGGATCTTGCAAGACTGGAAGATTGGGCATCCAAATGGCAGATGAAATTTAATGTGGATAAGTGCAAGGTGATGCATATAGGGAAAAATAACCCTTGCTGTAGTTACACGATGTTAGGTTCCATATTAGGAGTTACCACCCAGGAAAGAGATCTAGGCATCAAAGTGGATCCGAGGCATGAAGCCAGGCCATTCTGTAGGCACCAATGCCCCCTGCAGCCACCCTCGCCGTTTCAAAAACGTTGTAAGTAGACTACACCTTGTATTTGCCCGTCTCCAGGCCTTGCTGCACTAGCGCCATGAAAGCATCCTGCTGCTGCAGCAGGTGCTCTGACAATGCTTTCTTGGAGGAGAAGTCCATTAACTGCTATCAAGTTTACTTAGGGAATAGCCACTGCTATTAATTGCATCAGTAGCATGGGATCTTCTTAGTGTTTGGGTAATTGCCAGGTTCTTGTGGCCTGGTTTGGCCTCTGTTGTAAACAGGATGCTGGGCTTGATGGACCCTTGGTCTGACCCAGCATGGCAATTTCTTCTTATGGATAACACATTGAAATTGTCGGTTCAGTGTGCTGCAGCAGTCAAAAAAGCAAACTGAATGTTGGGAATTATTAGAAAGAGAATGGTGAATAAAACGGAAAATGTCATAATGCCTCTGTATCGCTCCATGGTGAGACCGCACCTTGAATATTGTGTACAATTCTGATTGCGCATCTCAAAAAAAGATATAGTTTCGATGGACAAGGTGCAGAGAAGGGCAATCAAAATGATAAAGGGGATAGAACAGCTCCCCTATGAGGAAAGACTAAAGAGGTTAGAGCTGTTCAGCTTGGAGGAAGAGACGGCTGAGGGGGGATATGATAGAGGTGTTTAAAATCATGAGAGGTCTAGAACGGGTAGATGTGAATCGGTTATTTACTCTTTCGGATAATAGAAAGACTAGGGGGCACTCCATGAAGTTAGCATGGGGCACATTTAAAAGTAATCGGAGAAAGTTCTTTTTCACTCAACGCACAATTAAATTCTGGAATTTGTTGCCGGAGAATATGGTTAGTGCAGTTAGTATAGTGGTGTTTAAAAAAAAGATTGGATAAATTCTTGGAGGAGAAGTCCATTAGCTGCTATTAATTAAGCTGACTTCGAAAATAGCCACTGCTATTACTAGCAACTGTAACATGTAGCACCATATTAGGTGCTACAACCCAAGAAAGAGATCTAGGTGTCATAGTGGATAACACATTGAAATCGTCGATTCAGTGTGCTGCGGCAGTCAAAAAAGCAAACAGAATGTTGGGAATTATTAGAAAAGGAATGATGAATAAAACGGAAAATGTCATAATGTCTCTGTATCGCTCCATGGTGAGACCGCACCTTGAATACTGTGTACAATTCTGGTCGCCGCATCTCAAAAAAGATATAATTGCGATGGAGAAGGTACAGAGAAGGGCTACCAAAATGATAAGGGGAATGGAACAACTCCCCTATGAGGAAAGACTAAAGAGGTTAGGACTTTTCAGCTTGGAGAAGAGACGACTGAGGGGGGATATGATAGAGGTGTTTAAAATCATGAGAGGTCTAGAACGGGTAGATGTGAATTGGTTATTTACTCCTTCTGATAGTAGAAAGACTAGGGGCACTCCATGAAGTTAGCATGGGGCACATTTAAAACTAATCGGAGAAAGTTCTTTTTTACTCAACGCACAATTAAACTCTGGAATTTGTTGCCAGAGAATGTGGTTCGTGCAGTTAGTATAGCTGTGTTTAAAAAAGGATTGGATAAGTTCTTGGAGGAGAAGTCCATTACCTGCTATTAAGTTCACTTAGAGAATAGCCACTGCCATTAGCAATGGTTACATGGGATAGACTTAGTTTTTGGGTACTTGCCAGGTTCTTATGGCCTGGATTGGCCACTGTTGGAAACAGGATGCTGGGCTTGATGGACCCTTGGTCTGACCCAGTATGGCATTTTCGTATGTTCTTATGTTCTTATGGAATAGACTTAGTTTTTGGGTATTTGCCAGGTTCTTATGGCTTGATGGGCCCTTGGTCTGACCCAGTATGGCAGTTGTTATGTTCTTATGAGGGCAGCTCAATGATGTGGGAAATGGTCTCTAAATAAAGTAGCCCTCACTACTTTCCTAGAAAACCACCCCATTATCATTAGAGCAGCATTTGTGATGTACTAATTGTGATAATAACCTTTATATTTGGCAAATCCATTCTACAAGAGAATCTACATTCCCCCTGCACCTTGGTGCCACTCAGCCTTGCTTCCATGCCCGGACCTTTCACCTTGGAGTTCCTCCCTTTGCTACAGTGCCTTGTTGTCGTACCCCAGCGCTAACACTTCGGCAGTCTATGGGGTTGCTTTGCACCTCTCATGGTGCTTTGGAGCCTTGCAGCCACTCTTTGCGCCTCATGGCCTCTTTTTCAGAGCCTGGCTTGAAGGTTTTACTGTCACCTTTTTTTGCTTTGTCTCTCTTCATGCTGCCTTAGGATGCGTTAGTGTCACTTTCAGTGCCAGTTTGCCACATGAGATGCCCTGAAGAGTTTATGGCCCTATTGTTGGTGCCCTCTTTTGGAGCCTTGTGGTCTTCCCATTTCTGCTTCTTTGCTCCTCTTACAGTCACTTGGTGAAATCCTGGCAATGCTGGTAGCCCTTTGCCCCTTTACAGAGTTTGTAGGCTATTCATAAGAACATAAGATATGCCATATTGGGACAGACCAAGGGTCTATCAAGGCCAGTATCTTCTTTCCAACAGTGGCCAATGCAGGCTACAAGTAGATCCCATGCTACTCATGGTACTCATGCCAGTTATAGCAGCTAATTCCTATGACAATTTGATTAATAGCAGGTAATGAACTTCTCCTCCAAGAACTTATCCAAACCTTTTTTAAACCCAGCTACACTAAATGCTGTAACCACATCCTCTGGCAATGAATTCCAGACTAACTATGAACTGAGTGAAAAAGAACTTTCTTCGCTTTGGTGCCACTTTCCAATCTCCTCAGTCTTTCTTGGTACCTTGGAGTTTTGCCCCTTCTGTTGATTTCTCCCTACAAGTTTTAAGACAATTGATTGCAAAACCCCAATTGTGAAACCTAATATAGACTGAAGATAACCTATAATGCTTCCCCCATTGACTTTAATGGCAAACAAATGAATCAAACCAAAAAACACATTTTTTTCCATCTTGAAACTAAAGAAATGAATTAGTGTCTCCATGAAATGAATTTAAAACAAAGAGATTTTTTCCTGCTGTACATGCCTAGCAAGTATATTTTCAATTAACTGACAAGCAAATACAAACACAGAATATATTAAAATTTACTTTCTATCCATTCATCTGGCTCTCCTTTCAACAATAACTTGTCACAATTGTACTATTCACCACTACAGCTCTGAACACATGACGCAGGTTCCTTCTGTCTATACAGAGACTGAAATTTGCAATTCTGGTATAGCTAATCTCCTGTACTATTATTACTTTCATTAACACTCTAATAGGAGGATGGAATCTCCAGGTTTTTTAATTAATATGAACCCCTGCACCATTAAGACTTCATAATTGGATATTCCATTGAAATTTTACATTTTTATTGTTTAGCACATTTGCTACTATTGGGTCTTGAACACATGAAATTGTCTAGAATGAATCTGTTAAGCAGGGAGTGTGTGCATGGTATCTGAATCTTTTGAGTTTCCTTTTCAGATATTGTTTAGTACAGTAGTAATCCCAATATAATGAATCACTACAATCTGAGACTCCTTCAGCCGTGCTTTTATTTTATTCTCAAGTAATACTGACTGAAAAATACTTCATTTCATTACTATAGTTTCCCAGAAATAAACCCTAGTTCTCGGATTAATGTTCAGTTTCCTGCTCAAGCATGCTCTTTGCTTGCTCCCTGGATGCTTCATCCCACAAGAGCAGGTCTCTGCTTTAGAATAGAATAGATTCAGATACTAGAGGCAGACTTTCCAGCAGTCGTAACTAAAACCAGTTCATATCTCACTTTCATGTTCTCATCCCAGAACGGTAGGAGGAAGGGGGCCAGTTTTAGAGTGAGTCTGAGTGTGAGTGGAATAATATCACTGAGGCAGAGCGTCGGGCACCTGGTACTGGTTGTGCCCCCTCCACTTTAGATTCTGCTCTAGGCCCATGGGTTCTAACAGCAGCCTCGATAAACATTTCCACTATTTTATTTGGGCTTGTGTGCTCAAAAATGCTCTCATGTGCAACATAATATGCAAATTTGTGCACACTTTTCTTTGAAACACGGTCCTGCTTTCCTTTTCTTGTGCATATTATGTTTCCGTGTGTGCATGCACACGCACACCTTACAGGGAATCTTAGCCCCGATTCGTTCTATGCTCTCCATTAGTGTTTCTTTTCTTCAGCCTCCAAAAAAGATATTTTTCTTAACTGACTACAATGTAAGGATTCTTAAAATGTTGCATAATCTAGAATACATATTAGTGATGGATTTGGTAGGTGTGATATCTTGTGCGTCAGAACACAGCTTGTACTCAGCTGGTAGTTCCTCGTTGCAGTATCCTGATTCCTGAGTCCTGTGAAACTCTTAAATAATTAGCACGCTTCGCTCAGGATGCTCCAGGAGGAAGCTAACATCACCGGTTGTTCATGCTTGCCTTATGCCCATTACAGTTCATGTGTGATAATGTCCAAATCGTTCCTCCCAAGCAGGAAAACAAGTTCAAGGCCCTTACAAGGCTTCAACCCTGCATAGGGTGTGCTGCCAACCTCCCATGCAGCAGCTTTATACAGTCACAA
The DNA here is from genome assembly GCF_901001135.1 of Rhinatrema bivittatum. Lineage (NCBI taxonomy): Eukaryota > Metazoa > Chordata > Amphibia > Gymnophiona > Rhinatrematidae > Rhinatrema > Rhinatrema bivittatum. Next base: position 9,673,484 of record NC_042629.1, on the reverse strand, counting down.
AAACCAAAGTTGCTTAACTATTGCGGTTATTTCTCCTGGCCTAGCAACCCTGCAGACCCTCCCCCACACTGCTGTTAAGGAAAAACTACGCTTGATAACTTCGGCTAACTAGTTGCTGGCATTCCTTCTCCCACTGCTCCATGCATCCTACCTTCTTTACAGCTCTGCTTAGGCTGCTCGCTCTGACTCCTTCCTCCTGCGCTGCTTTGTGGTTGCTCTAAAGGGCCAAACCACCCTTCCTTCCTGTCTTTATCTACTCCACCTGCACTAAAGTGGGAGGGACCTTGGCCTGCCCAACTCCCTAAGGTCACACCCCCAGAACTTCCTTCTGACACCCAATCCCTGGAAGTTCTTCTGACTTACTTTGCTTTGTTCTGGTGGTTTTCTTTCTTTGGCCTGGATTTATCAAAATGCGATAAGTATCGCATGCGATAGCCAAAGGGGCGTGGTTTATGTTAATATACAGTTTATTGCAATTTGCGCTAGTTACCTATGCAAAGAGCTAAGTTAGCGCACATTGCGATAGCCTTTTCAGACTTTGCGATGTGCTGTTAAATCACTCTCCAGGTAGAGAGTCCATCAAGCTAGGTTGAGAGAACATTGCCCAAATTTCATTTTTGGGTGAGTTTCCTCACTCCGAAGGTTCATCAAATCTTCACAAGAGAGCAGTGTTCTGTTCGTACATCTCACATTGAATGTCAAAGTGGCCCCTAACCCCCTACACCAATACGTAACCCTCACCTCGAGTTACAAGGTGGGCTTCCCATAGGAATACAAATACCTATCTAGGGCAAGGATGCTACAGCTAGGTGCTCTCTCTCTCTCTCTCTCTCTCTCTCTCTCTCTCTCTCTCTCTCTCTCTCTCTCTCTCTCTCTCTCTCTCTCTCTCTCTCTCTCTCTCTCTCTCTCTCTCTCTCTCTCTCACTCACACTCACACTCACTCCCTGGTAATGCAAGTTATTGCATGGCTTAACCCTATTTAAAAAAGGTGTAGTTAAGTCTGTGCAATAGTGTTTTGCCCGCCCCTAACCAAATTTGCATCGCACCATTCGATATGGTGCTATGGCATGCGTTAAAGATGTTTTTGCATGCGGTAAGGGCCTATCGCATGTGTTAATGGGGCTTTTCGCATGCGAAAGCGCATTTTGATATATGACCCCCCTTTGTCAGATCCCTCTAGCATTTCTTCTGCTGTCCTTGGGGTCTGCTCTGTGACATGTCTATCACAGTAGGCAACAAACTATTAATGCACTCTCCTTCTAATATACATACAATTATAGATTTCACCAGAAAATTTGACTCTTGCTTACTTATTCTATTGATAGAAAACATTGTATTTGAACATGAGAGCTCTTCATAGCTTTATAAAACACTTTTTTTTTGTAGAAAATGGTTTGGACTACTTTATCACCTGTAAGGCCTGTATTTAAATTTTTACGTTTCCTGAATTTAAGAATCCGCAAATAAATGCCTGTGAAAACTGCAGCATCACAATGATTGCTGGAGGCAAAGCCATCCATTTGGACTTGAGAATAGAAAGTGATCCAAAGTCATCTCAAACACTGTTAACTTTTTATATTAAGTAAAAAAAAGGATTTTAGGCTAGACGTTTCTACTATGTGTTAGGGAAGGAGGACTCTAGGAACGCAGAGACAAGAAGTTGAGGAAATGCAACTCATCTTTTATTCATGAGCAGACAGGAAGCTATGGAAATAGAGATGATGTGTTGCGGGCTTTGGACATTGAAAACTGTAGCTCTGAAGCTGCTCTGTTGTCTGCTGGACAGCTTTCCTCGTCTACAATTACATGTAAATTCTTATGAATTGCTTTAATATAATTAAGCTATGGGGAGTGATTTAACTAAAAAATTGACTTAATAGTACAACTGTTAATGACACAGGGTGAGTGTTGCTACTTGTGATGTGCATTTTTTTGAAATGCTGCTTAATATGTGAAGGGCCTTCTCTGTTTCAAGCATTTATTTGCCCTAGCAACACTAAAACAATTTGTCATAGTTAAAAAGGCAGGCACTTCAAAATGACTGTAAAAATTACACTTGCATTTAATTATGTGCAGAAAAATCTGGTTCAAGGAGCCTTCGTTCATGTATTTGAGTTTTTAGTGTGAGATTCTACCCTCACCAAGAACACTGGTTTTTCATTTTCTTATCTCATTTTTGGTGTAGTGCTGGTTGACTGGTTTTCTCTGCAAAACCCCTAAATTTAATGGCATGGCCTCATTATTTCTTTAGATGAAATTCATGTTGAGACTGTGCTGTCAACATTACTCCAAGCTTTAAATCTAATGATTTCTTAAGTTGTTTAAAGTGCAGAAGGGCATAAAACAAATCTGCAGAGCTGGAACAATGTAAAATGCATGCACTGTTTACATCTAAAAGAGACATAGCACAGTAGGGATGCCAAAGAGTGCAGAAACAGCTGTTGCTGTGTATGTGTTATAGATAAACTGAGAGATGATCTTCGTAAAGATGGCTGTAATCCCTTGAGTACAATCAAACATCAAAACGTTTGGAAACAAGACATAGGTACCTTCTTTTAGATTGTGAAGAAATGTCAGCTCCCTTAAGCAGCTCTTATGCTGTGTTGTGTCATTTCCACGTAAACCACATGAGCTTGACATGTTTACAATATCTAAAACCTTTACGTATCTGAAATGCACTGCTACACGTTTGCCATGCATCAGAAGAACGGTTTCCAATCCAACATGATGTTTTCGTTTGTGTTGAATTTGTGATGCATTGTACTGTAAAAATCTGTTATGGAATAAAAGCACATCAATATGAGAAGCTAGATTCACGGTTCCTTCACTCAGTGGGAGCTTAATAGTTTTTTTTTTTTTATTTGCTGTTTAGCTCTATGTTTCCTTCTATTCACTCGAAATCCTGTGGGTTTCCATGGTTTATTAAAAAATGTAGGATGGAAACTTCTAAGCCTCAGTGTCAGGTGTAGAGTGTGTTTCTTATTACTGGATATTTGGAGTGTATTTGGTGATGTATAGGATCAGTGCATACAGTTAAATTATCCATGATTATGTGTAATCTTTCATTGTCCATATTACTATGATATTTTCTCTTAGCGGAGTTAGTTCTTGTGAAAGGTGATAGATCGATAGCACTGGAAAGTAACTACCATAGACCAGGAGCAATACAAACAGTACAGGTTGCTTCTGAACCTTGATTTAACTGGGTAGCACTGATATTGAGTGTTACCCGGCTGAACATAGCTGTTTGGAGAAAATGCTGCCCTCCAGGTAGCCAGGTAATTTAGGGGTGCATATTCAGCAACACACTTGTCCAGGGAAGACACGCTGAATTGCTCACCTATGTCTACACATGTAAACCTATCTTAGTATCTTCCCATTCTCTGCATTGCTGAATATGGATCTCACGATGACATTTTATGCAGATTTTAAGAAAGTTGAAAACCAGCATCACGTGCCCACAGCTAACATACAAATGTAACTCCTTATTTTACATGTCTGAGTCTCAATTCAACTTTAGAAAATTTAGCTCTAACTGACTTGCTCAAGATTGCACAGTTAACCTTTACATTGCACAATCTTTCCGCTTCTGTACAACTCTGTCAGTCGTAACCAGAGTCTATTTATGCACAAATGAAATTCAAACTTTTCTGAACAATATCCATGAAGGTTTCACCATTGAGCCTATTCAGTTATGCTTGTGTGGAGGTCAAGGTTTTGAATTTATCTATGAGAATGAATAAGGCTTCTAAGGCCACAGATAGCTTTATGAATCTTACCATAATGTAATTGAATAAGATTGCTTTTAGATTGTTTTGATGAGTAGCATTTTTGCTGCTTTTCTTGTGTACTTGAATGGCAATGTTTTAACTGTGAATGCCACTAGATCGAAATGCTGGAATTGCTGAAAAATCATCATAGAATTGAAAAATTATTCAGTCATGCAGATGCCTTTTGCTGTAAGAATACAAGTTATGTGTAGCATTTGCAAAGCTGCATGTAATGTAAATGGATATTGGGTTTTTTTTGTCAGAATGCAGCAAATGCCGCCAACCTCTGTACATTTTAAGAAAAATAATTTTTTTTTTGTGCAGTGGCTATAATTACTGTGCTGTCATTTATCTTGATTTGTTTTATAAAGTGTATGACAAAATGTAATTGGCCACTATTATATTCAATAATGTGCACATTACAGTAGATGGTTTCTGCAGTAAGCAGCTAATTTTATTTTGTTGATGTATTCAAGAAGTAGAGGAGGCCAGACACAAAAATGAGGTCATCCTTCCATTGGTGCTTTAAGTGTTGCATTAGGACTGAATGTTACACTTTGCTTTTCTAGGATATACAGTATAATACATATGAAATTAGAGTAGCTGCAAACTGGTTTGGTTATACAAACAATTTTTATTAGACATATTCATATGCATCCAGGCATTAATGCATTCTTCTTCTTAAAACCGAGAAGATGATGGGACTGAAAAACAAAATCCATTCCAAGTCAGGTATGGATTGAATATTTGGACCTACAGTGAGAATCAGAAATCGCTTTTTTTGGCAGTACAAGGTCAAATTTATACTCCATACCTCAAAAACATCAGCGAAGTTTGTGAATTCTCCTGCAATTTCATACACTTCAGTGACATGTGTAATGGCAGAGGGTCAAATTTTGATCTTCCACTCCTATGAGCATCAGATCCTGAGCAAAGCGAAGAGAAATAAATAATTCAGTCTTAGCCAGATATGGTATGGTAGATAGAGGCATTTGGGGCAGATTCTAGAGGGGAAATTACTGAGCTACCCATTCCTAAATGTGGTAATTAGAGAGGGCAATCCAAATTTTCCAGAATTGTCTTGGTGCCTAATCTACTTTTATTTTCTGCATGTTGTCTTTTCTGGGATGTTTATGCCCATTGGATTTTATTGTAAATATTTATCAGCAAATAACTACCCCAGTGCTTTATGAGAAATATATAATAGATAGTGAAGCACTTTTTTTTTGGATATTAGAGACTTCTCTGGCTATGAACTAAAGTCTAGTACTTCCATTAACACATTTTTTGAAAGAAAACCTGACCTCCATGTAATTACTTGGCCCACTTTGCAGAGCGTGCCTGCAGACATTATTAGGAACTAGTAAGATAGCTTTCTGACTTTTTATGGAAACCTGAAGAAAGTACCTTGAAAAGTCACAATGAAGTCATAAAATTGTCTATAAATTATGCACACTCAGATAGCAGTTGTGCTCAAAGTCACAACCAATAAAACTGAAATGAAGTTTGCAAATACGTTTAGGATTTTCTGCTTTGGTCCTTGAGGGCCCCTATTAGTCTAATTATAAAAAAATTAACTAAAATGTGCAAATTAACCTGGTTCTTAGACCATCATATGCAGATCCCTCTGCTGAATGTTCATCGTGGGCATCCTGACAACAAGGCCTGTTTGCAACCCTTGAAGTCTGGAATTAAGAATCCCTAGACTAAGTCAGATCCATAACAAGTTAGAGCAGGGGTGGGCAATTCCGATCCTCGAGGGCTGCAAACCAGTCGGGTTTTCAGGATATCCTTAATGAATATGCATGAGAGAGACCTGCATACACACTGCCTCAGTTGTATGCAAATCTATTTCATGCATATTCATTAGGGGTATCCTGAAAACCCGACTGGTTTGCAGCCCTCGAGGACCGGACTTGCCCACCCCTGAGTTAGAAGATTCTAATCAAATTTTATTATCAGAATGAATTCCTATGTGATAGTGTCTGTGCAGCTAAGCAGGCAGGTTTTGAAATATTTATTTATTTAAAATTATTTATTAATCACCTTCCAGACAAGTCTTCCAAAGAAATTTACAACATAAAATTAAAGCGAAATAATAATCACAATAATAAAACAAAACAATCACAGTTCATAATACAATTAATTCTAATAATCCAACAGAGCATAAAATACTAAACTAGTCATACAGTTTAGTAACTGGTCCTCTCCATTTAAAACTGTATCTTAATTAAATTCTTATCATTAATCATTAAAAGCCACTGTCATAAGCCATGTTTTCCAGTTTTTTCAAAATTTTAAACCATTCTTCTCTTCCTTTAAACCCAGTGGTTTAAAGCCTTTAAATCCATAATGCTGGAATTCCTGCTGCAAAGGAGTGATTTTGCAATTGCTTCCTATGAAAAGCTTTAATGCATGGCAATTCAAGAGAATAAACTTTTTATGATCGCAAATTCCTGTTAGCCTCATATCATATTAATTTCCCTTTCAGATGTGGAACACAAAGGCCATTCAAAGCTTTAAAGGAAAGCAGTACACATTTAAATTTACAGCACATATTCACTGGCAGCCAGTGTAAGCCAAATAGCAATGGCTTCGCAGGAGTTCTTCTAGTACTTCCAGTAATTATACATGCTGCGGTATTTTGAATTACCGGTAACTTGTATAACAAATTTACTGGCGATCATATGAACAGCACATTGCAATAATCCAAATGGGATATATCTGAAACAGTAAGCCTGTGAGGGAGTTAGTAAGCCTGTGAGGGAGTCAGTTGGACCGTTAGATGATCGAGGGGTTAAAGGGGCAATTAGAGAAGATAAGGCGATCGTGGAAAGATTAAATGATTTCTTTGCTTCGGTGTTTACTGAAGAGGATGTTGGGGAGGTACCCGTAATGGAGAAGGTTTTCATGGGCAATGATTCAGATGGACTGAATCAAATCACAGTGAACCTAGAAGATGTGGTAGGCCTGATTGAAAAACTGAAGAGTAGTAAATCACCTGGACCAGATAGTATATACCCCAGAGTTCTGAAGGAACTAAAAAATGAAATTTAAGACCTATTAGTAAAAATTTGTAACCTATCATTAAAATCATCCATTGAACCTGAAGACTGGAGCATAGCTAATGTAACCCCAATATTTACAAAGAGCTCCAGGGGCGATCCAGAAATCTGCAGACCGGTTAGCCTGACTTCAGTGCCAGGAAAAATAGTGGAAAGTGTTCTAAACATCAAAATCACAGAACATATAGAAAGACATGGTTTAATGGAACAAAGTCAGCATGGCTTTACCCAGGGCAAGTCTAGCCTCACAAATCTGCTTCACTTTTTTGAAGGAGTTAATAAACATGTGGATAAAGGTGAACCGGTAGATGTAGTATACTTGGATTTTCAGAAGGCGTTTGACAAAGTTCCTCATGAGAGGCTTCTAGGAAAAGTAAAAAGTCATGGGATAGGTGGTGATGTCCTTTCGTGGATTGCAAACTGGCTAAAAGACAGGAAACAGAGAGTAGGATTAAATGGACAATTTTCTCAGTGGAAGAGAGTGGACAGTGGAGTGCCTCAGGGATCTGTATTGGGACCCTTACTTTTCAATATATTTATAAATGATCTGGAAAGAAATACGACGAGTGAGATAATCAAATTTGCAGATGACACAAAATTGTTCAGAGTAGTTAAATCACAAGCAGATTGTGATAAATTGCAGGAAGACCTTGTGAGACTGGAAAATTGGGCATCCAAATGGCAGATGAAATGTAATGTGGATAAGTGCAAGGTGATGCATATAGGGAAAAATAACCCATGCCATAGTTACACAATGTTAGGTTCTATATTAGGTGCTACTACTCAAGAAAGAGATCTAGGCATCATAGGGGATAGCACATTGAAATTGTCAGTTCAGTGTGCTACGGCAGTCAAAAAAGCAAACAGAATGTTGGGAATTATTAGAAAGGGAATGGTGAATAAAACAGAAAATGTCATAATACCTCTGTATCGCTCCATAGTGAGACCGCACCTCGAATACTGTGTACAATTCTGGTCGCTGCATCTCAAAAAAGATATAATTGTGATGGAGAAGGTACAAAAAGGGCTACCAAAATGATAAGGGGAATGCAACAGCTCCCCTATGACGAAAGACTAAAGAGGTTAGAACTTTTCAGCTTGGAGAAGAGATGGATGAGGGGGGATATGATAGAGGTGTTTCAAATCATGAGAGGTCTAGGACGGGTAGATGTGAATTGGTTATTTACGCTTTTGGATAATAGAAAGACTAGGGGGCACTCCATGAAGTTAGCATGTGGCACATTTAAAACTAATCGGTGAAAGTTCTTTTTCACTCAACAAACAAATAAACTCTGGAATTTTTTGCCAGAGGATGTGGTTAGTGCAGTTAGTGTAGCTGTGTTTAAAAAATGATTGGATAAGTTCTTGGAGGAGAAGTCTATTACCTGCTATTAATTAAGTTGACTTAGAAATTAGCCACTGCTATTACTAGCAACCGTAACATGGAATAGACTTAGTTTTTGGGTACTTGCCAGGTTCTTATGGCCTGGATTGACCACTGTTGGAAACAGGATGCTGGGCTTGATAGACCCTTGTCTGACCCAGTATGGCATGTTCTTATAAGAACATAAGAAATTGCCATGCTGGGTCAGACCAAGGGTGCATCAAGCCCAACAGCTTGTTTCCAACAGAGGCCAAACTAGGCCACAAGAACCTGGCAATTACCCAAACACTAAGAAGATCCCATGCTACTGATGCAATTAATAGCAGAGTCTATTCCCTAAGTAAACTTGATTAATAGCTATTTATGGACTTCTCCTCCAAGAACTTATCCAAACCTTTTTTGAACCCAGCTATACTAACTGCACTAACCACATCCTCTGGCAACAAATTCCAGAGCTTTATTGTGTGTTGAGTGAAAAAGAATTTTCTCCGATTAGTCTTAAATGTGCTACTTGCTAACTTCATGAAATGCCCCCTAGTCCTTCTATTATTTGAAAGTGTAAATAACTGAGACATTATCTACTCGTTGAAGACCTTTCATGATCTTAAAGACCTTTATCATATCCCCCCTCAGCCGTCTCTTCTCCAAGCTGAACAGTCCTAACCTCTTCAGCCTTTCCTCATAGGGGAGCTCTTCCTGTTACGATCCCCCCTGTTGCTGCGCTACAGGAGGTATCTCACCTTTCCACTGGAGGCCACTTCGAAGCCAGGGCCTCGCCTGTGTACCATCCAGGATTTGCTCCAGGGCCTGGAAGGCCTAGCTGTTCCTGAGGCCTGCCTGTGGCTTGCTGGCTGGGTTTGGACTTCCTGGTTCGGCCACGCCCTTCACCCTAGTGGCCGGCCCGCAGCTCTCCACCTCAGTTATAGGGCCAGCGAGGGGCGGTCCAAGTGAACTCCTCCCAGGGAGTTGCCCGCATACAGCAGTATAAAAGGACTTTCACTTCAGTTCCTGTTTGCCTTCGGATTGAGCTTTACAGTCGTCTGTACCTCTTCCTCGATCCAGGTCCTCCATGGTCTCACTTGCCTTGAAGGCTCCCGGTCCTGTCTTTTGCCTTGATGTTTGTTCCGGATGATCCTGATGTCTGTTCCTGACCCAGTGCCTGATCCAGTTCCTGATGTTCCTTCCTGCTTTAGGCTGCCAGGAGTGCAGCAACCTGCCCTACCTTGACTGCCAGGAGTGCAGTAACCCACCGCTTCCTCTTACCTGCACTTGTCCGCTCCCGCGTTTGTAGGACAGGGTGGTCCGTGACCAGTCCAGCTGTGCTGGCTGTGTAGGGTGCCCTGAGAGACAGTGCCCATGTCTTGCTTCAGCCCTTGCCTATGATGTCTTGCTTCAGCCCTGTCTTGGATGTCCTGCTTCAGCCCCATCTTGGATGTCTTGCTTCAGCCCCCGTCTGATGTCTTCAGTGTTCTAAGGACTCTGTCTGCTCTCGCCTCTGTCCGGCCTGCCGCCCTATGCCGTTACCCAGCGGCAGGTCCGAAAGGGCTTGGAACAGTCGGAGGACCATTCATCAATCAACATAGTGTTGTTGCTTGCCATGGGCGTGTGGGTCTGGCTGAGGGTCAGACTCCGTTCCTTACTCCTGCTTCCGTACCTGCCCGGCTCACCATGCCTGCATTGGCTCACCTCCCACAGTGTGGCTTGGGGCTCCTCCCTAAGTCTTGCCGTGGCCCAAGGGCTCACCACCTGCTTTAGAGGCGACCGTGCTCCGTGCGCTAGTAACAACACTTCCATCCCCTTTATCATTTTGATTGCCCTTCTCTGTACCTTCTCCATCGCAACTATATTTTTTTTGAGATACGGTGATCAGAATTGTACACAGTATTCAAGGTGCGGTCTCACCATGGAGCGATATAGAGGCATTATTCCGTTTTCCGTTTTATTAACCATTCCCTTCCTAATAATTTCTAACATTCTTTTTGCTTTTTTGACTGCTGCAGCACACTGAGCCGACGATTTGAAAGTATTATCCACTATGATGCCTAGATCTTTTTCCTGGGTGGTAGCTCCTAATATTGAACCTAACATCGTTAACTACAGCAAGGGTTATTTTTCCCTATATGAAACACCTTGCACTTGTCCACATTAAATTTCATCTGCCATTTGGATGCCCAATCTTCCAGTCTTGCAAGGTCCTCCTGTAATGTATCACAGTTCGCTTGTGCTTTAACTACTCTGAATAATTTTGTATCATCCGCAAATTTAATACCCTCACTCATTGTATTCCTTTCCAAATCATTTATATATATATATATATATATATATATATATATATTGAAAAGCACCGGTCCAAGAAGGGCTACCAAAATGATAAGGGGAATGGAACAGCTCCCCTATGAGGAAAGACTAAAGAGGTTAGGACTTTTCAGCTTGAAGAAGAGATGGCTGAGGGGGGATATAATAGAGGTGATTAAAATCATGAAAGGTCTAGAACGGGTAGATGTGAATCGGTTATTTACTCTTTCGGATAGTAGAAAGACTAGGGGGCACTCCATGAAGTTAGCATGTGGCACATTTAAAACTAATCGGAGAAAGTTCTTTTTTACTCAACGCACAATTAAACTCTGGAATTTGTTGCCACAGGATGTGGTTAGTGCAGTTAGTATAGCTGTGTTTAAAAAAAGGATTGGATAAGTTCTTGGAGAAGTCCATTACCTGTTATTAATTAAGTTGACTTGGAAAATAGCCACTGCTATTATTAGCAACAGTAACATGGAATAGACTTAGTTTTTGGGTACTTGCCAGGTTCTTATGGCCTGGATTGGCCACTGTTGGAAACCGGATGCTGGGCTTGATGGACTCTTGGTCTGACCCAGTATGGCATGTTCTTAAGTACAGATCCCTGAGGCACTCCTCTGTTTACCCTTTTCCACTGAGAAAATTGACCATTTAATCCTACTCTCTGTTTCCTGTCTTTTAACCAGTTTGTAATCCACGAAAGGACATCATCTCCTATCCCATGACTTTTTAGTTTTCATAGAAGCCTCTCATGAGGGACTTTGTCAGACGCCTTCTGAAAATCCAAATACACTGCATCTACTGGTTCACCTTTATCCACATGTTTATTAACCCCTTCAAAAAAATGAAGCAGATTTGTTAGGCAAGACTTCCCGTGGGTAAATCCATGTTGACTGTGTTCCATTAAACCATGTCTTTCTTTATGCTCTACGATTTTGATCTTGAGAATAGTTTCCACTATTTTTCCCAGCACTGAAGTCAGGCTCACTGGTCTATAGTTACCTGGATCGCCCCTGGAGCCTTTTTTAAATATTGATGTTACATTGGTCACCCTCCAGTCTTCAGGTACAATGGATGATTTTAATGAAACATTATAAATTGTAACTAATAGATCAGAAATTTCATTTTTGAGTTCCTTCAGTACCCTAGGATGCATACCATCCGGTCCAGGCGATTTGCTACTCTTTAGTTTGTCAATCTGGCCTACTATATCTTTCAGGTTCACAGTGATTTCGTTCAGTTCATCTGACTCATCACCCCTGAAAATCATCTCCAGAACTGGTATCTCCCCAACATCCTCATTAGTAAACACGGAAGCAAAGAATTCATTTAGTCTTTCTGCAATGGCCTTATCTTCCCTAAGAGCCCCTTTAACCCCTTGGTCATCTAATGGTCCAACCGACTCCCTCACAGGTTTCTTGCTTCGGATATATTTTTAAAAGTTTTTTTTAATGAGTTTTTGCCTCTATGGCCAATTTCATTTCAAATTCTCTCTTCACCTGTCTTATCAATGTTTTATACTTAACTTGACACTGCTTATGTTTTATTCTATTTTCTTCAGATGGATCCTTCTTCCAATTTTTGAAGGATTTTTATTGGCTAAAATAGCCTCTTTCACCTCACCTTTTAACCATGACGGTAATCGTTTTGCCTTCTTTCCACCTTTCTTTGTGGAATACATATGGACTGCGCCTCTAGGATTGTATTTTTAAACAATATCCAAGCCTGTTGAACTGGTTATTAACATTGATAAAACAGAATTCCTACACCTTGAAAGAAGACATACTGAAATCGTCAAAACCCCAATAACTCTAGGAAACAACCAGAAAATAGAACTAGCCGAAAAAGTGAGAAATCTGGGAGTAATAATGGATCCAGAAATCAATCTAAAAAACACATCTCCATAAAAGTAAGGGAAGGGTACGCAAAACTCATGATCCTTAAAAGACTGGAACCATTACTCACACTTGCCCACTTCAGAACAATTCTACAAACACTTGTTTTCTCCAGTACTGATTACTGCAATGCACTCTTACTAGGACTCCCCAGCTCATCAATAAGACCACTTCAAACACTGCAAAATACTGCAGCCAGAATACTAACAGGATACAAAAGAAGGGACCATATAACAGAAACTTTAGCAGAACTACATTGGTTACCAATCGAATACAGGATAAAGTACAAAGCCTTATGCAGCACCATACACAAATTAATATATGATAAAGAAGCCGACTGGCTAAATACAGCCCTACGAGTCCATGTCCCACAAAGGAACCTTCGTTCAGCTAACAAGGCACTACTAACAATCCCTACAGTAAAATCAGCAAAACTAACCCAAGTAAGAGAAAGGGCTTTATCACTGGCTGGGCCCTTTCTATGGAACACAATGCCCACTGAACTCAGACTACAGAGTGATATCAAATCCTTTAAGAAAACCTTAAAGACATGGCTCTATAAGCAAGCCTTCCCAAAAGAAACAGTGGGGTGGAGAGGGAGAATGAAAAATACAGGAAAGCGCAGCTAAGAAAAAATTGACATCACGATATGATAAATACATAACACAGTTAAGAAGTAAACCGAAATAAAGTATTTCAATAACTTTCCTGGACTAATCCACCACTACCCAAAAATTTGATTTTATTAATGTTTTTGTAACCGTTCTTAATTGGCACTTGTTAAATTGTACGATAAACTGCCTACATATACCTTATTTTGTGCCTATTTGTAAACCGTTGCGATGGTACATGACTTAGCGACGGTATAGAAAAGTTTTTAAATAAATAAATAACCTTTGCAGCTGCACCTTTCTGTTTTTTTCTATTTTCCTCATTTTATCAAAGTTTCCCTTTTGAAAGTTAGGGGCACATTTTCAAAGGGGTATGGACATAAGATACATGCATACCCCCCGAAAACCTGCCCCAAGCTCCCTCTGCACTCGCCGAGCCTATGTTGAATAGGCTCGGTGCCGCACGCAAGCCCTGGGACGCGTGTAAGTCCCGGGGCTTTCCTGGGGGGGGGGGGGGGGGCATTTTGGGGGTGTGTCGGTGGAGCGTGTCACGGTGGGGCGTCATCTGGGGGCTGAGCCCCAGGCATGGCCGAGGCCTCCGAAACTGCTCCCGGGCTGGGGAATCGTGTGCTGGTGGCCGGCCGGCGTGCGCAAGTTACGCCTGCCTTGGACAGGAGTAACTTTTCAAACAAAGGTAGGGGGGTTTAGTTTGGGCTGGGGGGGTGGGTTAGGTAGGGGGGTAGGCGGTTAGGTAGGGGGTTAAGTAGGGGGGGTGGAAAGATTTTGGAGCAGCCTCTGAGAGAACGGAGGCAGGCTGTGCGGCTCAGTGCATGCAGGCTGCCGATTTTGCACAGCCTTGCGAGCGCCGACCCCGGATTTTAAAAGATATGCGCGGCTATGCGTGCATCTATTAAAATCTGGCTTACTCTTATTTGCGCCAGTGGCGTGAACAAAAGTACGCGCGGGCGTACTTTTTAAAAATCTACCCCTTAGTGTTAGAGTTGCAGATTTGCTTATTGTCCCCCTTCCAGTTATTAGTTTACATTTGATCATGTTTAAATTAGTTCTTATGTTCTTAAATGAGTGCATGTCAATGTTTTCAAAGAATCCAAAAATGGTCTAAGCTTCTTATTTCTTTTAGATACACATTAGAAGTTACTTGCTGTATTTCTCTAGAGAAAGCTCTGAATCTAGAATGATACCTAAAGATCTTCATTTTTCATCACCAAATCTACATCATTCAATTTCAACCCTTTTTTAATCTCTCCTGTACGAAGCTAAAGCACCTCTGTCTTACTGGTATTTACCACTAAGTTAATATTATTCAACCTTTGGGCAAGATTAGATAAACAATGATTTATACGTAGATAATTGTCATCAACAAACTTGCCCAATGGGTCAATATCTTCACATTATCAGCATAAATAAAAGAACCAGACTCCAAATCCTGAATAAGGCAGCATAGTAATAGAGAAATGATGGCAGAAGAAGACCAAACGGCCCATCCAGACTGCCCAGCAAGCTTTCACACTTATTTTTCTCATACTTGTTACGCTGACCGCTGAGGTCAGGGCCCTTATTGGTAACTTTTTGGTTCTAATTTCTTTCCACCCCCTCCATTGCTGTAGAGAGCAGTGCTGGAGATGCATCAAAGTGAAGTATCAAGCCTAATTGGTTAGGGGTAGTAACCACTGCAATAAGCAAGCTACTCCCATGCTTATTTGTTTACCCAGCCTGTGCAATTTAGTCCTTGTTGTTTGTTGTCTGAATATAAATCTTCTTTTCTTCATTCCCCCCTGCTGTTGAAGGAGTGAACTGCACTGTATATGTATTCAAAGTGAAGTATCAGGCTTAATTGTTTCGGGGTAGTAACCACTGCAACAAGCAAGCTACTCCCACGCTTATTTGTGAATGCAAATCCTTTTTCCCACATTTCCTCTTGCCATTGAAGCATAATATATAGTTCCCACATTTCCTCTTGCCGTTGAAGCATAGTATATAGTTATTTGTGTTGTTTATATCTGGTTATACAAATATAATCCCAAAGTTCTTTGGCTCTCATATGTTTCAGAGTAGCCTGATTCCTATGTTCTTTCAACCTACGTTCTTACAGTTCCTATCTCTCCATCCACACCTCCCTGTTTTATGTAATTT
Organism: Rhinatrema bivittatum; assembly: GCF_901001135.1. NCBI lineage: Eukaryota > Metazoa > Chordata > Amphibia > Gymnophiona > Rhinatrematidae > Rhinatrema > Rhinatrema bivittatum. The sequence goes on along the minus strand of NC_042629.1, from coordinate 9,658,307 downwards.
CCATTCTTTATGCTTTGTTGTTCGATGTAAACCGATATGATGTCCCCACTAATATCGGTATAGAAAAGTTATAAATAAATAAATAGAGCGATGTTGGAGTCGCATTAACCATGTGTATGTTTATTGAATAAGGGTATTAATCCCCAGGTAGTAGCCGACATTCCCTCAAGCAACCTCCATGCCTCTTCACTTCATTCACATCCTCAAGACTTTATGGATCCATAGTGTTTATACCACGCCCCTTTGAAATCCTTCACAGTTTTGGTCTTCACCACTTCCTCCGGAAGGGCGTTTCAGGCATCCACCACCCTCTCCGTGAAGAAATACTTCCTGACATTGGTTCTGAGTCTTCCTCCTTGGAGTTTTAAATCATGACCCCTAGTTCTGCTGATTTTTTTCCAACAGAAAAGGTTTGTCGTTGACTTTGGATCATTAAAACCTTTCAAGTATCTGAAAGTCTGTATCATATTACCCCTGCTCCTCCTTTCCTCCAGGGTGTACATATTTAAGTTCTTCAATCTCTCCTCATAAGTGCCAAGAAAATTGTAAATAGTAAAGGGAGCGAGATGATCCCTGAGGGACCTCCCCATCTAACCTCTTTCACCCTCAATATTCCACCCTGAAAACTAACCAAATGTTTCCTATTTGATAAAAAAACAAAACAAAAAACCTTTCTAACTATGACAACATATGATTTCTCAATCCTAAAGATTTACTTCGATGTAACAGTGAGTGATTTACTGCATCAAAAGTACTAGAAAGATCCAAAAGGATCAGGACTACATTTTGCCCTTTATCTATCTAGGTAAAATTTCAACTACTAAAGAAACCATCAGAGTTTCTGTGCTACATCCTCTTCTGAAGCCCACCTGAGCTGGATCAAAGATTTCCTCTTTTTTTATGAAGGTCGAGCTCTGTCTCACCATCTTTTCCAAAACCTTGGCTGAGAAAGGTAGAATAGAGGCAGGTCGATATCTGTTACATAATCTAGGGTCCAAGCCCACCTTCTTCAGAAGAGGAATCACCACAGCTGTCTTACAGTTTTCCGGCAACTTTCCATTCTCTAAAGAACCTGTTGCAAAAACTTTAAAACATTATTAGAGCAACATTTAACAAGCCATGATGGGCAGGGGTCCAAAAGATATCTAGAAGGCTTAATCTGAGACAAACATTGTTTTAATTTTATTGAAGCGATAAATTCAAACTCTTTCAATGATGCATAAGCCTGTTCTTTCCATCTGAGGTTAAGCAATCACTCTTTTCCCACAAACTCTGATTGGCGCCAATTATACCATTTTTAGATCAATTTCATCCTTGTTCTCTATCCCACTTACAGGTCCTTACAAATTAAATTCTAGACTTAACCACTGGTTCTACCTTATCAAAAAAATAAGACAACAGTGTTTCAGAATCAGTAGATCTTCATACAATAAGGTCTTCCTAGATTTATCTCCCAACATAGATTTCACAACCCAGAAAAGAACTTTAGGGTTCTTATACTTGAAATCAATCAAACCTATATAGTATAGTTTCTTCTTCAAAACTAAAATATTCAACATTTTTATCACCCCATAGCTTCCTATCATCATTGCTCCCAGAAGGTTGCCAACGCCTTTCTAATCTGCTACACTTGCATTTCAATTCCTCTGAGAACCGTGGGGAAACACTTCTTTTCCCAGCAATTCCTTTCTGTTCTTTCCAATTTAGCAGTATGGACCAGCAAGTTAAACCAACGTTACTCAACTCATCCACATCCACACTGTATATCTTTACCTGGAACTGACTTAACTCCTCCATTCTCTTTCTGAATTTATCTGAGTCAGTTTTACCCCATCTCTTAATCAATTGATCAACGTTATATGCTAAGTTATCAGATTTCTCATTCAAGAATTTAAAACTTATTTACCAAAAAATGATCTGGCCATGCAACTTTCTCTGTTCTTCAAAAAGTTAGCCCACCCTCCTTATGAGCTAAAGGAGACCCAAACACCAAATCTAAAATATATCCTTTCTCATGTGTTATATCAGTAACCACTTGCACCAAGTCACCTACCTCTAATGTATTCTTTCATGGTATCAAAAACACAGTAACACAGTAATCATCTTAGAATTCACTTTGCTAAACTATTATTTTTTTTACAATAAAAGTGTAACTTTTAATCTCTAGGCTACTGGTCTAGATTATTATTTTTAATAAAACTTGCTGTGGGTGTAATGGTAGTAATTCATTGTGGAATTATTCTGAAGATCCAGGAAACTTGAGTCATAAAAGCACAGACGTCAATATTTAAAGGCAAGATATCCGGCTAAATTCAGACTCTTGAATATCTGGCTAAATTTGAGTAAGCTAATTGTACCATAACCTTGCCAGCTTCTGTTGCTTTGACAGCAATACTGTAGTGTAAATACAAAGGATTTAATAAAAATAAAAATAATGTTAATATCACACAGGACCCTACAGTTTCTTTACAAACTCAAATCAGATCTTTGATTGATTCAGTGAATTTTCTTACAGCTAAAGAAAAGAGATTTTTGTTAGCTGATCATCATTTATTCGGTTCCTAAAATTCATGAAAATCTTCAAACATCTCTGATTAGACCTATTGTGTCTTTAAGTGGGTCTGTGCTGGAACCACCGGCTACTTTTGTTGACAAATTTTTACAACCAACAGTAATTTATAGTCCTTCATATTTAAATACACGGTACAATTTTTGAATAATTTGTCATCACTCCAGTTGGATGAGCGGTCTATATTGTTGTTCACTATGGATATACAATCATTGTTCACCCAAATACCTCAACATGCAGCTTTAAATATTATTGTACCACATAGAAATCTCAGATCAGCAAACAAAGCCCTCCTAACCATCCCGTCGGTTAAAACAGCACTGCTAACCCAGGTCAGAGAACGAGCACTGTCACTGGCTGGACCCATCTTATGGAATAGAGATGTGTATTCGTTTATCAAAAATTAGTTTTTCGGGTTTGTACGGGGGGGAGGGACACATTTTATTTTTTTAAATAAAAAACCACCCCAAGCATTAAAATTTACTATAATACAACCTCCCCCCCCCCCCCCATCACCACCATCCCGATCCCTCCCCAAGACTTACTAACATCCCTGGTGGTCCAGTGGGGTCCCGTGAGTGATTTCTCCCTCCGTGCTGTCGGGCTTTCGAGCCTGCCTCGCATCAAAATGGCGCCGATAGCCTTTGACCTACTATGTCACAGGGGCTACCGGTGCCATTGGTCAGCCCCTGTCACATGGTAGGAGCACAAGTTTTGTTCAATAATTTTTTTCATTTTCAATGACTAATTTTCTCATCAGATTCATGTATTCCCATAGGGTCATCATTAGCTCCATCAGTGGTCAATTTATATATGGTTTATTTTGAACCGTGTAATATTTACCCATCCCATTGGTGGCTCAACATTCTTAAATGGTACCGATATATTGATGCTATATCTATGATTGTAGTAAAGCATACCACAATTCCACGCCATATCGACCTTTCCTATCATACTGTGTTGGTAGGAGGGTTAGGGTTGGGGGAGCAGAGAAGGGAAGGAGAGGAAGAGGCCAGTGATTTTTTTAAACAGGGAGGGGGAAGGGGAGGCCAGCACCAACCCTCAGACATCTATTTTTAAATTATATTTGGAGTGCTTTGAGGGGGTGGTGGAGCTTGGCCCAGCAGGGCAGATTTTTAACATTTTGTCTGGAGGTTGGGTAATTGGGCTGCAGGCCTGCACAGGACTTTTTTTTTTAATGTGTATGGCCACTTAACTGTCTATATTCTTTGGAATACAGCTGATTAAGTTTAAAGTTATCTGGCCACATACAACCAGACGTTTATCCTGCTGAATATTCCACATTACCTGTGGCTAACTTTATCTGGGTGAGTAATCTGTTTTAGGGTTATTTGAAGTTTGGCCTCATACTAACCTAGTAGCAAGATAGATGACCAAAGAACAAGACCAAATGGTACAATGTGTCTCATTTTTTCTTCTCCTCATTGCAGCTTTAATCCCAGCTTCCAGCTGTAGAAGATTGACTGTTTGTAGGATATCAAGAGATAAGCATACAAGATTAGGGATGTGAATCGTTTTTCGACGATTAAAATTATCGTCCGATAATTTTAATATCGTCTTAAACCGTTATGGAACACAATACAATAGAGATTCTAACGATTTATCGTTATAAATCGTTAGAATCGTGAGCCGGCACACTAAAACCCCCTAAAACCCACCCCCGACCCTTTAAATTAAATCCCCCACCCTCCCGAAACCCCCCCCCCATGACTTAAATAACCTGGGTGTCCAGCGGCGGTCCGGAACGGCAGCGGTCCGGAACGGGCTCCTGCTATTGAATCTTGTTGTCTTCAGCCGGCGCCATTTTGGAAAATGGCGGCGAAAAATGGCGGCGGCCATAGACCAACACGATTCCATGGCAGGAGGTCCTTCCGGACCCCCGCTGGACTTTTGGCAAGTCTTGTGGGGGTCAGGAGGCCCCCCCCAAGCTGGCCAAAAGTTCCTGGAGGTCCAGCGGGGGTCAGGGAGCGATTTCCCACCGCGAATCGTTTTCCGTACGGAAAATGGTGCCGGCAGGAGATCGACTGCAGGAGGTCGTTCAGCGAGGCGCTGGAACCCTCGCTGAACGACCTCCTGCAGTCGATCTCCTGCCGGCACCATTTTCCGTACGGAAAACGATTCGCGGCGGGAAATCGCTCCCTGACCCCCGCTGGACCTCCAGGAACTTTTGGCCAGCTTGGGGGGGGCCTCCTGACCCCCACAAGACTTGCCAAAAGTCCAGCGGGGGTCCGGAAGGACCTCCTGCCGTGGAATCGTGTTGGTCTATGGCCGCCGCCATTTTTCGGCGCCATTTTGGAAAATGGCGCCGGCTGAAGACAACAAGATTCAATAGCAGGAGCCCGTTCCGGACCGCTGCCGTTCCGGACCGCCGCTGGACACCCAGGTTATTTAAGTCATTTGGGGAGGGTGGGAGATTTAATTTAAAGGGTCGGGGGTGGGTTTTAGGGGATTTTAATGTGCTGGCTCACGATTTTACGATTTTTCACGATATTTTACCCCCCCAAACGGCAACAATACGATTCCCTCCCCCTCCCAGCCGAAATCGATCGTTAAGACGATCGAGGACACGATTCACATCTCTATACAAGATCCTACACAATCCAATACACAGACCTCCCTTCTTCCCCATGTCTTACCACCAAGCTTTGCAATAATTAAAACATCTAAAAACTAGTCAGGCTGTTGCCCAATCTATCCATCCTCCTAAGTCTGGCGCTAACATGCCAGCATGAATCCAGTTGGTTTCTGGAGAGTTGACCCAGCTATCACATGTCCTGCAATATCACTAGCTTGTGTATTTTCTCTCTGCCCTTTGCTTTTTCCATCTTACCTCTACCCTTGCCTTTGGCATAGAGCAGGGGTGGCTAACTCCCATCCTCAAATGCTACAAGCAGGTCTAGATTTAAGGATATCCATAATTAATATGGAGAAAGGCAATGCATGCAAATGAATGTCATGCACTGTCTGTTCTTTGTAGATATGCTGAATACCAGGCCTATTGGTAGCTCTTGAGAACTGGAGTTGGTTACCCTTGCCCTCCCAATCCTGCACTAGGCTGGCTTCTACCTCGTCTTGAATATAGAAATTCTAATTAGGAATTCCGGTTTCATTTATATGTCCAAATGCAAGACTTAAAGAAAGTCATTTTGTGGCTGCAGTCCTACTTCAGTAATATTTCCTTCACTTTCTTATGTTTAGCTGTCACCAATCTCAGTGGAAAGATCCCCAAGGTGTGCAGGCAGGAGAAGACAATCAGTCCTATTAGATTATTGCCCAGATCACTCTATGGGAAATAAAATTCTTACAAACCAGACAACTTATAGTGATGAATGTTCATAAGCTCATTTAAAAGTGAATTAGGTTTAATTATATTAAACTTCCAGAACCTAATTTTATAATTCCCATCATTTAAATATTTTTTACCTACAATACCTGAATGCAATTCACCTTAAGCTACCAATGAAAAGGTGTGAACTAAATGCAGATACATACATATTACCCAGTTCTCCACAGATAATTCTTTTCACTTTTGGGTGGAGAACAATATTTTCCACACTATTATTTTTATATGCAGTGTAATAAGATGCAGGATAAAATTTTGATTCAGCAATTTTTTTGAGCAAAGTTGGATCTGGGTTGAATTAAAAATGTTTACCATGCTCAAACACATAATTGTGTGTCTGTAATTTTATATTTAAATTGATGTATTGCAGTTTCATTGTGCTTTACTATAAATGTACTTTTATGATAATTTTAAACAGTTTATCTGCTTCAATCAAATAGTAAAAAAGCTCTGAGAAACAGCCGAAGATACAGGGAGCAGACACTGAAGAGTAAAAACATGAAAGCACACATTTTGCTTAATGCCCTGAAATACAAGAAGATTCAGAAATAAAGAGTGCATCCCAGTGCTTCACTGGAAGGACACCCGGGTGACTTCTGCTTCCGAGGCTGGCTGGAGCTGTGGTGGCTGTGTCCACAGACCCTTTGGAATGTTATGTCAGAGGTGGACCCATAGGCTGAGGTGGGGTTGACGTGCTCGCCTAGGGAGGGGCGTGTGCCTCTCTGCGGGCCATGCAGAGAGGCCCGACGAGTAGTGGCATCAGGACCGAGAACGCTGGAGACTGGGCCAGAGGCACCAGGGGAGGCCTGAGGACAGAGCTGGCGGCCCACTGCTGCCAGCGAGGAGGAACCAGAGGCTGGAGTCCTTGTGAAAAGGTAAGAGGGCCATGCCACGGGTCTGCCGCGGATGGCACGCGCAACATGGAGAGTGGCAAGTGACAAATAATGGTCAAAATCTGGCTGCTTGCAAACTGTGTTCTCAAGGGCTATTAAATGGGGGAAAACCCCAGGCAAAAACAGAGGCTCATGGAATCATAATGTCATAAAGGCTGGGTCTGATTGATCTGAAAGGAGCCAGAGGAAACTGCTGCCTCTTTCCCCCATTGGCAATCCCAGAGAAAAGGTTCCAAGCAGAGTTTTTCAGCAATAATTTTTTTATTGAAGAATAAAAGGGACCTATGCTATCAGGGGATTTAACTAGTCATTAACAGCAGAATTACCAATATGATTCAATTTCATAAAAATGTGTGCATCTTTGTCGGGTTTATGCAATTTGGTTAACATATTTCACATTCAGTGCAAGACTGTCTGGCTACACATAGGGACCTCTTTACAATAAACCCAAGATGGCTGCACTGCTGAGAGACACTCATACTAAATTTAACATTTTCTCTTGTAAAATGTAACACAATGAGAATCTTAAACCTCATTAGAGCTTTAATCACTATTCTCCTTTTAAATGTCAGCATTTTGTCTTTTACAATTTGTCACTGTGTTACCAAGTAGGATTAGACCGTTATTTAATCAGACAACTCAGGAAGACAAAAGGTCCAGAATGCCCCAACATAAATACCAACCTGGAACACAGCAAACTCAATCCTCGCAGCCCAGAACCAGCAGGAGGAATGGTGTGTGCTAGAAGGGAAGCCACTGAGATAATGTCAAGAGAAATTTAAAGGCACCAGACTAAAAATAAATTGGAACTCCCACCTGAACACAATAAAACACCTTCTCTCTCAACTATCCCTCACCCTCAGTCACAACAAAACAGAAATCATCTACGTATCCAACAATCCTACACTACCTCCCAGTACAGACCCACCATACACCAACCAAACAACCAACTACTCTCCTCAGCAAAAAACCTGGGCATTATCATAGATACCCAATTTCAATTCAAAAAACACATCAACAACATTTTGAAGGACGGATTCTATAAACTCCAGATACTATGCAAACTCAAACCACTCTTCTACCCACAAGACTTTCGAACAGTCCTACAGGCCCTCCTGTTTTCCAAGCTCGATTACTGCAACTCCCTACTCCTAGGCCTCCCAGCATCATACCTCAAACCCATTCAAATTCTACAAAATGCCGCCGCTAGAGCTCTCACCAACAGCAGAAGAATGGAGTATATAACACCTATACTCAAACAGCTACACTGGTTGCCCATTCATCAAATAATCCACTACAAAGCTTTAACCATTGTACATAAAATTCTCCAAAGCAACAATTCCAACTGGCTAACTCCACCCCTTCACCTCCATACTCCACCAAGGAGCCTTCGCTCATCAAACACCAGACTCCAACAAACACCATCACCAAAAGAAACACACAAATTATCAACAAGAGAATGAACGCTGTCACTTGCCGGACTCACCCTGTGGAACAAGCTCCCCACAGATCTCAGAACAGAACCATCACCCCAATCCTTCAAGAAAAAGCTTAAAACCTGGCTATTTCTTAAAGCCTTCGCTGCAATAACATGACCGAACTCCCACACCAGAACAAACCCCTACAGCCCAATCAACAACCAGCCCCCTATCAACCGACATAAGCCCTTACTATTCTATTAGCCTCTCACTAACCACTGAGACTCCAATGTAAGATATTATTTCTGGGCCTGACCACTGTAAAATAGAAGCTCTTCCACCTTGTCCTAACTGTAAGACGTAAATCCTACGCCTGACTACAATATGATAAGAGTTCCTTTCACTTTGACCTCCATTAATGTTCCTCTCTCTTGTTAACCATTTCCATGGTCCATTCATATCCCTTGTTAACCACTTCCATGTTACAATTGTTCAATGTATTAAACATAGGAAACGCCCGATTTCCTGCATTTTTTGGTTGAATGTAAACCGATGTGATATGTAAAATCGAACACCGGTATAGAAAAATAAATAAATAAATAAATCTTATATGAAGATCTCTTTCTAGGAAATCTCCAGAAAGTGTACCGACCATGCCAATGGAACAAACTAAGCCTTCGTTGAAATGAAATGATGATCCTAAAGGGAGAAACTGTGTGAATTATAAGGAAGCGTGAACCTTACATGATAGACATTATCAGCACTGATCTTTCATTTACTCACATTCCTGACCCAGAAGCACTTATATTTATTTATTTATTTTATTTTATCAAGTTTTATATACCGTTGTTCGGTTTCGCCATCACAACGGTTTACAAAGTTTCGATGTTTAACAGAGTGTTCAGAAATTCATGTGCTTGTTAACATAGTTATCGTAATTGTTATAAACATAGTTGGTTGTTAAACTGTACAGGTTAAATTACGTGCTTTGTATTGGTTCTGCATGTTTATATGGGCCGGTAGGGATGGAAGTTTTAGCATAGAGTCATTGGGTGTTTTGGTAGGCTTTGGTGAACATCCAAGTTTTTAGTTCTTTTTTGAAGGTTTTTAAATTTTGCTGTGTTCTCAGTTCAGTTGGGAGGATGTTCCAGAGTTTGGGACTTCCTAGAGAAATGGCTCTCTTCCGAGTTGAGGTAAGTTGTTTGTGGCAAGCAGGTGGAATTTTTAATAGACCTTTGGTAGCTGAACGGAGATTTCGGTTTGGTGAGTGGAGTTTTATGGATGCACTTAGCCAGTTTGTTTGTTTTTCATATATTATTTTGTGTATTATGGATAGTATTTTGTAGTCTATCCTGAATTTTATTGGAAGCCAGTGTAGTGAAATGAAAGTTGAAGTAATGTGATTGTATTTTTTTGTTCCTGTGAGTATTCTGGTGGCTGTATTTTGAAGAATTTGGAGAAGTCGGATAGTGGTGAGAGATAAGTTGAATAGCAGGGAGTTGCAGTAATCCAGGTTGGAGGAGATGAGTAGTTGGAATATAAAAAAAAATGTCATCGGACCTCATCAATTAAACAAAGCCATTTGAATTGTCCGTCTGTTGCCTCCTAGAGCTTGTTGAAAGCACAGTATCATATAGTCATGTAAGGAACTAATAAGAAGTGCAAGAATTATTGTTCTAATCATATGACATAAATAGATAAATATATTTTTTTTCATTTTGTAAATGCTTCATTCTCTTGAGGCCAATATTCAGCCTCTCTGAGACTGGCGGGCCTGCCGGGTCTCATCTGAAAATCCCTTCCGCAATAGGGGCCCCAAATATGCAAACACCACTGGGAAGCATGCACAGACAGGAAAAAGAAAATGCCCTGTCTCTGGTGCCACCTCTTCCCCCTGTGCTGGGAGGAGGGGGTGTTTCATTTTCAGCTATGGATTAACATCCATTTAACTGCAGCGAATCCTTTTGAAAAATTGCTCCCATAAGGAGAAAAATACCCCTCAAAGTCAAACAAAATATATGATATTATATATAGATAGAGAGAGGCTTAAAGGTGAATTTTAAAAGCCCGGCGCATGCATTAATTAAGGGATGTGCAAATTTGTTGGGCTCCCTGCCATGTCACTTTACTTCTGTCCTGGATGATGTGTAAGTTATAAAATAAAAAACAAAATAGGCAGGGTTTTAAAGGTCAGGGGGGAGGGAAGGCTATTAAACTGGGGGGGGGGGGGGGGTTTGGAGGTGAATTGGGAACAAACTAGTAAAACTGGAAATGGTGTCAGCACGCATTATTATGTAGTAGAAGTGGGATTTGTGTGCTTGCACGCACCCACTTCAAACTTGGCATACAGCCAGGCTATTTTCTAACATGCACACACATACGTGGGCATGTAATAAAATAGCCATGTCCCTGGACACGGGCTGAGGAACACGCACCGGTTAGAAATGTACCGTCCCTGGGATAAAAGAGGGTGAAGTAACATTTCCCAACATCCAACAGTCTGAAATCCCTTCACTTTAAAAAGAAACCGTCTCCAATTCCAAGCAGGCGCTCTCTTCTGCTTCCTGCATCAGTTCTCTTTCCGATAGGAGCCTTGTGGAGAGGGAGGATGCTGACTTGAAGAAACTCTCAGGACATCCCTAATGACTCTGCTGCCTGTCTGACTTTATATATCCCATGCATGTTAATTAGGTGCAGGCTGACAGCAGGACTGCTTTGAGTACCACTGGTCTACAACAAAAGATACAAATTATGATGAAATAGGCATAACATCTCTAAGCAAAAAAAGGAAAGAAAACAGGGAAACTGTCTTTGAAGAAAGCTTTCCTGGTTCCTTTTTTTTTTTTTTTTTAAGAATGTACATTCTTGAAAGATTGCTTTTCTATTTTCCAGCTAAAGATCTATTGAGATCTCACACAAAAGAGCAAAAACATATGGGAACTCCTCTCCCTCTCCCCCTCCCGCCCCCATCCCCACCACCCTCACACACACCACATTTTTAGAAGATATGCATTTTTTTAAATTATCTATAGTAGATAAGCCATTTTACATGTACTTCACTGCCTACATACTTCTTTCATCTATGTGTTAAAAGGTTGATAATTGCTAACTTACAGCTCCTATTCAATTATATCATTATGCGAAATGTACAATAATTCAGAGCTAGAGAGGCCTTGGAGGCATTTTCATGGTTTGAGATTAAGTATTATGAGTAAAGTCTATGTTTTAAAATGGAAGTGTTTTTAACCTTTTATGTCTGCTTATAACTGCATTTCTTAGAATCTGCCTGTTTGCAGCTGAAGAGTTCAAAAGTCTTACTGCTTGCAATGGCATTTTGAGTAAATATTTTACTTTATTTCCCTGGGTTTTCCAGAATCACGGCTCTGGGTTTGCTTTGGAAATGTTTTTTCTTTCAGTATTGATGCATATATCGATTGATCCTTGGCTACACTTAACTTAGTCAAGGTGAGTTCACAGGGTCTTTGCATCGATCTCTGATTTTTTAACAGCAGAGATAAAGTAAGAGGTAATTGGAACATTTTGGTCTGTTCTTTATTTTTTTGTTTTGTTAAATGTATTGTTTTCTGCTAATGTTTTGAAATTGAGACAAGTAGGTTTCACCTCAGATGCCCTGACTACAAAGTGCCTGGATCTTTTTTTAAAGTTAGCAGTCTGATTTAATTCCCTGTGCAGCATTCTTTAACATTGCACAAGATCTTTAAAACTGAATTACTAAATGAGCTCAAACTGATCTCATCGTGTATTCGGTAAGTGGGCAGGGTTGTGCAAACACAGAACATGCTACAAGAAAGAGTTTCATCTCCTTTAGCCATGGAAGGATTGATGACACAGTGAAGAAGCTGAGAGGGTGTCAGAGTGGAAATAGTTCATTTTTTCCTGCTGTAGAGATTTTCTGTGACTTGCCTACCAAAATATATTGCTGACAAACATTTTCTTATGTAAAGCACCAGAAATAAAGACTGACAGTACAAAGTATTGCTTTGGCACAGAAAGATATTTTGATATGAGCTGAATAATAGTTTGTGAAGAACATTATCACATCACATAATGTGTTGTAGAATCAAGAGCTTGTACTTGAATAAGGACTGTCACAAAGCACAAAAAGTTCCTTAGTGGTAGTTTCGTGGTGCTCCTGAGCAGAGTTCGTCTATAGCAAACTTCTCACCCTAAGACAGTAACTTTTAAATCAACACGTGTGCACCTTTGTTGACCCGCACCCGTGGATGCGGCCATTTTATAACACACGCAGCACATGTGTGCATGATTTTAAGTGGACGCGTGCCTTTGCGCGCAAAGGCCGCTTCTACCATGAAGTGGGGAGATTTTAAAAGACATACAGGTGCGCCAACGCCTATTACCAGTTTTACCCGTTCATTCCCAGTTCACCCAGGACTCCCAAACCCCCCTAGCTTAATAGCCTCCCTTCTACCCTGTTAGCCCCTTAAAACCCTGCCGATCTATTGGTCTTTATTTTATGAGTTGCACGTCATCCATAGCAGAAGCGAAGTTACCCAGAAGAGGACCCCAGCACGCACCTGTGCACATAAGGAGTTATGCACAGATTTCATGTGAAATCCAGGAACACCCATGTCCAGGCCCTCTCTTCAAACTTTTCATTTGTACACATAGCGGCGAGTTCACACATACTCGGGCAGCTTTTAAAATCCATTCGGCATGTGCCGGCCCGACTTGTGCGCATATCTCCTAGTTTTGGCATGCGCCAGAGTGTTAGAATTCACCTTTGAGTGTTCTAGGAGGATTCTATGTGCTCTGATTCACCGCTGTAAGAATCATCCAAAGATAATACTCTACATTCACTGGAGAAGCAGCCTTAGCCAGGATTCTGGCAGCTTTTGCACAAGTAGAAACCATGTCCACAAATGCTCCTCAAGAGATGCTTTGAACATCAGTGCATTTACATATCTCTGAGATTATGTAAATAGCATTATTAATGATGACCGCCAGCATTTGTCCAATGACCAGGGGCATCAGCAGAGAATGTCCCCCTTAAGAAGAATGAGTATTTGAAATATGGACCCGTGTTGGGGTTGACTTCAGATTGGAACTTGTGCCGTAAATAATCTCTGGGGCTGGACCTTATATTTTGATTTTGGACTTTTGGCACAGGATTTGGACATGATAAGTGTTAAGATTTTATTTGCAAAAATATAAAAATAAGGGGGTTGCAAATCACATTGTTTTGTGCAGTGTCATAGGTGGCTGATGGATTTTATATGCACCAGCAGACACTGATGATTCTTATGCTTAGTGTGATTGTCATCATTTAATAATAGTAGAATGTGTTTAAATAATCTCTGAAATCTCTATCTATGCACTGACGTTCTTGCACAAGAACATGTGGGAGAGGCTCACATTACCCATAAAAGCCGAGTGTTGAATGACTGCTCTTGGGTGCAGGACTTCAGTTAGAACCACAATGCCATTGACTACATTTTTAGTTTAAGAGTGAAAGGCATATAAATGCCACCAACACTAATGGTTGAAAAGCATTTTTGGAGTATCTTATACCATATTCATGCACTTTAAAAGCCCTTAGGAACCTATATTTATAATTTCTGTAAGGCTCTAAGACTTGTGCAATCAGCACTGTGGCGATGAGGAGCAGTGTTTCAGGATGACCGAGTGCTTATTTTGATTTTCTTAAATCTCTCTCTTAAAGGGTAAACTACAGAATAGTAGAGTAGAATCAAAAGGGAATAATAAAGAAAATGGTTTAAGAGATGTATAAAATAAAAAGGCCTTCACTATAGACTACATGAAAAGTAAAAAAAAAAATGACTTGCAAAGTATTTAGAACTTTCCCTTAAATATAAAGTTAATGCATATGAGTTGTAAATAAGCCCTGCATTAGCTTCAAGATCTTATAATCAACTTGTAATCATTGTGTCAATGGATATTGATGATGAGGGATCATGGGTTTCAGACTTGAATACTGTTTTCTGAGTTAGAGACCTGAAATTGGAGACTCTTACAGTGATTTGCAATCTCTGATATATTAACATCACTCCTCTCTCTGCTCCTCTCTTCTTTTGCAATAAGCATCACTGGCAACATCTGCATCATGTCTAGATTTTCAGTTCAAAAAATAATTCATCTCTAGTGTGCCTTTTATTTCTTGTGGCTGTTTTGGAGAGAGAGTACTCGTGTCAGTACTATTCCTCAAGTTGTGAACCAATTAAGAGAGACAATCCATAGCACAATTTCTTTGTATTCAACTGTGGCTCCAGCAATGCCTTATTCCTCACAAAAATGAGACAGTGCTTTCTTACATCAGCTACCTTAAGCACATGTGTATTAGGATCCAGTCTGCATGTCCTAGCACTTCCCCTTGGTAGCAAGATGCATTCTCGTGTTTCTTTAGAAATGTCACCATTGCTCCTGATCATGCAAAAATATGTCTGCTCAAAGCACATTTTGCACATTCTGGGAATAATAAGTGAGAAGTGAATGTGCCTGGCAGCAGAATGGAAGGTCTGCAAAATGTAAATTAGGAGGCGCTGAACATTTCAGTCTATGAGCAAAATCTCACACAGTCATGCCAGCTTCCTGAACGGATCACAAACTGGCATTCTTGGCACGGGAAAAAGCTGGCTGCTCCACAGTTTGTAATCACAACTGGTGCACAGGCAAGCTAGGATCTGGAACAGAGCTCCAGTTTCTGGTTAGGCTCAGGCCCAGTTTCTACGACTCTCACTCTACAATTAAATGCCTGTACATGAATCTCTCTTTCTGTGCATCTGGGACTGTTACTGTGTGAGCCAGCACTGATGAACCCTCTCACTCTGCCTGCCAGACAGGGCCTAATATTTTTTTTATTAGACAATTAATATTTCTTCTTTGTAAAAGATATGGTTGAGAAAAGGAACCAATATCTCGGAATTCAATAAAAGAAAACAGAAACTTCCCTACCTTATAACCCAAGGCTTTATTTATCCAAAATATTCTCCTGTTCTCTACCTACTGCAAATTTCTTTTGAAAATATAATCATTGGTCTCTTAGACATTGTAGCTAGAGTCAAACTGAGTTTCAAAAATATTGTTTCAAATAGTAATTGAGGGGAAAAGAGAAGAGTAAACAATGTATGTTTTACTACAACATAGGTGTTCTTACCTTAAAATTTCTATTGCCAAGGGCAGATGTTAACATTTCCTCTGCAGGTAATAATTCCCACCTGATGGGAGGGGGAAAATGTTTTTCAGCCAGAAAATACACTTATTTCCTTTGGAAACCTTTCCTTGCAAACACAGGCAAGAGATCTTTGGTATCATCATCATGTTATTACCTACTATGCAATGCATATGCAAACTGTTGCAGAGTTGCGTGATATCAGGACCTGGAGAATTTTCCTGCTGATTAACCTGGAGAAGCAGGCAATCACTTCACACCTTCCACAGTTAGTTGCTCAAATAAAAGCAGTCAACTGGTTGGAAGACCTTGTGATCAGAGCTGTGAATAAACAATGTGGATAGTGACACAAAGTGACATTCAAAATTATACATCCCAAGGAAGCTATCAGTTACATGGCAGCACATACATTGTATGAGGCATTGCCGGCAGGTAAAATTGGAACAGAAATGACCAGTATGTGAAATATTTGTCACTAGAAGTAATGTGTATTCTAAAATATTTTATGGCAAGAACAATGGTTGTAGGATATTAAACCTCTCTCTCATCTATTTTTAAACCAGAGGCATATAATTGCTTTTGTGACAGCTTTTCACAGACCAAAGAGCAAATCTTTAAAATGTGCTTGGGTAGTCTTGCTTGAACAAACTCACTTACTGAGCATGGCTAGCAATTGTCCTAAGTTGCATGATGAAGTGACAATGGCTCTTCATTCATGAAGTGCACGAGCCTAAGAGGAAGGCACATGCTCCTTTTTAGCTTTATTTCTCCTTGGTTAATGTTGATTTTTGAGTACACACTTCATCACTTGCAGCATGACAGCAAACTTTACGAGACATTTTATCTGCTTCAGATATCCAACATCTTGCTTTATAGCATTAAAGGGGTGTATTTTGAAGAATGTTTTAAGTATGTAAATGGACCAGAGGAGCATTTCAGGGCTCAGTATTTTTATTAGTAACATTGAGGAGGGACTTGGAGGAGACAGTATGTTTGTTTGCAGATGATACACAAATCTGTAAAAGAGTGGACATGCAGTAAGAGCTGAACAAATAATAGAGGATGTGAAAAAAAGTGGTGGGATTATCAATGGTTTGAAAAATTAGCTTCCATGCTAAAAGTGTAAAATCATACATTTGTTTCTTAAAAATGCTGAAGGTACTTAATTATAAGAACAAGAAAGATGTTGGGTTTCCCACTCATGGATAGCCCCGTGAATGGCTGCTCTCACCCAATTGCCACCAGTAATCCCCACGTGCAGGACGCTGATGACAACTCCAGTGCAGCAGGACCCCTTGGGCCTTCCTAGCATGCATGCTGATGCTGCCAGATTTAAAGGGCCCATGGCAGAAAAGCCCCCACGGCACCCTCTGATGATGTCATTGATCTTCTCCTATATGCCTCAGACGTTCTCTCAACACCTCAGCAAAGGTTGGCTATCTTTTCTTCAAGCTTCAGCAGCAGCCTCGTCTTCAACCTCAGCCACAGCAATTCCATTTGTCTTCTACTTCTACCACAGCCACAGCCTTCCGTCCATCTTCAGCCTCAGCCACAACCTTAATCTGTGTTCATCTTCAGGCTCAGGCACAGTTTCAGCTTAACCTGCCCTTCAGCTCTGTCCATAGTTATAGATTTCTGGCCTGTGCAAAGACTCGTTCACCCTCTGTCAACAGAGACCTTAGGGCCCTGCCCCTGAGGTTCTATCGATTGTGCCCCAGCAAGAGGGACCGACACTTAAATCACTCGCAACAAAAGAGGTCTAGTAGTCATTTCAAAGACCCTCAAGGAAGTTAATGTAATAATGGAACAGAGAAAGGTAACAGTTCCATAATCAGAGATATCATTGGCAGGCAAAAGTAAAAATCTTACCCTTGTATAGGACAGTAGTAAGCAATATTTGCTCTAAAGTGTCCAGATGACACAATGCTTTTCGCCCCACTACACCTGCAGTAGTTCTTTCATAGTTGAATTGTGTGAAGACTGCAGCTTCCGCAGAGTAGGGGGTCACCATGTTGTTCAAGCTGAAATGGCTGGAGTATACCTCATGAACTGAAGGTGTCAGCAGTTACCAGTGCACCTGAAAGAGAAGATTGCTAGCAAGACCCCCACATTGAATACTCCAAACAGATGGAAACAGCTTAGAAAAGGGCAAAAAATATATAAGGCCTGCAACAAAAACTCTACAAGAAATGGATTGAGACATTACTCACTGGAGGAAAAAAGAGAAAAGAGTATGTATGTGTTGTGTGTGTGTTAGATAACTGAACTGCTAGCAGTAGAAACCAGAACTGTGATAGCATTCAGGTACACTTGGGACAGATATAGAGCACAGCAGTAAGAACAACATTGGGAAGCTGTACTGTTATCAACAACCATCTTTCATATCTTAAAAAGTAGAGACAAGAGGAAAACTGTTAAGGAAGAAACAGAGCTGATAAAGGAAGCACAGTCTAAATATTTCAGACCATGGGGTACTTGTGCAAGAACCAGCAAGCTACAGCTCCCCAGAAACCACCCAGGTAAATACTGGCAAGTTGGTGATGGTCACCAAAGAGGTTAGGACTTTTCAGCTTGGAGAAGAGACGACTGAGGGGGGATATGATAGAGGTGTTTAAAATCATGAGAGGTCTAGAACGGGTAGATGTGAATTGGTTATTTACTCTTTCGGATAGTAGAAAGACTAGGGGACACTCCATGAAGTTAGCATGGGGCACATTTAAAACTAATCGGAGAAAGTTCTTTTTTACTCAACACACAATTAAACTCTGGAATTTGTTGCCAGAAAATGTGGTTCGTGCAGTTAGTATAGCTGTGTTTAAAAAAGGATTGGATAAGTTCTTGGAGGAGAAGTCCATTACCTGCTATTAAGTTCACTTAGAGAATAGCCACTGCCATTAGCAATGGTTACATGGAATAGACTTAGTTTTTTGGGTACTTGCCAGGTTCTTATGGCCTGGATTGGCCACTGTTGGAAACAGGATGCTGGGCTTGATGGACCCTTGGTCTGACCCAGTATGGCATTTTCTTATGTTCTTATGTCAGATGCTGTCCAGAAAGGTGAGATGGAGAAAATAAAGGATAGATATAGGAAGCATGACCCTGCGGTAGCAAGGCTGGTACCAACAGGCTACAATTCCCCAGAAACCAGCAGAGTTGGTGCCAACCTGGTTTGGCCTCTGTTGGAAACAGGATGCTGGGCTTGATGGACCCTTTGTCTGACCCAGCATGGCATGTTCTTATGTTCTTAACAGGTTAGTGGCAGTCAAGTCTTGTTCAGTAATACTACAGTAACCTAGAAGGCCAGATGTTGAGTTTTGGTAGCAATTTGGATTATTAGACATTATGGGACCTATTTACTAAAGTTTTTCTCCAACATTCAGGCTTCTATGACCAGCAGCTGGGACACATCCTTTGCAGAGTGGACAGGAAGAACTGGGCAAACTTGGTGGACCAATTAGTCTTTATCTGCTGTCATCTAATTATGGTACTGTTACATTAAGCTATTAAATAAAAATCTTTTTATATAATATAGCAAGACAAGAGGATCACAGCTCCCTGAAAGGCCACAACAAAGTGATATTGATTTGACGATGTGCTCTTACAAAATGTTTTGGACTAGAAAATAAGGCCAATTAAGAAAACAATCTTGTTAAAGTTCCTGCCAATAGCCTTTAGTTGAACAAATTGATTTTTTTTTTTACTTTAATGAAATGCCTAAAAATATAAACAAATCCTGTTCTGTAGGAAATCTTGCATGAAGGAGGAGACCACAAACATCTGGCATGCACTATGCATTTTTGTTAGCAATCAGTGACTTGGTGCAACAAACAGAAGCTTTGCATGGATTTATGAACAAAGCAAGTTGCACAAAGTGCATTTGGTCAATTTGATTTCTTTTCTGTTGTGTAATGGGTAAGTCAATGGGTAACACCACCGTTTGGGCATTTAGAAAGGGTGGATATCTTAAGACCCCAAGAATACAGGGAAAATAAGTACAGATGTGCTGTCAGTCAAATTAAATTAGAGGCTGCCTGGATTGGAGAAGAGATATAGGACTAGGTAGCCTGGGGCCCTTTCAATTAGTTTTATGCCGTTCTGATGCAGAAATTTAAACTATTCACACAAGTGCTAAATCAGAGTCTACTCTTTTACCCCATACACTTTGCATCAATTTTCAAAGGGAAAATTATTCCCTTTGAAAATTGCCAAAGGAATAGTCACCTACACAAATTGTACTTGATATTTGTGCAGGTACTTTTGCTAGCTAAAATAAGCACGTGTTTGAAATTATAGACATGTATTTCCAAATTCTGTCCCAACTCCACCCCCAGGAACACCTCCTTCTACTGTGGGTAAGCTTACTCATGTCGTGGCACTCATGATTTTATAAACTTCTATCATGGCCCCTTTCAGGCAATATTTTTCCAAGTTGAGGGGCCTTTGTTATATCTTATTCCCTTTTCAGACTAATTCCATAGACTTGATTAGTGTCGGTAGCAACTTCCTTTACTAGTTTTTATTATTTTTCAATTTGTTTATGGACAGTAATTTTGTGTATTATCTGAAAAAGTATAAATAAAAAACAATTATTTAAAAAATGGATAAGCTGATTTTTGGGGTACCTGCTGAAAACACATCCTGCATGTTGCCATGGTTAGCACTGGATTAGGTTCTTTCTATAAAGAGCTACAAAAAATAAGTTGTTTCCATAAGATTGACTTCCTATAGCTATAGATGAATTGCACTATAGTACAAAAATTGTACTATAGTGCAAAACACATGTCAATGGGTAACACCACCATTTGGGCATTTAGAGAAGGTGGGTATCTTAAGACCCCCAGAAAATCTGACAGCTAACATTTTGTATTGCTTTCCTCATTCTGCTTGGAAATCAATAAACATGAATTTTTGATAACTTGATTGATAAGTGAGATTTAAAGGCAGTTTGTAAGATAGAAGAACATCCAACTGTTGTGGGGCATCTTTCATGATTTTTTGCACTGTAGTACAAGAATTGGATAAGAAGGAATGAGGAAAGACCTCTTATCAAAATAGAAAATATCCTGGGCTGTGATTTATCTTTGTCCTTCTACTGAATAAAGGAGACAAGATTTAGAAAACATGAATAAACCAAATCAGATTGACAAATCTTCCATTTATGTAGGAGGTGGATTCTCCAGGGCTTGTTTGAATTGGCTCCAAGGTGCATTATGTTACAGCCCAATGTCCTGTTACAGGAAAGAACTGTTTACTATAAACTGCCATACTATAAACCTTTATTCATAACAGAAACATTGAATACTTGTTGTTGAATCTAGAAGATATGTAGTATTTTATTAATCACATGTCCAGATCTCATTTTCTAAATTGGTTTTATTTTCCACATTTAAGGTATAATTTAATTTGTTTTAGTGTAGGGTCATTTATCATCAGAAATATGTTGAAGCACATAGTAGCCATCTGGGATTTGGTCACATGATTTTAGATGAGGGCAAAATAATTTTATTTCAAAGAAAAAAGTTGGAATTTTCAAAGCTGCCATCCTCTGATATAAGAGGTTTGTGGAATGTTTGATGGCCTTCTGCAGTTCTCGGACATTGAAAATGGCATGACATTTAGGCAACTGTCTATAGAAATTATGTAGGGTTCACAGAAACAACCTAGGAAGCAGCTACTCTGCCAAGCATTTTAATAAACCAGAAACAGGACATAAGAAAAGCATGGCCCATTTTATTGGTTCTTTGAAATGAAACCAGAAAATCTGACAGCTAAGATTTTGTATTGCTTTCCTCATTCTGCTTGGAAACCAACAAACATGAATGTTCGATAACTTGATTGATAAGTGAGATTTAAAGGCAATGTGTAAGATAGAAGAACATCCAACTGTTGTAGGGCCTCGTTCATGTTTGTTTGATTTTTAAGAGTTATGGCACGTTAAGGGTCTTCATTGTAAAAATGTATTTTATTTGATGTGCTAGTACTGTTCCTCTTGAATATGTATGTTCTCCTGTACATCACTTAGGCCTTTTAGTGTTAAACAATTAATACATTTTAATAAAATATAATTTATTTATTTTTATTTATTTAAATGCTTTTAAATATGCCGACATTCATAGGACATATCATGCCGGTTTACAATCAACTTTGTAGCAATGAAAGAGAAAATTACAAATAACAGGGAGAGGGGAAGCGGAGCAGGTTTGGAAAAAGGAGAGGATGGGGGGCGGGTGAAAGCAAGCGCGTAAGTAGCGGGAAGAACAAAGGTAGTCAAGCGTAATGGGAGAGAGAAAATATAGGAACTGTGTTAAACAAGTAATATAAAAATGTAAAGGTAAGATATCTAACTAAGATTAAACACAGAGGCAAATAAAGAATATGAATCTTCCTTAGGAACTTGAGGATGACACAGGATCGCTAAATGAGTTATTTATTTAAGCATTTTTATATGCCGACAGTCATTGTGAACATCTCATCGGTTTACATAAAACATCGGTTTACAGAATACAGCAACAGGTTTTACAATAAACTGGGAACTGGTGAATATAAACTGATAGCTATAAGGGGGAAAGGGGAAACTTGTACAGGGAACAAAAATTTGGGGAGGCAAGTGAATGACCTGAATAATAAATTACAAAAGAAGTAGCAGCATATGTACATTGGAGTTCACTACTTTAGACCTTAAATCTATTACATTTGGTAGTTTGGGCACTGAGAACTAGCTGGTGAGGAGACTCTTACAGCATGCAGTAGTTTAGAGCTCATTACTAATGACATAGCTTTCTGCCTTTTGTAGTTCTCAGTTTGCAGTCAGCATTTTCCATCTACAAGAAGTGTTCGGAACAGCATTCCTATCATGCAGGCTGATACAGCTCAACTGAGCGCACCGTTTAGCCCCCTTTTGGCCGCACATTTTTGACGCTCTATTATTACCCCTTATACTGTAAGGAGTAATAGCACTTGGAAAACGCGTGGCCAACCCCCCCCCCCAAACTAATAGTGCTCATCACATGCAAATGCATGTTGATGAGCCTATAAATTAGTCCTGCTCAATACAGAAAGTAAAATGTGCAGCCAAGCCGCATATTTTACTCTCAGAAATTAACGCCTGTCACAGGCAGGAGTTAATTTCAGATGGCACTGGGCAAGTGTACAGAAAAGCAGAAAAAACTGCTTTTCTGTATACCCTCTGACTTAATATCATAGCGAGGCCCCAAAAATTAAAAAAAAAATCTGCCTGTGGCCCGCGGATTGGAAAATGGACGCTCAACTTTGCCGGCGTCCGTTTTCCGAACACGTAGCTGTCAGCGGGTTCGACAACCGACACGGTAAAGTTAAACGTTGGCTGTCAGACCTGCTGACAGCTGCTGCTTCCACCAATATGGAGGCGCTAGGGACGTGCTAGTTATTTATTTATTTATTTATTTATTTATTTATTTATTTATTTAATTCTTTTCTATACCGATGTTCATGACATAAGTCATATCACATTGGTTTACATCGAACAGGGGGGAATTAACATTAGCTTAATCATTTAAAAAGGAAGGTAAGTTACCGAGAAAAGAGGGTTACTAGCGTTTGGAAGATAGAAGAAAGGTAGGGAGTGAAGGAAGGAACCTATAAATGATAGTGGTTACAACAATAATATACGTTAACTACATTGTGACTTACTGAGTGTAACATAACATTTTATAAGGTTAAGGATAGGTGCTACTATCCCTAGCGCCTCCTTATTAGCATGGACCCTAATTTAAATACAGAATTGTGTGCCCAGGAGAGGTGCCTGGGTGCATGTCAGGAGTGCGGGCACTCACCTTGGAGTGCCGGATCTCCCGCAGATTTTACTGAATGGGCCTGATGGTTAGTAAGACTATCAAGACTGGTGTGAACCTAAGAATGCCAGCAAATATCCTCAAATGACTTATCATAGTAATTGGTAATAGATACTCAATTTGCTCATCCAATTTCTCCAGCAGCTTGTTAAAGGTAGTAACTAGAGACGTGCATCATGCTGGTGATTGTTTCTGCTTTCGTAAAACTGTGGGAAATTTCGTATCTCCAGCATTGGTTATTTTTTTTTCATGGCGAATCGTTTCCATTTAGTGCGCACTAATGGGACTTAGTGTGCACAAACTCCCAATAGTGCGCGCTAGCTCTGGTTAGTGCACGCTAACATAAAACCATTAGTGTGTGCTAACTCCTGTTAGTGCACACTAAACCGAAAAACAATTTTTCCCGAAAATTAGTGGAAAATGTGATCGTTTATCGGTTTTACCGATACATGATGAATTAGGAAATATCGTACGATTTCCTAATTCTTCAAAAAACGAATGCACATCCCTGGTAGTAACTGCTGCTCAATGCAGGTTATACCCACGCAGAAATGTTACATCAAGGGTTACCAGAAGTTCTCATTTCTATCCTCTAGCCACAAGAAAAAAATGTTTTGATTTATATTCCATCTTTCCTTGCACTTCAAAACAGATTACATTCAGATACTATAGGCATTTCCCAGTGATCCTCAGTGTTTATCACATACCTGTTTGTACTTCATTACTAGGGATGTGAATTGTGTGCCCGATAGTCTTAACAATCGAAATCGTCTGGCGGTTTTTCCGATTCGTGCGTACTAACGGGAGTAAGTGAGCGCTAACAGGAAGTTAGCGTGCACTAACCATTGTTAGTACGTGCTAACAGAAAATGATACAATTTGACACTTTTCAGGTCAGTTTAGGAATGAATATGTATTCCTATTGGCTGCCCTCTTATTTATTCATGTTACCAAGGTTCCCACTGACAATATATGGGGGATGGGAAATGGAAACGGTTGGTAGCTTGAAAAAAAAAGTAATGTGATCAGTCAATATGACTAGAACTTGTGCCCTATCCCTGATACTGGGAGTGTTGTGATCTTCCTGCACACATCTCGGTATCAGGGATAGGGCACTGTGTGCAGGAAGATCACAACACTCCCGATATCAGGGATAGGGCACTCCGTGCAGGAAGATCACAACACTCCCGGTATCAGGGTTAGGGCACTGCATGCAGGAGGATCACAGCACTCCCGGTATCAGGGATAGGGCACTGCATGCAGGAGGATCACAACACTCCCGGTATCAGGGATAGGGCACTCCGTGCAGGAAGATCACAACACTCCCGATATCAGGGATAGGGCACTCCATGCAGGAAGATCACAACACTCCCGGTATCAGGGTTAGGGCACTGCATGCAGGAGGATCACAACACTCCCGGTATCAGGGATAGGGCACTGCATGCAGGAGGATCACAACACTCCCGGTATCAGGGTTAGGGCACTGCATGCAGGAGGATCACAACACTCCCGGTATCAGGGATAGGGCACTGTGTGCAGGAAGATCACAACACTCTCGATATCAGGGATAGGGCACTCCGTGCAGGAAGATCACAACACTCCCGATATCAGGGATAGGGCACTCCATGCAGGAAGATCACAACACTCCCGGTATCAGGGTTAGGGCACTGCATGCCAGGAGGATCACAACACTCCCGGTATCAGGGATAGGGCACTGCATGCAGGAGGATCACAACACTCCCGGTATCAGGGATAGGGCACTGCGTGCAGGAAGATCACAACACTCCCGGTATCAGGGATAGGGCACTGCGTGCAGGAAGATCACAACACTCCCAGTATCAGGGGTAGGGCACTGCGTGCAGGAAGATCACAACACTCCCGGTATCAGGGATAGGGCACAAGTTCTAGTCACATTGACTGATCACATTACTTTTTTGTCAAGCTACCAACCGTTTCCATTTCCCATCCCCCATATATTGTCAGTGGGAACCTTGGTAACATGAATAAATAAGAGGGCAGCCAATAAGAATACATATTCATTCCTAAACTGACCTTAACTGACCTGAAAAGTGTGAAATTGTATCATTTTCTGTTAGTGCGCACTAACAAAAAAAAATACGATTTTTCACGATAAATCTGGGGAATTTCTATTGTATCGCACTCTTTACTGATTAATGACGATTTAAACCTTATCGGGACGATAATCTAAATCGTTGAAAAACGATTCACATCCCTAGTCATTACTGTTTTTCCTTTCACCACCTCTTCTGAGAGGGCATGCCATAAAGCCACTGCCCTTTTCATGAAAAATTCTTGATTTTGCACCTGAGTCTTCACTCTTGGAGTCTCATAACATGACCTCTAGTCCTACAGTTTTCTTTCCATTGGAAAAGGTTGATGCTTATGCATCATTTATTAGGGGTGTGCATTCGGATTGACCGCATTAGTAAAACGCAACTCATATTTTTTTTTTACTTAAAAAATTGATTCGACATAAACGATCGGATTTCCCACATATCGAACATAGATATGTTCGATATGTGGGAAATCGCGATTGTTGAGCCAAAATAAAAATTTAAACCCCCTCACCCTCCTTAATCCCCCCCCCAGACTTACCACAACTCCCTGGTGATCGAGCGAGGAGTGAGGACGCCATTTCTGCAATCCTTGGCGAGAAGCATGTGACGTCGGCGGCACGTCGAGTGACGCCGGCGTCACGTGATTCCCGGCTCGTTTGCGCCGGACGGCTCGTTCGGCCCAAAAAGAACTTTTGGCCAGCTTGGGGGGGCCGGGAATCACGTGACGTCGCGTCTGAGTGACGCGGCGCCACGTGATTCCCGGCTCGTTTGCGCCGGACGGCTCGTTCGGCCCAAAAAGAACTTTTGGCCAGCTTGAGGGGGTCAGGAGGCCCCCCCAAGCTGGCCAAAAGTTCTTTTTGGGCCGAACGAGCCGTCCGGCGCGAACTCACCGGGAATCACGTGACGCCGCGTCACTCGACGTGCCACCGACGTCACATGCTTCTCGCCAAGGATTGCAGAAATGACGTCCTCACTCCTCGCTCGATCACCAGGGAGTTGTGGTAAGTCTGGGGGGGGGATTAAGGAGGGTGAGGGGGTTTAAATTTTTTTTTTGCACATATGTACATATACCCAACTCATTGGATTTTTTTTATGTCCATATTGGCCGCAAGTGGGACCCCCTTTCGGACATAAAAAATATGAACATAAAATTTTGCTCTGCACATCCCTATCATTTATACCTTTCAAGTATTTAAAAGTTTGTATACCATCCCTCTCTTTCTCTCCAGGGTATACATATTTAGGTTCTCTGGTCTCATCTAATTTCAGTACAGACCCTGCATTGTTTTGGTTGCTTTACTTTGGACCACTTCTATCCTGTATCTTTGAGATTCAGTCTCCAGAACAGAATGCAGTACTGCAGTTGAGGCCTCACCAATGATCTGTACAGGGGCATTATCACTTCCTTTTTTCCTGCTGGTTATGCCTCTCTCTATGCAGCTCAGCATCACTATGGCCCAAATCATTGCCTTATTATATTGTTTCACTATCTTCAGTGCATCAGACACTCACCCCAATTTGACCAGATCACCCCAATTCTGATGGCTCTGCATTGGCTTCCACTAGCATAGTCTAGAATATATTATAAAGTTCTATCTATAACATACAACATTAACCTGAAAAGTAACGATCTGTTAGGAATAACATTTACACCTCACATCCCCCGATGAACTCTTAGATCACAGAACAAAGGCCTCCTAGAAATTCTGAACTTGAGAAGCTCTCGTCTTACACTAACTAGAGTGATATCAATTGCCTGCCCAAAACTATGGAATTCGATGCCAGAACTTCAAACACTAACTGATAAAAAGAAATTCAAAAGCGACTTAAAAACTTGACTATTCAAAAATGCCTTCTATTACACCCAATTCCCCATGACTCAGATAACATTATTAATTCTTGAACAATATCCCCTGCCCCCACTAACCATTTAACCCAGCTCTGTTTCTACATTAGAACTCTATCATTGTATTACTTCTGTTTCTATCATTGCATATCATATCCAGCCTCACTTCGGTGGTGGGAAAAGTAATGGAGTCACTGTTGAAAGAGAGAATAGTGAACTATCTACAGTCGGGAGAATTGCTGGACCAGAGGCAGCATGGATTCACCATTGGAAGATCCTGTCAGACAAATCTGATTGACTTTTTTTGACTGGGTAACCAAGGAATTGGATCGAGGAAGAGCACTCGATGTCATCTACTTGGATTTCAGCAAAGCTTTTGACACTGTCCAGCACAGGAGACTGGTGAATAAAATGAGAAGCTTAGGAGTGAGTGCCGAGGTGGTGGCCTGGATTGCAAACTGGTTGACGGACAGAAGACAATGTGTGATGGTAAATGGAACTCTCTCTGAAGAGAGAGCGGTTTTAAGCGGTGTACCGCAGGGATCGGTGTTGGGACCGGTCCTTTTCAATATCTTTGTGAGCGACATTGCGGAAGGATAGAAGGTAAGGTATGTCTTTTTGCGGATGACACTAAGATCTGCAACAGAGTGGACACGCCGGAAGGAGTGGAGAGAATGAGACGGGATTTAAGGAAGATGGAAGAGTGGTCGAAGACATGGCAGCTGACATTCAATGCCAAGAAGTGCAAAGTCATGCATATGGGGAGTGGAAATCCGAATGAACTGTATTCGATGGGGGGAGAAAGGCTGATGTGCACGGAGCAGGAGAGAGACCTTGGGGTGATGGTGTCTAATGATCTGAAGTCGGCGAAACAATGTGACAAGGCGATAGCTAAAGCCAGAAGAATGCTGGGCTGCATAGAGAGAGGAATATCGAGTAAGAAAAGGGAAGTGATTATCCCCTTGTACAGGTCCTTGGTGAGACCTCACCTGGAGTATTGTGTTCAGTTCTGGAGACCGTATCTCCGAAGAGACAGAGACAAGATGGAGGCGGTCCAGAGAAGGGTGACCAAAAAGGTGGAAGGTCTTCATCAAATGACTTATGAGGAGAGATTGAAGAATCTAAATATGTACACCCTGGAGGAAAGGAGGAGCAGAGGTGATATGATACAGACTTTCAGATACTTGAAAGGTTTTAATGATCCAAAGACAACAACAAACCTTTTCCATAGGAAAAAAATCAGCAGAACCAGGGGTCACGATTTGAAGCTCCAGGGAGGAAGATTCAGAACCAATGTCAGGAAGTATTTCTTCACGGAGAGGGTGGTGGATGCCTGGAATGCCCTTCCGAAGGAAGTGGTGAAGACCAGAACTGTGAAGGACTTCAAAGGGGCGTGGGATAAACACTGTGGATCCATAAAATCAAGAGGCTGTCAATAAAGAGTGAGTGGCTCGCCAGAATGACGGCTACTGCCTGGAGATAATACCCTTATTCAATAAACATACACATGGTTACTGTGACTCCAACATCGCTCTAAGCTACAACAGCAAGAGGAAATGTGGAAAAAAGGATTCACACTCACAAAGTGGGGAGTAGCTGGCTTGTTACGGCGGTTACTACCCCAAACCAAATAAGCCTGATACTTCACTTTCAATGCATATCCAGCATAGCTCTCTGCTTCAACGGCAGGGGAGAAGAAAAACTGATACTTCACGCATATCCAGCATAGCTCTCTGCTTCAACGGCAGGGGAGAAGAAAAACTGATACTTCACGCATATCCAGCATAGCTCTCTGCTTCAACAGCAGGGGAGAAGAAAAAAAGGATTCACACTCACAAAGCGGGGAGTAGCTGGCTTGTTACGGCGGTTACTACCCCAAACCAAATAAGCCTGATACTTCACTTTCAATGCATTTCCAGCATAGCTCTCTGCTTTAACAGCAGGGGAGAAGAAAAACTGATACTTCACGCATATCCAGCATAGCTCTCTGCTTCAATGGCAGGGGAGAAGAAAAACTGATACTACATGCATATCCAGCATAGCTCCCTGCTTCAATGGCAGGGGAGAAGAAAAACAACCAATAAGGGCTGAATAACACAGTCTGGGTAAAACAAATAAGCATGGGTGTAGCTTGCTTATTGCGGCGGTTACTTCCCCTACTACCCCTAACTAATCAAGCTAGATATTTCACTTGGTTGCAGCTCCATCACTGCTCTCTACATTAATGGTGGGGGTGGAAGGGAAATAGAACCAAAGAGCTAAGAGAAACAGATAAGTATGAGAAAAAATGTGAAGCTTGCTGGGCAGACTGGATGGGCCGTTTGGTCTTCTTCTGCCGTCATTTCTATGTTTCTATGTATATCCACCTTGTAATCATTGTTAACTAGAGATTCTCACATGGAATGACGGTATATAATATATGTAAATAAATAAATAAATCACCCCAAGGTCTGTTTCCCGGTATGTGTACATCAGTTTCCTGCCCACCATCATGTACAGCTCTTGTGGGTTATTGCACCCCAAATGCATGGCTCTGCACTTCTTGTCATTGAATACTAGCTGCCAAATTTTCGACTTCTCCTCAAGCTTTCTTAAGATCACTTTTCATTCTCTCTACTACCTCAGACGTGTCCACTTTATTGTATATCTTAATGTCATCTGCAAAAAGACACACTCTTCCTTCTAAACCCTCCATAATATCGCTCACAAAGATATTGAACAGAAGCAATGCCAGAACAGATTCTTAAGGTTCTCCACTTATAAGAACATAAGAACATGCCATACTGGGTCAGACGAAGGGTCCATCAAGCCCAGCATCCTGTTTCCAACAGTGGCCAAACCAGGCTACAAGGACCTGGCAAGTACCCAAAAACTATGTCTATTCTATGTTACTGTTGCTAGTAATAGCAGTGGCTATTTTCCAAGTAAACTTAATTAATAGCAGGTAATGGACTTCTCCTCCAAGAACTTATCCAATCCTTTTTTAAACACAGCTACACTAACCACATCTTCTGGCAACAAATTCCAGAGTTTAATTGTGTATTGAGTGAAAAAGAACTTTCTCCGATTAGTTTTAAATGTGCTACATGCTAACTTCATGGAGTGCCCCCTAGTCTTTCTATTATCTGAAAGAGTAAATAACCGATTCGCATCTACTTGTTCTAGACCTCTAATTTATTTATTTATTAATTAACTTTTTTATACCATTATTCGAATGAACAACATAACGGTTTACATAAAACTGTTAAGAAATACAATGAACAGGGATAGGGGAAGGGGACAGGAGGAAAAAGAGAACTGAGAGAGGGGGAGGAAAAAAGGATAGCGATAACATGAGACCAGTGGAGCAAGTGCTAACAAAAGGGCATTATTTACAAATTTACAGTAGACATCATACGGAGTACAAAGTAGGCAGTTGAATAATGTAGCAATTTACAGGTTAGCAATTTACAAGGTAGGCTGTTAAGAGTTGTAGTATTTGTAAGAGGCTAGCGGGGTTTAGGTCTGGGTAGGCTTGATTAAAGAGCCAGATTTTAAACACCTCTATCAATCCCCCCTCAGCTGTCTCTTCTCCAAGCTGAACAGCCCTAACCTCTAGTCTTTCCTCATAGGGGAGCTGTTCCATTCCCCTTATCATTTTGGTCGCCCTTTTCTCTACCTTCTCCATCGCAACTATATCTTTTTTGAGATGCGGCGACCAGAATTGTACACAGTATTCAAGGTGCAGTCTCAGCATTGAGCAATACAGAGGCATTATGACATTTTCTGTTTTATTCACCATTCCATTCCTAATAATTCCTAACATTCTGTTTGCTTTTTTGACCACCACAGCACACTGAAGCGACGATTTCAATGTATTATCTACTATGATGCCTAGATCTTTCTTGGGTGGTAGCTCCTAATATGGAACCTAACATTGTGCATGGGTTATTTTTCCCTATATGCATCACCTTGCACTTATCCACATTAAATTTCATCTGCCATTTCGATGCCCAATTTTCCAGTCTCACAAGGTCTTCCTGCAATTTGTCACAATCTGCTTGTGATTTAACTTCTCTGAACAATTTTGTATCATCTGCAAATTTGATTACCTCACTCGTCGTATTTCTTTCCAGATCATTTATAAATATATTGAAAAGCAAGGGTCCCAATACAGATCCCTGAGGTACTCCACTGCCCACTCCCTTCCACTGAGAAAATTGTCCATTTAATCCTACTCACTCACCTCTCCTCAGAGTAGGTTCCATTTACCACTAACCGCTGTCTTCTGGCCCACTCCCAGGCTTCTCATTATATTCATGAGCCTACTGTGTGGTACTCTATCAAAAGCCTTGCCGAAATCTAAGTGAACCACACTGTGTGCTCTTCCTTGAGCTAATTCTCTAGTCACCCAAACAAAGGTGACTAGATCAGATATAAGAGAGGTAGTTTAGGGTTCATCTCAATACCCAATGGTTGGTGCCAAACAAAGCTGTGCTGAAGTCTCAGCTCAAGTTCAAATTGATAAGAAAACCAAAGAACTATACGAAACGAACAGTTTCAATAAACACAATCTCTACATTTAAATACTAACTTTAATATATCTAATGTATTCATAATATCACATCATATATCTCATTTCAAAAATTATTTTGTGATATGTGTGCCTGAGTCTGAGACCAACATGGGAACTGTGATTGACCCAGAATCCTCTGCTGCTTTGGCCTGTTTGCAGTTCTGGCTATGTGAATCCTAAATGCACTATTGAGCCTGACTTGGAGAAATTACAGGAGACATCTGGACAGCAGCCGGAGCTGTCTTAAAACTTGTGATGGAGGGTCATAGGGACACAAAAAAAAGCAGAAGGAAAGTCAGAATCTCAGCTAGGATTTCAGCTACTGTGCACTGAGGGTGAAAAAATGACAGGACAAAGGACTAATGGAAGATTAATGTGAGTATCAGGCAATTAGGCCCCAATTTGGTGTTGTGTTCTGCGGCCGCAGAAGTCCGCGGCCACAGTCCCCTACCTGAACCCTGACGGCGGGCCACCATGGCAGCGTCGGGAGAAGCTGCTAGTTCTGGTGCCGTCGTTTCCCGCGCCGGCGTAGGTCTCCGGGGTGGCCACTGGGTTGGGAGCCGTTCCTGCTCCTCCCTTGCGGCGTCGGGCAGCTTTCCTCCGTGGTCCGAAATCCAAGATGGCCGCCACCATCTTAGCCACAAGGCCACGCCTCCTTACTAGATTTAAAGGGACTTCATCCCTTTAATTGCTTACAGCTGTTTCCAATGCACCGGACCAGGGCAAGTATAAAAGGAGACTTCCTCTGCTCATTCCTTGACTTGGCAATGTCTTCCTTCAGCGTTGTTCGAGTCTGCTTGCTTCGGTGAGTCTTCTTGTGCTTTGGACCCTTGCTTCCTGGTTCCTGTCTTGTCTCATTGATTCCTTGGTATCTGACTTCGGATTGGCAAGCGGTGATTCTTTGTGTGTGACTTCGGACTGGCAAGCGGTGATTCCTGGTGTGTGACTTCGGACTGGCAAGCGGTGATCCCTTGGTGTGTGACCTTGGACTGGTAAGCATCGACCATCTGGCACTTGACCTTGGACTTCTTCTGGACCATAGTCTCCAAGGGCCCACCTATGTCCCAGCAGCCCAGGTCCCTACGGGCTCCTCCCGGGGAGACCTCGGGCTTCCAGGGGTGAAGCTCCAGTTGGCCCTTGCACCGACCTCATGACCCCTTGACCTCTCAAAGGTCCACCTAAGTCCCAGTGGCCCGGATCCCTACGGGCTCCTCCCGTGGGGACCGCGGGCTTCCAGTGGCGAAGATACAGTTGGCTTCTTCGACGTCACGACTCTTCCTCTGCCTCCACGGTCACCTCAGTCTCCAGTGCCGAGGGTCAGCCAGTCACATCTTCTGTTCTGCCTCATCACCCAACGGGAGAACCTAAGGATCCACTTCCTAAGGTATACCATCCTCCCGTTGGCCCAAGAGTTCACAAGCCTGAACATAACATTCGGGAAGGGGATCAGGGTAACATGTCTAATTTGCCTCTTTTATGACATGAGAAACTGTGTTCATGCATTTCAGGAACTTATTTACTTCATCTATAAAAAGAAGAGGTAACTAATATACAAAGTGAGAGAGAGTAGTGCTTCTCCTAAGCATTTCGCCAAAGAACTGCTGCGACTCTGTACCTCCCAAGGGTACCTGTATTGCTTATTGATATGCAATAAAAAAATGATATTTGTTTCTACAAATTTTGGTATGGTATCCTTGTGTCCTTGGAGAAGCACCTAAAGTATGTTTGGCGCTTAATATTTGTTAAAAATATTATAGCAAAATTCAATTGAAACAAAATTCACTAAATTTATTAATTTTTCACACTATGCCAATACATAAAACCATAAAAAATCCCTAACAATCACACCACACATCCACCTCATTCATTCAATAAATTATACTTCCAATAATTATAAACAATAATCTTCATATGAGTTGTTAATAACAGCATGTAGCAATGGTTACAGGAGATCATTGCTATTGTTATCATTAGAGAGACTTTGGCAGTTATGAAATAGTTCCAAGCTGGCTGATACTTAACTTATGGAGTATAACAATCATATTTCCAAAAACTGGAAGGCTGTCCACAAAAACAATAAGCTTGTACCATAAACACTGGTGAGGAAAATTTTCCACGCTCCAATGATTGAAATAGTGGCTGTTGACCACTGTTAGGGTTATGGACCCTTGGGCCAGCTGAGACGGTGGATGTTATGCTGTGGGAACCCACAGGAAGCATCACAGCTGGGAGGCAGCACTGAAGAGACTCTGGAGGAGGCTTCACCACTGGAAGCCCGAGGTCCCCTCAGGAGGAGCCTGTAGGAACCCAGACCTCTTGGACTTAGGCGGAATCCTATGCGACCAAGGATCCGGGCAGCGGCCAAAGAGGTGGAAGATGAGGACGGCTGGACCCAGGGAGCTGGAGAGACTTCACTCTCGGAAGCCCGCGGCTCCCCCGGGAGGAGGCCATGAGAGCCCGAGCCGCTGGGACTTAGGAGAATTGTCTAGGCCTGCAAGTACCAGATACCTGAGGTGGAAGAAGAGGTCAAAGTCGTAGTCCAGGAACGAAGCAGGGTCAGAAGCCAGAAGTCAGAGATCCAAACCAGAGCCAGGGGCGGAAGCTAAAGATGGAGTCGTGGGACGGAGCCGGATCAGAAATCAGAGGACAGAAGACAATACCAAAGCCAGAAACGGAAGCTGAAGACATAGTCAAGAACAAAACCAGGTCAGGAGCCAGAAGACAGAAGGACGATCAGGTTACACCGCAGCAACTAACAACTGAGGGGAACTGAGGAACATCGTTGCAAGGCCCTGTATAGGTGAAGCTGCAAGGTTTAAATCCCCTGTAGCGTCTGACATCATCCAGGGTGTCTTCTATGGTTTTCCTGCACTGGCCCCTTTAAGAGGGACTCCTCCTCGCAGGTGCACATCTAGGGGGTGGGGCCACCCACTGCGGATCGTCGCAGTCTGTCCCGAGGAGGGAGAGACAAGCTGGAGGCCACGCAGGCTCGAGAAGGTCCCGAAATGGCCCGGGCCATCCCCGAGGTAGGTGGAGGGACCGGGGCATGGCCCGGAACTGCAACAGTACCCCCCTTATGCCCCCTTCTCGGGGGTCTGGGTTTAACCGGGTGGTTCAGATGAAACTGGTGGAGGACACCCTTGTTCAGGATATGGGAGGAAGGTTCCCAGGAATTCTCCTC
Source organism: Rhinatrema bivittatum (assembly GCF_901001135.1). Taxonomy (NCBI): domain Eukaryota; kingdom Metazoa; phylum Chordata; class Amphibia; order Gymnophiona; family Rhinatrematidae; genus Rhinatrema; species Rhinatrema bivittatum. Next base: position 9,623,407 of record NC_042629.1, on the reverse strand, counting down.
TGGACCGTACCCCTCCCACGAGAGGAGGTACTCTCACCGGTGACAGTGGAACCGAACATCCAAGACCTTTCACGGTGTACATGACGTCCGGGTCCGCAGTGGCGAAAGTGGGCTCGGGAGGCTTGGCATAAAATGCTGAGAGAACCACCGGTTTGAGCAGAGACGTGGAAAACATTGTGTATCCGCAGGGTAGACGGCAGTCGTAGCCGAAAGGACACCGCCCAAATGTGCTCTGCCACTGTGAAAGGACCAATGTAACGGGGAGCCAGCCGCATAGAAGGGATGCGTAACTGAATGTTTTTGGTATTTAACCATACCTTCTCTCCTGGGAGGAAGACCGGAGCAGGTCATCGTGACCTCTCCGCATATTCTTTGGCCTTGGCGGCTGTCCAATGAAGTTTCTCTTGGGTGGAACGCCAGAGGTTGCGCAATTGTTGTGCCATAAGTTGCGCTGCAGGCGAGGGTACTGTCAGCGGCAAAGGCAATGGAGGTCTAGGACTCTTTCCGTAGACCAGCTGAAAAGGGGACAGGTTAGTTGCAGAGTGTTTGTGGTGGTTATACGAAAACTCCGCCCAAGGTAACAAGGTGACCCAGTCATTTTGTAGATCTTTGACAAAGGACCGGAGGAAGGCCTTTAGAGTTCGGTTGGTCCATTTGGCCTGGCCATTGGCCTGAGGGTGGAAGGCAGTTGTCAGGTCTAGTTGCACCCCGATCTTCCTGCAGAGGGACTTCCAATTTCTTCGCCGTAAACTGGGGACCATGGTCTGAGGTGATGTGCGAAGGGAGTCCATGTAGTCGGAAAACGTGCTGTATGAAGAGACTAGCCAACTCTTGCGCTGAAGGCAGTTTGGCGAGAGGCACGAAGTGGACCATTTTCGAGAAACGGTCGACCGTGACCCAGATCACGGTCTTCCCATCAGAAACAGGCAAATCCACAATAAAATCTGTGGACAGGTGAGTCCAGGGCTCAGTGGGAATGGGTAGCAGCTGCAGGAGCCCCAGGGGCATCCGTGTAGAGGTTTCTGCCAGACACAGGTAGGACACAACTGGACATAGTGTCGTACATCTTTTTTGACCTGCGGCCACCAATAGAACTCTGTCAGAAGCTCTAGGGTCCTGGCAGTTCCTGGATACCCAGCGGTCAGTGAATCGTGGGCCCATGCTAAGACTTTCCTGCAGGAACGAGAGGGGACCACAGTCTTACCCGCTGGGGCCACCTCAGATGTAGCCAGCAGGACTTTGGCTGGGTCCAGAATGTACTGAGGTGGGTTGGTGGTGTCTTCAGTCTTCGTCGTATGGGAGAGAGCATCCGCCCAGACGTTCTTAGATGCTGGTCGGTAACGGAGGGAAAAATTGAAATGGCTGAAGAAGACTGACGACCAGTGCGCCTGCCGTGGATTAAGACACTGGGCTCGGCACAGGTATTCCAGATTCTTGGGGTCGGTGTAAACGACTATCAGATGTTGGGCCCCCTCCAATCATTGGTGCCATTCTTTGAAAGCTAGTTTGATGGCCAGCAGCTCCTTATCACCGATGCCGTAGTTCCACTCTGTGGGCGTGAACTTATGTGAGTAGTAGGATAACGGCAGGGATTTGCCTCTGGTGGACAGTTGGCTTAGCACAGCCCCGATGGCTATGTCAGAGGTGTCGACCTCTACGATGAACTGGCATTGAGGGTCTGGGTGGCGAAGGCAGATATCCTGGAGGAATGCGATCTTTAATCCCTGAAAGGCCCATGTGGCTGTTACTGGCCAGTTATTGGCATCAGCCCCCTTCCTTGTGAGGGCCGTCAGTGGAGCCACCATCTGGGAATAATGGGGGATGAATTGCCGATAAAAATTGGCAAACCTGAGGAACCGCTGGAGTACCTTAACTCCCAGCGGTTGAGGCCAATCCTTGATAGCTGCAACCTTATCCGGGTCCAAGTAGAACCCTGTGGAGGATACAATATACCCCAGGAAGGGTAGTGATTCCTGCTCGAATTGGCATTTCTCGTTTCGCATATAGCCGATTCTCTCGCAATTTCTGCAGCACTTGGCGGACATCGTGACGGTGCGTTCCCAAGACCCTGGAATATATTAGCACATCGTCAAGGTAGACAATTACAGAGGTATGCAACATCTCTCTTAGGACCTCATTCATGAGGTTTTGAAAAACCGCCGGGGCATTGCAAAGACCGAAGGGCATGACCAAGTATTCATAGTGGCCATCCCTCGTGTTAAATGCAGTTTTCCATTCATCGCCGGGCCGAATCCGCACTAGGTTATAGGCCCCACGGAAATCCAATTTTGTGAAGACCTTGGCCCCCTGGAGTCTATCCAGGAGTTCGGGGATCAAGGGTAAAGGGTACCAGTCACGGCGGGTAATGCTGTTCAGACCACGGTAGTCCTTGCAGGGACGAAGGGAGCCATCCTTTTTAGTTACAAAGAAGAACCCCACTCCAGCCGGGGATTTGGATGGCCGAATGAATCCTCGGTCCAGGTTCTCCCTGATGTAGGAGGACATGGCTTGCATCTCTGGAAGGGACAACGGGTATACCCTTCCTCGTGGCAGTGAGGTACCCGGAAGCAAATTGATCACACAGTTGAAAGGGCAGTACTCCGGGAGGATATCGGCTTTCTCCTTGGAAAAGACATCGAGGTAGTCCTGGTAGTGGTGTGGCAGTGCCAAGGAAGCCATCAGTAGGGGTATCGGTGGTCGAGGAAGAGCAGCCAAACAGACTCCGAAGCATGATGGCCCCCAGGACGTCACCTGGAGGGTATCCCAGGAGATTATGGGAGAGTGCTTCCGCAGCTAAGGTAGTCCCAGAATGACTGGGTGCATGGACTTTTCCAGGATGAAGAGCGAAATCTCCTCCTCATGCAGAATACCAGTGCGTAGCGTGAGAGGCTTGATATGGGTGGTGATGGACCCTGGAAGAATTTTACCCTGAATAGAAGACACACGGAGAGGGGTTCTTTGGGGTTGAACCCCAATCTGAAGTAGATGGACCAAGTCCTTGCATATGAAGTTTTCCCCTGGCTCCAGAATCAATCAGGGCTAGCGTTTCAAACTCCCCATCGGGGAGGAGTAAGGTCACCAGAACGGTGCACGGGGAGTCAGAAGTAGTGTGACCTAGGATTAGCTCCCCAACTGTCCCTAGGTCCGAGTGTTTCCTGGACACTCGCTACAGCGGGCAAGAAAATGGCCCTTGCCACCGTAGTACAGGCATAGGCCCAGGGACTGGCGTCTCCTTCTTTCTTCTTGAGAGATAGGCCCCCCGGCCCACCTGCATGGGTTCGGTGTCCTGAGCCCCCGGAGAGGCAGACGGAGAACTCCCGCTTCGGGAAGGAGTGGTTCCAGAGGTCCCAGGCCTATGAGCCAGCCTCCTCTCCCGGAACCGGCTTTGAATGCGGTGGTCCACGCGGCCCGCTAGATCAATGAGATCGTTCAAGTCATCCGGGAAATCTCTGGCCCCCAATTCATCCTGAAGTCTTGGGGAGAGACTCTCCAAAAAGATACTGTGCAAGCTGTCGCTTCCCCAGTTCAATTCGGCGGCAAGAGTCTGGAAGTCCACAGCGTGTTCCGCCAAAGGCCAGTTACCCTGACGCAGTTGGAGCAGTTCTGATGCGGCAGTAGGGTTGCGGGAGGACTCATCGAAGACCCTCCGAAAGGCAGTGACAAACTGTACCAGGTTGTCCAGGCGGGAGTCCTGGCATTCCCAGAGGTTGGAGGCCCACGCTAGGGGTCTCCCGTCCAGCAGGGAGATAATAAAGCTTGTCTTGACCCAGTCTGTCGGAAACTGAATTGGAAGGAGGTTGAATCGAATATAGCACTGGTTCGGGAACCCTCGGCAAAGCTTCATGTCTCCTGAAAACCGCGAGTGTACTGGCATTTGAATGGGTGCTATTGATCCTGAATTGGTGCTAGCTCCAGGTACCGAGGAACTGGAAGCAGTGGCTCCACCAATGCGGTCGGCTAATCCCTGCACTGTGGCCATCAGGGAGTCGAGGCAAGTTTGCTGCTGTTGCAGCCTCTGGACAATACCCGGGATGGCCTTCAAGCCTGCAAGATCCGCCGGGTCCATGGCCTTGCAAACTGTTAGGGTTGTGGACCCTTGGGCTGGCTGAGACGGTGGATAATGCTGTGGGAACCCACAGGAAGCGTCACAGCCAGGAGGCGGCACTGAAGAGACTCTGGAGGAGGCATCACCACTGAAAGCCTGAGGTCCCCCCAGGAGGAGCCTGTAGGATCCTGGGCCTCTTGGACTTAGGCGGAACCCTATGCGACCAAGGATCCAGGCAGCGGCCGAAGAGGTGGAAGATGAGGACAGCTGGGCCCAGGGAGCTGGAGAGACTACACCCTCGGAAGCCCACAGCTCCCCCGGGAGGAGGCCATGAGAGCCTGAGCCGTTGGGACAGGAGAATCCTCTGGGCCTGCAAGTACTGGATACCTGAGGTGGAAGAAGAGGCCAAAGTTGTAGTCCAGGAATGAAGCAGGGTCAGAAGCCATAAGACAGAAATCCAAACTAGAGCCAGGGGTGGAAGCTGAAGACGGAGTCGTGGGGCAGAGCTGGATCAGAAGCCAGAGGTCAGAAGACAATACCAAAGCCAGGAATGGAAACTGAAGACGTAGTCAAGAACAAAGCCAGGTCAGGAGCCAGAAAACAGAAGGACGATCAGGTTATACCACAGCAACTAACAACTCAGGGGAACTGAGGAACCTCGTTGCAAGGCCCTGTCCAGGTGAAGCTGCAGGGTTTAAATACCCTGCAGTGTCCGACGTCATCTCCTCTATGGTTTTCTCGCGCTGGCCCCTTTAAGAGGGACTCCCCCTCACGAGCGTGCATCTAGGGGGCGGGGCCAGCCACCACGGATCGTCGGCGTCTCTCCGGAGGAGGGAGAGACGCGCTGGAGGCCATGCAGGCTCGAGAAGGCCCTGAAACGGCCTGGGCCTTCCCCAAGGTAGGTGGAGGGACCGGGGCAAGGCCCGGGACTGCAACAGACCACTATGCTTCATTGTTCAATATTTCGACCATCTTAATATTATTTGAATCTCTTCCTCAATGCTGTGGCTCACAATTTGCTTTTCAAACATAGTCTCATTCACCTTCTATTGGCAATTGCCAACATAATACTGCCATGCTGCAGTTGTACTCCTCCAATATAACCAAGTGTCCCCTTCAATATTTCTCCATTGTAATCAAGTGTCCACTTGAATATTCCTCTGAAATATTATAAATGTCCTGAAGCTGGAGTGTTTTGGCACTCCTGTGTGCCTGCATCAGGGGAATATCTTTAAAAATATAAAAATATAAGTAATATTAAGCATTCTTATTACCTCCATCTCCACCCATTTGAAAGAATCCTTACCGAACGTCTCTTCAAAATGACCTCCCAAGCTGTATATCATTCATTCATTCTCTCAACTCAGTCTTTTAAATTCCCCATGTCCAATCAAAATCCACGTTTTTCAAAACTCACAGTGCATGTGACTCTACTCTACCTGTTCCACATCCTTAATTGCTTATTGACCTGACAAAAAACTGCTAAAATGCATCATCCACCACCCTCTCCAAAGGCCAGTTACCCTGCGTCATGGTAACTGGCCTTCAGAGAGGGTGGTAGATGCCTGGAATGCCCTTCCGGAGGAAGTGGTAAAGACCAAAACTGAAGGATTTCAAAGGGGCATGGGATAAACACTGTGGATCCATAAAGTCTAGAGGATGTGAATGAAGAGAAGAGGCAAGGGGTGGCTTGCTTGCGAGAATGACGGCTACTACCTGGAGATTAATATCCTTATTCAATAAACATAAACACAGTTAATGCGACTCCAATATTGCTCTATGCTTCAACGGCAAGAGGAAATGTGGAAAAAAGGATTTGCATCCACAAAAAAGCAGGAGAGTAGCTTGCTTGTTACGGCGGTTACTACCCCAAATCAAATAAGCCTGATACTTCACTTTCAATGCACATCCAGCATAGCTCTCTCCTTCAACGGCAGGGAAAATGAAGAAAAGATGATTTATATTCAGCATCAACCAACAAGGAATGAATTACATAGTCTGGGTAAACAGATAAGCATAGGCGTAGCTGGCTTGTTATGGCGCTTACTACCCCCGAATCAATTAAGCCTGATACTTCATTTGAAATGCACATCCAACATAGTTCTCTGCTTCAACGGCAAAGAGAATGAAGAAAAGATGATTTATATCAGCATCAACCAACAAGGAATGAATTACATAGTCTGGGTAAACAAATACGCATGGGTGTAGCTTGCTTATTACGGTGGCTACTACCCCGAATCAATTAAGCATGATACTTGACTTGGAATAAGTATCCAGCGCAGCTCACTGCTTCAGCAACAGAGGGAATTAAGTAAAGAGGATTTTTATTCAGACAACCAACAATGGCTGAATTGCACATGCAGGGTAAACAAACGGGAGTAGCTTGCTTATTACGGCGGTTACTAACCCAAACCAATTAGCTAGATACTTCACTTAGATGCAGCTCCAGCACTGCTGTCTGCATCGATGATGGGGGTGGAAGGGAAATAGAACCAAAAAGTTACCAATAAGGGCCCTGACCTCAGCGGTCAAAGTAACAGATTATGAAAACAAATAGGTGTGAAAGCTTGCTAGGCAGACTGTATGGACCATTTGGTCTTCTTCTGCCGTCACTTCTATGTTTCTATGTAATATTGTTTTACAGACCTGATAGAGAAAACATAGTATTAAAGAATAATCCAACCTAAAAGAAAACTGCCCCCAAGTATCAGAGTACAACAGGACCACCCATAGCAACCTATATAACCTCTTACTATATACAAAACCCTGAATACGTGGAGGAAAGTAACACATTCCCACTTTAAAAAAGCATTTCATTCAACTTCTTTATTATCCCCCTGGGGCCCTCATTTTCCATTTGAAAATATATGCTTGTTCTTTTTTAACCAAAGGCCTCCCAAGTTGATAAGAGCCAAGAGTGTGGCTGAAGTCATGTTTATAGCATGGATATAATTGCAAGACAGCGATTGTTTTCAATTGACATCTTAGATGATAAAAAGCATTGGAATAAAATCTGAAAGGCACTGAGCTCAGCACTGTGAACTGCATGGATGTGGAAAATTTATGCAGAGATCATGGAAAATACTGGGGTCAACATGATGGTGATACTGTTGCGGAGCAAGCCCTCAGGCCCTGTTAGGAGCGTGGAGGCATGGTCCCATCTAAGGTAGGATGTGAGCCCTTGGGTCACGGCGCAGCTCAGGGAGGAGCCCCAAGACAAACCACGAGAGGTGAGCAGGTACGAGCACAGGTGGAGGAGGAGCAAGGCTGGACTGAAGACAAGGCGATGATTATTAGGAACAGGAACAAGGCAGGCACAGCCCTCCACTGCACCTACACGCACCAATGAGACCCAGCAACGCAATGCTGGTCTCAAGACTAGCCCTCCGGCCACTCGATAGCCCTTCCAGACCCGCCGCTTGGGAACGACGAGTGTGTGAGGCCAGACGGAGGCTGAGGGCAGGACTCAGATGAAGACTCAGGATACTTAGAGGATTCAGACGAAGTCTTAGATACTCAGGAGACTCAGACGAAGATCTGGATACTCAGAAGACTCGGACAAGGATTCAGGTTGCTCGGAAGTTTCAGGCAAGGATTCTGAAGTCAGGCAAAAGTACTGGGTGAGAACTGCATCACAGTGCGCCCTACACAGCCACCCATAGCTGGTCACGGACCACGCTGAATGCGAAGCAGACTCCAGGTGAAGAAGTGGAACTTGAGACTGGAACATGACGAAGATTCAGTAGAGGCCTGCACCGGGGTGCACCCTACACAGCCGCCTGTGGCTGGTCGCGGACCACGCTGAAGCGGAGCAGGTTCTGGCAGAGTCTTAGGTATGGATGGAAGCAGGTACAAGGGAACTCCGAAGACTGGGACAAGATTCAAGCCTCAGGATACTCAGAAGCAAGGCATTAAAAACAGGAGTCTTCTGGAGGCTTGCGTTGCAGATGAGAAGAAGGCCTTGTACCACGAAGCACCCTACACAGCCTCCCTGGGGCTGGTCACAGACCACGCCAGGAGAGGTGGACAGATGAGGGACCTGGGAACTGGACGAAGAGCTGAAGATGAGACAGACAAAGTCAAGACAGGAACATCGGACATCAGAAACACGGAACATGGCACCTCAGGACACGGGACATCTGGACACAGAACATCTGGAACATCAGGAACAGTAGACAGCTGACGAGGGAGCTCTGACAAGGGACGAGGCCAGGGACATCAAGGAGATGAAGTACAGGAACATGAAGAGCACGGAACGAAGATCCATCAAGGCGCAGGAAGACCACAGAAGACTTGAATCCACAGAAGACCACAGACACTGTGGATCCGAAGGCCCTGAGGAAAAGCAGCAAGACCCTTTTATAGGGCTGATTCAGGAAGCAGGTTGATGACATCATTCGTTGGTGCCGCGGGCTTTTCCCACCACTGGCCCTTTAAATGCAGGAGAGAGGTGCGTGGCCGTGCCTATGGTGAGCAGGAAGTGGAGATTGCATCAGCAGCATCCCTGCCATGTGGAAGGCCGGAGGACAGCGGTGGTGGCGGCAGCAGCCCTGCTGCGAAGAAAGGAAGCAGGCAGCAGGAGCGGCTCCATGCCATGAAGAGAAGACTCCCGGAAACGGCACTAGGACCGCGGGGGAGCCAGGAGCGTCGCGGCTCGCCCTGCCGAGGAACGGCGTCGGCAGCGGCCTGGCTGGCCGCGTTCAAGCTGGAAGGAAGGTAGGGGACTGCTCGCGCCTGTCGTGGGCAGGATCACAACAGATACAAGGCTTTGAACAGTAAGACCCTTCATGGTGAGCCCAAGGTCACATTTTTATAAACATCTGTTGATCCTTCATGTGGCTATTAAATTTGAAGTAGGTCACAACAAAATTGCTATGAGAAAAGCATTTGGGAATCGAGCTAAGCTTAGGCCCAGACTCTATAGCAGCAGTTCGGTAAGATACCGTAGTTACACACATTATGCTAATACACATCAATATGGCAAATCTCAGTCTTTTCCTAACAAGGGTTAGCAGGACAGAAAATGATTGAGGTGAAGTAGGGCACAATGACTTTCAACCTTTGCTGAAATCCCTGCCCTGTAATAGATTCTTTTTGTTAGCATAAATCCTCTCTTCCCCATCAGTACACAGATTACAATCAGCCTCATCCGCATAATTTTAACTATTCTTTAAATAACCACTTTATTTTACCATCTTAGCAATTGTAAATATTTTCCATTGTAATTGAAATGATAGATTCCACATAGTATAAAACCTCTCTGAAATGCAAACAGACTGAGTCTGATTTGTAATTTAGATCTTAGCTCTCAGGTTATAGGATTTGTCAAGTATGTCTGTAGCGCTCGGCATGCTATCTGGCAAGCTCTTGAGAACGACAGAATTTTTTTTAGCTTCTGGCTGTTTATTAGTTTCAGAAAGGACATTTCTCTCTTATGTATATAATTTTGATCCTGCTTATTTTTTTTATAGCCTCGTGACTCCCAATAATCTCATTGCTAATCATAACATCTCTATTTTTTTTTTTTGAAGAAATTTATATATATGGAAAAATTTCAAAACCACTTTCTTGGATAAATAGCGATTTACCCAGGTAAATTGACCTGTGAAAATTGCCCTCATTCAATTTGGCTAAAAGCATGCCTGGAATTCCACTCTATGCATGCCATTTGTATGGCTTGAGGAGATGTTTAGATAGAACTGTAAAATAACCTGTGTGAATTGTACTGTCAATAGGGATGGTGCATTTTCATAATCCAAAAGGGGAAATTGATCAGAATGTGCTGATTATTGGTTCATCTGAAGCAAAAATCAGCTCATTCTGAAAATTACAAACATTTTTGGATCATTCATTTCAGCTAATATTACACACTATTTTCAAAAATGAATTACTCAAAAAATATGAAAAACTCTCCCCTAAAAACAAAATTTGCTCATAAAAACGGGAATTACAAATGAATGAACTGAAAAAAAAGGTGCACATCCCCAAGTTTACTTGTGCTGCTTTCTATAGAAATTTTACCCAAGTAAGTATTAAAGAACACAGGGACTTTCCTGCTGAAAATTACCCCAATGTCTGTGGACACAAACTAATTGTGCACCTCAGTGAAAAGTTTGAAAATCACCCTCCCCCCATGCTATATGGACTTTCAAACTTCATAGATAATTTATTGATCTTTAAATGTGAGAGTCAAAATTGGATAAAGACCTATAATTACAGAAATGTGTTGATGTTGTCCATATAAAATGCTATTGAGCATATCGTTGGCTCTTACCTTCCAACTTCAAAATGTGTAATCGGGGGGGGGGGGGGGGAGAAGGCAGAGAAGGTTCCAAGAGGTTAAAAGTTGGGACAAGACTCTCAGTGAAACCTCCAAGCTTATAATCTGTGTAATCTTATTAGGCTTCCTCAATATTTGCATTATTAGATAGGTGATAAGATATGTTTGAATGAGGTTGATGTTGCATGGTGATATTTCCAGCCTAGCTCACATATATTTTAACTTGATTTATGCATTTGTCCTGTTTAACCTTTAACAGCATAATATAATCTTGCACTTTCATTTCAAGATAATTATTTCAGTACAGTGACTTTCATGTTGCTGTATTAAAGTGCACAACCTGCTCTTAGCTCTAATCATCGGTCCAGAGCAGAAAGGCAATAAAATACCTTGTACAAGATAATTTCCCCCCCCAAAAAATATGTGACTTCAATTCATGAAACCCATTTCTGGTGTAAGCGTTCAGCTCTCTGTTACACACTTGAGAGGTAAAGTAGTAGAAAGCAAATGAGGTTAAATCAATGCATTAAAGCTGCAATTCTTAAAATATTCATCATTTTAGAGAGAGAGGGGGAGAGAGAGGCAGAGAACACCTTAGGACCCTTATGACTTCTATTCCTGTAAAATTATTGAGCTTATGTTGCTACTGTACCTACATCTCTGTTCAATAAAAAGAGTAACCATGGCAACAATCACAAGCTATTGTTCCTGAGACATTGAGGCACTGTATTCCCCTAATCCCTCGAGTGTCCCAGGATATACAGTTGCTGTCCAGCTAATGGGTTTTGCACTGGCCTTAGGTGACTACACTGCACACTGTTGCACTTATTAATCTACTGCAAACAATGGACTTTCCTCCAGCAGTTTTACTCACGTAGGAAGGAGAGGTAAAAACAGACCGCCTGACCTCATGATATTCTGTTTTCCATAAAATAGTAGCACATTTTAAAAGGGAATAAGCATGTTTCATGGACTTTCGTTCTGTGAGGATCTGATCTTTTGGCTTTGTTCTGCATTACATAAAACCTATAAACAGTGTCATCCCAGCGCATTGCTGTCTTCTCCTACCACCCAAGTAATTCTGACTTGTTCAAGGAAATAAAGGCAACGTGGGGAGGGTACAGGAGAAAGTGGTCGTGTTTCAACTTGTGAAGATCATGTTACTAACTTGAAGTGTGTCATTTTAGATTCTGAGGTATCTATTTGTTAAACATGATCTATTGGCTTAAAGAGAGTTTAGATATCCCCTTGCATGGCTCGTAGAGATGAAACCCGTTCATTTCTAAACTGAATGGAAGCATGATGGACAGTCCCCTTTCATAGCCTGGACACCTAATTCAGATGTTTGTTTCTTTCCTCAGAAAATGTTAAGGAAACCAAAGTCCAGTGCTGTCATTAATCAAAAGAGTTAAACATGTAGGGCTCCATTGGGATCCCTATGGAGTTGTGGCCACCTACAGACTATGCAATTAGAGAATGAGATGGGAACATACTATCTATGCCATACAATCCCACGTGAGGTTGCTGCATTCGTTTTTTTCTAGCTCTGTATTAGACACCCCTAAAGGAGATGCGGAGTTTTGTATTCGACGTCTATTGGAAAATAATGTTTTGTTTTGGGTTTTTTTGTCCTCTTTTTTTCTGGAGAAACCTTAGGCCCAGTTCACTGAAATAAGGATGTTGGGAGTTTGGAGGGATTTTATAATTCAATTATCTTTTTCAGAAGGAGAAGAGTCTCCACTGTGGAAGTTCATTTGAAGGGAAGCTTTTCCACCCTTCTTTTCCCATTTTCCCATTCTTGAAAAAAGAGAAATAGGGCCTTTGTGGCAGAACTATTTGTTGAGGAGAGGATACGCATTCAGTACTCAGTTTATAAGGAGAAAAGAGAGGGAGAAGAAGGGACACCCAGATGCTACCTATCCGTAACAATGAGGAGATAGGAGGTGATATCTATCCACTACAAGAGAGTAAAACTGGCATGGAGGCAGCAGAAAGTATCAGATGTGATCATTAGTAAAACTGAAGCACCACAGCAAGGAACTCATATCTCGCAGGATCTTTGCATAGTGTCCAGGGAGTCTCGTTTCAAGATGGAAATAGCTGGCATCTTAGTAGGGATGTGAATCGTTTTTCTGCTCCTACCATGTAACAGGGGCCGGCCAATGGCATGGATACCCTGTCACATGCTAAGGGCAAAGGGCCATCGGCGCCATTTTGATGAGTGGCAGCCGACGGCCTGAGCGTGGGAGATCTCTCCCGGGACCCCCGCTGGACCACCAGGTACTTTAAAAAAAATTTTTTGGGGGGGGGGGTCAGGAGGGTGGGGGATGCGAAAGGATTAAATTTAAAGGGTCAGGGTGTTTTTTTTTTCGGCACGACACAGCCAATTAAAATGGGTAAGAATCGTGGGAACGAAGATTTCCCGCGGTTTTTACCTGAAATCAGTACTGGAAACGAGTTTGGTACCGATTCACATCCCTACACCTTAGTGAGTTGGAGTTTGAATTGTTTATCAATCTGGAGTAAGGATTTATCAAGAAGAAAGTGTATTATGTATCAGATTATCCATAGTGAGCAAGAACCTTAGCAAGCACCTTGTTTTTATGTACTTGGACACACAGAACGCCTAGGACCTTGGAGGCTAAACTCCACCTGTACGAAGAACCCACTACAAGGGGCTTACAGACTGAGATTTAGAATGAGTGAGCCCTTGAATAATGAGTCATCCATATTAATGTTACCAACATGTCAAAAATGTGCTGGGTTTTTTTGTCCTGATCGTTTAGCAACAGTAAGAATAAAGTGCATTTCTAACCTTTCAAAATACCTCTCCTGAAAGCACATTTCTGCATCTTGATATCTGGAGGTGGGAATGGGAGCCAGGGTTGGTATGCAGGGTGTGGGGCTTATTACTAAACACGTTTGTGGTGGCACCTGAGGTGGGTTTTCTTTCTTGTAATTTGGAGCTTCCTTCAAGCATGCATGGGGGGAAGGCAGGTTGGGAATGCATGGGTGTTACTGCTGCCTAGTAATTTCCCAGTCATGGGAACACAACTATGCTACTTAATTATCACAGTTTCGTGGAAACTGAGATAATTAAGGTACGTTAAAACTGTGTTACCACATTTTAGTAAATAGAGCCCTATGATGAAATAAATATAATCATTTCATAGATGTGTGTAGCAGTTCTCTGGCTGAAAGACCAGCTAATTTACTGACAAAACGAAATGTGATCCTCACTGCCTGTAATTGTTTAACTAGAAACCTTTACAAGTTCTGCAACTAAGTAGGAGGAGGAACGCTCAGAGGAAGCTTGAGTAAATAGTTCTTTACTGAGAGGTTGCTCGATACTTGGAAGAACTTACCAGCTGTGACAGAATTCAAACACACTTTGGGGGGGGGGGGGGGGGGGGGGTATAGCAGAGGGTGCTGCTAAGAACCGGCGAGGAGCACAAGAGAATGAGTAGAGCCAATTGTGATACAGTATGCAGGAACCAACTAGGAAGAGCTAAAGGTCCTTATCAACCAACAATTACTGTGTAACTGCTGGCACCTGCAAAAGAGAAAGCTCACTAGGGCTGTGCAGTGAAACTAGTTGTGTCTGCTTTTTGTTTCATTTGTGGCTTATGTTGGGTCCTTTTTTTGTTCAACTTGTGTAAGAGAAACCGACGTTGGCCTCCTCCCAGCACCCCTTCCACCCACAGCAAAATTCCCCATTCTGTGCTCCAGCTTGGCTGCAGCAGAGCTGGGAAAACCCTCTGCTCTGAGTTCCATTCTGACCCCATGGCAGCTTGCAGGAGGTTACAGGAACGCCCGCTGCCAACTCGGCTTGGAGAGTTTAGGAAGAGTGATTGAGTGTCCAAAAGGGGAGGGGGGACCCTGGCTGAGGCTTGGAGGCAGAATATTTTCTGAAAAGGAGAGCATCTGAAACAGCACAGATCACGTAATGACATTTCATTGTGCAGTTTATTTCAATGCAGATGCAGAAATACCACAAACGACTTGGAAAACATTGTTGATATACTCCTGTCATTTGGGAACAAAAGCACACACACAAATATTGTACGGTGCACACCTCTGAGGGTAAGGAGAGACTCATCTGATGCTCTCATCTTTGGCAATTTCATAGAGTCTAAAGGCATTTTTGTCTTCTGTCTGATGCTGTGTGCGATAGAAAGCAGGGAAAGGGTAAGGAGATATTAAGACGGCAGCTTCCTAAATGAAGAAGGCACCATACTAGTGTGCAAGAGAATAACCACCTTAGCATCTGCAGGGTGCGTTACGCTCACTTTACCTACATTCTACACCATTGTCCGATTAGCCAGTAACACACACGGGGAATAACGCAATCTCTTCTAATCTTTTCTGACCGGACTGAAGCCCGTAACTTTAGCTGGACAGCACAATACCTGCACTCGCCGGCTAAAGCCTAGCCCCACCCTCACACTATCTCCTTTGCCATTTCTCTCTGGCTAAGTTTTGCACACAAAGTTTATCCACTTGTTTGGGGGGTTTCGTCCCTAGTATTTAGCATTTTGCATGATTTTTGAATAAACTGGGTGCTGTTTTGCTTTGCTACGCTGTTTTGCCACCAATTGATTTTGATCAACAACGCTAAATTGAATATAGTATAAAATCCATTTTGGTTACTGCTGTAAAATAGCCTGCAATCTCCCATTAACAGCAGTGTAATGACTTGTCAGTTCTAGCTGCAGATTTTGTGTGTGTGCACGCATTTGTGTGCTGAGGATATTTAGGGAGAAAGATGGTATGAGTCTGACTGTGAGAAACCATTTCAGTTCCCACTAATGGCACTTAACTGCCCATTTTTAATAGAGAAATGGTAGTGCTTTTCATTTTTCACTGCCATTTCTAAATAAAAGGCATTTTTTTAAAGACGGCATGATAGCAGTCCTTCTAGTTCATGTTAAAAATACTTGATAGAAATGGTAAAAAAAAGTGGTGATTATTTTCTCTTGAACAAACTAAAACCACTCTGTTGCTTGATTTTTTTTTTACTTTGAGGGTAATAGAATTAACTCCTTACTGGTGAGTTTCTTTCCTTGCGTCGTGCAGCCAGACCTTCTGCTCCAGTGAAAATGGTTCACCACCAATGGGAAAGAGAGGCAGAGTTTATAACCACAGGGGCCAAAGTTTCATGTGGGAAGAGTCTGCTCTCAATATGGTGGAATTCTGGTTGACTAGCGGCACAGAAAATGAACTCACGTGTGCGATGTTATCACTCTATTTCAGTTCACATGCAGGGGATTTAACAGATGCTATCATATTTTTTTTTTACTCACTTTCAGAAATAATCTTACTGCCTCTCTGTCACCTTCTTATCACGAACACATCAACCCTCCTCCTTCCCCTTTCCTCTTCACACCTCTATTTTATGAATTGTATTTTCTAGCAATGTCGTCTTGGGCTTATTCTGTTTGGAAATACAGACGCAAGTGTCAACTCCCGAAAGCCAGCCAAGAAAGAAATGTATTCCAATAAAAAAAAAAGCACTCTGGATTGTTATTTTGTTTGGTAACCTTATTTCCATGCGTTTGAGTGGACTAACATGACAGGCACATGACTTTATCCAATTCTGCATAAGAAATAAATAATTTAGTAAGGTCTAGTGAAAAAAAAACGTCAGTGCAAAGCCCAAGTGAAGTACTGTATAGCAGGAGCTGGCCCCAGCAGAAACCAGAATGGGAAGGGGTCATGATACTGTCTCCTACAATTCAATGATCCCAGAGAAACCCAAACTCTCTGCAGCTATCTGCAGAACTGGATAAAGTTGTGTGGCTGAATACTTGGAACCAAAGGTGAAAGAGAAACATCTCCCCCGCTGCCGGGTGGTGGACATGGCCTGATCCAGACTTCATCCCACAGTAAATAGCAACACTATAAGAGAAAACGAGGGACCTACTCCTCTAAGCAGCTTGCCAAAATGCCCAAGTGCTTTCATTTATTGCTCTATTTTTGGTAACTCAAGCTTCCTGAAAAAGCTTGAATGCAATATTTCAATGATGCAGACAACGCGCAATGTGTGGTCGCAGGGTATGATGTTCCCCCCATCTCAAAAAAGACAAAGCAGATTGCAGAAGTATAAAAGGTACAGAGAAGGGTGACAATAATGATAAAGGAGGTTAAACGGCTCCCCTTTGATGAACGGCTTCGTAGGTGAGGGCTCTTCAGCTTGGAAAAGAGACGGCTGAGAGAGAAGATGATAGACATTTATAAAATCTTGAGTGGTGTGGAATGGGGGAAAAAAGGATAGTTATTTCCCCTTTCAAATAATACTAAAGGAGACCCTCCATGAAACTAAACACCAGTAGATTTAAAACAGATTGTAGAAAGTACTTTTTCACTCAGCGCACAATCTAACTGTGGAATCTGTTGCCAGAGGATGTGGACAAGATAAGTAGCCTAGTGGAGTTTAAAAGTTGCTGGTGTCAAAATCCATAAGACATTATTAGTCAGGTAGACTAAAGCTATTGCCATCTCAGATGAAGAGTAATCAGAGAAAGATTTGCTTTTTGGGATGTGCCAGGTCCTTGAGTCCTGGCACATCCAGTCCGAGACAGGATGCTGGGCTTGGTGGACCTTGGTGTGACCATGGGGCTGCATTACCTCCGCTTCCCATGTACACCCTGCCCATTGTATATGCCTGATGCTTGATGGGGCAGAAAACTCTCAGGGAAAGGACTTCACATTGAAGGAAGAAAGGAAGGATTAGTTGGGAAGGTTAAAAATAAGACCGCAGCAGCACTTTTGGAAATACGTTTCTTCTGAACCTACTATACGCTTTTCTTTTGAACTTTTATTTTAATATATTAAATAAAGCAACATTCACATTATTGATTTTCTGTCATATTAGCAATTTTGTTAGTCCTTGTGGAAGGGTAAAACTTGATAATACAACAAGAAGAGAGGTGAAGCTTATTGTAGAAGCAACTATAACCAAGTTAACTTTTTCACATTTAACCTTTTGTTCAATAAGATTGGCCAGAGGAACTAATTTATTGATCTTAATTTTACAAAGTTATTTCATACTGGAACCAGAATGCTTCTCAGCACACAGTAAAAATGAAAGATTGTTGCGGCTGTGGACATCTTATTTGTAATATTAGAAAAAGAAAAGCTCGCCGAGAGAATGCCATCAACTTCATAAGCCAGTAAACGCTGGCCTCCGATACCAAGCTGCTCTTGTGAAGATGAGCAGTGCTGGAAAGGGGGAAATAAAGTCCAGAAAACCTTTCAGAAAGGACATAGAGATCACATCAGAATGGCAGCAAATTGCAAATGGAAGTCTGGACAGTTTGCAGAAGTCTACATTAAACTGAAATAGCTCCTAAAGGCAGGACTGAAAGGTATTAAGGGACTCTGATTGCTAAACTGGGTAGAAATAGTGCCAGGGATACTTCAGCCCGGGGATGTTTCAGAGTTTGCGTTCGTGCATTGGGAGTGCCGCAGCTCACACAAAAAGGCGTGATCAGGGATTCAGTTGCGTTCATTGATTAGATGGACACATGGTAATACCTTAGCAGGTTTTCTGCTGCATTTTCTCAACAGATGGGAGCAGTTTTAAGTCTTTTTTTTTTCCTTTGCAGTCTTTTTTGAAAATGCGATAACATCAAAGGAGCAGTTAAAATAAACTCCCCAAAGAAATTTCTACGTAATGTTCAGTTCAAGAGTCTAAAGAGACCAAGCTCTGTACGGATAAATAGTGTAATTAATAGTCATTACTAAATTTGTCATTTTAAAATAGATGTGTAAGGGGAAGTTTTCAGAGAAAAATGCAGTGTTCCCAATTTAGAAAATGCTTCGTTTCCATTGTGTACATAGGGAGGCTGCTTCTCAAAAGGCCTTTCTGTGGATAGGACAGTGTTGCCATGTTCATGTTAAAGTTCATTAGGCCTAAGCAGAAGTGATCCTGGGCACAGAATTTGCATATACACACATGCTTTGGGATTTTCCTAAGAAACCTTTCCTGCAAGATTTTGGCAGATGTTTTCATGGGTATAACTTGAAATGGTGGATTTGCCAAGATAGTTTTTGAAGTGGACTTATGCGCACAAGGATGCTTAGAAAATCTGTGTAATTTATGTGCGTTTTTTGTTGGTTAACTTATACGTGATATGACACAATTACTCCCACAGGGGAAATCCTTTCAGACATCACATTCATGCTTCTTTTTCCTTTCGTTTCTGGGCTTTGGTTTGGCAGCAAATTAGAAGGGGTTCTCAAGGCCCCATACCCTGTCTTTCACTGCACTCTGAATGCTCATGGGATAAAAAGCTACAGAGCAGGTAACGCACAACCTTTGCCAGAAGAATGCTCCAGGCTTTAGAGCTGTCAAAAGGTGCAGACTATGCTTAGCAGAATCAGGTCAGCATAACATAAAAACCCCAGAAGCCATCTGAAGAAAATATGAAGGCTTCAGGAGTTGAGAAAAGATTTGGATGAATGGACGAGTGACAATTCATGCAGTCTGGATAGTAAGCAAACTCATCTGCTAGTGGTAAATCAGGGCAAAATCAAAATGGCATTGCCTCTTTTCATGGATTGTCTGTTTGAAAAACCACACTACGGGGCAGATTTCAAAAGGTCCGTGCAGGGCCTATATTTGTGCGTGCTACCCGGCGCGCATGAAAGTACATCCGATTTTATAACATGCGCACGCAGCCGCGTGCATGCTGTAAAATCAGGGGTTGGCGCGCGCAAGGGGGTGCACACTAGTGCACCTTGCATGCGCCGAGCCCTCGGGGAGACCAGCTGGCTTTCCCCATTCCCCCCATCTTCCCTTCCCCTACCTGACCCGCCCCCAGCCCGTACCTTCATTTCACAGGTTACGCCTGCCAGATGCAGGTGTAACTTGCGCGCAGCGGCCGACTGCTGGCACGCCATCCCCCAGCCCAGCGTCCGTGGAGAGGCCTCTGGCCACGCCCCTATCCCGCCCTGGACCGCCCATTTTTTCAAGCCCCGGGACTTACACGCGTCCCGGGGCTTTACGCGTGCCACCGGGCCTTTTGAAAATAGGCCCGGTGTGCGTAGGGCTTTCAAAATCTGCCCCTATGTGCTCCTTATAAGTGTGTTTCGCTCATGCGAGCACACCCATTGAAGAGGAGACAGCTGTCCCTGACAATTCCCTGACAAGTGTTGTCAGGGAATTGTAATTCTGGTGTGAACTGGTGCAACTGTCCTGAAGAAACACATTGCTGTTTCACATCGATAGCATCATCATTTATGGAAAGCAAACCTTGCTCACATGGCTTTAGAAAAACTCTGTCAATCCCTCTGCAAAACAAAGATGAGAATTATGTAACACTGCAAGTAATGTATGTGGCAGCCACGCATAGAAGACTTTCCTATAAAATGCTTTTCTCATTTGTATACAATGGTTCTTTAAGAAATTAGGATGCCTTTTAATGGAGACTTTGGGGGGAATTTTCAAATCTATTTACATGCATAAAACATGGGTTTTTGTGACTTAATGGCTTGCTATAAAATTGTCCGTGTTTTGTGCACATAAAAGCATGCATGAGACCCAATTCCAGGTACTCTGAAGGGGGGGATTTGGGCTGGGGTTTACGTATGTACGTTTGACTTCATAAAGTGTGCACAGAAATTCACCAGCAGGTATAGCTTTATGTAGGTGGCTGTCTGTGCGTACTTCTGCATACATTTCAAAGCATACTTCTTATTGTCGTCTTCTCTGACGTAGAAACTTTTAAATAACTGCACAGGAATTTTCTAGAAGACTATGGCAAAAGCTACAACAATGCATTTTTTTTTTTTTTTATAAGAAAGAGCGAGGCAAGAAAAGGTTCATCTCAGCGGCTTAAGGAGGGACATCACCTGCAAGATGAGAAAAGAGCTTGATGTGACTTTATCCTTTCGATGTTCAAACTTGTCTGTAGAAGGGATATTGGGTAAGTAGAAGTATAAATACCACATGCTGAATTACCTAGCAACCAGTCAACATTGTCTGGATTCCTAGCTGAGCAGAGACAATTGGAAAATGTACAAATAATATATAGAGATTTTTTTTTAACTGAAGATCAGGAATTGCAGATGTTGGTGACAGAAAAGCTTCATAAATTGTTTAAATATGGTCAGAGCAGTACCAACATTTATTTCAGAAAGGTTCCCCCATGAAATGATCCAGGAGGGATTAATTATGGAGATGTTGGTAAAGTGCCTCCTTTTGCAGAAGCAGAGAGGAATTTAACAGACCTGAGCAGCGAGGACCATGCTGTTAAAGTTAGACCTGGTTTTGTAGCTGTTTTCTGAAACAGTAAGATTTCTAGCTCTTCCTGTGAGCTTTGCTCTTATTTTGTACTGTTCTGGAAGAAGCTTTCAGCAGGGGCTTAGGAACTAATTCGCAAACTAGCCATGTTTTCCTGCAGCCTGGATCCAATCCCTGGTTCTTTCAATCCCAGCCTATGTGACTTAGCCTAGATAGTACCCGACTCTCACAGACGACCCATCCTGCCCTGCCTGGATCCTGTTCTGCTCATTGCATTCACAGTCCAAACATCAGCAGAACACAACACAAGTGATTGGTGCTATTATAAATCATCCAGCATGATGGGAAAAAAAAGAAATACTTTACCAGGTACTGAGAATAGCTACTTTGAGATATAATGGAGGACTTTAATTTGCAGTGGCCTCATGTACAGTGTCAGTGCTATAGCAAAATATCTGCCATGCCACAGACCCAAACTTGCACAAAAACAGCAAAATACTTGCTGTTTTCAGAACTTGTTTAGCTTATTTATATTATTCTCTGAAAAGAGAACCACCCACTGGTCTCTCATCTGACCAGAGCCTCCCCAAGTGTTCCTGCAGGCTGCTTGCTTTCTTAAGTAATACAATAGCATGTTTAGACCTGCCTGAGCTTCTGAGCTCCCCAGAGGCTGCTTATCAGAGGTCTATGTCAGCCTTCCTTCAAGTAAAACAGCAGGGGGCATTGTTCATCTGCCATCTGAGTCCTGGGATATTTAATAATGATCTAATCATTCTCCCCCACACCAATCCATTGCTATAATACTTCTGGCTAGACAAAGGGTGTGCCACAATGCAGTGCAAACCTAAGAATGAATAGGCAGATAGTACCCTTTAGAAAGCATCTGTCAATGCTTCTCTCGCTTTTTCTCAAAAATATGAGCCTTTTGCCTGGGCCTGTACAGCAGAACACACCTTTCTGTTTCTTTGTCAGCTGGTTAACATTCTAGCCATGTTTGCAGTGCTTATCTTTTCCAGGTACAACAGTTAAATTATGATGGGAAATGAAAAAGTGACTGGAGTACAAGCATTGATACATGAAACGGTGGTACAATCTCCTGTGTCTATAGCTCCTGTGTCACTCTGACTTTAGAAATAGGCTTCTACTCCATATCTGTAATTAATAGATTATATGTCCTTAGCAGAAAAGCCACTTTTAACTAGAACTGTATTCTAATGAGTTGTTAGATTTATAGTTTTCACTGTTATGTTAAATTTATACTGCGTTGTTTCATTGAGTGGCATCAAAGGCCTTTTGACTTGATTATTAGGGTTTCCAGAGAATGTCATCTGCTTCAGGCTGGAGAAAAGGACGAACACAGGCATTTTATTCTGCAGAAAATAAAGCTGCACTTTTTCATAATATGTGCTGTGATACAGGTGCATAGTTGGAGGAGTTGAAAAACACGCCCTGAGGATTACAGCCTTCTGATTGACCAACATCCCTATCTGTGTGGCACTGCAGAGGATTTACAAAGGTTTTGTGATTTTAGACTATATATTGCAGAAAATAGGGTTGTGGCTTCCACATCCAATCATATCCTGGTGTATACTTTTAATGTTAAGAAAGGTGTGCACTGTGAGTACTAAATGCTAAACCACAATGTAAAACTCTCCATAAAGGAAGAGCTGAAAGCAGATTTAATCCTTTTTCCTAACATATCATTATTTGAGGTAATCAAGGATTCTGATTTGCATCCTTTATACTCGGTTGTTGGATCTTAGTAAAAATGCTGTGTATCTTTACAGAGCTTTGTATATATCTAGTAGTGCTGTAGAAGTAGTAATGGTAGTAAAGCTTATATGCTTTGAGGTGGTGGATCCTATGATCTGTGTGTGATTGTGTTTAATTCCACCTTTCCTAGGGTAAAGCTGCATTGAAGGTGTATTCATAAGAACATGCCATGCTTGGTCAGACTAAGGGTCCATCAAGCCCAGCATCCTGTTTCCAACAGTGGCCAATCCAGGCCATAAGACCCTGGCAAGTACCCAAAAACTAAGTCTAATCCATGTTACCATTGCTAGTAATAGCAGTGGCTATTTTCTAAGTCAACTTAATTAATAGCAGGTAATGGACTTCTCCTCCAAGAACTTATCCAATCCTTTTTTAAACACAGCTATACTAACTGCACTAACCACATCCTCTGGCAACAAATTCCAGAGTTTAATTGTGCGTTGAGTGAAAAAGAACTTTCTCCGATTAGTTTTAAATGTGCGCCATGCTAACTTCATGGAGTGCCCCCTAGTCTTTCTATTATCCGAAAGAGTAAATAACCAATTCACATCTACCCGTTCTAGACCTCTCATGACACCTCTATCATATCCCCCTCAGCCGCCTCTTCTCCAAGCTGAAAAGTCCTAACCTCTTTAGTCTTTAGTCCTTAAAAATTCCTTAACAAAATCTCTAACAGTAGAAACATAGAAACAGGAAGTCAGAAAAAGACCATATGGCCCATGTAGTCTGCCCATCTGTCCAATTAATTCAGCATTATAAATCTCTTCACTTCCTTAGAGATCCCCTGTATTTATCTCATGCCTTCCTGAATTCAGATACTGTTTTTGTCTCCACCACCTCCACTGGGAGGCTGTTCCATACATCATCACCCTCTCTGTAAAGAAATATTTACTAAGATTACTCTTGAATCTACCCCTTTTCAACCTCATCTCATGATCCCTCATTCTAGAGCCTCCTTCCATTGAAAGAGGCTAGCCTTCTGTACATAGAAACCTTTGAAATATTTGAATGTTTCTATCATATTTCCCTTATCTCACCTTTCCTCTAGGATATACATGTTTAGATCTTTAAGTCTATCCCCAGAGTATTCCAGGTGAGGTCTCACCAGGGATCTATACAGGGGCCATATATGATAGGACAGAAATTGTGAGGAAAGAGTAGACTATTTATTTATGTATTTATTTATTTGTAGGTTTTTATATACCGACAACCGTTTGCACATCGTGTCGGTTTACAGATAACTTAAAACTTTTTGGCAGTGTCATCATCATCAGTATCCTCATCATGATATATAAACACAACCAAATATCAAACATAGAGAGTGTTTCAGACAGCATCTCACAGTCAATAAGGAAATATCCACTGTGAAATAGGAATCACCACGAACACTTCGTCAAGAGAATTTACATAAGAACATAAGAAATTGCCATGCTGGGTCAGACCAAGGGTCCATCAAGCCCAGCATCCTGTTTCCAACAGATGCCAAACCAGGCCACAAGATCCTGGCAATTACCCAAACACTAAGAAGATCCCATGCTACTGATGCAATTAATAGCAGTGGCTATTCCCTAAGGGGGTAATTTTCAAAAGGAGTTACGCATGTAAATGTAACTACTATTGTAGCAATTTCCAAAAGCCATTTACTGGAGTAAAGTGCACTTACACAAGTAAATCCTATGGACAATTCAATGGCATATATTATAGCAATTTTCAAAAGCCCACTTACTCAAGTAAAGTGCATTTACTCGAGTAAAACCCTGTTTTACTTGAGTAAATGCTTTTTAAAATCAGGCCCTAAGTAAACTTGATTAATAGCCGTTAATGGACTTCTCCTCCAAGAACATATCCAAACCTTTTTTGAACCCAGCTACACTAACTGCACTAACCACATCCTCTGGCAACAAATTCCAGAGCTTTATTATGTGTTGTGTGAAAGAATTTTCTACGATTAGTCTTTTAAATGTGCTACTTGCTAACTTCATGAAATGCCCCCAGACCTTCTATTATTTGAAAGTGTAAATAACCGAGTCACATCTACTCATTCAAGACCTTTCATGATCTTAAAGACCTCTATCACATCCCCCTCTATCACATCCCCCCATATCCTAGAGGAAAGCCGTCTCTTCTCCAAGCTGAACAGCCCTAACCTCTTCAGCCTTTCCTCATAGGGGAGCTGTTCCATCCCCTTTATCATTTTGGTTGCCCTTCTCTGTACCTTCTCCATCTCAATTATATCTTTTTTGAGATGCGGCGACCAGAATTATACACAGTATTCAAGGTGCAGTCTCACCATGGAGCGATATAGAGGCATTATTACATTTTCCGTTTTATTAACCATTCCCTTCCTAATAATTCCTAACATTGTTTGCTTTTTTGACTGCTGCAGCACACTGAGCTGATGATTTTAAAGTATTATCCACTATGATGCCTAGATTGTTTTCCTGGGTGGTAGCTCCTAATATGGAACCTAACATCGTGTAACTACAGCAAGGGTTATTTTTCCCTATATGCAACACCTTGCACTTGTCCACATTAAATTTCATCTGTCATTTGGATGCCCAATCTTCAAGTCTTGCAAGGTCCTCCTGTAATGTATCACAGTCCGCTTGTGATTTAACTACTCTGAATAATTTTGTATCGTCCGCAAATTTGAAAACCTCACTCATCGTATTCCTTTCCAGCTCATTTATATATATATTGAAAAGCACCGCTCCAAGTACAGATCCCTGAGGCACTCCACTGTTTACCCTTTTCCACTGAGAAAATTGACCATTTAGTCTTACTCTCTGTTTCCTGTCTTTTAACCAGTTTGTAATCCATGAAAGGACATCGCATCCTTTCCCATGACTTTTTAGTTTTCATAGAAGTCTCTCATGAGGGACTTTGTCAAATGCCTACTGAAAATCCAAATACACTACATCTACTAGTTCACCTTTATCCACATGTTTATTAACCCCTTCAAAAAATGAAGCAGATTTGTGAGGTAAGACTTGCCTTTGGTAAAGCCATGCTGACTTTGTTCCATTAAACCATGTCTTTCTATATGTTCTGTGATTTTGATCTTGAGAATCATTTCCACTATTTTTCCCGGCACTAAAGTCAGGCTCACTGGTCTATGGTTACCCGGATCGCCCCTGGAGCCTTTTTTAAATATTGGGGTTACATTGGCCACCCTCCAGTCTTCAGGTACAATGGATGATTTTAGTGAAAGGTTACAAATTGTATCTAATAGATCAGAAATTTCATTTTTTAGTTCCTTTAGTACCCTAGGATCCATACCAACTGGTCCAGGAGACAAAGGAACACAGGAGGATGAGATGGGATCTGCCAGATTCAAGAGAACTAACAAAAAAACAGGTTTTGTGATTCTTACAATTACAGATCATAACTCTATAGGCAATAAATTCCACAACTAAGTTAAAATACAAAGAAAGTGTGGAAACATTCTCCAGTGGCCACTTTGTTCTTTGCTTGTAGTATAATTGTTATGGTGGTTGACTGAATTAAAATAGTATGACTGGCCTTGCTGAACACATTTTCCATTGGGGGGGGGCGCATTTTTTAAGACTGCATATGTGCAAAGCCTCCTTTTAATTTTTATGCATAAACTTTGCAGCAATTGTTAAAGGGAAATTATGCATGCACTTCACTTTCACTTTTAAACATTTCCCAGAAAAATGACCTGAAAACATTTACACCTGCTAATTTGGGTTAGTAGTTTTTCTGAGGCCTAGAAAAAATAGAACAGGGGTAGCCAACTCTCGTGCCCAAGAATTTTTAGAATATCCAAAATGAATATGTATGAGATAGGCTTGCATACAATCTATGCAAACCTATCTCATGATTGCCTGCTCTTTAGATGTTCCCAGCTTGGAACCTTGTCCCCAAATTATTGTGCTAACCACATACACATAAAAGTACATATTTAAACAAATAGAAGTAATTCACTGTAACATAGACATATGAAAAGCCATTTGGCATGTCTTTACATATGAACCATCATACATCCAGTTGTGATACTTTATGGATATTGACACTTAACTTTGGACACCATGGGAAATTGGAATTATATATGGGATGGAAATGTCAACCTAGAAACAGCATTGGTAAGGGGATGAGATATGTCCATTAGATACAAGGATGGAATAAAAATGACAGCATCACACTAGCAAGAAGCTGTGCTTCATGGAAAGGACTTGCACCCTTCTGCAGTGCTTTCCACATTAGCAATGTCGCTAGAGCTCATGTGAGGTACAAGCTATGCCTGGGGTCATGGTTTCTAACAGCAGCACAATACTGCTACTGTGGCTTTCGGTGCTGTTCAGGGCAAGATAGATGATGCAGTGGCACCAGGAACATCTTTCTCCGAGCTGTCAGAAAGGGTGTGCAGTGACAGACCTGTTATTGTTGAACACAAGGGCAGGGGATCCTGCTCTTGCAGCACAGGGCTTTAAATTCTCTAGTTATGGACTGGCCCCACACCTCTAATAACAAGCAACTCCCTGAACCACAGCGGACCTCATAAATCTTTATGTTTATAAGGCATCTGTTACTTGCTGGGGATGGAGAAGGAGAAAGAAGATAAACTTAGGACAGCATGCCAAGTGCATACAGTTTTGGAAACAGATAGAAACATAGATGTATGCTTGCTGGTGAATGACTTTGATGTCTTGTTAGTCATTGATTTAAACTAGGGCTTGAACCTTGACCCCTTCCTATGCATTCCTTCCTGGTGTTTTTTTTATCAGCCTTCACTTTTTGACTCTGTGGGGCTCATAGGGCTGAAGTCAAGCAAGGCAGCTGCACCGGTTTTTGCATTGCTCTAGTGACTTCAAGTTTAACTTCAACAGATTTAAAGGACACTGGAGAAATTCAAAGCTTTCATTGCTTTCTGTTTTATTCTGCATTTCTGGTCATTTTCAATTCATACAATCAGGAGAATTTGTGACATTGACTGACATGCAAATGTAAGAATATTCAGATGTAAAAAGAATTGCCTTCAATTTTTTTTTTTTTATAAATAGCTTGCGAGGTTTTCTGCAGTATAACAAAATTTCTCTGTGTAACCAAAGATAAAGTTTAATTGACTTCTCTATGAATTAACTTCTGTAATTAACTGTGGTCATCATAATATCTTGTGACAGACTTGGGCTTCACTTAATAAAACAAGTACTTAAATAATTCTCCAAAGAGTAGCTGGAGGCAGCAGCTCTTTTGGTTTGATGTAGTGTATTTAGTGCCGAGGAGTCATGGCAGGCAGCCACTAGCCATGGAGAGGACATTCGACCTCAGAACGGCTAAAGTAAGGACCAGTGGGGTAAACAATCCTGCGGCAAGGTAAGGA
This sequence comes from Rhinatrema bivittatum, assembly GCF_901001135.1. NCBI lineage: Eukaryota > Metazoa > Chordata > Amphibia > Gymnophiona > Rhinatrematidae > Rhinatrema > Rhinatrema bivittatum. Next base: position 9,595,719 of record NC_042629.1, on the reverse strand, counting down.
AACGGAGAGCACTGAGGAGAACTTTTCTATCTTAGGATCTGATTGAAACATCAAAGGAAACGGATTAATGTATTTTTAACCTTTTGCAAACATATCAAAGTTACAGCACTAATCATGAGAAGAGCAATGGAATTACAAGCCACTGAATAGTGTCATCCTATTGTCCCTTGCCCTCCCATTGCACATCAACAGTGGCCATGATTTCACTGACAAATCTTCTCCAACATGTTCTTGTTACTTAAACATCTGCTTTCTAATGGTTTGTGACATTCACTATCTGGTCATGATTTGAATCATTCATGACTATAACTTGTTGCTACCTCACATAAATATTGAATACAGTATTTAACTGTCAGTTCTGAATTGTGAAATCTTTAATTCTGTGTATCAGAGGTTACTGGAAAATTATAACACCCCCCCCCCCCAAAAAAAAAAAGCATGGTAATAAAATAACATTCATTTATATGAGATGGAAATGTTTTATTTGCAGGTCTGCAAAAAAGAAAGATGATCTAAAATTACATTGTTGAAGTGAATTACTGCAGTTATTAGACTGAAAATCGAGCCTGAATGTAATCAACTTTAAGTAATCTTTATTCTCTGCTTTCTGTATTTTAATTTTCTAATTAGCTTAGCAAGTAATAATAGTTAACCAGCATGAAAATAAACATATGGAGAAATCATTATCAAATGGCAAAGTTAATTCTGCTCCAATTTCCTGGCCTATAAGGTATGCCACATGTCCCAAAAAGAAACAGACAGTTGCTTACATAATTGAAAAATTTAGAAAACTCAGTTTTTATTTTTAATGTTAACAGTCCCAAAAGCTTACAACACTGCAGATTCACTGGCACTATAGATGTCTCAGCCTATAGAAAACCTTACTGGTTTTCTATAGGCTGATTTTATTTTTTGGTTTAGGGTTCCCTCTTTTTTTGCTTTTTAACATACCAAGAAGACAAGTTGACTTTTATTGAATTTATCAATGACTTTGGCATCTGATTTTTGTCTTTGATTGCTTGCCTACTCTTATTGGATTTTAAGGAAGTGCAGACTGAATGCACATATGAGGACTACTGCAAATTTTATTGTTTAATACATCTATATATACAGTATGGGGCGGATTTTAAGAGCCCTGCTCGCCTAAATCCGCCCAAAACCGGGCGGATTTAGGCGAGCAGGGCCCTGCGCGCCGGGAAGCCTATTTTACATAGGCCTACCGGCGCGCGCAGAGCCCCGGGACTCGCGTAAGTCCCGGGGTTCTCCGAGGGGGGCGTGTCGGGGGCGGTCCCGGTCATCGCGGCGTTTTCGGGGCGTGTCGGCAGCGTTTTGGGGGCGGGTACGGGGGCGTGGCTACGGCCCGGGGCGGTCCGGGGGCGTGGCCGCGCCCTCTGTACCCGCCCCCAGGTCGCGTCCCGGCGCGCAGGAGGCCCGTTGGCGCGCGGGGATTTACGCCTCCCTTTGGGAGGCGTAAATCCCCCAACAAAGGTAAGGGGGGGGGGGTGTAGACAGGGCCGGGCAGGTGGGTTAGGTAGAGGAAGGGAGGGGAAGGTGAGGGGAGGGCGTTAGAGGATTCCCTCCGAGGCCGCTCCGATTTCAGAGCGGCCTTGGAGGGAACGGGGGTAGGCTGCGCGGCTCGGTGCACGCCGGCTATACAAAATCCATAGCCTTGCGCGCGCCGATCCAGGTTTTTAGCAGATACGCGCGGCTCCGCGTGTATCTACTAAAATCCAGCGTACTTTTGTTTGCGCCTGGAGTGCAAACAAAAGTAGGCTATTCGCACTCCTTTTAAAATCCGCCCCTATATGTATTTATACAGCATGCACGTGTGTGTGTGCATCTCAGCGTGACCGCCCATCGCCTGCCTGACCTAGACTCCGCCCACCTACGAACGCACCTCATACACCTCCTCACAGCATTCAACATGCTGACACAACCTATTCCCATCCTCAAATACCACTCTTATAGCTTCAGGAAACCCAATCCTAACATTCCCACACCATGCCCCAAAGCACTGCTACCCATCATGCTCTCACCATTTATGCAGTTTCTTGACCTCACAACCTTTACACTGCTACTCTTCAACACACAATCCATCTAAAAAAAAATGCCCATACTCAATGACATCCTGCTAGATTCTGACCCTGACATATGTGCTGTAACAGAAACCTAGCTAAAAGACATGGACACTGTCCTTCTGAATCAATTACCCCTACGTAGTTACAACATATTTTCTCTACCTTGACCAAAAAGAAGAGGTGGAGGTCTTCTTCTCGCGGCCAAGAAAGAGCTCAGATTCTCTGTACTCCCTGTGAAAGCAATACCCAGACTCGAAATTGGCATCTTCAAATCTACACACCTTCAAATCTGCTTAATCTGCGCACCCCAGGACTTCTTGAAAATAACCCATACCAACTCATTGAATTCCTTTCTGAAAATTTAGACCTGGATAGCTCTGCCATTATTCTTGGGGATTTTAACCTCCATGTTTACTCCATCCCTTTCACATCCTCATGCGATGCCCTCCTCATTTCTCTTAAAGCTATGGGCTTCAACCAAATTATTTCCAACCCCACCCACAAAGCTGGCCACACCCTTGATTTAATATTCATAAACTCACACATTCTCTCCACCAAAGCCTCCTCGTGCACGCCTATTCCATGGTCCGACCACACACTGCTAGCTACCTCCCTTTCGATAATCACCTTCCCAACCACTCTAACAAAAAAACTATTCAATTCCATAAAGCATGTAATAAAGATGAAATCACTACTCTCTCCAACGCCCTGAAAAACCTTGACACCTCTGATACTGAATCAGCAATCTCGTCTTGGAACGAGATCACCACCAACGTTGCCAACTCCTTATGCCCCCAAACCACAAAAACACTAGATATCACCAGAAACGCTAAAAAACCCTGATATACAAATGAACTCAAAAAACTTAAACATGCCCTGAGAGCCCAGGAAAAGAAATGGTGCCAAAATCCCCACGCCTTTTGGAAATTTACAAATCTGCCCTACATACATACTGCACTACCATCCTTAAAACAAAAAAAGACTTCTACGCCATGAGAATACACGATCTACAATACAATGCCAAGGACCTCTTCACATTTGTCGCTGAATTCACCAAATCTCCCACCCTCCCGCCCGATGACACCCAATCCAAATGTGATAACCTTGCACTACACTTCTGCGACAAAATCTCCAGACTAACACAACGCTTTCCATCCACCTCCCAACTCACCACACCTCCCTCAACAACCCTTCATTCACCTTTCACCACCTTTGAACCGACCTCATACTCTGAAACTGAAGCAGCACTAAAGAAAATGAAACCTGCTCGACAGCCCTCTGACACCATTCCTACTAAAGTACTACTGTCCATTCCCAATATAATAGCAAAACCTATCACCAAGATCAGCAACTTCTCCCTTGCCCAGGGAAATGTACCAGATATCCTAAAACAAGCCACTGTGAAACCCCTTCTCAAAAAACCCAATCTTGACCCCAAAGACCTCTCTAATTTCCAACCCATCTCAAACCTACCTTTCCTAGCCAAAATACTTGAAAAAATAGTCACCCAGCTTTCAGACCACCTAGAAAAACACAACATCCTTTTCCCTTCACAGTTTGGCTTCCATAGACTTTTCAATACTGAGACGCTCCTAATCTCCCTCTCCGACACCATTTTAAAAGGCTTCAACAAAGGCCAATCTTACTTACTTGCCCTACTTGACATATCCGCTGCCTTTGATACCATAAACCACAACATTTTCCTAACCCATCTCAATGAAATCGGAATAGCAGGTACCCTCTTCCACTGGTTTTAAATCCTATCCTTCCAATAGACCCTACAAGGTTAGAATAGACAACTTTGAATCTAATGCTATACACCTCTCCATGAGCATTCCCCAAGGCTCATCTCTCTCTTCTACCCTCTTCAACATCTACCTTTTGCCGCTCTGTCAACTCCTCTCTGACCTTGACCTCGATCACTATATCTATTAGGGATGTGAATCGTTTTTGTACGATTAAAATTATCGTCCGATAATTTTAAAATCGTTCTAAACCATTAGAGTACACAATACAATACAAATGCCCACGATTTATCGTCAGGAGCATTTATATTGTATCGTTAAATAGGGCACGGGAATTATTTGGGGGAGGGTGGGAAAACCGGCACACCAACACAACCTCTAAACCCACCCCGACCTTTTAAAACAAATTCCTTACACTCCCCCACCTTCCCGAACCCCCCCAAAATGTTAAATTACCTGGTGGTCCAGGGGGGGGGGGGGGGAGTCCCCGGTGCGATCTCCCGCTCTCGGGCCATCGGCGCCATTTTGGCTACCACTGATAAAAAGGTGCCGATGGCCCGAAAAAAAACAACCCACCCCGACCCTTTTCAAATTACCCCTTTGCTTCTCCCACCCTCCCGACCCCCCCAAAAACCTTTTAGATGTACCTGGTGGTCTAGCGGGGGGTCCAGGAGCCATCCGTTCAATCGTGCCGGTGCCGGTGCTGGAGGTTTCAAAATGGCGCCGATCGCCTTTGCCCTTAACTTGTCACAGGGAGCGACCGTCGTTCCCTGTGACAAGGTAAGGGCAAAGGCGATCGGCGCCATTCTGGCAGTCTATCGCCTTTGCCCTTACCTTGTCACAGGGAGCGACGGTCGCTCCCTGTGACAAGGTAAGGGCAAAGGCGATCGGCGCCATTCTGGCAGTCTATCGCCTTTGCCCTTACCTTGTCACAGGGAGCGACGGTCGCTCCCTGTGACAAGTTAAGGGCAAAGGCGATCGGCGCCATTCTGGCAGTCTATCGCCTTTGCCCTTACCTTGTCACAGGGAGCGACGGTCGCTCCCTGTGACAAGTTAAGGGCAAAGGCGATCGGCGCCATTTTGAAACCTCCAGCACCGGCACCGGCACGATTGAAGGGATGGCTCCTGGACCCCCCGCTAGACCACCAGGTACATCTAAAAGGTTTTTGGGGGGGTCGGGAGGGTGGGAGAAGCAAAGGGGTAATTTGAAAAGGGTCGGGGTGGGTTTTTTTTTTGGGCCATCGGCGCCTTTTTATCAGTGGTAGCCAAAATGGTGCCGATGGCCCGAGAGCGGGAGATCGCGCCGGGGACCCCCCCCCCACTGGACCACCAGGTAATTTAACTTTTTTTTTTGGGGGGGGGGGGGGTCGGTGGGGTTTTGTTTATCTGCTCAGGCCTCACTAAAAATTTAACAATGTGAATTGGAATCGGAACGATTCCAATTCACAATCTCTAACGATCCGATTTTTCCCTTTCACCATCCGAACCTGATCGTTAAGACGATCGGGCACACGATTCACATCTCTAATATCTATGCTGATGATGTTCAAATACTCATCCCCATCACAGATTCTTTGGCCACCACCTTCAAAACCTGGAAAACTGCCCTTTCCTTGATTAATTCACTCCTCAACAGCCTAAATCTTGCCCTCAACCCATCCAAAATGGAAATGATCATTCTCACCCCAACTCATAACCCAATAACCTCATTCCCTCAACTTATCACTTTCTCACAGCAGGTACGAGACCTTGGTGCCATCATAGATAATCACCTCAATTTTAAATGATTTATTGGCTCAATGATGAAAAAATGCTACTTTAAACTTAACACCTTAAAAAAACTCAGACCTCTCCTCCACTTTAATGATCTCTGCACTGTACTACAAGCCACCATACTATCCAAAATTGATTACTGCAATTCCCTTCTCCTTGGTCTACCCAAAACCACAACTAAACCCCTACAAATGCTTCAAAACTCCACTGTTAGAATTCTTACTAGCTCCAAAAAAGCAGACCATATCACCCCCATCCTCAGAGATCTTCACTGGCTCCCCATCTCCTACCGCATAATTTACAAGTCACTCACGATAATACATAAAACACTCTACAACCAGCACATGCGATGGTTGATTGACTCCATCAAATATCACACCACTAAAAGACCAACCAGATCCTCCTATAAGGGCATCCTATACACCCCTTCACCTAAGCAGTCTCACTTTAACACCACAAAAGAACGAGCACTTTCCATAGCTGGCCCCCACACCTGGAACACCCTGCCTCCAGATCTCAGACAAGAGCCATGCACTTATAAATTAAAAAAAAACCTCAAAACATGGCTATTTAAACAATCTTACCCTTAACCACTGCCCTGCTGCATTGATATTTCATTCAGTGTTATCATTGCATTATTGCCTAATTCATTATTAACTACCGCATCCTCCATATATCTTGTATTCCCTGCTTCAGTTAATTCTTGTTTACTGTTAACTTCTCGCTATTGCTTAAGTCATTATTGTTAATTTGCCGCATCAACCATATATCTTGTAAACCCTTTACCCCTTTTAATACTCTGAGTCACCTGCCCTGTGTCAAGTAATCTTTGTTTACCGTTAACATTGCATTTCTGGTTAACTCGTTATCGTTAACACTGCTCCTATCATACTCTGGCACTGCTTCATGTAATTTTCGTTACCGTTAACATTGCATTTTTGGTTAACTCGTTTTTGATAATGCTGCTTCTATCATATACCTGTTAAAACCTATACTTCCGTAGATCCTCTGAGGCCCCTGCCCTGTTCCATGTAACTCTTTTCTTTTTCTGTTAACAATGTTCGATGTAAGCCGGCATGATGTACCTACAAATGTCGGCATATAAAAGTTCTAAATAAATAAATGCACAGCTATAACTGTCTCTAAGGGGCTAATAAACCAGCTGCCCCAGTAAGTGCCTGTGGCCAATAGATGACTGTGTCTAAACCCTTGATATACTTAGGATACACCCAGAGCCCATGGTTTGGATGTGCACGGTTAGATACTCGCAAAGACTTGTCTAATGAATGCATTGCACAACCTTTCCTCCTGTGTTTTCTTAAGTGAGATGTGCCAAGTCAGACTGAATCCAACATGAAGCTTTTGATCAAATAATGTGATATGCATCATGGCAGGAAACATCAGTGGGGAGCATCATCAGAATAATTAGACATCTCATTGCTTCTATGTGGACTACAATAATAATGGCTTTCAACATAGGCTCCGGTTTTGTTTTATTTATGTCTATGGCAAACACTTTATTTGCACTCTGCTTAAACATTGTGAGGTTTTTGAATGAATGCAAGAGACAGCAAATCACTGTGTTAATATGGGATGTCAAAGCGATATGCTGCACTGTGATCTCTTAATACTAAAAATATTATAGCTGGGTCTCATCCATTCACAAGGAGTAACACAGAGCTCTAGGATCTCCCACAGTTGGAGGTAATTTTATAACAGCTTGCATAAATGTTAAATTAAACACATGAGGACGTTATGCCAGTTTTCAAAGGGAAAGTACATACAACATCTGAATGTAACAAAACAAAGAACATTTTTATTTCATTGGGTAACTAAACTTTTTTATATTGAATTACATTTTATGAAGGTAAAAATGTAGGTTCAGCTTGCTTTTCATCCTTTACAGACATTGGGTCTGATTTTCTAAAGCACTTAGGTGCATAAAACGGCTTTTATAAAATTGCCCCAGGAACTGAGTGTGCAAAAGGACATGTAGACATAATTTCATGCACACCTTTACACACACCAGTAAAAGGAATTCCGGGGGGTGGAGGCAGGGGTGACGTTAGCATGCATGCTTTCCATTTTCCAAAATATACATGTAAAGCTACTCACACGGAAGCAGGAGTGCACACTTCCCCTTATTCTGCACCTACATGATGATTTTCAAAGCCAATGTATACGTATAGGTCCACTTTGAAAATTCATGGTAAAGTCTGCAGGTATTTTGTAAATGCAATGTATACGTATAGGTCCACTTTGAAAATTCATGGTAAAGTCTGCAGGTATTTTGTAAATGCAAACTTTAGCCCTCCATGGATCACTGATGATTACCTCCCCCCCCCCCCCCCCCCCAATTTAATCGCAAGTTCTGCCTTCAGATGCTCAGGGAGTTGTCTGAGCTGCACAGTTATCAGCAACATTTCAGCACATTTTTAGTTCTATATGTGGCAAATTGTGACCTTTATAATCAGAAATTAATCAGGGCTCCTCCAACTCAGAATGTAGCCCCCTGATGTTATTAGAATTAATTTCATCTTCATGTTTGATAATTCTGTTGGTTCAATAGTGCGACAAGAACTGCGTGCTATGAAGCTAGGCAACATCTGAATGGAACAGTGTAATCTATGACTCACAAAAATGATTAACATTTGTTTTACCACTTGTTCAGTTTCTCATCTAATTTCTAGTGTTTTGTCCATAGAACATATCATTAACGTTCCCCAGAATAATTATCAGTGGGCCGACACAACCCATACAATCCCCAAACAAATCTCCAAAATTCTTCAGGTCCTGAGTAGTGCTGAATGAGATAATGAGTAAAATATCCCAGAAACAAATTCATTGTCAGATAATTACCTTGCAATTATGTGCTATTTCCTTTACTCAGATTTAGTATTCTGAAACCTATCAAAATTATTCAAACAAATCAAGCAATTTTCTTCAATTAATTCCATCTTGGCGAGCCATGGACTGAATCAAATTTAATCTATAGTGCTCTATTATTTCATGTAGGTCCTGCAACACAATGCAGTTACACTGTATATTAAGCCCACATCTGAGCAGACCTCCCAAAACTAACTTTTGTGACTTCATCTGCAAGAGAAGCATCAGCTCAGTGAATTCTTTACTGCTAAGAAATGCTATTTATATAAGCTTTAAAGTTTCATGTACTGCTGTATTAGATAGGAAGGAGTAAAAGGTGTCTTGTACAGTCATTTAAAAAGTTACAATTAAATGCATCATCCGCACCTTCGGCCCTGACATTAAACAGGGCCCTGATGTATAAAGAATTTTCTCCTATCTTGTGTGCATGGAAATAGTCTCTTATAAACAAGGCCTTGCCTCTCACAAAATGAGTTTTATTTTAACTGGCATGAAATTTACAAAACTTCAAAAGACGTTTTTTTTCCAGACACGGTTCCTACTGGATGATCTTGGTTTCTCTGTGAGTTCTGATGCCAGGAGAAATAATACAACCAACTCATTGCTATAGTGAATGAATGAGCTAAAATTAGGATTCATCGTATCACACAGATATGAGAGGGCAAAACAGGTCTGCACTAGGAATGGGTATCCTAGCTGGATTAAATCTAAACCCCATCCAAAGGGAAGCCAAAAAATCTGAATCAGACAGTGAGAGGCAAAATGGTTTCAATTCCATTTAACCGGAAACATTCCAGTATTCATGGAAATTGACTTGTACATGAGACAAGATTAAGATGAGATGAGAATGGAGTGAGATGACCCCTGCATGCTGCCATGTGAGGCTCTTCTGCGCCTCCTGTCTCCTGGGGGTGGGAGTGCAGTGGAGGCTGCATTCGTGGCCCTTGGGAAAGAGGGTGGGGTGTAGAGTCGTGGTCTTCACAAGGGTGACCTTTCCTCCTGATTCCCCGCCTCAGCTGACTGGGTGAGAAAGAGTGGGAGGATGAGAAAGGGGAGCTGTGAATGAAATCAACTGAGGGGAGAAAGGAGGAACTAGCAGCACCCCCATGTCTCCACCAACATATATTGAATTAAAAACTATGGCTCCGTGCTTGTGTAGCCTGGCTACAGTAATAAAGTTTTCCATGGGGGATCTGAATTCCCTTTGCATATTCTTACTATATTTTACTTTACTGAGTCTTAGTAATATTGATGCCTCCCATGCTTTCCCACAGGGGCTTTGTCAAATCCCTAAAGAAGAAAGATGTACTAATAGGATTGTTCTGATTGGGAGATGACAAGGTTAATTAATAGTGTAATAAAGGATTTTGTGCATTATAGGTAGCAGTGGAGCTAAGAACATTGCTAGAAACTTATAAAATTCACTTTTTCTGCATCACCAACCATCACTGCAGCAATTAACAGTTTAAATTCAGTTAGGTGTAGTTTGAAAGTGGAAAGCCAAACCATATTGATATAAATTAAGGCTGTGATCTTGCTAAATGCATTCAATTAAAATCTTTCACATTAATAAAGTAGATGTCAGTTGTACTTTCAGAATCAGTTTAAATAGGAGGTATAACTATTATTTGAAAGTGTCACGCTACTGCCTATACTTAGCGAAAGAATCTTCAAACTCATTCTTACTTAAAATACATGAGGCTAAAGAGGTTAGGAGAAGGGAATATGATAGAGGTCTATAAAATCATGAGGGGGCTAGAACGGGTAAATGTGAATCATTCACTCTTTCGGATAATAGAAGGGCTAGGGGGCACTCCATGAATTTAGCAAGTAGCACATTTAAAACTAATCAGAGAAAATTATTTTTCACTCAATGCACAGTTAAGTTCTGGAATTCATTGCCAAGGCAGTAAGCGTAGCTAGTTTTAAAAAAGGTTTGGACAAGTTCTTGGAGGAGAAGTCCATAAACTGCTATTAATCAAAATGACTTAGGGAATACCTATTGCTTTTTACTGGCATTAGTAGCATCGGATCTACTTAGTGTTTGGGTACTTGCCAGGTACTTGTATCCTGGATTGGCCACTGTTGGAAACAGGATGCTGGGCTTGATGGACCCTTGGTCTGATCCAGTATGGCAACTTCTTGTGTTCTATGATTGATCTAGATCCAATATACGTTAGACCTTCCGGAGGAGGCAGAGACAAAAAATGATACCGGAAGTCAAAGATGCCTAAAACAAACACAGAAGATCCTGGTGATAAAATGATGATAATTAAGCACTATGGAAAACAGCAATGACATGACTGCACTGTGCTTTCGAGAAGGCAATGGTGTAATTTGCATGGAGTGGCAGTTCCAACCCTGAAGAATAGTGGTACAACAGCATTGAGCTTCCAAGAAGGCTAAGGTGATCTCTATGAAACTCAAACTTTGGTGAGCATGGAGATGCTGCATTTTTTTTTTTTTTTTTTTTTACAAGGTTCGCTAAAGTTGGTGGACTCGGGTTTATTACAAAATGGGTATAAAGCATGGAAGGGGACCTGAGTATTTGGCTTAAGTATTTCTTTTATAAGAAGCTAAGTTAAAGGAGGCAAGGCCTGAAAAGGATTATTAGCAGATGTGGTGGAGGCCACCACTTTAACAGGTTTTGGGCTTGCTTGGATGGCAGAGGTAGGAAGGGGGTCGAGAGGTCAGGTAAGAGACATAGGGCTGGTATTGGGTTGCATGTGAGAAAGTATACATACATTTATTTTATTTATTTATTTATTTGCAGTTTTTATATACCGACATTTGTTTAGTAACTTCACATCGGTTTACATAGAACATAAACTTGCAACCGAGCAACAAAACAAGAAGTAGGCAGCGGAGCATTACAGATAAAAGTAAAAACTTAGGGGAGATAACAATATAACTGAAAGGGGCGGGGGGAAAGGGTAAATAAGATATGAAATTAACTGTGCGTATCCATAGGATAACTAATATAAAATATGTACAAATATATACAAAGAGATATAAATTGGATTGAGATATTAACGAGATTATATGAACAATGCAATATAGTGGAAAGATATGTAAATAATTGTCAGGTAATTGAGAGAAAAAGCGGAAAATAAATATTCGAAAAATTGTGAGGTAGGGAGGGGGGTCAAGATCTTAAAGAGAGAATTGTTGTGGTAAGACGGGAGTTGATGTGGAAGAAGTGAAAGTACGAGAGTGAGAGGCGTGCAAATTAGATATATGCTTGTAGGAACGGCCATGTTTTAATTTTACTGGGCAGATTTCCTGCCGTAGTTCTGGTGTCGTGCTGTTCCAACATATTGCGGTAATGGCCCATTTCTTAGTTGCCTCAAGAGTGAAAGTTTTATGAGAGGGGTGTGTAGGGTGGCAGCATGTTGTGTTCTGGAGGTGTTCGTGGAAGTATAAATCATTATTAAGCCAAGTCACATTGTCAGTATGAAAGGTTTGGTGAATTAAGGATAAAGTTTTAAACATGATTCTCTGTGCAATGGGGAGCCAGTGTACATCAATCCAAGGTGGCAAAAATCAGTTAAGCAGACTGGATGGGTTAATTTGCTATTTATCTGCCATTATTTACTGTGTTACTAATATTAGAGATTGTACTGGTAAAAATATTATGCTGTGGGGTAGATTTTCAGACGAGCGCGAACAGCCTACTTTTGTTTGCGCTCCAGGCGCAAACAAAAGTACGCTGGATTTTAGTAGATACGCGCGTAGTCGCGCGTATCCACTAAAATCCTGGATCGGCGCGCGCAAGGCTATCGATTTTGTATAGCCTGCGCGCGCCGAGCCGCGCTGCCTCCCCCCGTTCCCTCCAAGGCCGCTCCGAAATCGGAGCGGCCTTGGAGGGAACTTTCCTTTGCCCTCCCCTCACCTTCCCCTCCCTTCCCCTACCTAACCCACCCGCCCGGCCCTGTCTACACCCCCCCCTTACCTTTGTCGGGGGATTTACGCCTCCCGGAGGGAGACGTAAATTCCCGCGCGCCAGCAGGCCTGCTGCGCGCCGGGCCGCGACCTGGGGGCGGGTACGGAGGGCGCGGCCACGCCCCCGGGCCGTAGCTACGCCCCGTACCCGCCCCCAAAACGCTGCCGACACGCCCCCGCAACGCCGCGCGCTCCGGCCCCGCCCCCCGACACGCCCCCCTCCGAGAACCCCGGGACGTACGCGAGTCCCGGGGCTCTGCGCGCGCCGGGAGGCCTATGTAAAATAGGCTTCCCGGCGCGCAGGGCCCTGCTCGCGTAAATCCGCCCGGTTTTGGGCGGATTTACGCGAGCAGGGCTCTGAAAATCCGCCCCTGTGTGTATTTCATATACTGATGTTACTGATAAGAGAAATCCTTTGGTAAGTAAGACCTATTTTGGGTCTATAACAAAACAGTTTTGAAAATAGGACCCTTTGAGGTGAATTTTAAGACCCACGCGCATGTTCACATGTGTGCACGTATGCTGGCTCGCACACATGGATGCGGTGATTTTATAACATATGCGCACATATATAAAATCAGCTGTATGTGTGTATATGTGCACTCAGTTCTATACAGAGGTGTGCACTGCATGCAAATGCCGCATCTGCCACATAAGTAGGGGGAATGTTATAAGGGATGTGAGCCACGACCACTTCCCCTTTTCCCAGTTCATTTCCAGTTCACCCAGTGTAGGGATAGGACTTCCCAACCCCCTAGTTTTAAAGGCCACTTTCTCCCCTGTTAGACCCAACCCTTAAAACCCTTCTGACTAGTCCTGATTTTTTTATTTTAGGACTTATACACCAGCAATAGCAGAAGTAAAGTTACGCACACATCTCTTGGTCTTCCCTGCCCATGCCCCTTTTTTTTAACTTTTGGATTTGTGCGCATACCAGGGGAGATACATGCGTACGGGGAGTTTCTTAAAATCTGCGCGGCATGCACCAGCCTGAGATGCACATATCTCCTGGCTTTGGTGCATGTAGGGCTTTAAAATCCACGTTTGAGTTTTGTACAAAAATGAGGACAGCCATAGCTATCCAAGGTTTGAATGCTTCCTTCTGATAACAGAGATAAAAGGTGTATAATGAACACAGTTCTCTTTTATACACACACGTGCACACTCTTAAACCAGGCTCTCTCTCTTATAAATGATAGATTATGGAAATATGTATTTAACAAAGTTATAAACCACATATTAGAGTCCCTAAAATGTTGATATCTATAGTGGTGAGAATGCTTGTCCTTGTCCCAACTTTTCGTTTCACCCCCCATAGATGTACAATTCCTCCTTTGCATAGCTGGTTGACTCTAGGAAACAAGAAAACAATTATCATTTTTCCTTTTCTAGAAGTTAATGATGACATAATAGAGAGAGTTTATGTGTATATCTTATGAATATTTTTCTGAGTATCCTTACAGTTGTTTGCAATACCAGTTTTTACCCCACATTCATAGAGGCAGAGAAAGTTGCCATGCCAACCCCACAGGATCGTCTGGGAGTCTCCAGGAACAAAAGGTCAATTTCCAGGACAAGGCTACTAGCAACTCTGGAGAAAACTTGTAGGGAATCCTAAAATAAAGAGAATGCTACCTGCATGGTGAAACAGATTTATCTTATTCTCAGCCTCTCTTTTGATACATATATTCTTGGAGACTACAGTTCAACCAGTGATTGCAATGCCACATTTAGCGAGAAATATGACAGGTGACAAGACACTCGACGGTCAGTATTCAGTAATGTGTGTGTGACTTTCCCTGGATTTTCAGCAGGACCAACCTGCAGATGCCTGCCACTGAATATACAGTATGCACGGTTATTTCTCTGACCAGGCATGAGCACGTCATTTTAGCCGGAAGGTTCTCAGTATGCATCACCAGCTGAAGTTTTGTATTGTCTCAGAATGCTGCCATTCATGGCACTTTTAGTTCAGATAATTTCTGTGCATTTAACCCAAAGACAAGTTACACACACAGGTAATTGCAGGGGACCTAACCTTTGCAATGTAAATGCAATAAAAACTTTTTGTTGCCTGTATTGGTCATACTATTATACTGCTTTCTTTTACGATGTTATTTAAAAAAGTAAATGTAATTTAATAATACACATGCAGAGAGAGAGACACACACCTTTCATTGGAGGTGAACAATTGGAGGAAAGAGAGCTCAGGTTCATCATCTCTGATGACCAAGATAGGGAATCAGCTGAACGTAGTTGAGAAAGGTAATAGTACATCTCCATTTTCCTTCACCATTCTGGCAAGAGTGGCTCCCGTGGGATGTCATAGGCCATTGCAACTTCCAGGTTTTCTTTGCACAGGGGGAGAAAGCCCTTGGGGTTCTTGCCAACAGTCCAATAGGAAAACAAACAGAACAAAACACACTGCCACTGTAAGTGGTCTTGAAAATAAAATCCTTTTGTGATTTAGATGAAGTCACAGTGGGAGCACTTTTGTCTGGTGCACATTCAGTACAGAAAAGGAAAGTTCTAAGAAGTCACAATCTCTGGGAGAAGATAGATAAACAGTGGGCTAAGTTAAAAGGGCTTTAATAATGGCAATACATGTTTATGTTGGAAAAGTAAATAAAAATAGGAGGAAACTAAAATGGTTCTCCAAAGAGCTGGCTGAAAAATATAGAGGCTAAAAGATCAGAATTAAAAAAATAAAGATCTAAAAAAATAGAGAGAAGCATTCCTGGTGAAGATGAAAGAGATGAGGAAAGAAATCAGGATGGCAAAAGCTCAAGTGGAAGAAAGGATTGCTGAAGAGGTAAAGCGAGGGTGACATCTTTTTTCAGATACGTCAGAGAAAAGAGGAAGGCTACAGGTGGACTTGTAAGACTGAAAGGTGAAAAACACCAGTGGGTGCAGGGAGATAAGGAAGAGGCAGAAATATTAAACCAATACAGTCGGTGAGACCGCACCTTGACTACTGTGTACAGTTCTGGTCACCGCATCTCAAAAAAGATATAGTTGCACTGGAGAAGGTACAGAGAAGGGCAACCAAAATGATAAAGGGGATGGAACAGCTCCCTTATGAGGAAAGGCTAAAGAGGTTAAGGTTGTTCAGCTTGGAAAAGAGACAACTGAGGGGGGATATGATAGAGGTGTTTAAAATCATGAGAGGTCTTGAACGAGTAGATGTGAATCAGTTATTTACACTTTCAGATAATAGAAAGACTAGGGGGCACTCCATGAAGTTAGCATGGGGCACATTTAAAACTAATCGGAGAAAGTTCTTTTTCACTCAACGCACAATTAAGCTCTGGAATTTGTTGCCAGAGGATGTGGTTAGTGCAGTTAGTGTAACTGGGTTTAAAAACAATTTGGAGAAGTCCATTAACTGCTATTAATCAAGTTTACTTAGGGAATAGCCACTGCTATTAATTGCATCAGTAGCATGGGATCATCTTAGTGTTTGGGTGCTTGCCAGGTTCTTGTAGCCTGGATTGGCCACTGTTGGAAACAGGATGCTTGGCTTCATGGACCCTTGGTCTGACCCAATATGGCAATTTCTTACGTTCTTATGTTCTAATAGTACATCTGCATAGCTTAGCAGTAGGTACTCTTGGGTGGCAGCCCTTCCGTGCACATTTCCACAGATGGCACTTGCACATCTGGATGCAGCTGTCCAGAATCCAGTGGATTGAAACAAGAGGCTCCTCTTTAGAAAAAAAACTGATAAGCTCTGACTTGCTTTCCTCAGACAACAGCTCTAGGATGACTTTTACCAAGCTTGGCAGTCCCCTTATGACTCCAGTTAGGAAACACAACTTACAGCTGAGAAGTAGGAAAACCTTTTCCTTGAGAACACCTCTGATACTGCAGTAGTCTTAGTGGTCCTCCTTGGAGCCCAAGACACAATCTCCTTAGTCCTGAAGGCCTGGAAACTTTGACCTTATGCCCCAGTCACCTTGAAAGACCACAAAGGAATTTTGTTAAACCATTGCTGCATCCCTCACCTTACCATCTCTGACCTCTCACTCAGGGTCTGTTGAGTCTCTGAAGCCTATTAGTAAGGGCCGGGGTGGTTTGTGAGCATAAAGAGGTATCACTAGTAGGAAGAAAGAAGTTATGTTACCTTTCTACAGGTCTTTGGTGAGACCCTAGACTCTAGGGTCTAGAGTATTGTGCTCTATTCTGGAGATCTCATCTTCAGACAAATGATAAGGTGGAATCATCTCAAAGGATGACCATACAAAGAGAGAGAAGGAGCTAAAGATGCACTTTCTAGAAAAAGGGAAAAAAGCAGATATACAGGCTTTAATGAAGTACCAGAAAGTGACATTTTCCGTATGTCAAGGACAAGGAGTCATATATGAAGCTGAAAAGGAATGTGAGAAACACTTTTTCACTGGTAGGGTGGTAGACACTCAGAACAAACTTCCAGAAGAAGTGGTAAGAGCCAAAATACAATCAGAATTCAATAATGCATAGGATAGACAGACACAGAGGGAGCTTAGGAAGGGAGGGTTACCGCCACAGATGAAGTAAAACCTGTGAAGGCACAAAGGCAAGTACTAATGGGCAGACTTGGAATCTAAGTTATCCTTTTCTGCCAACATGTTCTTCTTTCTATAATTCTAAGTAGAAATTATCCTGCCCATCATTTTAAACCTGGCAGAATCTCCAGGAATATGCCCCAAGCATAGCTGCCAGTCCTAGCAGTAATGCAGCTGAGTTCTGTGGCCTTCTTTGCAGGTAAGGGCTGAAGTAATGAAAAGTGAAAGGCAGTGACATACTCTGGATGAAAAACAGTCCTCATCTAACACTAGCAACCGAGAATATGGATATGCATAATCTCAGCATGAATATTATATGCATTGTCCTCAAGAAGCAGACACAGCAAGCAGATGGAGAATGGAGCAGGCCCACTATTAAAGACTGGAAGTTGGGTGCAGACGTTGCACTAAATAATTTTGAATTATACAGTGTAATAAGCACAGAATGCTAATAAGCTTTTAATTGTTTGGCGCTCATAACATTAAAAAATTATAAAGTCAAAGTCATCCGGTAGTCAACGGAGCCAACTTTGCTGCCGTGTGCTGTTCCTGCAAATTCTGCTGCTGCTTATGAGCTCCGTGAGTCGCAGAGTGGTTACAAAGGGAAGCCCTTGGTAAAAGGAACAGCTGGTTCCTGGATGCAGGGGGTAGAAGCGCTGCAAAGTTCACTGTCAGCATGCCACAGCACTTTAAACCCAGGCAGGAAGGAAGAGAGAGACAGAACTGGCTGCAAGACAAGAGTGCAAGTCCATCACAATATGCTGACACTTAATAAGGACTTAATTTCATCTTTACATTCAGACTACATTATTCAGGCTAACATTATAAGTAATCACATTAATCTGATACACTCTTAATAATGGGACTCAGACCATTTCATTTTGTTCGATGCCATAAACCTTTCTTCCACATCATCTTTTTTTTTTCTCCATCATTAACTTCTTAATCAAGTCCTAGGGGTTGAGGCTAAATTGTCTGGCACAGTTGGCGCTGAGCAAAAAGAAATGCACTCAGAGTCCCAGAATGAGCCTCTAAACATTAGTCCCACTTGTCAGTGCCCGCTGGCACCACGGATGCATCAGCATCAGGGCAAAATGCTGATAATGCTTGGCCTACACCTAGGGGACATGGAGCAAGGTTCTGTGCCACTTCTTTAACAAATCCTGTTTACTCTTTGGCAAAAGGCTGGGTTTGGCTCAGTTTGAGGAGTTGTACTGAACAAGCCCATTTACTCTAACAGTCCATGGATAAATCACTCCACACTGTTTTCTATATTAGGAAAGGAAACAATTATGAAAATTTCTTTCTTAATGGCCCCCACCCTACCTATTTGAAATAAAAAGGACAAAGTACAGGAGATATCACAACCAATTATAGAAATAGGTGGAAGCAATAACTGCTATACCGCAGCAGAAGGTGGGCACCTCCAGCATATTCATTGTACAGTCAGCAAGGTTATAAAGCTGCAGCGGGAGTATAATGCAAACTGCAGACGGCAGTACATTATTTATGTATCACAAATATTTAGGACAAGAGTTAACCATGTGTTTTTCTTTGCAAAGCAGACAATAATGAATGCAAGTTAATATTGTTTGATGGAAAACTTTCCATCTCTTTGAAAAAGTAAAACATAGACTGATTCACCAAATTTGTCATTTGATCCAGGTACCATGCAGTTCAAATTAGAGTTGCACGTAGCTCTACGGGAGAACAGCCACGCTAAAGCCTTAGAAAGTAAGGTCTACGAGAATTTGAGGCAACAAGTAGAAAAACACATGGACAGAACCATATTAGGGGTCAATTCAATGTGGCATTAACTTGCCAGAAACCCTGTTGCAGTGCACAAAGGATGAACTTCAGGGTAAAGCCTGTTTTTTGGTCTCTGTATTTTAGTTTCCAAACAAGTAGAATGTTATGTAAAATGTAACAGCTGATCTTGTTCATTGTTTCATAATGTAATAATTCATAGAATTTCCTTCCATTATTATATTTTTCTGTGGAGAAAACAGCCATAGATACACCCCTTTTAGGAGCATTTCTCTGCATGAGAAAGAGAGATGCTATTGTTAATAGAGATGTGAATCGGAAGCGGATTCGGTTCTGATTCCGATTCATATCGTGATTTTTTTTTCGTCCGGCCCGATAGGGTTTTTTTTTTATCGGCTGCGCCCGAGCCGATAAACAAAAGCCCACCCGACCTTTTAAAACTAATCCCTTAGCTTCCCCCACTCCCCCAAAACCTTTTACAGGTACCTGGTGGTCCAGTGGGGGTCCCGGGAGCGATCTCCCGCTCTCGGGCCGTCGGCTGCCACTAATAAAAATGGTGCCGATGGCCCTTTGCCCTTACCATGTGACAGGGTATCCGTGCCATTGGCCGGCCCCTGTCACATGGAGGGAGCACTGGATGGCTGGCGCCATCTTTAAAAATGGTGCGGGCCATCCAGTGCTCCTACCATGTGTCAGGGGCCGACCAATGGCACAGATACCCTGTCACATGGTAAGGGCAAAGGGCCATCGGCGCCATTTTTATTAGTGGCAGCCGACGGCCCGAGAGCGGGAGATCGCTCCCGGGACCCCCACTGGACCACCAGGTACCTGTGAAAGGTTTTTGGGGGGGTCGGGAGGGTGGGGAAAGCTAAGGGATTAGTTTCAAAGGGTCGGGGTGGGTTTAGGGATTATTTTTGTGTGCCGTTTTTCCCGCCCTCCCCCAAAACGATAAGAGAACCCCAGAACAATATCGTGGGGTTTTCCTATCGGTATCGGGGAGCCCCCGATTTGTGACGATTTTGAAAATAACATACGATATTTTCAATTGTCCGAAATACGATTCACATCCCTAATTGTTAATGTTTTGTCCAGCTGTCTGTATGCATCTAACAACCCAGCAACAAAGGATCCAATTTGGATGATCTTTGATACAATGAATAACAGTAAAAGTAGGTGGTCCATGCTGATTTTCTCACTGATTAAGAACATAAGAACATAAGAATATGCCATACTGGGTCAGACCAAGGGTCCATAAAGCCCAGCATCCTGTTTCTCACAGTGGCCAATCCAGGCCATAAGAACCTGGCAAGTACCCAAAAACTAAGTCAATTCCATGTTACTGTTGCTAGTAATAGTGGTGGTTATTATCTAAGTCAACTTAATTAATAGCAGGTAATGGACTTCTCGAACAAGAACTTATCCAATCCTTTTTTAAACACAGCTATACTAACTGTACTAACCACATCCTCTGGCAACAAATTCCAGAGTTTAATTGTGCGTTGAGTGAAAAAGAACTTTCTCCGATTAGTTTTAAATGTGCCACATGCTAACTTCATGGAGTGCCCCCTAGTCTTTCTATTATCCGAAAGAGTAAAAAAACGATTCACATCTACACGTTCTAGACCTCTCATGATTCTAAATATCTCTATCATATCCCCCCTCAGTCATCTCTTCTTCAAGCTGAAAAATCCTTACCTCTTTAGTCTTTCCTCATAGGGGGAGCTGTTCCATTCCCTTTATCATTTTAGTAGCCCTTCTCTGTACCTTCTCCATCACAATTATATCTTGTTTGAGATGCGGCGACCAGAAATGTACACAATATTCAAGGTGCGGTCTCGCCATGATTGATTTTTGGATCTATTTTTTTTTGGGCTTGAAATCAGCTATAAACATATTTAAAAATTCTTTCTATCCCGCCTTCTCCAAGATTCAGGGCGGGCTATATAGCATATATATACAGTTTATAGCGACAGCCAAAATCTAAGATCTGTGGACCCTTGCTGCTGTGGCAAAATTGACTCAACCTAAGGGGAAGGCCCCATATGCTCCCACTGATATCTGGCGGAGCTATGCAGGGAAGTGGCAGACTAGGGGCTTCACCTATACCAACCCCCTTTACCCTTGGGTTGTGGGGGCTAGTATTGTGATCGTGGGCCATGCTCTGGGACCTCCACTCACCACGCGGCCCGGTCCGGCCGCGGGAGCTCCTCTCCGGCCACCCAGACCCAAAACGCGGCCTACAGCGGCCTTCTCCCTGCAAGGGATCCGCGGCTGGCCCTGCCCCCTAGGCGCGCGCGCACGCTGGGGCTTCTGATTTAAAGGGGTCAGCGCGGGAAACAAGAGAACAACCTCCCTGGTGACATCAGACGCTGCCAGGTTATTTAAACCTGGCAGTCACAGCTAGCCCTTGCCTTGCAACGAGGTTCACTGCAGAGTAGCTAGTTGTGCTTCCTGCTTCCTGGTTTCTCCTGACATCTGACTCCTGGCTCCTGACCTTGCTTCGTTCATCGACTCCGGCATCAGCTTCCGTCCCTGGTTTGGCTACCGACATCTGATTCCTGGCTCCTGACCTTGCTTCGTTCATCGACTCCGGCTTCAGCTTCAGTCCCTGGTTTTGGCTTCCGACATCTGACTCCTGCCTCCTGACCTTGCTTCCTCGACTCCAGCTTCATCTCTTGCCACTGCCACAGGTACCCATTCTCCACTCGCCTGGAGGTTTTTCCTAAGCCCCAGTGGCTCGGTTCCTCACGGGCTTCTCCCGGGGGGACCTCGGGCTTCCAAGGGTGAAGTCTTGTCTGACCTCCTGGGTGCCATCTCTTCGTCGGACTACCTCAGCAGCCTGCTCTTCAGATCCTTGGTCGCAGAGGATCCACCTAAGACCAAAAGGCCTGGGTTCCTACAGGCTCCTCCTGGGGGGACCTCGGGCTTCCAGTCTTGAAGTCTCCTTCGGAGTCTCTCCTCAGTGCCACCAGCCAGCTGCGACTCTCACTGTGGGTACCCACAGCACAAAACCTGCAGTTCCAGCTGGCCCAAGGGTCAACGAACCTAACAGTTTGCAAGGCCATGGACCCGGCAGACCTTTCGAGCCTGAAAGCCATTACGGGAATTGCACAAATGTTGCAACAGCAACAAACCTGTCTCGACTCACTGATGGCAACTGTGCAGAGGTTAGCGGACTGAGTGGAAGGAGCCACTGTTTCCGGTTCTCCTGGACCGGTAGCCATCTCCAATACTGGGCCGTCTGCACCCATACAAACCGACCTGATTCGATACTTGTATTGAGAATGTCGGTATATAAAAATCTGAAATAAATAAATAAATAAATAAATAAATAAATACAGATGCCAGCACCCTCGCGGTACTCAGGGGACCCGAAACTATGTCGCAGATTCTTGAATCAATGCTATATTCACTTCAACTTACTATCAGCACAGTTTCCCACAGACCAGATCAAAACGAGTTACATCATCTCCCTATTGGATGGGAGACCGTTGGCATGGGCCTCTTCCCTATAGGAGCATCAGGACACCCATCTAGCCAACCTAGTTCAATTCGCTACTTCCTTCCGACGGATCTTTGACAAGCCTTCCCGCGGACCCACGGCCGCATCCGAACTATTCCAGTTATGGCAGGGTAACCGTCCCCTGGTGGAGTACGCAGTAGAGTTTCAGACCCTTGCTGCCGAGCTGAACTGGAGAAGTGATAGCCTGCACGGCATATTCCTGGAGGGGCTCTCTCCACAACTTTGGGACTAATTGGCAGCCAGAGATCTCCCGGACGATTTGAATGATCTTATTGATCTGGCTGGCCGCGTAGACTGCCGCATCCAACACTGGTTCCGGGAGAAGAAACCCAATCAGAGATTCAGGGCCTCCGGAACCACGCCTCCCCGAACCAGGCACTCCCCTTCTGCCTCCCCAGGGCCACACAATGCAAAACCCATGCAGTTGGGCCAGGGCCCAATTTCCCAAGAGGAGAGGAGAAGGTGCCGGTCCCAGGGCCTGTGCTTATATTGTGGTGGCAAGGGACATTTTCTTGCCCGCTGTCACGAGCATCCGGGAAACGCTCGGACCTAGGGTTAGTCGGGGAGTTAAGTCTAGGTAACACTACGACTGCCTCCCTGTGTACTGTTCCAGTAACCTTAATTCTCCTGGATGGGAACTTCGACACTCTAGCCCTGGTAGACTCCGGAGCCGGGGGGGATTTTATCCTCCAGGTCCTGGTGCAGCAACTCCAGCTTGGGGTTCAACCTCAGAAACCCCCCATACGAGTGTCTTCGATTCAGGGGACCCCACTTCCAGGAACCATTTCCACTCGTACTCAGTCACTAACGTTATACACCGGCCTCCTACATGTCGAGGAGATCTCGTTCCTCATCCTGGAGAGATCCATACATCCAATCGTGTTAGGCCTGCCATGACTTCGGAAGCACTCTCCCGTAATCAGTTGGGACTCCCTCCAGATTACGTCCTGGGGTCCGACCTGCTTTAATGAGTGTCTGTCTGCCCAGCCTCAACCGCTGGTACCACTCTTGACAACACCACTAGCGCTACCACCCCAATACTATGCCTTCCGAGACGAATTCTCTAAGGAGAAGGCCAAATTACTCCCCGAGCATCGGCCCTTCGATTGAGCGATCAACCTGATCCCAGGCACCACGACACCTCGAGGTCGGGTTTACCCGCTATCACTCCCGGAGACCCAGGCCATGTCCGCCTATATCAAAGAAAACTTGGACTGAGGGTTCATCAGACCATCCAACTCCCCGGCCCGAGCCGGGTTCTTCTTCGTAGGTAAGAAGAATGGGTCCCTCCGACCCTGTATCGATTACCGCGGTCTGAACAGCATTACGCGACGTGATCGCTACCCGCTACCCTTGATCCCAGAACTATTGGATCGGCTACAAGGAGCCAAGGTCTTCACGAAATTTGATCTCTGGGGGGCATATAACCTGGTGAGAATTCGGCTCGGTGACGAGTGGAAGACCGCATTCAACACAAGAGACGGCCATTACGAATATCTAGTCATGCCCTTCGGCCTCTACAATGCCCAGGCGGTGTTTCAGAACCTCATGAACGAGGTACTCAGGGAAATGCTACATATCTCAGTGATTGTTTACCTTGATGACGTATTAATATATTCCAATGACTTGGAAGCACACCGCCAAGATGTCCGTCAAGTACTACAGAAAGTACGAGAGAATCGACTGTATGCCAAATTGGAGAAATGCCAATTTGAAAAGGAATCACTACCCTTTCTGGGGTCCATTGTATCCTCCACAGGGTTCCATATGGATCCAGAGAAGGTTGCAGCCATCAAGAATTGGCCTCAACCTGTGGGAGTCAAGGCGCTTCAGTGGTTCCTCGACTTTGCCAACTTCTACCGGCAATTTATCCCACACTATTCCAGCATGGTGGCCCCGCTGACGGCTCTTATGAGAAAGGGGGCCGACTCTAGGAACTGGTCGGCAACAGCCTTACGAGCCTTTCAGGATCTGAAGAACGCCTTCCTCCAGGACACCTGCCACCTGCCTCCGGCACCTGGACCTTCAACGCCAATTCATCGTGGAGGTTGACGCCTCCGACATGGCAGTTGGAGCCGTTCTAAGCCAATTGTCCAATAATGGTAATGGTAAATCCCTGCTATGCTCCTATTTCTCACCCAAATTCTCCCTGCAGAGAGAAACTACGGCATAGGGGACAAAGAACTACTGGCCATCAAGCTAGCATTCCAGGAATGGCGCCAATGGTTGGAGGGAGCCCAACACCCAGTAGTCATTTACAGTGACCATAAAAACTTAGAGTACCTGTGCCGCGCCCAGCGCCTTAATCCACAGCAGGCATGCTGGTCACTCTTTTTCAGCCGATTCAATTTTTCCTTCTGCTACAGACCGGCAGCTAAGAACGTCCGAGCGGATGCTCTCTCCCGCACGACGGGAGAGAGCATCCGACAATACCATTGACCTGCCTCAATATATCCTGGACCCAGCCAAAGTTCTCTTAGCCGCATCCAAGGTGGTCCCCATGGGTAAGACAGCAGTGCCCGCTCATTCACGAAGGAAGGTGTTAGCATGGAACCACAATTCCCTGACTGCAGGGCATCCAGAAACTACCCGGACACTAGAACTTCTGAGTTCTACTGGTGGCCACAGGTCGAGAGATGTTCGGCTCTACGTCCAGTCATGTCCTACCTGCGCCCGGCAGAAACCCTTGCATGGTCGTCCCTGGGGTCTCCTTCAGCCGCTACCTGTACCTACTGTCCCTGGACCCACCTGTCCACGGACTTTATTGTGGAATTACCACCCTCTGATGGAAAGACCGTTATTTGGGTCACGGTTGACTGATTCTCGAAGATGGCTCACTTCGTGCCTCTCGCTAAACTACCTACAGCACCAGAGTTGGCCAACCTTTTTACACAGCATATCTTCTGACTGCACGGACTTACATTGCACATCGCTTTAGACCATGGTCCTCGTTACGGCGAAATATTGGAAGGCCCTTTGCAAGAAGTTCGGAGTGCAACTAGATCTGACTACCGCCTTTTACCCCCAGGGCAACGGCCAAGCTGAGTGTACCAATCAAACTCTAAAGGCCTTCCTCTGGGCCTGCTCTTCAGATCCTTGGTTTCAGAGGATCCACCTAAGACCAAGAGGCCCGGGTTCCTACAGTCTCCTCCTGGGGGGACCTCGGGCTTCCAGTGGGTTCCCACAGCACAAAACCTGCAGTCCCAGCCGGCCCAAGGGTCCACGAACCTAACAGCTAGCAGGTCTTAGGAGAATGTCTCTGTGGCTATAGCATAGGCATCAATCCAGGGCCAGGCTAGGGTCAAAGGCAGGTGGCAGGTGAGAATGGTCAATGTCCAGGCAAGGGTCAATTCAGGAGTCAGTTCAAGGAGAGGTAAGGAGACGAGACAAGTGGAGCTGAGGAGTGTCAAATTTGAATAAGTTTGAAGAGAGGCAAAGAGACAAGACCAGACAAGCAGTGCTGAGGAGGTGAGGCAAGGTTGGGCTGGAGAGATGAGGCAAGGCTGAGAACACAGGAACTAGGAACAAAACAATAATACACACTACACAGTCAGTGTAGGAGACCCATTGCTGAGACACTGGAGCATAGTCTGTGGAGCCCTTATATAGTAAGGGCTGAATGACCATCAAGGGGCATTGCAGGCTTTCCCATTGCGGACCCTTCAAAGGGAGGAGTTGTTCGTGCACGTGTCTTTGGATTTCTGGGGCAGGAGCAGGCTGGTAGTGTGATAGGCCATGATCAGTGGTGCTGGGAAGTCAGCCGCACTGGGTGACATCAGAGTGCGTACCACAGCTTGCGGGGCCTTCCCTCAAGCTGCATTCCTAACACAAAACTCAACATAAAATAAAAAAATAAATGATGATGATCATTGCTTCCAATTTACACTAGATTATATGGTACACTACCCAGTGGTAGGTTATGCTATCTGATAGACCTGAGTGAATTTTTTAGTGATTTCCTGAATACTTTGGGGTTGGTTATTGAGCATGTCTTTAGCAGAATTGAATTCCAGATAGTGGGTCCTGTGATGGAAAAGGCTCTTTCATGTGTGGCTGCGAGTCTAACATGGTTTTGTGGCTGGAATGTCAAGGAGAAACTGAATAGCTGATCTGAGGTTTCTGCTTGGTACATAGAAATGCAAGATAGAACTCATCCATGGGCTACTAATATTATGTATCAGATTGTGGACTATTACTAGGATTTTGTAGGTGATCCACCATTGACTGGTAACCTGATGCATAGCAGGTGGATCCTTGAGCTGAGGTGGGGTTGATGCAACCCGTAAGTGAGGCCCTATGGGCCTCCACCATCAGCAGGTGGAGTGGGCTGAAGCTGGAGGCCACTGGAGCTTCACATATACCAGCCCATGTTCCCCTCGGATTGAACCTTCGGGTTCCGGGGCCAGTAGGACTTAGACAGGCCTCAAGGTTGAGTATAGGTAGGAGATGTTTCAGCCCAGAGACAGCAGCCAGCAGGTGGTGTAGTCCTATCTTGAATGGGATGTGGAACAGGAACTCAAGCACCAAGGGACAAGGAGGAACTGAAGGTGCCTGAGCACAGGAAGGACGAAACCTTAATAGTCCATGTCCTGAGGATAGGGACAGAGGCATCACTGTCAAGCTTGAATGGAGGTTGGCAGCACTTAGAAGGTGTAGCAAGCAAGGTGGAACTCTGGACTCAAGAATGTCTGAGGCAAAGTCATACATAGCAATGATCAAGGCACGGAGAAGGCAAGGGTGCTCAGACGTAGCAATGGTCAAGGCACAGAGAAGGCAGGTGTGGTCAGACATAGCAATGGTCAAGGCACGGAGAAGGCAGACGTGGTCAGACGTAGCAATGGTCAAGGCATGGAGAACCGGGCGTGGTCAGACAAAGAAGAGGTCAGGCAAGGTCAGGCGTAGCAGAGGTCAGGCTTGGAGAAGGCAGGTGAGGTCAGGCTTGGAGAAGGCAGGCGAAGTTAGGCGTAGCAGAGGTCAGAAACAGAAGACAGACGAGGTGTAGCAGAGGTCGATCCAGAAGACAGACGAGACGAACATGAGGAGCAGGAACCAGGAATCACAGGAACAAGACAAGCGCAAGGCAACTAGAACTCGGAAACTGGAACAGGAGACCAAGGCAACCTGTTGCGAAGGCAACGCTGAGGGTCGCTGCCTGAGCTTTTATATGTTGAGGAAACTGACGTCAACATCTGGTTCCTCGGCCAGGTTCCTGCCGCAGTCCCTTTAAAGGTTTCACTGCTGCGCACATGCCTAAGGAGGGGCACGGTGCTGCTGGCAGCGTCTCTCCGCGAACCCTGTGGAGGGGCCCGATGGATGGAGGCATCCAGGCTGGAGGACCTGCAAAGAGGAGCAGGACCGGAGGAGTTGGTGGAAGTTCGAGGTTGAAACTGGTGGCCCATCGCTGCCAGCGACGAGGAACTGGAACCTGAAGCTTGTGTAGAGAGGTGAGAGGGATGTATTGCAGGGCTGCTGCAGGTGGCAAACATAACAGTACCCCCCCCCCTTTATGCCCCCCTCCTGGAAGTCGGGGTTTGCCCGGATGGGCACGATGGAAACTCGAGAGGAGGTTCTTGTCCAAGATGTTGCGAGCAGGCTCCCACGAATGTTCCTCAGGTCCATAACCCTCCCAAGAAAGGAGGTACTCCTATCGGCGGCCTCTATGGCGGACATCTGTTGTGTCCATTGTTGCCCGAAGTCTCCGCTCCTCCCACCTTACCTCGCTGGCGACTCCCTCCGGGGTTGATGGAAGGCTAGCTGCTGCAGCGTCTCCACATCGTCCTCCTTCGGCGTCCCTGGACCGGCTCGTCGCTGGAAGCCGCCATGTTGACCAGGTGCCTAAGGGCATGCACGCGCGGCCCGACTGATGTACCGGCGTTGGCGAGTACCTCAGGGGCGTCCCCCTGAGATGACATCATCAGCTCCAGATATTTAAGGTCTCAGTTTTCGCTAACAAGATGAGTTAGCAAGGGATAGGTTTTCCTAGCTTCCTCTAGGTTGCTGCGGATGGGATTCGCTCTCCGCAACCCTAGCTACTCTTTCTCCTCGGACTTCACTAGAGGTACCTGCTCCTCGGGGGCCTCGCTCTCTCTTTTTCTTTTCAGGTCACAGTCTGGAACCGGTACTCACTCCTCAAGGGCCCACGTCCCGGACTAGCTCCTGAATACCACTTCTGCTAAGAAGTCATTGCTGCTTATAACATTTGTGAGTTTCCATCTATCTCTCAGAGCTTTCCCTGGGACCAGGTACTCGCTCCTCGAGGGCCTACTGCATTCCAACTCCTGGGCTGCCTCAAGAGACTATGGTGTGAGTGTTATCATCAAGGACTGTTCCAGAACTCTGCATATCCTATCTACTCACTTTCTTAGTTTCTCTACAGCTCAGCCACCTTGGGATCGCTGTTCCAATACCTGAGGGACTACAGCCCAGCCGGGCACTTCCAGCTCACTACTGCCACCTCTGGTGGTTTAATATATTGTCTAATAAAAGAACTAGTGTGTGTCTGTCTCCTACACTAGCCTGACCAGTGGTCCCTCTCGGGAGCTCCCCCGAGGGTGTGGTCACTTGACACTGGTCCAAGGATCCACCCACAACTATTCTAAATAATAAAAGATTGCTATCTCCAGCAACTCCATTAATAATAGATTGCTATCTCTCAGCTTTAACAACAGAGCTCTAATGATAGATTGCTAATTCCCAGCTTTAACAACAGAGCTTTAATAACTCCATGGATCCAGCATGACTCCAGGGTTCCGGCTTGACTCCAGGGTTCCGGCTTAACTACATGGATCCAGCACAACTCAATGCTTTACAGGCTATACCGGGTCTGGCCCAGGGCATTGTGGAACAACAGGATGCCTTGGAAAAACTTACTTCAGCTTTTCATCAGCTACACACACAGAGTGTTCAAAGCACTGCTTCTAACCATGAAGGTCAGTTACAGGAGGTAACTTTAAAGACTGCTGTACCACTGGCGGCTCCGATCCGCTTCTCCGGAGAAATACAGAAGACCCGGGGCTTTTTAAACCAGTGCTGCATGCACTTTACCTTACAACCATCTTTATTTCCTACTGCTCTCTTCAAGACTACCTACATCCTTTCTTATTTGGATGGTAGGGCCTTGTCTTTGGCATCTACCTTGTGGGAACACAAGGACCCTATTTTGCAGGACATAGAAGGATTTATGGAATTGTTTAAATCCATTTTCGATGACCCTGCTTGAACTTCTGTAGCCGGTTCTGCTTTGGTGGAATTGAAGCAAGGCAACAGATCATTGGCTGAATTTTCCATAGAGTTTAAAACTCCTGTGGCAGAACTCTGTTGGGACCCCAAATGTCTCAAGACTCTCTTTTGCAGAGGCCTGGATACCCGTTTAAAAGATAAGCTGGCTGCTCGCGAAACACCTGACTCGCTGGATGAATTAGTAACCTTGGCCACGCGGATTGATCACCGGCTCCGGGACAAGGTGAAGGAACTCCGGCCTAAGATGTTATCTGGGTTGAATCAGGCTAGCTCTATACCTGCACCTCGAAAGGTTCCAGTAATTTCTGCTGCTGATAAAGATGAACCGATGCAACTTGGTCATGGACATTTGACTTCTAAAGAGAGAAGATTTCGGAAGAAGCGCGGTCTTTGCATGTACTGTGGTCAGCCTGGCCATAATGTCTCTACATGCTCCATTCGTCTGGAAAACGGACAGGATAAGTCCTGCAGGAGGACTGTTCTTAGGCCTTACCATATCCTCTCCTCCACTTTCTCTCCCAGTCTCCTTGAACTATGGACCAATATCATTTCGGACGCCTGCCCTGATGGACTCAGGGGCAGGAGGCAACTTTATTCTCAGATGTTTAGTGGAATACTTGAAGATTCCCCTCATCAAATTGTAAGATCCACTATTGTTATCTTCCATTCATGGAGAACCCTTACTGGGTAATGTGATTTGTGAAACCGTACTAGTTACTCTTCGCATCGGAGCACTCCATATGGAATCAATCTCCTTCTTTGTACTGGAAAAAGCTATACATCCTATCGTCCTGGGGTTACCCTGGCTGCAAGTGCACCAACCCCAATTTTACTGGGCCTCTCTGGATCTTTCCTGCTGGGGCCCAGATTGCCATGGGAGATGCCTTAAGGAAATCTCGCCTGTTACCTGCATGCCTTCTACTCCAGTGAGGCTAGGACTGCCGCCCCAAGGCGCATCCTTCGGTGATGTTTTCTCCAGAAAGCTGGGGTCCTTCCTTCACATGGGTCTTGTGATGGTGCCATGGGACTGGGGTCCAATGGTGAATTACCAGAAGGACGGGTGTATCCTCTGTCAGTTCTTGAGAAGAAAGAGGTGTTGGAAGATGTGCCTGATGAGCCACAGTACATAATAGACCCGAAGAAGATACTCGTGGCAACCACTCAGTCTGTACCCGCTGGTAAAACCCTCATTCCTAAGAAACTCAGGAAGAAAGTGCTCTTTTGGGTGCACGATTCTAAGCTGGCTGGCCATCCTGGCCAACGCTGTGCCCTGCTTAAAATACAGGAGCTGTATTGGTGGCCTACCATCAAAAAGGATACCTATTCCTACGTGGCATCCTGCTCCAATTGTGCTAAGAACAAACCTACTTCTGGACAACCATGGGGTCAGATGCAACCTTTGCCAGTTCTGGATCGGCCCTGGTCGCACATAGTTACCGACTTTGTAGTCGATTTACCAACTTCCGAAGGAATGAATACCATTTGGGTGACAGTGGATCGATTTAGTAAGATGGCACACTTTGTGGCGCTTCCGGGCATACCTTTAGCTTTGGAGCTTGCAAAGCTCTTTATACAGCACACATTCTGCCTCCATGGCTTACCTTCGCATATCGTATCTGACCGTGGGTCTCAATTCACGGCATGATTTTGGAGGGCCTTGTGGAAGTTGTTTAACATCACGCTGGACTACACTTCAGCCTAACATCTGCAGTCAAATGGCCAGACAGAATGGATGAATCGAACTATGAAGCAATTTATTCGAGCCTATATCACGCCTCGACAGAATAACTGGGCCGAATTACTTCCATGGACTGAATTCACCATCAACTCTCATCCAGCAACATCTACCGGATTGTCACCATCTGAAGTGGTTTTTGGACGTTCCCCAACACCGCCACTTCCACTGAAGCTTTCTGTGGCATCCCCAGCAGCTCAAACCACTGCTGATGATATCCATAGACTGTGGGTTCAGATTAAGGACATGCTAATTAAAACGAGTGACCATGCTAAGAAGTACTATGATGCGCACCATGCGCAAGCTCCAGTTTTCAAGACAATAGACAAGGTCTGGTTGTCAACCAAGCATCTCAGACTCAAACTACCCTCCTCTTGGTTTGCTCCTCTCTACGTGGGACCCTTCCAGGTCCCACGTAGAGAGGAGCAAACCTCTTCAACATATTGGCAATGTCACCTACCAACTGAAGCTACCACCTGGTCTCAACATCCATAATGCGTTCCACGTTTCACTTCTGAAACCACTCATACATAGTGAATTTTCTTCCAAATATCAAGATCCCCCTGTTATCAATGCAGAAGATGACCTAGAGTTCAAGGTTGAAGAGGTTCTGGATGTTCGTAGACTTTAGAATACCTTCTAAAATGGGAAGGTTTTGGCCCCAAAGAAAACTCTTGGGAGCCTCAGACCAATATCTTGGATAAAGAGATGCTTCGTCGATTCCATCTCGCGCATCCTTCGAAACCCAAGCCTGGTACCCGAAGAGGAGCTCACCCTTTGAAGGGGGTACTGTTGTGTCCATTGCTGCCCGACATCTCTGCTCTGCCCACCTTACCTCGTTGGCGACTCCCTCCGGGGTTAATGGAAGGCTAGCTGCTGCGGCGTCTCCACATCGTCCTCCTCTGGCGTCCCCGGAACGGCTCGACGCTGCAAGCCGCCATGTTGACCAGGTGATGTACCGGCATTGGCGCATACCTCAGGGGCGTCCTCCTGAGATGATATCATCAGCTCCAGATATTTAAGGTCTCAGTTTTTGCTAACAAGACAAGTTAGCAAGGGATAGGTTAACCTAGCTTCCTCCAGGTCGCTGCGGATGGGATTCTCTCTCCGCAACCCTAGCTACTCTGCCTCCTCGGACTTCACTAGAGGTACCTACTCTTCAGGGGCCTCGCTCTCTCTTTTTCTTTTCAGGTCACAGTCCGGAACTGGTACTCGCTGCTCGAGAGCCCACGTCCCAGACCAGCTCCTGAATACCACTTCTGCTAAGAAATCATCGCTGCTTATAACATTTGTGAGTTTCCATCTATCTCTCAGAGCTTTCACTGGGACCAGGTACTCACTCCTTGAGGGCCTACTGCATTTCAACTCCTGGGCTGCCTCAAGAGACTATGGTGTGAGTGTTATCATCAAGGACTTGTTCCAGAACTCTGCATATCCTATCTACTCACTTTCTTAGTTTCTCTACAGCTCAGCCACCTTGGGATCGATGTTCCAATACCTGAGGGACTACAGCCCAGCCGGGCACTTCCAGCTCACTACTGCCACCTCTGGTGGTTTAATATATTGTCTAATAAAAGAACTAGTGTGTGTCTGTTTCCTACTCTAGCCTGACCAGTGGTCCCTCTTGGGAGCTCCCCCGAGGGCGTGGTCACCTGCCACTGATCCAAGGATCCACCCACAACTATTCTAAATAATAACAGATTGCTATTTCCAGCAACTCCGTTAATAATAGATTGCTATCTCTCAGCTTTAACAACAGAGCTCTAATAAGAGATTGCTAATTCCCAGCTTTAACAACAGAGCTTTAACAACAGATAATAACACATCCAGTACTTTATGGACCTTAAACATAGTATCATTCTCTGTTACCAACGTAGGAGGCTCAGGGACCTTCCTGGTAGGCCAGGACACGTGAAAGGTATTATGTATACCCAAGGAATGAGGCAACTGGAGCTGATAAGTCACAGGTCTGATGTGTGGGGCAATCGGGAATGGTCCAATGAATCTTGGAGTAAATCTCTGCAAAGGAATTCAGAGCCTAATATACTTGGTACTCAACCAGACTTTCTGGCCAGGAAAGAATTCAGGAGTTGCACGGCGATGACTGTCAGCAGTTTTCTTGGCCTGGGAAGCGGTCTGGCGCAAGCGAAGATTTGTTTGTTCCCACAATGTTTGAAGGGTATCCGCAGTAGACTGTGCCGCAGGAGATGGCAGGAAAGAGGTATGGGTAGTGGTGGTCGAGGCTGTTTCTCATAGACTATAGAGAATGGTGATGTTCCAGTAGCTGTGGGAGAGTTGTGGGAAAACTCTGCCCAGGATAAGAGGTCTGACCAGTTGTCTTGTTGGTCATTGATATAGGCCTGCAGGAACGTCGAGAGGGAGCGGTTCATCCGTTCAGCTTGCCCATTGGCTTGGGGTTGATAGGCGGTCGCGAGGCTGATGTTAATACCAAACTTTCGGCAAAGGGAGCACCAATATCTGGCGACGAATGGAGGACCTTGATCGGAAACAATATCCACTGGTAGGCCATGCAGTCTGAAAATATGATGAAAAAGAGACGTGCTAGCTCTGGTGCAGATGGTAGTCCCAGAAGAGGTACAAAATGGGTCATTTTTGAAAAACAGTCTATAGTGACCCATATCACGGTATTACCCTTAGAAGGGGGCAGATCCACGATGAAATCCATAGATAAGTGAGTCCAAGGTTCCTCGGGTGTTGTAACTGGTTGTAAAAGTCCCCAAGGTCGCCCGATTGGGGTTTTTTGTTGTGCACACACATTACAGGATTTGACGTATGCCTTAACATCGGAGACCAAGGTAGGCCACCAGAAAAACCTCTGGAGCAGTGCCACGGTTTGTGCACGTCCTGGGTGGCTAGCAAATTTGGAATCGTGTGCCAAGCGATGAACTCTTTCCCAGAGTCATCGGGGCACCATCGTTTTCCCGTTAGGAACTGGATGGGTGGCAGACAAGGAAATACAAGCTGGGTCAATGATGTGAGTTGGCTCTTTGGGGATGTCTTCAGGTTCAAAAGACTGGGATAAGGCATCTACCCAGAGATTCTTATCCGCAGGGCGGTAGCGGAGCTCGAAATTGAACCTTGAGAAAAATAAGGCCCATTGAGCTTGACAGGGATTGAGACACTGGGCGTAACTTAGATGTTCTAAGTTTTTGTGGTCTGCGAACATGTGAATTTATGCTGTGTGCCTTCGAGCCATGGGCACCACTCTTCAAGAGCCAATTTAATGGTGAGCAGTTTGCGGTCCCCAATAAAATAGTTCTGCTCTGCCGATGAAAATTTTTTTTTTTTTTTTAAATTTTTTATTTATGAATTTAGATATATTACATCATGAATTCGATGAAAATTTTTGAGAAAAGAATGAGCATGGAACTGTGGTACCAGAAGCAGTGCGCTGACTTAGAATAGCTCCAGCCCCAATGGTGGAAGCATCCACCTCGACTAAAAATGGACAAGTCGGGTCAGGATGACGTAAACAGGATCCCTTTTCAAAGGCTTCTTTCAAACGATGAAAAGCAGTAACAGCCTTGGGCGGCCAATTCCATGTATTTTGCCCCATCCAGGTCAGGGCCGTCAGAGGAGCAGCCAGTGTGGAGTAACACAATAATAATTAACACTATAATAATTAACGAATCCCAAAAAGCGCTGGAGCGCTTTAAGTCCCACTGGTTGTGGCCAATCCTGGATTGCCCTCAATTTATCTGGGTCCATGGAAAAGCCTTGAGGGGAGATTATGTAGCCAAGGAATGGTAAACTAGACCTCTCGAACAAACACTTGTCCAGTTTTGCAAACAAGTGATTTTCTCGTAGGCATTGTAGTACCATTCGTACATAATTTCTGTGGGTGTCGAGGTCCTTCGAGAATATGAGGATATAGTCCAGATAGATCATGACCTTGATATATAGCAGATCCCTGAAAATTTCATTCATCATCATTCATCAACATCATTCATCATCCGCTGGAATACAGCTGGTGCATTGGAAAGGCCAAAAGGCATCACCAAGTATTCATAGTGACCATCTCTTGTATTAAAGGCGGTTTTCCAGATGTCATCAGGGCAGATTCTCACCAAGTTATACGCCCCACGTAAATCCAACTTCATGAAGATGATAGCACCTTGGAGACAATCAAATAGTTCAGAAATCAATGGCAAGGGATATTTGACCTTATAGGTGATAGCATTTAGACAGCGGTAATCGATGCATGGTATGAGTGATCCGTCTTTCTTGGTCACAAAAAAGAATCCCCCTTCGGCGGGTGACATGGATGGATGGATAAACCCTTTTGCCAGATTCTCCCAAATATATTTGGTCATGGCCTTTGTCTCAGGTAACGACAAAGGATAGGTGCGTCAATGAGGAGGCATGGTTCCAGGAAGAAGGTCGATTGGACAGTTGATCTGACGAAGAGCCGGGAGGAGATCGGCCTTTTGTTTAGAAAATACAGAAGAGGTGGTTATGCCAGAAGAGGTGATTACCAGAGGAATCGTCGAAGATGGAGTTACCTTCTGAAGACAGGATTGGTGACAGGCTGGGCCCCTCTCTACCAGCTGTAGTGAAGTCCAATTAAATTGGGGGGAATGTTTCTGTAACCAAGGAAGTCCAAGCACAATGGGATGGATTGACTTATCCAACACCAATAACTCGAGTTCCTCAAGTTGTAAGGCCCCTGTACGTAACTGGAGAGGTTCGGTGGTCAAAGCATAGCAGAGGTTAGGCTTGGAGAAGGCAGGCGAGGTCAGGCGTAGCAGAGGTCTGGCTTGAAGAAGGCAGACAAGGTCAGGCGTAGCAGAGGTCAGGCTTGGAGAAGGCAGGTGAAGTCAGGCATAGCAGAGGTCAGAACTAATCCAGAAGACAGATGAGACGAACATGAGGAGCAGGAACCAGGAATCACAGGAACAAGACAAGCGCAAGGCAACTAGAACTCGGAAACTGGAACAGGAAACCAAGGCGACCTGTTGCAAAGGCAACGCTGAGGAGCGCTGCCTGAACTTTTATATGTTGAGGGAACTGACATCAACATCTGGCCCTTTAAAGGTTTCACTGGTGCGCGCGCGTCTAGGGAGGAGCACGGCGCTGCCGGTGGCAACTCTCCATGAACCCCGCGGAGAGGCCCAACAGATGGAGGCATCCAGGCTGGAGGTCCTGGGAAGCGGAGCAGGACCGGATTAGCTGGTGGAAGTCTGAGGTCGAGACTGGAGGCCCACCACCACCAGCGATGAGGAGCTGGAGCCTGAAGCTTGTATAGAGAGGTGAGAGGGCCGTACCGCGGGGCTGCCGCAGGTGGCAAGCTTAACAGTGTAAGCCTTCAAGTATTGGTGCAAGATGTTCATGTAGGTGTTCGTGTTGATGTTCATGTTGATGGTCAATCTAGCGGCAGAGTTTTGTGCCAATCGCAGCAATCTCAGCATGCTTTGTGAAAGACCAACATATAAGGAATTGCAACAGGATGGATGGAATTGCAGGATGGTTCAAAAGTTGCTATGATCTAGCAGACATTTAATGTCTCAGTAAACTCAGCTTTGCATAAGTAGCATTAAGTATAGACTTGTTTTAAGGATAGGATGGAATTGAGTTTAATTCCATGACTGTGTGTAGTTTGTGAAATGTGTAATTACTGGTTCTTAAAGTTCAGGGTTGTTGGAATTCCATATGGCAGTGAACAGCTAAGGATTATTATTTCTGTTTTGTAGAAAGTTAATACGAGTTTGTTTTGAGATAACCAGGTTTTTATGACAGGTAGGCAGAGTGACAAAACATGGAATGTTGCTAACCATGTGTTTTTTAGTGGAAAGAAAAATTGAATATCATCTGCATAGAGATGATATGAGATATCTAGTATTGAAAGGAAGAAAGAGAGGTTGGGCTGATCCCTGGAGGTACTCCAACTAAAATGGTGACCATGCAGATGTGGATGTAGATATTTGGACTTGCTGATGTCAGCATGGAGTTATGATTTGAACCAAACAATAACAAGACCAATGAGGCCAATTGCGGAAAGGTAGTGTATTAGAATTTAATGATTTACGGTATCAAAGGCTGCTATGAGATTGAGATGAACTAACATATCAGATCATCTGGAATCAAAAACTGATGTCACAGTAGGTGTGCACTGTTCCACTTGTTTTCCTGAAAATAGATGAAAGCAGTGTGACCATTGTCTTTTGCTCTGGAAGGGATTTAACAATCTCATGATATAACTTGCTCTTCCACCCAGTTCATTACAACTCTGATGAATTTCTGCTATTGGAGTAAGAAAGGTTTACACGGAGTTTTCATGCAAATAAGTGTGCGCACTGTGGAGGGGTTTTATGAAAAAGAGAAGAACAAGAAAAATACTAAAGATTTGGTACTGATCTTTCCTATCTTCAAAAAACCTTTTTATGGTAATAAAGAAACAAAGCATTACTACTGACATTTTTCTCAGATTAATCGTATCGTTGTCTCCATACAGGAGCATATGTTGCTGCTGGTTAAGTATCTGGACATTTTCCTATCTTCACATCTTGTAGCCAAGTTTTTAAAGGGAAACTGTATAGATTCCATTTTATTTCTCCTCCCTACCAACTTTATGTAATGCATCCCATATTATGCCAATCCTTCTCTCCATGCTCCCTTATTACCCGGTTTCCCGTTTTTCCTAGCTAGTCCGTGTTATTGATTACTATGTAATTGAAGTTTATTTTATTTTATTCTTTTGTGTTCCATGTACTCTTTATGCCATGCTTTTGCCTTTCTATCTCTATGTTCCTTGTAATCTGATACGACGTGAAAACGGTTATCGGTATATAAAAAACTACAAATAAATAAATAAATAGAAAAAGAAATAAAATATAGATGGTTTCCTGTGGTAGTAGTGTCCCCAGATGCTTTGCACCCAGAGAGAATGCAATTATCTGCCTATGTTTGTCAGGAGGCAATGGTGGAACCGACTAGTAGCAGGATTACAGGTTACACAAGGGACCTAGGAGGCTGGCTGTTTGGGCAACTGCCATACCAGGGATGCTTGTTATTTAGATTATTACACAGCTTTTTGATTAAGGCATGGGAAAGGTGAGTACAAAAGAGGAAAAAATAGAAAAGAGACTGCCCTGGATAAGGAGCAGTGTCATGCAGTCAGACACACAGCAGTGCAGACAGAATAACAGGCCAATGCATTATCATTGCTCAGAAAACGTGCGCTAATGATTGAGTGCCCGTTCTCCTAACGCGCACCGATCGACCTTTCCGGTTTGCCCGATGCAATATGCAAATTAGGGATGTGAATCGTTTTAGGACGATTAAAATTATCGTCCGATAATTTTAATATCGTCTTAAACCGTTATGGAACACAATACAATAGAGATTCTAACGATTTATCGTTATAAATCGTTAGAATCGTGAGCCGGCACACTAAAACCCCCTAAAACCCACCCCCGACCCTTTAAATTAAATCCCCCACCCTCCCGAACCCCGCCCCAAATGACTTAAATAACCTGCGGGTCCAGCGGCGGTCCGGAACGGCAGCGGTCCGGAACGGGCTCCTGCTACTGAATCTTGTTGTCTTCAGCCGGCGCCATTTTCCAAAATGGCGCCGAAAAATGGCGACGGCCATAGACGAACACGATTGGACGGCAGGAGGTCCTTCCGGACCCCCGCTGGACTTTTGGCAAGTCTTGTGGGGGTCAGGAGGCCCCCCCCAAG
Source organism: Rhinatrema bivittatum (assembly GCF_901001135.1). NCBI lineage: Eukaryota > Metazoa > Chordata > Amphibia > Gymnophiona > Rhinatrematidae > Rhinatrema > Rhinatrema bivittatum. The sequence goes on along the minus strand of NC_042629.1, from coordinate 9,556,786 downwards.
CTGGCCAAAAGTTCCTGGAGGTCCAGCGGGGGTCAGGGAGCGATTTCCCGCCGCGAATCGTTTTCGTACAGAAAATGGCGCCGGCCATACGCGTATGGCCGGCGCCATTTTCCGTATGGAAAATGGCGCCGGCAGGAGATCAACTGCAGGAGGTCGTTCAGCGAGGCGCCGGAACCCTCGCTGAACGACCTCCTGCAGTCGATCTCCTGCCGGCGCCATTTTCCGTACGAAAACGATTCGCGGCGGGAAATCGCTCCCTGACCCCCGTTGGACCTCCAGGAACTTTTGGCCAGCTTGGGGGGGGGCCTCCTGACCCCCACAAGACTTGCCAAAAGTCCAGCGGGGGTCCGGAAGGACCTCCTGCCGTCCAATCGTGATCGTCTATGGCCGCCGCCATTTTTCGGCGCCATTTTGGAAAATGGCGCCGGCTGAAGACAACAAGATTCAGTAGCAGGAGCCCGTTCCGGACCGCTGCCGTTCCGGACCGCCACTGGACCCGCAGGTTATTTAAGTCATTTGGGGGGGGGGGTCGGGAGGGTGGGGGATTTAATTTAAAGGGTCGGGGGTGGGTTTAGGGGGTTTTAATGTGCCGGTTTTGCGATTTTACGTTTTTTCGATTTTTCACGATTTTTCACGATATTTTACCCCCCCAAACGGCAACAATACGATTCCCTCCCCCTCCCAGCCGAAATCGATCGTTAAGACGATCGAGGACACGATTCACATCTCTAATGCAAATGGGCTGCCTCGGTAAAAAGGAGGAACTAGGGGAAATTGTCTGTCCCTAGCATCGCAATGACAACGGTTGCCCAGAAGAGGTGGCTATCAGTGGGTTAGGAAAATGGACGCTTAATTTTACGAGGATCTCTTTTCCTAACCTGCGCACAGTCACAGGTTAGACAATGGACGCTCATTAATTGAGTGCCCCTTTTCCTAACTTGATCCCAGCACACTTTTTTTTTTTTTTACCTAACTTTTTTTCAGTTCCTCAGACTTAATATTGCCACAATATTAAGGGCAGGGCAGGCGTTAATTTCTGAAGGTAAAAATGTACACACCACGTACACATTTTTTTTTTTGCATTGGGAGGTAATAGCTAATAGCCTCATCAACATGAATTTACATGTGATGAGCGTTATTAGCTTCGTGGGAGGGGGGGGGGGGGTTGGACGTGCATTTTGGATGCACTTATTAGGGATGTGCAGCAGGGACGGATTCGACCCATTCGGTATTCGTATTCGTCGGGACCAAATCCGTTGCATCCGTTCTCGGGGGGCCCCGATCCGTTCATTAGTTACATATGTATTCGTTTCCCAAAGAAAACCCCATCCCAACCCCATCCCAAGTCTTGGGGGGGACCCCTGACCTCCCCAAGACTTGCCAAAAGTCCCTGGTGGTCCAGCGGGGGTCCTGGAGCGATCTCCTGCACTAGGGCCGTCGGCTGCCAGTATTCAAAATGGCGCCGATAGCCTTTGCCCTTACTATGTCACAGGTGCTACTGGTGCCATTGGTCGGGCCCTGTCACATGGTAGGAGCACAAGATGGCGCCGGTACAACACTTCTGTCTGGTACCATTGGGTTGCTACTGGCAGGTTGCTGCAAAAGGGGTGAACCCGGGGTTTAATTTGTGGGGGAATAGGGTGGAATGCAGTTGCTGCATTTCTTTTCAGGTTTAAGAGGCAGAGCAGCAGTTTTATTCTACTCCAGCCCCTCCCCTCCTGGCAGCCTGTAGGGAAGAGAAGAGAAAGCACACAGATAAGCAACCACCACTCTGCTATCTAATCCAACCTCTCTTACCCCTTTTTCTCCTGTATTGCAGATATCAGAAAGGGGTGATACTGAAGCAGGCACTGCAGCGTAAAGAACAGACACAAAAAAGGTTTGAATTAGCACAAGTTTTAAAGTTGTGAACAGCAATGCAAATTGTCAAAGCTTCAACCCTGGCCTGGATGAATGTCAGTACTACTCACAACTTTCAAGCTGGTGTTAATTTAACCCCTTTTTGTGTTTGCTACCAAGGGCTTAATTTCTGGCAGAACAACCCAAAACAGCGTTAAACCACCTTTTTTTCTGGGACCCAAGAAAGCAGAGCAGAGCTGGCAGTGTATATCAGTTCTAGCTCCCCTGAGGAAACAAAACAGTCAGTAGTTGCATGGATAATGCATGGCTCTCCAGCCCTTGGAGGAAGCAGAGAAGAAAGGGGGAGGGAGTGTGTGTGTGGAGCTGCCGAAAGTGGTCCGATACTTTTTGACAATTTTTTTTTTTATTCAGGGTTTATTCAGGGTTTCAGTTAGAGAATTTTTGATTGTATATTGTCATTGGTATTACTACAATGTATATTTGAATTTGCTTTAATATATATAAATATACATATATATATATATATATATGTATATTTTGTTACACATCCAAGAAAGAGAGCAGACAAAACATATTGTATTACTGTGTGGGTAAAGATAAGCTTTGGGATTGAATAAATGCCTTTCTACATGAGGCCACTTCACTTTGAAACCTGAGACATCTTATTATCAATTTAAATATACTAAAACTGTTCTTGAGTTGGAGCCCATCAGAAGCAGATCTCTTAAATGAGCTTATTTTGTTAGTGTCTGTGCACATGTGTGTGAAGGTTTGGCCAGAAAACACCAGAGGGATGAAATTAAAATGCATGATTGTTTTTAGAGAAGATGTGCAAATTGGATCAATTAAACTCTGACTGTTTCCAGCCATTCTGAAGTTTTGCGTTAATTGGAACAGGAATGGAAGTAGTTTTAATTACTGAAATGAAGACTCAAGCAAATTGGTAATGAGACTCCTCTTTAGCTGCATATAAAAAAGAAAAGCTGGAACTACAAGTTGTATTTCCTCAAACATCAACAGCTTAGACAGAGCCCTATGGTAAGTGATGAAACGTTCTCTCTTTTACTGGTGGTTAATCCTCGGTTTGCTTAACTTTTATAATTCAGAGCCAATAAAATTGAGATCCAACAACCAATGAATGGAAACCAACCAAGCACAAGAGAGAAAATCCATTAGCATGACCTCTACCTCTCAGCAGCTTGTGAGGATACAGCAGTGACAGGAGGTGGGCGGCACCTTATAGATGAGGCCTGAGCTATCCAGGACAGAGTCGGCTTCAGCAGATGCATCTGACAATGCCTACAGTACCTGAATGGACATGATACATGTTACATACAGTACCTGAATGTAATCCACTTTGAAGTGCTGAAAAAGTGCAAAAAGCGGAATATAAATAAAAAAATAAATAAAAATGACAAAGTGGACTATCTCCTGGAAAGCTCATGGTTCATCTATAAGGTGCCACTCAACTCCTGTCATTTTTGCAACATCAGACTAATGGCTATCCCTCAGAAGATTTTTCAGAACTATCTGGAAGATTATGTAGAGATTATTTTATTTTAAGCTTCTAGAAATTGATCGTTTTGGTCAATTAAATCAAGATTTTTTAAATCTGTTATCATATCTTCACCTATACTAGCATAAATTGCATTGGTTGAAACTTCAGGCCTCTTACCTCCAAAGCATAAGTGGTTTCACAGATTAGCCTGGTCACTGTGCAATGAATGAAATCAGTGGTCTCCATTTTAACTAGTTAATACTTTTGTCAGATAATTCAGAATCATACATATTTTATAAAACACAAATACATACAAATATTAGATAAAAATAGTGTAGCTGCCATGTTAGTTCACATGAACTTATGGGAAAAAATGTTAAAGTAAAAAAAAAAAATATATATATATATATAATTTAAAAAAAAAAAAAAATATATATATATATATATAGTTGAAACAACACCAGACAGTTCACATGTACTTATATTTATTTACAGTTTATTATTGACCGACATTCTTAGGTACATCATGCCGGTTTACACAGAACAATATTAGCAGGAAGAATTACATGGAACTATAACAATGGTAAAATATAGGTGGTAACATATAGGGCCTCATTTTCTAAAGTATTGCAGGCCTGCGATACTTTAGATACTTTAGGTGTAGTTATTGGGGGCGAAATAGGCAGCGAAAAGGCTCCTTACCTTTTCACTGTCTGTGCCTTCCTCGCAGGGTCGGCCTCGGTGATGCCCCGACTCCTCCTCTCCCAGGGCCAACTCTGCCCTGATGACGCTAGCGCTAGCGTTAGAAAATGAGGCCCATAGCTTGGTAAATATAATAATGGTAACAAGAGAATTGAGCAATTAGAGGATTTAGAAGAACTATGGTAAAAGCAGTAATATAACAAGGATGACACAGAAACAGGAGAAATCAAATGCAATGTTGCAAAAACAGTGGATCGGGCTAAAACAATGGGACGGGCATATACAATTGTGCATGAAAATACAGGATCGGGTCTCAAAAAGGATTGAGAGCGAGGTCTAAAGGTTAAGGGTAGGCTTGTTTGACCAGCCAGGTTTTGAGTTTTTTCTTAAATTTCTGGGTGCACTGTTCTAGTCGGATATCAGGAGGCACGGCATTCCAGGATGAGGGACCTGCAATGGATGGAGCACGTTCTTTTGTGGTATTAAGGTGGGACAGTTTAGGTGAAGTAGTGTGAAGAGTGCCTTTGTAGGATGATCTGGTTGGTCTGTTAGGGGTGTGGAACTGAATGGAGTCATTTAACCAGATCATATAATCCAACCATTAATATAAAAATCTAAATATGAGGATAATTAAACACAATTTTTTTCATCCTAGAAACATTTATTTTCCAATTTTTACTTCACACTAACATTGATAAAACCACATCTCAATATGTTCCTGCTAGAGTATTTGCACATTCCAGCCTTATTATAATCCATATAATTCAATCCGTGCAACATATAACAGTAGAATCACCCCAATATTTCCATATATCCCAATATTCTTTCACATTATCCAGTATTTCTCAATCTTCAAAGTTAAAACCTTCCTGATGCAAAAAGTCCATACTCTCGCAGCTGTAACTGAAATCTTCAAGGCTAGTACACCCCAACATGGAGGCCTCAATGTTTCACCATTCCCTTGGCTTCATCAGGGGGAATCTGGACTTATTGAATATCTTCTTAAAATTTTTGTGGATACATGTTACTCACTATCATCTTTCCAGAAGTCCGTTTACACTTCTCCTAGGTCTTACTCTTTACTCAGTATTTCTCTACCAAAAAAATGCTGTTTTGCATCATTGCCTTCACTCTTAGCACGGCGCCATTCCTGGCTGCTTCAAAACTTCAACTCGAGGCCAAGGGAATGGTGATACGTTGAGGCCTCCGTGTTGGGGTGTGCTAGCCTTGAAGATTTCAGTTACAGCTGCGAGAGTATGGACTTTTTAGTAGAGATGTGAATCGTGTGATCAATCGTCTTAACGATCGATTTCGGCTGGGAGGGGGAGGGAATCGGATCGTCACAGTTTGGGTTTTTTAAATATCGTGTAAATCGTGTAAATCATGTAAATCGAAAACCGGCACACTAAAACATCCCTAAAACCCACCCCGACCCTTTAAAATAAATCCCCCACCCTCCCAAACCCCCCCAAAATGCCTTAAATTACCTGGGGTCCAGTGGGGGGGGAGGGGAAGGGGGAGGGCGGGGAAACCAGCACACTAAAAGAACCCTAAAACCCACCCTGACCCTTTAAAATAAATCCCCCACCCTCCCGAAACCCCCCAAAATGCCTTAAATTACCTGGGGTCCAGAGGAAGGGTCCCGGTGTGATCTTTTACTCTTGGACCTCCGTGCGTTGTAGAAATGGCGCCGGCACTACCTTTGACCTGTCATATGACAGGTCAAAGGTAGTGCCGGCGCCATTTTGTTTTTTTGTCCCCCAACGTCAGGAGCGTAGGAGATCACTCCCGGACCCCCGCTGGACCCCCAGGGACTTTTGGCCAGCTTGGGGGGCCTCCTGACCCCCACAAGACTTGCCAAAAGTCCAGCGGGGGTCCGGAACCATCTCCTACCGCGAATCGTTTTTCCGTATGGAAAAACGATTCGACTGCAGGAGGTCGTTCCGGACCACCGCTGGACCCCCAGGGACTTTTGGCCAGCTTGGGGGGGCTTCCTGACCCCCACAAGACTTGCCAAAAGTCCAGCGGGGGTCCAGAACGACCTCCTGCAGTCGAATCGTGTTGCCGTACGGCCGGCGCCATTTTGCACAAAACGACCTCCTGCAGTCGAATCGTTTTTCCGTACGGAAAAACGATTCGCGGTAGGAGATCGTTCTGGACCCCCGCTGGACTTTTGGCAAGTCTTGTGGGGGTCAGGAGGCCCCCCCAAGCTGGCCAAAAGTCCCTGGGGGTCCAGCGGGGGTCCAGGAGCGATCTCCTATGCTCCTGACGTCGGGGGACAAAAAAACAAAATGGCGCCAGCGCTACAGGTCAAAGGTAGCGCCGGCACCATTTCTACAATGCACGGAGGTCCGAGAGTAAAAGATAACACCGGGACCCTTCCTCTGGACCCCAGGTAATTTAAGTCATTTTGGGGGGGTTCGGGAGGGTGGGGGATTTATTTTAAAGGGTCGGGGTGGGTTTTAGGGTTGTTTTAGTGTGCCGGTTTTCCCGCCCTCCCCCTTCCCCTCCCCCTTCCCCCGATTTACGATTTTTTGACGATAAATCGGGGCAATTGTTATTGTATCGCGGCTCTAATGATTTTTGACGATTTAAAATATATCGGACGATATTTTAAATCGTCAAAAAACGATTCACATCCCTACTTTTTAGCTTTGAGGATTGAGAAATACTGGATAATGTGAAAGAATATTGGGGCATATGGAAATAATGGGGTGATTCTACTGGTATATGTTGCACTGAATGATTTATAAGGTTATAATAAAGCTGGAATGTGCAAATACTCTAATGGGGATATATTGTCATGTGGTTTTAGCAATGTGAGTGTGAAGTAAAAATTGGAAAATAAATGTTTCTAGGATGAAAAAGAATTGTGTTTAATTATCCTCATGAGATCCAATGCTCCCCTCCTTAGTTCAAAATAGGACATTCTTTGTTCAGACTCTGAACTGAACAGAGGAAGAGTATTAGCTCTTGAAATCTCAAGAAATGCATTAAAGGGTAGATTTTCAAAAGCCTGAGCATGCGTCCATGTGCACACGGTTCCCGGTGTGCGCATGTGGACACAGCAATTTTATAACTTGCGTGCATTGCTGCACGCATGCTAAAAATACTATTCCCGTCGCACATGCATGTCAGATTTTAATATCTGAGCATGCATGTGCGGGTAGGTAGCCTCTTGCAAGTGCAAGGGGGGAGGGAATTTTAAAAGCAACGTGCGGTGACGCGAGAAGGCCTTTCCCAGTTCCCTCCCAGTCCGCTCCAATTGAAGCAGACTGGGAGGGAACTTTCCTATCCCTCTACCTAGCCTTTCTCCCTTTTCTCCCTTTTCCCCCTCTCCTCCCTGACCCCTAAACCCAGCCTTAATCCCGTAGATGTTTTTGTTTTATTACTTATGTGCTCTAAGGAGCAGACGTAAGTTGTGAGCACCGGCCGGCTTTCGGCATGCACGTTCCCGGCCAGTCTCCACCCTGCCCCCTGGCCCACCCAGACTCCACCCATGCAGCCACTTTTTGATGGCCAGCACCTGCACATACCCGGGCCATTTCTAAAATGTGCCTGGTGTGCACATGGCCCGGCCACGTGCATATCTACTTGTTTTTGCGCTGGTGGCCTTTTGAAAATTTGGGTTTTAGTCTAATAAAAAGGTCTCACCTTCTATACTTTTGGTTGTTTTTGTTAACTTTTGTTTCCATATACATACATTTTATTGCGATTTTTTTCATAAAGTGCCTACCTCATGGGGCATCACTAGCAGCAGGTTTTCAAAGAATTATTAAAATGATAATCTGCAAATCATGTCCATGCCTGTTGAACACTTTTAACCTTTGCAGCTGCACCTTTCAGTATATTTCTAACTATTTTCCTCATTTTATCAAAGTTTCCCTTTTGAAAGTTTAGTGTTAGAGCTGCAGATTTACTTATTGTCCCCCTTCCAGTGGGACATTGTTTAAAAATACAATCCTAGAAGCGCAGTCCATATGTATTCCACACATTAAGAAAGGTGGAAAGAAAGTAAAACAATTACTGTCATGGTTAAAAAGTGAGGTGAAGGAGGCTATTTAGCCATAAAAACCATCCTTCAAAAATTGGAAGAAGGATACATCTGAAGAAAATAGGATAAATACATAATGATTGTCAAGTTAAGTGTAAAACATTGATAAGACAGGCGAAGAGAGAATTTGAAATAAAGTTGGCCATAGAGGCAAAAACTCATAATAAAAACTTTTAAAAATATATCCGAAGCAAGAAACCTGTGAGGGAGTCGGTAGGACCATTAGATGACCAAGGGGTTAAAGGGGCTCTTAAGGAAGATAAGGCCATTGCAGAAAGACTAAATGAATTCTTTGCTTTCGTGTTTACTAATGAGGATGTTGGGGAGATACCAGTTCCGGAGACGAACTGAACGAAATCACTGTGAACCTGAAAGATATAGTAGGCCAGATTGACAAACTAAAGAGTAGCAAATCACCTGGACCAGATGGTATGCATCCTAGGGTACTGAAGGAACTAAAAAATGAAATTTCTGATCTACTAGTTACAATTTATAACATTTCATTAAAATCATCCATTGTACCTGAAGACTAGAGGGTGGCCAATGTAACATCAATATTTAAAAAAGGCTCCAGAGACGATCCGTGTAACTATAGACCAGTGAGCCCGACTTCAGTGCTGGGAAAAATAGTGGAAACTATTCTCAAGATCAAAATCGTAGAGCATATAGAACGACATGGTTTAATGGAGCACAGTCAACATGGATTTACCCAAGGGAAGTCTTGCCTAACAAATCTGCTTCATTTTTTTGAAGGGGTTAATAAACATGTGGATAAAGGTGAACCAGTAGATGTAGTGTATTTGGATTTTCAGAAGGCGTCTGACAAAGTCCCTCATGAAAGGCTTCTATGAAAACTAAAAAGTCATGGGATAGGAGGCGATGTCCTTTCGTGGATTACAAACTGGTTAAAAGACAGGAAACAGAGAGTAGGATTAAATGGTCAATTTTCTCAGTGGAAAAGGGTAAACAGTGGAGTGCCTCAGGGATCTGTACTTGGACCGGTGCTTTTCAATATATATATAAATGATCTGGAAAAGAGTACGACGAATGAGGTTATCAAATTTGCAGATGACACAAAATTATTCAGAGTAGTTAAATCACAAGCAGACTGTGATACATTACAGGAGGACCTTGGAAGACTGGAAGATTAGGCATCCAAATGGCAGATGAAATTTAATGTGGACAAGTGCAAGGTGTTGCATATAGGGAAAAATAACCCTTGCTGTAGTTACACGATGTCAGGTTCCATATTAGGAACTACCTACCACCCAGGAAAAAGATCTAGGCATCATAGTGGATAATACTTTAAAATCGTCTGCTCAGTGTGCTGCAGCAGTCAAAAAAGCAAACAGAATGTTAGGAATTATTAGGAAGGGAATGGTTAATAAAATGGAAAATGTCATAATGTCTCTATATCGCTCCATGGTGAGGCCGCACCTTGAATACTGTGTACAATTCTGGTCACCGCATCTCAAAAAAGATGTAGTTGCGATGGAGAAGGTACAGTGAAGGGCAAGCAAAATGATAAAGGGGATGGAACAGCTCCCCTATGAGGAAAGGCTGAAGAGGTTAGGGCTGTTCAGCTTGGAGAAGAGATGGCTGAGGGGGGATATGATAGAGGTGTTTAAGATCATGAGAGGTCTTGAAAGAGTAGATGTGACTCGGTTATTTACACTTTCGAATAATAGAAGGACTAGGGGACATTCCGTGAAGTTATCAAGTAACACATTTAAGACTAATCAGAGAAACTTCTTTTTTCACTCAACACACAATATAGCTCTGGAATTTGTTGCCAGAGGATGTGGTTAGTGCAGTTAGTGTAGCTGGGTTCAAAAAAGGTTTGGATAAGTTCTTGGAGAAGAAGTCCCTTAACGGCTATTAATCATGTTTACTTAAGGAATAGCCACTGCTATTAATTGCATCATTAGCATGGGATCTTCTTAGTGTTTGGGTAATTGCCAGGTTCTTGTGGCCTGGTTTTGGCCTCTGTTGGAAACAGGATGCTGGGCTTGATGGACCCTTGGTCTGACCCAGTATGGCAATTTCTTATGTTCTTATTAGTTTAAATTTGATCATGTTATGATCACTGTTGCCAAGTGGCCCCACCACCGTTACCTCTCTCACCAAATCCTGCATTCTACTAAGAATTAAATCTAAAATTTATTACCTTTATCTACTAAATAATTTTATTACCTTTATTTATTCATTAGTACTTTATTTCCCCAGTTCCGTTTTTGATCCGTTTATCTCCCTTGTTCAATGAAATCTCATTCTCACATGCTTGTTTAATGTTCTAATGTAAACCGAAGTGATTTGTAACTTTGCTACATGAACTGTGGTATATAAAAATGTAAAATAAATAAATAAATAAATAGCTCCCTCTCTTGTTGGTTCCTGAACCAATTGCTCCATGAAGCAGTCATTTATTACATCCAGGAACTTTATGTCTCTAGTAAGTCCTGATGTTACATTTACCCAGTCAATATTGGGGTAATTGAAATCTAACAGAAAACGTTATGAAACTCACTTTTTACTTTTACATGTGAGTTTCATAACGTTTTCTGTTGGATATTGTACTCGTTGTGACGAAAATTAACTGTTTATCCTTTGGTAATTGAAATCTCCCATTATTATTGCACTGCCAAATTGGTTTGCTTCCCTGATTCTCTTAGCATTTCATCATCTGTCTGACCATTTTGTCCAGGTAGACAAAACAGGCAGTGCATAATTATGCAAAACAGTGCATTACCTGTGCTTCTATCACGAATTATCATGCACGAAAACGCTCATTTTGGCATTTTCACATGAAACTTAACCACACCTTGGGGAAGTGTTGCTAAAAGTTAAAGTTTATGATTTCATGTAAACGTTTATGCAAAAAAAATTGCTGCACAAGTGATTTGCATAATATTTAGTTGGGCTGGTCTTGCAAAGAAAAACAAATGCATATTACCAGTCTAGTCCTGTGAAGCCATCCGCATCTTAAAACGTCTGCTCTGGGGCAGAAAATGAAGCAATGGAATACTTGCAGCTTTATTTACTTCTAACCTGCATCGTAACTTTCTTTTTCAGAACAGTTGTTAGAGCACAATGTTGTTTATTTCCTCCAGGGACTATTATTTATTTTCTACTTCAGTATATATTTCACTAATTATTAAATAAAGGTCTGAAACTATCTAATTATATAATTATATTGAGCTTAAGTGAGGAGTAATATTGGTATATTTTAAAGTTATTTTGATGTTGTCATAATTTTCCACTTGACACATTATTAGCCTAAACATTTTCAATTATGCATTATATAAACCTTTACTGTGGTGGAGCAGAATATAAAACGCACTTTCAGTCAGAATGGGAATTTATACTTACACTGTTTTTCAGCTGTGATTTAGAACTGAACCTATTAAATATAAAGTTGCGAATAATAAATGGCTGTTACCAGTTTCTACTCATGTACTGTTACACAATGATTTCCATAACGACTGATCAGTACCATGTCTTGCGTGTTCCCTTAAAGAGTTTACAGAACTACCATGGGAGAGAATAGAAATGTGTTTCATTTTAGTTGCTAGTTTCATCTTTCTATTAATTTTCAGCACTTTTTGGAGGCAACTTTTAAAACCCTTTGGGGTAGATTTTAAAAAAGAGCGAGTGGGAGTAATGTGTGCGCGCTACTCAGCATGCACACATGTATGACTGATTTTATAGCATGCGTGAGCAGGCGCACGCATGTTATAAAATCCAGGGTTGGCGCGCGCAAGGAGGTGCACAATTGTGCACCTTGCGCATGCCAAGCCTGCTCCGAGCCGCGCTGCCCTCCCCCGTTCCCTCCCACCCCACCTTCCCTTCCCTTCCCCTACCTCCCCGCCCTTCCCCCCCTACCTTTGACGTTTTGTTTTTTTTTTATCTCGAAACTTACTTCAGCCCTGGGGCTGAGGTAAGTTGCGTGCCCCAGCCAACTGCCGGCGCGTAATCCCCGGCACCGTGGCAAATATGGCCGCTGTGCTGGGAGCCTGACCCTGCCCCAGACCGCCCAGCCCCACCCCTTCCTGCCCCCTCCCCACTCCTTTTTGCAATCTCCGGGACTTACATGCGTCCCGGGACTTTATGTGCGTCGCTGGGCCTTTTAAAAATAGGCCCGCCGCGCATAGACCCGGTTACATGCATAACCCTTTTAAAATCCAGCCCTTTTTGTGCAGAAAACACGGGTTTATATGCATTCATTCTTGTCATAAAATTGCCCAACATTTATGTGCATCCCAAAACACCCACAGATCTTCCAGGGGCTAGAAATGGGGGGTAGTTTACATTTACAGGCATACTTTCATTTTCAAAAATTTATGAGTTTGTGCATGTTGCCAAAGCAAACTTTGGGGGTCATTTATCAAAATAAGATAAGGCGTTTTCGCATGCGTTAAGGGCTTATCGCATGCGATAGGCCTTTAATGCATGTGATAAGCCCTTAACGCATGCGAAAACGTGTTTACCGCATGCGATCGCACCATATTGTAAATGCTCATAAACTCACTCCAAGATGAGATTTGGGAAATGTTCTCTCAACCTAGCTTGATGTTAGTCCATCAAGCTAAGTTGAGAGAACCTTGCCCAAATCTCATCTTGGAGTGAGTTTCCTCACTCCGAAGGCCAGCAAATCTTCACAAGAGACCACTGTTCTGTTCGTAGGTATCATGTAGAATGTCAAAGTGGCCCCTAACCCCCGACACTCTTACCTAATCCCCACCTCGAGTTACTAGGTGGCCCTACCATAGGGATACAAATACCTACCTATGGGCCATGATATTACGGCCAGGTGCTCTCTCTTTCTCTCTCATCTGGGATCATTAAAAATGGTCCCCCCAGTGGTTGAATGCAGGAAATACAACAGGCCTGGCACTTATCACAGAATCTGAAATGGTATCACAATTTGTGCTAACTTAGCTCTTCGCACAGGTAATTAGCAATAAATGCTATATTAGCATAAAACACACCCCTTTTGCTATCACATACAGTACTTATCGCATTTTGATAAATCCAGGCCTTTGTTATGAATATTTGTGTAACTCCTGCATGTAGCTGCTGCCTACTAAATCACCGGTGATATTCCAAAATTACCCATGCATATGTACAGACATATAATGGGTCTCCTTCTTCTCATGAATGCAATTTGGCACCCTAAGTGAACCATTGGTCCTACACCTCCCACCTCTAACTTATCACCACAATGCTCCCTTCTTCAGCAGTACTGTCTTTCCCCCTTTGGGCCTTTTGCTGGTGGGATTTTGCTGCTCTAGGTGACTGCCTAGTTTGCCTAACAGAAGCACCGGTCCTGCATGAACGCTTTTTTCCCAGTGCATTGTGATAGCAAATGTGAGCTTGTGTGTTTCTTTCCTGGCATTAGATGTATGAGAAAATCATGGACAGAGATTCTGCTCTGGGTGGTAACCAGCAACTACAAAATCGTTTGGAATGTTTCCATGAACACACTGGAAGGCTAACACACCCATCTAAGAGAAAATCCTTTTTGCAGATACAAACGAGCCGATACAGAAAGAAGCATGGGAGAGCCGGCGAGCGCCCACTATCCCGACGCGCGCACAGGCCAGTGTCCTGGGAGCGCGATTCAGGATCGGCCCGCATGCAAATGAGGGCCCATGGTAAAAGGAGGCACTAGGGACACTAGCGCATCCCTAGCGCCTCCTTTTTGACAGAAACGGCGGCTGTCAGCGGGTTTGACAGCCGACACTCAATTTTACTGGCGTCGGTTCTCGAACCTGCTGACAACCACGAGTTTGGAAAACTGACGCCGGCTGAATTGAGCGCCCGTCTTCCAACCCACGGGCCATGGGCAGATTTTTAATTTTTTTTTTTTAAATTTTCGATTTTTTTTTATTTTTGGGGCCTCCGACTTAATATCACTATGATAATATCACTATAATATTAAGTCGGAGGGTGTACAGAAAAGCAGTTTTTTCTGCTTTTTTGTACACTTTCCCAGTGCTGGCTGAAATTAACGCCTGCCTTTGGGCAGGCGTTAATTTCTGAAAGTAAAATGTGCGGCTTCGCTGCACATTTTGCTTTCTGTATCACGCGGGAATGACTAATAGGCCCATCAACACGCATTTGTATGTTGCGGGCGCTATTAGTTTCAGGGGGGTTGGCCGTGTTTTTTACCCCTTACTGTATAAGGGGTAAAAATAGCGCGTCAAAAACGTATGGCCAAACGCAGGCTAACAGTGCGCTCCACCAGAGCGCACTTTACTGTATCGGCCTGAAAGTTTGGTATCCTTTTAAATTAAAGTAGACTTTAAATTATATCATGTAAAATTATTTAATGTCATTTTACATAGTTCATCTTTTAAGATGGGCTTGCCTATACCGATGTATTTATTCAGACAATTTCATGCTTCTTTGTTGATTTAAATGCATGGAAATGGTCCTTTGTGATTCTTGGATACTCAAGTGATACCCTTCTTTTGGTACACCTCATGAAAACATGGCCCTGGCTTTCAGGGCCGGCACGACCCTGAAGGTGGACTAGGAGGTTGCCTATGGCGTCAACCCTTAGGGGGTGTCGAAGATCAGCCACGTGGTGCCTCGAGTGGAGCCTATCCCTCTCGCGGGCTCGTGGCCCTGAGAAGCACACAGTTGGCGGCGTGAACGAGGTAAAAGTTGGGGCCGAGACCGGCAGGGGCGACGGTGCAGTGCGGGGCAGGGTTGGGCACAAGGTAGAAGTCACCTAGGGTGCCTCCTACCCTCGCACCTGCCCTGCTGGCTTTAGAACTAGAATCACCAACATTTCATTACTTTCTGGAGAAAGTATTAAGTAACCTGCAACTGATCACTTTTCTAGTGTAGCATTGAGAATACCATGCCTAGCATAGGGTTCGAGGAGCTCTTCATGTTAATATTCACTGCTTTACAGTATGAATTGGCTTTGCACTTTCAATGCATTTAAATTGCCTGTCTGTATCTGCTGTGTGGGAATATCAACATGAATATGTAGCCTTACCATCTTAACAACAAACAACTTTGTTAGTAGCATTCAGCTGAAGACAGATTTTTTTTGCATTGACTGTGCTGAACTAAATAACAAGAAAGGGAGAAGGAAATGCACTTAAAATAAAGAAAACATGATAAATGGAAAAATATACACCAGATAATGTTCACAAATTATCAGGATTAGAGAGACTAAATGACATTAAACTGTTGAAACCATGTAATGTTATGTTCTCAATATTAAGTTTTACGCAGGCAGAGGATGGAGAGTAAACATCTTAAGTTTGATTATTTCTGACAACTGGTGCATTTCAAATTTTGGTGAAAAATTAAAAAGCAGGAATTAAAAAATCATGTGAAAATGAAGGAACTGCTATTTCTTCAGAAATTCAAATAAGCAGATGAACAGGGACCATCTCATCGGTGTCTGCAAGATCTAAAGACCAACATAAAAAAATAGTTCCTGATCATTTGGCATCTGCAATTTTATGTGTATGTTTTAAGATACAAATTAATGGGATGTACTGAGCAGATTCTCTTTATAATATTATCATATTTCAGAATAATTCTGCATCTCGATTCAGCTGCCAGGGGAAATTGCTGTTCTTTTGGAAAGTTCTTTGTGTCATTCCGTTGTACTCGAGTGTTACGAGATAAGTCACATGCTCTCAGTGTGCCTGTCCCTGACGGCTGCTGCAGGTTTAATGATGCCTAAGCCTGGAATCAGCCAAGCTCGACAGTCAGAAATCTTTAGGCCTGCTCACAGCGGCACTGCCTCCAGGAGACAAATCCAAAATAGTTAGCAAAATGTCTTTGAAAAACAAAGCAAATGGCCCATATAAGTCCACAATTTAGCCATTTGCTCAAGTATTTGTTTTGTTGTTTTTTTGACAAAAGCCCATGCAATTTCACATGCATTAAATAAACAGTAGCACATAATAATGCTACAGCTAGGAAACCAAAGACATGTCTACCTCGACAATGCAGATTTCACCCCTAAATCCTTGCTGTACAGTTCTGGAAGGCAGGTACAAGACAAGCAAAACTCCCGTTAAAGTACTTTCTCTAACTATGCTATTCAGATGACCGTGGCATCTGTCTTATGGCATACTTTGTTTTTAATACTAGCTATTCAATAAATATATTTTCTTTTTATAAATCTTCAAGATTGTTTCAATTCAAAAGTGGTACAAACATGCCCAGTTCGCAGTAAGAGCTGACAGTGGAATATGCTTTCTTCTAAATACTCAAGTTTGCATCTTTTGCACTTGGCAGGCACTTTTTGCGGATGGAGAATACCAGGTGTGTCAGGGTAATCTTCAGATCTGAAGACGAGGCCTATACGATCTCTATATCTCATGAACAGTATCATCTTTGGATCATGCTAGTGTTGAACTGATAAAAGGTTTTGCGAACAGCAGAGGATCCGCTTTTCTCCAATGGATGTTCTCTTTTTGCAAATAAAATGAGTTTCCTATATTCCATGGCTTTCAGGAGGGAGCATTTAATGTTCAAAATTTGAAAGCTGGAATATGTAGAGAGTTTATAATTCTCCTTCCTACGTTTGATTTCTCTTCCTCTAGGAGTATTATCCCCAAACATAATGGTTATTCTTATTAGAGCAGAAAATGCTAGCTATAAGTTGATAAAGCAACCTATATACCACAAATTACAATGTTTATGGTACTTGGGGATTATGTATTTACCTCCCACATAATGCATCTGTGCTAATCTTTTTATTATAGCTCTGCATCCACTATCACTGCTTTGGGTGTTACTGGGAAAATTATTTAATTTTTGCAGTCAGCAGGAAGTATATTTCTTTAGAACAAGACAGACTTTGATAGATAAAGCCTGATACAGACAGTCTGAAATGCTGTCTATGAGTGGAAGCCCTTCACTTTGTGTGTGTATATATATATATATATATATATATATATATATACAGAGAGAGAGAGAGCGAGAGTTATATGTGCATATATATAGAAGAAAGCATGGTATAATGTTAAGGTTTATAGAAGGTATTTAATATGTAAATCTAAGCCTCCCTATCAAAAAATCTCATGTAAAATATATTTTTGAAGTAAAAAAGGAAATGCAGCAGTCCCAGGCAGCTGTATGTGCAGGTGTTTCCAGGTGCTGCACTGCTAGATTCAATCCTCTCCCTGTTAAAGGCTTTCGCAAGCTGAGAGAAGATTGTTTCCTTACAGCATCAATCTTGATCAATACAGTAAAAGAAAAAAATATAATTTAAAAGCAGAGCAAAGTAGGTTCACACAAAACAACTGATAAACATTTTATATTGTTCACTAGCATCCTGAATCAAGGAATATGGATTGGCAGCTCTGATTCCAAAAGTAACACACTTTGATGGAGATGGAGAGCTGCCATCAGTGCAGGCTGTAAGTGTTACGAGTGAACAGAGACAACACAAACAAACTTGTGTTTCATTTTATTTAATTTGCCATTTTAAGTGGTTTTGTTCATCTCATTTTCTAGGCTGTCTCTTATTTTTTTCATTCTATAAATTTGTTTCAATGGGGGAAGCAACACATCCTATTGTGGGCTAACACTGGGGTTTTCCAGCCAGGTTTATTAAACGGGAATGGATATCTCAAGGCAGGACAGCAACAACTGTGATGTGAATACTCCCAGTCCCACGGCACCAAAAGAAGAGGGAAGGGAGTCAACAACAGTGGCATTAACACCCAGAAGCACTGTAAAAGGAACAAAGGAGCAGAAACAGTGGCATGAAAACCAAGGCACCAAGACAGAGAGGCTACATGGGATGAACAGGGGCATGAAAATCCCAAGGCACCAAGACAGAGAGGCTACATGGGATGAACAGGGGCATGAAAACCAAGGCACCAAGACAGAGAGGCTACATGGGATGAACAGGGGCATGAAAATCCCAAGGCACTGGGAAAGGGGCAAAGGACAACAGCACTAGGGATATGAACACCTCAATGCACCAAAAGAAGGGCAAAACAGTACAAACAGTGGTATGAACACCACAAGACATCGAGGGAGGTTTTAAGCAGTGCTAGATGTATCATGCTTGGATTTCAGTAAGGTTCTGTTTAGGCGACTTATAAATAAATTGAGCACACTTGGAATGGGACCTAGAGTGACTGACTGGGGAGCAACAAATGGTAGTGGTAAACGGAGTTTACTCTGAGGAGTTGGGCATTACTAGTGGTGTGCCTCAGGAATCGGTCTTTGGACCTGCTCTTTTCAACATTTTCATGAGCAACATAGTGGAATGATTGCCAGGAAAGGTGTGGAAACAAGAGGAGGATTCTAGCAAAGTTCAAGAAATGGTCTAGAGACAGGCAGATTTAATGCTAAAAAATGCAGAGTAATGCAATTAGGCTGCAAAAACACACGGGCAAGGAACAGTATTGGAGGCACAATTCTTCTAAGCACAAAAGAGAAGTGGGATCTGGAGGTGATTGTATCTGAACTTAAGGTGGCCACACAGTAGGATAATGCAATGACAAAAGCCAGAAACATGCTTGGCTGCATTGGGAGAGGAATGGTCAGTGGAAAAAGGAGGTGATACTGCTTGCTGTATAGGTCCCTGGTGAGACCTCACTTGAAATACTGTGTACTATACCTTCAAAAGGATAAAAACCAATTGGAGTCAATCCAGAGTGGCTACTAAAATGGTCAGTCTTCGTTCTAAAGTATATTAGGACAGACTTAAATATCTAAGGATGTACACCCTAGAGGAAAGGCGAGATTGGGGAGATATGATAGAGGCATTCAAATATCTCAAAGGCTCCATACATAGGAGCTGAGCCTCTTTCAATGGAAAGGAGGCTCTAGAACAAGGGGATCATAGGATAAGGATGAAAGAGGGTAGACTCAGGAGTAATTTTAGGAAATATTTCTTTACAGAGAGGGTAATGGATTCATTGAACAGGCTCACAGTGGAGGTGGTAGAAGAGAAAACAGTATCTGAATTAAAAAAAGCATTGGATAAATACAGGGGATCTCTGAGGGAGTGATGGGAATTGTAAAGGTTAGATAAATTAGATGGATGGGCAGATTAGATGGGCCATATAGTCTTTCTGTGTCATTTCTATGTATGTTTCTAATACAGTGGCATCAATACCCAAAGACACCAAGCACAGAGTAAGGCAAGAAGAAGACTGGCATCAGAATCCCAAGAGCAAAGCAGCAGCAACAGCAGTGACAGCCAGATCCCAGGGCATCCAGAGAGGGGCAGGGGAGAGGATTGTACTTTATTATTTTGTTTCTGGGGCCAAAACAAGGGGAATGCAGGGCAAGAGCAGCAGGGCAGCAACAGTGGTACAACAGCATAGCAAGGAGCCAAACTAGAAACACTAAACCAAGAGAGAACACGAGCAGCAGACAACAGCAGCAGCATGGAAGGCAAAAACTTTGGATATTGGTTCTCTGTAGCTGTGCACTCAGTCCTCCTGCCCCTCGCATGAAAAGTCAGGGAAACTGAACAGAGGAGGGTGCTTTATCTTAAAGAAGACCAACCTGTTCATCAACTTGGGTGCCAGCTGTGAACAATATAGGCTCACGATGTCCCCCATCATTGAGTACACCCATTCACTAGGCATGCTAGCTGGTGAGCAAGAAAGAAAATAATGGGAAAGGTCTAGCTTGTCCAATAGGCCAAAATATCGGTGGCTGAACTTACTGGGCTCTACAAGGTACCGCCAGACTGAAGTTTGTGCAGAGGTCATTTTTGATAATGGTGGTAGGGAGCGGGGGGGGGGGGGGGGGGGGGGGGAGAAGGAGGAGAATACGGATCATTGCTACCTACTGCTGAAGTAATGGCCGGTTTCAGGAGAGTTTTTCCTGTGGTGGCCATGATGGGGAGGGAAGGGGCTGGTGGATAAATGTAGGTAAGGAAGTAGCACTGACTGAATGCTTCTGATACTGAAAGAACTGCAAGGGAGCCCACTATTTCCTCCACTATTTCCTCCACTACATCCCCACAGCTCCTCTTGGTTTCAGATTCCTGCACCCTAGCCACTAGCTGCTCCTTCAAGTCAGATTGTTGGACTTGAGGGCAACATCCCTGGGTGAGGGGTCTGAGCTGATTTTTCAATTGCAATTGCAGGCAGTCCATGAGCATTAACACCAGAGATGCTATTTCCTTCTCTTACTGGAAAGCCAGTAACTTCTCCTTCTGGAGGACGACATAGTAACATAGTAATAACAGCAGAAAAGAATCAGATAGCAAGCTTATGGTAGAATCTGCCACTCCATGTAGAATACCTCCATGTTTCTCTCAAGGGTAGTACCTGCCGCTCTGTGCTCTTACCCCCAAGCCTTATGATAAGGGTAGTAATATTTACAATTAAAACCAAGCAATTGTAAAACCCATACCAAATTACTGCTAGCAACATTTTTACTTGGTGAGAAGCCTTCTTGGTAATTCAGACAATGCTGCTTGACGTTCTTTGCTGTGGGACTTGGCTGTAGAAACTGTCCTGTGGTTTTTCCCTTATTGCGTGTCAGACATAAGGGAATGATCTCACTGAGGGTGGCTATTACTGAACTTGAAGGGCTTCAGGATGTGCACTCCTATGTATTATGTATTGTAATCAATCCCAATGCCCCAAGAAGTGATCCAAATTTATGTCACCATCTATAGACAACTCATGAAGGTGACTCTGTTCTACTAATTTTTGAATCATTAGGAGGAATTCCACCTAGTGCCCACATAAGATGGTTCAGAAGCATATCCACTGTGCTTCTGCTATAGTTGTTGCTCACCCTACATGTGCCAATTAGGGGGATGGGCTGCTAGCCTGTAACTTCAATGTGTGAGACAAAGAGTCTGGAGGGTCAACTTATATTATATTATTATTATTTTTCATATTTATTCAACTGTTCCTCTTACCATGGTTACCCTATGCATATTATCTCATATATATTAGCAAGTGTTCTCTTATATTTATTATTATTATACAACTACTCCCCCCCCCATTCTCTTCCACCTCCAAGATCCAGTAACCCGCTTTCAATGTAGCTTTTCTCTTTTTCTCTTTTCCCACCTCCTCCAGTAGCCTACTAGCTACGATTAATGTTAAAGTTCTCTTTTACCCTTGTTCTATGTAAACCGATATGATATGATACCCATCATGAATGTCGGTATAAAAAAGGTTTAAATAAATAAACAAATAAACTTAGGAAACAGACTTCCTCTTTGTTGCAACTTTCCTGCTGCTTCTTTGAGTGACAGATGGGGTCCCCAACATAGTACTAGTATCCACTGAAACCAATATTAATAGATGTCGCTTATGGAAAGAAAACTCCATAGCCATGTTTGAAAGAAGACCAAGTATCCTCTTGCTACAAATGACCTTCAATAGTGAAGGCATTTGGCAAAATGCAGATCCTTCATGGCACTAAAGTGCCTACACGTGTTTTCTTGAGGGATGAAGAGGAAGAAAAAAACCAAGGGCAACTTCCATGCTTTCAACTATCTGCTGTTATAGATGGGTTTTCTTGGATCAAACAGTAACCATTACCTCTGCAGCTATGCTATCCACCTGCAACTATCACACTACTAACCAGTAGGGATGTGAATCGTTTATCTGATGATTGAAAATATCGTCTGATATTTTCAATATCGTCAGATATTGGGGGGTCCCCGATAGCGATAGGAAACCCCACAATTAATTTAGTGGGTTTTCTTATCATTATGGGGGGGCGGGAAGAAAGGACACAACCTAAAAACACAACCTGACCCTTTAAAATGAGTTTGTTAGTATCCCCCCACCCTCCAGAACCCCCCAAAAATTTTTAAATACCTGGTGGTTCAGCGGGGGTCCCGGGAGCATTCTCCCACTCTCGGGCTGTCGGCTGCCACTAATCAAAACGGCACCGATGGCCCTTTGCTCTTACCATGTGACAGGGGCTATTGGTGCCATTGGTTGGACCCTGTCACATGGTAGGTGCACTGGATGGCCCGCGCAATTTTTAAAAATGTCGCCGGCCATCCATTGCTCCTACCATGTGACAGGGACCGGCCAATGGCACGGATACCATGTCACATGCTAAGGGCAAAGGGCCATCGGCGCCATTTTGTTTACTGGCAGCCGACGGCCCAAGCGTGGGAGAATGCTCCTGGGACCCCCGCTGGATCACCAGGTATTTAAAAATTTGGGGGAGGGGGGTCCGGAGGGTGGGGGGATACTAACAAACTCATTTTAAAGAGTCGGCTGTATTTTTTGGTTATCGGCTCGGGCGCAGCCGGTAAAAAAAACCCGATCGGACTGCAAGATAAAAATTTCACGATGTGAATCTGAAACCGGAATCCGAACCAATACTGGTTCTGATTCACATCTCTACTAACCAGGTTCTCCAAACCCTTCCTAGTTACTAGTTTTTCAATATCCTCTTCCTTTATTCCCCTGAATCAGTTTGCTTGTCAAAGATATGCTGCAAACACTCGTCAGAACATAAGAAGGAGTGATGTGCTGGCTTTATCTGATTAACCTGGCTCCTAGTAAGCACCCTGCTGTTGACATCCTCCATTGAGTTTGCCTCCTCTTGCACCTATACCATGCCTACATCAGCAATGAGAGCAGAAAGCTCCTGGTCCAGCTTCTTACCTGATCACAAGTCTTCCTTCTCTTAAAAAATATTGCTTCATATTGGCTGGGGGACTGTTGCTGGCTATCCTCACCACTACTGCTAGTTCTTGCCTCATTTTTTCCACAGACTTTCTTCTGGGAAAAATAAAATAAAAACTGAAAATAAAAGGTCCTTAAACATAGTAAACTTTGACTGACAATACACTTTTTCTTTCAATTCTTTTTTTTAAATACTTTTCTTAGATCTCTCAACTCTGAAGCAAGGAGTTTCGAAATCTGTACATTGACTTTTTTAAATCAGTTGCATAAGTGGCTGAAAATGGTGTCTGTTTAAGCTTTACATTTTGTTTTACTTGCAACTAAAAAACAACAAAAGAAAGACAAGCCATGAGAGGCTAGCAGAAAAACTGCTTGCAAGTGATTGGTTCTTCTCCTTCCCCTGTTCCCCATTATTTCCAGGTTGCTTGAAATGTAGTGAAAACAACTCTGCATTGCTTAATGCTTCCTCTGTATATTTTAATGGCTATGAACTGAAACAAGCAAAAATGACACCATTTTTTTAAATTTGCATTGCTATTTTGTTTCCTTGCCAAGGAAACAAAACATTCATTCTCATCTCATTCTGAAATGAGTGCACTTCCCTAGCAAGTATGAGCTCTGGGTGAAGGAGAATTGATCTCTGCTCAGGTTCCAAGCATGGGGTTTGCTTTTTGGTAACCCTAAAGTGACAGCAAAGTAGAAAGCAGTTCTCCACTGTAGTGTGCATGTAAACAGTGATACAGGTTTATTTTAGTCTGTTTAAGATGTCATTAACCCTAACCTTCATATGATACAGAACATAATATTAAATATAAATTGTTTAATGACATTCATGGTGTACCTTAATGTATTTTCACCACAGTGAATTCTATAATTTTGTCTCTGTAAACTGTTTTATAAGCCATTTAATCATATTCCAAAATAAGATAAACCAAGCTTATAAAAATATTTATGTCTTCTTTGTGCTGTCAGTGGGAAAAAGGTTGCAATAATTTCAACAAACATGCAAGCGAGTTACATAATCATTTGTGAGTTTCACGTTGGTCAATAGATTAATCTCATTTACTTGCACAGCAGATGCCCATAAAAAGGTCTTTGGTAGATAATGTGCCAAAACCTTTAGGCCATATAAAATAATTGAAATTATTAACAGGCATAATTAACAAAAAAAAAGTTTAAATGATCAGATTATACCATGGTTGCAGTTCTTTTGGACATGACTTACAAGAAAGCAGTGAAGTTGAGATGACTATTTAACCACTGTATATTGACTTTTCACAGTAACTTACATGGGCAATGGAAGAAACACAATTAATCACATTATCTGAAAAAGACCTGCAGCATTGCATAAACTGATGTATTATAGGACTGAAATGTACAATGTAGTCTAGTTCAAATAGACCACAGCTTTATACATAGAATTGTTTTTGCATTGAGACTAGGTCTGCTTGCCGGACTCTTGTACTTGAGGGTGATGTAATTATTATATGATAGTATGCTATCTACTGTAACATTGTAAGTTACAGCCTGGTTTCTCATATAATCTTTGCCACCATCACATTTGGAATACATTTCAAATCAGTTTTGAAAACAGTTACACTGAATTTAGGCTTATTGGGTGAAGAAAGCTAGTCACTTTACCCTCCATTGCGTCAGGTACAAAACTTAGATTGTAAGCCCCTCTGGAGATAAAGAAATACCTACAGTACCTGAATGTAAACCAATGTGATATCTTAGATCAAATTCGGTATAAATAAATAAATAAATAAATAAATACCCGAGTCTTGTATGTGAGATACCTGGATACACAGAATTGTTATGTATATGAAAGCAAGAACTGAAAATTTTTAAAGCAGTATCTGGCATATTTTAGACATATGATAGCAAAGGGAAAAGTGTCTCCGAAGGGACAGAGACAAGATGGAGGCGGTCCAGAGAAGGGCAACCAAAAAGGTGGAGGGTCTTTATCAAATGACTTATGAGGAGAGATTGAAGAATCTAAATATGTATACCCTGAAGGAAAGGAGGAGCAGGGGTTATATGATACAGACTTTCAGATACTTGAAAGGTTTTAATGTTCCAAAGTCAATGACAAACCTTTTCAACAGAACCTGGGGACATGATTTAAAACTCCAGGGAGGAAGACTCAGTGTTATGAATCGGAGAGTGGACCCTTGTTCCGAGGTAGAGTCTGCACTGCTGAGAAGGAAGTTAACCCTCATCGGTCTCTACCGTCAGATGGCAAGGCCTGTTGAAGATGTTGAGAGAATGGCTTCACCCTGGAAGCTCGTGATCCTCCCAGGAGGAGCCCATAGGGACACGGCCACTGGGACTTAGGCGATTCCCTGAAGAATGAAGATGGTCTGGATGTAGGCACCTCCTGCAGGTTGTGGGTTCCAGATGGCTGGCACCTCCAGCAGGTCGTGAGAAGTCCGGGAGTATACGTAGAAGAATAGTCCCAATCCAGTCCAAGGGTCGAAGTCCAGAGGGAGGTTGAGAGCCAGTCCAGGAGCAGATGGGAAAATGGTCCGAAGCCGATCCAGGAGCAGAGAAGGAGAATGGTCCAAAGCCGATCCAGGGGTAGAGAAGGAGAAGGGTCCAGAGCCAGTCCAAGTTGATACCAGAAATCACCACCACCGGTCCGAGGGTCAGGAGCCAAAGAATCAGTCCAACAAGGAGAAGAGCAGGAGAGGAGCAAAGAGCGGATCCGGAACACCAAAACAGGAACCAAGCACAGAGTCTCAATACCAAGGCAAAGTCTGGGTGTCAGACCTTGCCTTAAGTACAGGAACCAGGAGGTGGAGTCCCAGGGGGATATCTCGAGGAGCACAACATTCTTTCCCCTGCACAATATGGTTTTCGAAAATCACTAAGCACAGAGTCACTTTTGCTTTCTCTCACTGATAATTTACTGTTGAACCTGGAGAAAAAACAGTCATTCTTACTGGTCCTTTTAGACCTATCCTCAGCGTTCGACACGGTAAACCACTCACAACTCCTAGAACAACTATCAAACATAGGAATAAAAAACACAGCTCTCAGTTGGTTCAAATCATTCCTATCAAACAGGTTTTACAAGGTCAGAATTAATAACAAAGAATCTGACCCCATCCTATCAGACCAAGGCGTACCTCAAGGTTCATCCCTCTCTCCCACCCTGTTCAACGTCTACCTCCTCCCCCTCTGCCATTTGCTATCACAACTCAATCTTACTCATTACCTCTATGCAGACGACATCCAGATCCTCATCCCCATCACAGAATCTATTCAAAAAACCTTCGCCTACTGGGAGAACTGTCTTCAACCAATTAAACAACTACTCTCCAGCCTGAACCTGATTCTAAACGCCAGCAAAACAGAGTTGCTACTGATTTCACACAACCCGAACACCCACACATCTATCCTGACACAAATTACATCTTTAAACATGGAGCTCTCTGCGGACGTCAGGAATCTAGGAGCATGGCTTGACAACCAACTTAACCTAAAAAAATTCATAAACACAACCACCAAGGATTGCTTCTTTAAACCACAGGTCCTCAAGAAACTGAAGCCACTCCTTCACTTCAATGACTTTCGCTTCGTCCTTCAATCCATTATTTTTTCGAAACTTGATTACTGCAACTCAATCTTACTTGGCCTCCCCTCCAACAGCATCAAACCCCTACAGATGGTACAAAATGCCGCAGCCAGAATCCTAACCAACACTAATAGAAGAGACCATATTACCCCCATCTTGTGCAACCTCCACTGGCTACCCATCAAACAGAGAATCCTATATAAAGCCTTAACCATCATTCATAAAGCAATTCATAACGTCACACCTATATCTCTACAAACCCAACTTCGTCCACACTTATCTGCCAGACCCATCAGAAGCGCCTACAAAGGCACATTAGTCGCAGCTCCTGCCAAATCAACACTAAGAAAAAGAGCACTTTCCACGGCGGGACCAAACCATTGGAATGCGCTACCTCCAGACCTACGACTCGAACCCAATCTACCAGAGTTCAAAAAAGGATTAAAAACCTGGCTCTTCAGGCAAGCGTTCCAACTCCCAGAGTGTAACTAGGCACCTCCTCCTGACTTTCAGATCCAACCTTTGCAGGGTGTCTCTAACACCTTGTCACTTAATTGCATACCCGTCCTTGCTTACTCGCATGTCTATTTAACATTCAGTATTCACCTTTATATTACCGCTTACTGCAGACCATTTACGCTACTAAAGTTCCTTGTAAAAAGGTGAACACACACATACTATTCAAATCACGAATAAGTTTATTTGTTATTATGTTATTATGTTTAAATTTGTTAAATTTGTTAAATTTTATTGTTACTTTCAATATTCCCTGAAATAATGTTCAATGGTTGATTAGTTATTGTTCTGTGTTCCATGTAAAAAAACCCCGGTCTAACCCCAAGACCAGGGCAACCTTTTCGTTACTTGTAAACCGGATTGATTTGTATTGCATACAGGAATTCCGGTATATAAAAATTAAAAATAAATATAAATAAATGACAATATCCGGTCATGGCTCCTTTAAATATCTTCTGCAGTCACGCGCGCGCGGCTCCTAGGAGGCTGAGGGGGAGGAGTCAGACCACCGAGACCATGTGGCCAAGTGAGGCAGCAGCAGCGGCCGCAAAGACACTGAAACAGGGAGCTGTTAGTCTTTGCTGGAGCCTCTGGAGCTCCTGGTAAGGAATTAACACTGTGGCCGCTGACCTGACCCTGGTTGCGGCCCGCCACGCCTGTCGGCCATGACACCTGATCACGGGGTGCCGCGACCGGCGTTCCTAACAGTACCCCCTCCTTTAGGCCTCCCCCGAGAAGGCTTGGGTTTCCCAGGATGTGCAATATGAAAGCTCGTGAGAAGAGACTTATCCAGTATATTCTTAGCAGGCTCCCAAGAATTCTCCTCAGGGCCAAATTCTTCCCATGATAGAAGATACTCCCATGTTTTGCCTCTTTTCTGGACGTCTAGTACCTCTTGTACCTGGTATATAATCTCATCCTCAGCCCTAGGCTGTGGTACTTTGGGAGTTTTCCGGGAAGGCCAAGTGAGGACCAACGGTTTCAGAAGGGACACATGGAAAGAGTTATGAATCCTCAAGGTGGTCGGTAAACGGAGTTGGTAAGTTACAGGACCAAGCTGATGTAATACAGGAAAAGGTCCAATATAACATGGGGCCAACCGCATGGAAGGGACTCACAACTGGATATGGCGTGTGCTAAGCCATACTTTCTCTCTTGGACGGAACTGTGGAGCTGCTCATCAATGCTTGTCCGCGAATGTCTTGGGAGAATGAGCAGCTTTCCAGAGCATGCGCTGGGTGTGAATCCAGAGCCGCCGTAACTGTACTGTGGTAAGCTGAGCTGCTGGTGATGGTACCGGTAATGGCAACGGTAGAGGCGGCCTGGGGTGTCGTCCAAATATAATCTGAAACGGAGATGTCCCTGTTGCAGCGCAAACATGCGAGTAATGAGAGAACTCAGCCCAAGAGAGAAGTGCTGCCCAATCGTCCTGGCGGGAGTTGACATACATCCGAAGAAATTGCTTTAGTGCACGATTAGTGCGTTCCGCCTGTCCATTAGCCTGCGGATGAAATGCAGTGGTGTAATCCAGGGAAATGTTACATTTTTTGCAAAGATTGAGCCAGTAATGGGCCTTGAATTGAGGACCATGATCAGATACGATATGCTGTGGTAGGCCATGGAGATGGAAAATATGAAGCATAAACAGTAGGGATGTGAATCGTTTTAGGACGATTAAAATTATCGTCCGATAATTTTAATATCGTCTTAAACCGTTATGGAACACAATACAATACAGATTCTAACGATTTATCGTTATAAATCGTTAGAATCGTGAGCCGGCACACTAAAACCCCCTAAAACCCACCCCCGACCCTTTAAATTAAATCCCCCACCCTCCCGAACCCCCCCCAAATAACTTAAATAACCTGCGGGTCCAGCGGCGGTCCGGAACGGCAGCGGTCCGGAACGGGCTCCTGCTCCTGCATCTTGTCGTCTTCGGCCGGCGCCATTTTCCAAAATGGCGCCGAAAAATGGCGGCGGCCATAGACGAAAAAGATTGGACGGCAGGAGGTCCTTCCGGACCCCCGCTGGACTTTTGGCAAGTCTCGTGGGGGTCAGGAGGCCCCCCACAAGCTGGCCAAAAGTTCCTGGAGGTCCAGCGGGGGTCAGGGAGCGATTTCCCGCCGCGAATCGTTTTCGTACGGAAAATGGCGCCGGCCATACGCGTATGGCCGGCACCATTTTCCGTACGGAAAATGGCGCCGGCAGGAGATCGACTGCAGGAGGTCGTTCAGCGAGGGTTCCGGCGCCTCGCTGAACGACCTCCTGCAGTCGATCTCCTGCCGGCGCCATTTTCCGTACGAAAACGATTCGCGGCGGGAAATCGCTCCCTGACCCCCGCTGGACCTCCAGGAACTTTTGGCCAGCTTGTGGGGGGCCTCCTGACCCCCACGAGACTTGCCAAAAGTCCAGCGGGGGTCCGGAAGGACCTCCTGCCGTCCAATCTTTTTCGTCTATGGCCGCCGCCATTTTTCGGCGCCATTTTGGAAAATGGCGCCGGCCGAAGACGACAAGATGCAGGAGCAGGAGCCCGTTCCGGACCGCTGCCGTTCCGGACCGCCGCTGGACCCGCAGGTTATTTAAGTTATTTGGGGGTGGGGGATTTAATTTAAAGGGTTGGGGGTGGGTTTTAGGGGGTTTTAATGTGCCGGTTTTTCGATTTTTCGATTTTTCGATTTTTTAACGATTTTTCACGATTTTTCACGATATTTTACCCCCCCAAACGGCAACAATACGATTCCCTCCCCCTCCCAGCCGAAATCGATCGTTAAGACGATCGAGGACACGATTCACATCCCTAATAAACAGTTGGGCCAGGCAAGGAGCTGATGGGAGGGAGGGAAGTGGGATAAAGTGGGCCATTTTGGAGAATCGATCCACAACCACCCAGAATACTGTATTGCCCTCAGATGGCGGAAGTTCCACAATAAAATCCATGTAAATATGCGTCCAGGGTTTCTGGGGAATAGGCAGTGGCTGTAAAAGTCCCTAAGTCTTTTCAGTAGGACTCTTGTGTTGTGCACAAGTTGGGAAAGAATCCACATATGCATGAATATCCTTGTGTATGTCGGGCCACCAATAATATTGTTGCAGAAGCATTTGAGTCCTAGCTCTGCCCGGATGTCCGGCTAACTGAGAATCGTGTCCCCATTGTAATACTTTAGTATGAAGTCTTTTAGGTACCACAGTCTTGCCCGGTGGGACTGTGAACGTAGTGGAAAGGATAATGCGAGCAGGATCGATAATATTTTGAATTGGCTCCTCAATGTCCACCTCAGAGAAAGATTGAGACAGAGCATCAGCCTTGATGTTCTTTGTAGCTGGTCGATATCGAAGCTCGAAATCGAAGCATGAGAAGAAAAGCGCCCAGCGAGCTTGACGAGGGTTCAGGCGTTGAGCTTGTTGTAGATACACCAAGTTTTTGTGGTCGGTGAAGACGGTGATACGGTGCTGTGCCCCCTCTAACCACTGTCATCATTCTTCAAGCGCAAGCTTGATAGCAAGAAGTTCTTTGTCGCCAATAGAATAATTGCGTTCTGCTGGGGAAAATTTTCTAGAGAAATAGGAGCACGGATGAAATTTTCCCGATGCATTGCTTTGGCTCAGGACAGCTCCTACTCCTTCAGCAGAGGCATCGACCTCCACTGTAAACGGATGTCTGGGATCCGGATGTCAAAGTCAAGGTTGTTGAAGGAAGGATTCCTTGAGAGCCTGAAAGGCTTCTACAGCCTCTATTGGCCAGATCTTGATGTTTGCCCCCTTACGAGTGAGTGCCGTAAGAGGTATAGCCAGCTTGGAAAAGTTCTGTATAAAACTACAGTAGTAGTTTGCAAATCAGAGGAATCGTTGGAGGGTCCATAGACCACTAGGCTGAGGCCATTCTTGGATGCATTTTAATTTAGCGGGGTCCATTTGAAATCCTTGATTAGAAATGATATACCCCCAAAAAGGTAAAGCTTCTCTTTCAAAGATACATTTTTCCAATTTAGCATAAAGTCGATTTTCTCTCAAACGTTGTAGCACTTGAACAACATGTTGACGATGCGTCTGTAAATCGCAGGAAAAAATCAAAATATTGTCTAGGTAGACTACCACTCAGACATAGGGCAGGTCTCTGAATATTTCATTAACAAAGTGCTGAAAGATGGCAGGAGCATTGGGCAATCCAAAAGGCATAACAAGATATTCATAATGTCCATCTCTGGTGTTAAAAGCCGCCTTCCACTCATCCCCCTCACGAATCCTAACTAGATTATATGCTCCTTGAAGGTCCAACTTTGAAAACACCTTGGCCCCCTGTAGATGGTCGAAAAGTTCAGCTATAAGCAGCAGTGGGTACCGGTCCTTGATGGTAATGGCATTTAGCCCACGATAATCTATACATGGATGCAAGGTCCCATCCTTTTTTCCAACAAAGAAAAAGCCGGCCCCGGCTGGGGATTTAGAGCGCCTGATGAATCCTTTCTGTAAGTTGTCTTGAATATATTCTGACATAGCACGGGTCTCCAAGGCAGACAACGGATAGACCCTACCCCATGGTGGGGTGGCGCCAGGAATCAAATTGATGCTACAATCAAATTCTCGATGTGGAGGCAAAATGTCCGCAGCTTTTTTGGAAAAGACATCCGAGAACTGCTTGTACTGTGACAGCAGACCCTCCGGCAGAGAAGTACAGATGAAGCTACATGAGGGACTTGATCCGTGAATGCAGGTCTCTTGGCATTTTGATCCCCAGTGGATTAGTTTTAAAGAGGTCCAGTCGAATTGTGGGTTGTGTTGTTGTAACCATGGGTTGCCGAGAACTATAGGATGAATTGCTCTTTGGATGATATAGAAGGAGATGCTTTCAATGTGGTTCGGTGAAATGTGACATTCCATCGGTATGGTATGATGAGTTATCCTCCCCGGCAGGGGATCTCCATGAATGGAGGATATAATTAACGGCTTTGGACACAAGCAAGTGGGGATGCATAGTTGCTCTACCACATCTTGTAGAATAAAATTCCCACCGGCTCCAGAATCTACTAAAGCCAGAGTGGAGAACCGATGATCTTCGAAATCCAGGGTAACCTGCAGAGTCAGTGGGGGAGCCGGAGAGGTGATGCCTAGGGTTACTCCCCCGATGGAGCCTAGGCATTGGAGTTTCCTGGACATGTAGGACAACGGGCAATGAGATGACCCGCTCCTCCGCAATAGAGACAAAGGCCTGCCTTGTGGCGTCTTTGACGTTCTTCTGGCGAAAGGGGACCTCGTCTCAATTGCATAGGTTCCTCCATAGTTCCTTCGGGTCTAGGTACCGTTTGGGAGGCGGGAACCAAGCAGGAAGAAGTGGCACCCGCTATGTGCCTTCTCATGCTTGATCCCTCCCGCGCTCTTTCCTGTAGTCGTCGATCAATTCGAGTTACCAAGTCCACGATAGAATCCAGAGATTGCAGTAACTCTCGGGTTGCCATTTCATCTTTTATTCTGGGTGACAGACCCTCTAAGAAAATGGACCGGAGACAGTTCTCTTCCCAATGGAGTTCGGAGGCCAGAGTTCTGAATTCAATGGTATAATCTGCCAGTGGTCACCCACCTTGCCGGAGTTGTAAAATCTTGGAACCCGCAACCACTTGTTTCCCGGGATCATCAAACACCGCTTGAAATAATTCCAAGAATTTAGGCAGATTTTGTAGGACTGGATCTGACCATCGCCAGAAAGGGGAAGCCCAGGCCAGGACCTTACCCTCCAACAAAGATAGGATATATGTAGTTTTGGTAAGATCATCTGGAAAGAGGGACACTTGAAGATGAAAGTGCATGCTGCACTGGTTGAGAAAACCTTGACACAAGCGAGGTTCTCCGGCGTACCGTGGAGGAGTCGGTAATGGAATCACGGACCGGGTATTACTCTGCACCACCGAAGGCAGTGGTGGTGGAACGGCTTGAGCTGCAGCCATAGAATCCAGACAGGCATTAAGTCATTCCAAGGAAGCTGCCATGGATTCTAGTATACGTTGCTGCTCGGTGACCTTCTGGGCTAATCCAGGAATGGCCTGGTGAGCTGAGGCCTCTGCCGGGTCCATGGCCTTGGTATTCTGTTATGAATCGGAGAGTGGACCCTTGTTCCGAGGTAGAGTCAGCACTTCCGAGAAGGTCTCTACCGTCAGATGGCAAGGCCTGTTGAAGATGTTGAGAGAACGGCTTTACCCTGGAAGCTCGTGATCCCCCTAGGAGGAGCCCGTAGGGACACAGCCGCTGGGACTTAGGCGACTCCCTGAAGAATGAAGATGGTCTGGATGCAGGTGCCTCCTGCAGGTCGTGGGTTCCAGATGGCTGGCGCCTCCAGCAAGTCATGAGAAGTCCGGGAATATACGTAGAAAAATAGTCCCAATCCAGTCCAAGGATCGAAGTCCAGAGGGAGGTCGAGAGCAGGTCCAGGAGCAGATGGGAGAATGGTCCGAAGCCGATCCAGGAGCAGAGAAGGAGAATGGTCTGAAGCCGATCCAGGGGTAGAGAAGGGGAATGGTCCAGAGCCAGTCCAAGTCAATACCAGAAATCACCACCACCGGTCTGAGGGTCAGGAGCCAAATAATCAGTCCAACAAGGAGAAGAGCAGGAGCGGAGCAAAGAGCGGATCCGGAACAACAAAACAGGAACCAAGCACAGAGCCTCAATACCAAGGCAAGGTCTGGGTGTCAGACCTTGCCTTAAGTACAGGAACTAGGAGGTGGAGTCCCAGGGGGATCCATGACAATATCCGGTCATGGCTCCTTTAAATATCTTCTGCAGTCGTGCACAAGGCTCCTAGGAGGCTGAGGGGGAGGAGTCAGACCGCTGAGACCATACGGCCGAGTAAGGCAGCGGCCGCGAAGACGCCGAAACAGGGAGCCTTCAGTCTTCGCTGGAGCCTCTGGAGCTCCTGGTAAGGAATTAACACTGTGGCCACGGACCCGACCCTGGTCGCGGCCCGCCACGGCCGGCGGCCATGACACCCAGTCGCGGGGCGCCACGACCGGTGTTCCTAACACTCAGAACCAATGTCAGGAAATATTTCTTCATGAAGAGGGTTGTGGATGCCTGGAACGCCCATCCAGAGGAAGTGGTGAATACCAAAACTGAAGGATTTCAAAGAGGTGTGGGATAAACACTGTGGATCCATAGTCTTGAGGATGTAAATGAACATAAGAACATTCCATACTAGGTCAGACCAAGGGTCCATCAAGCCCAGCATCCTGTTTCCAACAGTGGCCAATCCAGGCCATAAGAACCTGGCAAGTACCCAAAAACGTATTCCATGTTACTGTTGGTAGTAATAGCGGTGGTTAATATCTAGGTCAAATTAATTAATAGCAGGTAATGGACTTCTCTTCCAAGAACTTACCAATCCTTTTTTAAACACAGCTATACTAACTGCACTAACTACATCTTCTGGCAACAAATTCCAGAGTTTAATTGTGCGTTGAGTGAAAAAGAACGTTCTCCGATTAGTTTTAAATGTGCCACATGCTAACTTCATGGAGTGCCCCCTAGTCTTTATCAGAAAGAGTAAAAAACGGATTCACATCTACCTGTTCTAGACCTCTCATGATTTTATACACCTCTATCATATCCCCCCTCAGCTGTCTCTTCTTCAAGCTGAAAAGTAATAATCTCTTTAGTCTTTCCTCATAGGAGAGCTGTTCCATTCCCTTTATCATTTTGGTAGCCCTTCTATGTACCTTCTCCATCGCAATTATATCTTTTTTGAGATGCTATGACCAGAATTGTACACAGTATTCAAGGTGCGGTCTCAGCATGGAGCGATACAAAGGCATTATGACATTTTCCGTTTTATTCACCATTCCCTTTCTAATAATTCCCAACATTCTGTTGGCTTTTTTGACTGCCGCAGCACACTGAACCGACAATTTCAATGTGTTATCCACTATGACGTCTAGATCTCTTTCTTGGGTAGTAGCACCTAATATGGAACCTAACATTGTGTAACTATAGCATGGGTTATTTTTCCCTATATGCATCACCTTGCACTTGTCCACATTAAATTTCATCTGCCATTTTGATGCCCAATTTTCCAGCCTCACAAGGTCTTCCTGCAATTTATCACAATCTGCTTGTGATTTAACTACTCTGAACAATTTTGTATCATCTGCAAATTTGATTACCTCACTTGTCGTATTTCTTTCCAGATCATTTATAAATATATTGAAAAGTAAGGGTCCCAATACAGATCCCTGAGGCACTACACTGCCCACACCCTTCCACTGAGAAAATTGTCCATTTAATCCTACTCTGTTTCCTGTCTTTTAGCCAGTTTGTAATCCACGAAAGGACATCGCCACCTATGCCATGACTTTTTATTTTTCCTAGAAGCCTCTTATGAGGAACTTTGTCAAATGCCTTCTGAAAATCCAAGTATACTACATCTACAGGTTCACCTTTATCCACATGTTTATTAACTCCTTCAAAAAAGTGAAGCAGATTTGTGAGGCAAGACTTGCCTTGGGTAAAGCCATGCTGACTTTGGGCCTCATTTTCCAAGCACTTTACCGCGTGCGATAAATTCGCAAATCAGTCATTTGGTATTCAGGGGGCGGAGCATATGTAAAGCGGGAACCTGTGTATCGTAACAGCCGCAGTGTTAGCGTGGCTGCTAATAACTACAACTCCAACCTCGCGTTATGGACTGCGTTACAGGCCTGAAAAGGATATGTGAGTGAGAGAGAGAGAGAGAGAGAGAGAGAGAGAGAGAGAGAGAGAGAGAGAGAGAGAGAGAGAGACTTACTATAGTGCCTATGCCCTACATAGGTATTTTAACCCCTATAGGAGGGCCACCTACTAACTCGGGGTGGGGATTAGGTATGAGCGTCGGGGGTTGGGGGCCACTTTCGCATTCCACATGAGACCTACGGACTGAACAGTGGTCTCTAGTGCAGATTTGCTGGCCGTCAGAGTGAGGACGCTCACTCCAAGCGGAGATTTGGCCAACATTCTCTCCACCTAGCATGTTGTTGCCCAGGTAGAGTGTCCATCAAGCTAGGTAGAGAGAACGTTGCCCAAACCACTTCTTGGAGTGAGCGTCCTCACTCCGACGGCCAGCAAATCTGCACTAGAGACCACTGTTCTGTCCGTAGGTCTCATGTGGAATGCGAAAGTGGCCCCCAACCCCCGACGCTCATACCTAATCCCCACCCCGAGTTAGTAGGTGGCCCTCCTATAGGGGTTAAAATACCTATGTAGGGCATAGGCACTATAGTAAGTCTCTCTCTCTCTCTCTCTCTCTCTCTCTCTCTCTCTCTCTCTCTCTCTCTCTCTCTCTCTCTCTCTCTCTCTCTCTCTCTCTCTCTCTCTCGTGCACTGCGATAAAAGAATCATTGTGCAGTGGGAAAACATTGCTGCACACGATGTTTCCCCACTGCATGAAAGATGCCTCATTTGCATTGGTAACACCCCCTAATGCGATATTGGAAAATAAGGCCCTTTGTTCCATTAAAAAATGTTTTTCTATATGTTCTGTGATTTTGAAGTTTAGAATACTTTCCACTATTTTTCCTGGCACTGAAGTCAGGCTAACCGGTCTGTAGTTTCCTGGATCGCCGCTGGAGCCCTTTTTAAATATGGGGGTTACATTGGCTATCCTCGAGTCATCAGGTACAATGGATGATTTTAATGACAGGTTACAAATTTTTACTAATAGGTCTGAAATTTCATTTTTTAGTTCCTGCAGAACTCTGGGGCGTATAACATCCGGTCCAGGTGATTTACTTCTCTTAAGTTTGTCAATCAGGTCTACCACATGTTCTAGGTTCACCGTGATTTGGTTCAGTCCATCTGAATCATTACCCATGAAAACCTTCTCCAGTACGGGTACCTCCCCAACATCCTCTTCACTAAACATCGAAGAAAAGAGGAAGGAATAGCCTAGTGGTTAGAGCAGTGGACTATGAACCAGAAGACCAAGGGTCAAGTCCTGCTGTTGCTCCTTGTGACCTTGGGCAAGTCACTTTACCCTACATTGCCTCAGGTACAAAAACTTAGATTGTAAGCTCTCTGGGGATAGAAAAATACCTACAGTACCTGAATGTAAACCGGTGTGATATCTCAATTGAGATCAAATGTCAGTATATAAAAATAATAAATTTAATCTTTCCACAATGGCCTTATCTTCTCTAAGTGCCCCTTTAACACCTTGATCATCTAAGGGTCCAACTGACTCCCTCACAGGCTTTCTGCTTCAGATATATTTTAAAAGGTTTTTACTGTGAGTTTTTGCCTCTACGGCCAACTTATTTACAAATTCTCTCGTAGCCTGTCTTATCAATGTCTTACATTTAACTTGCCAACATTTATGCATTATCCTATTTTCTTCTGTTGGATCCTTCTTCCAATTTTTGAATGAAGATCTTTTGGTTAAAATAGCTTCTTTCACCTCCCCTTTTAACCATGCCAGTAATTGTTTTGCCTTCTTTCCACCATCCAGATGTGTGGAATACATCTGGATTGTGCTTCTAGGATGGTATTTTTTAACAATGACCATGCCTCTTGCACACTTTTTACTTTTGTAGCTGCTCCTTTCAGTTTTTTTCTAACTATTTTTCTCATTTTATCAAAGTTTCCCCTTTGAAAGTTTAGCATGAGAGCTGTGGATTTGCTTACTGTCCCCCTTCCAGTCATTAAATAAAATTTGATCATATTATGATCACTATTGCCAAGCGGCCCCCACCACCATTACCTCTCTCACCAAATCCTGTTCTCTACTGAGAATTAGATCTAAAATTGCTCCCTCTCTCGTCGATTCCTGAACCAATTGCTCCATAAAGCTATTATTTATTCCATCCAGGAACTTTATCTCTCTAGCGTGTCCCAATGATACATTTACCCAGTCAATATTGGGGTAATTGAAGTCTAATCAAAACAATGTGGAACCCAGCAAATATTTTGAATAATAGTCTAAGAAGGTGTCAGCAAGCCTGACGTTGTGTGACTTCTAAGTAAAAGACACCAACCGGTGTCTCTTAGGATTCTCTTAGCATTTCACTGTCAGTCTCACCATCTTGACCAGGTGGATGGTAGTATACTCCTATCACTATAGTCTTCCCCGACACACAAGGGATTTCTACCCATAAAGATTCAATTGTGCATTTAGTCTCGTGCAGGATGTTTATCCTGTTGGACTCTATGCCATCCCAGACATAAAGCACCACACCGCCTCCCGGGTGCTCCTCTCTGTCATTGCGATATAATTTGTACCCCGGTATAGCACGGTCCCATTGGTTGTCCTCCTTCCACCATGTCTCTGAGATGCCAATTAAGTCTATGTCATCATTTACAGCTATACATTCTGATTCTCCTATCTTAGACTTCTGGCATTAGCATACAAACATTTCAAAGTTTGTTTTTTGTTTGTATTTTCATTCTGCTTTTTAATTGATAGGGATAAGTTAGAATTATTTAGCTCAGGTGAGTTTTTAGTTACAGGCACTTGGACTACTTTTCTTATTATTGGAACCTCACTGTCGGGATGCCCTAATTCTAATGCATCATTAGCATCCTTTGTATTGGGACCCTTACTTTTCAATATATTTATAAATGATCTGGAAAGAAATACAACAAGTGAGGTAATCAAATTTGCAGATGATACAAAATTGTTCAGCGTAGTTAAATCACAAGCAGATTGTGATAAATTGCAGGAAGACCTTGTGAGGCTGGATCCTTCTTCCAATTTTTG
This sequence comes from Rhinatrema bivittatum, assembly GCF_901001135.1. Lineage (NCBI taxonomy): Eukaryota > Metazoa > Chordata > Amphibia > Gymnophiona > Rhinatrematidae > Rhinatrema > Rhinatrema bivittatum. The sequence continues at coordinate 9,518,245 of NC_042629.1, read as the reverse complement.
AATGAAGATCTTTTGGCTAAAATAGTTTCTTTCAGCTCCCCTTTTAACCATATCGTAATCATTTTGCCATTTTTCCACTTTTTTAAATGTGTGGAATACATCTGGACTGTGCTTCTAGGATGGTATTTTTTTAACAATGACCATGCCTCTTGCACACTTTTTACCTTTGTAGCTGCTCCTTTCAGTTTTTTCTTACAATTTTTCTCATTTTATCAAAGTTTTCCTTTTGAAAGTTTAGTACGAGAGCAGTGGATTTGCTTACTGTCCCCCTTCCAGTCATTATTATTATGATTACTATTGCCAAGCGGCCACACCACCGTTACCTCTCTCACCAAATCCTGTGCTCCACTGAGAATTAGATCTAAAATTGCTCCCTCTCTTGAAGAGAAGAGGCATTGGGGTAGCTTACGAGAATGACGGCTACTACCTGGTGATTAATACTCTTATTCAATAAACATTCACATGGTTAGTGTGACTCCAACATTGCTGTATGCTTCAATGGCAAGAGGAAATGTGGGAAAAAGGATTTGCATTCTCAAATAAGCGTGGGAGTAGCTTGCTTGTTGCGGCGGTCACTACCCCAAACCAAATAAGCCTGATACTTCACTTTCAATGCATATCTAAGCAGCTCTCTGCTTCAATGGCAGGGGGAATGAAGAAAAGAGGATTTATATTCAGACAACAACCAACAAGGACTAAATTGCACAGGCTGGGTAAATAAATAAGCGTGGGAAGAGCTTGCTTGTTGCGGCGGTTACTACCCTCAACCAATCAAGCCTGATACTTCACTTTGAATACATATAGGGGTAGATTTTAAAAAGCATTTACTCGAGCAAAACTGGTTTTTGCTCGAGTAAATACACTTTACTCAAGTAAGTGGGTTTTCAAAATTGCTACAATATATGCCATTGAATTGTCCATAGGATTTACTCAAGTAAGTGCACTTTACTCGAGTAAATAGCTTTTGAAAATTGCTATGATAGTATGTCACATTTACATGCGTAACTCCTTTGAAAATGACCCCCATACAGCGCAGCTCACTCTTCAATGGCAGGGGGGATGGAGAAAAGAGGATTTACATTCAGACAACAACCAACAAGGACTAAATTGCACAGGCTAGGTAAACAAATAAGCGTGGGAATAGCTTGCTTTTTGCGGCGGTTACTACCCCTAAACAATTAGGCTTGTTACTTTACTTTGATGTAGCTCCAGCACATCAATGGCAGAGGTGGAAGGAAATTAGAACCAAAAAGTTACCAATAAGGGCCCTGACCTCAGCGGTCAGAGTAACAGATGAGAAAAATAAGTGAAAGTTTGCTGGGTAGACTGGATGGGCTGTTTGGTCTTCTACTGCCGTTATTTCTATGTTTCATTTCATTTCTATGTGTTGAAGGCTTGTAACTAATGTGAACTTGGAGTCAAATATCTTGCTTCCCTGCTATCCATTTCCTCACCTCTCATGGAGTTGCTATCCCACAGTTAGCCAACAGACTCAGGGCACATGGCATATACTGCATATGGCAGTGCATGGACCCACTTTTAAACCAATTATCTTCATTCTTTGATCAAATTTAGACCTTCTGGATCAGACTATTCTGGTGCTCTCTCATTCCATAGCTACGGAAATTCTCTCAGATAAATCTGTCTGTGACCTACTGTGGGGTTGAAAACCTGTGAATGGTGAGTGACAGCAATGACAAGTACAGGAGTTTATCTTTGCTTACAATGACACAATGGCCCAAAAGTTTCAAACCTTGTGCTGGATTTAACCAACATTCATCACCACAGTCACAACCTGATCAGTAATTAATTTGCAAGGTAAATGAAAAAATGAACAGAAAACCCCTGCCTTGACATCTTGTGTCTGAGTATCAATACTGTGATAGTGGTAGTGATCCTGTTGCTGGAGGATATGTTTTTGATGGGGACAGGACTATGGAAGAAGCAGCAGCCACCCAGTCACTCCATTTCAGTTTATCACAGGGATACCAATGCAGAAGACAGACTGCATTCCTGTTTTAGTCTCTGCTCATCACAGAACATCACTAGAATCAATGGGGGTCATTTTCAAAGGAGTTACGCATGTAAATGTGACATACTATCATAGCAATTTTCAAAAGCTATTTACTCGAGTAAAGTGCACTTACTTGAGTAAATGCTATGGACAATTCAATGGCATATATTGTAGCAATTTTGAAAAGCCCACTTACTTGAGTAAAGTGTATTTACTCGAGCAAAAACCAGTTTTGCTCGAGTAAATGCTTTTTAAAATCTACCCCAATGACTGCAACTTTTAAACAGGCACACGGGCACACATGTGAGTGCTTTCATCAGACCGCTCCCAGGGACATGACCATTTTGTAACATATGCATGTACATGCATGCATATTATAAAATAGCCAGACCACATGCACATGTGTGCAATTTTAAGTGGCAGCATGTCTATGTGTACAAATGCCACTTCTACCTAGTAAATGGGGAGATTTTAAAACACACACACGCACCGATGCTATTACCAGTTTTACCAGTTCATTGCGAGTTCAACCAGGTAAGGAATAGAACTTCCAAACCCCACTAGTTTTATAGCTTCTCTTCTCCCCTGTTAGCCTTGACCCTTAAAATCCCACTGATGTGTTTAGGGTTTTTTTTGTATGTTTTATTACTTGCATGTTCTCCACAGCAGAAGTAAAGTTACGTGGCAGTGGACCCTAGTGTGCACCCATGAGCTTTAGTATTTATGTGCATATTTCAAGTTAAAATCCATTAATTCTTATGCCCCACCCAGACCATGCCAACACCCCTTTTTTGGAACTTTTTCCTTGTGTAGGTACTGAGGCAGCATTTAAAATCTGTTTGGAACGCACCAGCCTGACTTATGCATGTATCTCCGGGAGGGTATAGAGTCCAACAGGATAAAGATCAAACAAGAGACTAAATGCTCAGTAGAATCTATATGGGTGGAAATCCCATGTGTGTTGGGTAAGAGTATAGTGATAGGAGTATACTACCATCCACCTGGACAAAATGACAGATGATGAAATGCTAAGAGAAATCAGGGAAGCAAACCAATTTGGCAGTGCAATAATAATGGGAGATTTCAATTACCCCAATATTGACTGGGTAAATGTAACATCAGGACTTGCTAGAGACATAAAGTTCCTGGATGTAATAAATGATTGCTTCATGGAGCAATTGGTTCAGGAACCAACAAGAGAGGGAGCTATTTTAGATTTAATTCTTAGTGGAACGCAAGATTTGGTGAGAGAAGTAACGGTGGTGGGGCCACTAGGCAACAGTGATCATAACATGATCAAATTTAAACTAATAACTGGAAGGGGGACAATAAGTAAATCTGCAGCTCTAACACTAAATTTTAAAAAGGGAAACTTTGATAAAATGAGAATAATAGAAAAAAACTGAAAGGTGCAGCTGCAAAGGTTAAAAGTGTTCAACAGGCATGGACATTGTTTAAAAATACAATCCTAGAGGCGCAGTCCATATGTATTCCGCGCATTAAGAAAGGTGGAAGGAAGGCAAAATGATTACCGTCATGGTTAAAAGGTGAGGTGAAAGAGACTATTTTAGCCAAAAAAACATCCTTCAAAAATTGGAAGAAGGATCCATCTGAAGAAAATAGGATAAAACATAAGCATTGTCAAGCTAAGTGTAAAACATTGATAAGACAGGCGAAGAGAGAATTTGAAATGAAATTAGCCATAGAGGCAAAATACATTTTTTTTTAAATATATCCAAAGCAAGAAACCTGTGAGGGAGTCAGTTGGACCATTAGATGACAGAGGGGTTAAAGGGGCTCTTAGGGAAGATAAGGCCATTGCAGAAAGACTAAATGAATTCTTTGCCTCCGTGTTTACTAATGAGGATGTTGGGGAGATACCAGTTCCGGAGATGGTTTTCAGGGATGATGGGTCAGACGAACTGAATGAAATCACTGTGAACCTGGAAGATGTAGTAGGCCAGATTGACAAACTAAAGAGTAGCAAGTCACCTGGACCGGATGGTATGTATCCTAGGGTTCTGAAGGAACTAAAAAATGAAATTTCTGATCTATTAGTTAAAATTTCTAACATCATTAAAATCATCCATTGGACCTGAAGATTGGAGGGTGGCCAATGTAACCCCAATATTTAAAAAAGGCTCCAGGGGCGATCCGGGTAACTATAGCCCAGTGAGCCTGACTTCAGTGCCGGGAAAAATAGTGGAAACTATTCTCAAGAACAAAATTGTAAAGCATATAGAAAGACATGATTTAATGGAACATAGTCAACATGGATTTACCCAAGGGAAGTCTTGCCTAACAAATCTGCTTCATTTTTTTTGAAGGGGTTAATAAACATGTGGATAAAGGGGAACCGGTAGATGTAGTGTATTTGGATTTTCAGAAGGCGTTTGACAAAGTCCCTCATGAGAGGCTTCTACGAAAACTAAAATGTCATGGGATAGGAGGCGATGTCCTTTTGTGGATTACAAGCTGGTTAAAAGACAGGAAACAGAGAGTAGGATTAAATGGTCAATTTTCTCAATGGAAAAGGGTAAACAGTGGAGTACCTCAGGGATCTGTACTTGGACCGGTGCTTTTCAATATATATATAAATGATCTGGAAAGGAATACGACGAGTGAGGTTATCAAATTTGCAGATGATACAAAAGTAGTTAAATCACAAGTGGTTTGTGATAAATTGCAGGAGGACTTTGCAAGACTTGAAGATTGGGCATCCAAATGGCAGATGAAATTTAATGTGGACAAGTGCAAGGTGTTGCATATAGGGAAAAATAACCGTAACTGTAGCTATACGATGTTAGGTTCCATATTAGGAGGAAATAGATCTAGGCATCATAGTGGATAATACTTTAAAATCGTCAGCTCAGTGTGCTGCAGCAGTCAAAAAAGCAAATAGAATGTTAGGAATTATTAGGAAGGGAATGGTTAATAGAACGGAAAATGTCATAATGCCTCTATATCGCTCCATGGTGAGACCACACCTTGAATACTGTGTACAATTCTGGTCGCCGCATCTCAAAAAAGATATAGTTGCGATGGAGAAGGTACAGAGAAGGGCAACCAAAATGATAAAGGGGATGGAACAGCTTCCCTATGAGGAAAGGCTGAAGAGGTTAGGGCTGTTCAGCTTGGAGAAGAGACGGCTGAGGGGGGATATGATAGAGGTCTTTAAGATCATGAGAGGTCTTGAACGAGTAGATGTGACTCGGTTATTTTCACTTTCGAATAATAGAAGGACTAGGGGGCATTCCATGAAGTTAGCAAGTAGCACATTTAAGGCTAATCGGAGAAAATTCTTTTTCACTCAATGCACAATAAAGCTCTGGAATTTGTTGCCAGAGGATGTGGTTAGTGCAGTTAGTATAGCTGGGTTCAAAAAAGGTTTGGATAAGTTCTTGGAGGAGAAGTCCATTAATGGCTATTAATCAATTTTACTTAGGGAATAGCCACTGCTATTAATTGCATCAGTAGCATGGGATCTTCTTAGTGTTTGGGTAATTGCCAGGTTCTTGTGGCCTGGTTTTGGCCTCTGTTGGAAACAGGATGCTGGGCTTGATGGACCCTTGGTCTGACCCAGCATGGCAATTTCTTATGTTCTTATGTTCTTATTTGACATGCGCCGGGCTTTTAAAATTCACCTGAATGTGTATAAAATGTATTAACAGAGGCAAGCAAGTAAATCATCTGTTTGATGTGTCAATGGCATCCCCCAGTAAGAAAACAATTATACATCTGAAAAGACAGAAGCTAAACTTAAACAATGAGTTACCAGGAATAGTTAGGGCAAGTGCATAGCCCTGTAGAAAAACAGACAGTGTGGAAGGAAGCAGAGAGACAATTTCAATATTAGAAGTGGAAGGGTTATAATTTTACTCTAGAGATGGTTCCATGGCTTTGACTCCCAGTGGTGCATGCCTATAAGTGCTGGTGCTTTCTTTGACCCTTGGGAGAACCTTTTCACTCAGTTCTGGGATCAGTTGATGCACACAAACTATTTAGGAATTCTTACAAATAATTCATTTTTAAAGCATACAATGGAAAGCCAACTTTTGGCAAAAAAGCCTTTCTAGATTTCTGATAGCTATAATCAAGCAAAAATGGCCAAATGACTATACTTTCCTTTCTTAACAATTTTTTAAACCAGTGTTTAAGAAATCAAAGATTAACCCAATGCATTAACATGCAATTACCTTACAGTCAAGTACAACATCAGTAACACCTTGGTTTGAGAGCTTGAAATGCTGAGATTACCAGCATGATGAGCAAACCATATGACTACTTTTATTTTAAAAAATAAATGAGATTTTTGTGATGTGACCTGAGAATTTTGATGGTCATCTAGAGAGAAAGAGAAATGAATGGTCAAAGACGTCAGTATAAAAGCCCTCCTATTTCAAGAGGTATTTGGTCGCTCATAAACTGCTACTTACATTGTAAGATGTTCTTGGCAGTTAGATATTTGAATGTACGATTGTCCTGAATTCTGTTATACTTTGAAGGTTTTACTATTTTTTTTTGTTTTACTGTCTTTTAGAATGTAATTTCATTTTCTGTTTATATAATTTGCCTAGCATGGATAAATCCAATATAGGAAGATAACTATTTTGAATAAACTAACTAGTGAGAATACCACCTCTAATACTGTGTTTTATTTCTGCAAGACCCGCCTTCATAAGGCCATCGATAGGATGGAAGTAGTTCAGAGAAAGACTACCAGAATGGCACATTTATTTATTTATTTATTTATTTTTCTATACCGACATTCGATATGGTATACCACATCGGTTTACAGATAACAGAATGTCTAAGGTTGGCCTTAATGACAAGATACAGTATAACATATTAAATTGAGAACCTAGCTAACTATATACAGCAGGTTAACTGATAGTATAATAAAATAACATGCTTGTTAACTTAACTTATTACAGAATATATTCAGGTTTAGGTTAATTATGTACAGAGGCTGGACTAGGAACAGGGGGGGTAAGGGGGATGGTTGGTGGGGGGGGGGGGGGGGGGGGTCGTGGCGGGATTATCTGGGGGGAATGCTTTCCGGAAGAGCCAGGTTTTGAGGTTCTTTCGGAAGGTAGGTGTGGAAGGGTCAGTCCTGAGGGCAGGTGGAAGGTTGTTCCAGAGGTGAGAGCCCGCTACGGATGTAGCGCATTCTCTAGTGGAGACTCCATGTGTTTCTTTGGTGGGGGGAATGTGGAGTAGGCATGTGTTGGATGAGCGGAGATTTCTGGTGGGATTGCGGGAGGGTCAGTGGTCCTTGTAGCCAGCTGGCTTTGTCATTATGGATTGCTTTGTGTATGAGCAAGAGTGTTTTGTATTGGGATCTGAAGGGGATGGGCAGCCAATGGAGTTGTTTGAGTCCTGGCGTGATGTGATGTGACTTTTTCTTATTCATTAGTGACCACGCGGCAGCATTTTGTAGGAGCTGGAGGGGCTTGAGGGTGGACTCTGGGAGGCCGGTTAGGAGGGCGTTGCAATAGTCAATCTTGGCAAACAGGAGGGACTGCAGTACTGTCCGGTAGTCTGGGGGGTGAAGTAGAGGTTGGAGTTTCTTCAGGATTTGGAGTTTATAGAATCCTTCTTTTTATCAGAGTCTTGATGTGAATTTTGAAGTTTAGTTCCTGGTCCAGGGTAATTCCGAGGTCTCTAACCGCTGAGAGCATGTTGTAGTTGGATTGAGTTGTGGGGTCGGGGGTGGGTGTTGTGGCTTTTCTCGAGAGGTGAAGGATTTCTGTCTTGTTCTGGTTAAGCGTCAGTGCCATTTTTGAGAAGATGGAGGTTATGTCAGTCCGGTGTGTTTCCCATTGTTTTAAGGTATTGCCGATGTTGTCCTTGATGGGGAGCAGGATCTGTACATCATCGGCATACAGAAAATAGGTGAGTCCTGTTTTGTCTAAGTATTAGACAAAACAGGACTCACCTATAGTGGAAGCATATAGATGTTGAAGAGGGTGGGGGATAGGGATGAGCCTTGTGGGACTCCTTGTGGGAGGGGGATTACTTCTGATGTTGTATTTCCTTGGGCTACTTTAAAAGATCTGTTTGTGAGGAATGATTGAAACCATTGGAGAATGGTGCCGCTGATGCCTATTTCGCTGAGTCTGTGAATTAGAATCTTATTTTTATTTATTTATTTATAGAGTTTTATATACCATTATTCGGGAAGCCATCATAACGGTTTACAAAGTGAATACATTTTTAACAAATTATGGCTGACGGTATCAAATGCAGCGGAGATGTCCAGTAGGATCAGGAGGAAGGATGTGCCCTTGTCAAATCCTCATAGTATAGTGTCAGTGAGGGTGAGGAGTAGTGATTCGGTGCTGTGGAATTTTTTGAAGCCGTGTTGAGCGGGAGCCAGTATGTTGCGGGTTTCCAAGAATTCTGAGAGTTGTTCGTTGACTGTCTTCTCGATGATCTTGGCCAAGAACGGTAGGTTCGAGATGGGTCGGTAATTTGATGGGATGGAAGAGTCGAGTTGGGTTTTTTTTTAGAATGGGCTTGACTACAGCGCCTTTAAGGGCATCTGGGAGCACTCCTTGTTCGAGGGAGAGATTGGTGATGTCGGCGATGGGTCTGGCTAGGCAGTTCGGAATTAGCTTAAGGGTTTTTGTTGGGATGGGGTCAAGTGGGTGTGCTGCTGGGTTGATCTTTCGAATCATGTTTTCCACCTCGATGGAGGCAATGGTGTCGAACTGCGACCATGTTGCTGCTGTAAGTGTTGTTTGTGTGCAGGGTTCTGGGTTGATGGGTGAGACTTTTGGATTGAGTTTTGCTGTTTTGTCTATAAGGTATTGGGCGAAGCTGTGATGATATGGCTGGGGTTTCTTTTGATGTTGGGTTGTTGATGGGTCGTGTCAGCTGAGTTACTTAGTTGAATAGGACTCTCGGGTTTTATTGGTAGTTGTGGATTCTTTGGGAGTAGAAGTTCCGCTTGGCTTCATTGATGTCCATTGTATATATGTATAGGAGTGTTCTATATCTGTCGCATAGTTGGCTTGTGGGGTTGCTTCGCCAAGCTTTTTCTGCTTGTCTTAGTCGGCGTTTTATGTTTTTGAGGTGCTGGGTGTACCAGGGTGACTTGTTTCTTGCTGCGGTTTCGATATCTTTTTCAATGGTTGGGCAGATCTTTTTCACTGTCTCCATGTTGATTGTGGTCCATGAGCTGAATGCGTTAAGGCATTAGTGGTGTCCAGGTGCTTGAGGACCTCAGGTAAGGTTTTTTTCTAGGGTCTCGCTGGAACATGGCTTGGTGACTTGCAACAAAAACCCCACACAGGCAAGTGGAGCTCAAAATGTATGCACTGAATGAAAGATGGGAAACGGGAGCGGATGGAAATATTTAAATATGTAGCTGGCTTCTGTAAAGAAAAAGAAGGCATTTTCCATATGCAAAGAAATTCAAGGACAAGGGGGAAGGATGCTCAGTGGAAATCTGAGGAAATTCTTCCTTATTGAATGGGTGGTAGCTGTTGGGAATAGTCATCAGAGTTAGTTGACAAAACTTAAGCATGATTGCAACAGGCACAAAGAGGTAGTAGAAAGATTACGGGTGGGGATGTGGTAGGCTGAAATTAATGGGGAGGGGATTCTAGGTCTTGGACTAGATATAGAAGTTTACAAACTCATGTACACAAAATGGTCATTACAGTACTGAAGATCTGTTGCATAGTCTCAAAATTATAGCTAAAAAAAGGAGAAAACAATCCTTGGATACAAAATAAAGTAGTTTGCAATAAGGTAACCATGAAGTGAAAAATATAGTTTGACAATTATGGGAACTCATTAAAATACAGCAAACCCACAATATTGAAAATCACATCTGTAAAATGCTGGAGCCCTATAAATGAGTTAAGATATGGAGATATTTACCCTGCAGTATTTTTTTCTCTTGTGATATAAAAGATTCGTATCTGTCTTGTGGGGATTTGTACCTGTTCAGTCTTGCTTTCTCATTGTCCCCGAGTTTGCAGAGGAGAGACCATAGACTATAGGAAAGCGCAGTGTGTTTGCAAGAAGAATGAATTTAAAATTGGAAAATATATAATGTAAAATGAGTGTTTATTGTGGAATTAAATGCTAATTAGAGTCAATCTGCATTAAAAATGATGCTAGTAGAGCATCAATCTCTAGAAAACTAATTAAACATATCCTAGAGGAAAGTAAAACTTGAGCCCAAGAAAGGCTGAATATGAATAAATTAGATGGAAATGAATGGTAGAAATTACTGTACATATGATAAATATGCAGAGGAAATTCAATGGGCCTGAGATTTTATTTATTGAATTAAGATTATTTTTATCAGGATTCAGCGAGCTTTTATCTGATATGTTGGGCAGAGATAGAAAGAAGGAGAGAAAATGCCCCAAACAGTAGTTCTGGAAATATGTTTGGATGCTATTATCCTGTTATAGAAATTCCTTAAGAAAAGCATCTTCAGGCTTTTAGTGAAAGTCAGTTTGCGCAGTTCACTTAGGATCTATCCAGATGTGCAGCACAAATGACCCCCCTCAGCCCTGTTCTCAGTGATTCACATCACGCACCAGTCACCCATGACCTGAATCAGTTTCTGTTCATATGTCAGTGTGCTATCAATCTACCTCCTGTGCTTGTGTTCCTGCTGCGTCCTTCAACATAAATCATCAGAATATTACACCTGAATTAGTTTGATTAGTAGGATAAATAGGGCCTGATTGAGACACCTCATCTTCATGAAACTGGTGTGTTTATTTTCAATTTCCATTTGTGATTTGATTAGAATCAGATTAGTTAGAATTCAGTAGAGTTTATTTCAGGCTGATGACAGCCCCCCCCCCCCCCCCCCAACTCTAAGCACCAATATTTTCCAAAGACCATCCCTCCACTGCACATTTCCATCTCCCCATTTGCTCTGGAAGCAATTATCAGAAAATAATTTCTTTATATGTCAAATATAGTACAAATGAAAACACTACATTCTTTGGAAAGAGAGCTTTAGTATTCAAAACACTGCAGAAGACATGGAGGGTATAACATGAAGCCCAGCCTGGTGCCAGTTCCTCCACTTTCCAGGTCATCAATGTATATGAGATGCTTGAAGGGCAGTAGACTGTTTTTAAATGATCTGAGCTCTGCCTTATCTGCACCCCTTTAAGAAAAACCAGATATAAAGGAAAGTGGAAAGAGGTCAGTAGATTAGCATGCCCAAAAATAAAATCTGTTAAAGGAAGACAACAAAATACATTTTGGTAAAATGATGCATCAGGAGGCCAGTTTAAAAGCTATAAACTGGCATCAAAGCTACGGAGAGTCCTTTACCAGGCAATGCATAGCACAGTGTAACAGAATAAAACCGTTTGCGTACTGCTTTCCAAAACAGTCGTGTTGCTTGATTGTAATAAGCTTGAAAGGATTTTTCAGTGTTTCTGCACAGAATAAGGCTTCTTTCTTTCCTTCACCTTGTTACTGAGCATCCAAGGACTCTGGGAACCTAGCACTTCAGCCTTTCTAACCAGATGGGAGCTTTCATTTAGCCCTTAATGTGTAGAGAGCTGTACAGGATCAGCACTAGAGAGGAAGGGAAGAATAGCTTGGATACTGGATAACTCTAACGTAAGACACTTAGTGGTTGCATCATGGGAAGAAAAATATATCAAGACAATGACCCAGCACTCCCTCTCCCTTTAAGGATTCTGAAATGAAAAGTCTAATTTTCTAACATGTACCTTTGGATAACCCATTTAAAATATTTACAACTTTTTTCTCAAATTTTATGCCTTACAATTCCATTTTATTTATTATTTTGAGAGGTCATGTGGATAGACCATTATTTTCACCAGGATAAAAGTGTGATGCATAGACTTCATTATTTTCACCAGGATAATAACTGTAGTGCATATACTTCTTTATGTTCACCAGGATAATAACTGCGATGCATAGAATTCTTTATTTCCTAGCATGTAGCCAGATGGACTCAGGACCAGTGGGTTATGTGCTCTTCTGCTAGCAGATGTTAGATGGAGTCAGATTTCAAAGCTGATGTCACTCTAGATATACCCCTGCAGTAACCTCAGCTCTTCAGTATCTCTCCGTCTCCTAGCAGATGCAGACACTATCCCACAAACTAGAATAGTGTTAACAAATACAGCAAATAAGAAAGAAAAAAGAACATTTATCTTAAGGAAGATCGAGCCCCGCTCTCCTGTGGTGAAACCTAAGGGTCCCTCCCCCAGTTGAGAATTCCTGAGGTGATTTACGATATCCCTCAGAGGTGGGCCTTGGTCCGGTAGCCAGTTCCTGGCGTGGACTTAGCCCCCAGAGTGGCTGAAAGACAGCGGGTGCACAAGCGAGCACGGTCGTGAAGGTAAAGCCCTCTCCCCTCGCAGCTGGAGACCATTCTGGTACTCGATCGGTAAACACCGAGACCAGGTAAGCTGAAAACTAAATTCAGGTCTCCGGTCTCCGAGGCTCAGATTGCCGTACCGATTTGATTTCCTTCCCGGCGAGCTAAAAGGGAGCACCGATCGTGTTGATCAGCCCTGGTTGGACTAGGCCATGATCTGGTGCAGGTGTCCATGTGGAGACCCTCAGGGGCGCCATCTTACGTGCGGGGGTGTCGGCGTCATTTTCTCTTCTCAACCGACGGTACACGCGGGGCAGGCCGGGCAGCTGATGTGCCTAACTTGCGCACATTCAATACAGATGTACACACAGTGGCGTGCATAAACACGCACCCAACTGGGCCACGCGCACAACCGAGCACACACCGCGTGCACAACTACATGCACAGCCACGTTTACAGCTACACGCGCGCATTGAAGCTAGAGGCAATGGCACCGGCACTCAAGAAGGCCAGAAGGCACTCTCTTTGCACAGCCTGCCACATAAGAGCCGCACAGCCTGAACTGGAGTCCTGCCTGTGCCTGCATTGCAAGGAAGCCCAGTGACAATGGAACAAGGAAGAGGTGGAATGGAACATAAACTGCCTGGAAGCTCGAGCAGACATACTAGCGTGCCTGCGATTCATCCACAGACTCCAAGGCAAAGCGATTCGAGTAATGTCGGACAACGTTACAATGGTAGCTTACATCAATTGCCAGGGAGGAACCAGGAGCAGGTGTCGCTGGAGATAGACCCTCTCATGGCATGGGCAGAGATAAACCTACAAGGGATCTCAACCTCCCACATCGCAGGAAAAGACGTCTCAGCAAACTTCCTCAGCAGAGAGAGCCTAGACCCAGGGGAATGGCTGTCGACCACAGCCTTCCAACTGATAGGAAAATCACTGGTGCCTCCCAGCCATGGATCTACTGGCCACCTATCTCAGTGCCCAAGTCCCCAGGTTCTTCTGCCGCAGACGAGAGCCACACTTCCAAAGGATCGACGCTCTCGTCCAGACTTGGCCAAAGGAAGAGTTACTGTATGCCTTCCCTCCATGGCCACTACTGGGCAAGGTCATCCACAAGATAGAGTATCACAGGAGACTAGTTCTACTAGTGGCCCTGGATTGGCCAAGGTGACCTACCTCCACACAAGTGCCTACCTCCACACAGGGACCTGCTCCGGCAGGGCCCAATTCTTCTCAAAGATCAGTCTCAATTCTCTCTTACGGTCTGGCTCATGAGAGGACTCACCTGAAGAAGCATGGTTACTCAAAGGCCATGATTGACACCCTGCTCCAAGCATGCAAGTTCTCTACATCCCTTCATAAATATGGATCTGGAGAATATTCGAAGTCTGGTGCGAGGACCGCAAGATATTCCCATGGATGGCCAAGATTCCTATGATTCTGGACTTCCTACAGGATGGTATGAAGAAGGGGTTGTCATTTAACTCTCTCAAGGTCCAAGTAGTGCACTGTCCTGCTTCAGAGATGAAGTGGATGGTGTTAGACTATCAACTCATCCAGATTTGTCCCACTTCCTAAAAGGGGTTTAACAACTCCGGCCACTCCTAAAGTGAATGGTGCCCCTATGGAATCTCAATCTAATATTAGACTTCCTAGCAGGGGCTTCCTTCAGACCAATGCACAGTCTGTCACTACGTCTCTTAACATTGAAGATGGTATTCCTGGTGGCAATATGTTCAGTTTGTCGCATCTCCAAACTACAGGCACTATCCTGTCGGGAACCATTCCTTAGGTTCACTCCTGGAACCATACAGCTGTGCACCGTCTTCTCCTTCCTACCAAAAGTGGTCTCCAAGTTTCATTTGAACCAGGCCATCTCCCTGCCATCTCTGGATGAACATAAGGACTCGGAAGACTCATGCCTTCTTCGCCACCTAAATGTCAGCAGACTCCTGATGCGATAGCTGGAAAGATCAGAACCGGTACGCAAAACGGATCGCTTGTTCGTTCTTCACAGCAGAAAGAAGCAAGGAGAAGTGGCTTTGTGGGTGACCATAGCCCGCTGGATCAAAGAAGTAATCCAGGCAGCCTACATAGAGGCAGGAAAGCCCTTACCACTACAGATTAAGGCTCATTCTACGAGGGCCCTGGCAGTCTCTTGGGCAGAAACCAAGCTGCTGTCGCTCGGGTGGTGACGTGGTCCTCTGTACACACCTTCTCCAGGTTCTACTGCCTGGATGTTCAGGCCCATGAAGACGCAGCCTTCACAAAAGCAGTATTAAGTGGGCCACGAGCAGCCTCCTGCCCTGTCCGGGAGTAGCTTTTGTACATCCCACTGGTCCTGAGTCCATCTGGCTACACGCTAGGAAATGGAGAAATTACTTACCTGATAATTTCGTTTTCCTTAGTGTAGACAGATGGACTCAGCATCCCATCCACGGCTGCCCCAGAGAAGGATAACCTCGGAAAGCGAACCTCAAGACTAAGAAAATACAGGTAAGCTGCTGCCTACCCCTAGTTTAAGACACCCACAGTTTTTCCGGTGTCAGCGTTAATTGGTTGAATGCACTGGTGGTCTCCAGTTTTGAAATCAGTTGAACCAGTTCAATCAAGCTTAATCAAGTTTAATCAATTGAGCAAAGATATATCCACAATGGCTTTTCAAAGAGAAAATGGAAGAGCTGAGGTTACTGTAGGGGTATATCTAGAGTGATGTCAGCTTTGAAATCTGACTCCATCTCCCATCTGCTAGCAGAAGAGCACATAACCCACTGGCCCTGTAATATTGACCACTGCCTCCTCCCCCATAAAAAATTAGTACACAAAGCAAGAATGAAACCTCACCAAAACCAATTAACAGCAAAGTCAGATAAGGGAGAAACACTCCACATACAAGTATTGCTTTCTTTGGGGGTCCACAGAAGCACCCAGAACAAGAAATGATGCAATGTTTTCTCAAGCTTCACTCATCAGATGTCTACCTTCACCTGACTAGCTTACTAGCATCAGTCTCAGTTAACATAGTTAATGACAGCAGATAAAGACCAATATAGTGCATCCAGTCTGCCCAGCAAGTTGCTTAGGATAATGACTGCTGCTCCATGCAGGTTACCCTCAAGTCTTCTATAAAGAGTAGATTGCTGCTCCGTGCTGGTTGCCCCTACTAGTTAATCCTGATTTCTGAAGGGTCAAACTATCACCCAATTTCTAATACTCAAAAGTCAGAAACTGTTGGGATTCAGGAGCATTTGCTCTCTGAAAAAAAGGGTGATGGGAGGCATCGAAGAAAAAGATGGTTAAAAGATATGAAATCCCCCCAAAAAAATGTTAAACCAGAATGAAACTTCTGATTATTGCTTTTTTTGTTAATAGTATATGAGAGCCATGTTACATTTCAATACACTTAATTTCACAAAATAATTTCTGCCTGCAAATCTGTCTTGGCTGAAATGCAATTATTACTTTATTACATTAGTGGCTGACTTTGTCCTTGTTTGTTCTGACTGACTATTTTGGTAAGTTTATTATGAAAAAAAGATGCTGCCAGTTGAGTGCCTGCCTTAAGAAACTCCACATCACTTCCCAAATAACAGTATACAGTTTTCTGGTGTGTGATAGAACATTTTGTCTGGGAAACTGCTGTCAACTAGAGAAAGAAAATAGGAGGAGACTGAGAGAAATCATTATGCAAACTAAAATTATCCTGTTAATACTACATTAGTAAGTTATATTATTTCCTGTGATTGACAAGTCATTTGTGCTCATTGTAATTTTCCACAATATGCAAAAGAACAAACCAGAGTAAATTGGCCAATATGTCTCTTTATCCATATCCAGAAGCACTTTTGAAATGCTCCTCCACTAAGAGCATTTCAAAAGTACTTTAGCAGAGGATTTATTCACCTAGGAGGCAATAATGAAACTGCCCAGGGAGTATGCAAACTCATTTTCCAAGAGGCGCTTGCTGTGGAGTTTTACTTTGAAAATATGGGCCAGCGCACACACCGCAGGTACAAAGTATCCACAGCCTTTGTATATGAATTGAAGCTTTGGCGACATGAGCTCTAAAAGCAGGCATGATGAATTCAAAATGAAGTCACCAGATGTAGCTTCCCATTGCCATCCTAACCCCACCCACTTCTTTCTGCAAAATGCTGGAGGGGGAGGGGAAGTTGTAATATTCAATGTTGCGGTCTCGGTCACCACCGTGGCGTCCGAGGCCTTACCTGCTCCTCGGGTCCCGGAGAGCTGCCGCGCTTCGCGGATTCGGGTCCTCAGCCCCTGCTCCCTTCCGCGTTCCACGGACTCGGGACCTCTGCCGCTGCTTCCTCCTGCCGCTCCGACCCCCCTGCGGCCCTGCGGGGCCTTCGGACGCCATGCGCCAGCTCCCTCACGGCCGCCGGCGTTCTCTCGCGGCTAGCTCCGCCCCCAGGCGCGCGCGCGCGGCTAATCTCCGTTTTTAAAGGGACCAGCGCGGGAAAACTCGGCTCCTCCCGTTTCTGACGTCAGACGCTGCTGGGCTATTTAAGCCCTGCAGTTCCTAGCCTTCTTTGCCTTGCAACGAGGTTCCCTACTTCTGGTAGCTCTGAGTTGCGTTCCTGGATTGTCTGTTTCCTGCCTGACCCCGCTTGCCTGACTCCGCTTGTCTGTCTCCTGCCTTGACCTCGGATAGCTTGACCACGCTTATCTTCAGCCTGCCTTGACTCCGGTCCGTGACTTCGTCTCCTGTTATCTTCAGCCTGCCTTGACTCCGGTCCGTGACTTTGTCTCCTGTTATCTTCAGCCTGCCTAGACCCCGGTTCGTGACCCGACCACTGCTTGCTCGCCGCCTGCCCAGACTCCAGTCCGGATTCCACTCCTGGGTTTCTTCGTTCTCGCCTAAGTCCCAGCGGTCCGGGTCCCTACGGGCTCCTCCTGGGGGGACCTCGGGCTTCCAGGGCGAAGACTCCTAAGTCCTAGCAACCCGGGCTCCCACAGCTCCTCTGGAGGAGTCACGGGTTTCCAGGTGAAGCTCTTATTGCCCAGTGGGAGTTCTGCCTACCGACTGTTCCTTCGGGTCGGTCGGCCTAAGGATCCACATCCGGATTGTCTCCATCGCAACATTCAAAACATGTTTTAACATTTATTAGTATAACAATTTGTGAATTTTGTCCTCATTGAGGTCAGGAAGGAGGCTGTGGGAAATGGATACTTGGGAGGATCAGGTGAATATCTGGCAAAGGACTTTTCCTTATACAGACCATTCAGTATTCAACCTTTGTACTGCAGTCACTATTTTTATTATAGCATAGTATATTTCATATCTCCTATCTATCTATCTATCTATCTATCGCAACCCAAGATTTAGGCAATATATAGTTTCACTATGTGCCTAATTAAAATGAACCAAAAAACATTCCCTATGTGGAGTAAAAGCACAGACTATCAATTTCAAATCACTTTGACATTTTTTATTTATACAAAATTGTATCAAAATCCCAAAATTCCCAATACATTATACATTCAAAATGTTAAGTTTATTCACTCACTTGTTATACTGATTATAGCTTTTTAAAAAAAAAACAAACCCATATCCACTAGAGATGTGCTTCGTTTTTTTCTACCGGGTCATTTTTCGGTTCGAATACTTCGTGGTATAATTCGGGTCTTCTCGTTTCGTTTTCGGTTCGTTTGCCCGAAAACGAAACGAGAAACCCGAAACCGGACCGAAAAACGAATCGGTAATGAAGCGAAAAAAAAAAACCACCCCAAGCATTTAAAAACATGTTTAAGCATTTTCGTACATATATAACAACCTCCCCCCCATCCCGATCCCTCCCCAAGACTTACAAAGATCCCTGGTGGTCCAGCGGAGTCCCGGCTTCCATTTGCCATGCCCTCCGTGCCCTAGTTCGTGCCAGTGCAAGCCGCGCGCCAAAATGGTGCCGAATAGCCCGAACGACCATGTCACAGGGGCTTTCGGCGCTATTGGTCAGCCCCTGTCACATGGCCATCGGCGCCATCTTGTGCTCCTATCATGTGACAGGAGCTGACCAATGGCGCCGAAAGCCTCTGTGACATAGTATGGGCAAAGGCTATCGGCGCCATTTTGGTTACTGGCAGCCGAAAACGAAATCGCTTTCGGACCCTTGCTGGACCCCCAGGGATTATTGGCAAGCCTTGGGGGGGTCAGGAGGGGGCTCCTGACAGGAGGGGGCTCCTGACCCCCCCAAGGCTTGCCAATAATCCCTGGGGGTCCAGCAAGGGTCCGAAAGCGATTTCGTTTTCGGCTGCCAGTAACCAAAATGGCGCCGATAGCCTTTGCCCATACTATGTCACAGAGGCTTTCGGCGCCATTGGTCAGCTCCTGTCACATGATAGGAGCACAAGATGGCGCCGATGGCCATGTGACAGGGGCTGACCAATAGCGCCGAAAGCCCCTGTGACATGGTCGTTCGGGCTATTCGGCACCATTTTGGCGCGCGGCTTGCACTGGCACGAACTAGGGCACGGAGGGCATGGCAAATGGAAGCCGGGACTCCGCTGGACCACCAGGGATCTTCGTAAGTCTTGGGGAGGGATCGGGGGGTGGTGTATTATAATTAATTTAAATTTGGGATGGTTTGGGGTGGTTTTTAATAAAAAAAAAAATAATTTTTGCCCCTCTCCCCAGGCAAACCCGAAAACGAATTTTCCCCCGAATTGCGGGGAAAATTTCGTTTCCGGTTTCGGGGGCTCCGAAATAACGGCGTTTATGTCGTGTTTCGGATACTCCGAAACAGAAACGAATTAGGAAATTTCGTTAAATTTCCTAAATAGGGCGAAAAACGAACCACATCTCTAATATCCACTCATTCTAATACATACCCAATCACACAAATTACATTCATAACTAACTTCCAAAATTGTGCAATTCCTAGCAATGTTTGTACCATAACAACTCTCCTTTACAGGGAACAGTAAATACTCGATCTTATAGTACAGGATATTTTCAAAAATATTTTTAAGCACAAATTCCTTGATGTTTTTTTTTTATTTTTTTATTTAGAAACTTTTATATACCGGCATTAGTGGGTACATCATACCGGTTCACATAATAACTGAAAGTTTGGAAAATACATTTCAACAGGGAGAAAGTAACTGGGCAGGGGATAAAATAAATAGGCAGTAGGAAAGATAGTTAAAAAACAAGAATGTTTACATTCAGAGCAAAAATCACACACTGCGAACATCAATAATTTTTATCACTACTTCAATTTTTTAAAACTTAAACATATGGTCATACTGTTAAATACTCGGTCTTCTTATTTATCCCATGTGTGCGATATTCTACCGCTATTGGAACGCTATGTATATACGATATTCTCCCCATTTATAGATACACCACTGGTTTTCCTTGCAACTCCAAATGATGTTGATTGACGCTCAATTTATTCATCTATATTCACAATTTGAACATAAATTAGTATCGATTAAATTTGCAATATTTCTTTGAAAAAATATTTTTTTCTTTAACTACTCTGTCCTTCTACAAGACTTATCCGATCTTATAAGAAAACTAACAAGTACCTGCATTTGTGCTTGCAACTCGCTGTCTTGAATCTTTTCATTAAACGTCACCAAACGTAACCCGTATCTGCTCAATGCTACTAAATACAAATAAGTAAATATTATCTTCTCATTTAAATTTTTTTAAGCATGAATGCTTAAAATAATGCTCCCCACTCTGCAAATTAAAGAAAATTCCAAATGGTTTCAGTTAAATTTGTATTGTTTGTTTTAATGTTTCCTTTGGGGCAGGGAAATGGTTTATGGTTTTATTAATTTTATATACCGTCGTATTGGACTAGCCTTCACAATGGTTTACAATTGTTTTAAGTAAGAAAATACATTGGATACAATAAATAGTAATAACAGCTAAAAACTATAAAAAAAGAAAGAGTCCTTAATATAGCTGTTAAAATTATCTAAAATTATAAAAGAAAAAACATCCTAATGTAAAGCATACAAAATATAAACACATAAATCAACTTACAATATGAACCAAACATATTAAAAGCTAGAAAGATAATATCTACTTGTAAATCACTTTGAACTTGAGTTTGGAAAGGCAAGAAATTAAATCCTTTGTCACCACCTGCTCTGTCTTTTGATAGTTTTAGTTATGGGGCAGATGATAAATGTGTATGAGGGTAGGAGTGTGCTTGCATGGGTACAGGTAGTATATATGAATGTCATCATTTTTGTTTCATTTCCTTTTCATTTCATTTATTTCTTGTCTTTATAAATGTTGGTTTCATTTTTAGTTTTCAGTGCATGCTATATGCAAATTACACGTGTAAAATTACAAAAAAAAAATGTTTTTTGTTTGTTTTGTTTCAAAATACTTACAGTACCAGAATGTAATCTGCTTTAAAGTGCCCTCGATGTGGAATATAAAGCAAATCAATAAAATAAGAAAACACATATAAGGATTGTCCATGGCATTGCTTGCTATATGTCATTTCAAATGACAGCACATCCCTAGTACATGAGAAAGGATATGAAGATGATGTATGAACGAAAGGTTGCAGCATGTGCCAATGCTCTCTCTCTTTCTTTAAGATTGAACAATTATAACATAGATGAACAAAACCTGCAAAGGTTTGGATAGAAACATCCTTACAATAGGATTAGATTAAAAGCAAATAATCACAGCGAGTAAGCAATTACCACGTAAAAACAAAAGGGTAGTGGTTCACATTAAAGATTTATGCTTGATGTGTCTTGAATACATAGGAGATACCCCCACTTCTAGTAAGTCAAAATCCTATCAAAGAGTAAATTAGAGGGCGGTCACATGCTGTGGTGAGCTGGTGCAAGTCTCCTGGCTCCCGGTGCCATCCTCCGTTCACTGTGTAAAATCGGAGGCTTTAAATGGTGATTTTTTTACAAGAAATGATCAGCTTATTTCAATAGATAAATATTTGCATAAATTGCCTCAAATTATGCCTTTGAACGCTGGAAAAAAGGAAAGAGAAAAAACACAGGTGTTGGCTGAAAAGATGGCCACCGAGACAGAGAAACAGGTTAACATTCCGGGTAACCATGAGGCAATTGTAGAGCTGACAGCGGCAGAAGTGGCTGGTTTGGACTGCAAACTATTTCTGAGCAAATCATAGAATTGAATTAAAAAATATCAGAATTTGGACCAAGATTGAAGGTGGTAGAGGGGAGAGTATCTGTGCTTGAGGATGACTGCCTAGCTCTGACTATCAAATTGGTTTCTTTGGAGAAAAAAGTAGCAAAACAGGAAGAAAGGCTGGAAGAACTTGAAAACAGGTCTAGACATGACATTAGATTTGTAGAGCTATTGGAGAATATGGAAGACCATAATCTTGTTTGGTTCCTGGAAAAATGGCTTTCCGAGGCCCTAAATTTGAGCGAGCTTTCGATGAATCTTAAAATTGATCGAGCACACAGGCTTGGAAATAAGGATGGTGAGACAAGGCCCCATATAGTAATAGCCCAATTCCTTAATTGGTCCAAAAACAACAAATTCTACAATCTTACCACAGAATTTGGGACATTTTCTACCAAGACAAGTCGGTTTGTTTATTTCAAAACTATTTGGCGAGTACCTCTCACCAGCAGAAAGAATTTAACCCATTATATGCAATCCTGGTGAAAAAACAGGTGAAATTTGCATTACAGTATCCTGCACGGCTCCAGATCTAGTCTGAAAGCAAAACATTCCTGTTTGACAAGATTTCCATGGCGAGAGAGTTTGTGAACCATCTGCCTTAAATTTTGCGTTTTTATTGATGTAAATACAATTATATTTACCATATTTCTAGTTGTTTCTTTGCCCAATTGTTTCTGGACAAATACAGTTTTAAGAGAACATGAGATCACCATACGCTAGACAATAGTGATCTAATTGTAAGCACATTTTGGTTGCATCCAATAGCTGAGGAAGATCCACGGACAGATTACAGACAGACTAAAGTTTCGGAACTGATGTTAATCCATAGGGAGATGTAAGAGCTATGAGGGTAGAGGACTTTACCCTCGTATACCAATTAGGCAGTTAAATGGTAATCGGTCCACTTATATGGTTCCTCATATGTAAATGGAACGATTACTGATGTCAGCAGGAGCAGAATTGACTGAGCATTGGGGACATACCGAAGATGACCCTGGCGTTTAACACAAGTGAAGGCTATGTTTATTATTGGTAGCTAGGCCTGAGAAATGTGGGTACGGGGGCCGTGCCGGAGACGACCCCTTTGTTTCATATTACTCCATTTTGAACTATAACTTGGTCTGTAGCTATGGAGACACAGACTAATAATAATCCTAAGCAATTGGGTAATATATAAAAAAAAATAGAATTGGTGGTTGAAGGTACAGGCTAATCCATTTTTAGAGATACAGGTCTGGGTCAATTATACTGGTTTGTTATTAGTTTTATTAATGATTGCTTGGAGCCTATATTGGGTATCTGATAGGGATGTGAATCGTTTTCCATATCGTCTTAACGATAGAAATCGTGTGGCAGGGCAAGAAAATCGTCTTAGGCACGATTTTTTAGTTAAAAAATCGTTAAAAATCGTTTTTTCCGATTAGTGCGCACTAACTCGAGTTAGTGCGCACTAACGGGAGTTAGTGCGCACTAACTGGGAGTTAGTGCGCACTAACTGAAAATGATACAATTTGACACTTTTCAGGTCAGTTAAGGTCAGTTTAGGAATGAATATGTATTCCTATTGGCTGCCCTCTTATTTATTCATGTTACCAAGTTTCCTACTGACAGTATATGGGGGATGGGAAATGGAAACAGTTGGTAGCTTGACAAAACAAGTAATGTGATCAGTCAATGTGACTAGAACTTGTGCCCTAACCCTGATACCAGGGGTATTGTGATCTTCCTGCACACAGTGCCCTATCCCTATTAATACCAGGAGTGTTGTGATCTTCCTGCACACAGTGCCCTATCCCTAATACCAGGGGTGTTGTGATCTTCCTGCACACAGTGCCCTATTCCTGATACTGGGGGTGTTGTGATCTTCCTGCACACAGTGCCCTATTCCTGATACCGGGGGTGTTGTGATCTTCTTGCACACATCCCGATATCAGGGATAGGGCACTGCATGCAGGAAGATCACAACACTCCTGGTATTAATAGGGATAGGGCACTGCATGCAGGAAGATCACAACACTCCTGGTATTAATAGGGATAGGGCACTGCATGCAGGAAGATCACAACACCCCTGGTATCAGGGATAGGGCACTGTGTGCAGGAAGATCACAATACCCCGGAGGAGTGAGGGTCAGGCAGCTCCCCCCTGTCTGTGAAGCCAGCCTCTCACTAGTAATGCAGGGAGGGAGCTGTCTCAGACTTCACCATCCTCCCCCCCCCCCCTTACCCACACACCATTCACTAGCTGGGACATGGGGGAAGTCAGGAGTGAGGGTCAGGCAGCTCCCCCCTGTCTGTGAAGCCAGCCTCTCACTAGTAATGCAGGGAGGGAGCTGTCTCAGACTTCACCATCCACCCCCCCCCTCACCCACACACCATTCACTAGCTGGGACATGGGGGAAGTCAGGAGTGAGGGACAGGCAGCTCCCCCCTGTCTGTGAAGCCAGCCTCTCACTAGTAATGCAGGGAGGGAGCTGTCTCAGACTTCACCATCCTCCCCCCCCCCTCACCCACACACCATTCACTAGCTGGGACATGGGGGAAGTCAGGAGTGAGGGTCAGGCAGCTCCCCCCTGTCTGTGAAGCCAGCCTCTCACTAGTAATGCAGGGAGGGAGCTGTCTCAGACTTCACCATCCTCCCCCCCCCCCTCACCCACACACCATTCACTAGCTGGGACATGGGGGAAGTCAGGAGTGAGGGTCAGGCAGCTCCCCCCTGTCTGCGAAGCCAGCCTCTCACTAGTAATGCAGGGAGGGAGCTGTCTCAAACTTCACCATCCTCCCCCCCCCTCACCCACACACCATTCACTAGCTGGGACATGGGGGAAGTCAGGAGTGAGGGTCAGGCAGCTCCCCCCTGTCTGTGAAGCCAGCCTCTCACTAGTAATGCAGGGAGGGAGCTGTCTCAGACTTCACCATCCACCCCCCCCCCCCTCACCCACACACCATTCACTAGCTGGGACATGGGGGAAGTCAGGAGTGAGGGACAGGCAGCTCCCCCCTGTCTGTGAAGCCAGCCTCTCACTAGTAATGCAGGGAGGGAGCTGTCTCAGACTTCACCATCCTCCCCCCCCCCCTCACCCACACACCATTCACTAGCTGGGACATGGGGGAAGTCAGGAGTGAGGGTCAGGCAGCTCCCCCCTGTCTGCGAAGCCAGCCTCTCACTAGTAATGCAGGGAGGGAGCTGTCTCAGACTTCACCATCCTCCCCCCCCCCCCCCCTCACCCACACACCATTCACTAGCTGGGACATGGGGGAAGTCAGGAGTGAGGGTCAGGCAGCTCCCCCCTGTCTGTGAAGCCAGCCTCTCACTAGTAATGCAGGGAGGGAGCTGTCTCAGACTTCACCATCCTCCCCCCCCCCTCACCCACACACCATTCACTAGCTGGGACATGGGGGAAGTCAGGAGTGAGGGTCAGGCAGCTCCCCCCTGTCTGTGAAGCCAGCCTCTCACTAGTAATGCAGGGAGGGAGCTGTCTCAGACTTCACCATCCTCCCCCCCCCTCACCCACACACCATTCACTAGCTGGGACATGGGGGAAGTCAGGAGTGAGGGTCAGGCAGCTCCCCCCTGTCTGTGAAGCCAGCCTCTCACTAGTAATGCAGGGAGGGAGCTGTCTCAGACTTCACCATCCTCCCCCCCCCCTCACCCACACACCATTCACTAGCTGGGACATGGGGGAAGTCAGGAGTGAGGGTCAGGCAGCTCCCCCCTGTCTGCGAAGCCAGCCTCTCACTAGTAATGCAGGGAGGGAGCTGTCTCAGACTTCACCATCCTCCCCCCCCCCTCACCCACACACCATTCACTAGCTGGGACATGGGGGAAGTCAGGAGTAAGGGTCAGGCAGCTCCCCCCTGTCTGTGAAGCCAGGCTCTCACTAGTAATGCAGGGAGGGAGCTGTCTCAGACTTCACCATCCTCCCCCCCCCCCTCACCCACACACCATTCACTAGCTGGGACATGGGGGAAGTCAGGAGTGAGGGTCAGGCAGCTCCCCCCTGTCTGTGAAGCCAGCCTCTCACTAGTAATGCAGGGAGGGAGCTGTCTCAGACTGGTATCAGGGTTAGGGCACTGTGTGCAGGAAGATCACAACACTCCTGGTATTAATAGGGATAGGGCACTGTAAGAGATGACTGTAGTAGATTGAATAAAGATCTGATGTTTCTGCTCTCCTCACACCAAACAAAAACAACACACAAGCAGAGAAGCCCTTCTTACAAAGCTGAGCTAGTGAGTTAAGTAGGAGGAAAAGTAAACATACTGGTGCCAGTGTGGCTACTTAAAAAATACACTTACCAACAATCAATTACATATATTTGAACTGTGTACAGTTCCAGCCAGGACCACCTTTCTAAAATGCACAGTGATTGGCAAATTCAACATGCACTAGCATTTCAGGTGCCTGCTAACAAAAATAATAAACAAACAAGTTCTAGTCACGTGAGTGCTGATCATTACATTACTTTTTTTGTCAAGCTTCCAACTGTTTCCATTTCACATCCCCCCAACCATATTGGTAACATCAATAGATAAGAGCACAGCCAGCCAATAGGAATACATACATACATATTCATTCCTAAGTGACCTTTACTGACCTGGGAAGTGTGAACACTTTGTTTCATTTTCTGTTGGTGTTCGTTAGTTTCCAGTTCCATTTCCCATCCCCCCAACCATCACCTCAGTGGTAACCTTGGTAATATCAATAGATAAGAGGGCAGCCAGCCAATAGGAACACATATTCATTCCTAACTGACCTTCAGTGACCTGGAAAGTGTTTATTTGTATCATTTTCAGTTAGTGCGCACTAAATCGAGTTAGTGCGCACTAATGGGGAGTTAGTGCGCACTAACACGATTTAACGATTTTTAACGATAAATCGTTAGAATTTCTATTGTATCGTGATCTATAACGATTTAAGACGATATAAACATTATCGGACGATAATTTTAATCGTTGAAAAACGATTCACATCCCTAGTATCTGATAGGGAGATAGAGAGATAAAATTGTACCCAGTAGGCATACCAGTTCTCATATTGTTTCACTCTAGTGAGGGTTGGCACCCGTTCGCATGTCTGGGCATACCTCATGATTTCTGAAGGAAAATGAATTTGGTTACAAAGGGATAGAGGGTTATTGGGGATTGAATGGGTGGGGGCCTTTTTGGGGTGCAAGGGGACGGAATGGGTGGGATTTTTAATGCAGGTGTGTTAGGTACTGTTATTACATTTATTAGAAGCTGACTATCCTATCCTTTAGACAGTGGTTGTAGAGATGGGGCAAGGCTGGGTGTCCCATTTACAATTAATATGAAGATCCTTCACATTTTTTTCAGTATACTAATGAAATGAGTAACTGTTGCGGTCTCTGCCGCTTCTCCTTCGCTAGCTCTGAACAGTGCCTACCTCCGCTGCTGGAAACGACGCGTTCCCCGTGGCTGGGACTCCGGCAGCTCTGCCAGTTCCACGTGGCGGCCGCCATTGCTTGCCCGTCTCCCCGCTGCCTCACGCGTGCGCGCGCGAGGACGCCCACTTTGTGTGCATAGCTCCCGGAAGTCTGGCCCCGCCTGTGCTGATGACGCCACGCCCGAAGCCTGATATAACCGGCGTCCGGACTCCTTCTCCTTGCCTTGCAACGAGGTTCTCTACTGCCTAGTAGTTCTGAGTTGCGCTTCGTCTGTTCCTCGTTCCTGACTTAACCTTTGGACTGCCTTTTGACTTCACTTCAGCCTGCCGCCTGCCTCTGTCCTTGGTCCGTTCCCGACTTCGCTACAGCCTGCCGCCTGCCTCTGACCTTGGTCCGTTCCCGACTTCGCTACGGCCTGCTTCCGTCCACAGCCTGCTACAGACTCCATTCCAGTCTACAGCCTGCTTCAGTCCACAGCCTGCTACAGACTCCATTCCAGTCTACAGCCTGCTCCAGTTCCAGCATTCTACAGACCCTGCCTCAGTGTCCGGTTAGTTACAGTTCCTGCTGCCGCCCGCTGCCCTGTCATCAGCTGGCCCTCGGCCTGTACAGCCGGTCCACGGACTATCTTATACTCTTGGACTTCCTATACTACACTCCCAGCCTAGGCCTTACCTGCCACTGGACTTTGAGCATATTCCCCAAGTCCCAAGGTGCCAGGACCCTACGGGCTCCTCCTGGGGGGCTCCTGCTTCCCGGGTGAACACCGCCAGCCTGTGGCTCCGCCTCCCGGCCTACCCTGTCATCCTAGGTGGGCCAGCCCAAGGGTCCACTACCTCGCCTGCAGTATCCAACTGCAACAGTTTGCAAGGCCATGGACTCGGCGGAGACTCCAAGCCTGCAGGCCATTCCAGGGATGGCTCAACGCCTCCAGCAACAACAGCACTGCATTGATACCCTCGCTGCCACTGTGGAACAGTTGGTCTCTCGTCTTGAGGTTTCCACTCAGGAGTTGCCTCCGGCACCCGCGTCCACTGCAACTTCAAGCACTCAGCTGCCCATGCCTACCCGGTACGCCGGGGACAGCAAGACATGCCGTGGTTTCCTAAACCAGTGCCAAGTGCACTTCACCCTGCTGCCAACACAATTTCCCTCAGACGCAGCCAAGGTAGCCGTTATCTTTTCTCTGCTGGACGGCAAGGCCCTCGACTGGGCTTCACCCTTGTGGGAACGTTCGGATCCTTTGCTACAGAACCTACAAGATTTCCTCCTTAACTTCCGCCTGGCCTTTGATGACCCTGCACGCCGATCCACCGCAGCCTCGGAGCTCTTACACCTTCGGCAAGGGACACGCCCGGTGGCTGAGTACATTATAGACTTCCGAACCCTGGCCATGGATGTCGTTTGGCAAGACAATTGCCTTAAAGGGATTTTCCTCGAGGGTCTGGCAGGCCGTATCAAGGATGAACTGGCAGGTCGGGAGCTCCCTGAGGACTTAAATGACCTAATGGACATTGCTGGTAGGGTGGATCGCCGTCTCCAACAGCGGGATAGAGAGACTCGCTCGAGTCGCCGAGCCCCACCACAGCTGTCTACCTCCGCCAGAACACCTGCTCCCAAGGTTCTTCCTCCCACTGTGCCTACTGGGGAACCCATGCAATTGGGCAGGTCTCCACTTACCCCGGAAGAAAGGAAGAGACGTCGCTCCCTAGGCCTCTGCCTCTATTGTGGAGGCAAGGGGCACTTTCTTGCTTCTTGCCCAGAGCGTCTGGGAAACGCTCATGCCTAGGTTACACTGAGGAGCTACACCTAGGCGCTACTGGATCAGCTCCTCTCTTCCCGCTACCAGTAACTCTGAAATACCCCGGTGGGGAACTCCAGATTCGTGCCTTCATTGACTCTGGCGTTGAGGGGAACTTTATTGTGGCCGATCTGGTGACTCAGCTTTCCCTACCGACTCTACAGAAGGTCCCTCCTCTGCGGATCTCCTCGATCCGAGGGTACTCTGCTTCCGGGGGTCATTACCTGCTCCACGGCCCCAGTGACACTGCAAACAGGCCTGTTCCACTCGGAGGAGATCTCGTTGCTCGTCCTGGAGTGAGCGGTGCACCCGTTGGTTTTGGGACTTCCTTGGTTACGTCAGCATTCTCCCGTGATACAATGGGATGACTTCCAACTGGTTCGTTGGGGTCCTGCCTGTTTTGAACGCTGTCTACAGCTCCCACGTCCGCCCAGACCTCTACACCTCTGCTCCTCGCACCTCCTACCTGAGCCATACCAAAGCTTTCAGGATGTTTTCTCCAAGGAGATGGCGGAGATCCTTCCTCAGCACCGGCCATTTGATTGTCCTATCGACCTATTGCCGGGCACCACGCCCCCTCGTGGCCGAGTGTATCCTCTGTCGCTACCCGAAACGAAGGCCATGTCCCAGTATATTACGGAGAACCTAGCCAAGGGGTTCATCCGCCCATCTCGCTCACCAGCTGGTGCCGGTTTCTTCTTTGTGGCCAAGAAGGATGGCTCCCTCCGGCCGTATATTGAATACCGCGGCCTGAACGCCATCACCAAACGGGATCGGTACCCCCCTCCCGCTTATCCCGGAGCTTCTGGATCGCCTCCAGGGTGCCCGTATCTTCACGAAGTTGGATCTCAGAGGGGCCTATAACCTCGTCCGTATACGCCCAGGGGACGAATGGAAGACGGCGTTCAACACCAGGGATGGGCATTACGAGTATCTGGTAATGCCCTTTGGACTCTGCAATGCCCCTACCATCTTCCAGCACCTCATGAATGAGGTACTGCGTGACATGCTCCACTCACATGTCATAGTCTACCTGGACGACGTGCTCATATTTTCCAAGGATGTGGACTCCCATCGCCGCCACGTTACACAGGTTCTTCAGGCCCTCTGAGACAACCGCTTGTATGCAAAGCTGGAGAAGTGTACATTCGAGGCTGAGTCATTGCCCTTCTTGGGATACATCATCTCCTCTACCGGCTTCCGCATGGACCCAGAAAAAGTAGTGGCCATCACCAAGTGGCCTCAGCCCACGGGCCTCAAGGCTCTCCAGTGATTTCTGGGCTTCGCTAATTTTTATAGACACTTTATCCCGCGATACTCGCATCGAGTTGCTCCGCTCACGGCCCTGACCTGCAAGGGAGCTGACGCCAAAAACTGGCCTGACGCTGCGGTGGCAGCCTTCTCCGACCTCAAAGAGGCATTTCTTTCAGACGTTTGCCTCCGGCATCCAGATCCCTCCAGACCGTTCATTGTGGAAGTCGACGCCTCCAGTATAGCGGTTGGGGAGGTTCTCAGCCAACACTCCGACTCGGGCCAACTCCTCCCCTGCTCTTACTTCTCCAGGAAGTTTTCTCCAGCCAAGAGCAATTACTCCATCGGGGACAAAGAGCTGTTGGCGATTAAGCTCGCCTTCGAAGAGTGGAGACAATGGCTCAAGGGCTCCTTGCATACTACCACCGTATACACAGACCACAAGAACCTGGAGTTCCTGTCGCAGGCTCAATGACTGAACCCCCGTCAAGCCCGCTGGGCCTTGTTTTTCAGTCGTTTTGACTTTGTTCTGCAATATCGGCCGGCGGCCAAGAACCTCCGAGCGGATGCTCTCTCCCGCACTTCATGCGTTGAGGAGGATCAAGAACCTCCCCAATTTATCCTGGACCCGAGTAAGGTCCGCCTGTCTGCTTTGACGGTCCTCTCCCAGGATAGGACTGTACTTCCTTGCCGGGATCGCCTAACGGCCTTACGCTGGACTCATGACTCCCTCATCGGAGGGCACGCAGGACGAGAAAGAACTTTAGAACTTATCAATCGCTTCTATTGGTGGCCCAACATCCGGCGGGATGTTTTCTCTTATGTAAGTTCCTGCCCCACCTGCGCCCGTCAGAAGCCCAGTCCTGGATCCCCTTGTGGCCTTCTGCAGCCATTACCGGTCCCCACCGAACCCTGGACCCACATAGCTATGGACTTCGTGGTGGACTTACCCTCGTCTTGCGGGCATATGGTCATCTGGGTCACCGTTGACCTCTTCTCAAAGATGGTGCACCTAGTGCCTTTGCCTAAACTTCCTTCAGCGCCCGAACTGGCCCGTCTCTTTGCTCAGCATGTCTTCAGGCTACATGGTCTTCCCCAAGACATAGTCTCCGACAGGGGACCCCAGTTTGTAGCTCGCTATTGGAGAGCCCTCTGCAAATGCTTTAAAGTAAAGCTTAGCTTCTCCACAGCCTTTCATCCACAGAGCAACGGGCAGACCAAGAGAATGAATCGGACCCTGAAGGCCTACATTCGGGCCTTCATTAATGAAAAACAGGACAATTGGTCAGAACTACTGCCCTGGGCCGAGTTTGCCTACAACAACCAAGTTCATGCCGCTACCGGCAAATCCCCATTTCAGCTTGTCTACGGGAAACCACTAAGACCTCCGCTCCCGCTGGATGCCCCCAGCGCCTCGCCTGCCATTCAAGTAACGGCCCAGCAACTACGGACATTGTGGCACAAGACTCAGAACCAACTACGCCACTCAGCCGTGTCCGCCAAACAAGTGGCCGACCGCCACCGACGACCAGCTCCCACCTACCAGCCGGGGGACCGAGTCTGGCTCAGCACCAGGAACATCCACCTCCGACTCCCATCACGGAGATTTGTACCCAAGGTCTGTGGGCCATTTCGGGTTGCTGAGCGGGTGGGCCTGGTCTCGTATCGGCTGAGACTGCCTTCTACTCTCCGAATCCACAATGTCTTTCATGTGTCCCTGCTTAAGCCTGTGGTCCTCTCTCGTTATCACCGTATGAAACATAGAAACATAGAAACATAGAAATGACGGCAGAAGAAGACCAAATGGCCCATCCAGTCTGCCCAGCAAGCTTCCCTCATTTCTTCTCTCATACTTATCTGTTTCTCTTAGCTCTTGGTTCTAATTCCCTTCCACCCCCACCATTAATGTAGAGAGCGGTGATGGAGCGGTATGGAGCGGTATGCCTCCGTATCCTACTGCAACAGCCATCGACGATGACCCTACTTACCAAGTGCGTGAGGTCCTGGACGTCCGCTTCCACAACCGTAGATGGGAATACCTACTGGCGTGGGAGGGCTGCGGTGATGAAGATAACACCTGGGAGCCCAGCCACAATATCCTTGACAAGAACTTATTGCAGCAGTTCCATCAGGACCATCCAGGAAAACCAGGGCCTCTCAAGAGGGGTCGTAAAGGGGGGGTACTGTTGCGGTCTCTGCTGCTTCCCCTTCGCTAGCTCTGAACAGTGCCTACCTCCGCTGCTGGAAACGACGCGTTCCGCGTGGCTGGGACTCCGGCAGCTCTGCCAGTTCCACGTGGCGGCCGCCATTGCTTGCCCGTCTCCCCGCTGCCTCGCACACGTGCGAGGATGCCCACTTTGTGCGCACAGCTCCCGGAAGTCTGGCCCCGCCTGTGCTGATGACGCCACGCCCTAAGCCTGATATAACTGGCGTCCGGACTCCTTCTCCTTGCCTTGCAACGAGGTTCTCTACTGCCTAGTAGTTCTGAGTTGTGCTTCGTCTGTTCCTCGTTCCTGACTTAACCTTTGGACTCCCTTTTGACTTCGCTTCAGCCTGCCGCCTGCCTCTGACCTTGGTCCGTTCCCGACTTCGCTACAGCCTGCTTCCGTCCACAGCCTGCTACAGACTCCATTCCAGTCTACAGCCTGCTTCAGTCCACAGCCTGCTACAGACTCCATTCCAGTCTACAGCCTGCTCCAGTTCCAGCATTCTACAGACCCTGCCTCAGTGTCCGGTTAGTTACAGTTCCCGCTGCCGCCCGCTGCCCTGTCATCAGCTGGCCCTCGGCCTGTACAGCCGGTCCATGGACTATCTTATACTCTTGGACTTCCTATACTACACTCCCAGCCTAGGCCTTACCTGCCACTGGACTTTGAGCATATTCCCCAAGTCCCAAGGTGCCAGGACCCTACGGGCTCCTCCTGGGGGGCTCCTGCTTCCCGGGTGAACACCGCCAGCCTGTGACTCCGCCTCCCGGCCTACCCTGTCATCCTAGCTGGGCCGGCCCAAGGGTCCACTACCTCGCCTGCAGTATCCAACTGCAACAGTAACGGCTTACAAATAGTTTCTTGAAATGTCATCGGGCTATGGTTACCCATAAAGAGGAAAAAAGTTTTTCATGTGTTAAGTAAAAACCAGACTATAATTGTGTTATGAATCAGAAGGTGGACCCCTGTTCCAAGACAGAGTCAGCACTACCTAAAAGGAAACAATCCCTTTAGGTCTCTACCATCGAAGGGCGAGGCTGAATGCTGTAGCTGTTGAATGAAGACTTCACCCTGGAAGCTCGTGATCCCCCCCAGGAGAAGCCCATAGGAACCCGACCGCTGGGACTTAGGAGACTTCTCTGAAGAATGAAGAAAGGTCTGGATGCAGGCACCTCCTGCGGGTCGTGGGTTCCAGACGGCTGGTGCATCCAGCAGGTCATAGTAGTCTTGAGGAAGAAGTCACAGAGTAGTCCAAAGCTGGTCCGCGGGTTCGGTACACAAGAAGGGTCGAAATCCAGTCCAAGATCAAAACAGGAAAAGGGTCCGAAGCCAGTCCAGGAGAAATCAGGAGAAGGGTTGCAAGCCGTACCAGGATCAAGCCACGGAAACAAGAATGCCGGTCCAGAGGTCAGAAGCCAAGAGTCAATCCAACAGAGCAGGGAAGCAGAGCGGGACGAAGAACCAGGAAAAAGAAGCGCAGGGCAATACCCAGCCAGGAACCTTGATACCAAGTCAAGGTCTGAGGATCAGACCTTGCCTTAAGTACAGGAAGTCAGGGGAGGAGTCTCAGGAGGAGCCATGACTATTTCCTGTCATGGCTCCTTTAAGAATTCACATCAGCCTCGCGCATGGCTCTAGAGACGCAGAGGGGGAGGAGCCGACTTGACCGAGGAACCATGCAGCCAAGCCTGGCCACGGAAGCGGCTGCATGAGAAAACCAAAGGGGCTGCCTGCTACCGCAGGAGCCCTCGACGGCACCCGACGCCTCGGGTGAGTTATCTTCGCCGCGACCGCCGGGCCGACCCTGGTTGCGGCCTGCCGCGGCCGGCGGCCATGACACCCGGTCCCGGTCTGCTGCAGCTGGCGGTGCTAACAAATTGCATGCCTACAGGAAACCCATATCACGGTGACAGAGAGTAGTAAACTTAAAAGAGAATGGGTACAGTCCTGTTTTTTCTCAGTCGTGGTAGGGAAAAAAGCTGGGGTTGCTATATTAATAAATAAGAGTGTACATATCCAAGAGACAAAGGTGATACAAGATCCAAAAGAGAGATTTATAATTTTCATTGGTACAGTGAATGGACAAGCATACACAATTTGTAATTTGTATGCTCCCAACGAATACACTCAGTTTCATCGTTCATCTGATAAATGTTCTCTTAGCTAATGTTCAAGGCTTCTTGGTTCTGGCTGGTGATTACAACTGTGTAAGAGATCCCTTCTTAGATAAATCTTCAGAAGTCAGAGGCCCTAGGAAAATGGAGGGTAAAGGAATTCCTCTGCACTGAACTTCACCTAATGGATGTCTGGAAGGTTTTATATCCAGAAGTCAAAGATTTTACTCACATTTCCTCTTGGATTGATTATATTTTAGAGTCCCGGGCTTTTTTTTCCAATGTCTCAGGAACGGAAATAGGTTTACCAGCCATTTCTGATCACTCTATGATATGGATTGATTTTAAACCAGTAGATTTCAGCCCAAGGGAGCACTTGTGGAGATTTCCAGGTCATTTGAGAAGGGATCCTGAATTTCATTCCTTCCTCTGTAAGAAATGAAAGGAATTAAAAACTAACAATTCTTAATATAAACAATCTCCTATTCTTTTTTAGGAAACCAGTAAAGTGGTTCGTCAGGGGGACATGATCTCTTATATGATTGCCTGGAATAAATGGATAAATAAGCTGGTTCTATAATTAGAAGAGAAACTAAAATTGGCAAAAGATAGATGGGTGCAGAAAGGTTTAAAAAAATATTGGGAGGAATATAAAACTATTCTTGACAGTTTGAATTTGGTGCTACACCAAAGAGCACAATGCATGCTGAGGAAATCATAGCATAATTTTTTTCATTTTGGGAACAAAGCAGGGAGATTTCTAGCAAATATTGTGAAGGCATGGAAAGGGAAGACATACATTGAAAATAATATTAAAAATAACAATGGTAATATAGTATACGAGTACTGACATATGTGAAGCTTTCAGGGAGTTTTATGAATCCCTATATGTGGAGGATAGGACAGGGGGTCTTGTGATGAGAATCATTTCTTTCAGGATTTACAAATCCCTTCTCTCTCGGAACAACAAGTAGAATTTTTGAATTGGGCAATACAATTCTTTGAAATTATGCATGTTATTAAATCTAGCATATTATGTCATCTGCTGGCAGGCCTAGGGATAATACATTACATTTACGCAGACGACATTCAATTAATTCTACCAATAGATGACACAAATGAAAAAACATTAAGTCTAGCCAACATGTACCTAGACATAATTAAACAACTACTAAACCAAATGGAACTGGTCATCAACATTGACAAAACTGAATTTGTTCACCTAGAGAGAAAACATACTGAAATCATTCAAACACCAATAACCCTAAGAAATAACCAAACAATTGAGCTAGCAGAAAAAGTAAGGAATCTGGGAGTAATAATGGACCCAGAAATCAACCTGAAGCAACACATATCTATAAAAGTAAGAGAAGGCTACACAAAACTTATGGTCCTCAGAAGATTGAAACCATTACTCACACCCGCCCACTTCAGAACAGTATTGCAAACACTTATCTTTTCCAGCACTGACTACTGCAATGCACTCTTACTAGGACTCCCAAGCACATCGATAAGACCAGTCCAGATACTTCAAAATACTGCAGCCAGAATAATGACGGGAAAAAAGAGGAGAGACCATATAACTGAAATTCTAGCAGACTTACATTGGTTGCCCATCGAATACAGGATAAAATACAAGGCCTTATGTACCATACACAAACTAATATATGATAAAGAAGCAGACTGGCTAAACACAGCCTTACGAGTACACGTTCCACAAAAAAACCTCCGCTCAGCAAACAAAGCACTACTAACAATCCCTTCAGTAAAGTCAGCAAAATTAACCCAAGTGAGAGAAAGGGCTTTATCATTGGCTGGGCCCATACTATGGAACACGATGCCCCCTGAACTCAGATTACAGAATAATCTCAAAACTTTTAAGAAAAATTTAAAAACATGGCTCTTTAAAAAAGCCTTCACTAAAGAGTGTGGAGGGTAGAGAATGAAAGTACAGAGTAATGCAGATGAGAATGAATTTACTCAATCCTACATTTAAGAAGTAATATTTCAAAGCGATAGTAACTCAATAATATACCTGGACTTGACCAACATTACTCAAATAATGATTTTATTTATGAAATTGTAACCGAACTTTATTGGCACATGTTAGAATGTACGATATCCTAGATTTACTAACCTTAGTCTATGTGCCTATTTGTAAACCGTTGAGATGGTATTTAACTTAGCGATGGTATAGAAAAGTTTTTAAATAAATAAAAATAAATAAATAAATATCCTGTAAGGCATGGAGCCTAATGGCTTTTCATATGACTATTATAAGATCTTGAGTCAACAAGTGGCAGGCCCTCTGGTGAATTTTTTCCTGGGGGCCCTCAAGGATGATCGATTCTCACTAGGCTTCAATAAAGCATTTATTACAGTGTTACCTAAGGCAGGAAAGGATCTGCTGTCCCTGCCTCCTAAAAACTAATTTCTCTCTTAAATTATGATCTGAAAATTTCCCCTGATCAAGTAGGTTTTGTTAAGGGTAGAGCTGCCTATACTCATATAGTGAAACTTACTCTAGCAATTTCCATCTGCAAATCTAGTAGCCTACAAGCTGTAGCTAAAGGCTTCGATTCAGAGTAGTACTTTGATAGGGTCTCATGGCCTTATATGTTTTCAGTTTTGGGATGGTATGGGATTGAGGGGGACTTTTTAAGGTATATTTCACTACTATACAATGCCCCTATATCCAATATTATTGCCAATGGATATTTTAGTATCTCTAGAGCAGCGCTTCTCAACTGGTGTGTCGCGACACACCAGTGTTGCCAAGCACCGGCAGGTGTGTCGCATGCTCCCGGTCTCTCCCGCTGCTCTTCCTTCCCTGCTGCCGTTGCTACCGGGCTATCAGTATGTTCAAGCCCAGTGGGAATGGCAGCGGTGGTAGAAGAAGCAGTGGCACCTGTGGCTGGCCTTTTCTTCTTCCCGCGCCCCCCCCCCCCCCCGTGACCTGGAACAGGAAGTGATACGCGGTGCGCGGGAAGGAGAAAGCTGTGCCGCGTGGAAAAATAGCAGCGGCGGAAGCAGCATCGGCCCCCGAGCAATCGAAGCAGCCGGTAATCGGGAAAGGAGACAGCAGCATGAGCCTCCCATGGTCGATGGGATTCTTCTTTCTTGGCCTGCGGGGGCTGGAGGAGGAGGAGGCTGCTGCAGCTACCATTTGTGCTTGGGGGGGGGGGGGGGGAAGAGGAAGTGAGTGAGGAAGAGAGAAGCAACCAGCCAGCCTGTGTGTGATTGAGAGAAACTGGTCAGAGAGCTGATGTGTGTTATATGTGAGAGAATGAAAGTGATTGCTCAGGGAGATGACTGATGTGTATGTGAGAGTGTGAGGCATTAGTCAGGGAGGTGACTGATGTGTGTGTGTGAGAGGGAAAAAGCATGGAAGTGAGAAATCTGGGTATGTGAGAAGCATGGGCGTAAGAAGCCTGGTATTGTGAGGGGGTGTGTGTATGGGGGGGTGTATGAAAGAAAGCATGGGAGGGAGAAGCCTGATTATGTGAGAGAGAGCATGGGAGTGGGAAGTCTGTGTGTGTGTGCATGCATGAGAGAGAGAGACTGGTTGGTAAGGTGACGGTGTGTGTGAGGGAAAGAGACTGGTGTGTGTGAATGTGAGAGAAAGAATGTGATTCAGGGAATGAGATGCCTGTGCACGTGGAGAGCGAGCATGGAAATGAGAGAGAGACTGGTAGGAGCACTGGATGGCCGGTGCCATCTATGGCGCCGGCCATCCAGTGCTCCTACCATGTGACAGGGGCCGGCCAATGGCACGGATACCCTGTTACATGGTAAGGGCAAAGGGGCACCTGCGCCATTTTTTTTTAGCACAGCTGATGCCTGGGAACGGGAAATCGCTCCCCCAGGCCTCCCTGAACCACCAGGTAATTTTAAAAGGTTTTGGGGGGGTCGGGAGGGTGGGGGAGGCTAAGGGGGGGTCAATTTAAAGGGTCGGGTGGGTTTTTTATTTATCGGGCCATCGGCGCCATTTTAATTAGTGGCAGCCAAAATGGCGCCGATGGCCCGAGAGTGGGAGAGCGCGCCGAGAACTACCCCCCACTGGACCACCAGGTAATTTAACATTTTGGGGGGTTCGGAGGGTGGGGGAGGGTAAGGAATTGGTTTTAAAGGGTCGGGGTGGGTTTAGGGGTTGTTTTGGTGTGCCGGTTTTCCCGTCCTCCCCCAAATAATTCCCGTGCCCTATTTAACGATTTAGGATGATTTATGACGATAAATCGGGGGCATTTGTATTGTATCGTGCACTCTGACGATTTAGGACGATTTTAAAATTATCTGACGATAATTTTAATCGTTCAAAAATGATTCACATCCCTAGTTTATAATTATGAATTGTTACCGAACAATGATGGCACATAACCAATTTGTAATCTATACCACCCATATGTTTCATTGCTGTGCCCTTATGTAAACCGTTGTGATGGTTAGCCAACTTAATGACGGTAGAGAAAAGTTTTTAAATAAATAAAAAATAAATAAACCACTGCTCTAGAGGGGTGAGACAGGGGTATCTTCTCTCTCCTCTGTTGTATATAATTTCCATAGATCGCCTGTTGAGGAAGATTGAAATGGATCCCATGATTTTGGGCTTTCCGTCCGGGGGGCAGGGTGGGGTGGTCCGGGGGCGGGGCAGGGCTAGAGGTGCTCTGCCGGAGGATCGCACGCCAGCAGGGTGCCTGCACGCACAACTTGCTCCTGCTCAGAAGCAGGAGCAAAAGGTAGAAAAAAGAATTTGGGGGGATTTAGGATAGGGA
The DNA here is from genome assembly GCF_901001135.1 of Rhinatrema bivittatum. Lineage (NCBI taxonomy): Eukaryota > Metazoa > Chordata > Amphibia > Gymnophiona > Rhinatrematidae > Rhinatrema > Rhinatrema bivittatum. The sequence goes on along the minus strand of NC_042629.1, from coordinate 9,479,173 downwards.
TGGGGAGGTATGATAGGGGAAGGGGAAGGGAGGTTAGACTAGGGGGTTGGGAAGTTAAGGAGCTGACTGGGAGGAAACTGGGGAAGGCCCCGATGCATCGCTGTGCAAATTTACAAAATTATTCCCCCCCTTGCGCGTGCCGACCCGGCATTTTATAACATGCACGCGTCCATTTGTACGCGCCAGGTAGCGTGCGCGTAATGTTTTAAAATCTACCCCAATATGTTTCTACTGTGCTGTGTTCAGTTTTCTGGAAATCTGAAAGAAAACCCACTAAACAGCTACTTAAAATACATAAAATATGTGGCCTGTCTGCACAATTCAGCTGTGCTTTTTTCATACAAATAAATTGATGAAAATGGATTATCCAAGTGAACTTTAAATGTCTTTCTCTTCTAAGCATGATGATCCCTGAATTTAAAAATCTGCTTTGCTGACAAGCTCTGACTTCTTTGCCATCTCTCTCACTTTCTTAGCACATATTACTGTGTTGTTCTAAGAAACAGGTTTCTGATCCCAGCATACACAGCAAGCTTTCTGCTGATGTTGACTCTTTCCAAAGTTGCTAAAATAATCACTTCATGCCATGAAAAATCTGCATATTTCAGCTAAATTCCACACAACTAATGTCTTAAATTGGAATTCTATAGAAAGTGATACACACATTAAGAAAAGTTCACATGCAAACATCAGTTCAGCTTTAAAATAGGACAAAAGACTTCTTAGTTGAAACAATGATTACATTTCTTGAATGATAAATAGCTCTTGATTTTTACATGGTAACCAATGTATAAGCTTCCCTAAATGTCAATGAGATTGAAATCTTGATTCTTTCCCATTTTCCGTCCACTAATACTCCACAAAAAATGTTTAAAGGCTATTCCATTCCTGTCTCCAATACAGTCTGTAATCTTGGGGATCTTATTTTCATGTATCTGTACATGTACTTATAAAATCAGTTACCCAATCTTCATTGTTCAAACTACGCCTGCTCTGTCATTTAACACCATTATTAGAATCCGCTGACTTTCAAACAGTCCTGCAATCTCTTCTTTTCTCAGGCCTAGATTACTATAATCCTTTATTGATTACCTGCTTATGTTTTATGCCTACTTCAAATAATTCAAAATTTGGCAGCATGGCTTCTCATGGGCACCTGTATCCGAGATCATAACACTCTAGTACTGCACACGCTTCATTGGCTCCCAGTAACTTATCAGGTCCAGTTCACACTCGCTGTTACTATACATAATCTGTTAAACCACATTTCTTCTCCTCAGATCACATTAAAATTGTACACACCATCTCAAACTCTCAGATCTTCAAATCAAAGTCTCCTTGATGTCCCATCTCCAAGATTTGTGCATCTTGATGAAACCTGGGAATGCACCTTCTCAGCTGCCGGACCTACCCTCTGGAACTCCCAACCAGCAGATATAAGAACTATCAAGGAATATAAATTCTTCAAGAAAGCGCTCACCACCTTTTCCTAATGGCATATAATGCACTCAATTAAATTTTCTGTCCCATGATATACATCTGTGTGCAATTTATTCTGAATCTCTTCTTTGGTTTTAGACTTTATAATGGATGCACTCTTGTGCTCTGTATTGAATTTTGGAAGGGCAGGTAACAAATACTCTAAATAAAAAAATAAATACCATTGGCCCCCTTCATAATGAAAAATGTTAATTACTTTTGTTTCCTTGCTTTATTTTGTGCGGAAATAGCTATCAATAAAAAAAGTATAGAAGATGAGACCTTTTCATTGCACTGACAATATTTTCTTGACTAATTTGAATCATGATTAGAACATAATTTAAGCGCCTTGCTGGATTACACCAGATGTCTATCAAGCCCAGGATCCTGTCTCTGACAGAAGCCAATCTGCGTCAGACGTACCCCAGCACATCCAAAAATGTAGATCCGTTATCTGTTGCACATTCCCAGGAATAAGCAGTTGCTTTCCCAAGTCTACCTGGCTAATAATGGTTTATGGAAGCTACCGGTAATTTAAACTTGGCTAAGTTAATCTAATAAATAGAAATAGTAAATGTTGGCAGAAAAAAACCCAAGTGGTCCACCCAGTCAAGCCAGCAAGTTTCTTTTTAAGGGTAGTAACTGCTTCTGTGTGCAGGTTACCCCATGGCATCTGTTACAGGAAGTAACTGCCACTTTGTGCAGGTTACTCTTATGGGTTACCCTATTCTTTATTTCCATTCTTTAGATACAACAGATCCTCTGTGTTTATCCCATGGCCTCTTGAATTCCATTACCACCTCTTCCAGGCATCCACCACCCCTTCCATGAAGAAATATTTCATGACATTGAACTCAGTGTTTCATATCATGAGCCCTAGTTCTCCAGCTTTTTACTAATTGCTGATTCTCAGGTGGTCATCTACCCAGATCTTAGATGCTGTCTCCATTTGTGAGTGCCAGGTCCAATATCTCTTCTCCCCTCATGGGATCCATCACCATTTTCCTAAGCAGAGCCCCTGGAAAGGCACCCACTGTCCCTCTGCAGCAGGGATTCTCCAATCCACATCCAGCAGATTAAGATCACAGACCAGAAACATCTCCTTCCCTCCTTTTGGATGTCTTTGGCCAGATCTCTGTCCAATTCACCTTGTTTGTTATTTTTAATCTTTATTTCTGCCCATTGAAGTGGACCAACATGAAAACTTTATTACTTATTCTTAAATTAAAATATTTAGAAATAAAAGACAGAGGTCTAGTCTCCCCCTCCCCCGTTGTCAGCAACCCTGGTGTGAAAAGCAGCAGGTATCTGTAGTAAAAGGTTATTCAGGGGATCTTCAGGGCTGACAATGATATTCACCACAGCTTGAGGTCAACAGGTGTTTCCCGTCGATAGCAGGGCTGAATTAGCCATGCTGTCATGGGATCTGTCAATCAGGCCCAGGAGGCGGAGCTTGTCAAAGCAGAGAACAGAGCTTTGCTCTCTGCGGCTGCGCGTGTGTTCCCGCGCAGGAAAGTAACGGCATCTCCTCAGTCTGTTTTTTCCGCGAGCGGGAATCGCACGCGGAGCTGATATTCTCCTCAGTGTTTAAAAACAGAGAAAATGTCAAAACTGGGGTTTAAGCCCTGTCCTTGCGGTAAAAGAATGTCTGTCACCGACGGCCATAACCGCTGTTATAAATGTCTCGGATCACACCACGATACAGACAACTGTGAGTATTGTTCTAAAATGTCCCCGAGAGCGTTAAAACAAAGAGCCTATAGGCTTCAAGAGCTTTTTGCCTCACTGGACCCGTCAGAGGCTCACTCATCACCGGGCCCGTTAACTTCCGCCGAAAACTCTTAGGCGCATGGCGCCGAAGACAACTATGCGCATGGAGCGGAAAGAACCTATGCGCATGGCGCCGGAAGCGCCTATACGTATGACGCCGAAAATACCTGCGAGCACGGCGCCGACTATAAGAAAACTTATGCGCATGGCGCCGATAGACCCTGTGCGCTCGGAATCGAAGAAATATGCGCATAAAACTATAACCGCGCACAGTTCTACTTCCGCGCATAGACATTCAAGCGCGCATAAGTCTACAATTGCGCATACGCGCATACCGGTGCATACCTCTACTTCTGTGCGTAAAAACACATACGCGCATAAATCTAATTCACCGCATAACTCAAGATCAGCGCGTAAAAACCGAAATTACTCGCCTCAAAAATTAAAGAGACAGTTGAAGCGAAAACGATACCCGTCACAAAGCTCTTCTTCTGAGGCTGAAGTCACAGATACTGAG